>NC_134038.1:168236402-169489652 GCF_965140245.1 Athene noctua
GGAAGCAGCTTTCTGTGAGGAGGGAGAGTTTTCACATCAGAACTGTCTCTATGAAGTAGAAGAACAACTTGTGCTATTCATCTAGTCAGCATGCTGTTAAATTATGCAGCATTGTGCTCCCCTTGATGAATGCTCTCAGTCTTTTGTAGGCACACAGGAAGTCCTTTGCAGAGTCCTTTTTGAGTTGTTTTCTGAGGATGTATCACATCTCTGTCTTTTGTGTCCTAGTATTTTATTCTAAAATGTTTAAGTCTGATGTCATTTTTTTTGCTGGTGGTGCTATCTTTATCTGGAGCTTTGAGTATGTGACTCATTGTTAAACCCTTGTACTATGCCTTGAAGAGGCAGAATGGAGTGTGGTGCAGGCATTCCTGTCAGGCTCTGGTTAAATAGCCAGAGGCCTCTGCGCGGAAAAATCTTTTAGAGGCAGAAGCTTCAGTTTCTTCGTTTTGTGAGGATGATTTCACAAAATTGTTCCGTACATGTTCAAACCTGCAGATGCATTTTTCCTGGGTGCTCGGTAATCCACAGTCGCCAGAACATCTTCTCTACGGTTCTTGTACTCTGAAGTGCTCAATTTTTCTACTCAGAGTCAAATCAGTTTGAATCCTAATTAGCATTTAACTGTGCTCATGCAAAATTGTGCTGTCTTGGACAAAGAGTGCTTGTACTGTCTTGTTCCCTCATTTAATGTAATAAGTAATTCTAGTATGAAATTCTGTTTATAAAAATAGGATTGAATTCACACAAGGAAGTGTAATAATTTTTCCTTAGCAGTACCCATCTCGCTTGTTCTGTGCAATTTCAGTTTGGGAGTTAAACCTCAGAATGATACAGCAGAAATAAGCTCCACAGCAAACAACTTAAAGATCAGTTTTCACAGAATCTGAACCCTGAGCAGCTGGATATTTTAATCACCCCTGCATCTGTGATAACAATTCTTTCCATCCTACTGGAGAAAAAAAAAATGTAGCTTTTATGTAATATTCCATGCTGTGGTCTTCAGCCTGCAGAAGCAGAATATTGAGACTTGCATTTTTCTTCCATGGGGACTGGAAACTATTGATGTATAGTTTACAAGATCCTGTACACTGAATGACACTCGTGCATGATAATTTTTCTTTGTTTGAGAGACGCTGTGTGCCTCTGAAGTGAACATTAGAAACCGAGGAAGAAGAAACAGTTGTCTTGATTAGGAAATTTCCAGGAGATACATAGCTGCAGCATCATTTAATTTATCAAAAATAATAGGAAAGTGAATACTCAGGTCAGTGAATGAACAAACATGCTGGTACAGCTTCTATTCAGTGTGCTGTTTGGACCTTAAATTTCCCTGCATAGCAAAAAACCAAAATTGCCTTTGAATGATAGGGTTACTTGCACCATTTATTTACATGAACTTGTGTATGACAGTGATACACAGTAATGCCGCGTAATGTGTCATATATCAGATAGAATGAATACAGTTGGTTTTGTAGCTGCTTTGGAGATGAAATTATGGAGGTATGAGTGCATGCCAGACAAATTAATTACATAGATGCTTATAAAAGATAGTTTATAGCCCCATATTAATTTGGCAGGAAACTTCCATTCATCAAAATCTCTCTTGAAGGAGAAGATACAAGTATTTTCCTGTCTTAAACCACATAGTACTGCAATATTTAAGCTGTTATAGTGTTTCATCTGTCACTGAAACAGAAGCCAGAGATGATCTCTGCTGTGTTGCATGGTTGGTCTACAACAGTCAGGAGTTGGCTCAGACTTGCCGAGGGCTTGTTTATTCTCTCCTGTATCTTACGGATGTTGGTGCAGGAGAGGGTCTGAATTTGGTATATGAACTGCCATTTACCCTTCTTACCGCTGTGCTGACAGTGTTCTATTTATGACCCAAGGCTGGGGAGGGTATGCCAAGAAACGTAGGTGAGTATCTAGGTGTGCTGTATGTTGTTGAGCTAGCTAGTATAGCTAGGGGAAAAAATAGGTGAGCTTTTGGACAACCAAATGCCTGAATTAGAAGTGACAGATTCCAAAGTTAAATACAAATTGAGAATAATTGCTTTGATCTTAGTTAGGTATGTATCAGTTAGAACATCCTGAAGAAATGGTATTTGGGTGTGTAGGTATTAAATAATAGTAGTGGAGAAGGTGAGAAAGGAAAGAGGTAATTCGCTACCTGTGAAACATAGGCAGGTTGGGAGACAGGGAATTATAATGCACTGTAAAATCTGGTTCAAAGTCCAAAAACTATATCAACGAGTTTAATTCCTGGGCTTCAGTTTTGACCACATTTTGTCAGTCTGAAAGGCCCAGAGGTAAGAGCAGCAGTTCCATGACAGATGTTTCTCCTCTGTGATTGTGTAGTATCATCCTGACAGCTCCTACAACTGTTCTAGCAGCAGAGCATCACAGTCCTTGGCTCCTACAGTTGTATTCTCGCAACTGCTTGATTGGGGCATCAAATGCTGTATGGAAACTGTGCAGGTGAAACTAAATTGCTGCATATCAGACTTTCACTGGGAAGAAACACCGAATTACCAGTTAAGGAAGAGCTGAATTGCTGTCTTGCTGGTACGAGCGTCAGAAATCTAAGCTCTTTCCCAAACCTTTGGGTGCGTAAAGCCTCTAGCTTTACTACCTACCTGTGAGGGGTGTTAAGTATGCTGATCTGCTGAAATAAACAATTGAAAAATGTCTGTGTGCACCGTTAAAGAAGACATTAATGCCAGATATCTCAAGAACAAATTCTGTTTCTTTACCTGATGAAAAAGTACTGATTTCTAGATGTCTGAAAAACTCAAGAGTGTATATGCAACAACAATTAAAAAAAAAGATGTTTCTGTTCTTAATTGGTCTTCTCTGGGGCAAGCATGAAAGGCTTAGAAAATGTTTAAAAACCATGTTAAAAGATTCGGAGGAATAGTGCTTTTCTTGTTGTGTTTTGTTTTAGTCCCTACTTACAGAATGCAGCGTGTGACTCCCCTGGGGATTCTGTCACTTGTTCTGAACATCATGTGTGGAGCTTTGAATCTCATTCGAGGAGTTCACCTAGCAGAGTACTCATTTCAGGTAACTCTGATTAAATTCAAATCTGTACATGAGTCAAAGGGAGAGAGTTATTTGGGTAAGCAGATTAAGCGTGGCTGTTCTGCTTTGTAGCAGAGCGTACGTCTTTCTACAAGAAGTGTTTTGTTTGTCCAGGGAATGTATGATTGATTGCTTACCTCGTGTTTCGTTGCATATTGCAGCACATTGCGTTTTGTTCTTTTCTAGGGAGATTAACATTTGGAGAAATATTTTAGTCTTACCAGACTGGCTTGATTTTTAAATTTTTTTTCTTTCCATTCTTGTATTTTGTTCCAGATGCTTTTGTGTAATTTTTGTTAAACAAATGTGAAACTGTAAACAACTTCTTAAAAGAAAAAAAACAGTATTGTGTGGTGGCACAGTTTTATTTAGCAGGAATTGTCACATAAGCCTCAGTTCTTGGTATCTTGTTCAGTGATATTGATCTTGCTGTTTAACACAACATGCTGTTTAAATCAACATAAACTAAGATGAGAGATACTTGATGAAATATAATGTTCTAAAATATCAAGCAGTACTTGCTAGAAACTGTAGCTGACGTAGTTGTTTGTCACTTTTTTAAATCCAAACAGGAGGACCATGAAGGAATTGGAAATGTGATAGCTTTTTTTCTACCTTTTTTAGCCTGTGTTTTTCAGGTATGTTAACTCTAAATAAAATGCTTTCTGATTAATTTTATATTGTAATGTACAAGGCAAAATAATTTTTATCTAAGCAGACGAGCAGTTTGGATTTTAGTGTTCTACACTGAAGTATTCCAGTGAAGTGGCACAAAGGTGCAATATGACCCTTGGCAAATAGCAGGCGCAAAATTTTTCCGTGCTTTCATGTTGTGACATGCCAGATGGGGCTGAGCATGATAAATAAGTGCTAGCCAAAAGATCGTTTGTTTCCCAGAGGGATAGACACGATGTCTTTCTGATAGTGGCAGACCTAATGATGGGCTTTTGTTGCATAACCACCTTGAAAGACTAAGCAAATACAGGACAGCAACATTATTGAAAATGTTATAAATTACATTAAAAATTACTTTTAGTTCTTGAGACAGATGTCAGTCCTGATAGCCTTAGATTTTACTTTTTTTTCTTAATGGTTTATTTTCTCTGATCTCCTTATGCAGAATAAGAACTCCATCCTCCAAATGGGTTCTTCTTGAAAGGTTTCTTAAATGCTGCAAGCAGTGGTCCACAATGTTTAACTTGAGGGCAATATATTGTTTGAAAAATCCTCAATTTTTAGCCTGTCATTGCAGGAAGCTGTGATAGTTGGGTTAGTAGTAATGGCTGCAGTGTACTCATTGCTTAGTACTGTTGCATTTGGCTAATGGTTTGGGGACCATTTAAGATGGAGATATTCATTTGGATCTAAATACTTGATGCAAGTCATTCTTCGCAAGGAAGGCTCTGTACTGCTTTTTTTCAGTTGATACCTGAGCCTAGAGAAGCTAAATAAAGAATAGTTCTCTCTTACCCTTTTGAATTATAGCAGTCATCTTCACAAAATGCTTGTGCATAATTTGAGCTCAAATGTGAAGGGCTTTCTACATGATGATCTCTACTTATGTCATCAGCACAGTTGGAAACTGTGACCTTAAGTGAGAAAGCATGATCTGTTACTGCTGGAGTTAAAAAAGAAACTCTTCTGCCAGCACTTTGAGTTTTTAGTTTTCTCCTGTAAGGGGTGATGCTCTTCACACATGCCTAGCAAGTGGGTTCCACCTGTTCTTAAATTTAAAAAGAGCCCAAAACCTCAGCTAAAGCTAACAGAAATTATGGTCTTTCTCTCAAGTCAAGACTAGAGAATTAAGTCCTTTTCTCATCCCAGGAACAAATAAGGGAGAAGCAGGTTTGGGTTTGCTGTTTTCCTGCTTCTGAGCTTTTGTCTTAGATTTCGGCCTCCTTTTTAACCCAGGCTGAGGCAGGCAGGAGGGACACCAGTTGTGCTGACTGACTTCTTTTGATACCTATGCTTACACAGTAGAGTCTGGGTTGAGGCCACCACTCCAGCTATTCTTGGAGGACTTTCAGCGTAGGATTTGAAAGGAAGCTTTGAGCTTCTTCGTGATAGCTGTGATGGCAAGCACATCGAAGCAGCATGGATGTGCCAGCAGTTCCCAGCTGCGTCTCTTGCTAATACGTGTATAGTTGAATGCTAATACCGCCTCTCTGATCCTTTTGTAGTGTTACTTGTACCTCTTCTACAGCTCGGCAAGGAAGGTGAAGACGTTTGTACTCTTTTTCTCTGTTTGTTTATGCAACGTTTACTTGTATGGATTACGGAACCTCTGGCAAATAGCCTTTCACATAGGAGTGGCATCTCTTTCTTCTTATCAGATACTGACAAGGCAACTTATGGAGAAACAGCCTGACTGTGGAGTATGAAAAAGACTTTAGGTTTGCTACTCTATTTTTACAAATTTTTTTTTTTTTTATTAAACTGGCCAAAAATAGCTTGGAGTATTTTTAAAGATTTGCGGCAAGGGTTATTGCGAGGAAGATATTTCAGAGCAACTTGAAATAAAGTAGGATACTGTAATCATGTCAAACATACAGTGAAGAATGTAGGTGTATTTAACATGGCATGTGGTAATTGTGCATGGTAGATCTTGGCAGGTGTCGTCAGCAGATGGAGGTTCTCCTTACCATAAACAGGCTTTTACTCCTTGACTAATACCACCTAGACAGCATTTTGCCATTTGTCTTACTGGCTTTGTAACAGTTTGTCAGGTCAATGTCTTCCCCTGCCAATGCTTCTGAAAATACTTAAATTATATAGTAAAATGAAGATAAAATGGTGAGTAACATTTTTGTCTATAGAATCTTTTAAGCATTAAGATTCTTGGTAAATATTAAGTAAAGGAGTTGTTGCCATAATTAGATGAGTTAAATATCAGTAAGAAAAATTGTTAGGATGAGCCTTAGGGTAATTTTTTCTAGGTTTTGAAGGAAAGGAAAAGGCTGTGGCTCTTTTAGAAACCATAAAGGCTATAAATATCTCCTGGCTAAACAGTGCGTTGTAGTTAAGTATGTGCTCATTGGTTAATTGCAAATACGCTTGGGGCAGCATAAAATAAACCAAGTGAGTCTTTCAGCTCAAGTGGCCTTTATTTCCTTGGTTAAGGTCACTTAGTATAAGGGTAACTCCATGTTTGCTTGATCTGTAGGGATAATAAATCTTCCAATCCTACTTATGACAGGCCACTGACTCCTTCATTTTTCTTAAAAAAAAATACATAGCTGGTGTGCAGAAAGCCATCTCCAGTAATGGAAGGCAAGAGCGGGTTCTCTTTATTATATAAAACACCTTTAGTTAATGGTGTTGAGTTCTTACACAAGGATGAATTTATTAGTGTGCACTTTTGAATATAGTATTTAAGAGCTGAAATTCTTAACCTCTGCTGCACTGGGTATTCTTGTATGTAACGTACTGGGGTGCATTTTAGAACATATTTAAGCTGTCTGTACAAAAAAAATGCATAGCATTTTGATGCAGCTGTCCTTGAAGGGTTGTAATAATTCAAACTGAGAAGATAGAGAGAACTGTAGGTGTGTTATTGTGGAAGTATGGTCCTAGATTTTCTTTTATTTTTTCTTAGGAAACTGTTTCCTGTTCGCTGCATTTCTACCACTGGACATGTCTCACCAAAGTTTTATTTTATTCTCACATAGTCTCTACGTCTAGGGGTTGCAAAGAGATTAACATGATGCAGAGTTATCTTCCTGAGTTTTCAGAAACGCTGAACAAATTGCTTTCTTGCATCTTGGTGAATTTTCCTGAATCCTCATGATGCAAACAGGAGTATCAGTAGACTACTAGACCAGAAACCTGTGGTGCTGTAGCTGTGATACTGCAAAACAGCATCAACAGGCAGCCTATTGCAACCTGAACAATTCCTAGGACATGATAGACTTGGTGCCAGAGCTTTTTCCAGTAGTAAAATGGAGGTATTTCTTTTCCATCCCATATGAGTTCATTTACAGTAACATAAGAGTTGTGGTGAACGGAGTTAAATCCAGCTGGCGGCCGGTCACGAGTGGTGTCCCCCAGGGCTGGGTTTTGGGGCCACTCCTGTTTAACATCTTTACTGATGATCTAGGGGACTGAGTGCCCCCTCAGTCAGTTTGCAGATGACACCCAGCTGGGTGGGAGTGTTGATCTGCTCGAGGGTAGGGAGGCTCTGCAGAGAGACCTGGACAGGCTGGAGCCATGGGCTGAGCCCAACTGGGGGAGTTTCAATAAGGAGAAATGAAGCCAGAATTCAACCACTGTCCTTGACACCCAGGTAACCACACTGATGTGGGAGTTTTAGTACTGACAAGCTTTTAAGATTTCATACTGCTCAGTCCCAGTTTTACTTGGTAAGGTACTCTTAGAGACTGCAGGGAACTAAGCCATGAGTGTGGATTAAAAGCTTAAACACCCCCCCCCCCCCCCCAAAAAAAAAAAACCCAAAACTGAAAAAAGGACACCCCCAAAAATCTGGTAGTAGAAGCTTAACACTTTAAGGGTACTGGATCTGATGAGTGATTGTGTTTTACTGGAGCATAAACTGGGTATCAGCCTGCTGGGTTACCATGGGAAATCATCCTGTGGGGAAAGGATGAAGCATTTTATACTACAGATAGACAAAACTTTGAAAAGGACCTTAGTGATATGACCCAACTCCCTGCTCCTGTCTTTTTAACCTTAATCTGTCTAAAGAGTTGAGAAGAGCTTTACTTTCTCCAGAGACTCAGATAAATCGTCTGCTATAGTTTAAGGCATGCAGAACACTTACAGCTGTGGCATGGGGCCAGTGAACCTTTATCTGCTTTCTGTTCCTCAGCCTTGTATTGAGCTGTTTGGAAAGAACTGTAATGTTTCTGATGCTTCCTGAGCATCGGACTGTTTGCTTTATCATGAAACAAATACATCCCCATGCCAGGTGATGTTAGCAACAGCTCTGCAAAGAGAGTGGTAGAACAATGTGTTTAGATAGCTTGTGTAATTAACATAACATAGGCTGGATAAAGATTTAATTTGGCTTTTGTTTAATATTTTCTTTTTCCTGGAAATGCTTCAGTAAAATCAAAACCATTTGGTTCAGTTTTGCCTTTGCGTACATTTTTTTTTTTTTTTTGCTTTGTGGATTAGGTGGAGGATGCAACTAGAACTTTTCTACTAAATGAGCGAAGCTCTGGTTTGCTGTTAAATCTTAATCCCTTTGCAACCTTTTTTTATTTCCTGTAATATGTGTAAACCATATTAAGGAATCTTAAGTGGATTAATATGTGTGCATTAGTATCTGCACACTTTGTAGGCTTTGATTGTGATTCCAGGATGAGGCAGAGCATGCATAGTTTGATCTATTTTTATTTTTTATTTTTAATGTTAGTATTTAGAATGGCTCCTATATCTGTATGGTATTTATACAATTAAACATTTTCTTGTGATGAAACAGCAAGAGGAATAGAATAGTTTACATTGGTGCCAGTGCTCTAAGATTTAATAAAAAAGAATGACTTGCAGTTTGGCTACATGAACTCTGACTCATAACACGGGATTATGCCTGTATTGAATCAAATCCCCAAACAGAAATCCAACCATTTTTTGTTCAACTTTAAACTGTTTAATGTAGTTTGAATTGCATCTTCTTAATTCTGTCAGTTTTCAAGATAAGTCTTTTGGAAACTCTTTTCCTCACCCAGCAGCTCAGCACAAGAAAATTGGCAAAGAATAAACCTCATGAATTTAAAAGACTTGCAGTGCTTAGTCCCTTTATGAAGCTGATAATTTTATGTGGTTTTGTTTTTTTTCTCTTTCTCCCAATGACCTGTTAAATTTGTAGAAGGTGGGCTGGTACCTTTTTAAGACATTTTTGCACTGTATTAATAATTGAACCTGTGTAAATATGTATAAAATAATTTTGCATGTATATGTATATATGTAAATATCTAATAAATGGCTTTTTTGTAATGCTTGTCTTCATTTATAGTTTTAAAATAGCTGATTATATTAGAAACAAGGTTTATCAGCCACTTCAGTTTCATATGTATCTTTAGTGGGTTTTGTGGCAGCATTCAAAATATGTTAAAAATAAGCTCAACTCTTTAACACAGAGCTTCAAAATCAGAGTGATTGCAAATGCTGTCATAGTGCATCCTGGATTGTATGCAGTCTCTTACAGGAAGAAATACCTGTATGAACTCAGCATGGCTTTCTCTGAGATAGTGTGCTCTCTGATATCTAATCCACTTGGGTGCACACTGGCACTTTTTGTTCAGGGAGAATTAGGATTTTTATTCAATCATCTTTGTGATGGAAAGTGACTGGATTCATCAGTTGAACTATACAAATGTATTTATGAAGATGGATATAGGAACTTGCTTATCCAAGCAACAGATTGCAGTGTCTGTGATAATCTCTTTGTAGCTTTAAATCTTGCTCTTTACTTTCAGCCACCATGTTATAGAGGTTTTTCCTGCAAAATTTGCATATTGAAATATGTGAAGCAAGATGTAACACAGTCCCATAGGTCCTCTTCCAGTCGCCTGGCAGTGAGTAATGGGGATCCTGCAGATTGCTGTTAGACTTTTAGCTTAGTCTCTTAATGGAACTGTCAGTCCCTACTAAGAGCTTGTGGACTCATTTTGGCCAATTTCAGCCAATTTTGATAAAGGCTCTGAAGGCACTGATTCATCAGGCTTTATTATAGAAATGAATGGCTTGATGTGACACAAATTCAGCTTTCTCATCATCTGAATGTGATGGGTTCAGGGTGTTGGGAAATGTGCTTTGGGAGAGTGATGCTTTCAGTGGCAGGACTCATAGAGGACCCTGCATCATCAGAAACCAAAGAATGAGGTAAAAATCAGAAAGCTGGAAGAAATCAGGCTTGTGGAACTACTAGTTCCATTTGCTCCCTGGTCCTCCACAAGAACGATACCTAGATATCTGTAGCAACAGCAAAACATGATGGGTAAATGGCTAGGTTCTTCCACTGGTTTCCAACATGTGAAAAGTGAAACTTTTCCTAATCTCTGAGGCTTATTCTTTATCAAGAAGGCAATTGTGGGTAAAGTGGATCTGGGAGACCTGCAAATTCTTCAGCATTATTCTGCTTTAAAGATATATCCCACTTTTTGCCTTGACTTGGCCTTTTAGCTGCGGAGTTTGCTCAGGTGCTGGCTTGTGGCACAGAAATGCCAGCAGTATGTTTGGGACGGTTACAGTGCTGCAGCGCTCACTGTCATGCTCAAAAGAGGGGGAGAAGCCTGCGTGTGCCCTGTAATGAGGAAAGAGGCAGAACAGGTTGTGCAGACGGTAGGTCATAATGACCAAAAGCTGATGGCGGGGGAGGAAGGAGAGCACTTTATTCTGCTGAACTGCTCTGCCCTTTGAAATCTAGATGTTATTTTTGTTCTGTAAATAAATGATTGCTCAAAACGTGTTGCTTCTCAAGATGCCAACAGAGAACAACAGCAGCCTTTCCCTTTTTTCCTAAGGTGAGGGGAGAAAGCAATTATAACTCCCTTTCTCTTTTGAAGATGCTGATAAAAGGAGGTGGGAGGATCAGAGGGTCTCTGTGCCAAAAGAGGAACAGCTCCTAAGGTGATAGAAATGCATGTTTTTATTTTAAACAAAAGTAACTCAACTTCTGCTGTGTGCTAACTTACAAATGTGACCTAATTGCATATAAAAAACTGTTTATGAGAGCGGGAGGGAAGGAAACAATGGCCACAAGAAAAAGAGCAGCTCTCGCTTCAAATACATTACCTCCTGGTGATGCTGGCTGCCTCAGCTCTTGTGCCCATGGGTGTGGGGACAACTGAACAGTTTTTAAAAGCAATCAGCCACATGTCTTAACCTCAGTAGTGAGGTGCCTTTGAAGATGAAGGCTGAAGGGATCGGAGGCTTTATTCCGTGCCTGTTGGCTCTTACAGGTACCTCCTGTTTGTCTGCAAATAAATCTCTACTAAAGGTATGACCTTTTGGAGAACATTCTGGAAAGAAGCAATATCATGCCAGCAGGAACTGAAGGTATGTTTTTTGCTCCCTGCTGCAGGGTGGAAATTTCTCTTCTTCCCCTCAATATTTTTTTTTTTCCCAAAAGGCTAAACAAAGTGATATTTTAAAATTTGACCAACTGCTGCATGCTGTTTTCCCTTTAAAGTGTTGTTCTGGCAAAACCAAGGACCTTGAGTGGGAGTGAATTCTATCTGCTACGTTTTCCCATGCTGCAAATGTGTAACATCATGGGACTGTATCCATCAGGCACCTCAAGAAGGGCTGTTCAAGGAGAGAAGCTGTTAACCTTTGCGGGTGGGTGGACAGATGAAAGGCAGTATCCCTTCCCTTGGCCTTGTCCCCCACCAGATACTGTAGTAACTCTTTTTTGCCGGTTTGGTGAATAACAGCATGGGCTTGAGCTCAGGCATGACGTAGATTGTCTTAAGCTGATTTTTAATCAGGAAGATGCAGCTAAAAGGGGAAGTTATCTCCCCATCCCTGAGGCTGCAGGTTTTTCCCTTGAGTCATTTTTTTTTTTTGCCCTGGGGAGGCTGGTCCAGGCTTCTTGGAAGACCCGTTTTAGAAGTAGTTAAATAGCACAAACCAAAGAGCCCTTGAAAGTCTTTGCTTTCTGTTCCCGCTTAAAGTATAGGGTAAGCAAAACACAGAAGCATATAGAATTCCCTTTGGTGTAATAAATGTCATTCAATATAAGAATGGTAAGAAAGGCTTGAAATAACGACTATTAAAATGTGAAGCACCAGTCAATATAGCATGACATACGGCTGTGGAGGGCTGAGATTTATTCTTTCATTATGCAAGGAAAGACATTAACATACAAAATCCCTTATTTCATGGGCTCTCAACACTAAAAAGCAATTAGGTGGAAAGTTCAGCTCTGAAATACATTAGTGTCCATCAGTATGCACCACCCAAAACAAGAGGCCTTCTGGGAGGTGCAACCTCCTGCTACCTGTTGTGGCCTAGAGCGAGAGCTAGGGGCATAAACCTTCTGGCATGATCAGCCCCGAATTATTTCTATTTGCTTGCTGGATGAGGCCAAATAAACAAAGTCAAGCTGCAGTGAAGGTGCCAGGTGTGCTGAACTAAGTGTGTGCATGTCACAGAATCATCTGGGTTGGAAAAGCCCTTGCAGCTCCTCCAGACCAACCATGAACCTCACCCTGACCGTTCCCAACTCCCCCAGATCCCTCAGCGCTGGCTCAGCCCGACTCTTCAACCCCTCCAGGGATCCCGGGGACTCCCCCCCTGCCCTGGGCAGCCCATTCCAACGCCCAACAGCCCCTTCTGCACAGAAATCCTTCCTCAGAGCCAGCCTGACCCTGCCCTGGGCAGCTTGAGGCCATTCCCTCGGGGCCTGGCGCTGGGGCCTTGGCTCCAGAGACTCATCCCCCCTCTCTGCCCCCTCCTGGCAGGGAGTTGCAGAGGGCCAGGAGGTCTCCCCTCAGCCTCCTCTTCTCCAGACTGAACCCCCCCAGTTCCCCCAGCTGCTCCCCAGCAGACCTGTGCTCCAGACCCTGCCCCAGCTCCGTTGCCCTTCTCTGGACACGCTGGAGTCATTCAATGGCCTTTTTGGGGTGAGGGGCCCAAAACTGAACCCAGGAATCGAGGGGCGGCCTCACCAGTGCCGAGCCCAGGGCTCAGATCCCTTCCCTGTCCCTGCTGGCCACGCTGGTGCTGACACAAGCCAGGATGCCATTGGCCTTCTTGGCCCCCTGGGCACACTGCTGGCTCATGTTCAGCTGGCTAAAATGTCAGGCTTTCAACAGCAGTGCCCTGCATTTAATGGGATAGGATATGCCCTGGCTAAAGGGTGATGAATGCTGTGCTCAGAAGATGTGGCAGTACAACTGCAGCTGCTGAACATGGTTCTGGATGTCAGGGACTGCAGTGTCTCTGCCTCACCCTGAGTTTTGCTGTCTTCACGTCTTGAGTGTGACCTGAATGTATGTGCAGCATCAGGCTTCCCTGCAGGACAAGGCAGCTGTTGGGCGTCTCTCCTGTGAGCATAGCCAGGAACTGAGGCGTCATTCCAGAAGATAAGTCTCCTCCCAAGGTAGTACCTTTCACCTGCAGGTCTCACGTAAGACTCTTGAGAAACATTCAGATTATACAGAGCTGGAACCTCTGGTGCTTGAGGCATCTCAGGAGCTGGCAGCGTGGTTCACCTGGGTTGCTGGTTTGGACTTGAAAGCCAAAACCAACACAGTGTGCCCTGTGTTGGTACTGAAGCTTCTGCTTTGTGGCTGGCCCATACATACCTAAGTCACAGTGTCATTTTTCTCCTCTTTCTTTAAAGCTTCTCACTGAGGCTGGCTTGCTCTGCAGATGCTGGGGTTGGAGGGAGCAGGCGAGAAGCAGTGGCCCTTTGTGGTCTGGTGGTTAATACACTAAACTGAGCCTGGAGAAGCCTTGCTGCCTCTCTTCCCAGGACTCGTGTGTCCTTAGCTGTTCCCTAAACTCATACAGGATTTCTCGATCCCCCCAAGCATGAGTGGGCACATATTGAGAAGTATTTGGGTTTAAAATAAAAAATTTTAAACAGTCTTTAAGGTTACTTCTAGAGCTTTGTGCTTGTCTCTCTTGCGAGCACTGGGAGGCACCAGTGTACAAGATAATGCTGCGTGCCCAGAGTGGGAGGAAAGCCGAGCAACTGACTCAGGGAACCTGCGATTTTTTTTACCTGCTTGTATGAATGCTACGGTTCTCCCAGTAGATTTTACTGTGGGACTCATGAAACGGAGATAAAATACCCTGGAGACAGTAGGAGAATCACTTCAGGGCTGCAAATCCGCTTTCCTAGCTAGGCTGGAACAAATTTGTCAAAAGCAAAGTCACTGCAGCTTCCTTTTTTGTCTTGCTAGTCAAAGCATTTGTTCTTTGTGCTAAATATTGGCGCTCCTGGTCTGAGCATCGGGGCTTTGTTCTCTGCCTGATGGATTCAGGAAGGGACTTGAGGGCTTCTGAGAGAAGAAAGCAGCAGCTTAATTAGAGAGAAGTCTGGAGGCATACATGCATACATTTTCGGTACTTAATCCATCTGCGGTAACTGCTTGGAAAGTTAAGTCAGATGGAAAGGGATTTGAGGCAAACCTGGTTTCCAAAACTCTGCTAATAAATGGGCAAAGGATGATGCTACCGTTTACTGTGCAGTGGGAAGGTGGGGAACCTGGATGGCAGCAGGCAGCTCTGGCAGGGGTGGGGGTAAAGGACACATAGGGTGGCTTCCAGGCAGGAGCTCAGACCTTTCTGTCTGTCCTGGTGGGTACCCTGTGAGGCAGTGCTGGGCACAGAGGCCTGAGCTGGAGCTGACTGAGGTCACCAGGCTGCTTCCAGTGAGGTCTGAGAAAGGCTTTGCTGGTGCTGAAAGGGATCTCGCAGGATCTCGTTAGTCCTTCCTCCCTCCCAGCAGCATATGCTCTGTGATTAACTTGTTTTTATAAGAAGCACATCTTCCTCCTGACTTTTTTGCTGGCAGCAGTGCTGATTTCTGTATTCCCTCTGCTGTGGTGGCAGAGGAAATTGGAGGGGTGTAAAGAAGAAACTGCACCTACCTCACTGCAAGCCTACACATGCCAGCATGCTGGAGAGGGCAGTTTGGAGGGAAAAGGATAAATGGAGGAAAAAGAGGCAGGGAAGACCAGGAACTGGGGCACCTTGGGGCTGCCAGACTGCACCCTGGTTACATTTGCTTCAACCTCGTCCTAATGTCCAAGCTCCCCAGGGCACATGGAGGGAGAGATAACCCTGGGTGCTGCTTCTTGGAGAAAGCTGTGCCTTGGCTGGGCCAGGTAAACAGGATGGGTTTTGCCAGGTTTAATCCCACAGTAAATTTGCTCCTGTTCAGGGGGGAGCTGCTTGGCTGGGGAGGAGAGTTGTGTTGGTATCTACCAGAAGTTACCTATGTCTGGTATCACTGTGTGGTCAGGAATAAAGTTCCCAGCCAAAAATACTAGGCTTTTTCAGCAATTTCTTCCCCTATAGGTTTGGTGGGGTTTTTTAATCCCTTACGGACCGTTGCATGGAGAGTGATGGGCTGTCATGCACCATGTCTTCACTGGCAAAGAGAGGGGCAGTTTGCAGATGGCAGCTGGTAGCCAGTACCATCCTCCTGCAAGGGGGGCAGCTGCAGTTCTAACGCTTGTTAGAAAAATCCCAAACTCTGAAGTGTGCTCACATACTATGTGGATTATACAGGTTTACCTGCTGGCATTGCTTTGAAACCACCTGCCAGCTTGCTTCGCAAGGATTGCGGCCGTAATTGGGGATGGCTGGCTGGAGCAATGGCAAGTCAGGCAATAGCAGAGACATTGCTCCTCTCTGGACAGGGAGACATGAAGGTGCTCGACTTCCCTGTGGGAATTACTTGCTTTGGGAACAGCCATGGCTCTCTGCGAGCCGGGGACACCAGCTGCACCACCCGGCATCCTGTGCAGCGGCTCAGACACAAGTGCTGAACTGAACTCTGGGTTGCCGACCAAACAAGACCATTTTCCATTGTGATGCAATTCAGACAGCTCCCAGCTGTTTGCTCACCGTGTTTAACCAGGAACAATAAAACTGGTAATTGCCAGTTGATGTCTAAACAAGAACTCGGCTCTGGAAGGGAATTCATTACAAATTGAAATGAAAGCCATGCACACTGCCACCTCCCAAAGGCATTGCAGAGGGATGCTTTCTACTCACCTCACACCGTAGAGGCTGATTTTAACCTCTTCTGCATTGGCAGATCCATCTCTGCACCCCTGCATGCTGTTGCAGGGATTACATCTAAAATAGTGAGTCCAAGAGGAATGTGGAGAAACTGGAGAGGATCCGGTGGAAGGACACCATGATGACTAGGGGCCTGTGATCTACAAGGAGAGGTCAGGGAGCTGAGTTTGTTTAGTCTTGAGAAGAGGCTAAGGGCCCATCTGATGGTAGCCTACAACTACCCTTGGGATGTGGATCTAAATTCATCTTAGTAGCATGGAACAACTTGTTGCAACTTGGAAGGTTCAGGTTAGACACTAAATAAAGATCCCACTAGGAGGGAAGTGCAGCTTTGGAACAGGTCACATCATAGATTGGGGTTTCTCCATGCACAGAGGCTGTCACATCTTGGCTGGGCAATGTCATAACTGATATGAACTAGTTGGTTTCAATCCTGCCTTGAGCAGAAGGCTGGACTAGATGTTCCTTTGAACTACCATCTCTGATTTTACAACCCTAGGACATACCTTGGTTTAGGGTTCTGGATGCTGCTTACCTACTTCACAACAGTTGGTTCATTAATTAACCTAATATTGAAAAGATCCCAACCAACAACACTAAATCAAACTGTCCTCCCTGAAGGTGCCCTCACTCTAAATCAAACATTAACGTAGTTTAGGAAGAGCGAAAGGCTTCACAGAGTAATTTGAGGACATAGTTATTATTTAACATGAGCATTGTCTGGCTGTCCTGTTGTTGTGAAACACATGACATTATGCATGTTGAACAGCCAGCATTTGCGGGGAGCAAATTAACCTTGTGCTGCAATGGTGCTGACTTGCAGCACATCAGGTTTATGATTTAAGATATGATCTGAGGGGACTCTGCTTTTGTTTTAATGATCTTGCTCTCTGTTTAGAAAGGTGACCTTAGGGCCTGCTGGTAATGAGGCACACAATTACACATAGATTGTTATTTAAAGTTGCCTCAACTATTTAAAAAAAAAAAAAAAAAAAAAAAATCTGGGTGTTGTCCCTACATCATTTTCCCCAGTTATCAAGAATCTGACTTAATGAACTTCCAATTTACATGTTTATAATATGTCTCTGGGAGAGTTAGCAATAACTTGGCAACACCAGTGCCTTCCCCAAGTGGGATTCAAGGTTGTTGTGGTTTATGCACGGGAGAAACATGTTTTTCCCGTGCCCTGGGGTAATTACTTTTCTCTGATGGTTGAGACACATCAGCCTCCAGAAAAAACCCCAAATGTGCTTTGTACCAGAGACCTGAATGACCTGTATGGGTGGGTAAGGATATGACACACAACTGGAAGCACTGGCCTCCCCTGGGTGCTATCAGCCCTACCTTCATCCCTCATCTTGGGAACTTTTACTCTCTGGAGGACTTCAAATCAATATTAGGGATTAATTGTGACAGCAAAGAAAGAACATCTGTCTTCTTGAATAAAGGTGGCCTGTGTGGTGGGGACTGTGTTGCTAAGTCTCAGTTTTATTGGGAGGCTTGTCACTTGAGCTAAGAGGATGGTGCTCACCTCCGTGCCTTGCACTGGCACTTCTTCCAGCCATAGATCGATGTAGCTGCATCTCTCTCTGCCCACTGAATGCTCTCACAGGCCCATGTCACCACCAGCAACTGCTGTGTCATTACAGTACTACTGGCACCACATGATTATCTGATTCCAGGTTATTCTTTAAGCCCTGCTGCTTCCCAGCTTGTGTTGAATCTTGCTCCCCTGCTGCCATGCTGGTTGGTGCTTGACAAACAGTCATGTAGATCTGCCTGTCTTTTTCATTACCTTGACGTTGAGTGAGTCAAATTAGTACAGAAATGAGGTTTTGATGTGATCACCTTTGGTCATTTAAAAGCTCAGTGGATGGTTTCTGATTGCTGAGACATTACTGAGCTGATCTGATGGCAGGGAATGGCGGTCATTAGAGGGGATACTGAGAAACACAGGAATATCTGTCAACCATAACGCCTGTTGTATTGAATTCGGACTATCCTTAATTCCTTCTCTCTCTTCCCTCTGATAAATATTTTAGAATGTGTCAGGACCAAGCATGATATTTTTGCTGCGTATTTTGTTAAATAAAAAAAAAAAAAAAAAAGAGCTGGTTAGTCAGCATACCTAGTGCTGCTGTGCTGCTTCAGACACACTTGGGTACGTGGTGAAAAAAGGAAAAGGGCTTTGAGAATATCTTTGACCCAGGTTGATAAGCAGCTCTTTCCCCTCGATCATATCTATCCATCTGTCACTGCCTGGGAGGAAAATCAATCCTTTTTATAGCAATGAGCATATTCAATAATGCAAAGGGTCATGGCATTATGCACAATGCAGTGGTGTCTTAAATGAGTGATGGACTGTGGCTTTGCCTTTTAAAACCTGCACATTTGTATTTTAATTTGTCAGCAGCAACTAAAGGCATCTCTTGGAAAACCACCACCTCAGCATGTTGTGCTGTCCAGGAAACCTCTGGTGAGAAGCTCCTTTCCCATTGGAGTCTACTCTGTTTGTTTACATCAAGAAAAGTCTTGGCTAGTTGGCATTGATTTTCTAGCTATCAGAGTATTATTTGGTGTTTGCAATGGAACAGACATTAACCTACATCACTGGCGCAAGCAGTTTCTCAAGGGACATCTTCTCTGAGAGTGTTGGCACCATGCTGGGCACAAGGTAGATGGCCACAGTATTTGTGGAAATAAATAGATGTGGATTTTTCATGAGGGCTGTAAGGTCTCCAGATGTTGTGGCAGTGCAGATCACATTAGTACCAAAGATTACTAGATGGGGGGTTTACTTCCACGCTGGCCCCCATAGGCACATCTGCAGTGGGGTATAACTGAGCTAGTTTAGTTAGTGCTGGGGTGGCACTGAACTGAAGGCCACTGCATGATCTTCTTGGATATTAGGGAAGTAAAGTCAAGGTCAATTCTATACTGACTTCCAAACATGAGTTCCACACCAGCTGGCTGGGGAGCAGCTCTATAGAAAATAACCTGTTTATTTTAGTGGAGAAGTTGAATATGCATCCGCAATGAGCCCTCGCAATGATGAAGGCCAACTGCATCCTGAGCTGTATCAGTGACAGTAGGGCCAGCAGATAAAGAGAAGGGATGGTTCCCTTCCAGCTGGCATTCGTGAGACTGCATCTGGAGTGCTGTGTTCGGCTTTGGACACCCCAGTAAAGAAAGACATCAACATGCTGGAGCGAGTCCAGTTGAGACGAGATGATTATGGGTCTGCAGCACATGGCGTAGAGAAGGAGAAGCTGAGACAACTGGGTTTGTTCAGCCTGAATATGGTGTTGCTAAGAGGAATGTAATTGCTGTATTCAGCAACCTAATGAGTGGTTATGGAGAAGACAAGGTCACACTCTTCTTGGAGATGCCAACAAAAGGATGAGAAACAAGGGAAATTCCAACAATATATAAAGAAACATTTTTCACGATGAGACTGGTCAAACATTGTAACAGAGATCTGGAGAGGTTGTGTCATCCCTGTCCTTGCACACAGTCAAAACTGGACTGGACAAGACTGGACAAGACTGGGCATCCTGGTAAATGTTGAAGCTGGCCCTGCATTTAGTGGGGGAGTTAGACTACCGTTGTCCTGAGATTTCTTCAAACTAATTTGGTCTCTTATAATAGTTTAGTAACTCTAGTTACTTTACAGTAGCAGAAATGTAAACGTACCTTATGGTAGAATCAAGACTGAATATGGAGGGAATAGAGGCAAAAATAGGAGCTCTGGTGATAGATGCAGAGATTTAGACACAACTAAAAGACCAAAGGGCTGTCTAGAGTCCCTGAGAGCAACTGCTTAGACGGCTGTGAATGGCTCAATAAAAAGGGTCTCAGCTGTAAAACTGTGACGTTTTATGGGGTTACAAACAAAGGAAAATGGGAAAGCCAGGCGAGTCCCAAAGATTTTAATTGGCCTGTGGGTGCTGAATGCAACATTTAGAAGTAGCAGTAACTTTGGAGTACAAACCATTTATGTCGAGGATCAGTACGCACTGTTTATGAGACCATCTGAGAGCTCGGGGAAGAGAAATGGTCAAGTTCCATGAGGCCTTTAGCTGGTAGGAGCATTGTTCACTGTTTGCAACACTAGAAGAGAACTGATCATTTAAGTGTAGTAAAGATGGAGGGAAAGCTGAATCCTGAGCAACACAAAAAGAGGACCTGGAGTCAGGTTATGAGGTACATATTGAGGAACCTGAGCAGCAGGACTAATTTCAGAGCAGCTTTGAGAATTCAAACCCTTCCCTTAGTTACCTAAGTTGGATTTGGGGACAGATTTCTAAGACTGGTCTTACAACAGCTTACATTACTCAATCTGATGATGATTTTCCAATTTGAAGATTTAACGAGTTCCCATTTTGGAGTGACCAACCTAGGTCTCAACAGAGAGTCCTGTAAACCAAAGACTTTGACACAGTTGTGGAGCTGAAAGGACCCATGTTCAATTCCTGCTCTCTGAGGATTCCCTGTGTGGCCCGGGCAGGTCTCTTAGGGCTGCGCTTGGGCTCTGTCAGACAGGCACAGAAGTCAAGTTGTCGTGGCTAGCAGTGTGTCAGATCTCAAGAAAGTGAATTAGAGTATCTGCTCTCCAGGCTCAAATCCTCTTGAGACCCATAAATCCAACACCAGTGTGAGGCTCTTGTGGTCCGTACACAGAGTACAGGGATTTCTCACTTTGCATCTCGAACAGCCAGACCCTCTTCTCAGCAGAGCCTCCAGTTGCTGCTGCATTAAAATGACTATTATTTCCATCAGCAACTTATTGCCCTAAAGAGAAATTAAGCAACAGCAAACTGCACAGATCCACTGAAGGAAATTCTTTCCATGGCTAAAGGAGATGTTTCCTGATTTCCATCAGGTTAAGACCTGAACAGTGGTTTCCGTTAATCCATGAGAATCGAGTTAAGCTTGAATTTCTTGAGAAAAGCCTCCTTGTTTAATTTTTTTCTCTCCCTTTTTATTGTTTCATATAAAATGTTGCTTGGCTGAATTTGCCACAGCCCTCCCCAGCAGAATAGTAATTACATTTATTGGAAATGCTTCCTGATCACATATTCATTTACCAGCTGCTAAAGTAAAATGAACTGGGCAAAGTGCCACTGGAGGGTTGGATTCATAAGCTGGAGAAAGCAAATGAAACAACTGCTCAGTGTGCAGTTTCTTTCCCTCTCCAGCAATTCGTTATCCTCCTGTTCAGCTGATTTAGGAAGTTAAAAGGCAGTCAGGATGGCAGCATGTGATGGTTCTTAGCATGAACATATACCTTTGGGGTTGCCAAATTTACCTTTGACTGCGCTATAAAGGGCACACAAATACCATAACCCTATATCTTTAATGTGATGTAAAATAATAACAGTAATGAAACACTTTGTTCTTATTTCTGGGTTACTCTCAGTCACTCTCATCAGTGTTGAGTTGCCACCAAACCCATTTTCATCTTCCCTGTCTTCCCACTACCCCAGTGTCTGCTTTCTGGACCCCACAATTGGCATGAAAAGCAACCAGCTCCAAATCACTGCATGCAGAAAACGCCCACAGCACGTATAGATACCACTGACACCTTCAAACCCACCAACCACCCAAACCCCACGCAAGTGCTGTGAAGCGCTGCGGAGGCCATATGTGTTGTGGAGGCCACCACATTTCATTGTACAGAGACAACTTTTGGGACCCGCCTCTCTGGTCTGCAAAGGAAGTCCACTCGACTGCTTGTCTGGGGAAATAGATCTCACCTTCAAAACGGACTGACAATGCCGATGCATTGCTTTTTATCCAGAAATTTAGTCAATACCTGTCAGTATGAAAATTGCTTATTAGAGTTGTAAAATTCACACAGCGTGATGGTACACATCCTAGACAAGCAGACACTGGAACTGGGCTGATAAAGGCTTGAATTACTTGAAGAGAGTTTAGCATAATTACTGGGTTTTCTTCTGCAAATAGATTTCTACAAAGCATATAAAAGAAGCACTTAAAAAGAAATTATTTGTGGCATAAGTGGTGTGATAGACATCATATTAATGTGGTTCTGGTAAAGAGAAATATAAATTTGTGTCTTTGAGTGTTTGTTTTCTGTAACTTAGACACACTGAGATTTGGTTGTCTGAATATCAGTGTCCAATGCCATTGAGGGTTTCCCATTCGGTCCCATGCTACCATCCCAGGAGACTTTGGGTCTCCTGTAGGTTGTGTTCCTGTGTGGACATCTCAGATGTTCCAGCATTGCTCAGATGTCTTTAGGTACCTGTGTTTGGGCAAATGAGTTGAGCCCCATGTATCAGAAGCTAAATTGTCTCTTTTCTAAAGTTTGGCTTTCCAGAGACATCACCAAGAGAAGATTTCTACTGAAAGTCCAGATCTTCTGTCCCAGGACAGTGGATGGGGAAAGGAGCCATCTCAGCTGGGTCAGGTGGAACCACCACTCCTTTTCTGAATGGGACAGAAGGGGCATTTCAAACTCCAGTCAACCGCCGTGACCTCGGGCCGGGTGCCCTGTTCCTGGTGGTGTTCTGAACATTGCAGAGGTGCGGTCATTTGGTCGATACTCAGAGATCACAGCAGAAATAAGTTGGCTTCCGTGTCCGTTCCTGTGGGAAAACAGTAATCTTCTCCTGTGTTGTCACTGATATTTTAACTAGACCAATTTAAATCATTTGAGGGGATGTTTAAAATTTATTCTTTGACCGAGTGGTTTGACAATTCCTGCTGTGTGGCAGTTGTGGTCTGTGTGGTGCATGTAAGTCCAGGACATCGATGACCATAGCAGCTTCAACAGTGAGAGACTTTCTGCTTGTTCCTACAGATGCTCACTCCATTTCTTTTTTTTTTTTTTCTTTTTCTTTTTCTTCATATTGAAGCCTTTCTATACAGATTTCTGCAGCTGTCCACATCAACACTTTGACAGTACATGTTCATCTTCTCTGGTTGAGTGGCTGCTTTATTACAAGATGGTCTGTAGTTGTACTGCACTTAGCAGACCTCTGTGATGTATGGAGGGAGCCGTGGGTGACACATACACGCAGACATGTACTCATTGTGTAGGTATGTAAAGGTGCAGAGATGCACGTTCATGAGAGGGTTTGTTAGCATGCATGTGTGGGAGAAGAGGTTGTGTGCGTCTGTATTTCACAGGTCCATCATCCTGCAAACCTGACATGGTCAATATAAACTTGCTCTTTCTAGACAAGAAAGTATCTCCAGTCTCATTCATATTTTGGCAGTACCTGGGCATGTGAGGGGACTTAATTAATCTCTGTATTTTCTGTTGAGCTGGAGCCAACCTGAAGTCATGTTTTGAAAAACCTTTCTCTTGAAGTCTGTTTTTTTCCAGCACCCTCTGTTAACATTTCACTTGTCTATAACTGTTGTCGCTCAGTCACCTCCTGTTTTCATGCATCGAAGTTCAAAATAAAGGGCTGGATTCACAGCTGGGATAAACCAGTGACACACTCAGTGACGGGGCTGCTGGGATTTACACCTGTAGTAAGTGAGACATCCAGATCAACAGGGCCAGCTTTGCAATGGACGGTGACAGATGAAGTTTCTCTGTTGAGACTTTCCCATCAGCAGCAGCTCAGTGTCAAAGTCATTCAGAAGTAGCACCGCCGCTTTTCATTGCTGAGAGGCTGCACACACAGAGAGGACTGGCTACAATGTGCTGTCCCCAGCCAGGGGCTCCTGTGGCTTCACATGGTGTCTGGGAGGATTACAGTGCTTTTAGGGATATTTCCATCTGCAAGTTCGGATGATGCTCCAGGGGTGGTGGCAGGAAGGTAGTTATCTGGACAAGCCTTTTCTCACTCCGTCCATCCTAGTTGTTTGTGCTTCAGCTAGGAAAACCCAACTGTGGCTCTGTTTGAAACTAACCTCTGTGTTGTGAAAGTCCGCTCCTTTCTTCACTGAATCTACTGTCCTGTGTTTCCCTCTTCCTTTTGGACCATGGCCAAAACTCCTGTGGATTTCCCAGAATAACTCTTGCTCATAGCCCCATCAACTCCTGGAACATTTCCTCTAAGCAAAGCCAAGCTGACTGTCCCCATGCCAAGCTGAGCTGCTGCAAAGCCAACTGTGAAAGGCTCTTGTGTGTGAATCTGCTCTTTTCCTGTAGCCTGTGCTTATGACAGGGGTAGATGGAAGTACAGTGCATACTGTGCTGAGCCAACACTGTCTGTCTGAGATAACAGTGATAATCTTAACCAGTTAAAACTGCTCTGTGCTAGTAGAAATTCCTATTTTTCTCACAAGTATATGGCACTAAGTGTCTTGTGGAAGTTTGATCTCCTCAAAAGTTTCCTGTACTAACATTAAAAGTGATTTCCCACTTTGTTCTGGACTCAGAGCTCTTTGCTGCTCAAACGTCTTCACCGTAACAGTGAAAAACTTCACGTCCTTCAGGGCCTTGTGTTGGCCTCATCCTCATATACTGTTTATCTACATGACTCTGGCAATGTTTGGCTTCTGCTGAGAAATTCAGAAAAGCAATGTTAAAGCTGGGAGGCCACCACTGATGATAGAATCTAGTAGTCAACAAATAAAGATCCTCAAACAGGTATTTTAAAAGTAAACAATAAATTACAAAGCAAAACACTCTTTCTCTGACTTGTATGAGTACATCAATCCCAGCTGATGGAGAGTGCTGTGTAGCTGGCAGTTTTCACTGCTCTGTGGGATGTGGAGAACATCAGAAGGAGTTCAGTCAGGGATTAACTCTTTTCTCAAATCACTGTATGCAAAAATGCATCTCCCTCAAAATACAGAACTTTCTCACAAGCATGACAAAGATTTCAGTAAGCACCCACACACCTGATGGGATTGGCAGTGGGATTAATGTTGTCCAGTTGCTCTGAGATCTACTGAATTTTTTCAGTATTATTCAATTGGTTTTCTTTTTATACAAAGTTTTTTAGTCTAGTTTGTCACCATGGTCTAAAGCTAGTCCAGCCAATTATAGCTTGTCCTCTGTAAGTGAAGTTATTTCTTTTCGTTATCTGTTTCTTATTGTTACCTTTGGATTTATTTTACCAGGATCAATTTACCATTTTATGAGTCAAGTCACTTGAGGAATCTGCAGTGTGGTTTGAAGGGAAGGACGAGGTGACAGTGGGATAATTTCTCATGCCATCAGTTATTCCAGTGTTGTGGTTTAAACCAGGACACCCAAGCAGAAGTCACAAGATGGATTACAGCTTCAATGGCCTTGGCCTGCTGACTCTGCATCTACCTACATTCTTGCACAATTTCAAGATCTTAAACTTATAAAAACCGCAGGTACTGCAAGGCTGACACATATTCATGAGCTGGCAGCAGTGTGAAGATGTATTTATGATATGATAATTATTTGCTTCTCTGGGCTTGTACTGGGAGATATCACAGAGTCACACAACGGTTGAGCTTGGAAGGGACCTTTGGAAGTCACCTGGTCCAACCTGCCCTGCACCAGGTTGCCCAGGATCATGTCCCCCTTAAACAAGTAGAATTTTCTTTTGAACTACAACTTTTGCCTCTGGAACTTGGATGAATGGGACTTGGATGAATCCTTTAAAAACAGCAGTGAAACCCATTTATCTTTCCAAAGAGAGATTTGCCAAGAACACCACTGCATTATCTTTCACATGGAATATTTAATATTATATCAAAACAATTTTGATTTAAGTTATATCTGTTATCATTTTAAAAGACAGCAAATGGCTGTAGGAAACAAAGCAGACAGTCATGTTGTGATGAATTATCTTCCATTCTGGAGAAATCGTATTCAGTCTCAAGTATCCCTCTCATCTATTAAGTATTGATTTGAAGGGAGAACATTTAACAAAACTGCCAACTGGTTCCGGTCTGTTTGACCCGTTTAAATCCAGAACGGCTCCTTAGAAATCATTGAAATCACATTGATTCAGAAATGCTGCAATTGAATGATCTCATGAATGAGAACTCCGGAGAGTGATCTGATCAAACTAGGAAGTTAGCAAAAGAGGTGAAAACAGCAACTTCAAGTTTCTTGGGTGGACCACGAGGGTGCTTGGGCACATATTTGTTTGGGTGTGTTTACCTGCTGCTTACTGAAGCTGGCATGTGGGTGGCTGAGTGTGCAAGAGGCGTGTGCAAGGATGTGTGTACCGTGGGTGTGGGCGGGGACCCAGGAGGGAAGTTGCTATATTAAAAGGGAACAGTGAGATGAGTCGATCTGTCATAACTTTCCACTGTAGTAAACAAAATGGTTCTTCTGCACTGCAAAATAAAAGGACAAGGGGTGGAGCTCAAGTGCTAGAGCTGGATTGTCTTCGCTTCTTAACTGCTTTTTCACTCATGGGCTGTTCTGTGGACACTTCCAGCTTTGCCTTTCCAAAACCAGGGCATGGTTTTGGGAATAATTCACTGCAGAGGCTATTTCCCACTGTAGTTTCTCTCTCCCTGTACTGTCTTCCAGTGCTATTGTCTTGGTTTTTGCTGAGATAGAGTTAATTTTCTTTCTAGTAGCTGGTACAGAGCTGTGTTTTGGATTTAGGGTGAGAATAATGTTGATAACACACTGATGGTTTAGTTGTTGCTAATCAGTGCTTATACTAGGTCAAGGACTTTTCATCTTCTCACACCGTCCCACCAGTGACACTGCGCATGACAGTGGTACAGTGTCAGACAAGTTTCAGTGCTTGGTAACTTCCCAGAGTGCTGTTTAATTCACTAGTATGGGTATAGCTCTAGAAGTCCCACTGAGAGGTGACAAAGAGACTATATCCAAAGAGCTGACAAACCCTCGACTTGGAGGGGTAACTCTTATAACGTAAAACTGGTTAACCTGGCAGTAAATCATTCCCTTTGGATCCCCGAGCTCTGTAGGCTTAGACTGTAAGCATGGCTGAAGTAGTCCTGATTCCCCCGCAATTGTGAAGTTACTTTTTCAGTGATACTGCTTGCAATAGCTGGAGTAAAAAGTATTTGGTGTTTGAAACCTCTGAAAGGTGTCTATCTTTTTGTTCTCCTACTGTATGTCCCTGGAGAAAGGCATTGTGCATCCCGAGGATTCACAAGGTTAGAGTGGTGAAGAAACAGCTATTTAAGGAAAGGAGGAGACGAGGAAAGGTCCCGTCAATGAGGCTGAATCAGATGAAGGGTGACTTTTCAGATCCAGTTGACCTAAGAGTGTCAGAGCACTGTATAACCTATTGCCATATAGAAGAAATGGACTTGTTCAGTGTTGGGGGAGAGAGCTGAGGGGATATTATTGTCTTCAGGAAGGTAATAAGTAGCTATCAAACTGAAGGGAATAAACTCTTATCCATGTCCAAAGGGAAAAATAGAAATCATAGGTTTATGCTACAACAGGCAAGTTTTAGTTAATTATTAGGAAAAGCTTCCTCATGGTGAGGTAGTACAAAATGTGAAGGGATTTGGGGGCAGGGCTTCTATCTGTGGAGGAAGAAGTTTAGTAAAACATTATAGAATCATAGAATGGTTTGGATTGGAAGGGACCTTAAAGATCACCTCGTTCCAACACCCCTGCTATGGGTGTGGACACAAAGAACACTACTTGGAACATTAAATATTATCAGGATGTATTACATAGAACTAACACAGCTTTGAAGCAGGTGGAGAGGTGGCTTCCTGATGTCCTTTCCCATCAAGTTCCAGCCTCCAGTGCTCAGGGCGATGAGTACATGGAATGTCACCCAATCTTGGACCCATCCTTCCCTTTAACATCAAAGAAAGCTAAAAAAACCCCGAGGGGAGGCAAGCCACTAGGAAAGGGTGATCAAAGCAGTGGCAGAGCCAGCACCACCTCCCTCCTGCTCTCCAAAGTGTCCTTCTGCTGGGAGTTGCTTGTTGGCTCGAGGTGCCACGTTGCTTTGAGGAAGGAGCTACTCAAGTCAGACACTGTGATCCACATCTCAGCCCTTTGCCCAGAGCACAAGAGATCAGCAGAGAGGAAATCTGGTGTAATCAGCTGATCCTTGGCCTCCAGGGTTGAATTCTCCTCCTGGTGCTATGGATCTGGGACAGAGCTCTGATAAGAGTCTCCCTTAACCAAAAACTGTTTTATATATTTTTCCACTGGGGTCAAAGCCTCCTGCTGCTTGCAGCTGGGCAAAGACATTGCTCTGCTGATAAGGAGCACTAGCCTATTGGGTCATTTCTTCATGGAGAAAGTGGGGAGAGGAACAGAGAGAAATGCTTTTTCTATGAGGTGTGAAAAAGGTGAACTTTAGAAAAGGTCAGGAAATGTGGGATTAGTTCCTTGCCCTGCTATAAACTTCATGAGTTTCCTCCACAAGCCTTTTAGCCTTTCCTTGCCTTGGCAGGATGTAGTTGTCAGAGGATCACAGACTCAAGGACACGAGGGCATAAAGACACTGTGCTCTAGGACAGTGACTGTGAGCAGTCTCATGCTGTTCCAGAAGAACATGCATGAAGTCTCATGCACCATGCAGAAGAAAGTTTGTGTCTAGCACTGAATATTGTCTGAGACTTGGAGAAGAGAATTAAATAGGCACCTTTCTGACTATCATGCCTTTTCTTAATCTTACCCAACTGCACAAAAGTTCTGGATTTCTCACAGCTTCTGATCTGCTGCTCATGTTCTCTTTACTCACATTCTTTGCCTCATCATTAGCAGTGGGCAGAGGTGACCTGATGAATAAGGATGATTACAGAGGGCTTCAGAGCACTCTGTTTTGTTTTGTTTAGTTTAAGTGGACCGTCAATGAGGCACCGAGCTGTTCCTAACCTAGGACCTGCCTTATGCTTTATTTTTCTCTCTGGCCATTTTCTTCATTAGAAATTATGTCAGATAGAGTTGGAAGACTTGGGACACTTGCCTGAGATCTCTGGCCAGGCCCTAGGAATGACTGGGATGCACAGAGTCACAGGGTAGCTGCTCAGGGAAGGATCTCTGGAGGTCTCTAGTCCACTCCCACTGCTGAAACCAGTCAACAGAGAGCAGGATGTGCACAGTCAGGTTTTGAATGCCTCCAAGGAAATTCCAAAACCTCTCTGGGCAGCCTGCTCCAGGGTTTGGCCACTGTCACAATGAAAAGGTTTTTTCTTACGTTTAAGTGGAATTTCCCATATTTTGGTTTGTGCTTATTGTCTCTTGTCTTGTCAATGGGCACTACCGAGAAGAGTCTGGCTCCTTCTTCTTTCCTCCCTCTCACATCAGGTATTTGCACACATGAACAAGGTGCCCCAGATCCCTCTCTTACAGAGGCTAAATAATGCCAGCATTCTCAGTAGAGGAATAATCTTCCCTAACATGCAAAAATTAAACTTCAAGTCTAAACCAGTCTCCCCGGACTCATTTTACAAGAGAGGAAGGGACAGCAGTGGCACATACTTCAGCTCCCTTATCTTGCAGATCTTAGGTGTGGCTCAATTGCCTATACACAGCTGCCAAATACTCTTTGAGATGATATCTAAGATGTTTGGGGGGGGGGGGGGGGAATGGGAACTGTCAGGTGTGACGCAGGATTTACAAGAGATCAACATCTTTCTCAAAAGGCAGCTAGAGGTCAGGAGCAATATCTCGGAGGTCCAAAATGGGTTTACTTTGCCTGAAAGCAACTGACTCCGATTTAAAGGTGAGAGCCGCTTGACAGATCGAGACAGCTTCATTCGGATGCACATGAGCTCACATGTCTGCGTGTGAGCTAGAGGCAAGATTTAGCTGCTCAACATTTGCACTTGGTGCTGTTTGAGAGTGATGCCCTCAGGCTCTCTATTGTCTTTGTCCAGAAAGGAAGGAAATCCTGGTGTGGCAGGTCATGATCAATCCAGGGTTAAAACTGACCTCTGAATCCAATCCTAGATGTCAGAAGGTTTGTGCCAGTATATGAAGACAGCAACAATAGAGAGCAACAGAGAAAATGAAAGTACTAGTTATGAAGACTGAACTTCCGTATGGGAAAAATATTATCAGGTTTTATTACTTGGGATCAGAGAGCTTATGTTAAGGTTGTGTTCCAGAAAGGGCTCTATCTCTAGAAGTTAATAGGAATGGCTATCAATAGCTGTGCTGACAGTAAAACCAGTCTCTTTGACCCCTCAGAAATGAATGAGAGAGAGGAGCAAGGAAACTTAATTGGGACACCTACTATGTCTGTTGAATTTAGGAAAACACAGTCTGTGCTAGGATCAAGGTTCAGAAGTTTTGTCTTGAGGGAGGGGTAAGCAATGTGTGCTCAGCTGGATTTTACGTGTAAGGCTGGTTTAGCTGTGGGTGGACAAGGACTCTCAGAGCTGGTGTGAGGATCCCTGTGTTACTGGGGAGAGCAGGAGCTGCCAGATAAAATCCTTGCCTCATCCATCACAACACCTGCTCCTCATCCCCAAGCCTGGCTGTTAGGGATATGCTGAACTACAACCGCCCAGCCCCAGAGTCCCTTGGGGAGTTTTGCAGGCAGCTGAAAAATGTAACAGCATATGAACTAGCTTGAAATACGCCAGGGGCTCCACCAACCCCATGCAGTTTTTGGCAATGGGGGTGTAAACTTACACTTTAACAATGCAGAGCTGAGCTCAAGAATAATGGGTCCTAAGGTGACAGAAATTTGTACGTCATTAGCAAACAGAAGGTGATGGATTGCCCTTGTATTTTCACTGTTGGTTATGCCTGTACAAAGTGAATACAAAAGGTACCAGGGTGCTGGTACTTTCCCTTCTCTTTGCTCTGTAGTGGCAGGGGAGAACCAGGCAAGTTTTTATTTGACCAAGGTAAATGTGTTGCTTGTTTTCCCTCTGCCTTCCTAACAAGCGAGGAGCAAATACCCGTGTCAGACATGAATGAACAGGGAAAAGCTGCTCCTTCCCGGCCTGTGAAGTGCAAAAACTTGTAATTCAAAGTCCTTATGAAAAGGCAACTAGAACTGTGAAACTGGGTGTTAGGAGAAAGCAAATTTAACCTTGTTTGTGGTGGTGGAACTGACCCCTCTACATTAGCAAGCATGATGCAAAGCACCGTAAATATTTGTAATGAAAAAACAAGATTTCTCTTGCTGGAGATGTAGAGATAATGGAGCAAAAGCAGGTGCTTTCCCTTGAAGGAGTGTTGAATGAAGCCACATGTGTCCCCAAATACTGTTGGTTTATTCCTCCTGTAGCACCATCATCAGCTAGGGGTGCTGAATGGAGCATAATTGTGATGGGAGTGACTTGTGGAAAACAGACTGCAACTCGAACAGAGTTACACAGCAGGTCTGTTTACTGGGGTGCCGGGGTGCAAGGGGATCTCTCCACAAAGCTTGCACACCCACCGCACATTTTACCAAAAACTGATAGAGTGTGGATATCCATATTCATTAGGTTACATAACACAAACATCCATATGCATGAGTGAGGCTGGGTGAGGTCTAGAGGCTGGTGTCAGCAGCTGATGTTCTCTTTGCACCTGCCCATTGCCTCCTGGTGGGCGTCTCTGGGGGTCTGTTGGAGGAAGGCTCACAGTCTCCTCACCTTGTACTTTTCCCCGGAGCATGCGCAGATTCTCTTGGCCAATTTCTTGAATAATGAGTGTTTTTCAGCTGGTTTATTCATTCTATCTTATCTAAGAGAACCAATAGAACTTCTACCTTCTGTATATGGCTATCTTTACTCATTACCAAGAATCAACTGGTTAGAGCACATCTGTTTCCCAAGGACAAAACCATGATATTTTTCTGAACACTGCAGTTCTTGGTAGATTTTCACAGTAAACTGCTTTGTTTTGATGAACACAGTAATCCTTGGTAAAATTCCACACAACAGTCTGGGCAACCAGGATTTCTTAGCAATATTCAGAAATAGTATAAGTAATACTCTAAGTTCCTATAAGTAAGTAAATAAGCTGCTAAGTAGTTTGCTATAAGTAAGTAAGTCTCAAAACAAGTAATCGCTTCTCTGCATCAGGAGGGTATCGAGCCCAGTGCTAACAGCATTCATCACCATGTTTCACTTTCATCAGAACTTTCTACAGTCATGTTCAACACCTTGAATTTCAAACAGGGGAAACTGAGGCATGGGTGAGAAGCCACAGTCACAGGGATGTGCAGTAGTGGAGGTGGAAAGAGAATCGACAGCTTCGTTGGTCTTTGAGCTACCTAGTAGTAGACCAAATGTCCCCAGTCTGCCTTTACTCCCTTTTACCCAGGGTGATGATATTGCATGATGGCATTGCCAACACCCTGAGCAACGTGGGCAGCAGAAAAGAGGTGATTCAAGTCACATTTGAGTTCAGGATACTCCCCTTGTACCCACAATTCCTCTACCCTACTGCTGAGCCCCAAACTAGGAGCTCTGATTCCTTCTCATGACTCTTTCCTTCTGTTCCCCTTCCAGCATCTCTGAGACCTTGACATCTTACTGAGACTGGAAGGCTGTGGAACAGGTCACTCACTTTCCATTGCCCATCTGTAATGGAGCTGGGCGCTCGAGGATGGATGATTTCCCTCTTCAGAGACCTGGGATGAGGCTTAGCTGTCGCAAAGCAAGCTCTCGCCCTGTGTTTTGCCCTTCAAGGGACAAGACATCCTTGACATGCCACATATCCTGATTTTTTCCTCATGTTGCCTGTGGCTTCCAGCTCTGGCAGACCTGTCAGCATCTCTTTTTATTGTGCCTGTCAGTGTCGAGACGTTTTTGTTTTTAACTCAGGGAAATGTTTAAGTTTGGGTGATGTCTGAAGGGGAGATCCTCTAATTAGCTGCTGTGCACGGTGAGGAGGAAAACAGTGTTTTGTTAGCTCCCCAAAAAGCAAATATGAGCTTCCCATCAGTCAGGCATACCTCTCCTTGTGTCTGCCAGAGGATGGTTTCTGTTTCGGGATGTCAAGGAGCACCCCAGGAAAGCATTGCTGTCCAGACAGCTGGTGACGGGTCCAGCATGGGCTGACACCCAAAACAGGGAGACAAATATCCACCTTTCTGGGCAAGGTGTGTGGTTGTGTTGGTTTAGAGGGAGTCAGTGGTCAGAAGCACCTGGACACAGCCTTGTCTGCCTACCGCTTTTTATTTTTTCGTAAGGGAGATGGGTCACTCTTGAGTTAGGCTTAACTTTCATTGTTAAAAAATGTATTCTTATGCTGTTTTGTGGGAGGAAAGAACCAAGATAGATAACTTCTGGCTTTGTATTTCTTGATGACAGAAGTACTGTTGCCTCTGGAGATAAATCTCAGTGTCTCTTCTTGATTAGGGTTTCATTGCTAACCTAGGCAGGCTTCCTGGTGTTAAACTTGCACACAGATTTCTCATTTAAAAAATTGTCTTAGAGCACTAAATATCTCCTGGCACCAAAAAATCCCAAGTGGAGGATTTACTGATATGTTGCATGTTGAAGACTACATAAACCATATAACATTACATCTGTCTGCAGGAATATGTCAAGAAAATGATATTTTGAATATTTTTTGAGCGTGGCTAGAAGTTATGCAAAGGGGGGAATATTTTGGTGAACAAAAAAAGGTCAAGCAGCTCAAGCTCAGATGTGGTGTTCATGGTCAGGTAACTGAGGGCAGAGAAGGTGATTCCTTGTGATCAAGGTGAAGATCTGTATAAGAACTGGGCCTTATGACTGGTGTCTTTGCCTTGGTGTAAGGGAGAGGCAGAAGGTCTTTGCCCAGTGCCATTTACTGTCTGTACAAATCAGTTTGAAAGGGCCTGGCTGTACTCAGCAGTCCTGGACTGGCACTGAACGTCAGTGTAAGCAGATACGTGCACACACATGGAGCAGGGAGGGAGCTCTGTGTGCTTCTGCAATGATGAAGGACCTCAGTTAATTTCTCCCCATGCTGCATTGCCCCCACCCTTTGATCATTTTGCCCTTCTGGGTCTCTGTTCCCTACAGTAAAATAGAAATAATAATTTTTTAGTGGCTGATTTGTGTCCCTGGGAAAGTCTGCTCTGACTGTGGATTGGTGGGGTAGGACTAGTTTTTGCTATTCTGGCAGGAGTACATGCATGGGCGCTGATCTCTTGAGTAAATCCACAGTATCAGAGCTGCACACAAAGTCCTGTAGGTGCTTCCATGGGAACCTGCTCCCAATACACCGGTGATACAGAATTTAGTGGGATCCAAATGTTGTTTTCTTGCATGCCATTAGGTGGTGATGGAGGAAGCAGGACACACACAATCCACAGAGCCTCAAGCCGGAAAAATCAGAAAATGCCTTAAACTTCTTGTGGAAGGAAATATTCCTTTGTCAGCTGCTCAAAGAAATGAAAAATGGATAGGGGAGGGTGATCCCGTGTGTTTGTGAAAGGGAGAGCTGGGAAAGGGGGAGCAAATCAGCAGATCGAGTCACTGCTCCCCTGCTCTTGAAGAAGGCAGCAAGCATCTGGTGGCAAGTTCATAAACTTCAGGCTTTTGGTAAGGGAATTACAGGGGGAGGAGAGGGAGAAGAGCAGTGATAAGACTCTAGATTTTCTCCCCGGTGCTGCTGACACAGGCAGGGAAGGAGGGTGGGAAGGGATGGGAGGCGAGAGGAAAGGAGGCATATGTGAACCAAGCGGGTCCATGATGATTGTGGGAACAAAACTTTCCTCGCTTGAGCTTTCTTAGGGGTTGATGTGTGAAAACTCAGAGTTTGTGAGAGGAACAGAAAAAAATACGCCAACTCAGACTAAGCAATCAACCACAGACAAAAATCTCAGTGCTGCTTTGCTCTCCATGGCTTTAATTGACTGTGATGGACTGGTTTGGGAAATGAGAAGTCTTGTCTTCACCAGCTTTGTGGTGCCATGCCACCAGTCGAGGAAACTTGGCAGGTACTGTGAACGCCGTGCAGGAAATTTGTCTTGCAGTCTATAACATTTGTGTCCTCCTTGGTGTCAATGAGGGACCAGAGCCTGAACACCCTTCTTTTCTCCACTAATCCCGATTCAACACACCAGCTAATATTTATGTGGCTTTTCACCTCTTTTCTTCTTTTCATATCTGCACTGTATATCCAACCACCGTCTTGCTAAATAAAGTACATGGAGGGGGGCTGCAGAGACTTACAAGGTCTAGGAGCTCCAAATCTGTTGGCATCTGTTCCTGCAAAACCCCAACCTCACATAGTGCTTTCCGAGCTAAGCCGGTGATGGGTGGGATCAGCAGTGAGATCAAGCCAGTGTCACACCAGTGCAGGAACCCTTTGCCTCCAAGAAAAGCCAGCACCAAGACTGGAGGGTAAGAAACCACTGCAGCCAGTTTTGCTATACCATGTCCTGCATCTTTGCCCAAGCCTTCAACAACGAGAAACTGCATTAAAGCCTGAGAAGTTCAAATGCTTCTGGTCCTTTGAAGGAGCATTTCCTTCTGGATATTTCCTTCGGGATACTCTTCACGGCATCCAGAAGGAAATACCCAGAAGGAAATATTTAGTGGTATATCTCTTGTTGTCTTGGGTGCCAGCATGCTGCATTTTTCCCTTTCTTCCCTTGCTCAGAGCTTTTATTTCTGGGTGAGGGACTGACAGACCTTCTTGTCTGAAAGAGTCTGGTTTCAAGCCTGCACTGCAGTGTCTGAAGCTGCTCTGTAGAAAAGTGAAGTGCCTTTAGATCTAGACGATGATACTTGAATCCCGAGACCAAACTCAGCCGGTGAATTGGGCACAGGAGAACTGCAAGGAATAAAAGACGTTGCCTGAGGATGCAGTGTTGAAAACAGAAGTGATGGACTCTGGGCACTCGGACTGGAGAAGCTGCTGATTTTGACTTGTCTGAAGCCAGGAATTGCCCATATTTCATTTAACCTGGTTCTCTCAGAGCATCGTGTAATTGCAAGGCCTCTTCATCAAACCTGACTCTTGGCTTTCAGAAACGTGGACATTTCTTCTTGAGCCAGGCTGAGTCTGTCTCCCTTAACGTTACAAAAGCCATTCAGAGAGCAGCAGGAGCAACAGAAGTCACACGAAATTGCACCAGGTACTCAGGAGACCTCCAGTCCATCATCATTTCATTTTTGTCACAGTTTTCTTGAATTTCCCCCAAAAAGTATGTCTCTTCAAGAGATCTACCATAGGCAAAGTCAGAAATGCACTGGTAGGCGCTTGAGTGTGCGTATTCGTGTGTAATGCAGCCTTTGAGAGGCTGGAATAAATATTTGTCTCAGCAGGGATTTAGCAGTGTCTGTATTAGCTGACCTTGAAGCTGACACAAAGCCGTGGCCATCACTTAATTTTCCTGATTATTTCTAGAAGTCTTCATGGGTCAGTGGGCAGAAATGGTGCTGTTGGCACATGTCAGTGATAAATACTGTTCCCGTGCTGCTCTGGTGGCCAGAGAAAGTCCAGGCACCACAAGTTTTACTGGTTGCCACTGGGTTAATTGGAATTTGTTCACATCTTGAATATGGGGACAGTTTATAGTTCTCCCCAGAGAAAGGACATAAGGAAATGATGCAGTCAGGTGTGGCACTGCTGCACTAAGTATATTCACCACTGGCTTTCTTTTTTTTCCTTTCTGTTTTGTAGGCAATCTCTGCAGCATGAAACACAATCAGCCTGGTTTCTCTTTAAAGGAATAAAATAGGGATGCAGGCTACCTGGAATTATCAAAAAGCGGATTTTACATTGTTATAGCATGTGCAACACTGCTGTAGCCCAGTTTGCATTCTGTTATAGACGTTCTTCATGACCAGGAACAAAGCTGCTTCACCTAAGGTTAGGTTGTTTAAAGAAAAGTGGATGTTCAGATACTCTAGTGATGACACCCACATAAATATTTGGATAGGCAGAAACCTCCCGTGGCAGGGGAACTATGCAAAGAATGCCAAATACTCAGCAAAGGATATAAATGGATGGTGGAGCAGTTCACCAGGTTATTCCTGATGTAAACACAGAGATGTGTTTATAACCCAGCGACCATGAAAAGATTCTCAGTATTTCAGAAAAGTTTGATCCTAATGCTTTGGTGCCTCTTTGTGAGCTGAAGGCAGATCTCATACAGTGGAGGCACTGGTGTAACATCTGGACTGTATGAAGCAGGTCGCTGCTTTTCACCTTTTTACTTCTGCTTAAATTTTATTTAGCTAAACCCTAACCTGTGCATGTTTGTTTAGTGTGACAGCCTGTCTGAATCTTCAGCTGTCATAGAGGAAGAACTCTCTGTTTCACTAAGTACAGCTCCATTCCCCTTATGTGTTTCTGATTTCCAGATGAAATTTGCCCAGCTTTAGTTTTCACTCTTTCATTTTTATCCTGCTAATGAGCCCACCAGTATCCAGGGTTACCTCCCCATTAGACATTTACACACCTCGGTCAAGTCTCCTTTAACTTTTCCTTCTGTTAACTGAACAGATTCAGTTCTTAAGCCTTGTAAGGAGTTTTCTCATGTCTGTGAATCATCCTTGTGGTTATCTTCTCCATTTTTTTTTTCTTCCCAGCAGTCTTTTAAAAATAGCTGCATCACTGTCCTCTGGATGCAAATTGTGACCTTTGGGCCATGTAAATTACTTCTTATTTGTATTTCCACTTGCATCTGCTTGTTGTATTTTTCCCTCTTTCAAGCAAAACAGAAAGTGGCCCAGATTGCCAATATGTCCCTGTGATTACTGACAATGTCCTGACTGAGGGGGGACCTCAAACATCTAAGCAGCGACACACTGATTGGTAAAACCAAGGTGCTCTGGAGGTGCTGGGGACCTGAAACAAGCTCGTTTTCCCTCTGCATCAGCTGGAATATAGTTCCTGGGATGCACATTCAGCTCTGTAGATCTGATTCACTCCTCTCGATGACTTGGGAGAGCTGGTCTTTACTTTCCTGCGGGCTGCACTGAGTTTTGTCCATGTGTGTGACTATAACGAAAGGCAGTGTTTTCACTTAGGAGGAAACTCAGAAGCTTCCCTTGGTCCTTCTGTTGCTCTTTTTAGCAAAACCAGCCCAAAAGAAGAGATCTAGTGGTTTCATGGATCTGAAGTACGTTGAAAATGTTCACTTATTTATATTCTAAATGAGGAACAACTGTCATTTTTCTTTGCTCTGTTACCACGGTCTGTAAAAGCCAATCTGATAGGTACTGTGAGATCAAAATTATTAATGGTGTATGTGAAGGAAGGGAATTGCATCAAACTCCAGCCTGAATAGGAGCTGCGTGTACTTTGATGTGTGTGTGGCCTCACTCCCTTCACGCCCTCAACAAAATCAAAGTTTCCACTTCTATGCAGCCTGTGAGAGGGGAAAAATGCAGAATTATCTCTCTAAAACCTCCTGTCGATTGACCATAGCTTGTAGCTTATCTCCAGGGTGTCATGGCTTGGAGGTATTTATGGTGGTAGGGAAAGAGCAACTCTCCTCAGGATTTTTGGGTCTGGAAATGGTTTAGCCTGTCAGACTTTGCTGGAGACTGAGTGGGCTGCTTTTGTGTCAAGGAGAAATTGCCTAGCTTTGTGGCCCTGGAGTGAAGCAGGCTTTTGTGATTGGGAATGCCAAAGAAAGGCTGATGAATGCCTCTCTTCAGGGTCTGCTAATGATATTAAATATCCATGGCCAAAAGATAGATCTTTATTTCTTTGCTTTCTGGAAAGCCCTGCAACCTACATCACAACCAGGAGCAGCACAAAGGCTTGGTGCCAGAAATTTTATCTTTTGTGTCCTCGGTGATCTAATATATCTCTGCCCTGTGGTTTTGGGTGATATCCTTTTTAACTGCACCGTGCAGAGAGCTTTGACAAAAGGGAGGACTATGGTGGTGTTGGATGACAGCAAGATGTTCTCTTGCTGCACCCTTGGCTCTGACCTCTGACCACCTCCATCTTCAGGGCACATTTCCTTCTGAGCTGTGCTCTGTACAGAAGTAAATCCCTACGAGTCACAGCTCATTTAACTTGGGATGTCACTAGTCATCCTCATATTAGACTACATTTCCCAAGGATTAGAGGTGGCCTGAGAGGACCAGTGGTGACTTTTCTGAATTGTCCACTAATCCTCGGGAAATGTTCTGCTTGAATCCCAGGCACATGGCTGTGTGGTGGTATGGAGAGGGATGCTTAATATTTCTCCAGCCCTTTATCTGCAGGACAAGGACCAGCCTGACTCAGTGAGGGTGCCTTGGTCAAAATTTTTGGTGGATTTTGAGTCAATGGTTCTCTGGATTTCCTCCACATGCAAGCCAAAGCCAGGCTGCTTCCACCATGGGACAAGGAAGGAAGAGGAGCAGGCTGTGGCATGAAGCTGCTTGCTCCTTCTGCTCCCATAGCCAGCCCTCACTCAGGCACTAGGAGAGAAACGTCCCTATTAAAATGCTCAAGAGGAGGACTGGGAGCTGCTGAAGTTTCCACAGCAGGAGGGAGCGATGGTGAGGTGGGCTTGGCCTGACCCCAGGACTCAGGATGTGTTGATTAACATTCCCGTGGTACCACGGTTTTTGGAAGCAGCTCTTATCTCTTCCAGCTAAAGTGTATGTCAAGGAGGGGTGAATAAATGCTGCAGGGAGCTGGAAGCCCCAGTGCTGAACTCAGCTCTTACACTTGCAGGCTGTGGGACCAGAATACTGCTGGAAAGGTGTCATTTTTGAACCTCAGGGCACTGCCAGCCTCAGTCCCCCTCAAGAAAAGGGGAAAGTTCCTTTCTCTGAGGTTTCTGTCAGTCTTAGGAGCAATGAGACAAGCAGGAGCTGTGTCAGCGCAGTCAGCATTTGCAAGCTGCTTCATATCTCGGGCAGCATCAGTTCTGGTCAGCTGCCTTTTCCTTTTTAAGCAGGCTATGTCATTCTTCCCCACCCTAATCTTCAAAGTTACAGTCTCTTTTTCGATGGCAAGAGGATGTCTGCTTTCTATTTTAAAGTTGTGGTCAGAAAACACAGCCAGAGGAAATGGCTCTAAGACTGCTCTGAAATGGTGCAGTTATGTCATCTGACAGCTCTGCTTGGGTCTTGGATACATCTTTACTGCTGCAGTTGACTCTCCTCAGAGCATTGCAGCCTCTATGACTGGAGAGCTACCCGTTGCACAGCACTAGCAACTGACCCACCAGGAACATCAATGAGGCATTTGGGGACATATTGCTTACCTTAGAGCAAGAAACAAAACCATTTGGATAAGCAGATGCGTGGGGGTGTTTCAAGCTTTTATGCAGTCATGCACGTTTACTCATAAGCTACGGTCCTGAGGCACGTAACAGATCCTCACAGTGAACTCTCTCGGTGCTTTCAGAGGGACAACACACGTGCATCAAACTGATGTCTCTGGGAGGGACCAGGACTGTCCTTCCATTCACTTGTGGAAGTTCTCTTCCCCTCTCTTTCCACTCTGTTGCCATCACAAACTGTTTGTAAACAAGAAACTGTTCATACAGAGAATGTCTCAAACATCTTGAGTGGAACGCCCTGCCAGGGAGAAGTGGGGTGAGCTCTGTGGAGGTGGGGCAGCAGGCCGTTTCTCTCCCCCTCTGCCCTGTTGTTGACCAGAGACAGAACTTGCCTAACTGTGCAGGTACAAGCCAGAGAAAATAAGAACCTTCTGGAACAAGCTATTGCACATGCATAAGAAAGACTCTATATAAAGGCGACACCCCACGTGCGTCTTTTTCAACCCACCACCTATGGACCAAGCTGGCTACTCTGCGACAATGCAGGATCCAAGGGTGGCTATTCCCCTTTTCCTATCCCCTTCTCTCTTCTCTTCCCTCTTTCTGCGCTTTCTCTTTCTTACATATATTCATGTGTATAAGTTTTGTATGAATTGAATTGCGATCGGGGTTGATCACTGATGTGTAATTAGGAAAATAGTCTTATGGCCAAAGTGCCTTTATCCTGTCCCGGATGATTATCAGCTGATTGTTGTCAAATTGTCTCCACTCATTCACTGAAGTGGTCAGTTAATAAAGTCACCAGCACAATAGTTCCTCTGAGTCATTGTGGTGACTCAGCCCGCCCTGCAGCTCTGCAGAGCAGAGACCGGCTCTTCCACCTGCACACAGGCTCTCAGGGATGGAAAAGATTCACCCTCCTCGTAACCCACCATGTGGGATGAGACAGTTGTCCAGCACTGTAGTAAATGTATTCTTTAATGTCATGAATGTTGCCTCCTTTGTTGTTCTTCATTTTGGTGTAGCCCAGACCTGTCCCTGCAGTTTCTTGTGTCATCCGAGTCCGAAAACTGAGCAACAGACCATGCTGACAGCATGGATGATCAACGGAAAGTGCCCGTACCTTGACTTTATTTGTTTACTAGTATAGAAACATCCTAAAGGAGGTCTAAAAGAAAGCTGGAGAGGGACTTTTTACAAGGATGTGTAGGGATAGGATGAGTGATAATTTAAACTGACAGAGGGTAGATTTAGATCAGATCTAAGGAAGAAATTGTTCCCTGTGAGGGGGGTGAGGCCCTGGCACAGGCTGCCCAGAGCAGCTGTGGCTGCCCCCTCCCTGGAAGGGTTCAAGGCCAGGTTGGACGGGGCTTTGGGCAGCCTGGGCTGGTGGAAGGTGGCCCTGCCCGGGGCAGGGGGGTTGGAACTGGATGATATTTAAGGTCCCTTCCAACCCAAACTATTCTATGATTCTATTTCATTGGAGAGGTCACATAACCTCATTTATTTTATCTGTCAGGTGAGTACCATATTTTAGAGAGGGGTTGTGAAAATAAAAATTTGAAATTGATTAAGCTGTCGGTTATGAGGACTATGAGGACCTTAAGTGCATCTTACTGTCATTTGTCAGCTTTGGTCAGGTTTTTGGGATCACTGTATTTCCTAACACCCCCTCTGTGATGGCCTCTGTTACTCCTGCTGCATTGCATCCTGGGACCCAAGAGCACCAAGGGGTTTCTTGACTCAGGTGTCTTGAATATTGTGAAATGACTAAGATGTTCACAGGAAATACATCAACATAAGACTGTGATCATAACATATTGGTGAGAATTTCTTCTCAAAGGCTGGTAAGAAAAGATGTTTTTAGATAAGGGAAAAATACTTTGTACTGATGAAAGCAAGTTTGGGAAGGAAAATCCAACCCATGTAGGAAACCCAATCGGTGCAGATGCACATTGCACACTGTTCTCATGAGAGTCAGGTTTGATTTTGCAGCAGACAGACACACTGACTCAGACCACCGAACTGACCCTTCTGTAAAAGGAGTTTGTGGATGGACATTTCCCCCAGGCCTCCCCAGGGTAAGGGAATAGTCACCCTTCTATCTGCTTCATTCCATCTTGACAGAGAGTTGAGGCTACTTCAGTTTAGCAGCATTTTCCTTGAACTCCCTACTAAATCATTTTACCTGACCTAATCCCTCTGATTTTGCCTGCAGAGATTTGGGAGGGCAGCTTGGCCAGCCACCAGTGGACTCACTCAAAGTCCGTGAGGAAACACAGTGGTGTGGTTTGTGTCATCTCTCATCAGCACAGCTGGATCTGGAAGACTTTGTTTTCACTCTTTACTTCTGTTTTTGTCATTTGCCTATAACCTGAGGTCTTACGTTTCATCACTGAAGCTCGATGCACCAGCAGAAACTGTGTAATTACACCACTGTAATTGCACTGATTCTAGGGGCTGTACTGGTGCAACAATGCTGATGTATTGAAAGCGTACTGCATGACCAAAACGGACATAACCAGCGGCTCAGATGGCTTTTTGTAGGTGTTCATAGCATACTGGCCTTTCTCAGTGCACCAAACTAACTCTGCTGGTCAAACTGGCACCGTACTGGCCCTTTTCACAACACAGGGTTTCTGGAGAACAAGATTTCATAGACATGTCCACTTTTATCACTGGTTACACCAGTACAAACACTGTGTTGTCCAGGCCTTATAATAATACATTCCAAACTTTTTTTTTTCCTTAGTCCCATTGACAGAGACTTTCGCTATTGTTCTTTAACAGGTTTCACAAACTGAACTGATGTAACCACTCACCTTAGTACCCTTTGAACCTCTTTCCTTACTCTGCCCACCCCCCATTTGTTACAGAGCACAGTGATACAGGGAAAGGGATGAGGGATGAAGTCAAAGTCCTGGTTTTTGCATCATCTGAATTCCTGGCAATATTCCATTTATATAACACCTGTTACCCTGAAGTGTATTGCAGATTCCATAAATAAATGTAATATGGTGCTAATAAGGTCTTAGATCTGTCAAGGATGCAGCCGGAGGCTACCTAACTGCAGGTATTTCTCATCAAAATCACTTTGATCTTTCTCTAACCTTCATCCTCTAACAAAGCGCTTACAAGGCTGTCCTTGAGCAAAGCTGGACTTCTGGATAGCATCAACAGGAGAGGTGCTCGCTGGGGCATGAGGCAAGAGAAAAAAGGTTTAGCTGAACTAAAAGACTGAGGAAAGATGTTGCAGTGAGAAATGTCCAGATCAACCCTTGTGATTAAGCCTGTGCCTCTCAGAGTTGGTGGAAGCAGAAGGGATCTATAAATTGTGGATGGCTGCATCAACAGGGAGGCCATGAGAAGATGGGGGAGTCTGCGAATATGGGGGTTGTGAGCGGAGGGCTGTGAGGGTGATTATGTGAGGGATGGGCATAAGCATTAACTTTTTCTATTTGGAGGTAAACCTGTCAGCCCCAGAGCCAAAGAACAGGACTAGCAAGCAGCTACAGACATGCTGTCATCTGGGAAGAGGCATTTCCCTCACTCCCTGGGTCGTTGTAGGCATCAGTGCACAGCAGCCTACGGACAGTCACACACTCCAGTGATGTGATCACCTATGAATTGCCGTAAAGGGTGATGTGACAAAGGAATGAGAGGCTGAGCTCTAGCTGTGAGAGTTTCTCATTTGAAATAATGGTGGATTAGAGATTGAAATGTTATTGCTGACATGGTGATATGGCTCCCTTGCAGTTTGCTCCCTCCATTTAGAGGTGCTTTGACTAACATTCATAGAGGCTGTAGTGATAACAGCAGCAGCTTCTCATTTATTAGGAGCTCTCAGAAGGATCTTTGTGTGCCAGGCAACCGTGCTTTTTAATAGCATTGATGGTATGTGTCAGTGGTTAGCCTCTGTTTATGCCGACATTAACAAGCATTGGGAGGAAAATTGTGTTGTCAAGCACAAGTCAAGCAGAAATAACGATACTTGAGTTCTTTCTTTGCATCCATGAAGTGATAGCATTTCTGGTCTTTAGCATCTATTTTATGTTTACACGTGACAACAAAAATCTTGCCTTACAATATCCCAGTTTTCCTAATACAAGTTTAATTTTGTCTTCTATGAAATTGTTCTTGTTTCTGGGGTTCAAAGCTCATTGTCTGCAGCCTTCACTTCCCCTCTGAACTCAGTCTCTTTCCCGAGAAGTAAAATCTCTCCTCCAAGGCACATCTGGACTGCAGAACTCCAATGCAGACTTCTGCTACCCTGCTCTTCCAGGGAAGTCCCATCATATCAAGAGAAACTCAGCTGATGTGCAGCTGCATTTTCAAAGCATGGATATCTAGTCATGTTTTATGTCTGTGCCATGTCTGGAAAGAAGGATATATTCAAGGTTTCAATAGTTCAGCATCTTTCATGAGATCTGGATTTGCTGCCATGTTCTGCTACTGAATCCTTAAGTGACTTTGGGGGAATCCTACACTCCTAAAAGACAAACATGCTCCTCTGTCTTATATTTGGATATATTTGGATTAGGAGACTTTTGCAGCAGGAATTGTCTGTTATTTTGTGCAGTTTGTGCCTGGATCAGTGAGGCCTAGATCTATGCTGTCATCTGCAGGCAAGTGTAAATACATCAGTACTCTCTAGATGACCACAGCAGTGCTGGCTTTCAGCAAGGGTTTTGTGGCTTTGAGGCACACTCCTGACAAAAGGACACACACCAGCATAGCAGCATCCCTGCAGCTGATAATGCTGTGGTGATTTACATGAAAACATCTCTCAGGTTAAAATTGCTGTGGCCACAATCAATATGCTGTTGACCTAATCAATAATCCCAAGAAGCATATAATTTTCAAATCCTTCATTTTGCCTTGGCTCCTTATTTAACCTGAAAAACCGAGGTGTATCCCCAGCTCTCCTCAGTTATTCACCCCTTGCTGCTATTTTCTGGAGAGAGAACACTAGTATAGCCTTCATTTCAGTTTTAAATATATGTTTGTAATCCATCCTGAACAAGCTCTGCAACCCCTTTTCCTTTTTTCCTCAACTGTCTACAGGCAGACATATGGACATATTGGCGTATGCCCAAATATCATATACCTTCTAATGCATTTGCTTGATAAGTTTGAAGGACCACAGCGTAACTGATTTTTTACTGCTAGTATTAGTCCAGGAAATTAGGACTTCCATCCGTCCTACCAGACAAAGATAATTTATCACTGAGGAGGAAGCTGTGCTGCCTGGTGTCAGGTCATTCCTGAATTTGGTTGTTTCTCTGTGGTAATGTTGGCAGGCTCGATTCCTTTGCCCGACGTGAATGTTGAGTGTTGGGGTGTCCTCGTGAGTGACTCGAGTGACAGAGAGGTGCGTTCAAATCTTGATGTGTGCTGAAGCAAGTGGGGAGCGAGGCCGGGGGCTTCTGCCTAATGTGGTCCTCCTCAGGAAGAAGAAAGAAGGCGCGTGTCATTCACAGGAGGCTCTGTGCCCAGGGCTGCTCTGTGCACGGTGGGTGCTCTCCCGGCCTTGCCAGTGTCTGGTTAGACTGCCCTGGCCCTGCGAAGACCTTCCCCCAGCACCATGTGGGGTTATGCGGGGGAATCTCCTCCTCCATCCAGGAAGAGTGGGACACATGAACTTTAACCCCAGGTCCCCACATTACATTTAATACTTGTAAATCCACCTGGGTTAGTAGGTAGTGTTTTCTTAAACATGACAGCTTTATAGCACCTGAAGCAAAGGCTGGTGTGCTGGCAGAAAGACAACCTATCCCCTCTTCTCTCTCCCAGTCCATTAGCAGTGGCAGTCTTTCCAAACCAGTATGAATCTATGGCCTGATGTTTAACAGCAACTGCTTGTTCGGCATCTGGGGACCAGTGAATTTTAAGCTCAGTGCTGTGCCCAGCTTCAGGGAGCATCCAGCATCTAGGTTAGCAGAAGATGGCCAAGGCAGAACTTCATAGCAATATAGTCTATTCTGTTTTCTGTACAAAGATGGGTCTAAAGCCTGTCCCAGTCCCATATGTTAACTTGGTTAAGATAGATATGCTTCTGTAACCAGTGTTATCCAGTGGCACCATGTGTCTAGAATGATTTTGAGTCTTTCCCAACCAGCGGGTCAGATACCCACTTACACCTCAGCCAACAGTCTAAGACATAGGAGTGGAATGACATGCAGATTTGCACTTCTGGATTTAAAATGATTCACCTCAATCATGCTACCATCATTAAGGCTTATCAGAATGAGCTATTTTGACATGCTTACTCCTGCATTCCTATGGCCCTAAGGGTGTTTAATAGCTTTAATTGCAGTGACCTGAACAGTGCAACCTTTGTGCTGGACCCACGGATAAGTTGCCGTCTATCAGCTGAGCTTTCAGCAGGGAGCAAATGTGAAGCAAGGAAAGACAACTCACATTGGCACAAGTCAAGAATGCATCGGTTAACTGTGGACTGATAACTTGTTCCATAATCTGTCACTGTTTAAAATACTGTATTTATATTCACACTGATATATTGCCGACCGCATTAAAAATAGACCAATTGTGTAGCTTTTAGTCAACCAGAAGAATAGTTTTCATACATTTAAAAATCTTCACCATGTCTAATTTCTTGCTTGGCTTTTAAGTGCCCCCAGGCAGTGTGCTTTGCCAGGGTACCTGAAAGTATCCTCTGCAAAATAAACCAAGAGAGTTCATCAGATCCCCATGATACGCAGTCCCCCGTCAGCCAAGTGAGTCCCAGTCAGAGGAAAGCAGGCTGTGAAGACATTGACAGCCTGACGCAGATGCTGGGAAGGTTTAGGGGCAGCATAACCATCGTGAGCTGTTTCCGCTGGCTCTGCCTGGGTGGCATAGGCTGGCAGGAGGCAAGTGCAAGGGGCTGTACAGAGTTCTCCTCTCGTGCAATTAGGAGCTTGAGCAGCTGGAGTTGATGTGGTGCCTGCTGTGGAGGGTGAGACTGGGAAAAAGATGATTTTCAGCCTCCTTTGGATCCTGTTTGTTGGGAAGCTCTTGACAAAGAAGCGGATCAGGGGGCTGCTGAAATGCATCTGCTCTGGAGAAGAGTGGTCTCATTAGTCCTGCAAACAGGCAGGAGAGGGGAAAGATGTCTGATGGGAGAATACTTAGTGTAGATTCTGAAGTGGTCTTTCCTGTTTGATTAAAATAAAACCATGAAAAAGACAGTTAAAAAATGAATAAGATACTCATACTCCTACACTGAGACAGTCCAAATAGCCTATATAACAGGGCTGTCCTTTTCCCTGCCCATCCTAGCAACAATAGGGGAAGAATACCTTTAATCTAATGTCAGTTGTTTAAAAAATAGCTGCTAATATTCAGCTGGCCATTCAGACTCTTTCTACATCAGTCGAGAGGAGCAGATACTTCCAGAGGGTAGTTCGTTCTCTGATTATGTTTTTTAGGCAGTTGGGTGTGATTCAGCCATGTATCAGTAGGTTTATGACTCAGATAAAATTTAGAGGTTGGACCCATGGACTGCAACATGTTTTACAGGTCTCTGGCCAGATATTCTACAATCCCTATCTTTCAGCTTTCTCTTTCTTTTTATTTATTTATTTTTCCAGAGCAGCAGTAACTGCTTGCAATTCTGTTCCTGAGACTCAGTTCCCTCTTTCATCAGTCACGAGGACATTTGTCACCTCTGCCCTGCTAAAGTGTATTGCTCTGATGTATTGCGTGAGCCAGTTCCCCCGACTCTGCCTCACAAATCTCTGTTTGTCTTGTTCATTAACATAATTACTTCCCTGTATTAGCTGACACCTGTAATAAAAGTCTCTGTTCCTCCTGTTGAAAGCTATAGAGGTCGACAGTGTGGTAATAAAAGTCAACAGTACAGGTGACTTAACAAACGACTTTCAGCTGTTTGGCTGGTTTAGCAGAATTCCCTTTCCCCAGTGCCCTTGGCTTCAAGGGAACTTGGGACTTCGTGTGCTAACAGTTTTGCTCAATGTAGAAGGAACCAGAAATTCCTTTAGAGAGCTCACCTTGATTGCCTCATGATAGCTAAGAGTAGATGTGAGGTAAAGAGGAAGCTCCTTTCATTTCATGGACAAAGATCCATTCCTGAATGCAAGAATGACATTCAGTGCTAGAAATTATGCTATGGAGAAGTGGAAATTGGTTTTTAAGAAGACAGTGTTGTACACTTGCAATTCTGAGTCCTGTGAATTACCTGCATGGACTGGGAATGAATTCTGTTTAAGAACCAGTTTCCATTCAAAGATTATTTTTGCCGCACTTTGCCTATTTCTGCCGCCCATGGAAATTATTTCAGAACAGGAAAATAGATCTTACAGTAAGACCTCACAAACTTTATCTACTCTGCTGCAGTCAATAGGGGAATTGATTGCTGAGAGGAAAATATTGGATGCTAATAGGCTTTTTAATCTAGACAAGAACACAACATAGGAAGGAGAAAAATATTAATGCTGAGGGTGATTCACTTACTGGAGCAAACTCCTATGGGAATTATTGTTTCCTCTGTCTCTTGTAGTTTGTGATCAGCTCTATTCAGTGGACTAAACATATGTGTTTAGCGTCTTTTTACATGATCTGGGGTACATGAAACATCTGTATGGGGCTGGTACTCAAGGTCTTCTGAAGTGGCAGCTAGACATGCAGTGGGAGAACCCTCTGGGTCTCAAATGGCACTAGAAACGCGCTTTTAAGCAACTAAATTATATCCCTAGGCTCTGATTACAGATTTAGGGGAGAAGCTGGTATTTTTAGGGAGCAATATGTTTGATCTATTTATATGTACTCTTTAGGATGAGGTGAATTGCCCCCTTGACTGATTTCATATGGGGTGAGGCAGCTCAGATAGAGGCATCTATGCCTACTGAGATAGATGCCGCTCAGAAAGACAAAGGGAGGAACTGGAATTGAATCCTGGCTCTCGTGTCCATCTCCACTGCCTGTCTCACAACCTTTACAGATTTGCATGTTGCTTTTATCCTGCTTGGGAAGTTGTGACCTGTGCGCCTCAGCTCTTACTCCGAGGCCATTTTAATACCTTCTGTACTAAGCAGGCAAATTGCCCCATCTCTGCAATTAGAGTAATTAGGAAAAGCGCTGTTTCGAGCTACTGGCAACTCTAAGAATAAAACATTTCATTTTAATCAAAGTGCTCTGATCAAAGTTTGAGCATTAAGATAACAATAGAGCAATTAAGGAAATTTTCAAAATGAAAGGCTTGTGTGGGTGGAAAGAGTTTTTTTCAAAAATGTCATCAAAACATCTGAACTTGAAGAATGTTTAATGTTAAGAATGTTTTCCTTTTGTTTTGAAATTGCTCATTTAGGAGAACAACACAGTAACATGGGTGTATCATAGGCTGGTATCATCTGTTCTTCTCCAACTTTCTTCTCCATTTCCCAGCACAAATGTTCCAAATCCCAATACAATGTGGGCAGGTCTGTTTCCCAGGTGTGGGTCTGAGATAAAGATCTGACAGCTGACATTTCCAGCAGCCTACACACAGAAGTGACTACAGCACATCTAGGGACAAACGAAAGCAAAAAGTTGTCCAGCAAAGTTTATTCTTTTAAGCTCTCATTCCTTTCTGAAGGTTAAAAAAAACCCCACAACCCAACAACGTGGAAAGACAGGGGCTGAAAACCTATCTAATGGTCTCCAACAGGGTGTGAATTGTCCCAGCCTGCAGTGCTGCTTTGTGGAAGACAGAACCCGAGGGTGGAAAACAAAGGAAATCAAGCCTGGAAAATAGTGCAGATTGCTCCTTGCTGCAGGCAGCAAGGTATTCACTGTAAGACACCCTGTCTCAGGTTGATCAAAAAGGCTCAGTCTCTCTGACAAGTGATTTTCCTGGTACTGGGAAAAGAATTTGTGGTGAATGCCTCAGAGCATAAATGAATGCAGAGTGCAAGAGCTGCTCTGACTCTCTAATGAGTCCAGCTCAGGCTGAAGTAATCTCACTGCAAGGAGAGGTATTCAGACTTGCTACCACTGTGATTGTCCAGTAGGAAACAGCTCTTCCTTGTTGGGATGTGATTCAGCCAAGATTAGCTTCTTATGCGATTGAGATGATCTTATAAACCTGTTCCCAAGGTAAGGCTGAAAAAACTCCACCCAAGCTCTCCAGGAAACACTGGATTTCATCGTATGTTCTGTGAGTGAGGGCTCTGGAGGTGACCTAAACACATGTGGCCTTAACTTGTGAAGTCCTAGTTGCTTTATTGGAGTGATCCAGTGGGGTAATCAGGTTCAGATCTGCCAGGAAGGTAATTTGCTTTCCATTAACCTTCAGTTTGTGCTTCTCTGGCTGCAGTTGAGCACCCACCCATCCTCAGCGTAGAGACGCAGGTTGCTTCCTTAGTCCCAAGCACAGGGAGTGGGAAAGAGTCTGGTATTCCCTTCAGAGATGAAGAAGGTACCTCACCACCCATCCCAGTCCTGTGGTGTGGGGACACAGTCACATGACAGAGGAGGGTCTGGTTCCTCCGTGTGATATGGTGGGGAGGGACACGGAGGTGATTCAAAGTGAGAATTGTATCTTTTAATTTTAGGCATCTGAAAGTCAGATAACTGCATCTGAGTTCCTCATGCTGGGGTCCCCCTGTAACCAATAGCTGTAAGACCTTCCAGAGGGTCTTGTTCAGACTGACCTTAGGCTCATTTTAGAGTGAGGTGAATTGCCCTCTGGATGTGCCCATTTCTCTCTATTGACCATAGAAGGAGACTGGGGTGAGAAGCTCAGGCTTAAATTTCTTCATTTTAGACATGTCAGAACCAGAAGGAGGTTGCCACCCTCATCTTCGCCACTGCCCATCAGAGCTGCACCTACCTCAGGTCTTCAGGAGAGAAATAGTTGCAGACAATCTGTCCATAGCACATCGCAGGATCCAAAATACCCACTGCATCTTTAATCCTTGGGATGATGTATGCTTGTACGTGTCTAGAAAAATTTTAGGATTAACTTCTAATAGGGGAGAGCTATACTGATGAAAAGGTGCTGAATATCAGCCCGAGTCCTAATCTATCTCTTATAGGAATACGTTAAACTGGGTATTTATGGATAAGCTCACAATTAGTGTGAACTGTGTGGGCACACAGAAAGATGGAGATGATCTCTCTCTGAGTTTATGCTGGAGGCAGTGTTCAGGCTGTTCTGGACATATTCACTGCATGATCTCTATTACCATTTTATCTGCAGGACTTTGGTACACCCAGCAGTCATGAGCAAAACTTCATCAGGCTTGAATATAGAAAAAAGATCTATGTGCTACTACTAAAGCAGTAAAGATATCATGAGGGCAGGTCTTTGTGACTTAATTTTGGAGGTATTAGATGGAGAAGAAATGAATTTTCCAGTGATTTGACCAACATGCTACAGGATGTGGCAGCTGGAAGATTCTTTTACTCTCTGTGTGGGATCCTGAATTCTGAGTAATATAACCTGAACCCAACCAAACATAAATAACTCATGAGAATGGACTGAAAATCTGACTGGATGAATAGCTGTCCCGATCCAATGTCAGGGGAGGTTTTGATACAATCCCAAGAGTGAGATTAAGAGACAAACAAGGTCAGATGCCGTACAGCCTTTTACACTTTATTCCTGTAACAAGGGATAATAGCGATAGGACAGAGAGAAGAAGAAAGAAAAAGTCGTAACAACTAAGCAAGCAAATGGAAGAGGTGCAGCAAGATCAGACACCACCACCATGAATCCAGCGACATCCTGTTGTCTTGGTCTCGGTGCAGGTGATGAGGAATTCCAAGAAGAGAGTTCAGGTGATGGTCAATGAGATCCTGAACTCTGAGCTCCACAGAGAGATAATGTCAACTTTCTGAAATCCCAGCTCTGACCTCTGAGCTCCCCAAGAGAGGAGCATGTTGTCCTTTTATTGTTCCAGTCCCCACGATTTCTCTGAAGTTTCTGTCCATTTCCACGGAGCTCATTGTCATACGTGCTGCCCTGTGATCCTCCATGCATGCATGCTCAGGTGTTCATGGTGGCTGTGCTGGGGGGGATGGGGGGGTGTCAACCTGCAGCGTCTTCAGCCTCTGCACATCTTCCTCACCCTTATTTTCTCTCCACCCGGCCTTGCACACAGGTGCATCTTGGTAGGAGCTATGAAGCATGTTCTAGCTTCAGGCGGGTATGGTGGTTTCCTCGGGGACATTTAATCTCCTTCAGGGCGTACTCCTCCACAGCAGCAGGATGTTGAGGCCAGGAAGTGGTAGCTGTGCAACAGCAATATTGAGACAAGCACAGTCCAGCACAGTCCCTTACAACAGACACTTCTGAAAGGTTAAGAAACTGCCTTAAGCCCCCATTCAGAGAGTGGGACAGAGAGTCAGTGAGTCAGGAGAGGATGACATCGTCCATTAGTATGTAGATGGCGTTTAGTATGTAGATGGCGTTCAGTATGTAGATGGCAAGGATCAAGGTGCATATGAGTCCCCTGAGAAGACACCCCACCATTTCCTACCTTAGGGAGAATATCAGCTGCTGCTCACTTCCTAAGTGAGACCTCAAGCTCACAGGTGTGCCCGGAAAGCTTTCTTCCTGCCTCTCTCCTTTATTAGATCAAACTTGGTGGCCAAAATGTCATCACAGTGGTTTGTGCTTTGGCAGATAGGAAGTATCACCTGCTTCGAGATGGAGCTAGTGGAGGATCCCCAGCCCAGGCAACCAGATTGCAGGTGAGCTTATGCTGAGAAGATCAGCTTTCTGGCCGGTCATCTCAAATACCGAAAATTACATGAATAACAGAGAAGAGGATTTTATTTTGTGGTGGAAGACTGCTTGAATTTTCAACTCCAGGCATTCAACTTGGCAAAGGAAGAGACCCATAGATTAAGACCCCTCCACCATGGTGTGGTCCACCCCTAGGTATGTCAGCCTACATCTACACTGCAGCCATGGCAGCCGTGCAGCTCAGGCAACCAAAATAGGTGAGAAGAACCAGTCACTAAAAGTGCCCATTTGTCTCCACTAAAAGGGACCCGAAGTGCTCTGGCTAGCTGGAGGTGTTCACACTAGAGACAGAATCATAGAATTATTTAGGCTGTGAAACACCCTTAAGATCATCAAGTCCAATGGTAAACTTAACACTGCTGAGTCCACCGATGTTGAGTGAACTACTTTCCACCTAGTATAACCTATGGATTTTTTCCAGGCAAGCCAGACCTAGGAAATAGGTCAGATGGTCTCAAATGCTGACATTGTGCTGCTGGGCTTTGTACTGCTAAGATGACATCAGAGGACAGCGATCAGCTGTTGCGTCTTTCTGTCCTCCCACCTGTAAACTCTGAATTTTAGTGATCACATCTGTGGTGCACTGGTTTTCCTGCTTGTGACTATTTTAAGCAAATGATATCTGTAGCACCCCTGCTAATATGGGCCATAGCTTACTGGTCAAGAAGGGCACATTCCCTCTAGACCAAATAAGTATTTATTTGAATTAATTTTATATTTCAGCTATGACATAACATAAATTCCTTTTAGAACTTGTACTGGCTATTGCCAAAGGTCAATAAATTGCACTGGTTTATACCAGTAAAACTGCAAAAACTTTGTTTGTATATATATGAGGCATTTTGGAGCACAGTTTTGGACAAAGAAATATCGTATTCTTATTGTGTCTACTTAAATGTGGTGCTTTGCTCAGGCTGTATTATTATCCAGGCATGGGAGAAGGGTAGCTTTTTGGACTTTGACATTTAGCTTGATAAAAGCAAAATTCAGTTTTCCACAAAAGATGAGAAATGGTTCCTTTGAAAGAGAGAGTCTGTCTTGCTCACTCACTTTTCTTCATCATTGATTGTGTACATACACATTCAACATCCACAAAAGTCAAGCAACCAAAACCTAATGAATGCAACAATGAAGGTTACCTACCCATCCTGGAGTGGAGGTTCAAGGTTCTTTTTGCCCTGTCCTCCTTTTTTTCCTTATTTTCCCATTAGTGGAGAAAAAATCGACAAAGGAAAAAGTGAACACCAGAGAGAGGAAACCAAACATCCAAAATGCCAAATAAGCAGCAACCAGTTCCCTGCTGAGACCTGCAATCAGAAAATGGTTAAATAGCCTCCATCCAGTCCTCTCCTGCCTGCTGTTCAACGTGCATTTGGCTACATGGTGGAAATTGTTATTATACCACTGGAGGCACATCCGACTGTGATGTATATCCATCTTACTATGCCTTTCTTTGCTGGGAGTATGAGATGGGCTTATCCATCTTCATCAAAATAAATCAAGGCCCTTTGTAAAGAAGATTTCCAGTCATCGGTCACCAAATCACCTTGAAGCTGCAACTGGGGAAAAAAAAAAGGTGACTAAACATCTTGTAGTTTCTGATATGTGTGTATGTGGAAGAGTTTAAACCTGTGGAGTTACACATGGCCTCAACAGGCCTGAAGCATTTTTGTATGTCCCCTGTGGAGACACAATAAAGCTGATTCAGTTACTCCCCTGTTAATTGCATTAGAATTTGGGTCTTGCTGAACCAATGCTATTAACAGTGATCAGAGACTTTTCAGCAGTGGTACCCAGGAGCTAGGAAAGCATCCTGTGCTATTTCTTTGATTGCATCAGGCGGAGATGACAGGGAACTCGGGGAGAATAGGGAGCTGAAGGGATGATAGACTTCACAGCCCTGATACATTCATTATTCAGATGTTACGATATTGGAGCTGAAGTTACACAGAGAAAATGAGACTTCCTCCTAGAAGGGCATGTTTATAGCAGTTGTTTGAGCACTACTAAGAGAAAAAAACCCTAGCTCCTGTAGGCCACTGTGGAGACTGGGACCAACCAATAGGGGAAAGCCTCATGATGTGTTTGCTGGGAAAAAGAGTGTGAGTCTGGCTATCAACTCTTCACCAAAGTAGTATCTGACTGATATCAATCTAGCTGATTCCTCCTGAAACATGCAGTGATGGAGAGATACTAAAAAACTAGCTATCCACTGGTTTGGGCTGGGGTTCAAGAAGTTTTTGAGACTAAAGCTGAAAAGCGTGAAGGACCAAGAGGGTTTGGGTGTATAGTGGGGCAGATGGGGAGAGGCCAGGACATCAATATTCAGTGTGAGAGGATGGAAGAAGAGGAGGAGAAATCACCCCCTTTGCTGAGCATGGGCCTACCTGGGAGAGGAAGCCATGACAGCAGGACATGGAGCTACATGGGAGTTGTTTCAAAAGCTGTTCAAAGTTTTGGGGCCCCAGCACTTGTCACCCTTGATGGTAACTCCGGAGCATCCTCTGGCAAGAGGTTGATGCCTTTCACTCTTATATGTGGCTGGAGAATTCTGCTTAAGGTCTGCTTTAAAACTACATTTGATCAGACTCTAGAACTTGTATGGCAGCCCTGTATGGCTCAAGTCAGCTGTGCTAGGCCTGAACAGGCAGGGGTAGTCATCTTCTTCCTTCTAGCTTATCCCTGGGCAACCAGATGGGACTGAATTCTTCTCCTCAGCTTGATCATGGTGGAAGAGAAAACTCAAATACCTCCTTCTCCCTTATCATAACCTCAGCTCAACTTGATAAAGGCTGTCATGCCTATAGATGAACTCCCTCCCTCAAACAGCCAGAGAGGGAAATATTTCCCCATAAACAGATGAAGCTGCCTGCTCTGCCTCCCCTGGTAAGGGAAGATATGGTCCTGGATGGGGAAGACCCCATTCAGACTCTGTGAGGATATTATGGGATCCCATAGTGCAGGATTCACAAGTTCAGTCTCCTCTAGTTACCCCAGTGTGTAAGTGGCTATGGGTTAGATGAGCGTGTGTTCGTAAACATTGAGAGGGTTTCATGCAGGGTAATTTGGCATGGGTTCACCACATTCTTTTATCACAAATAGGAGTCAGATTAGCATACTTTTGACACGGCATGCACATGGAGAGTCCTTGCTGCTCAGCAGTTTTGTGGCAACTTTTGGAGCTGCCACGTCTCTGTCACTGTCTCCAGGGGTGAACTCTGAGTGCAGGCTGGTGGGCGCATTGGGGAGAACACGAAGGCCCCTGAAGAACATTCCATCGCAGAGGAAGGAGCAGTTGTGTCCTTTGGTACATCATTCCTCCCTCCTGCTCAAGGGTCCAGCACCATGAATGGTGGAGACAACTGATTTTCACCCTCTTGGACCAATGCCTTTGCATGCATGTTAATTCCAGGGCTGACTCGCTGTTTGAATAGCTGTTTTCTGCCTCCCACGTTGTCCAGCACTCCAGTTTCCTTTGAACTGTGCATTTATCTCTATTTGTCACAGACAGGGGAGAGGGGGATGTGTAGATACCAGGCTGAGAGGTGTACTGCAAATTCTGGGGGCAGTTATTACGATAAATGCATAAGGCTTCCTCACACGAGAAGTGCTGTCTGTATAGATACTGTCATGATGACGGATGAGTGCGTTGGCTTATTCTCTTTCCCATTTGTTGCTGAGGGCCAGGCCCAGAAAGGTTATCCAGCACAGGCAGAATATGCTTCCAATCTCATGTCTTGGGCTTTGCAAACATTTTTCCATATCAAGAACCTCTTTTTTTCCAGGTTAGGCACGCTAAAGTCCCTCCAGGTTTGCACACATTTCCAGCAGTCATTAAAAATCAAAACCTCAGTACCATTTCGCCTGCGATTTTGGGACTGGCTGAAGAATGAAAGAAGTAATGAAAACTGAATGTGACAGACGCAACCTGGTGTCCTGTCCACCTCCCTGGAGGTTGGCTGTTCAAGGGTGTAAGACCATATTAGCTATTTTATCATTAGGTATTAGGAGAACCCCACAGCTGGAGGAAAATGGGCTTTTTGCAGCTGCAAGGGTAGGTCATGGTGGGCCAGATGACAGTCATCAGCTACCTGAGGTGAAGGAGAAAAGCGTGAGCAGCAGAGCTGAGAGCTCACCTCCTTCTCCTGGGACAATGTACATGCAGCCATTTTGCACTTCGTTCGCATGTTGCATTGTCACATTTATATTTTTCTTCATTTCCACTTGCTTTCAGAATGTCGGAGCAAAGTAACTGCCCATGATTAGCACAGCTGACCACAGCACTTCTAGCTCTCCAGAATCCAGCATGAGATAGTCTAATGTGGCAACTTCTTGATTGCTCTGAACTGATCTAAGTGCCTGATTGCAGACTGCGCTATAATGTGTTTGAAGATGTAGTGAAGCTGCACCTGGAGTCCAACCATTGCTGCTGAAAACACCAGGGAAGCAGCAGATGCAGTGGTGGATTTTTAAGGCTTCTGGGTCTTGCTGTTCCCCCCGATACAGCAACACAGAGAGTTCAAGCAACACCCACAGCGAAAATAGCCTGTCAAACAAATAGGAAAGAAAGGAATGTTTGCTTACAATTTTAAACATATCCTTATTAGTAAATAAGTGTAATTCAGCTAAGGCACAAAGAATTCCTACATGGTAGTATTATGTCACTTGTGAAATTTCTGTGTGTAGGAGAGAAGAAAAAAAAAACCAAATAGACACCAAAGGAAATAAAGCTTTAGATTAAAAAATGGAGACATAGATTCAAATCTTTCCTTGAAAATCATTTAATGTCAGCAGAGGAGAAAGCTTTCTGAACTTATTCAGATTCAGAGACTAAGTTTTCAAAGAGCTGGAGTCTTTGCAGCCAGGAATTCAAGCATGGACACAGGCTCCATGCCACAGGGATGGCACCTCTTTTGTTATCACAAATATAAAATGACATTAATCTACCGAAGACAATTGGATGTTAGAAACACTGTGCAACCTTTACCTCTGTAAAATGCATCCAGATAACTCTTTATAGAACCATGTTTTCTTGTTTTGTTTAAGTCAAGCTGTTAATCATTTGTTTGATTTCACTTTCTGATCTGTGATCAAGGAAGGTCCCTCTCTCCGTTTTCACTCCTGAACCTTTTACACTGTGCAGACCTTTTACTGCTGGCATGATTAAAGTCAAGGGGGGCGTCTATTATTTCTTATGTTTGTTCATGCTCTTCTAAGTTACTGTGTATGTTGTTATCTGAAGCTATGCTATACTAATAAATCTACCTCCAGTTCTCTAATGAATATACCTCCCATACTAGTATACTCCATGCTGGTTATAGATGAGAGCACAGGCAGGCAGCATGAAGCCAACCTATGTTTCTCCAGGTACATTTTTGGCCTTCGTTGCAGTGAGGACAATCAGAATCCAGTTGGCTTGTAGAAAGAGGCCGTGCTGGAAGCAGTGGGGTGTTATGGCTAGGGACAGACACTGAAGACCTCAAAGGTCTATATACTGTTTATATACATGGATTGCCAGATGTGGTGGGGACCTCTGAAGCTTTCTTCCACACCTATACTTTTTAACCTGTGTATAACAGATTGCTGTTCTGACATCATTCTAACAACATGGCATTTGTTTAGCGACACACAACGTGAGCTAGCAGATACTTTGGAGGATATTATCAGTTTTGCAAGACAGGCAGTACAAAAGCCATGAACACCTCTACACCTGGGTTTGCATAGCAGCTAGGCAGTATAGCTGGGAAAAGCCTCTCGGTGTAATTTAGGTCACCGCTTATTCCCAGGGGGTCACTGGTATCTCAGGTGATGCTCAAGGTTGGGTGATTAAAGCTTTGTGCATTTAGCAGGCTGTGGTGGGAAGGGCGTGAAGGGAAGCAAAGCACTGAACAAACAACAAGCGCTTCTAAATTAACTTATCCCGCATCATTTTCAGGGATTTTTCTCCTACCATTTCTGACACCGTAAACGTCTTTCCACTTTGGACTCCACATATTATAGCTTTATTATTTATGAGTCTCTATCAGCTGAAGAGAAGCAGATCATGTTTTATTGATGTGCTTCTTTCAGATTAATCACAGGCTGTATGGCACTTGGAGTGTTTCCATTCCACCACTTTGTCAGGCTTGTAACAGCCCTCCCTGTGGTAAAAATGCTGTACATTTCCAAAGGGGTTTAATTGGGAGATACTGTAAAGACATTTTCTTTTTGAGAAAAAAAGCAAATCCTTTTTTTCCTCTTATTTTGATATTTACCATGACTTGGAAGAAACAGTAAAATACACACACACAAGAAAAGAAAAAGGAAGGGAAAAAAAAAGAAAAAAGAAGGAAATGACTCACTTTGTCACAGACCTGTTTTCCTCCCCAATATATGTGCATGTGCTGCTGTACTACAAGTGATCTTTGATTTTATATGTCTAAGGGGATACTCTCCTACCATTAATCAAGTGAGCAATTAGCAGAATCAGGGAAGAACAGCACTGGGATGTTCTCTGGGACATTTTGAGAACAAAGAACATTTTGTAAAAGCAGTCATAAACTCAGGCTTGCCTTGTACCTGGTCCCTGTAAGAATGGGACTGCTGCCTTGGCTGTGTTAGGTAATGGTGAAGTGTGTATAAAAACAGCTCTATATACAAAGCACTTCATTTTCTCAGAGACTGCTGCATGTCCAATACACAGAATTATATGCATATTATATGCATATATATTATGTTTATTAATATGCAGAAAACAACAACTTATGCTTTTTTCTCTAGAGTTGTTTTCTCAAAAAACAGAAAACTACATGCAGTGGGGAGCTCCAGACACCCAACCTCTGCGAGCATGAGCAGCATGATCTGGTGGCACACGGGGTATTTCTGTGCTGCAGCAGTTTGCCTTGGGTACAGGCACTGCCTGCAAACCCACAGCAATAAAAGAGAAATAGGTCCGTCTCATCTTCCCGGGAAATTAGCAGCACCATCAACTGCCTTCTTGATATTTCTTTGCAGACTGACAGCAAAAGTTATGCACAAAGATAACATGCCTGAAGCTGCCCTAGTTTTTGTCAGCATCAGAAAAATCTGGGCAAGAGAGAGGCAGTAGTCAGCTGCGCCTCCTCTCAGCACTGATTTTTACCTAGGTGAGGTGGGTGGGATTGCTTAACAACAGTTTAGCTGCAGTAAGGGTCCTTGCAGTCTTTACAGGTGTGTGGTGTGGATGAGAGGTTTCTGCTCAAGGTGACTCACTGGAGAAGGTGTCAAATTCACGGCCGGTCCCATCAGCCTTTAACATCTGCTGGGCCGTAGGTCAGTGATGGAGGGGGAGTGGAGAGGTGGTGGCTGCAAGGAGCCCAGGTGGGATGGGTACAGCCAGACATCAGACCTTCTTGCTGAGGCTCTACCTGACCTGGAAACATCCGCTTTGACCATTGCTGTTGAAAAGAACATAGAGAGGATCTCCATCCAGAGCCTGGCCATGAGCTCCAGGGCACTGCTCCAGCAGAAGAAAGCTAACCTGAGAGCTGGCAATATCTTTCATGAGTGCTGGTGCATCTAATCCTAGGCTGCCCCTCTTTTCTCCTGCAGGACAAAGCGTTCTGGTCCCTACTGCTCCAGCCAGCAGCACTGTCTAACAAGGCTCTCCAGTGCTCATCACTGATTTGTGCCAATCCTTGCAGGCCTGTCAAGTCTCACAGGTTGGAGGTGAGCTAACCCTACACTGACCCACAACGAGGGTGGTGCCTCATGCTGTCTAGTGGTGGCCCCTTGCCTGGTCCCTGGCCCGTGAATCATAGAAAGCAGGGCTGCTTCTGCTGCTGGCGGTGGGTGGGGGGGGATGGAGGCGCTCAAGAAGGCAGGACTGAGGCTGTGGCATGGTCGAGCTCCTATCAGGTCCTATGGCCACTGGTATCTCTCCCTGTGCTTCATCTCAAATAGAGCATTTGAAAGATCCAGCCCATAAGAATTGTGCTGTGGGGATCTTTGCCTCTCAGTCGTAAGTCTGGAGGGTTTCAGTGCTGTTCACTCTCTGAGCAATCTGCTGGTCTGAGATTAAGAAAATAACCAACCCAAGCAACTCCTGAAATATTTCCGTGGTTCTTTAGGCACTTCATGCCTCTAGGAGGATCCTTCATAGAAGATCTTTGCAGTGCTGACCTAACACTCCTTTCCAGTCCCCAGTTCAGGGAAGGTTATTTCCCCTGGAGGGGAGGCTGCCTTTGTGCTGGGCTGTGGGTAAAATCCCCGTGCATCCTTTGCTTTGTTATAAGCAAGAGTGTGTATGAAGCAAACCTGGCTCTGGAATTTTCCCAAACACACCCAGCACTTGCTCTGACTTTGATCAGCAAAGAGTTGTCATCTCGGGAGGGTGTTTATTTATTTTATTTTGGATTAGGACTGGAATGCCTTTGGTGGACATCTTCAAAAGCTGCACTAGCCCTGACTGCTGTGCACATAATGATGAGTTGCTATTTGATGTTGGGGTTTGTGTGCCTGGTATGTCAAGCCCTCACAGCATTGAAGATCCTTGCTTTTGGATCAAGGACTACTCTGCCTCCATTCAATTATATGCCAGGAATGAAGCTGCATGTCTGGAAACAATAAAGACTGCAACAATCCTGCTGAACAGCTTGGACAAGACCAGTCCACAAAGCTGACGAGGAAAGTGTGACTGATTATTTATTATACAGGTCACACTCTTGTTTAGCTAGAATTGTTATCTTGGAAGAGCAAAACTGAGAATCCCATGAATGTCTTTTTGTATGAGGTGCTTTGGTGTCTCCCTGGAATGGGATAAATGGTCAAGCTTCTTTACAGAAAGACCGTAAGGTTCTGCAGAGGTATTACCACAAGCAGATGCCATCTGCTTCTCTGCATCTCCTTTCAAAAGATGTCTGGTTCTCTGAAGCCCTTCTTTACACTCGTTTTTTCTCCACAGATGGAGCTGACTTAAGAAAAAGCATCTCATGGAAACCCTTTATTCATTCATGATCATACAGACCATCTCCTTCTCCTTCCTGAACTCATCCAACCCACTCTGTAGTAGTATTGCACCAGAGAAACTTAGTGGGGTAGCACCGTGTGGGATTTCTGTCTGAGTCCTCATGGATCCTTTGTATCTGAAAAGAAGAAAAAGCGTCAGCATTGTGTGACTAGCCACGTTTTCAAGCATGGCCAACATAAATGTCCATCATTCCAATCTGAAAATGCTCCAACTCTGAAAATCCAGCTCCAGACCCCTGCAGACATAAACTAGCACAACTCTAAAGGCTTTGGCAGGGCAACACCAGCTGCAGGCACTGATTTTCACTAATGAGGATATCTTCTTGCAGAAGAAATACACCCATTTATACCAGTGAAGACCCAAGGTGACTTTCATCTTGCTACTCTGACACACTGCTGTGACATTTGTGTGTGCAGAGCTGTGTTATCTCCGGATCTGGCCTTTCATGCTGCTTTACCCTTCCCAGCTTGCCATGGTGTAATTATCCAGTTGCAGGGCCCAAACACAGCTCCTACCAGGTCAGAGGATTCGTATCCTTCAGACTGTGTAAGTGCCTACACTGCAGCCCAGCACATTGTTGACATGAACTAGTTAGGTATACTGTGCTTATTTTGGCAGTCTCTGTGTTAAGAACAGGCAACTATGCAAACACCTTACTTCAGAAATGTGAAGATCTTAATAATGCCACCATATATTCACTAAAGGAGATGCTCCAATTTCAGTTTTGGAGAAAATGAAGGGTGTGGATGCATGTGTCAGAGAAAAGGCTTACTCCCTGTAGGAAGTTAGTAACACATTTGTGATCTTTCAGCCTGATGGTTTTCCTGTGAAGGCAAAATGATTTTTCTACCAGTCAGATATTGGAAGCTTCTGTAAAGATCCTCATAAATCTTTAAAGCTAGTAAAGATCTCTAGTCAAGAATCCTTAAAGCAGTTGAACTACAAGTAACTATGCTGGGTCCTCCTTTACTGTGGAATTCTCTGTTCTTCCTCCAACAGAGCTACAGGCAAAACCACAATGCTTTGGTTATTCTGAGCATCTGTGCATTTGACCCAATTACTGTACAGTAGCTGTCAGCTGAGAGCAGCATATAATACAGACGTGCCATGCCTGATGCTGGAAGCTAATTAGTATTTCCTTTGTAACTTAGGAGGGGGATGAGAAGGAAGTGGGAAGAGAGGGATATGTTAAAGTATTTCAGGAGCTTGCAGTAGTTTTGATTTCAAGTGTGACTAGGGTCTTTTCTGTCCACAGTTTGACGCTGAACTTAAAAAAATTATCTATCTATCTATCTATCTATCTATCTATCTATCTATCTATCTATGTGTCTATCTACAGATAAATCTGTGAATATGTAAAGGAAGATATATATCTGGAAAATCTGTGAAGTTTGGAGTGACAGCATATAATTAAAGAAACAATCAATCTGTAGCATAACAGACTGAGCTGCTCTTACTGTCAGTGAAAAGAGCTATTAACCTTTTCCGGACCAGAAAAATAACTGTCATGGAAATCTTCTGTCTGATTTGCACTAGCTAGAGAATTTTTTAACTCCAGGGTTGAGAAAGTGGTTCTGGAAAGAGCCAACTAAGATTTCCTATAATTTCAGTGTCAATATCATACACAGCTGGTTTGGCAGCCTGGAGGATATGGAGCCCCTTTGATGCACTCGGTATTCAAACTCTGCTGACCAAGGGTTCAATCCTGTTGAATCCCTAGGACCAGGGGTGCACCGTGAAGTAGCGTTTGTAGATCTGCTGTGTGGGCAGCTCTGAAAACAGGAGGGGTAATAGATTATATATAAACCCTCTTGGCTCTACACTACAAAACTGATTTGCACATGCCTAGTGTGGTTTGATTTGATATACTACTTATATAGAACTTGTTTAGCATAACTTGCTTGGCGTTAGTAGCTAAATTTGCTGAAGCCTTAGGCTGCAAGCTGTCAACTTTCACCTAGATATGATGAACTTTTACCTAGTCAAGCAAAAGAAGGCCCCAGACCTGGTTCAAACCAGAAGGTAAGTAAGCTACATTCATTAACAGAAGCTGCAGCCTTAGAGACAAATTAAAAAACTCAGCCCTCCTAGAGACAATGAAAGGGTCCAACGAAGAATGGGAAGACCCCAGATCCTGATATTACTACTGGTCCAGACTGTTGCATTATAAGGGGATAATTGCCAAGGAATTTCTTTGTTCGAGGTCCCTCTTCAGAAGCACCCAGCTCAGTCTGTAGCACTATAAATAAAAAGGACTTTATAGAAGTATCTCTTTTCAGATGATTGATTCAGCAGAAACCTAGAGTCGAACCCACTTATGGTGGTTGACATGAGTAATTTCCACAACACTAGCAAACACAGCATGTGCTTGAGAACCAGACTCACCCCCCATGTCAGATGGATCGTACACCACAAGGACAATGAATCAAACAAGTCCAGGATACATGGGACTTACAATGAATATTATATAGACACAACATACATGTGCTAGAGGGTCATTTATCCAGGATTACTGTCCAGCTTGGGTCATGGGTGATCCACGATGGAGGAGCTGGTAGGTCTGTATTTGCAGGGGAAGTGTTAATTAATTGGTGCCTCCCTGGACTGATCATAAAAGACCCAACACAGTGCAAGAGAGCCCAGGCTATGAGAAATGCTGCCTCTCAGACCAGACATCAGTGCAGAGCTGTGATGTCTAATGGCCATTAAAATGAAAAAGACGCTTCTCAGCAGGATAATGGCCATTGACCTGAGTTCTCACTGGAGAGACCTCTGAAGTCTTGACATGGACTTCTGGCTACTGTAACATTTCCTGTGTTTTTTTTTAATTTATCTCTGTTAAATAGAGACAATATTGCAAACACCTTATTGTGGAAATGTCAAGATTTTAGTGATAGCATTGTATATTTCTCTGAAGTATATTTGTGCACCTTTTCCAGTTCTGAGTCATTCTGTTTGCTCAGAAAAGCTATTCTGTAGCTCTGGATGCTGTATGCTTAGCAAATGGTGTCTTCTCTCAAAATATTCTTAGGCAGGGAACAGTGTGGTGGAAAACTGGGCAACATTTTATGGTTAAAACTTTTTCCTGGGGAAGGTGTTCAGATTTGGAGACACCAGAATCCTAATTGCTGGTATTTCTCAATTTATTTGTGCAGAAAGCAGATAAACAGCAATTCTGAAAAGAACTTAAATTGACAATTTTCCTGTTTTTCAGAATTCAATCTTTCAGCTTTTTGATTTGAATGATATTTTGAATTTTATCAGTGCCATTTAAGCAAAAAGCATTTTACTAAAGAATTCCTTAAAGAAAAACATTTGAAGCTGAGATTGAAAATTTTTTTTACTTCTAAACAATGTTTCTGAACCACCGATTACCTTTATTTTTTATTTTATCCTGAAATGATTTTTTTTTCTGTCTGAATTATGCACACACTGAGAAAGAAATGCTCTTGGAACTCTATTAGTAAATGTTGTAAGAGGCTGTTGGCTGCAGCTGATGAAAAGCTACTCTATAAGTAGAACTTATTATTCTATATACTTATGAAAGATAGGTATTTTTTACCTTTTTTGACTTGTTCTACTGCATTTATACGGGAAAGTGCCATATTTTGCCATAGGTGCTAGAAACTTATATTTGATGATGCAACTACAAACTTGCTTTTTTCTGCTGTTGAAATTAGCAGGAAAAAAAAAAAAAAAGTTTTTTTTGCCTGTCCAGACAGGTCTGCCCGGATTGCCAGAGATACTTGCAAACCCTTTTGTTTTTCCTGGAGTTTTTGTACTCTTTGCAGTCTCCAGAATGAAGGGACTCTAGACCTTGAAGTGTAATATTGTTAACATCACTGGCAGAATTTATAGTTGGGTTTGGAATGGGGTTTTAGCCATGATGCCAACACGGACATGGCCTTTGTTCAGTCAGCTGAGTAAGTTCATTTTCCAGATGAGCACAAGGGACATCCCTTAGTGAAACAGCAAATGGTCCCTGACCCATGGTGACTAGGAAAGTGCTGGCTGGTAAGTTGCCCTGGGCCAAAACTGTAAGAAGAACCTTTCTAAGGGTTTAACAGTATATGGGTGAGCCCGTGCTAAGTGTTTGGTTGCAGGTAAAGACATTTCTCCTGCTTTTTTCTCAGGTCAGCCTTCTCTAGTGCGCCAACCTCCTGTGAAAGGTTTATCTTTGTAGATTGTAAGCAGAGAAGGATTTGCTGCTAGTAACCACACAAAACATGATCTGGAGAGATCTGGTGTTAATATCTACCTATTTCAGGGTCAACACTTAATGTAATTGCCAAATTACATCATTAGTCATTCCTTCTTCTGTAAATTATGAGAAAAATAGTTTTGTTTTCTCATCTTCTTTGAGACCTTCAGAACAGGTATCTGGAGGCATCCAAATATCCATAAGAGGATGGAAGTTATGATGCAGATGCTATGTGAGAACCGTGTCCTTCTGGAGCAATATTTGGAGCCTGGACAGATACCCTGAAGCATCTCAAATGGCATTAGACACTTCTGTATGGACAACTGAACTAAGTCTGTTTCTCAAAAGCTGTGATTGTGTCCATAACAATGCTGCCTACAAGTTAGAATCAGGTATGAAATAAGATACTTCAAGGCTTTTCAAGTCTTGGAAGTCTGGGCTGTCAAACCACCAATGGATTAACTCAGTAGATTTTTTTTTTTTTTTAATATACTGATTCCCTGAATACAAGAAGCAAGAGATTGCTCTATACCTTTTTCTCTGACAAAAAAGTCACTTGCAAAATTCAGCTTAATTTCAGAACAGCTCAGATTGATGATTTCATCACAGAATAGTCATGACAATGCATAATCATGGACTCGAGTATATTTGCAAATGCACAAAAGATTAGAGTTTTTCCAGTGAATAATAGAGGGCATGGATATATTCAAAATTATTCTGCCTTTCTTTAGATGTGTACTTAAAAGAATCATCTTTATCCCAGCTCCTTTAGCATTCTTTTTTTTTTTTATTATTATTTTTTTTTTTTTTTCCATAGGAGAATCAGGGTTTTGCCCAGGTTGCTTGAGTAAAGAGCTGTTTCTAACACTTGCATGTTGATGCCTACAGCATTGCACATTTAATGTATGCACCTCATTTATATGAATCATTTAAGAGCATAGCTCCATAGGGGAACACAGAAAGATTAGCCTTTATATATGACACAATTACCTAATGAGCCCAACGAAGAGACTCATCAGGCATTCCTCCTAGACCATTTCTGCCTTATAACAGGAAAGGCTACTGCCTAGTGACTGCTGTGGTTGGACTAGGGTGCAGAAGGTGAAGTTTGTATTCCTACCTTTGACCACTGGGTAACATTTAACTCATTGTGCTGTTTATTGTTCCAGTTTCTCTACCTGATAAAGGAGAGAAATGATGCTGAGTTTCTCCGAAAATGATTTGGGGTGGGTTCCCAACAGATCAGCTTGGTTAATTTCTCCTTAAACTGAGGTCATCAGAATTAATGCTCAGCTAGTGCTTAATCCATAATGGATATAGTCAGATAAAACCTAAAGCCGTTCCAGACAGAGGTGGTTTACCTGCCTCATTCAAAATTAACTTTGTTACCTGTGGGACACAGTATTTTGCTGTAGAAACTTGCTCTCAATGCCATGAAAGAAGTCTTTGTAAAAGCACTTGCTCTTCTGCAAATGGCAACATGTACAACCTCACAAACCATCACAGACCTGGGTTCAGTAAAGTAGGTTTTTCATCATCTCCCACTCTTGAACAGCCTGATTAGTTTGGCATGCTGGGAAACTATCTGCTAGCTTGGGGTTCATATAAAAATACACCCAGGAAAGAGGCTGGGCAGCATCCCTGTGGGTAAAGCCTTCACTTAAGCTGTGTGAGGCTAAAAGCTTGATCTCAACCTAAAACCTGCAGGCAGCAAAGTGAATGCCTTCGTGTTGCTTAGATACCAGGTTTACAGCTGGATGCTTGACAGTTGGATGGAAACTGATTCATTATATATATTGAAGTAAAAAATAACAAGGGAAGTTTTAAGCTTTTTGTGCCTTTTTTTTTTTGTGTGTGTGTGTGTGAGCACTTTTATATAGTATCTCTTGCTGAAAGCTCACTAATCATCCAAGGAAAAAGTGAGTGCCATTAATTCAATGAATGAAACTGTAAATAGAGGAAGAACTGTCAGTACTAAAGTTAATATCTGTATTATCTTCCAAAGCATGACTTGTGTTAGTTGTGCTAGATGAGAGTTCTTACTATCTGAGGACAGCAGCAGAAATATTGTTCTCTGTTGCCCATTCAGGATGCTGAGAAAGATTCAGGTGCAACACTACAAGACATTGTTCATGAAGAGATGTTGGAATTAGGGGTGCATCCAAGCCAAGAAGCCCACAGAGGACACGGCAGCACCAAGTAGATCATGCAAGATGTGCTGAATTGCGCTATTGGCCTCTCAGATTGGTTCTCCATTAACACATCATGTTTGAGAGGAGAAACTTTGTCCTGGATGGAGAGCTCTACATCTCATTAGGTGAGTCACACCAGATAGACTTATCTGTCTGGTGGGATCTACATATCCAGACCGATTTGTGGTTAACACTGTGTGACGGGGTTCCCTGTTGTGACCATGCTTGGATTAAAAAAAAGCATGAGAAGTCTACTGAGAGCTTTTAAGCTTCCACCTGGCCAAAATATTCTTTTGAGATGCCATTGCTGTCATTGTCAACTTCAACCAGAGCTCAAATTATTGCCATACCTGCAACTAAACTCCATGAACTGTCAGTATTGATTAAAAGTCATCAAAGATAAGTGATCTAAAAGGCTTAAAACACAGAAATTACAGGAAAAAAATGCCCAGTATATAACCACGTCGCCCTGTAATACAGTATTGCCATTGCTACTAAAAGGCCATAAGTTTTTCATGGAATTTGCAAAGCCTCAGGAGTGAGGCTTGTCAGCCTTGCTCTGTCTGAACCTTCCTTGACCTGTCCAAGGTCCAAGGTTATTTGGTGTAGCTGTGACAGACATTCATCTAGCACATCAGGTGTCTATGGCTAATTTATGTTACTTTTGAAACTACAGTTTTATGCAGACAGCAGTAGTGAGCAGAAGAACAAGCCCAAGAAACATTTAAAAAGCACTCAAGTAAAGATAATTCCCAGGAAACCAGCGCTCTGCTTCCTGAAACCTTGCCACACAGCTCAGATACAGGAGCTTGGGAAACAGCTCATAAAAGCATCCTTGGTTTCCTGAACTGTGTCCATCAGGGCTGAATCTTCATTCTGAGATGCAAATCAAAGAGTGCATTCTAGGACAGGATGAAGAAAGGGGAACAGGTTGATGATTTTGGGTGGGATTCATCTATATCTGTTAAATGACCTTGCCTAGTGCAATCTAATTTGGTAGAGGTCTAAGCTCTTAATAGAGTCAATAGAGGGAGGCAAATGCCTCTGGAGAACTGTTCAACCAACCCAGCTGAGATCTGGTAGCATTTGTTGTAAGTTGGCAGGTAGGAAGCTCTTTCCCCTGGTCCAGAGGTGGCCTATGAAGTTGATAGAATTAATGTCTGTCTTTTAGAGGTGTGCGGTTAGGTGAGATGAATCCCAGGTTTCAGGAACTCTACTTCTTGAGCTTGAATTCTCACCTTCTCTTTTCTTGTCCCTGGGGTTGTCATGGATTGAGAGCTAACCAGCTAAATGCAACAGCAATGCAGGTCGTTTCAGCAGAAAAGCAGGCTTGGCTTTGCACTGACTCTGCTCGAAGAGGTCTGGAACGTGGCTGCATCACTGGGAGGATGGACTGCCACCAGTAAATAAGCTCCTACGCTGGTAAGCCAGTGCCTGGGCCAGGGATAAAGGTCTGCAGGCTGTCACCACTCACAGCACTTGTAGGTGTTTGGTTCTGATGAATTAATTTACGAACACAGCTGATGAAGAGGAAGTTTTAACATGGTTACTGATGGCAGAGCATTTGACTGAAGCACTGAAGTGCTTTGTGAAGTCTTGGCTCCACGCAGAATCAGGCCTGTGTGGAAAAAAACACCTGCTCTCCTTTGGGAGTGAGCACATTTGATTTCCCACTGTCTGTAAAAGCTGCCCTGTGGATAATCTTATTTACATTCCTGCCCTTCAGGAAACCCCCATGCCTTGTGACAGATGTGACTGGCTGAAGGAGCAATAACCATTTCTGCTGCTCAGATGGAAGCAAAGAGGATTTCCAAACTCAGCAATAAAAGCACAATTACCTCACCTTCAGGTCTGCCTGTGAATGAGTGGTGAAGCTGCAGCTGCTTCGAAATTTTATCAACAGCACAGAAAAACGTCAGTAGCGGCCTTTTTAATGTGCTCAGCAACAGCAGGGAAAAAATGAATGAACAAATCTGTCACTGTGGTAGTCCTTATCCAAAGCAAGGTGAGTATGTCAAAGCTGAGACATATCCTGCAGGATGGTCAGGTGGGATTTTGGGATGTTGACGTAACTCCATAATCCTTCTGTGCATGCCTTGGAACCAAAGGAAGCTGCTCTAGCCTGAAATAAAATTGTCTGGTACAGAAGATAACCTACTCCTTGATTGAACCCAGCTTGACCTTGTTTAGCATCAGGATAGACTGCACAGCTGGTTTGCCCATGACTTCTCTGAAGGGTAGACTTCTCAGTAGGAATTAGACCAGGACCTAAATGGTGGAAATGAGCCAGGCATCCCTAGATCTACCGATTTAGTATATAATCTTGGACAATTTTTACCTTTTACTAGAAAGGCTTCCTTACCAAAATACAGTGATAGCTCAGATGCCAGATTTGTGAAGTAGCCATGGCAGTTGAGAAGGAGGTAAGCACTGGGTGCTTCCATTGCCCTTGTGGGCTATTTTTCTGATGCAAACCTGGCAACTGGAGAATTTTTTGCCAAGTAGAAGCAGCAAATACATTCTCTGGCTTTAGTGTATGCTGCAGCTTTACACAATTCTGCAGTGCCAAGGTTGTATTTGAGCCTTTTCTCTCAGGGGGATCCACCAAGGTGATTTCTCAGCAGATTGCATGGCACATCACCCTTTCTAAATAATCGAAATGAAAAGCACATTGTGAGAGGCATCTCCTCACCACAGCCTGGCTCATCTAGAAGCTGTAAGACATTAATATGCAGAAGAGGCTGCTCTCTCCTTGTTGAAGAGGTGGAGTGTATTGACTGAGAGCCCAAAATGAGGAGGGCCTGCCATCCGTTAGAGACACTTGAAAAAGAGATCAAAGCATATTAATTCGTTATCCTTCTCTCATTCTCTATTTCCACAGCATCTCAGAATGAAGAAAAAACTTCCCCCTCCCCGTGAACAGCTGTTCATAAGTTCAGGAATTACTCTCACTTGGAGACATGAGCCATGATGGAGACACAGCATGATGAACAGGTTTGGACATGATTCAAATAACCTGAGAGGCTCATATCTGGCCCTTTCACTTGTTTGACAGACGGCCTTTTCCCATGTCTCTGCACAAGCCTCAGTTTCCCTATGTGTGAAAGAAAGGGCTGCAGTCCTGACCTCCTGCAAAGAGCTCCGTGTGATTTGTGGCTTGGAAGCTCTGTGCTGCATCTCTGTGAGGAGCATCTCAGCACTGGTAGGGAAGCAGCACAGAGTGAATTGAAGACTTTCACTGAAGGTCTGCAGCCCCTTCTCCGAAGCACTCTGGCAAAAGGAGTCTTTTTTTTTTTTTTTTTTTTTTTTTTTTGTCCAAGCCCCTTTTCCTAGACTTTTGTATCCATTTATCTGGACACATTTACACTGCAAAGACCACAGTGGCATTGGTACATTGGCCTGTGACCCTGCTACAGTAAAGCAAGGTTTGCAGATAGGATTTAACCACCTATATAGTCCTGCTAACGTTTGAGGTTACATCTACAGAGTGCCAGGGAACATTCCGAGACACTGGAACTGATCAGCTATATTGTGAAGTTTTTATGATATTCCCTGGTGTGCCTTGTGCCTGGGCTAAACAGCACTCTCCAGAAGTATTCCTGGGGGAGCTAGCATGACTCAGTCCTGATGAAGAATTCAGATGGAGCCTAATATTTTGGAAACTAGGAGAGTTTAATAAAGTATCAGTGGGCCATTCCAAGACATCTAGCCTCAGTAATAGAGAAGGATCCTGAACCCATTTCACTTACTGCAATACCTGTAGCCTTATCACTTATTCTGTGTTTTCTGGGCCCTCTTTGCACTGTCAGACCACACTGGGCATGAGGGATGCAGCATATTGCTTAGACAGCTGGATGACATGAACAGCATCCCTGAGCTGTCTTTATGGGGTCTGCAGTGCCACCAGAATAAGTAATGATGAAGAAGTCTAACCCTGGATGAAGCAGGGTTACTGCACTACCCTGCTCTCCATGGATTAAGATTTTTTTATGCCCAAACTTTTCAGAAACAGGCAGCTAAATATGTGTATTTTTTACGTGTAGGATTGATGATCCTGGATAGATCTCATCCTGGTACAGCTTTGCATCTATATGACTTATTTATCTATTTGTATTTATTAATCTATACATTATGTATATATTTAAGTATATATTTATATTTATCTACTTTTAGCAGCAGATAGTTCACAGTTCCAGGGATCCCAGCTTTGTTCAACCTTTCAGGCAGTGCAGTGAATCATTTTAGTCTTCCATAATGCCTCCTTTCTTTTAGGCTCTCCTCAAGGCAGAAAAAGCATGTAAATGAATGGATCTGGTTTGTAGTTTGTTTATTTGGTTTTCACCTCTGAGGCAACATGAGCAGTCAGATGTGGGAATATTTGTTCCTTAACCTTCTTCTTGGGATTGTCAAACTCCCATTTTTTAACTCGGGGTTAAATCCAGCAAACAGACTAGAAGATGAAATGTTTATTCAGGTCCTCTGAGTAATATCCTTGACTCATTTAAGGCTCTTGAATTTAGAAATACTGGCCTTAGTGCTTCCAGACTCCAGTTTCTGCTCTCCCTTCATCTGCCTGGTTCAGTTCGTGCTGCCAGCATTGCTGGGTGGCTCCTCAGATGTCTCTTTTTCACACATACAAATGTGCAGCCCCAGCATTTATTTATTGCATATTGGCCCAACAGAGACAGGTATCCTTCATATCTTGGCATTGCCTAACTTTTATAGGTTTGACTTTGCAACTTGAAAAGTGGTTTTGAAATGCAATCATTGCAGTGGGTAATATCTTAGCCTATAAAAAGGAGATGGAAAAAAATGAACCACCGTCAAAGCGGCATCAATCACCCCTCTTCTGCAGCAGGGCTAGGAATCCCTCAGAGAAACAGATTGTAAGACTAAGGAAGAAAAAACTCCCCTTGTTATTGCAAATTGCCCAACCATTGTAGAAATAGATTCTCTCTAAAAACATTAGTCTCAAGAGGAAAACTAGGATTCAAAATAATGTCTAGCCCACATTGTTAAAATATGAGTAAAAGAGGAAAATGAAGTGAGCACAGTGTTAAGTAGTGATATCCGTTGTATATTTATTAAAAGATTTGGGGCATATTTGTAGGCTTGAACAGCTTTATGGGGCAACTATATTAAGAGCAGAGTTTCTCAGCTCCATCTGTATTCAGAGGAGAGAAAGGGAGCCATGCCCAGATAATGGTGCAGAACAGGAAAAAATTAGGATTTCTGCAGTGCTTCCCAGTACTGTCCCTTTTCTGTTCTCAGCCTGACTTTCATGGCCAAAATATTTTGGATGGGGGCAAAAGTGGGATAAAACATTATAATGAAGGTGGCATACTGCGTGCTTTAGGAAAAGAGATGGAAAAGATTCCTGTGCTTTAAAAACTAGTCAGGTTTGACTGTCTCTACACCTGCTAAATACTGTGTGCTCTGTGAATGGATCTGTTGATGAGATTTTCAGGTGGATTATGTGCTAATCAGTAATGAAGTAGTATTAAACTGGCACCATCTACTTATTTGTAAGTACAGAATATTTTTTAATGAAACCTCACTTCTGTCATGTATATACCTTAAAGCTTGTGTTAGCACCATAAGAGCTTAATCCAGTAGTCAGAGAGACTTGTTTTGACCTCATGAGGAGGTGTAGAAAGATGGATGTCGTGAAGCCTGGCACAAATAGAGACAATACATGTGATGCACAAAATGAGAAACACCTTCCTGAAGCCTCTGTGTGTTCCTTCAGTGCTGGCAAATCCTTTCTCACTTGAACAGACCACCTCAGATGGTAACTGGTTTAACCACAAAGCACTAGTGTTAGTCACAGTTTTAGACTCATCTGTAACAGTGACCTTTGGCCTGTCACAAGGAGATGCTTTCCTCCTGAGATGTGTATCTTACCCTGTATTCACATTTGGCCAGCAATGGTCAGTGATGAATGTCATCTCCTGACTTCAGTGACCTTTATTGCTCTTCTTCCCTTCCTGCCCCAGAAATCCTCACACCCTCTTCCTACACAGACACGGAATTCACCTAGGACCAGTGGCTTCAATCCTCAAGGATGTGTCATCAAGCTTGGCTTTCTGGCTGCCTGTCCCTTGGGCACCATGGCTCCCTGGAAGTCTCAGACAACCTAGAACATTATGGTAACTATGCATGGGACCAAAATAATGACAAAGACGTTGAACTCTTTCAATCTTCACCAGCTATGGACTTACAGAAGTGTCACAGTGAAACTGTGGTGTCTGACACTGTGATGGTTCAGAGAGAAGGAAGAAAGCATTGGTGTGAAGATTCATGGGGGTTATTTTCTTAACTTGTTGCAGTATCAGAGCCTGAACAGACTCCTTGGAGAGAAAACTCTTCCCAAAACGGGGACAAATCACTTGGTGCACCTACTCTTATTAAATCTCTCATGTGCGTAGTCGATGTGTCTTGATTGCATGCTACGAATCAGAAGTTAGGAAAAGATGTTTCTCCCAAGTGAGACTGGGCAAGATTAAGGGAAATTTGTCTGTTCTTGGGGTGTGACTGGCTTCTGAGGATCGTCTGCAAGTTTTTCAAAACAATTTCCCTGCTATTGCAAATACCTCTTACTCTTTTTCTATGCATGTAATAGGAGTTTTTATCATTTGCTAGGAGCTTTAAGTTCGGGGCAGATTTTGGGAAGTGTCTCTAGCGTACAGCACGTGAGGACCTTGTGGTAAAGGACGTGTATGTAATGGCTGTCCATGGTCGTGGGAAACTAGACACCAGGTTCCACATGATCTTCACTGATTTTAAATTCCTATACCCAAATGACACCTCTGATTTTTCACAAAGCAGTGCAGATATCAGACACATCTGTGCTCTTTGGTTCCAGAGCTTCCTGAAGGTGAAAGCCCAGCCCCAACATGAAGTCCAGCAGGCTCGTGTGCAGCTGATGGGAAACCTGTGTAAGTATTCTATGAGTAAGAGTCTCTAAGGAGTGGCACTAGATTGAGATGGTCACACATTACAGTCAGTTCTATATTTGGAGGGTCTAAGGCAATCCCATTGAATTCCCAATAAAAGCCATAGATGGCAGCCCATCAACTCATGCCTCCTCATTTAAATGACAGATTAGCAAAATCAACCCATTGTCAGTCTTGACAAGTCTTACTGGCAGAAGTCGAATTCACTGGGACCCTGATGCTAACAGTCTGTAGACAATCAGTATCAACTGAATAATTGTGACAATAAGGGAAATTCTTCAGATAATTTTGTATTTATAGTGAAACACGGCACTAGAGTTAGTAAGATCAGGCATACCGTGTGAGATCAAGGATGCCACCAGCCCAGTAGGATGGTATTTGGGTATCAGATTTATCCCTGCTTATAAATCCTTCGAAGTCCAGTGTCATGGCACTAATGATGAACAGTCTGTCATTCACAAAGTGTGTAGGGGAGATAAGGAAGAGCAGCTGAGATAGCACTGAGCTCCATACTCATACACAATTCTGCTACAGATTGTAGGGTTGGAGATGAAACAAACACTGTTCCAACTTAATCTCTTGTAACTGCAGATAACTAGATTTTAGCTGTCTAGTTTATAGACATGCTCGAACAACCTGAAATTATTTTTTTTCTCCATAGTACACAGCCCCAGATACACTCTAGTGTCATGCGACATATTCTCATGTCACTGTGAGTTGGTCTGTTTTAATGGTGTACCTGAAAATGTCAGTCGTCCTTCTGAAGGAATTTAGCTTCTGACATTTATGCCTCATAGCAGAGGGATGGCTAAACTGACCTCTCTAAATCTAATCCAACTCTGTTTTCAAAGATCCCAAACCACAGATGTGAACAAGCATTTCTGAGGCTTTTTTTAACGCAGAAATTTTTTTCCTGTGTAGAGAGCTAGGCATTGATTTAAGGCATATTTTGAGGTTTCAGAAGAAGGGTGCAGATCAGTGAGGTCTGACAGTACCCAAACCTGAGCAATTTGGGAATCACTGCTGTCCTGTGCGCTGATCCAGGAGAGATGTCTATCGTCAGAAATAGAAAATGAATTAGGACAGATTCAGCTCATAGTACTGGAAGGGCACTTTCCACAACCATCTTGCTCCTTATTTATTTACTACTTTCCCCACCTTCTGCTTTAATAGTCTGGTTGCCTTTCTTTTAACCTTCTTCTCTGCCTGTTGGGAAACAGGTGCTGAGAGAAAAATACTTTTGCCTGAAAGATTCTGGGTGATTTTTCACCTAGGGCAATGTTTTTGTTGTCATTTTCTCTTAAGGATTCTGTGCAAAAAGCTTGTTTGCTGTTGTATGTATTAGGAAAGGAGGAAACTAACTTCTTAGCATTAGGGAAAAGCTTAGACTTCAATAGCCTTCAACCAGAAAAGGCCAAATACTTAATATACTTGTGCTGTCATGGGCTTTTTTTTTTTTTTTTTTTTTTTTTCTGTTAAAAGTTTCTACACTATAGCTTATGCATTGTAATGGATTATATAAAAATGTAGATTCATTCTGCCACTTGCCATCTAGGCTGTCATTTCTCTCCCAGACCAAAGATATAATAAAAAGATGATGGTTCCCATACAGCTGAAAGCTCCTTGACTTGCTGGGATAGCTGGTGCACAGAAATATCAGTTTAAGTTTTGTCCAAAGTGACTGAAGGTTGGAGAAAATTTCTGAAAGAAAAATCAATTTTTTGTTTTTATTTTTATTCTTTTATTGCATTTGCTATTATTGCTGGGGGTTGTAAATGAGGGAGTTCAAAGCTCACTTTGAGGTTGGGTGAGGATCGTGGTTATCCAGTCTAGTAAGAAGCTAGAGGCACCATAAAAACACAAATGTGGAAAAAAAATACTTTTTGTCCATTGTACCTACTTATCTGATAAACGAGGAAAACTAGTGAGAATGATGGATCCAATTTATTAGCATTTTACTAAAGAAATAACACTTTGATGGGGTGGTACCAACATGAAATGTACCTCTCCCTGCTCTAGAAAATAGCCTAAAATGGGTTCTGCCAGGCCTTTTGACAGTCAAGAAGAGCTAGAAAGGACTGTCATGTGCAAAAAACAAAAATAAGAAATACCTAGAACTGGGACGTCCTTTCATAGGACAAGGGATTGATCTCAACTCAACTTGTGTAACTAAAAGTCACAGAAAAAGCTAAATCACAGAAGTAAGAGTGAGAATGAGTTCTCCATTGAGAAGGAGCAGGTGAATTTCAGTAATAAAGTTTTTAGATCCCAAAAGGTGCTCAGAGAAGTGCAACACTTATTCTGAGGCGATGAAGGAGGATTTGTATGTTTCTGATGTTATTTTCTGGAACCTGTAAGAAGTTGGTGTCTGCCTGCTTTCCTTGAGAAACTAGAATTTGGAGTGCACATCTTTGGGAAAGTCAGGAATCAGCATGCTGATGTGTATGTGCTTAACATGAACGGTACAGACTTATAGAGGCCTAATACAACTGGCATACCCTCATGTGGAGTGAAAACTCCTTTTGATGAAATGCCATAAAATCATATTGGAGTGGCAGGACTCATTGCAACAGAGCTCCTCCTCTGCTTGTCGTGATCTTCTTTCTCCATTGACTTCTATCAGAGGAAAAATTCACTATTGAATGCTTTTATTTCAATAAAACTGATTCATTTCGTCCATTTCAGTGAACTAAAAAAGGATGGCTTTCCATGTCTCTATGTGCCTAGATCATCCTAGTATCCATGGATCAGAAGGCTTTATTATTACTGGATGTAAAATAAATTAATAACAAAGCCTTCAAATGCACCTTTGCAACTGACCCAGGAGCAAGAATGCTGTGTTTCTCAATCTCAACCAGGTATTGCACAGAGTTCAGGGAAATAAAAAGAAACCAAAACACACAAACCCCACCCTATTAAAAGTTACCTGATCTATTTACACATTAGGTCATATTTAAGCAAGCTGCCATGACTTAGACAAATGGTCTCATTTGTCCAGAAGTTTGCACAGAAAACACTGGTCTGGCCAGCTGGCAGAAATGTTTCTTTATGTTGGATACAGAAACAGGACAAATAAAAATAGCTTTTTGCTGCAAACACAACCCACTCTTGGTTAACTCAGAGGTGAATGGCTTTTCACAGCCCCTGTCTTTTTACTTGGTAGACAAATATCTAACATTCCCAAAATGAGTTGTGAAAAAGAGTAAAGGGAAGGTAATAGCAGCAAGAGCCCAGAGCAGGGTCAGGGGTGGGGTGGGAGCAGGGGGGGTAGGTGTGGGTGAGTGTGGGGGTGAAGAGGTGAAGATCAGTAAAAACAGAGGGACAAAAAAAAGGGCGAAACATGGCTGGCCTTTTATAATTTTGATGACAAGCTTGCTCTGCACTTGAGGTGTCTTTTAATTCTTTAATTCTTTTTTCCATTAGATTTCAAGCTTAGCACTACTAGTAGCTATGATTCAGCCACAGCTTGCCACCACGGGGCCAAGACTTAAACAACAACACTCTTTTTGAATTTCTGCATGATCTAGAAGTTGCCCTAAATGTCACCAGGAAACTGGGAAATATATAAACCTCAAGTGTCTGACTTCCAGTTGCTTTTTTGGGGGCATATTTGTGGAAATGTTCTTGGAAGGCTGTATGGAAGAACTTTCTCTTGCAGAATCAGAAAGTTTGTCTGTCAGGACATAAGCTGTCCTAAACCATTTCTCTTAGGGCTGGAGAATGAGGCCTTGACCCTTCTATTTAGTAGCACAGACATAAGCATGCTGATGAGGGCATTGGTGAGGTTGCACAGTCAGGTCTTCCTCAGCAGGAGCACCTTTCCCCATCTGTGCTTCCCTCTTTGGAATCCCATAGCTTTGTGGACACCATGCAGTTACACCCTGTGATGGTTTTTTTGAGTCCGGAGCTGGTTTGGAGAAGCATCATTAGCACGGACATGGGATGCTGTGAGGAGAAGGGGCGGCAGGGAAAGACAAAGAAGGACGATGGCCATTTTTGCTACCTAAAGACATCTGCTGCTTAAGGTGGCTGACCCTTTTGCTTACTACGTTCCTAGATACTATGAGAAACTGAGCCAGGAGAAAAACTCCCAGTAATAAATCCTCCTTATGTTGCATCAAGTCCTCATCCAGCTTTGGCATTTTGAGTGTGATGACTTGACTATGCAAGGTCCTCATCTCCGAGAGCAGCCACTTCTCTCCCCCTTGTGCTGCCTCTCACAATTATGGACAGTGATATAATATGCAAGAGTCTTTACATCAACCTTAAAAGTAAAACTCTACTGAAAATAAAATATGGGGAAAAAATGCAACTCTAGCACTGTCGCTTAAGTATTTGGTAACAATAAGCAAGGAAATAAAATGCATACCTTCCCAGGTTACTCGACAGCTGCAGATACTGCAGTTCAAGTCTAACTGAGAGGGATGAGAGGCACTCTCAAAAAGATGATAAAAATGCAGGTGGTAGTGGTTAACTATTCCCTGTCCCATCAGGAACAAGCAGCACATGTTATTAGTTATCTTTTCCAGACAGTCATTCAGACGAAGCAAGAAATACTGGCTGTAGCCTTTAGCTAAAGGCAGTACCTTCATGTCTAAGAAGATGGAGGCAGTGGAGAAGGTTGAGGAGACCAGTAGGCTGTGAACATCCTAAAAGCCGTAGATCTTGGCTAGATCTCGGCTATGGTCCTGTTTCTCCCACAGTGCCAGCTTTATGCAGAGTTTGAGGTAAGTTTTTTTCTCTTTGTGAGCTTGGAAATCATAGTGTTGCCCTTGGACTGTACTGACTTGTCCTTTGTCACTACCAACAAATTACAATTCAGACCAATATAATTTGCACGCACAGAAGAAAGACTCCTTGTTATGTAGTGCTTACAGTTATGGTAAATCAAGATACACAGCAGCAGATATATTGCCCTGGCCTAGCATTAGACATTGTTACTGCTGACATCTCCAGCTGAGATCGTCCCGGTAAACCCTCTGTATTCAAGGCAAGAAATAGGCATTTTGGGTGAAATTTTCAGCTGCCTAAACACAGGCTTTAAGAGTCATAGTGGATGCTGTGGGGTTTTCTTCCAGGAGTACAGTTGTCCTTACAAAGCAGTCTATATGTGATGTGAGTCCTGTGTTACATCTTCTGTTCTCATGTAGATATCTACAACACTTCGAGGGGTCTCATGAGGCATTAGACACAACGGAGTCCTACTAATGTGTAATTAATCTGATGTAATTTAGCTGTCTACTTGAGATGAAATTATTATATTGCTGGTGTATTGCTTATATTGATCAAATCTCCAGTGGCTGTAAAGACAGCTTCACTATAAAAGTTCAATCCAGGAAATCAAAACAACATTATTTCAGCTTCAGTAGATTAACTGTAAAGTTGAAATTTGGGTCTGTGAAGTTTACCATTCTTAGTTTCACAGACCCTGAGCTAAGATGCTTTAGTTTTTGGTGATCATTGAAATTCATACATGAAAAAAAGCCCCAATATCACTCTACATTTCAGAGTAAGTGGAGAGAAACCCACATGTCTTGCCACACATACAGAAGGAAAAATGGAGAAAGCAAAGGTCTGATTTGTTGTTCCTTCCATCTGGAGGGTAAACCTGACATTTCTATCTGCCAATAGCAATTTATTGTGAAGCAGACCCTCAGGGAAGGTTTCTCCATGCTAAATCAACCCGCAAAAAAAAAAAGAACCTTGTGTTACAACCAAATAAGAAACCTAATCAGAGTCTACATGTCTATGTACATAAATAATTTAAATATATGCAGCTACAATTTCAATTTATTAAACAAAAGCCTCTCAAACAGCCCTGTGAAAAATAAAAATTAATACTCCGTTAGTAAAGAAACTGGATATATTTAAGTTCAGGTTGGGGAGAGAAAGAACTTTTTATGATAAACAAGGAATATCACTGTGTTAATGATCATCTAGTTGGTTGTTCTATCCCAGCTAATATATCTCTTTACTGGAGCCATGGTCAAATTCACTCTCTGCTGAGCTCACACTGTCCAAAAAATTATTCTAAAGAGTACTGCCAATGAAACAAGGTCAGAAGTTTTAGGTATATTACTGGATGTAGCAAAGGTTTTATCTACTTTATTATTTTTTTTTTTTTTTTTAAAACCCTCTGTGTTTGTATTTTAATTAAAAATGGTAAACTTCAATAAGTGGTAATGTAGTAAGGGCAATTATGTTTTTAATAACAGCAATGTCCTTTCTGGTTATAAGCATATTTTTATATTATAATACTCAAGGTTTCCATATGCAGTGGTCACCAAAAGATTCTTATTACAAGAACTTGTATTAAATATTAATACAGAACAGAAGAAAACAACAATTATAGTTATATTATTAAGGAAAGAATATTGATTATACTGTGAGGCATAGAGGTGTGTATTTCAAGCAAAACTATAATTGTTGCTGTCTTCCTTCTCCAGTTTTGAACTGAAATGAGTTTGTGTAGCATCTTCCTCTCCATCATCATATCTTTTTATTGGCATTTCCTCCCACAATACCCATTTTTGTTCATGTCCTGGTTCAGCTGGGATAGGGTTAAGTTTCCCCAGCAGCGGGGAGGGAGCTCTAGCCAGGTTATTCGATACCATGCTGACGTCAGGTCCGGGTGCCCAAGCGCGGGAAGAGCAGGGACAGCTTTTGTTCATCGTCACTGCTGTATCCTTGTGGTATATCTCTTGTCCCGTTCATTGTTATTGCTGTTGTTGTTGTTCAGTTTATTATTTGTTGCACTGTTGTATTAAATTTTTCCTTATCTCAACCCCAGGGTTTGTATCTCACTCCCTGCCCCGTCCGGTCTGAGGGTGGGTGAGGGACAACGGCAACATGGTCCTGGGTCCCGGCAGGGCCTAAACCACCACAGTTCACAAGAGCTTGTTACTAATTCTTGTGTTCACTGACTTGACAGGAACTAGAGCAGCAGTGTCACAGAAGGTCAAGGACAGCTTTGGATGCTGGTGATCCATCCATTCATTGAATGTCCAGGTTCCCCTTGGCAATGCCTCTGCAGTCATTGCCTTAGACCTTTGTAGAGAAGTTCACATCCATGGGAAATCTCTAGATCCCTTCTTTACAGTTTGCTTGCAATGCATTCTGGGAGAGGAAGTCTTTGCATGGTGGACAGTTTACCCTCTTCAAAGAGAAGAATTGGTAATTTCAATGTCTGCTCTGTCTTTTAGTTTCCAAAGTCCTAAATCAGACAATCTGGAGTTATTTGAGAGTATTATATCTCTCAGTTGCCTCAATTAATCTGCTGCACCTGGACAAATGAATTTCTCCCTAAACTTAATTAACTACATTGACAAGAGCTCCCTAGAAAGGAGATCAAATGAGTGGCTCTGACATTAACAGCTGCATAATAGATACATAAAACCAGGTGAGAGGAATTTCACCCAGAAAGTCAGTACTACAATAACAATTGCTCTTTACTTTCTTCTTACAAAGCTGACAATACTTTTTCACACTCTGGCCCACTTCACAGAGAGAAAACAGTGATACTCTATGTGCAATGAAATGTAGTTTTTCAGCTTCTTGTCTCTGCAGGGTTTTGTTCAGAGAAATGTTGGCGGAAGGTTTTTCCACATTCAGTGGATAAATTCAACCTGGAGTTGAATGGGGTCTATCAGATGCATTCTCCTGGCTGATGCTAGGAATTTGCACCTGCCCTGTTAAGATTATGTGAAGAAAGCAAACCTATTTAACTGAAGTGCTCACATCTGAGGAGGTCAGAGCAGGTGCAAATAGGAGTCTAGAGTAAATGGGAGTTCAGAGTAATGAGAATCTGCATTGTCCACCTCACCAAGTTACATAGTATTATTTTTAATTTGCTTTCTTCTGGTTCACAAAACCAAAAAACTTTAGTAATGAGTTTTTGCTGCCAGATTCTCTGTACAATAGTGAGGACTCTGTCATTTATCTTCATCAGAAGTGCTCCATACTCATGTGTCACACTACGATTCACGAGCACTTTGCAAATCCTTTGCTTTTTCAAGTACTTGTTTTTCTTCTGTCAAGAGGTATGTTCTAGCTGAGTATGTGTGATCTACTTGGAACCCATACCAAATCCTCCCTAGAAATGTCTCCTTTGCTAGATCAATTAGTAGTTTACTTTTAGACTTAATAACACCTAAAAATCTTTTCAACTGTGAACAGGCCGTAGCACTTCAGGTAATATTGAATCTGAAGAATTTAATTCTTGTTCAAGGCTTGGGCAACTTCCAGAATGAGAATATTACTATGGATCTGAGTGGCTCTCAAAAGAATGTTCCATTAATTTACATTTTGCAGTGTAATTAGGTTGGCATTTGAATGAGAGCTGATGAGTTATATATATGTTTTGTTGACATTAGGAAAGGTGCCCATTGACTCATTATCACTGCTTAGCTTCACAGATGCAATCCTTGTGCTTCTAATCTGCCACAAAAATTATGTGTATTACAAACTATATGCAAATTAATCATCATGTACATAGAAGAATTGAGCTGATGTAGTAGGATATTGCAGCAACCAGAATTAATTTTCATCATCGTTTTGGAAACATTACCTGTGTAGAAAGATGGCTGTAGATAAACTAACTCTGTTAAGCCTTCCAATAAGTTTAATTTTACTTACAGGTTGCCACCTTAAACAGTAGAAGTTACTAACCCAGCCCATACAATGTTCTGAGAGGATGGCCCAGACTCCAGCTCTTTGGGTTGTGCTGTTTTGTATAACGTTATGCTTTGTATCTTGAGTCTTTCCTAACTTGAATAAACGTCTAATTTCAGTTGTGAAATAGGCAAATCTGTAACATCCTACAGAAAGGAAGAAGACTGTGCATCTAAAAGATGTACCATTTGCAAAATCTACTGAAACAGAGCCTGACTCCTCAGATTGTTGATTAGAGCTGACCAGGCTGGGAAAAGAGTGGGAGACCACAAGTACTTGTGGTGGTTTGACCTTGCTAGGTACCCACCAAGTCGCTCTATCTTTTCCCCCCCTTCCCCATTTTTTTTTCTCAACAGGGCAAAAAGGGGAAAGAAGATAGGGAGAAATACCAACCCTTGTGGGTAAAACAAAAGCAGTTTTAATATAAGCAAAGTGAAGCAAAGGTCCATGCGCGGAAGCAAAAATAAAACCAAACAGATTTATTCTCTACTTCCCATGAAGAGGTGATGTCAGGCCTTCTCAGGAGCAGGGCTCCAATACGTGGAGTGGTGCCTCGGAGGACCAAGGGTGACGCCACCCCCTCCCTCCTTTCTCCCAGCTTTATACTGAGCAGACGTCACATGGTCTGGAATATCCCTTTGGTCGGTTCGGGTCAGCTGTCCTGGCTGTGTCCCCTCCCAAGATCTTGCCCACCCCGTCCCACTGCGGGGGGAAAAAGTTGGAAAGAGCCTTGGTGCTGTGTAAGCACTGCTCAGCAGCAGCCACAACACCAGGGTGCTGCCAACACCCTGCCAGCTCCCAGCATAAACCACAGCACCGTGAGGGCTGCTATAGGGGAAAACCAATTCCAGCTCAGCCAGACCCAGTACAGTACTTGAGCCCCAGTTTCCTTCAGTTATAGAAAGTTGTAACAAGGCAACTGGAAAGAACTGAGGGATTTCAAATTCTTCTGTTTAATACTCTAGTAAGTAAATGAGTCTTATTTAACTATGCCTAATTTAAAAGGACTTGATCTTGAAGATCCAAGTTGTTGCTCTTACTCTACTCAGTCGCTCTGGCTGTGAGTCAGTGGAAGGGAGGCCATGTTGTCATTCCTTCATTTGTGAGAGCATTTATAATGTCTTTTTTTAAAAAAATAATTTCAAATAAGAGAAGTGAAATGGTCCATTTCATATCATAGTTGGCTTGGTGTTTTTGTTGTTGTTGTTGTTGTTGTTGTTGTTTGTTTGTTTTTTTCAAATGGTATTTTTATGTTTCTCTTTCCAGGGGAAAAATACATAGCACGTCTGTTTTAACATTTTGTTCAAAGTAAACTACAGTTGTGGGTTTTTTTCCTTCGAAATAAACCATGGATTTTTTCCCCTTCCCTTCCCTTCCCTTCCCTTCCCTTCCCTTCCCTTCCCTTCCCTTCCCTTCCCTTCCCTTCCCACACGTCCTAATAACCAATCCAGCTGATGAATGCCAAAGCTTTCCTCTGAGATGGGAGAGTTCATGAGAGTCCATTGAGACATACTCTATAATTTTGATTCCAAGCTTTATCCTTGTCCAGCTCTGGCCACAGTGACAGTAATCCTCTTAGAAACTGCTTGTGCCTGGCCAGTAATGGAAGCAAGAAAGGTGAAAACTGCCCAGTCATTTTCTCCAGGTTAGATAAATGACTGTGATTATAAACAACTTCCTAATTTACAAGCAGCTCCTTGGAAATGTGACCATCATGAACCAAGGGGTGAGTTCACACTTAGCCAAGAGAACAAGGCCAGACAGGCTTTGGCAGCTGGAAGACCAGGCTGAGTGACTTGCACTCATGCTTACTGCTGTCTCAGGGAGAGCTCTGCAAGCTGTGAGATGTGTGTGGACCTTCTCCCATAGCAGATCAATGTGTCTGGCATTTTCTGAAAAGAAGAGCCTTGCTGGGAATTGCTCACAAGGAGCCCTCTGTTTAGACTCTCATCAATGGACTAAATGGGGCACAAGGAGAGACGGCTGGAGTTTAGCAGAGAACTAGATCACACAGGCACTGACTTGGTGGGAAATACATGATAGGGTGCAATGAAAAGCCGCACACAGTACAAACCAGAAATCTCATTACATGCATAAATTTATTACATGTAATAAATCTCTTCATCACTGCAGACTGAAGCCATATTTCTATTAGTTCCCCATATTTTTTAGATGGGAGGAGATAAGATGTAATGAAATAGTATGTCTTCTAACTGCTTTATGCCAAAGAGCTCAGAGTTAAGTGGTTGATAAGAAACAGCCATTCATTAGGCATCCCAGTTAAGTAAATCTGTGAGGGTTGGAGGAAGCAGATTCTTGGCAGTAGTGGCCAACTCAGTATTGGGGTCTTGCTACCAGAATTTTCCTTTGTGAAATAAGATTCCCACGTGGATTCAGGGAAAAAGTGATAATGGAGTGCAACCAGTTGTCAGTACCTGCCAGAAGGAAGGGAAAGATGTACAAATATGTGTGTTTTGGTATGACGTAGCTCTGTATTAGTTTTCTTCACATCACATATTAGCATCACTGTGATTTAAAAGCCACTGCCCAGCTCCCACCCGCACCTCTCAGTTTCTAAGGACTTTCGTGTCACCTGCTGGAAAAGTGGAGAACTCTCCAGAGCTAATGACATGCTTAGAGTGTTCACTCATGTGACATCTTGGCTAGAGATCCCACTTTGAATCTTCTTTCTCCTTGATTTTGAGCTTCTGTTTTGAGTTGAAGTAATTGTCCTCTTAATGTTTGGCCAGTGAAGCGTGCTTTAGAGTGTCTTGGTCTGGGTTCCTCAACAAGCACACCACCCCTCAGGCTTATAAGTCAGATGTTGTTTTCCTTTGTCTCCCTCCCTCTGTCCCAGTCAATGTGCAATAACTATGTAGAGTTATAATTATATGCCGAGTTAGTTCCTGTACTCGTAAGCTGTGTGTGATAAGGGTTCAAGGCTTTGATCTCAACTGAGCAGGGATGGACTCTAGGAGAGAGTTCATCACTGAGCACCATAAGGGGGGACCTAATGCCATATACACAAAACTCTTGCTTTCTCTGGTCTTCGGCCGCAAGACCAATTTTGTTCTGAGAATACCACTATGTGGGAAATTGTTATTTTGAGATGACATTTCAATTTACCTGGCACTGTTCATGTGATCCAACAAAACATTAAATGAATAGAGTTATACCAGTAGGAATGATTCCTCTGCAAGTATGTGTCAGCATCAGAAGAGGTTTTAAGGCTTTCAAAGTGTATGGTATGATGGCAGTGATGCAGCCCTAGTATCTTTGTGCCACACTCCCTTGTGATCCTTGGACAATCCAGAGTCTTTCTGAACGTGTCTGAGGGTATCTGGAGTCTTTCTGCTGATTGCACTGAGTCACAGTTCAAACTCTATATCCCCAGTGGGAGGGAGTGAATACAACTAGTTGCATGTGAAGTGAAGATAATTTAACTGCTAACACTGATTTGCTACATTTGAAATTAATATCATGGAGATCACAAAAGTCCTTGTCCTGGCATTTGGCCATGGAAACCACAGGGGATCAGCGGAAAAGATGCCATTGACCATTTTTAATCATGGCTTTGTCTTATAGAGAATGAAATTTTTGCAGTCATGAAAAGCCACTGAACTTACACAAAGAAGCTCTAAAGACAAGCTCAAAAATTTCCAGATATATGTGATCACATGTTCTGTCAAGTTCAGAATAATGGTGTGTCTAAGAAAAACAATGCTATGCTCATTGTAAACCAGGGTGGATGGGTCTTGCACAGAGGGCACACAGCAGGGATCACAGGTGGTTGGGTGATTTTTTGGCTCAGACTTTTTAGGAGACCTTCATCAAAGCCACTTACACTAATTAATTCCTGGCAGGGATTGGTGTTCCTCATATGGAAGACATTTTTTGGCAGCATGTGATTATCATCACCTCCACACAGAATAAATGCAATTGGCTGATCTTCCCTTTCTCCAGCCTTTGTAACCTGTTTTTCTGATTTCTGTTTTAATCCACAGAGGGATCCAGTGAAAGTCAATATGCAACAGCATCGCTTCTCAGAATGGCTCAGAGTATTAGACCCTTTGCTTTTAAATGAAAATGGTTAATCCATGCAGAAAGGAGAGACATATATAGTGAAGACTTGTCACCCCTAGTTGTTGATTTGGCCTTCATCAGTAGTGTGAACAGCGTGTATAAATCAGCTTAAAGAGGGTGTGAGCTGTGAAACTGGCCCTATGTGCAAGGAAAAGCTTGTTGACTTCTCACTGTAATCTATTTTCACTACCTAATTTATGCACATTAAATAATGTGTCTTTTATATGAGTAATTACTGTTCGCTTGTAGTTGCCTGTTAGGGATTTCTCCAACACAGAGGAAGGCTCATGCTTTGTTCTGAGCAATAAAGACCTGAAAAGACCGAACTGGGCACACACCAAGCGTGAAATACAGACATGATGCAGAGGCAGATGCAGCACCATTGGGAAAGCTGCAAAACTAAGGTCACTGTGTGAGGCTCAGGAGTTATCTGATCACTTGGCACAGTGGGAAAGCTGCCAAGGATGAGCACACAGTTCCTGCAGGCTGAGCACTATCGCTGTGTCTGCTGCTCGAGGGACCAGCGTACAAGATGCCAGCGCTTGGCATGCACAGTGTGTCGAGGAGGCAGAGACAGACCTGAGCTTTGTAGTACCACCAGCTCCATGAAGGGTCAGTGGAAATGGAAAGGAAGAGTGTTAAGTCTTATTAGCCTTACTGGGCAGTTCTGTGCCTAAAGAATTGTTAATTCAAACGGCTTGCTAACAATTTGGAATCAGCTAGCAGAGATCTGGATGCTTTGCAAAATCCATGTTCAAACACCAATCCTTTTCTTTCCATGGAAAGAGCTACTTTCAACCCAGAGTATGTAAGGGATTTATGTAGACAAATCATACTCCACATTGAAAAGATCCAATGAACTCCGCATTTCCAAAAATCAAGGCATTCCTTTTGATGTGGATAAACAACACATTCAGAGGACTAACTTAACCTATGTCCCAAAGGCAAATTAAAGTATCAACTAAGCAGCAGGATGCTTAACTCCAGACCCAGGTGTTTCCTATTGTATCTGCAAGTTGTTAATTACACACTCGTATAATTATTGCTACAGTCAGATGTAATATGGGATGTACAGTGACGGGGTGCATGTACAGTACTGAGGTGGATGTCTTGAGGGTCTAGCTGTAAGAGCTGCAGGCAGGATGATCTCATGATGCTCAGATTATGAATTTACCAGTGCTGTGGAATCATCTGGTTGTGACAAGTGCAAATCAAACCACCACCTTGAGCTGGAAGGTGCACTGTATAGACGGCCTTGGTTATTATATATGCCAAATGTTGCAGAGAGCACTGGATGGCAGGTCTCTTGTGCATCTCACAAGTAAAGCATTTTGGTTTCTCACAACAGTGTGGGATTTCTGCAGGTGAAATGTACCCATTGTGTCTGCCCTCAAAAAGTTGCTCACAGGTTCTCCTAACACGTCACCTGCATGACTGGCAGTCTGAGTGTATTCAGCCCTGAAGGTAATGAGAACAAACATGGTTTTTCACATATTTTGGGGTTTTGATATTCTTGAAGGGTGGTTATGAACTGCTACAGTCTGTGATGTAAAAAAACCAGACCTTACCTTTGGTCTGTACATCCAGGGTACTGGAGGGATTCTTATGGGGGTGAATTTGAATGGCACAGGAAGACAGTTGGAGGATATTCCAGCATCCAACCCTACACTTGTAACTTGTAAATCAATACGTGTGTGTATGTGTGCATGGGTGTACGTCCTACAAATACAGGAATCATCTAACATCTCTTGATAGTGGCAAAAGAACCACAGTGTGTTTGCAATTGCATGATTATTACCTCCATGCATGAGTCCTGCCTCCAAAAGACATTGCATCAAGCCACTTACCTCATGCACTAATGTTGCCTTCATTGTGGTGGTTTTGGGCTTGTACCGATTTTTCTGTTGGCACAGATGTTCTCAAAGAAGGTCTCCTATTTTGAGAGTGACTTGATCTATCTGACTAACCTTACAAAGTGTGAGATCCTTATGCCTGACAACAGGCAGCCACCTTACCAGCTCACTACCTCCTACTTAGCCTTTCCTCCTCTGTCTGTGTCTGCTTCAGGACTGAGAAAAATAAAATATCAGGTGGAACATCTTAGACACAATGTCTTCACGATGGCTTTATTGCTTTTTTTTCAGCAGTGTCAAGCACAGAGACAAACCTCTTCTGATGCAAGGAGATGAACCAAATACAAAGGAAAAAAATAGCCAATTCATTGCATATGTACAGAGTCAGAACAAAATAAATAACATCAGGAAAAAGGCCATGAAACAAAGTGGAGAATTCACCTGTGCTGAGAAAGCAGGCCTGTTCTCACTGGCATGAAGAACACATCACAAGCACCCAGGTACATAAAAGTCCACAGAGACAGGAATTCTCTGTTCACAGCCAGTTTTCATCACTCTTTGCTGTCAAAGCCTATTTACAGGAGGGCAGAGGTGCTTACAGATTGAGTCAGAAGAAAAGAGTCAGCTGGCATCAGCTACTGACCAGCTTGAGGTGTTTGAAAGAGAGTCTGAAAAATGCACTTTTAAATTCAAGTGTCTTTTCAAACTTAATTTATGATCACCAGAGTATCAAAAATATTTTTTTTTTTTTAAATGTGCTATTCAGATTTTCTTTACATACAAATTTACAATATCCACCAAACCTGGGTATAAAACACTAGTGCTCTGCTGATGCCTATTTGTATATCCTAAAGGCCTGGCCCTCAGGACCCAAATGTGCATTATTTCCCTTACAGACCTGTTATGTATTTTCCAGTCCCAATGTTTGTCTTCCCTATGATTTCACAGTATGCTAGAAATAACCAGGGTTTCAAACCCAAGGTTCTTCAGTATATAGCACAACACCATGCAAGCAGACAAGGACTTAGGATGTTCAGACAGTAGGAGGTGGAAGAGATTGTCAGTGGGCCCAGGAAACTCCTAATTCCTAAAAGCCACAGTTCATAACTGTACAGATCTCCAGGGGAAAAAACAAGATCAGTCATTGTAATATACCTCATCAGACTGGTAAGCAAATACGGGGTTTGGAGACAGGGTGAAAAGTTGACTGACTAAAAGAAAGTGGATTGAAATCCATGCTGTTGTGGATTTTGGGATAGCTGACTCATTGTATCAGTTTGGGACTTAATTATTTTCCCTATTACATCAGTTTAGCTCCCGAATGCTACCAGCAGAGTCATTCCAGATGGATATGGGTATATATGAGGCCACGAGATTGGCGTCCTGCTCCTGAAGGGTCATCTACAAGCATTATGGTCCTGGCCACCGTAAGCACTGGGGTGTGAAAAGTGCAGAGTTGCAAGACAGGGAGCTCAGGACTGCAGTTCTCGTCACCAAGAGTTTGGCACATTCATTAGTGCAGAGATAGCTCAGGAAGAATTACAGGGCTGTGTCAACACTCCAGTCAAGATCCTTTCTTCAGCTAAATGCCCCACCTCAAAGCAGAGAGGCTGGGGCACAGCAGGGCAGAAGCATGTTCTACATGGGCTTTGGTGTTAAGCCTAGATTCACTTTCCAGACAAGAACCACTGTTTCTCAGTCTCCTTGCTTCTAATACCACGTGGATTTCCATAGGCCATTTATCAAACCAAGTTGAACTTGTGCAGACAGAATAAAGTAAGCTTCACAAGGACACATACCGGCATTTACAAGTTTCCTTTTAGTCTGCAAATATTTCATGTTTTCTGCAGAAGCCCACTGGGTTTTGCCTTGTTTAAACACTGTAAAGGTGGCAGGAATGGAGACAAAATAATCCCACCAAACCCCTTTAATCCCTGCCATGGAGAGAAGTGATATTCACTCCTGAGCTTTCTTTGGAACCTCATTTTTCTTTTTAAAAAAACACTGTCAGTCTTTGATTAATCAGTAGGTGCAGCTCTCTTTGAAAGTATTTCCATCAGACTGGAGCAGAGATTTGTTTTTAAGTCCTTTGCTCGCATAGCCCTGTGACACAGACACCACTCTGCCTCATGGCTTCTGAGCCGAACGGCGATCAAGTGGGATATTGAGAAAGAAGTAAATCTGCTGATTAGTTAATGCACAAAACATTTGTTCTCCAGTAACACCTTTCTTGAGAAAAATATAACTCCTTCTTAGGAAAAAAAAAAAAAAAGTATAAACCAATTCAGATGTTTTATCTTCCAGGCTTTTTTGGGATCCCTTTTTCATTCCATAACTACAGTAACAATGCTGCTGCATATATGCCTCTGATTTTAAAAACTAGTTGCAAGTTAATGCCCTGAAATTCTTCAACAGCCTAGAATTTCATTACTGCTCTTTTTTTAAACCCTAAACATGGTCATATTCTCATTTCTTTCTGCTTATGAGAGGGCCACAGAGCACTGTAAGTCCCAACTGAATAGAAATATCTATAGTCTAACGTTTGTATTGAACCTTGTACCTCTAGACCTTCAGAAAATAATCTAATTTTTAGATGTTAATAGTTTCACACATTAATAATTGTTTAACAGCTTAATCACTGAAATACAGTGACTAATTAACAGGAGGGGTTTAATGTCTCACTGGTATAAAAAAGGGAGTAAACAGTTCTAGGCTGAAGATAAAGGAATTATTCTAAAGGCAAATTCCAGTTTCATGCTGCAATTCAGAAGTCACTGAAGTGAAGATTAATGCGAACAGGATCAGAATTTCTGTATAGAGTTTTGGAATCTTAATTCATGATCCTCAAACTTATCTAAAAGCCTAACACATCCAGGTATGCTATTTGATCTTGCCCTGCATTAAATTAACACAGTTGCCTTCACTGGAGTAATTCCTGCCTTACAGAAGGGGCTCAGACTGATGCTTTGTGAGCAACAGCATCAGTCCTGAGTGCTGCATTGTGTATTCAGCATGGGTTCAGGACAACTCAGTCTGGATTGTTGTTTGGAGTTGTGGTGAAGTCCTTGAACTCCATTTTACTGATGAGTGTATGACAACCAGAGTAGAGGAGGCCATTATTGGGTCAAATTCCTGCACTAAGCCACTTAAACAAGGCCCTGATCCGAATGTCATCATTCACTTGATTGCTCATATCCCCAGAGTGAAAAGCTCTGATTTCACCACTGACTCCTCTGTTCTCTGAAAATATGAGGCCAATGCAGCTGGTCTGGCAGCTTTGCACTGCCTGCATCACTAATACTGCCATGCCTGTCACTGCAGGTATATTCAGCACATTCACTTAATCTTCCAAAAACCCTTGACAGTATAATGGCAGTGTGGTTGCCTGTTCTGTGAAGAAATAATTGCAAGTAGGGTGCCTGGGGCACTGTTCCTGACATGCTAATGTACTCAACATTTTATCAAGGAGCTACTCAGTTTAAGTCACATCTTATCTTCAGGCTCCCATGAGGAATAGTCTGGAGGTACATCTCAAGGACTGCAGAAGGCCCTGTGGCATCAGTAAATAACCAGCTAAATTTTTCCCTGTCATGTCTCCAAAAGGCAAGCCCATTCCTGCTGCCTTTGGCATATGGTTAATGCTGGCACGGGTCAGCACAGGGCTGAAATGGAAAAGAAGCTGTAAATACAAAGCAGAAGGTCCCCCTTGCAACTAGAGTTACAAGCATGGAGTGAGGAAAAGGAGGGTGAAGAACAAGAGTGAAAATGCACAGGGTTTCTCACTGCTCATAGCTCACAGACATGGACCTTCTACCCCAGAAAAGCTGCCTAAAGCAGATGGGAAGGGCTTCCCTCACATCTCATAAACGAGGTTGTTGGCAATGGTGTTTCACTTACGCTCAACAGTTCTGTGCTCCAACTCCCCCTTTGCTTGTCTGGGACCTGGGACTTCAGTTCACACCTTAGGCACCTCAGTGCTCCTCTGCAGCCCACCAATTTTGTTGGGCATAAATAGTTATCATGATAGATAAAGAGGGTGAATGACTTTGCAGTTCAATCAGAATCAAATCTTTCCTAGACTGACGTTGCTTCCAAACTGAACTGGTGAGAGGAAGCATTTTACACCAAGTGGAACAACTTGGAAGCTGAGAGAGAGCTTTCCCTTGCTTCCTCTGGGTTCCCTTGCCACTAGCCATTCACTTGGTAAAATGCAGACCTAGGTCACAAATGCTTGCTTTGAATCTGGCATAGGAGAAGAATTGGTGGTACTGGTGGGACTTCTCCAGCATCTCTGTGTGAGTCCTAATCCAGATCTGAAAGCACTCACCAGGGCAGCACCAGCACTAAACAAGAAGAGGGCCCTTGCCTCTGAGAACCTCACTGAGATTTCAATGGGGACCTTGTTCCTGCGGTATCAGGGTAGAAGGGCTGAAGTGCAAGCAACATGGGGGAATTTTAAGTATCCTCTTGGCTTCTCTGGATTTTGGGAATTAGAGAGATGCTAAAAGAGGATTTTGATGATCATATGGCATGTCAGTGTTGGATTCTAACTGTTAACGATAAGGTTTATGTGTAATGTAGCCATAACAAAGATGGCTTGCACCTGTCTAGCCTGGGGTCTTGTCAGGAGGTTAATTCCAGGACCATGGAGCTGATTATTACTATCTTCACAATATCTACCTATCCTCTTATGTTTTGCAGTCTGGATAGCCATGGCCACACCATGACAACATATGAGCTAGCTCACTGAAAACTCATGGTTGCATGTCTACCCTTCATGGCAGTTATGTCAGAGTATCTCATACCCTTTACTGACTTCAGTCCTCTACGCTGTTCTCAGTCTCACATGTGGAGAAATACTGTGGAAGCATCGAGCTCAGATGATAATAGCTATACCTCTGGGTGCATGTAACAACTGCCCTCTCAGAACTGCATGTCCAGACCTGCAACTCTCCTTGGCAGTGAATCACAGATGATTAAGGCAAGCAAACAAGTAAGACAAACCCCAAACCCACCAATCTAAAGATGAACTGTATTTCATTATGAAGAGAAAGAAATCCAGATGCTGCTAGCACCTGGTAGATAAGTTGAGATCTCTAAACTCTGAAAGAGAAGCTTTCTACGTACATGCACTGGTGACCAAGACTCTCCTTCACGAGGACATGTTATAGTAAGATGAAAGCAGCCCAATTAATTGTTAAGTGTACACATGGGTTGGGCAGAGATTTCTCACCCCCAGTGTAAAATTTAGGCAACCCCATTTGATATGGTTGGGTGGGATAAAAACACAAGCATCCACACCCTTGTGTTGTCTATCTTGTGACTGAGTTTGGGATTGTGGGGATTGTCTCAAATGCAGTGTCTGGGAGCATGAGCTGCGTGTGATACCCTGTGAGCTGCCAGCCTGGTATGTGTGAGCAGGATTTGGTTTCACCCCTCTCCTACACCCCTACACCAAGAAAAGAAAAAAATAACTATTCCTTTTGTTTTAACAGGATCCATGTGTGTTCTTCAAATAGGGATTGCCCCATATGAAAACAAACAGGCCTTCAGAAAAGAGGTAAAACACACATGCACACCTTAAAGATCTAACAATGCCTTCATCATAGGATGAAAGCTCCCCACAAAAGCTGAAGAAGAAATCAATTTAATAGCTCCTTCACTCCTTCCTGACTCCTGGAGTGCCAGTTACCATGCTGAAACAACTTTTTTTCTGATGAAAGCAACTTTGCTTGCTGCTGTGACACTAGTTTCTTTTCATCTGGAGAGTGGGTCCTTATGGCAGGTCTGATTCAGTTAAGGATTACAGAATTCTACATCTCCCTTTCCTGGCAGTGTGTACAAAGCAAGTGCAAATGAATTACAGACCAATTGTTTTCCCCTGATCCCTAATGATCCTGGATGTGTTAATGCACCGAGATCTACGGGCAAACTTAGAAAGAATGAAAAACATAGCCGGGCTCTGCTTTTGGCATCTGTACCTGTTTTTTATACATGCAAATCGAGTTTCCTGTTCATTGAAAACAACAAAACAAAACACAATGTCATGAGCATAGTGCAGAGAAGGACATCCATGCTGCTCCTTCTCAGCCACTTGCTTTTCCAGAGGGCACCAAGGGTGCTTGGAAAGCTTTTGCTAACAAGGATGGTGGGCAATTAGCAGAACACACTGCAGCAGTGGGGCATCCTCCGAGGGGCTTTCCTGGTACTGCAGCTTCATCTTTACACGTGTCAAACACAGAGGCAGGGGCTGTTCTGTTCATGTTCCTCCTGTCCCTTCTCCCCGTGTCCCCAAGTCCGTCTTCAGTGCCTTATTACAACCTCTTATCAATGTGACTTTGGGCACATATGTTTGGCTTTTTTTTTTTCCTGCTTCTTGCCTCCCTCTCTCCTTTGCTGGCTCATTTCTTTAAAAAGTGCGATTTATCTGTTTCAGAGATGCCGCTTCTGGTTAAAGCCACCAAGGACTCAGGATCTCCCCTCCCTTACCCCCCATACTTCATTATTTATGACACATCAGGATCTCCCAGGCTCTCCTCAAGTGACTGGGACCTTTACTCATAGTTATCAGCCCCTGAGGGTTTGAAACTTAAGAGTGAAAGCTCTGAAAAGGGAGAGGAAAAGTTCTTCTCTGCCTCTTGGCTTGTCTATTCTTGTTCTGCATGCCAGTGGCTTTTCCAGTTTTGTGTCCTCTGTTGGCTCATGCAGAGCATGTCATTTCACAAGGAATTGTCATCATATCACTGATTCCTGGGGATCCTTCTGTCTCTTGGTTTCTCTCTTGGATGCTCAGTGCTTGGAGAGCCTCTCCCCATCACACCAGAGAGAATTCAGCCTGGAAGCCAGAGCACCGGCGTGTCTTTGGTGAGCACTTGGTCAGCATGGAGATCTGGGTGCTGAAGTTGGTGCCATTGCTGCCTAAGGAAGGGTGGTGATACTTCATGTCTGAGCCCAGGAACCGCTCCAGATGCCACCTCCGCCATTTTCGCTTGAGCTCAGCCTGGACCTAGGCAGTGGAAAGACAAGTAAGTCAGCAGAGGGGAGCATTTTCTATTGTTCTGATTTGATTGTGTGAGCAGCCATGGGCAACTCACCTACCAAGGGGCCAAGAATTATTTTATAAAGGCCACTAAACTCAACCTATCCACATCTTTAAACCACACAGAAGAGAGGTGACACTCCAGACAGTAAAATACTAGAGCCGAAATCCCTGAGCTTCAGCAGAAAGGTGAGCACAGGGCATTTCTTATCTGATACCGTGAACGTGGCAGACAACATTAATGGCAATACGTTCTACACTGTGTGAGTATAATTAAGATTTTTTTTTTCACTGCCCTGCTTTTGTCCAAATACAAATGATTTAACTACAGCTTGTTTGTAAAGCTGTCAATACAGCTGTGTTTTTTTAATAGAAGCTACTTGTTCCTGCTCAGGGAGTTTACAGACATCATCTGGCTTACACTGTCCAGATTCGAACCATGAACAAATCTGGCCACCATCCCTGTCCCCTCCTGCAGCCTTCCAGTCCAAACTTTTAGATAACAGTACGAATTAGACAAAAGAGCTGTGTGTGAGGGTCTCTGGGATCAGTCAGCACAGGAACAGTACAATATGAGGATGCAAACCCCAGGACTGGAAACATGGGAAAGGCAAGATCAATGCCTGTAAGGTAGGAACAAGTTCACCTGGCACTGGTCTGTGTCTAAGAAGTCATGTCAATGCCTGTACTGGTTTTGGATCATTAATAAGTTTGTGTGGTACTGCCCTGCTTCACACAGGCCTACTGGCAAAGGTCTCTGCTGGAGCTGGCCTATGTTCCCTGCATATCATTGCATGATGGTACACATGGCATCAGCACGGCTGAAAGCAGCACCAGAGCTGTAAGAGAGCAAACTGTGATTCTGGACTAGGAAGCTGGAATACAAACCCAGACCACAGCTGCTTCTTTCTTGTCTATGGTCAGTTTATTGAGCTGAAATTGCTCCAGCTGACAGCAGATCCAAGATTTTGGCTGTTCACCTCGATAGCCTTCATGATACGGATTTAATCAGTCTCTGCTGAATTTCTTATGGTCAGATGGAGCATGGTACAAAAATATCACTGCACTAACAAGCCTCCATCTTGGCAGTAGGCCTGATTCTGTGAAGGATTCATTGAGGAGCTAAGCATGAATAGGGCTTAGAAGATGGGCTTTATCCTGCTGAAGTGGTCCTTTTGGATCAGGGTTTATGCAAGATCATATGGGAGTTCTGCTGATGCTGTCTCATGAGAGACTCAGCAGCAGCAATACTACAGTGCACACAAAGTCCTAATGTGTTTATTAATTGTGCTGGAAACTGTCAAGAAAATGCTTGTTTTTCTGGAGTGAGCAAGTCGACTTGGATGCTTCCCCCCAGTATGGTAACATCAGGAATGGGACGTTTCTCAATCCACTCTCTACAAGCATTCAATTCGCTTTAGCTGCAAATATTAACCAAAGAATACTGTTGATCTTACCTCCCCATTGAGAAAACAGTACAGAACAGCCACCACAAATCCCTAGAGGAAAGTACAGAACAGGCTTTTAGCACCTCGCAAACTCACTGCAGTCTCAGAGAAAGGGCACACTGCTGGGGAACTAGTGCCCCTTAGAAACCACTTGATTGCATTTTCCCCATAAAAGGAGTAGGGGAAGATTGGTTAAGGTATTTTGCAGCAGATGTATTGGTGTGAGTTCAGAGATTGCTCCAGACTTGTGGTTAAAGACATCAGGAGTCAGTTCAGCTCCAAGGGTCACTTGGTCAATCGAACGGGAGCATTAAAGGCAACTGGAAGGGATACTCGACTCAACTCTCCTGCTTGGTCTTGTCAGCAGAAACTGGAGAAATCTAAACATGCTCACTAGTACATCATCAAGGTCAGAAAGATCTTAGACATGGTATGGGGCTAAATGGTTCTTTTCCCATCTTCCCTGCAGTGACACCTCATTTTTGAGAATCTCATCTTCCACTGAAAAAATGAAAAAAACCCTCTGTCTAGCACTTATGGTTGCAAACACTAAAGGCAAGGAGTGAATGTAGATCCATTTATCTCTCAAAGGAGAGATGCCAGATGTGAAGTGATGATGATGTAGACAGAGACGTTAACTCAGTCACCACTGAACAAAGCATGCCACTGACACATGTATGGTACATGGTGACAGACAGATCCTGCTTGCTGGCTGTGAGGACACAAAGTGACTGGAGCTGATAAATGGGTGGATGCATTGGGGCAAAATACATAAATAAATGCTTCTTTTCATGCAACAGCAGGGCCAAGGTTAACAGTCCATCACTGGAACTGACTGAAGTGAAGCATGTGGGAGGGTCTAAGAAGCAAACTTCATTAGGGCTTCCTAAACATTAAAGTGGAGGATAGCCCCATTATCCATTCTGGCGGGGAACCTGTCTCCTATGCAGGATCTACAGGCAGGACTTGGCTTATTAACAGAGGAGAAAGTTCATGTAAATCAACTGGTTGAAGACAGACTAGGCTCCTGTTAATGGCCAGAAAGACACTCCCCTCCAGGTCATTAATCTCATCTCACACCATGTCAATAATATATAAAGTGAACTGAGATGCTCATTTTTATCTATTTAGTACAAAAAACCCCTGGGGTGACTAACTTATAGAGGTACATTTTCTTTTCAGCTGCCTAAAATAAGGAGAGAAAATCTCCTTCTGGAATTCCAGGAGGCAAAATACAAAATTATCTTCCATCCTGGCCAAGCTGGAGTGAATAGCTTTTTCCCTCAAGGTACAAAAGCAGTATTGGGCATGTCTGGGAAAATCCCAGCTCCCATGTTTGCTTATTCCCTTGTCAAGCTTGTTATACTCCCTGCAGACAGACCTGGTGACTGACTGGTGGACCAAAGAGTGGCTTACCTGGAACGACCCAACCACGAGCTCAAAGACCAGCTTAACTTCTGCTTTGAAATTGTCAGGGAAGAAAGCAAACATGATGTAGTGAATGCCAAAGAGAGGGATCAGCAGCAAGGTGGACTTGGCCAGCCTCCTGTTGGAAAGACAAACATAAGGGGAGGGGGAAGAGGAGCTAAAGGGTTGGCTGATGAGAAACCCTGCATCTGAGCCCTACGCAACCCCAAAATGTTAATTTGCTGCAGTATATATTTGCTGGTTACCTGGATCGTGATGGTGTAGCCCGTATGCATGTTACATGACTTTGCTTGCCCGTAGGAGATGTGGTATAGGGCACCTACCCTGACGTCCTGGGAACATCCAGACTTTCAACAGCAGCCTTGAGCGAGGCACGAGGCAGCATCAGGAGGCTGCCCTCGCCCAGAGGGAAGAAGTGTCTGGGGTACAGTGAAATGGAGGGTGTTGAGATAGCTCCTGACAGCCTCAACTCCCCAGGATCTCTCTGATGACCTCAACTGGGATGCAATGACCTGTGGGGGTGGACCCTCAGCTGGGCACAGTCACGTGGAGGCAGTTCCAACTAACCAAGGACCATGCTGGGAGCATTTCCACAGGCTTAGTTTCCTCCTTGTTAACAGTTCTCATATAAATATATACGTGCTTCCAGCTAAGGCAGAGTGATCAGCCCTAGATTATTTTTCCTTGGCTCATGGACTGCAGATGGTTGGTGATTTCAGATGTGGTGACAACATAAAATGTGACATCTTTACTCCTAGTAACTTCAATGGAGGGATTTCTTTCTTGCTTCTCTCTTCTCCCCCTCCCACCGGAGACCTTTTTTCATCTCCACAAGCTAAATCATCATCTAGCACTGTCCTTGTTTGCTTGGGATTTCTGAAAATGACAGCTTCTAGGAGAGAAATGGTATGTTTAGCTCAAAATAATGACAGGCTATTGCACAGTTAATATCTCCAAAGGAGGGGGGATGAACAGTATTAGTGCTTAATGGCATCAGGCTGGGTAATCAGGGGTTGAATTAGGAAGATATGATCATTTATTAAATATAATCATTATTAAAATATAACTGACAGAAATAAAATTAAATCAAGGGCCTAAGGATGCTTATGGGGGTTTTAGCTCTCTTGGTCAATCACATCCTCCTGTGTCCCTCTCCCAGAAGCTTCTGGAGGAACTGAAGCTATGTCTGGGATGTTGGAAATACTTGTTCTTCCATCTGCAAACCCTTCATCCCCAAAGTCTCATCAGGCTCAGTCCCCTCAGACCCTCTTCGTTTATTTTGCCATCTGTATAAGCCCACTGGGAAGGCTGCTGTGCCAGCTTTATGCAGATGATGTTCATCACTGTATCTCCCAACAGACCCTTCCAGCTTTCCTGGGGCCTGGCCCAAAGGCAGCTTGACATTAAGGCTGTGGTTGGAGGCTGTGGTTCTCTGGGGGATACCAGCTGGCTGAAAGACAGATGGGTGCAACTCATTCCAGGCAAAACAAGGGCCTGCAGGAAGCTGAGGAACTTTCCAGGAATTTGCCTTGCCTACCACATTTCTCACTAGCAGGCACATCCCTGCTTACAGGGAGTAGATCCAAAATCTGAGTCTTCTTGGATGTCTTGCTCTGCCAGAGGACTGTCACTGTCATTCGTGACCATCAGGGTACCACATTTCTTGTTCTTAGAAGCAGTTCTGGCCAGTGTGACTCACAGTAGCATGACCCAGCCCTAACTGACCCAGCTCCTGACATATGAGAGAGCAATTAATTTTCTAAGCAGATCAGAGTTCAGTGAATATCAATACCGGCTTTGCAGAGATCTCTCCTCTGTCCCCAGTCTTTCAGGAACAGGAGAGGAGATCAATGCGATGCTACCTTTGTGTAACATATTAATAGAGACAGTGGTTGCAATCTCTAACTGATTAGAAAATCAGGGCCTCGGTTATAGCACTTCTCCTCCTGGTTGGACTGCGGCAATGAAGAGGGCATACATGCCAAACATCAGGAGCCCCCTCCTCCAGTTTGCACAACACCCCAAACCAGCCTCTTGCTCCCAGCACTGAGCTTCCCCAGAATACTGACATTTTAGATCTCAGTTTGACTTCAAGGCAAGGGCCATATGGTCTAGCCCTGTGATATTTAAAAGACTCTCCCCCGCCCCCCACCCCCCCAAACATTGCAATCTTCCCTAGTCGTGGTGTAATTTCTCCCAGGAAGCTAAAACCTGTCTGTGCAGGAGCCAGAACTGCTTGGGAGATTGTCTAAAGCTGGTTAAAACTACCTGCTGGAAGCCATGGCTTCTCCAAAATCTCATTACTTCCACTCCCACAGGGTGCACTTCTTACACCTAGCCTCTCTGACAAATACACACGGTGACAGGTAGTTTAGGGAAAACACATCTTCACCAGCCTGCACTGAACCTGCTTCTCTCCTTGGGAGTGAGTAAGAGTGAACCAACATTTTAGTCACGCTTATTGAATGTATAATGGAAAAGTTACCCAGAAAACTTTGATGATAGTATTGATCTATGAACATGTACAGAAAAGAAAGACATGAATTTTGCACAAGATTTCTGTTGCAGAAAACTTCTATTTGCCTGAACTATTTCTGTCTCATTCTTGCACATGTCTCTCTCATTTCCAAGAAAACTGTTTTGGGAGACTTGTTTTCACAGTTTTCAGTACATTAAAGCCCAGTTCACTGTAGCATTAATGAGTGAGTCAGCAGTGCACCTGAACTTCCAGTCTGCAGCTAGATTGAATAATACTATCAACGTGTTATTTTTTTAATAAAATAAATAATATAAAATAAACAAGAGAAGGAGGGAGAAATGCAAATGAGGGATCCCTGATGCTGTTAGTTTAAAACATTTATCTCAGATTTGGCAGTAGCAACCCATACATATCATTAGCAGCAGGTTTTTTGCCAAGATCTCTTCGGTCCTGGAGGCAAAACCCCTGAAGCTAGCAGAAGTATTTCAGGTAATAAGAGAACGATATATAAAAGAATCCAGGAACCTACAATTGTAGATCACATGCTTAATGTCATTTATAAAAGGGTCTGGACCCCAGATGTCTCTACCGATAGCTGTCTAACCATGAAAAACATAGTACCGCACTGAGAACGACCCTTGGTGGGATCCAGCCTTCAAGTTGGGACACTTAATATTCTTGTCCGTATAAAGCGTGGTGTCGCATGTCTCACTGCAGTCAATACAGTCAGTGGAGATTTCCAGATGCCCCAGAGAATCTGGCTGGTGGCCAGCTGCCACTGCGTAACGGTACAAGTCTCCCATAGGTCCTGGGTCCTACGTGCCAGGTCCAGCAAGTATCTCAAATGTTCTAAAGCATCTTATATGGGTTGGACACCTATAAGTGAGCAACTGATTCATGCCCTAATGGAAATGAGATGTTTTTCCTTGTGGAGAAGAAAGGAGAGGAACTGCAGATGAGGAGATTATTTGTACTTCAGCACTACCTCCCCGTTTGTCAGGCCAGTAGGGGGAAGTCCACGTTACTGCGTGGTTGTTTTACATTTGTTTACAAGGCAAAGACAACTTCCCTGGCAGCTCCTGCTTCATTGGAAAATGTTACATAAAAATCCCTAAACCCAAAGCTCAGCGTGATCTTTGAGGTAATCTGGGCATAACCCTTACGATGTGTGTTGGCAGCACTTCTGCTGAGATGAATGGGCTCCAGGCTGAAGCTTAGTACTAGAACATATTTCAATATGCTGATTTAATCTATGTACCTGGCCAAAGGTGTTGCAATCCTGGGGGTAAAAAGTTACAATGCCCAATTGGAAACATATAAAGGGAGGTGATAGAAGGGGTCTGGTAACGTTGGTGTGTTATGATGACAGAAAAAGGTAATTGGCTTCGATTGCTGCAGGGAGGAGTTAAGGTCAAATACTGAAATTTCCTTTCATAAATCCGAGAATCTCTTGAGGCAGATGAAATGCATAATTTACCATCACTAGATAGAAAGACTCAGAGCCATGGCTGGTCAGTGTTTTAGGACCATATCGATATTGTCTTCTATTTTGCAGAAGGATGAACTGAGTTCAGATTCTTCAGGGTACCTAAATGCACTGCTCCCTCCAAAGACAAAGAAGATTTAAGAGCAGTGACCATGCAGACACTGGACTTTTTCCTTTTCTGTTCTTTTCTAGTAATCATTTAATAAATATCTAGGCTAGTTGAAGTGCTGAGCAAGTGGCAAGAGTCAAAACCAAGCCAGTCTGAGCTTTTGTTTTATTTGCATTGAAGCCAGAATAAATCCATGCAGACAGGCAGATTTCTTGTACTCTTAGAATACTGCAATTAAGACCAGTCTTGGCCACTGAGAGAGATTCTGATCTCACTTTCATGTTGGTCATTATAAAAATCGCCATTCAGGTCAGCCTTATATCCCTGAAATTAAAGCATTACATCAAGCTAAACTTCTGAGAGTGCTGCTTCTCAACAGCGAAAAGAAATGCATTGAATTAATCCAATCTAATTTAGCGGTCTGCTTTCGGATGAGGAGAATTTGCCATAGATTCTGTCGAATGTACTGATTTTGTAGATCTCTCCTCCTTTGAAAAAGGAAGTTGAGGGTAACTAGTTCAGAAAAAAAAGCCTGTACACTGTGGACAGCTACTCTTTTTTATCAGGGTCCCTCTGCCTTCAGAATCAAATAAATATTGAATATACAAAGAAAAAGTCATTTTTGTTTCATGATCATTATTGCTGCTCTCATTTATTCATCACTAATCCCAGGAGAAAGCTTTCTCACCTGTCTGATCAAACTGATGTAAAACATGTCCAGCCATTTAAGCAAATGCCCTGTTTCCTGATTTCTGATCAGCTTTAATTGATTAACATACTTGATTCTGATCAGTGCAGACAGATGAAATAATGAACTAGTAGCCAAATAGGTTTCCCAAAAATCATACAACACAGTTGAAAAAGTTTGGGACTTACGAATATTGGCTGGTTTCATTGTGTCCAACATCTGGAGAATGCAACTTTTGGACTAAGATACGGATGATGCAGATGAAGAGAATAAAGTTCACCTGTTGGGTTGGGGAGAAAGGAAACAGAGAAAGAAATAAAAAATTAGTATTTTTCTCTGGTGAAAAGAGCTGATCATTATAGGTTAATTCCTTTCACTGCAATATTTTTGCCATGGAGCAAGCTGTTAAAAAGCCATGAACAGAGAATCCCATTCTGGGAGCACATAGTAAACCAACACAGGGTGGCAGCCATCTTGGGCCTGACATCAGCCTGCTTGGGACTTTGTGTCATACATCCCAAGTATGATGATGTCAAACCCATAGAGCACAGCTATGCACGACGTCCTGCTGTGTGGGGGAGTGCCGACGACAGGGTGGGAAAAGAGCCTTGGGAGTTAGCAGAGTGACGGATGCCAATGCCCTCAGGAGATGGTGACATGGACCAGCTGCTGAGCATGTCAAAGACCAAGGCAGTGAGCCAGGGAAACCAAAACACAAAGCAGTATCCACTCAAGCAGGCCTCTACACAATGCTATTGGGCACATCTTCTCTGTAGAGAAGCTGGAGACCTTGTATAGCAAGGGACAGACTTCACTGACGCAGCAGAAAACATTCTCTACTAGGAGGTTAGACCAGAGGAGTCTAGCTAGTGCCTAGATTTTAGATGGTGCTTGTCACTCAAAAAATCTCAAAGTGCTCCACCAACACACTCAAGCAATGTTAACCTTACTTAATAGCAAAGGCGTAGAGATAGGAATGGCAATTTCCTAAAGGCACATAGTAGATGGCATGAGGTGAATGCAAATCTACTCGCTTTTAAGGTGCTATCCACTGAATTACGCTGTTATTCATGCAACACATATGACAGAAAAGTGATGACAGATTTCTGTGGAATTAGTTTAGTTTTAGTTTGGCACACAACCTCCTTTCACGGTTAGTGAATGCACAAATGTTTCTGATTTTTAGACTCAAAGCTGCAAGGGATTGTGTTAAACAGCCAATATGATTTCCTGCAAAAACAGATTGTGAAATTTCCTCCAGCAATTCCTACGTTTATCTCAACAACAGGTGAATAAAGTAGACTGAAGCACATCTCTCAGTTAGACACTCTTTTTTTCAAAAGTTAGGTGATGGGAAATTAATTGTATTTCTTGGTTATGATGCATCTCTTAATCACTTTTTATCTACCTCATGCCATTTATCATAGTTTCTGTTCACATTTATTTGCTTATAAAAATAGTTTGCCTCTGACTTGGTGGCAAGTGAAATTTATCAGTTCAAAACAGTATCGTCTAGATGAATTACTCTAATGAGCATTGATAATAACAAGCTGCTGCACTAAAGGTAAGATTGGAGCAGTTAAATACTGTTGGCTCGTAGTGATCAAGATCAAACATGAACACAGGACAGTGATGAATCAAGTGGAGTATGACATATAGACAGTATAGTCTCAGCATTGCATGGTAGAAGATACGGGTGTGAGGCTACTGGAGAAGGTGTTTAGTTTATTTTTCAGCCTAGAGTATAATCAAAGGCACTGGATCTCTTCTCAGTGCTTAATATTTTATATATCTTATATATGTATTTCTTCCTTCCATTGAGATCTATGCTTTATTTCCATGGACATGGAGAAAATGTTGCATTCCTCCCAGAAGAAACCTGTTGTTCAACAGGCAGCAGTTATCATACCCTTCCTTTGTGCCAGATTTATATGATATCTACAGAAGGAAAATCAGAAATTGCTGGGTAAATTTTGTTTGGCAATGAGAAAATTTATTGGCCAAAAGAAAATACAGACTCATTGATCTGAGGAGAACAGAGTGTATTTCTTTACCAAAAGGTTACCTTGGGAAAGGGAAATACTGTCTATAGATTTATATGATGATATAAATATTTTGAGATGTGTCATCTAAGTATTGTATTTCTTTTCAGTGAGGTGAATAGAGTAAGATGTAATTATTCAAACTGCTTCAGTCTGAAATCTCTGCATGAAAAATGCTACAGAAAAGTCTTCCTGTAAAGGTCATAATGTACATGGAATAAGAAGAATGTATGCCTAAGAAAAGATTTCTGTTTAAAAGAGAAATATTTGGTTTGATTTCTGTTGCATTCTTTTTCTTCCATTCCCACATGCTTGCCTTCATTTAAGAAAACTTAAAGCTAAGTTTAACTCAAGTTCATTCGATTTCAAGTCTTGGCTTGATAGCTGACAGTGGAAACATGTAATATTCAACAAGGATGGAAGGATTCAGAGTTCCTCGGAAATGTCATGCTTTCTGTGGTTAGAATTGATCATATCCAGAGAAGTAAGAAGTCAAACACTTCTGCTGATTTATCTGGAAATTAGCCAGGCTTCTCAAGAACTTACTTTCAGAACACATAGCTGGATTCTAACTTTGTATTAGATTCTGTAATCTGGGGGAATTAATCTAACCTCTTTGTATCTAGGTAGAAATTTGTGGTAGGACTCATTCCATTTTACGTTATAGTATTGACATCTACAACCGAACAAATCATCCTGGGATCTGTGTATGATCAGCTCAGAGAAACAGAAGCATTAATGGAACAATTAATCTGATTGAATTTAGACATCCACTGATTCATTAGACAAGATGAGCCTTTCCTGGATCTCTAACCATGTTCCTCAACCTCTTCTGGCTAAACACACCCATGGCTACTGGATCAGAGTGTTCAGGGCAACTAGCTGAGATGGAGGTGGTCAGAGTTAAATCAAATGAACTCCACCTTGGTTGTTCAGACACTCAAGTTCTTCCCATGTTCAATGCTTAAAGGTAAAGATGTTTATCCAGAGGGTGAACTTTCTCATCCTAAAAACAGACATTCAGTATACAGTGAGATTTTATCTGTCAATGCATTTTCCGTGGACATTTACAGAACACTTCTCAACACCCCTTCACCCCCCACACTTAGTATTAAAGATGGCTTTGCAGCCAGCAGAATGTGCTGATACTTTACCAAAATAGACACCAAAATAGGAGTTTTAATGATCCACCAGAATGGGGATTCCACTATTTCCTCCCAGCACCTAAAAAGAAACAAAACCAGACTTAAAACATCTAGCAAAGCAAACAAGCAGCTATGTAACCTTCTCAGATACTTGGTTTCCCTAAATGCTAAAGTTGGCTATGCTAGCTTATATGAAGAGGACTAAATCTGGTGTGCATGAACTGGGAAGGGCTGAAGACTTGCTTTGCAGTGTCTTTGATCACTGGTAGGTAGCAGTTGCCCCAGATATAATGCTGTGAGCTCTCTTCCCATTGGTAATGGAATGGGCTGGAGGATGTTATCCAGGGTTAATGTGTGGGAGGATGGTGAGTTACTTGTTTATCCTACACTGACGTCTGCTACAAGGATCAAAACCCACACATTCTCGAGGCCTCCAATGCCATCCACCATCATGGATGGGGGTTTTGCTAAACATGGAGTAATTGGGACCACCATAAAAAAACCCACATGCCCTTCTGAAAAAGATGATAGCCTATGGTGGGATTAGTCAGACTTAACGTAGCTAGCTGCATGTGAGCTATAGATCTAGTCAGATTAAGTCCTTAGGGTCCAGGGTGTGATATATTTCATCCTGAAGTCAGAATTGTTTGTAAACCACACCACTCACGTATGTCACCTGGAACTATATTTTAAAACCGACAAGATAATGACAAAATAGGAATGATGTAGAAATGACTAATATTACTTGGGACACATTTCTCTGCAGACCTCACAAGAGTCAGGTGATCGAAGGTGCATTTCTATGAGAGCATTCATGAAAACTGGTCTGCATTCACGTCTGAAACAGATTAGTGGAACCCATTCATTTCACCTGGATTCAGCTCATCTGATTCAAAATGTTGACAGCACAAGTAATGGTAGATGAACAAAGGTACTTTTAGGGCACAGTTCCTGAGAACTATTTTAGGATGAAAAAAGTTTGCACTCTGTGGACTAAATCACCACTAACTATAAAAGGAGACTAGAGCAAATTGCTCAGATACAGATGCTTATACTTAGTCAGGTGCATGCTGTCCATTCATTTAGAATTAAAGCGTCCCTAATTATGCCTAGCACACTTCATTTTTAAAATAAGTTCAGGCAGTCTGAATGAAGGTCACTTTAATTTGGAGTTAGAATGTTTAAGTTGTTTAACCAATCTTAAATAATTAGGTTTTATTTAATCTGGATTAACTTCCTGTAATTTTTCTCTGTAGGTAATTTTAGTATGCCAAAAAAAAAAAAAAAAAAAGTTTGGTATTAGCACATCCTGTAAATTCACACTCTGTTTTACTTGGCACAAAAATGTAGAGCTCTAAAAATGCAAAGAAGTCTGTATTTTTATTAAGAGTTGCTGGAACTGAGTGAAAATATATAGTAAAAAAAAATTGGCATCCATACTGTTTATATCCTTTGGTCTCTGTGTCACTGTAGAGGCTATTTATTAACAGAGTAAATAAGGTAAGTTTTATGCAGATAGAGTGAAACCATAAAGAAGTCAGTAGCCCTCAGGAAATGTGTTAGCATGACTATAAATCAAAAACACAGTGAGAAATCTGAGCTGCTTCTCTTACTGAAATAAGAACAAATCAGGACACATTTGGAGAGGGAAAGAAGGAAACAGAGTTAACCATGCACTGCAAATGCAAAAAGCAAGGGCACGCACAGTGAGTACATAATAAGCACCTGGTTTCTCAACTCCCTGGAGTGTTTTCTCATAAAAGCCTTTCCAATTACCATAGTTTGACTGCTTGAGTAAAAGCATGAAAGAGGATTGCAGGATCAGATTCTATTTTACTTGCATATATCCTTGGATAGCTCCGATACCTGCCTCATTTACTTAGCTGTATTCTACCTGCTTCTTATATAAAATATCAAAGGCTGCTGATAGGTTAAAGAGGATGAAGAGCGGATCCTAAGTTCTGCCTGAGGGGGGAGGGAAAAAAAGTTTTTAGCCTTTTTCTGTGGGAGAGCTAATGTGCATGTACATTTATTATGTATCTGCTGCATGAGCATATTTAGGGCCAATTCTGCAGGATGCAAAGCTCTGCTCTGAGCATGGGGCAGCTGCTCAGCTGGTATCTTTGTTACACACAGGATTACAGGGCCAAATGTGACCATCAGGGTCTGCTGAAAAATTCCCTGCAAATATCTTGACCAAGGGATTGGAAACAAAGAGGGTGAGTGACTGGTCTCAGTTGTGTGTCTTCGTTTCCTGGTTCATGCTGGCAGGGCAAAGCCTCTGCTCTGCTCTGGCTGCCCTCAGGGTTAGGGCAGGATGGCTGGGTTACTAAAGCTGAAGGTCTTTCCTTGGCCCTCCTTGGAGATAAAGGAAGGAAGAATTAGGAAAGATAACTGAGTCCACAGGCTTACCCAACATCAAAAAAGTAAATCCTGACTATAGTCCAAGCAGTGATGAACACAGATGGGGCACCTGACAAGAGAAGAGATGGTGTTACTGTCAGAAATAATTACCAATGTTTTTGGGGCTGTTACCCCCCACTCTCCATCCCTCCTGAGTGAAACAGGTGATGTTCCCTCAAGAGTGGGCAAATGCTTCACATTTTCAATGCTCACACCAAACAAGCAACATGTTGCCTTTCTTTCCCACTGGCCATGTGAGTTTCCCGCAACTGCTCCCTAGCAGATTTATCTTCCTGTTGAAGTGCCTATAAAAAAACTTCTGATGGTGAAATGCAAGGAATAGGAATCACTTCAGACATCTACAATAGGGACACCTGTATCTAAGCCAGTCACCACAGGCATTCTTTAACATCAGCAGGGAGAAAGATGTACTTCTAACACACAAGACATCTGAGCTACTTCAGATGTTTGCTTTAGGACAAGAAATATTCTCTTGGACTCCCTTGACTGTATTGCCTGGATCTCCACTGACAATAAAGGGAGCCTGGAGTGACAAGTTCACATATAGATGTCTGTAGCTGGCCAGATAAAACTGCCTCTGCTCCTCACTGCACGACCTTCTGCCTGACTAGGGTGGTCTTGTTACATCCTTGTGGTTCCTCTTTTCTCTGTCTTTTGTCTTTGATTAGATTTAGATTGGCAATACTCCAGGAAGGACGCGTTGCTTTGTTCTGCGAGAGTCACAGTATTGTGGACCTTTTGTTACCAGTGATTTCTGAGTGTAATGGTAATGAAACCAGTAAGAACTGTAATGAGCGTGTCCAAATTATTAATGCCCGCATGATCCATTTCAGGTCTATCACTGGTGCTCTTTGCAAATGATGGATGACTGAAAGGCCAAAAGATCCTTCAAGTACCTGTAATTTTCTTGACTTGCCTTTCCTCAACCAAGCAACCTCAGAATACATTTACATTTTCTTTATTAAGCTACCAGCTCAACTGTGCTGAAAGAAAGGGTATCTATGCACAAGGCAGGTTTAAAGAAGGTATGACCTGATTAACTGCATCTGGAACAAGGTCTGCTAACATCATCTCTTCTTATGCATATAGCACGGAGAATTGTCTCTTCTGCAGTGTGAACCCAAGTGTAACTCCTGTCACTTTCGATGGAAGTTACTCTACGGCTAAGTAATCAAATTCCAAGTCTCCAGGCATACCCCTGTATGTGACATCATTTTATTTATTTTTCTTTTCTCTTTTCTTTTCTTTTCTTTTCTTTTCTTTTCTTTTCTTTTCTTTTCTTTTCTTTTCTTTTCTTTTCTTTTCTTTTCTTTTCTTTTCTTTTCTTTTCTTTTATTTTCTTTTCTTTTCTTTTCTTTTCTTTTTTCCCTTTCCTTTCCTTTCCTTTCCTTTCCTTTCCTTTCCTTTCCTTTCCTTTCCTTTCCTTTCCTTTCCTTTCCTTTCCTTTCCTTTCCTTTCCTTTCCTTTCCTTTCCTTTCCTTTCCTTTCCTTTCCTTTTTCCCTCTCCTCCTCTCCTCTCCTCTCCTCTCCTCTCCTCTCCTCTCCTCTCCTCTCCTCTCCTCTCCTCTCCTCTCCTCTCCTCTCCTCTCCTCTCCTCTCCTCTCCTCTCCTCTCCTCCTTCCCTCTCCTCCTTTTCTTGATTCTTCCCTGCCCTAATTATTTCTCAGTTTCAGCTATTGAGAGCAAGCAGTATAAAGCCATTTTGCTTACTTATACATAAATCTTCAGCTAAATGGCTTAAAGGGGAAAAGGAGATCTCTGCTTCCTCTTTGGAGAAAGAGGAGAAGTTGATCTGGTATGATTAATTTGCATAAGTCAGCAATTCAGCTCTGAGTTTCTTTGTGAAGAATTTAATTCTGTCTTCCTTAGCATTTTAACATTTTATTTTATTTTATTTTATTTTATTTTATTTTATTTTATTTTATTTTATTTTATTTTATTTTATTTTATTTTATTTTATTTTATTTTATTTTATGTGTTTGAGATTAGATTCACATTAAAGCAGAAGAAATCACAAATGCAGTAAGTAGAAGGTTATCAACATTAGCACACAGGTGATGGGGCCCCAACATAGCTAGCTGGCCTAAATTCAGTAAGACAAGGAGAGAGTGATGGACTGCAGTGTCTGGTTCAGTCCAGGAGTCCTGCTTTTCTGGGATCCATTCTTACAATGGATGACATCAATGGATGACATCAACTTTGGGATCCTAGTCAAGATCAAAGAACTAAATGACTATAAAGGTGATGAAGATTTTCAGGCCCACAGTCCTTAAAGATATCGAGATGCTCAACTATCAGTTAACCCAGGACAAACTAAATTCTTAAATACCTTTGAAGATATAGGCCAATGCTGTTAAAACTCCTTTGACCATCACTTGATCTTGCTCATAGTTGCACTAAAAATTCTTAACATGCATACTACATCTCTGCCCTGCTGGAACTCCCAGGTTTGTGGATTAAACTACTGTTAATAATGCCTGTCAGGATCACGTAGAAGATGCGTACCCCAGCCAATCAAGATATACCACCAAAAGTACTTCCTCTCTGAAAAGAAGGAGATGACCAACAGGGTGTGAAGATACAACCCCTCCACCAGGAGCCAGAAGAAGTTGGCCATGATGCAGTACTGGAAGAAAACCATCATGACTTTGCAGCCTACCTGGAAGAAAAGAAACAAACAGTGAACTGCAGCATATTTCCATAGTAAACCACACCTAATTACCAGTAAATCTTTCTTTGTGTTTATCTGTGGGATTGCTTTTTGCAGCACCTGAAGCCTTTGTGGAATAAGCTCTAGGGTAAAAAGCCAAAAGCCCGACTAAGCTCACTTGGGGTGGACATTCTTGATACACGCTAACCCCTGCATGGAAAGTGCAGTGTGCATCCTTGAGAGAGCCAGCTCAGGTCTGGATGCCACTGGACTCTGTGAGCCTGGAGATGCACTCAACCTTGCACACCCTGGTGAGCAGTGACAAACTGTTATGCTGGACCACGATCCGTACCAGCATTGTGATGCCCTCTGTAGATTTTGGATGAACATCTGTGGGAAGCTGGCTTAGTGGCAGAGTGGATGCCAGAAGGTCCTGGACTGATGTGCAGACGCCAGCCTCTTTGCTTTGCCGGGCATGGTTTTGTGGGGCTGAGCTGTGAAGCAAACCATTGCACTGGTTTAGAAGAACCCTCCAAAAAGGTGCTACTTTGAACTGAGAACAACACAGTGACTGTTTAAGGTACGGCCAACAAACATTTGGTGTAGCATGATGGAAGTGATTTGCACTGGAGAGTAAACAGGAATGCCTGGGAATTTCTTACACTATTTTTGTCACCAAAGTCAGTATCTTGAGGAACTCTGAGTGACTTGGGCATGATGGTCCTCCCCATCATTTTCAGTGGGGCTGCCTCCTAGTATTATCTGGCTCCCTAAACCCAAATAAATGAAGTCTCTGACAAACTGATTTCCCAGGATTAAAAAAGATAACGAACAAAATCTGTGTTAATTATCCCGTGAAAGCAAACTCCAACTGTAATCACTCCACGGTCTTTTCTGGATACTGCAAAAACTGAAGGTGTTTGAGATAGGGGTTTGAAGAAAGCCTAGTCTGCAAAGAATTGTGAATACTCAGTTAGGAAAAGAAGGACTGGGATGCATATTTTTAAAATAAAGAAATGGATTAGAAGGAGAAGTAGGGTAAACTTTAATGACCATGGATAGATTTGATTGAATTGGAAGGGGAGAGATCTGAAAAGGGAAGAGAATTGTTTTTCTTCAGGAAATGAATAATTAAAACCAGTAACTTGCTGTGTGATTTCACTGCAGCACAGATAATGGGAACAGTCGCCTTACAAAAGAAAAAGAAAAAAATGGGAAATTTCTTTCAGACACTTAGTGGCCAAAACACATTGCAAAACACCTGAAGGTAGAAATCAGCTGCCCAAAGAAGTATGTCAGCCTTGGCCACTCCCCCAGCATGTGATGGATCCAGGTCCAGCTGCAGCTTTACAGATCACTGGTTGTATCAGCACACACACCCATGCTGCCCAAGCATCCTTGAAATGTTGACTTGGCAATAGCCTCATTGTCTTCAGTGAGTCTACTTGGATAATAGCCTGCACTTATTGGGGCAAGGGCACAAGATTCTGGCAGCTAGCACCCTCCGGTTAGTGTCTCTTCCCTTGTGCTCTGCAGGTGCAGTATGTTGAATTTAGAGCAATAATCGATTTTCACCACTGACAAACTCACACTCCCACCCCCCTCCCCTCTCTTGCTGAAAACAGTTGCTATGAAACACACCGGTTAAAAAAAGAAGTGTGGAAAGTGTTTTCTTGATGCCACATGTTTTGGAGAGGAATTTGTCTCCACTGATCACTCAAAATTACTTCAACTCTCCCCTAGCACCTGCCAGTATGTCACACTGGGGACCCCCATGGGCTCCTGTTAATCAATTTATATGCACATCAGCTCCTTCCCGTGAGGTAGACGGCACAAGCAGAGACTTGCTGCAGGTGGTGATGGGAGAAGGTGGGGGCAGAGCAGGCAGTTAACTCCCAGGGAGGGAAGATGCAGAGAGCTGAGCTGACAAGGGCTGGGAATGCAGCAGCATCCTCCCTATGGCATCCTTGTGCTCTTTGTTTCTCCCTGCTGTTGTGTGCATATGGCTGTGTGACACTGACACACCTCATTTCTTTTGCCCAAAGTCTGACTGCCTGCTTGGTGTGTCTGCATCCAGTGTGGATTTGCTGGTGTGAGGGTACTCAGCCCCATTTGGGCTACTGAATTCTTTGACCCTAATTCAGCAGTTCACACACGAGACACGAGCTTTAAGTGAGAAGTTTTGATGCGTCTCAACCGCACCCTCCACAAACATGGTTTTCCTTGGGGGACTGAATATTGGGGAATCCTTTCTGGATGGTTGCATTGAAGCTATGGCAGAGGCATGGGGCTGGAGCATGTCACAAGGAACTGCAATACTTTATGGGACCAGGAAAGGATGCTCACAGAAAGTGCATATTAACTTCTGCCTAAGAGAGGCTCTCAGGCAGGGATCCCCATCCTGTCTTTGCAGAGCCACTGCTGTGACACGGAGGAAGCTGCACTGTGCTAAAGCTGTGGCAGCAGAAGCACCAGGTCTGGGTCAATCACCTTTTCTCCCAGTAGTGGCAACTATTGCTTTTGTGGTAGTCTCTGGCCCTACCTCATTCCCTGACATGGTGGTGGCTTGTTACAGCTAGAGATGCAGTTTCACTGTTGAATGCAGTGTTGTTCTTCCATTGACAGCCAATTCCGTGACACATTTGAAAAACAGCCCTTCCTGGCTTTTGAGAGACCTTATTACATGCAGCAGTTTGTGATGGGTGTCTCCCTTCCTGATAGATTGGATTCAGCCTCACAATGGATTTTGCACTGCTGGAAAATAAAATCCTCATTTATTTAAGATGCTTTACCCTTTAGATGACAGACACTAGGCAGAGATGAGCTATTACATCTCATAGAAGACTTTTTTCATAAAGAGCTGACCTCATGACGTGTCAACGTTGAAAGACTAATATAGGCTATGTTTAGAAAAGACATTTTCAGCAGGAAAAACAGCACCACAGAACTGCTTTTTCTATTCTTTCCCTTTCCACTGTCTCATTTACAACAGTTTATTTCCCTGTCTTTCTTCAGGAATCTTGCCCTGCTCATGGCCACATGAGATGTTGCAGTGAGATGGTCTTCTTTGGCTTTGCAGATGGCACATTTACCCAAGTGGCACATCTACTCTTTGCTTCCCCTCTTTGGGACTGCATCAGACATGAGTTATTTGTTTTTCCCATGAAGGTCCCTTCCCTTTCCACATGAGCTGCTGATGACTAACTGCCGACATAGTATCTGCCTCCAGCCAATGGGAGATGGAAACTTCTTTGGCCCAAACAAATACTTTTATTCTTCTCTTTAAATTTATTGTAGTCAGTAAGAAAATTTAATCTTGATTATTGTAGAAACTTGAGAATGAGTAGGTCTACTGTATGGGTCAACCCTCCCTCACCTCAGTGTGTCCAACTATCTATGCTGTAAACATCTACATTTATGACTCTTTAGTATGAAAAGAAGTAACTGCACAAGATTCAGCTGCTTAGAAGTAGACTGCTAGTGTCATTTTAGGTACTGTCGGGTACTGTGTTGAGCTGTTGCTATGGAAGTATGTGGATTTCCTGTGCAGACCTTTGGGATATTCACAGGCATTTTAAAGGGTATGAGATACCCATGGTCAGACAGCAGAAGTTTGCCCTTTATGGAGAATCCTTGCTTAGCTAGCAAGACAGGGAAAAAATGTACATATTGCACTGTACTACTGTCCTAAAAGACTAGTTTCCTCAAATGTTTGAAGTATTTTCTATTATTTTGTACTTTAGGCAGATATTCATACCTGTCTGAAGTAGATTCAAAATACTGTCTTGCTGGTCATGGAGTATTTAGCACTCCCTGAACATGGTTGTGAATATCTACCTTCTGGCTAGAAACCAGGACTATGACTCTCAAAGAAATTACTTAATTTCAAAATGAGGGGAATTTATTGTCTAACAAGGCATTAGAGAAGGCAGAAGATACTGCATTTGCTTTGAAAAAGAAGGAGACCTTGTAGACATTTTAGGGCAAATATTTAATGAGCTGTTGATAATTAGGAATGTATGCTGTCCTTTCAAAAAGGAGATGGGTGAGTAGGGATGAAGCATATAGCTGGTTAGAATGGTTAGTTATAGCTGGTGTAATGCTGAAATGTGCTCAGTTGAGAAGCTGGACAAAAATTTTAGGGTATCAATAATGGGTCAAGTTCAGAGCTTTATGGAATAGTGGGAAAAGCGATGGAGCTACCCACAGAGAGCATGCAGCACACATACCTGTGCTATGGCTGCTGTGAAACACACAGACCACTTTGTCGGGTCATAGGAAGAATGCACTCAAGATGCAACCAGACTTTCTGAGAGAGAGGCAAACAGGAGGGACATAAGGTGGGAAAACCAAGACTAAGCAATAACCCTATGAGGCTTCTGTCCTGTGCCTAACAGCACTTTATACTTTCAGATAATGTTAGAACCAAGAAAAACATCTTTCTCATAAAACTGATGAAGTGACCAGCTGACCCACCTAGAAAAATGCAGTTCAGATGCCGGAGGCAGTAATTAAGTCAGAGCTGAATCTGTCATTGCATTAAATACACATATGTCACACTCCTCAGTGATAATAACTCCCTGCTCATTAATAATTGCTAAGGATGGTCAGTCTTGACCAGCTGCTGAATTTCCTTAGCTCAATATAAGCAGCTTAGTTGGACAGGTTTGCGGTTTTGAGGGAGGTACACACACACAACCAACACATGTGCATGCATCAGCCTCCTGCGAATGCAACAAAACTATGAAAAAAGGTCAATCAACTCCACAGAAACACTGTGGTGCATCACTGCACTAACACAAGTCTATCTTGTCTTCTTTATTTGGGATATGGTCTGTTAAAGGTTTAGGACTTGGGTCAGAGAAGGATTTAGATCAAAGAAGTATAAAGGGGCATTTGAGTGATTGATCATACTCCGACTGAACCCATCATAGCTGGCCTGGGAACACACTGCAATTTAAACAGTCTGACTGAGCCTTACTGCCCCAGTCATGGGAATCCCCATCACGAGACCAGACTTGTCCCTCCCTGTGTATGACCTCTCCAGTACATGGATGCAACACCTGTGCCAACTCCGTGTTTCCCCCTTGCACCCTTAGACTCTGCAGCTTCCTGTGATGTGGAAGGTTTACGGCAGGGCACCAAGACATTTTTAATCTGCTTAAAGGTATATTTAAGACATCACATGCAATCCTGGGCAATGCTGCAACTCCTACATTATTTATGAAGTTGGGACAGTGCCTTCAGCCCAGTCAGCAGTGACTTTAGCAAAATCCTGGACTCAGATTTGCCTCAATCAATCATGAAACCTGAAGGCCTCAAAATCCCCTTTATGGTACTTAGGTCCTTTTACCTCAGCTACCACCACTGATACAGGAGGAAGAGATTTACACAGAGATTTCTGCAGGCCTCTTCAACAGAAGACAGATGAAAACTCACGTTCTCAGTGATAGATTCATCTGGTACTTTTCTTTTACATTGCCCAGATGTCAGGACCTATCTGAAGGACTAGCTGCTGAGTGACTCGTGCTGAATTTGCCCACAGTAAGAGCTGCTCTTCCCCGAAGACTGGTCAAGGAGACTTCCTCAATCTTATTTAAAAGCTTTTTATAGATCACATACAAGATCCTGTTGCTGGGGCACAACAACAGGCTTGGTCTTCAAGCACAGCAACTGGCCTAACCCTACATTTCCATAACTATAGCGACATTTTAGACATTTATCTCATAACCATAACAAATCCAGGAGTCTCAATCTTGAGCTGATTCACACCTGACATGCCTAAATCAGATTGAATCCCATCCCAGCTCTTCTGCTGAAATGTCTACCTCAGACAATGTCTAATGTAGCCTGTAATGATGAGGCAATAACCAAATAATTGCTCTACCTGTAAGATTACATGGTATGATTAATTCCTCATCTCACTATCATGGCACTGCAATTCATACAACTGACAAATTCCTGAACATTTTATAACCTAAATATTCTACAGCACTGTTCATAGTTATGCATTGTCCATTAATCTATACGGATATTGCATGCAGATGTCAGGACAGACCTAGTTTCCAAATAGATATTTTTGTTTTTCATGGGTTTTTTCTCTCTGCTTTTAATTTTATAGAATCATAGAATCATTTAGGTTGGGAAAGACCTTTAAGAACATCAAGTCCAACTGTTGACCCAACACTGCTAAGTCCACCACTAAACCATGTCCCAGAGCACCACATCTACATGTCTTTTAAATATCAACAGGGATGGTGACTCAACCACTTCCCTGGGCAGTCTGTTCCAATGCTTGACAACCCTTTTGGTGAAGAAATTTTTCCTAATATCCAGTGTAAACTTGCCCTGGCTCAGGCCATTTCCTCTTGTCCTATCACATGGGAGAAGAGACTGACCCCCACCTCACTACAACCTCCTTTCAGGTAGTTGTAGAGAGTGATGAGGTCTCCCCTGAGCCTCCTTTTCTCCAGGCTAAACAACCCTGGCGCTCTCAGTTACTCCTCATAAGACTTGTGCTGTAGACCCTTCACCAGCTTCATTGCACTTCTCTGGACATGCTCCAGCACCTCAATGTCTTTCTTAACACTTATTCTTATGAGGAATAAGATTTATTTCTTATAAGGTTGGTTACCCTCTGAAAGAAAAAGCCATTGGTGGGAGGAGTGAATATATTGTACTGGTCTAGGTATTACTGCCTCTGTTAAGGAAGGAAGGGTGAGGAAATTCTATGAGTTTTGCCCTAGGAAGATGGCCTAAGCCAGTATTGCTTACTGGAAACAAAAAGACATCTTCTCTTGTCCACTCAAGTGGGGATTTTTGTTTCAACTAGAGGCTAGAGCAACTTTTTTTACAAGTCACCTTCACAGAGAGAAGAGAGGTGTTTTTTTAGTAGTGGCTTGATCCTGGCTTGGACCTCTCCTGAGGAGGTGGCTAAGATATAACATCTCTTTACAGCCACAGGCTATTTCTTGTCTCATTCCCATGCTCAAGGCTATCAGCTTTCATATACTATCTTTTCACTACTTAGCTGGCTTTGACGGATGAGTGGAAAGGCATGCCACATCCATGCTCCTGCAAGAGAAACTGCAGTAGAGAAGACATTTCCAGAAGTTGACTTGGAAAACTGAAAATGTTAATATCAATTTGTTATCTCAGTCTTCTACAACTGCCTAGTCTTCTGCAGAGACAATGTGGCTACACAGGGTAAATGTTTGACCCTACAGAGGCCAATGGCAAAGCCCCTACTGATTTCAACAGGGCTTCGTGCTGGAGGCCTAATTTGCAGAAATTCAGCATGATGTCAATGGAAACTGTTGACAGAAATAAAACAGCTTCTTACTGGGCAATTCTGTTCCTCCAAAAATGAGCCCTTAAGTCAAACCAATTTGCTGAGCCACCAGAAAAAAAAAAAAAAAGGACAAAAAAAGTGTTAACTTCCCCTTAACACACTCAAACTTTTGTTCAACAACAGAAAAATCAAATTAAAAACAAACAAACAAGACTGCCTGTAAAAAAAAGTCATCACTTTTATTTCTTCCCTCATTTTAATTGCAGTTGTAGACTAGATTCAAACAGGTTAGCAATAAAAAAGCCCCGCAAGGTTTATGTTCTACTATGAAAGGGAATTGAGGCCTATTCAGAGAAGAAATCTCCTAAATCAATCGGGTGCCTCTGATTCCTTCCTTCCTTCCCTACCATGGAGCCTGACAAGCAAGTAATTTTAAATGATAAATTGCTTAACTAGTGGGTGGGTCTGCAAATTTTCCTGGAAGATGCATAGAAATTTTGGGTGTTGAGGAATTAACACTATCTATGAATAAAGAAATTTGACTAAAGAAAGTCTTAAAATGCCGTCTTGATAGAAATAAAGGGGCTTATGATTGAGGCACATAGCCTTCAGTTTGTGAGGGCCTAAGTTGTCAAGTTCAAAGCCTTGGTTAAAGAAATTTTTCATCTATCAGGAAATATAAAAAAGAAAAGATCTTCATGGGAATAATAATCTTATGTCTTGATGATAGACCCTTCAGCTCCTGCTGCTCTTAGTGGCTTCAGCTGTAAGTCAACACTATAAAAAGTATGGCAGATAGATCAATGTAACTGAATTCACGGTCGCTATCTATCTCAGGCACAGAGGTAAGAGGCCTCAAACACACACTTTCCCTGTTAGCATGCTGCTCTGCATCAACGGTGCCCCAGAAACATTGTGCAAGAGTGCTCTTATGCCTTGGCAATAGCAAATTAATTCATTTTATCTTAACCCACTTTCCTCTAGGTCACAATACATTACATTTTCATATGCCCATCATCGCCTAAGAGCACACACTGGAATACTTACTCCATGTCAGCTGTCACTGGGCAATTTATTAAGCCATTATAACCTGGATTTGTGTCTGAGCTTGTTGATTTGTTACTACTTTCATAAAGCAGAAATGCTATTTCTAGACTGATGAGCTGTGCTGTACAGCCATGCACACATACACACACATACACACACATTACTTCAGCAAGCTAAGTCTTGCCTGCTCCCATCAAGACTGTGGAAGGATGGAAATATTAGGAAGAAGCTATTGGGCTCAATCTCCATCTCTCTTTCCTGTGCCACCACTTCCACTTGCACCAAGGCTGGGTCACTACCAAACCTCGATATTGTTTCTCTGGCTAGAGAACTGAGACAACCTCTATTTTATGTGCTTGCAACGCAGCAAAGCATGGCAGAGTCTAATCCTGCACTTGCAGAAACCTTGCAAGCTCTATTCAAATAAATGGAGCTGTACCAGTTCACACCAACAAACAATGTGGTCCACATGACTGCACTTTGTGCCTTGCCCACTTCCTGCCTTGCCCACTTCCCATGCAGGCTTCCTCAAACACAATGCTATATGTTGAATTCAGCGGGAAAGTCTTATGTCTGCTTTTCCTCACATAAGAAGCAAGTTTAAGCCCCATGGCTGTGATCCTCGTGGCTATTTAAGCATTTCTCTTCCACTGATTTTAACAGGGGTTATGTAACTGTCAGTCTTTGAGGGACTTGGCCTTTCTATTTTGTCTCTTAGGAATACTCGTTTGATTTCTGACGGCAGTCTTGCAAGTATTTCTAAGATGGTGATTAGCTCTAGCTGGTCTAGTCTCTGCGTCAGATGACTCAGAGTTGAGTTTAGACATAAAAATAGAACATACCAAACATCTTATTTATAGCTTCTCATTACTTCATGCACCATTCACTGAACTTACTGCTAAGTCCTTAATTTAATTCTGGCACTGATTTTTGAAAGCATAGTTGAGACATTATTATTTTTATGTTTTACTTTTGGGTAGTATTTTCACTGTTAAGACCTCTCCTAATTAAGGAATGTAGCTTAGCCTCTTTGCCTCTTCTCTCTATTTTCTGGTCCTTTCTAGAAGTGTCTCAATACCTTTGGGGAAGTGAACCTTATAAGTGCTGGTGTGATATTTGAAAGAGAATTGGCAAACATACAATGCCTCCATTCCTCCCCCCTGCTTTTTTTTTCTGTTGTTTTTTACTTCTTTCTATCATTTGCAGGAGCTGTCTCTAGTTATTTTGTTTTTCCTTCCCCTCTGTCATTCATTTTGCTGTAATGCTTAGATTGTAGCAGTGAGCAGATATGGGTATATCAGCAGACACGAGGATAATATTCCACATAACTTGTTGGGCAGACACAAATCTCTTTATCTAACCTGATGGTACAAAAGGAGACCAAGAAGATGGGTACATTATGTTTGCGTTGTGACAGCAACATCATAGAGATCTTCGGAAGAATCCTAGGTAGAAACCAAACACTGTCAAAAAGCTCAGAAAGAAGAACTGAACCCAGTTCATTACAGCACCCATCTCCTGAACCCAACAGGACCCATTTGGCTGGGTTTCACAGGAAGCTGTGGACAGAGTGAGGTGGTTCAGGTCAGACATGAGTGGAAGAGCACTGTGAGAAACTTGTACTTTACATGAGCAGTGATTTTTCCCTTGCTCCTTGTGCTGTTCCTTGGGATGAAAACCAAATGCGGTTGCTACCTATTAGGTGGGAAGAGTGAGCGTCTCCTTCACTCTACACAGCTGAGCAAAACAAGGTGAGCGTCATTTCACATGGGGCCTCATTTCCACAGCACTGTACCGTACCTCAGGCAGCACCTTTGTTCCTGGCTGATCCCATTGAACTCAAGTCCTGCCAGGCTCTTCTCCCAAGTCAGCCAGTCAAAGTTCAGCAGATGCTGGTCTGTCCTGCTAAGAAGAGCTCATCCCTCCTTTGTGTAGGTGGGAGTAGATGTCTTTCCCAGAGGAGGTAGCCCAATGAAAGGGCCAAGTCTCTAATGTTCATTTCATTGTTACCCAAGTGCATGAAAAGGTTTCTACCATCTCTCCAGCAGCTTGCATATCAGAGCACTCCCACATGAGGCAGAGAATAGTGATCTGAGTAGCCTTAGTGGGGGGTGTGCTGGAAAAGTGTGTCTGTCTTCAACTTCCATATATAAAATTCATTTAGGGGCCTGTAGCTGTTATCAACTTGGCCGGAGCAAGGTCATGTGAAAAAAACCAATTTTTCACACCGAAAATATGAAGATATGTGTTTATGTTTACAATTTCTAAAAGTCTCACCCTCCTTTGCAAAGAAGATTTTTTTGTTGGAATTTCATTGTCTTACTGGAAGGCAAAACTAAAAAGATAAATGATCTAGCCTTCCTTGGCTGCATCCTCAGCAAAGGCAAATTTGCAGAGCTCAGAAAAAGTCAGCCAGCATTCAATCTGTAGAACCTGATCTTTGTTTATATCAGACTGTCAGCTTCTTTGTCTTCAGCTAGGCTGGAAACGTAAGTGGTTTATCATTATGCTATTACATGGTATTACAGTAATGAAATTATATCAAAACTTATCCATAACCAAATGAAACGACAATTCAAGTGTTCGGTTCAATCCTTCTATCAGGTTTGCTCTTTTGGCTACTGTGTTTCACAGGGTGTTCTCTAGGGAGAGAAGGAAAGGAGAAGGCAAAGCATGGGAATGTCACGATAGAAGGTCACAAGGCCTAAGAAATCTAAGGTGAAAAACCAGAACTTACATGGAAGTCTCTTGAGACTGGCAGTGAAAAAAACCCAGAAGAATACAGGCTGGTAAGTGGCACAATATTTCATGCAGTATGAGTAATCACTGGATGCCATAAAGCCATGTGTGGCGAGTTTTCCATCAGAAATAACTGATTACTTAGAAAGAACCTATTCTGAACGAATCAAAATGAATAGTTATTGAAGAAGTAAGAGTGGGTGATTTCACAGACCCCTCCTAGCCTGATCATCTCTACATCTGAGTGCTTAAAGCCTAGATTAACTAACGCACTTGAGTATATGTCTATTTTAAAACAATTTAGGCCAACAGGACGATTCAGTTACACATAATTACAGACATACTTTATGACCAAAGGCATGAAAGAGAAAGGGGTTTTGGTCTACTAATGACTGTTGGCACTTTGGGCAATATGCTGCGTGGCTATGTGGCCATCAGACTCTACCATTTCTACCCCTCTAGAAAATTCAAGGTCCCTGCAGTGCTTTGTTTCCCACTGGAAAATCCCGCAGTGTGCTGTTGCAGGGCCAGCCTTCTCTGAAGTTCAGTCTACACGCTTCTATAAGAGCCAAGGGACCCCATCATGTCTAAGAACAAGCCTAATTAATTTGGGCAGATGGGGAGAGGAGAAGGCATGAGGAACATTTGTAAAGCTATTACTGCTGAGTTTCTTTGGTGAGGGACAAAGGGCCTGCCACCTTGCACAGGTCCTGGGATCAATGATCATTTGAGCCTGCTACATTTAGTTATGAAAAGAAGCCTTGCTTGCCAACTCAGACATGGAAACAGGCTGAATTTTTCATCCAAGCAGCAAGACTTTTCTTTCCCCCAGGAACGGGTTTATCAAGAAGGAAGGACCAAGGAATTCAAGGAGGCTACAGGTGCCACACACCACTCTGCAAACGTCATCCAGCACATGGCGCATGTTCTGGCTCACATGATGGCTCAGTGATATTAATCACATGTATTTTGGCTGCATTGGCCCTGAAATGCTTCCTGCTGCATTCTCAGGTTCTGTGGCCCACAGAAATGTCCAACAAACTTAATTTTTCAGGGTGTTCATGTTGAACTCAATGGTAATCCAAAACTATTTGAGTTTACAATGGCATAGATCTAACGCTGTAACAGGTTTCCCACACAAGGTAAAATGAAGTTAAAATGCTATTGTGGCAAAGCCTATGAACAAGGATTTATCAGTTACATACATACCTACATGTAGTGGAGTTCCTATTTGACTGGAGTATTGACACATTTGTTGGTGGAGAGCTTAAAATATTTTTGTGTGGATGGTGCATAAAACATAATTTTAAGTCTTTTTATTGCAACAGGTAATGCCAAATTCAGGAATTTGGTCTCTTTATCAGAAATGCTGGGAGAGGTCTCTGTTTATTTGCATTTTATAGCCCCAATTCTGTTCTGGAAGGGAAGTGTCTTTATCCTTTTTTTCCTTAAACAAAGCAAGTCTAGTACTTTCTCTTCTAATAAAACACTGTTATTGCTTAGGTTTTGCCCTCTTCTAAAACAGCACAGTGGTGAGAGAATCCAGTAAATTGAACTGTTTGTTCAAATCTCTCCTAAGGCTGAATGAGCTCAAGGCCATATCTAGCCATTATACACAAAACCTTCAGTAAATTGTGTATTACGCCTGGGGTATATGAACTAGCACTAGGTCTCCCAAGTCAAAAATTTATCCTGCAATTTCAAAGCACAAATCAAGCCAGCCTAACCCAACTAAATCCACATAAACACAATGGATTTTATAACTATTTCTGCAAACAGATGAATATTAGGAGAGGCATTTTGACTGCATTTCATGTAGGTTATTTTTCCCTATGACTTAAAATGTTGTCCAAAATGTTCGGCCAAGATGGTGAAGATTTTGCAAGGGGTATGCTCAGACTATTGCAGCAGAGACAGATTTGTTTCACATATTTTTATAACCCTTGTGTATAATCCAGCTATTCATGCTGAGCTGGCATTTAACATGAAAATCCTTTGATGGGGAGAAACACACGCAATGGTGGTAGCCATGGATCTACCTGAAAGCACACTGACTTCCAGGAGCTGTGTATTTTGCAGGACAAAGTCCTGTATTTATACACCAAAGTATTTCTGGATGGACGGTTGAAGCAAACCCTTCTCACAGCTTTCTGCAGTCGTGTCTCAGTCACAACCCAGTGCAAACTCCCCCAGGGGTGAGAGGTTAGTCCAAACTCCATGGCTTATTGGGCTGTTGCCTCCAAGCAATTGTTTATTCCAATCTATATGTCATTCCAGCCATTCATGAACCTTCACAATAAAACCTGATTGCTAGAGAATACAGATCCCAGTGAACCACAGAGGGGATAAAAAAGAGGGTCACTGCAATGGGAATGTGTTGTGTTGCAGACAGCTCTCAGGGAAAAGTTGAGAGCAGGCTGCTCTTATCAACTGGGAGGTGCTCAAGCAGAAAGGTCACCATAACAGCAGGGACACAGTTCAGGGTAAGGATACAGAAAAGCCAGAAGGCAAGGAAGAAATTGGGTGGATGGAAAAGAGTCTTTTTTTGGTGCTGTATGACATTAAAAAACAGGTCCAGAAGGGATCTGCTGGACTCCCAGTCCCCTGCTATTACCAGCAAGCAGCTCATCTAACGTTGTGAATTTATTATGGAGGGTTACTTTTTGTTTTTTTGGATGACTTCTGATAACATCTCTTTAATTTGGTGATTTCAATTACCTGCCTAAATTTATTCATGACTAGTGTCCTCTTACATCAATATGGGCCATTAGATAAAGAGCTCTTCTCCCTCTCTAGTGTTTGCTCCAGCTGACAGCACTGAGTTTGAAAGTGAAACAAAATATCCCAACTCCTTTATTCATTTATCATCCCAGTGGTAAAATCTTACAGTTGCAGGCAGCTAGCATGGGATACAGATCCAGATGAAGAATAGACAATGATGTCTATACACTGGTTTCCTGCATGAACGCCTGCAGAGGCCTGGTCATTGCAACCAGTGGAGCCCAAAGAACCATCCAAATACAGGTGCCTTCACCAGGCAAGGTGAAGAGCTCTCCAGACTCCAGTGAATACATTAATTAGAGCTCGACTGACTATGGTTGCACTTTACACATGTAGCTCATGTATAGGTACTTACCCCATAGATACCTAAAGTTACGTGAATCTGGATCTGACTCCCACCCTCACTGAAGGGAAAGGTTTTATTGAACTGCTAAACACAAGACTTCAAGTCTCCTTTGACCAGGGTATCCAAGAAATTAGCAAGGGATTGGGAGATGGACACAGGACTGACAGGAGCCTCAAAATCTTGTAGAGCCCCAGTTGTGGGTTTGACCTCAGAAGGGATCAAATGACTATGAATTTTTGACTTTGCTAATTTATTTTTTGCCTTTTCCATACATTTTAAACTGCATCAATGATGTTTTTTCTTTCAAATGAGAATAAATTTTGAAATCTTCCCGAAGTACTGTCTCACATGCATTTGCAAGATAATTTTTGGTGCACTGTTTAAGAGGGGCAACAGAATAAAGTGGAAACTTCAATGTGCCCAGTTACTTACTGAACTCACAAAGCAGTGTTCAGATTCTCCGCTTTCGAATAGGATGACATCTTTTATAAAGACTGCAATGGCTCTCATTATGAAGGACATGAAGAGGTGCATATGAATATAATTCCGAGTACAGTGTAGCTTTCTGTTGGGAAGAGATGAAACAACATTTCTGAATAGCAAGGCTTCTCAAAAGGATTATTTACCTATTTACATGTTTTTTCTGCCAAGATACAGACTTACAATTAAACATTAGAAACCCTGAGACAGACTATGTTCTTATGTAAATCACAGCAAATCCACTTAAGCTTTTTTAAATACACAAAACATGTAGCAATTCATACATCTGAAGCAGTGTGGCTGCTTTTCCAGTTCTTAGAAAAAAAAAAGTCAAAAGGCAGAATGACAGAAAACAGGTCCATCACACTGCTCTCCACTGGAAAAGAAATGTTTTTGAGCAAACGATGCTCTCAATAAAGGTCTGTTTTCTACAGAATGTTTGTACTGCAATAATTCCTGTCAAAGTGAAATGTTTCTTCAGGAAGATAAATAAACTCTTAGCAGCTGCTGCCGAAATTTACACATATTGCAGGCTTTCTGGAGCAATATGATCTATATTTTCACTTAAAAATTACTAGTTATTAATGATATTGAGAATAAGACCAGGGTTTTTCTGTCCCTTGCCCACAAATATTTTGAAGATGAATACTGATCAAGTAGGTCTTTTTTTCAAGTGAGACTTCACATCAGCTAAAGTGAAAGGCCTCATACTCTGGAAATGGATACTTTGTGCAGTCATCAGAACCACAACAGTTCTCACTCAGCAACATGATCAAACTGCTACCTCTTAATGAGTCACTGTGCGTTGGCAAAGTTTATGCTCTTAATCTCTGACGATGGCAAGATAACGTGGCTGAGCTGAGTCCTCTGTACTTGCAGGCAAAGGCAAGTCAAATTACACTGTTTCCCACAAATGAAGAGTATGAACCCTGGCAGTTTCACCAGCTTGGCTGGCACCCCGTACCTTTGTACAATGAGATAATTTGCATGTGTGTCTGATATACTCTTCCCTTGTAAGAGGAGTGGAGAGAGTGTGTGCTGAGAAGTGCAAAGATCTTGAAGGGGGAGGTCAGTCTTGGTGTAAGTGTGAGCGTTACCTTAGAACGCATGCTGTTTCCTACAGCTTTCTTTGGAGATGATATCTGGACCAGACTGTCATAAATTGGACAACAATGAAATGCATTTCAGAGAAGCCACTGGAGAGCGGCATGAGAAGATGGAATCACATCTAGAAAGATTCTTCCATCTCACAGAGATCTGCTTTTTGCTGTTCTCTCTATACATAAACAACATTATAATAGATTACCTTATATGCAGACTTCTTCATCAGAGGCACCCACATTTAGATGCCTGAATATATTATAAATGATACTGAGGATTAATTCATTTGCTGAAATCTAGGCATCTAATGCCATCTGATATGCTGCAATCTGCCCATCAGTCCATAAGGGTCGGGTCTCCTGAAGGTCCTGCATCATATCTGCTATGCCTGTGCACATCTCAAAGGATTCAGCACGTCTAAAATGGCCGTGGGCGTCTATGGCTTGCCATAGAGCTGGAGTAGGAAGCACTTCTGAAATAGTCTTTGAGAGATAGTTTTGGGGTGTGATTCACATGTACCATTTTGAATACCTACTTTAGTAGAAATGCATCATTCCATTGCATCCATATATACAATACCGATTAGGTCTCTGTGAGCTATAACAAGATTATGGGATGCCTCTAATACAGAGATCCATGATGTGACATTATACATTTAGCACCTAAATGAATCCCACCTAAATAATTGGATTGGGGTTGTAACTATCACACAGAGGCCACAAATCACATACCAGAAACTGCGGTACCAAAAGAAGGAGGAACTTTTCTCCCCTGTCCAACTGAGACTTGTCAGAAGTCTTTTGCATCCATTTGTAACACTCATAGCCTGTAACTTAAACAGCCACTATGTCCTTTGAGTCATCCCCTTACCTATGCCTTTTTTGCTCGTGGTCTTACCTGAAGATACATAAAATGATCATAGCAGCTGTGAGAGCAATGAGCGATAAGGTATGTCCAATGGTGTAGCCGGTCTTGACTGTGCCATAGAATGCTGTTTGCTAATGTGAAGGAAAGAAACAAAACAGGTCTTTCAAAGAGCTGCCAACGTGCCTTCCTAAATACACCACCACTGAGTTTTCAGTGACTTTCTTGGCGAGACAAGGAAATCATCCTACTCCACTCTCTCAAAAAAATCTCCAACTCCTTCACCCTTTAAAATCACATCCAGTAGAGTACATGACTCAAATACCACCACTGTGAATAAGAAGAATGTGTCCAGTTTCAGTAGAGTTTGGACCACTCCAAAACCAGACTACAGTTATGCAAGAGAAAAGTTCATGCAGAAGGGAGTCAGAATTGACACTTGCAGAGACAGCTACATGGTTCCAACCTTGTGGAACAAGACTGACTAATGTTCAGTCAAACAGCACACTGACACATCAGCTCTGAGGTGGTTAGTATGATGAGCTTTGTCTTATTAAGGAAGTTTGAGGACAGAAGAGGTCTGGAAATTGGTTTACTTTTGTGGAAGCTAGACATTCTGTTTTGGCAAGCAAAACCTTAAAATGTTCTCATTGAAATCACAGATATGTTAATTCAGAAATATATGTTAAATTGGAGATTACTTCATGGTTCTTCTCTTTGACAACACACAGAGGGAATCCCTGATCATGGGCCACCACAGGACTTAAATCCATCGCAGTCTATAGGCTGTTCGGAAATTAATTTCCATTTTTTAATGTGATTTTCCTTGTATATGTTTCAGGAATAGTACCTTCTCGACTGGTGTACTGTTATATATTTTTGAAAAGCTCATGTTATGAACTTTCATGCTGTATAATTAAATTATAATATAAACTGCGTTTTTGACAAATTTTGGAGGTTTGAAGTTCAGATGTCAAAACAGCAATATCGACAGATCTATTTCTACGAGTTCAAACTTGGACGTAATGCAGTGCAAGCTGCTTGAAGCATCAATGAGGTATATGGCCATGGAAGTCTTAACGAACGGACAGTGCGACTTTGGTTCCAAAAATTTCGACATGGTGATTTCGACCTTGAAGATCAAGAAGGTCACAGACGTCCTTCTACTATTGACAACGATGAATTGAAGGCTCTGGTGGAAGCAGATACATGCACAACTGTTCGAGAACTTGCAAAAGAACTCGGGGTAAGCATATCAACTGTTTCTGAGCATCTGAAGAAGATTGGAAAGTCAAAGAAGCTCGACAAATGGGTGCCGCACAAATTGAATGAGAATCACAGAAATCGCCATTTTGAAGTGTCGTCTGTGCTTCTTTTTCGCAACCAGAACGACCCATTTCTCGACTGTATTGTGACGTGCGACGAGAAATGGATTCTCTACGATAACCGATGATGATCGGCTCAGCAGTTGGACCGCGGTGAAGCTCTGCAGCACTTCCCAAAGCCCAATATGCGCCAAAAGAAGGTCATGCTGACTGTCTGGTGGTCTGCTGCTGGTTTAATCCATCACAGCTTCCTGAATCCAGGTGAAACGATCACGGTGGAGAAGTACATCCAGCAAATCAATGAAATGCACCAGAAACTTCAATGGCTGCGCCCAGCACTGGTCAACAGAAAGGGTCCAATCCTTCTCCATGATAACGCGTGGCCACACGTTGCACTTTCGACGCTGCAACAGTTGAATGAGCTGGTCTACGAAACTCTGCCTCATCCACCGTACTCATCAGACCTCTCGCCCACCGACTATCACTTCTTCAAGCATCTCAACAGCTTCCTGTGCGGGAGATACTTCAGAAACCAAGGGGAGGCCGAAACTGCCTTTGATTACTTCATTGCCTCCAGAAGTCCAGAATTTTATGCAAGCAGAATAGATATGCTTGTTTCTTGTTGGCAAAAATGTGTTGATTCTAATGGGTTTTATTTTGATTAATAAATTTTATTCTGAGCTGAGATATGCCACTTCAAACATACAGGTTGAAATGGGCAATTAATTTCCAAACAGCCTTAAATAAAATGGGGAAGTAAAGCAACAGAACTCCGATTCTCCTAAGGCTCTCCAGCAACACTTTAAATCAACATATTCTGATTTTTAGCTTAAAAAAAGGACAGAAGATCAGTTGGTATTTGAACATTTGTTTTATCAATGAAAAATCCAAGTTTTTACAAGAATCTAACTCTGCAGAAAATCTTATTTTTCCAGCCTTTGGTTGACCCTCCTCTGCCCTCCTTGTCACCATTTTCTATAAAAAGCCCAAACAATCAAAGCCACAAAGAGCAGTTTAGATAGAAAATCTAAACCCAACCTTGTTTGGGAAAACAGTCTTTAATAACAGCAAGGACTGACATTTTTATACACTATTTTCACAGGACTTGAGAAGTACTAGGTACTTTACAGAACCAATGAGGTTGAGATGAGGAGTAATCCTCCCAGCATTTGCACAAGCCAGCATGGAGGGGGGTTAAAACAAGACAGAGCTTTCAGAAAGGGCAAAGGTTACACAGGTGGTATCTATATTGCTTCTTAGACCACAGATCTCAGAGATGGCTAGAAGCACAGTGTCTTTACAGACCCACTCGATGAATCCACATCACTAAGAGCTTTGGGTCAGTAACTGAAATACGTAATTCACAGAAAGGGTTTCAGGCTAATTTATCTACCCAGTCTTGCCTATATGATGCCAGGAGGTTGCTGTGGTGATGGAGTCACTCAGTATGGTATGGCCATATCTGAGTCTCGCTCAACTGCACTTCATGAAGGTACCTGCACTGCAGTAAGGAACAGCGGCGGTTCCACCTTTCTACCCCATGCTCTTGCAGATTTCACTCAAAGTTAACTAAATATAGCCTTGTTTCCAGTCTTATTTGAGTTTGGGTTCCCAAAGGCAGCTGAGACTTTTTGAATAAAAGCAGTCAACTTCCTTCATGTTGATTTAGTCTTTCTCTCATTATCTAGTTTCCTTCTTGATGGCACCAGAGCAGAAGTGTTCCAGGAAAGACATAGCCAGCAGAAGGAGGGAGCACATGGTAGGGGACTGAGCTTGAGGAATAGGTTACCCCACACTATATTTAGGAGAGCAGAGAAATGGGGGAAAGAAAATTAAGAGATATCATAGGGGATGTCAGTAGTGGGGTGATGGATGGAAATTCTCCAGTGCAAATACTGGTTTAAGCTTTTTGCTTCTTAGTTATTCACCGGAGCCAGTTATGCACAGAAAGAACTTGGTGCTCAATTCAACAAGCCCTAATATTTTACAATGACCAATACTTGTTGTGTACGGAGATGGCTCTGCATTCAGCCTTAATGTAGCATGTGGGGTCATCTCTATTCTGGAAACAGTTCATAATGACTTCTCACTCTTCGTTTGCACTTGCTAATGATAATCACTTCCCATTTTACAGATATCAAAGCAGAGGATTTGACCCAAGATCATAAATGGAATTGGAATTTCACTCAGCACTGATTACTAAAATATTCTTATTAGAAGAAAGAGGGATTTAGAGAGTGAAGGAAATACATGCCAGATGCCTGGGTTCTAGCTGCAGACCTAGACTGATTTATTAAATGAAATTAGGCAATTTCATAATTCTCTCTCTGATTTCTAAAAGTGTCTGCTTAATTTCACAGGAACATGATAAGAACAATTACTTAAGGTAGATGCTAAACTGAGATAATTTGAGAATTAGCTTCCTTGGTTTCTGTTCAGTAACCTCTATATTTGTTCCTTGGTAACTGAGATTAGAATGTGAAACATTAACATTTGCAAGAGAAAAAGAACAGTAATACTGACATGAAGTCTTTCAGTAGTCTTGCACCCAAACATGGTTTGGATTCATGTCACCCAGCCTAAAGTCATCTGGACTCCCTCTAGAGTAAATGCAAAGAGGTCCCTATGGAGAGAAATGTGGGGTGAACTGACCTCTGGAGGGGTCTGTTTTCTTCACCATCTTTAGATAAAGCCTATGGGGACACCTGGGTGGCCCCTCTCTGATCAGATGGAGGCACACAAGGAAGAAGTTGTGCATCACATCTGACAATGGGACAGCAAAACAACCCCTTCATTTGCTAATACATGTTTTTTAAAGGTCAGGTTGGAGAAGGAATCATTATCACTGCAAAGATCAAAAGTGCACTGCTTTGGTGCCTAGATCATCTGCTTCTTAGGGACTGCCACAATTCACAACTAAAATCTTGCACACACCACTTATTTATTTCTCATATTTTTCTTGTTTCTGACTTGAGACCAGTAGGTGTTGAAAGTGCATGAAGTCTTTTAAGCATGGAAGGTCATCAGTCTGTTCTGGACCTCATGTTCCATACAGCCTGCTGTTCTGTTTTTTTTTCTATTCCATTTACTTCTTCCTCCCCAAACTGACAGCCAATTCAACACCAACAAAAATCTATTCTTCCTCACAGGCTAGTACTGCAGGTTCACCCCCCTCAGCCACCTTTTACACAAATTAGACTTAAACAGCATGACAAAACCACGGAAATTGAAAGAAAATAATTAAGAAAGAATTAAAAGAACACAATACATGTTCTCTTGGTAACGCGGCACTCTGGCAATCCTTTGGGTCGTGAAAGCATGTCCCAGGAATTCCCAAATCCCCTTTGCAGCTGGAACATAAACCAGAGTTCTTGATGAAGGACCTTCCCAGAGCAGAGCCGTAACAACAGCTTTCACAATGTGCAACTGGTGCCACACAGCTCAATCTGAGAAACAGAACACTTGAGGATGTGAAGTGGTGGCTGACCTTGAAGGCAGACCAAGGCTCTCTTCAGTAGAGTCCTGAAATTCTTTGTGAAACTTTCCCTTTGCTATTTTCTGTATTCTTTCACGATTAAGGCTGGCTTAGTTCTGTTCAGATTCTCCGTTAACACTTTGAGTGCCTTGGTAATGGCTGACCTTACACAAAGACCTCTCGCCATATATATTTACTCATTATTGAGATTCCTGTGTCCAGCATTCACAAACACTGACATATGTCATACAAAAGAAAAAAAGCATGGGCATAGGTTTAATATAAACATATGGTTGCACTGAAATATTTTTTAGCATAAGCTTTTCCTCATTGACTATGGGACAGCTAGAGGTGACTAGTTTAGATTAGATGTTAAACTGTTTAGTTAGGTGAGGTGAATCTTGTTTCTAACAACATTTATTATCCTCTTTAGACTTTACCCTCCATGTCTCAGCATTCAGCAAACCAATAACAAAGTCCTTCCTATATAATGACAATGCTCTGTAAAGCTAATTGTACCTAGGTCAGTAATTACTAATTTACATACAGGCAGTATCCCAGACACCTTGAGGATTTCCTTACAAAATTCGGTAAGATTGCAGGAAAATGTGTGTGTTCCCTACAGTTTTCTAGATTCTTCAGCTGGCTGAGATCAGCAGAGTAGCACTAATGTCAAGTGACTTGTACGCTTTTATCCCTTTAGATGCTTATGTTGGCCTAGAAATACTGGAATCACCATGTCTACTTAAGGACAAATAAAAATACGGAGGGCTTGTTTCAAAGTTGAACATGGAAAATCAAGCACCTGAAGTTATGTGTGGGCACCACAGAGACACTGGTCTGATCTTCTCAGGTGCTGATTTCCCGTCACCTCCCTGGAAATCAAAGGGAGGATCGTCTCTTTCACCAAACATTTGATCTCTCCTTCCAGGGATCCTCAAGAGGATCCTTCTTTCTTGAGGAATCAGAGTGGGAATAGAAAAAATCGGGTGTGGGAACATCATATGATTCTGATATCAATCCCTGGTAAATCTTGATGTCTACCCATCCACGTTTACAAACCTCCTCCCCTGGAGTGCTGTTGGAATCATATCCACAAGCTATGGCATATGGCGCAGGGTACACATCTGTCCAACCCTGGCTTGTACAATTCCTGGTTACATTCCCTGAAAGAAAAGAGGAAAGGATGATTAAAAAAGATATGTTCAGGTTAAACAAATGTCTGCCCTTTATTGATTCAAACGCCAGAGCACATGTCTTGTAACACTCAGAGTAAAATTCTCATACTTCTGTTATGAAGTGTTCATATTACACAGAACACATAAATCGGAGAGACCTATTGGGCTATAAAGTTCAGACCTCAAAAACAAGCACATTTTAATACTGAAGTGCCCACAAAACATTTCTTCTAATGGTACCATAATGCCAGTTGTACCTGGACCTTTGATTGTTGGCACTGCACCAATATTGTTTGAGAGAGTTACTGTCATATTGCCTTTGTTCCTGGAAAATTTTTCATCTAAACAGAGCAGTGAAGTATTCATGTCTTTCACTTCACTTGTAAGAAGACAAGACAGGGATAGATAAACCGCTCATTTCACATTATGCAGGTAAGGTTAGAGGTCTGGGAACTCACTGAAGTCCTCAAAACCCAGACCTTGCCTACAAGATGAGCCCTTATCAAATGTGATTCCTGGGAAATCTACTGCACTCTTGTCTGAGAGCCAAACACTTCAAAATTTGGCTATGAGGGGAGAAAAACAAGATACTGACAACCTGTATTGCCTGTTTTAACATGTATACTCAAAGGCAGGAAGATTTCCTGGACTCTTAAGCAAGCTGAGTGCCTAAGGCCTCCAACTGGCTCAAAAGACCCTTAATTAACATAAGGATGTCTCCCTCCTTCAGCAACTGACAAAACTGTGATGTTCACATGCCTCTCTGGTACTCTGCACTTTCTGGTCCATCTGGGATTGCAAGGGGGCTGTCCAGTGCAAAGCATTTCTCACTTTGTAAGACATCTCTGCTTTCCGTCCCAGCTGGACCTCAAACCCGCATTGGCCAGGGGCTATACAGACATTAATCAAGCAAAAGAAGGAAAGACCAACAATCTGACCAGGATAGGCCTTATCCTAAATGGTTCGTAGTCTAAATGGCCAAGATAGATGTTTGTCAGACAGAAATGACAAAGAAGCGATACATCCAACAGTACATTGCAAATTCCCCCAGCACCCACTCTGACCACTGGTCTGTACTCTATCCATCTTACATGAATCACGTCACTGTGGCATTACTTTGGTGTCATAGAATCATAGAATGGCTTGGGATGGAAGGGATCTTAAAGATCACCCAGTTCCAACTCCCTGCCCTGGGCAGGGACACCTTCCACTAGCCCAGGTTGCCCAAAGCCCTGTCCAGCCTGGCCTTGAACCCTGCCAGGGAGGGGGCAGCCACAGCTGCTCTGGGCAGCCTGTGCCAGTGTCCCACCATCTCCACAGTAAATCATTTCTTCCTTACATCTAACCTAAATCTGCCCTCTTTCACTTTAAAGCTATTACCCCTTGTCCTAGTACTATACGTCCTTGGTAAAAAGTCCCTCACTTATCACACTAAACTGCCTACCATCCCTGACTGGAAAGCTGGTATAATAAACCAGAATGAATAAACATTAGTCAAAACTACTGAAGAATTACATCAGTGAAACTCAAGAGCTTTGCAAAAATTTCAAACAATGGAGTTCTTTGCGCACAAGAATAATAAAGCTTCTGCAAACAGAAGCAAATCAATTATGTGATTATGAGTCATGAAAATATTCAGTATCACCTCCAGGAATTTCTGACAGTTGAGTCATCTGAACACCTTCCTAACCTGTCCTGCACTGAAATCAGCAGCTATCCCCTGGCTTGTCACTTCTTGAATCACTGTGACAGGTAGATTTTGACATTAAAACTTACGCCTGTAATTTGTCTTTCCAACAGATCTAAACTCCATGGAGGCTCTGGTGCGTCTGTCTATTTTAACAGATGCTACAAAAGAAGTTAACTTTAGCACAGTTTGGTGGGTTGCTGATCCCCAGGCTTTTTCTGCACGGTCACTGTTTGCTTTTCTTTTTACCAGGATTCATATCAGATTTGTATCAGTGATAAGAGTTGTTGTGCAAACTAATCAAGGACATGACTGTTTGGTACCTTTTTTTTTTTTTTTTTTAGGTGGTATGTAATTTCTGTTATTTCTTCTTCATTACAATGGATCCCATTATCTGAACTTTTCTGCTTCCTTTTTCCTACTCAAAACTCCTCTCTGGGGATGCCTTTAGCTTACATGGTGGTTTTAATTCCTTGCTTCTTATTCTCAGTGAACTAAAGGGTGCTTCTTTAATCTTAATTTTCTCCTATTTCTTCTTTTTAAGTGCACTTTCACACAATTGTTTGATTCTTTTGTAATTCTTCTCACTGCTTTCAAGAATCCTTTAGAAGTTGTCTTTAATGATTTAGCAGATGTGGAATCTAAGGTAGAGGGAAACACAATGCTACAGCATCACTAGGATTAAGTAATAATAATAGAAATGTCCCTGATTTTAAGAAAACTCACTTCCCAGGGAAGCTTTTCTACCACTCTTTGCTGCTCATGTCACTTTTCAATGTGCAAATTCACACACGTGATATGAGAAACCTTTCTCACAACTCTCATGTTCCATACTAGTTGTCTGGGAGGTGCAAAAAGCACAAAGTTAGTAGATACAGATTTTAACACATCACAATTTTGGCTCAAGTAATGGATGATGCCTCTCCTCAGAGCAAAAAACATTTCTAATTACTGCTACTTACCAAATTACGTTCGATACTGAAAATGAATGTAGAATTTGGAAAAGTGTCTCACAAGTTTAGTTTTTACTCTAAAGTTTACAGGCAGCAAACTTTAGACTTATGTATTAAACTGAGATTTTTATGTTACAAGGTCAAATCCCAGCTCTGCCACAGACCTGCAGTGAAAAAGGAGGTTCAAGTCCCTGCTGTGAACAGAGTCCTCTTGCTAGGGTGGTATTAGTTAACATCCATGAAATAATCTGCCTTTTGCAGGGGTTGTATTACATTTTGATCAGAGATGTCACAATTGTCAAACTGGCATATCTACTCCTAAAAGCCACATCCATTCTGATGAGGTTTTCCATTTAAAAAACCCCAGCCAAACCAATTTGAAAAAGCCACAACTAATGCCCATTTATGATAACAATAACCTCATAACATGTCTTATCAGAACTCAGCTTCCTGCTTTCACAGAATCACAGAATGACTGAGGGTGGAAGCGTCCTCTAAAGGTCATCTGATCCAACCCCCCTTATCAAGCAGGACTACCTAGAACTGGTTGCTCAGGAGCATGTCCAGATGCCTTTTGGATATCCTTAAAAATCCCCACGTTCAGAGACTGTACAACCTCTCTGGGCAACCTGCTTCAGTGCTTGGTCACCCTCACAGTAAAAAAGCGGTTCCTTATGTTCAGATGGCGCCCGTTTGGCCACGGTTAGAGAATGCAAAGGCAATTTGAAAGTCCAAGAGGGTCTCATTACTTCAGAAGTGCATTTGTGAATGGGAGCTTTGTGTGTAACAGAAGTCCTCTCCTGGGTGCTGTCCCACGGTCCCTCGAGGACTCCCTTTTGAGAGTCTGTTACTGATGCTGCAGTGACATACTGCTCTCCAGCTCATCCCCAACGACTCTGTGTGGGGCAAGAGGAGGTAACTAGGCTAAACTGTTTTCACTGTAGTGTAAATTAAGTGAAATCTCTCCCTGGCTGTCAAAGGTGTAAATCATGCATGTTGGGAGCTATCCTGGCTCAGCTGACACACAACAATTGCTAAGGTGCACTAACACAATTGTGTATTTGAGTCTAGAGGGATCTCAGCACCGCACTCCTTCACTGCTGTCTTCTCTCTTTGCAGCTATGAGGGCAAAGGAGTTTAAAGATAAGGTTTCAAATGGAGTAACGTGATGACCTTTTCATTAGGCTCCCTGCCAGAAGGAAGGGATGGACATACAAAGGGAGAACCAGGAGGGGAAACTAAGCAGTCAACCTTCCAAAAGTATGCTATGATATAAAAGTCACTGCTTGCAGAACGGAACTACAAGTGTAAATATGAGGCTAGACCTCTGGCTCATTTATATCAGTGTTTATGACACTCAATGCATAAAACACTATTGAAAGGCAAGGGGTGAAGCTGCAGGTCTGAATAACCAGTTTTCAGCTAGTTTTATTGCAACAGTGCCTTAAAGGCTCCTGCATAGCATGACGGTTTACAATTGTTTAATCAAAAATACCACATTTCTTGTTCCAGCCCGAGACGTGAGCTCTGTCTCTTTGTAGATGTATTGACCACAGAAGTGCAAACATGTTAGTGGCATCAGGTCAAGCCCCAGTGAGATCAGCAGGGTCTCTCCTGAGCTCAACACCAGCCAGTCTGCAGCATGCTAAATACTGCCCAACTGCAAACTTAAACAGACAGGATGGGCCATGCGAGCCAATGTAAACTGTTGAATATGCATGTATAATAAAACAGCTCTTCCTCTGCCTGTGTTCCTTGAAAATCTGCTTACAGTGTGCCACAGTGATTAATGATCATGTACACAAAGCCTGAGGAGAGACTGCATTCCTCCATACACTTTTGCATCTTTCTAGTATCACGTCTGCTGTAGGACAGGACTTCACCATCTGGCCCAGCAGCTGCTCCTAGTTTAAGCAAATGCTTCGTTAGAGTTCACAAAGCCCTCTCTAATTTCCTAATCTGCATGGTTTGATGGCATGCCTATTCTGGAAATTGAATTGATGGTTGTAAGCAATTATCTGAATGCTCCCATCTTTTCTTCTGATAAGCTCATGTGGTACATGGCTTGAACCTATACTTAAGCAGCTTCTTCTCACTTGCAGGGTAATTCAGAAACTCTCTGCTCTAGGTAGCAAAGGCAGAGGGAAGGAAAGTCTCTCAATGACCACAAACAGGACTGGCTAAATTCTGAGACAAGTTTTGGTTAAAACTTCTTTTTAGAAGTAAAAAAAAAAAAAAAAAAAAAAAAAGGCAAAAAAACCCAACAAAAAAATACCACCTTTAAACTCATAATGGAAATGTCTGAGTATTCCTGTTTTCAATTCAGTTGTTTGATATTCCGATTTTACTAATTGTTTTAATTCAATTTCTTCTGAGGAAAGAAGTATCCTTCTCTTCCTATCCCACACCACACTTACCATTTTGTTTTAATTGGATCGACGAGTAGCAAAGAATTGACAGTACTGATACTGATCAGGAGACAAGGAGGACTTTTTTGTCTTTATACCCTACCTTTTTCCCCACCCAGCTGGGTGAAGACCTATTGAACCTTCCTAGGAAGCAGAGCGGGTTAAGCAGTTAAATAACATTATGGCTTTACATCTTGCATATCCTGATTGTAGTGAAAGTATATTCTCATCTCCCTCAAATAGACGTTGCATATAAGCTAGTGTTCCACACACCTAACCACTGACTTTATCTTATTCCTGTAATCTGAATTTTTCTTGCCTCTTTCTAATAATTATGATAGCTATTTATACTTTTGGCTTTCACTTGTACCTTCCAGGTCTATCAGCCCTACCATTTCTTTATATGTTGTATGAAAACATACCTCCCTATGCTTATTTTAGACCCACTGATAGGCAATTTCGTTTAGCACCCCTTCTCTCATGCACCATGAAAGAATCATTCCCCACCTACTTTCTTCACAACATTCATGACTGTTTTTACCTCTGACTTACACACGTTCAATCCGTATTTTTCTAGATGGAAGAATATTAATCTAGCTACTCTACTTGCAGTGTCTGTCCATACCTTTATTCATACATTGTTCCAATGACAGTGGCCCTATTCTCCTTTGGACATGAACCTCCCACTATCGCCTGACAGACCTGCTCAGCTGCACCTCTCATGAGGTCTTCTGGCCTTGATCTTGGTCCCTCTGCTGCCAAAACAGCCCAGAGAGTTGGCTCCAAGTCTTCTTTCTCTGCTTCCAGGATCTTCACAGACCTATACAAAGGGTCTAACTCTGCTCTGCAGTAAATATTTATTTTCATTACTGTTTCCTGGGAAAAAATGGGAGACATTGTTCTACAGCAAAACACTACACACAAAATTTATTACTTGGGATAGACTTTCTGGAACAAGAACAAACGCATGGAAAACTTCTAATTCAATTTCCTGATTTATAAATGTATTTGGGGATGATATGGAAGAGATATGAATCAAAATGACTTCGCAGATTGGGTCATACCAACCAGTAAAGGGCCTGGAAGAGGAATGACATGATTTATTCATGACATACTAGAAAACAAGTGAGGAGTTAGTGGAACCAAGACAAAACCAGAATATTTTCTTTATAAAAGGTGTTTGATCTGGATAGGAGTTAAACACTGAACAGGCAAGCAGACTAAATGCAAGAAGATAACCCTTATTCCAAGCAATTTTTTTCCGTATCTAGCTCTTTTTTCTCTTTCTTAATTTCTTTTTGCCTCTCATCTGTTTCAAATACGCACTTCAGACTCAAAAACATGTCTGAAAGTCTGTGTCATAGGTGAGGTTTTAGCTCTTTGATGTCAGTGGATGAAAACCTCTTACTGGCTTTAATGGGATCCTGAATTCATACAAAGAAATGTAAGGTCAGACACTGCTAAGAGATGCTCACTTTTGTCTCCCTCTTACTTCTCTTGTCCTTTTCTGTAACAGCTTCTAAAGGAGAGAGGAAGGTCTGCTCTCAACAGCAATCTATCCTCCTTCTCTGTCATCATATTCCACGGTCAGAAATTTATTTTTTTTTCAAGCAGAAGCTATTAAAGCACTAACAGTTCTGATAATTTACTCTTCTTGAGATGCTGCTGAGCCAACTGGAACATCTCTAGTTCCATTTTTACTATTGATCTGTCCTACTGATACTGGGAAACACCTGAAACTTTCAGACAGGTATAGGTTGCACAAAACTGGGAGAAACTTGCAGGGTAAGTCATGACAAGTTATTTTCCAAACTTGCTTCATCTGCCTCAGTCATGATTTCACAAGATTGTTCTTTAAGTAAAATTTCTGCTTAGTGTGTCATGCTATTTCATATTTTCAGTATTTCACAATTTCATGCCACAGTACAACCTGTGGCATGGTGTCAGCACATCACACAACAGACGCAGCCTTCAGTTTCTTCAATTGCTCTTTTCACATCACTTGGTTTGCTGTCATTACTGCCACATCTCTGGTGCCTTGAACCTTACTGCACCTGAGATTTTGGGAGATCTCCCATTTTCCCTTATCTTTCTTTCCCCTTCCTGCACATTACATTTGTAAGTGTGAAGACCTTGAACCTTAATAAATACAGATAATTCCTCCCTTTTTAACATCACATGTTCTCCTTAATTAGATACCTTTTGTAAATTCTGTTTTCTCACACTAAAAGCAGAACTATCAAACTCTAGGACTGATTTCTCATTAGATCTCTTGATATTGCACTCACAGTACAACACAAAATAGAAGAAAAAGATGCACATTTCTGGATAAGTGGGGGTATAGCAATCCCACAAATGATGGGCTGGTACTGGGCTTTCAATCCAAGGACCTCAACACAGTGTGCACTAGTATCACTGGACACACATGACCTAGAGTGCTCTGCAGGATGGTGGAGAGGTTCAACTACAATTCAAAAAAACATTCTTAGCACCAGTCCTTCAGAGAAGTGGGGCACATGCATTGTGACACCTCCACTGTAAACAAATCTCAATGGTCTAAAGCAAAACCAAGCTTTAAACATGCCATATATCTGGAAAGCCACCTGTTTCTTTATTTACACCCATGAACATTGTTAGAGGTGCACTCTGAATGTAAAATCAACACTGATCTGCAGAAATGGGGTCATCCATCATTGTTTTCTGCCTTGGACCTTCTGTTGTCCATGACAAATGAGAGAAATGAACATCAAACAGGGCTGGAGGCTGCCCTAATGGGCACAGTGAGCAGAAGCTCTGGTTGGCTTGTCTCATTTTCTGTGATCTCAGGGTGGGCTGTGCAAATAATTGACACAATTCCATGTAAATGAGGTTTCCTGGTAATTCTGCCTTTGTGATATGAAGGCACATTTGGACAGCACAACACCTGAGCAGGCTGAGGGTTCTCAGTGAACAAACCTCCATAAGAGATGCATTCAACTGCTTGTTTCCCTTTAAATGAGCATTGTAGTAAATAAAGAGCAGGTGGGGTTAACTTTTGGGTTCTTTATGATAATGTCTTCTGCTTATCTGTTGCTATCTGCTCATCTCTCTCCTGATTTTATTCAGTTATCATTCCAGTTTCTAAAGCAATATAGAATAAAGGATGAAAAACATCAGGAGAAGAATACTGGCTTGAGAAAGAGACATTAAGATGTTTCTCAAATTAATAATTTTTGGAGGGGGGAAATAAATATGGTTTGGCATTTTTATTTGCTTTCATCTACTCATTACAGATCTCTTACACGCGCAAAAGGTTGGGATTCATCTCACCTAACTTTCACCATGGAAATGTAGGGAGTCTAGTCTAAAGTAGACTATCAGGTTCCTTGTCGAGGCCATATCAGACATCCAAAGGTCATCTCATCCCTTCCTAAGAAATGTCATGGGATAATCCATGTCCTGGAAGTGCTCAAGGAAGAGATTAGACAAGGAGTTTAGATCAGATGCTTAATGTTAAGGTGCCCACAGCTCAGTGGAGGGAGTCTCATCTGTATGTTTAACTAACCAAAAAGAAAGGCAGAATACCAGCTTCCTGGAGTCCCTCTCTATGTCCTACCTAAAAATTTCATTTGACTACCCCAGGACATGGCTATATTTTTCTCCAAGACTCACTCCGAGCCAAGAGGGACTCGTGTTTGAAGGGTTCCATATGGAGCACATGAGGACCCTGCAAGCTTGCAGGAGGCATCAGTGGAGCTACCTGCAGTAGCCTACTTAACCATTTGCTTCAATGAGGGGCTCAATTCTCTTGTTATTTCATGGGGAGCAATTCCCTTTGGTCTGTGCAGTTGGGTAGATTTGTGTGTCTGAGCCAGAACTGGAAAGGGTGGGGAGCAGTGATAGTTGGGTATTGCTTCAGCCTGAACCACTAGGACCTGGATGTTAACAGTAAAAGACATTCATCCAATAAGTTTCACTTTATTGCCCCTGTTGTAATGACACTGGATAATGCTACAAAGGATTACTCAGTGTCTTTCAAAGTGAAGGTATGGAGCGAGGGTGTCATTTCCAAATCTCTCTACAGATGAATCAGGAAAAAAAAAAAAAAGAAGAGATGACAGAATTAGACCTTTGCTGTCCATCATAATGAATTTGTCAAAAGGCTGTCAGTCAGAAGCTAGGAGCGATATGAACCATGTTTTGTATGTAAGAGCTACCAACAACTGAGATGTATATAGGATCAAATGGTAATTAACTTTGGGCACAATATCTAAAAAGAGAATGACAAAAGACAATAAAAAAGCTCTTGATTTATACTTCTTGAACTGAAAAGTACCACAAAGAAAGAGATACCTTTTAAATTCAAATAAAAACTATCTGACAGAAGAGTATGAATGTGCAAGTTTAAAATGTTAAGATCATTAAATAAATAAATAAATAAAGATGTAAGCTTCCTGATGGATTATGATTTAAAATATCCACAATAACATAATAAGATCCACCATTTCTCAGTTAAGTCTTAGAACTCTGCTTATACAGAAAGGGGCTCATTTAATGACTTTAGGTCAGATTCTGAATACTAATGCGGGAACAAACTTCAGTTACTCCAAGTTTAAAAGAATGTAAAGCCAGAGAAGAATTTGTCTCCAAGTTCTTTAGATATAAGACTATTTGCATACAACTTGTAATGATATTAAACACACAAGTAATTTAGATACATCTGAAAATTTTATCTATGTGTCTGTGGATGAGCAGATGTGGTCCACCTATAGGTGAGATCCTGAGTGTCTGTTCTGAATAGACTTCCCTCCACGAACACTGGGGAAATTACACGCTGATTCAAACACCAGAGAAACACATGGTTACATGACTCTCATCTCATCCTAATTCTTACCCGAAGAACTGCGCAAAACCTTCTGAATGAGCATCGTGGAAATCAGTTTAACAAACTGTTGACATGTTGACAGCATGTAAAAGCTGTCAACAATAAGCACAGCTTCATGTTCATTCTAAGACTCCAAATAGCTGGCTAAAACATCACTTCCATGGATATCCAAAGCCTGATATGACTTGGAGGATTTGTTCCTCAGCATGTAGGATTTGGAACTGCCAGACAGGACAAAGAGCAGCAGCTTGAAGTCAGGAACTGTCCTGAGCCAGATGGACAGCATTTTTAGTAATGACATTCAAAGGAGTGGGCATAATTTTGCTGAGACAACTCAAGATTCACCTGAGACCAGTATTTAAGATCTTGGCTTTTGTTGAGTATTGGCTTAAATTACTCTTTTCCCCCCTTGATTTCACTCTTACAACAGGGACTCTCACCTTCTGTGTTACTAAACTAAGCAACCATCACTAAGCCACAATCTTCCAGTCTCTTCTCGCATGGGTGGGCTTTTTATTTACCAGAATATCTACCTTCCACAGCTTCAGTTTATCTTTGTCACTGACATGAAACAGAGGGAGACTAAAAAGCAACATATTTGAAAATCACGGTAGGATGGGGCAAGTCATCTCCTATCCTGTTATACTCTGGGGGAACCAGAGTAGCCTTGGAGAAACGACCCTATTCCAGTGGCTCACAGTTTATCTCAGGAACCTTCCAAGTACTAATCCTAGCCCAAGGATTTGACAGGCACAAGGCATGATTGAGGAATGATGATGTCCAGTGTTCAAGAGGACATGTGGAAACTTAATAAATGCTCCAGGTGCGCAATCAAAGTGGTATTGTCACAATTTGTGTTCTGTGATATGTCAGGAAAACTTCCATATGAGTTTCCTGACTGTTTCCTTGCATTATCTCTTTTTCTTTATTTGCGCATGAATGTCACAATAGCTCTAAGAAGTTCTGTTGCCTTCTTGTGATATGGCTTTAGAATTTCAGTCCATTGGAGCAGGTTATGTCTAAATGCAATAGGAGGACGGCAGGGCAAATGGATGGCTAGACTCTCTGATGACTCCCTACCCACATAAAAATGTACCGATGACAACACCTGTTCTAGACAGTACTGTCACAGTTTGGCTACACCCATGAAGTTGTGAACTCTCCACTAGTCCAGCAAAAGTATAAATTCATGGTGCGGGATCACTCAACACTGACAAGTTCCATTTCTTGTATCACTCATGCCTAGTGTTTGGCAGTGTATTTCTAACACCGGGAAAGAGTTGGGGTTTGGTGAAAAAATGGTGAAGATGAACAAAACAACTAAGGGATGAAGATATTATATATGGGAGAACAGGGGAAATCAGGAACTTGTGGAGCAGGGGAGGGAAGAACGGCTGAAACTGCAGTGATATCTTGTAACAGTGCTAGCATTGTTTCAATGCACTTGACCAACACTGATGGATTTTGAGTTCGACTATGTAAAGGCATGCACGTATTGGTGTGCTTAGCTCCACACAGGGAAGCTGTGATGCCTGGGTGACTTTAGAAACAGCACTGCTTGCTCGTAGAGAGGCAGGACCCAGATAGTTCTGTTCTAGATGGCTTGAAATAGGAATATACCAGAATTAATGATGAATTTCTGTCCTTGCAGCTGGTAGGTCTACTAGCACAAGGAAGAGAAGTGGAGCAGGAAAGAGAAGTAAAACGTGTTCATGAGGGAGGGGAAAGGAGAACAGAAGTAAATTTAGAGCACTAGAGGAAAAAAGGAGTTTGGCAAGCCTAAAACTCAGAAGGATCTCACCTCATTGAGTGAGATTCCAGAGCTTGGTTATTCCCATCCCTGCCCCCTTAAGTCAATTAATTTCATAGATGAAGCTTAAAAACTGTCAGTGCTAATTTTTCCTGTTTAACTTGTGCACGGTGGAAATTTGCCTTTGAGGAAACTGCAAGAAACAAATCCCTATTACAAATGTCATCTTCCACGTATTGAAAAAAAGCTGGAACGCTCTGGTCAAGGGATAACAAGTAATGCACTTCAGTAATGAAAGGTGCCAAAAATATTTTCATCTGTCTCCTTCACATGGTACTGACGAATGTCATGAAATAATGAAAAACTTCTGGATATGTGAATGGCATAAAAATTTAATGTCAAATGACATCAGGACTATGCTAGGCATTTTAAGGTTTCTAAATGCCACAAGATATTTTATCCTTTATTTAACATGAGGTAGGATATTAGTCATTTCAAAAGCATATTCTCCATTAGGCAGGAAAATCACATTAACTCTTTGGTTCCCAGTATTTCACCCTTTTCCTGCTATAAATATAAAAAAAAGTTTTTCTCCTGCTCACAACTTGGTACAAGCTTTCATGTTCCTGCAAAAGGATCAAAGAGTAAGACATAAACATTAATGAGATGATTGATTTCCTTGAAAGCTATTCAATTATATTCACTACTACAAAGGAAGAACTGCTTCACAAACTTTAATTACATTAATTTTGCAACAAATCCTCTCACACAAGTGGCAATCTTACCCTCCCTTTATTTAAGAGTATATCTGATTTCTGTGTTTGTATATGATTGTACAAAGTGCATAGCTCAGAGAAAATTAAAGCTGTTGTTTCTGCTTTGGAAATCACATCAGTTTCTCTGTTTAAAGAAGGAGATGATAACATGTGTACTCTGCAAAAGTGGGATTCACCCATATTGTAAGACATTCACATCTTCCAGAGCCACTCTACAATCATTTGATTGGAAACAGAGAAATATGTGGTTTCTCAATGCTATTCAACTCACCCTGAATTCGAATCCTAAAAGTCAGCTGAACTGAAGCTCTAAGGAGACTATTTCTAAGCAATTAATGTAAAACAAGCTCAGAGATAGGTTCACATATAGAAAGCTCTAAAATCAGTTGATACGAATGCCATTCCATGTTAGGAATTGGTTTCCTAAATACAGGTATCTTAGCACCAGTTGAGGCATCGTCATGGATTTCTTAGATGCCCCAGATTATCTCAGATGACACCAGATTATGTTTAGAGACCCGAATGAGGTGTTTACAGTGTAGGTGCCTACCTGTGAGTTTAGTGCCTGCATTTCTACTACACTCAAAAAATTCATCAACACAGCAAATGACATCTAAAAAGCTATTCAGGTTCCTACATACAGTTGTCTGTTGACTGCACAGACTAAATTACTGTTGACATTACTGGGATCCTAGACATAGATCTCATACACACACCTGCATTAGAGACAGCAAAAATTAAGAGTGCTGAATCTGCTTTTTCCAACAAAGCAAGACACTCTGTGCTCTACCATATTAAGTGAGGGGAAATAGGTATTTTCATGGTGCTGTTCATCCAATCTGTTTAAGTAGCTGATTTAAGACAAGATGAATCATATCCTAGCCATCACTGATCAAACCAGCGGAATCCCTGGATGTCAGATGCAGAAAACTCATCAAAGCAATGTGAAATCCCCCTAGAAGGCTGCTGACATTGACAGCTGCAAGGCTAGATGACATTTGCTAAGTTCACTGCTCACAGAACAGCACAAATACCAGCAGCCACACTACAACACGGGTATGCAGGGAAGTGTCATAAGTTGGCTTGTGATTGAGGCTCTTTCTTGGCCTGGCACATAGAGACAAGTGCACAGAGAGCCCAAGCGATGCCCTGACTGCTCTCAGTGGAGTCTGGACTTCTCCCAGAATAGGAAGTATTCATGTGCCTAAGCAGGTCTTTCGAGACATCCAATGACACTTGAACTATGGAAAAGTTGCACCTTTCTGCAGGTGAACCAGGAGACCAGCTGAGATGTCCTAGAACATCCCAGAGAGCAGCAGATGTCCCTGAATATGCAAGTTTATTAAGACTCATAAGCCTATCCTACCACACAAGTAAAGGCATCCCACATTCATTAGCTTAAGTTCAACCAACCACTATGAGATATATATATGATATGATATATATTATACATATTATATATGACCATATATATATAAAATTTGTATGTATATATCATATATACACACACACAAACATTGATGTTTATATATGTAATACTTTCCTCATTGCTCTGCTCCATTGGGATGAAGTATTAGAGAAACTTCTTAAAGATTTTTTTTCTTCCTGTTTAACTAACTTTGCTGGGTCTTTAAAACCCACTGAGGGAATGTTGTGCTCAGGAGAGGAGAGGGCACTAAGCATCAACAGCAGGCAATTATTCCACATGGCTGGACCAATGCTCAGGGGTCTTGTCCTGCAAGATGCGATATTACAGCAGCTTCTGCCTGCTTCCCCTGAGTACTGAAGCAGCAGTAATGAACAACAGGAAAGTTCTGGAAACCGGGAGATGACAGCACTAGGATAGGACTCTGTGGATTTTGAATTTCCCTTCTGGGCCTGCAAAGACTTTTGATGTGGCCTTGGGCAAGCCACGTAATCAGCATATGCTGGTTAATCAGTGTAGTGCCCTAGCCTGTTAAACTGGGACAATATTCTATTCTTACTCCCATTCATAATCTATCGTATGTGTTTGGACTGTAAGGCTGTAAAAGTGGAGACTTAGCAGCCTGATGCATAATCTCCAGTGCAAAAGAACTTAATTTTCTATGGAGGCCTGCAGGGCTACTATAATGAAAATGATAAATAATGACTATAAACTACCAGGAGACAGAGTTCCATTGCTGCACGGCCCTTGAGACCTAAGTTTTAAATTAAAGCTTCCCAAAATACCCCAAAGAGTGAGTTAAGCTACTTTCTCCATTAACCTTCCCTGCCCATTATTTGTCACGTTAATTTCTTGGCCGGTGGCCAAATTTGTCATTTCAGCAGAAAAATACTTTATAACATACAGTTTCAGCTGATTTGTTTTATGTCAGAGACTTAATTAATTCTAGTGCTAAACTGTAAATTTTGTACAACAAACATTATTACACAGGTTGATTCAATTTCCACTGCACAACATCCATATTATTGGATTTCATGAGGAGCCATTTTTGCATCCTTACCATCCAGAGCAGTATGTGTACTGCAAGAAGGATAGGAAGGATGCTCTAATGGTTTGGGCATTCATGTATGGCTTGGAAACCCCCTTTACCTTGTGCAAAGAGCTCGTTTCTCTCTCTGATTATACCGAGAAGCTTCCCATGATATGATGTGAGACCCCACAGGCAGTGAAACCATAAACCCATTTCAGTGAGATGAGCTGTCTGGTTTTCCTTACCAAGAGAAGTGGTGAGGAATCTGAAGTACTTTGGGCATGGCCGTACCACAACTTCTCCGACCTCCGCTGCAGGCCAGCATGTGATGTTGTCCCATTGCCTTCTGCAACCTGGGGAAAGGAGAAAAGCAGGTGGTAGAACAAGCACGAGTGGTATCTGCTGGATGGAGCGGAGGAACTGAAGCAGTGCAGAGCAGCTGTGAAAGGCATGTGAAGCCTATCACCTTGGTGCAGGCACCTTTTTGAAGGAAAGGCACAGAAACATTTTCTTTAAATATGTAGTTTTCAGCTACATGTTTAAATGTCCCTAAAATTCAGCACTTGTGTTGTCTGCAATTTTTCAGAAATCAGTATGGAAAGAACAGCAGATCAGTGCAAGACTGGGCAAATTAAGAGTTAACAGAGGACATTGCCTTTTTTTAGATTAAAAAGGCAGAAATGCCCAATTAACAATCTTTCTTCCTTCCCTTAACTCTCTCTGTTGCATTAAAACACCTGGTCTGAATATGTGAGACATACCCCCCTTCCTTCTCTGCTTCGCCCAAACTTCTGTCACCAGCCTTTCTTCCCCTTGAAATGATTGGGCAGGGGATGTGCTCAACAGGGAGGGAACACTGATGACCATGAAGGGATCAAGAGCCAAATCCCTTCCCCAGAAGCAGTTTTTCTCCTTAAGAAGGGAGAAGGCACAAAACACTCCTGGATACTGAGGAGGGACAGTGCTGTTGCTGGGAGATGCTCTCTATGGAAGGGTGGTGCAAGGTGGGACACTCCCAGCTCTCCAAGCTAGAAATGAAGGTATAACCAAGGGGGTAACTTCAGGGAGAAAACATAGGATTTTGTTAAAATTAAGCATTTCTGAATATTTTCTGGATAGAATAAAAACTTCCTGTGAGAAAAAAATTGCATGTCCTTCCTGCAGAGTTATAATATGATGATCTGATTTTACCCTTTTATTTCTGCTTTCTTAAAAGACATTAATGATATCACACACATGCCACACTGCCGAACTACGTAACATTAAGATTGAAGCCAAAAGGAGTTGGCAGACCCAAAATTAAAAAAAAAACACCAAACCTCAGACTTGTTTTTCCCTCAACATGTTACATATTTTGGAGTTCTTCCTAGAATTTTGAAAACACTTTTTTTTTTTTCCCATTTAAATTTCCAAGAGACAGGCTGTTGTGTTAGATAGATAGGTTGTGAACAGACCTCACTTTTTTATAGCACCTCCGGTCTTGGTTATTTGTTATGCCCCAATAGATTGCAACGCTTCCCCAAATGTGACTAAGGCATTACTCTTAAGGTCAACAGCCTAACAAGAGAAACTAGAATATGAAGAAGAAAGCTTTGAGAAAATACTTTTCACATGCAAGCAAAGGTAACTATGAAACCCACTGTCAAGCTGCATTTCTTGGTAATTATATCCTGATCTGAAATTCGTTCTTCACCTTTTACTACTTGAACTAAGAAAAAGGCTGGTGTCATCATTAGTCTGTTCAGACTGAGGCAGCCTGCTGTCACGGATCAATGAAGAGAGCACACAAAAATGCTTTGAAGCTGAAAAAGAACCCTCAGCAATCTTTCAAAGTTATTTTACAGGTATTTCCTTCTTTCTTTCATGAGCAAACAGAACTTTTTAAATGAAGTCCTGAGGTGAGTTTATCTGAGACTGAAAAACAGAGTAACTGACAGTATCTTCTTTGTGCATGCTCTTCTATATTGTTCATTAAAATTCAGTTTTCAGGTTTCTCACATCAGGTGCAAAGCTCAGTTTCCACAGCGTCATACTTATCTGCCACCAAACATCCAGCAGCTCCAAAAGCATTAAGATATTAGATATCCTGCCCATGGAAAATAAATTATTTCATGACGGGATCTTTCATGTTCTATAATCTTTTTCTCCATCAACCTCAATAAATTATAGTGCACTCATTACCTCGGGACAGGTTATAATGCAAAATAAAATGCAAGGTGATGGTATCAGATGGCTTTTTAAATGTCCTGAATTATGCACTTTGAGAATTTTTCTATCTGTATCTTTTTCTGGGTTTGCATTTTTCACCACCACGTGTGATGCACAAAAAAAGCTTTCAGGTGTTCACTTTTGTAACAAAAGCTGTCTCTCATTAAAATAAGGTGAAGACACACAAGACTGGCCATGCAAGACACACAAAGTGGATCTTTAAAAATGATTGCCTCTGTAAAGACCTCTCATATCTGCTTATTAACTCTTCCAACACTTTTCTTCCTTATTGCCCCCCTGAGACATGCTGACAATATTTGTGCAGCTGACTGGAAAGGTCCAAGTTTTAAAGGTGGGATTCATATCCCTAAAGTTATGCATCTAAAAGTCAGACGTATAAACCTGAAGAAGCCAATGGAAACCAGAGCTCTGGCTGGCAGTCCATGGCACCGTAGGATGGTTATCTGAAGTTGAGAAAATTAATCTTTCTTTGGAGATGTCCTCTTCTCTCCAATGACTAGAAGGTGGCCTGCACGAGTAACTTGAGTTTAATGAATTGGAGCAATACAAAGATTGATACCTGCAAGATGCTTTGCATTTGCAGTCTAACACTTGCTACTCACCCAGCAGTCATTCCATCACAACATCAGGCAAAAGTTTGTGCCTGTCCATCCAAACCAGGACACAGACAACCTTTATCAAACAGCCTTCCAGAAAATGCTTTTCTTTCTCCAAAACTGACAGATATTACCCTGGCAAACTGCTGGGATCAGGGGGTTGGCAGGCAATATTCAGTCATGTCAGAATGACAGATCAATACTAAGAAAACTATTTGAGGGCAGAAACATCTGCAATGTGCCTTGGAAAAAGGAAATCCCTGTCTTCCCTGTCTCACTTGGCCTTCATGGATGCAATAAAATGACAGTTTGCTTTGCCTGATCAAACCATGTTTGGTGATTGCTAAGTGCTTCTCCATCAATTAATGATGTCTTCTCCCTCGCATTCAGTATGTGCAATAAGGATGCAAAGGTATTTATCAATCCTTACCCAAGGCAGCAGATACAAATGAGCCATGAATACACCTACCCTTCAACTCCCTTTCAATCAAAAGAACTGCTCTGCTCATTTCCTTCTTACCAAAAGCCAAGGTATACACACTGTCAAGGACTGTCCTTTGCTTTGTAAAGGATCACAACTGAGTGGAGAAGGAGTGTAAAAATAAATGTGACTTTTTCAAGACAGTAGCATTTACAACATCCCTGGGTAATCAGGTACAGTCTTTAAACTCTTATAATTACATATATATATATATATATATATATATATATATATATATATAAAAGAGAGTCTCTTTTCCTTCTCAATTATTTTAACTGTGACTTCCAGACATTCAGCTTTGTCCTGCTTTGCTTGGTAGACCATCAAGTGCTCTCTGGAGCCAAGTATCTTCTTCTAGAGAGCTGCAGGGAGAAGCTGCCTTTTAACCTTCATTCAGATAAACAGATCAAACTGCTCGTTTATTGCACTGTAAACTATGCAATTACTGTAATTACTAGCAGACACCTCTTTCCCTCTTGAAGCAGGCTCCTGAAATCTTGTTCAAGGAATGGGCTGGAGGCTGTCAGCCACATGCTGGAGCTCAGATCTTCACATCCAGGAGCTCAGCCTCCCTCTTTGCAAGCCGAATGCCCTAAGTGCAAGCCAAGTATTGCATCAGCTGGGCTTTGGAGAGCCTTCTTTGAAGAGGTTCTGACTCAGAAGAAGTGGCTGAAGACCACTGACACAGTCCTGGATGCAATGGGTTAGGAAACACACCACAGCTGCAGAAGGTGGTAACCTTTCCACTGTCTCCACTAGATGTGAATCATAGTATGGTTTGTGTTGGAAGGGACCTTAAAGATCATCCAGTTCCCACCCCCCTGCCACAGGCAGAGACACCTTCCACTAGCCCAGGCTGCCCAAAGCCCCGTCCAACCTGGCCTTGAACCCTGCCAGGGAGGGGGCAGCCAGAGCTGCTCTGGGCAGCCTGTGCCAGGGCCTCACCACCCTCACAGGGAAGAATTTCTTCTTATAGCTAATCTGAATCTAACCTCTTTCAGTTTAAACACATTATTCCTCATCCTATCCCTATACTCCTGGATCAAGAGTCCCTCCCCATCTTTCCTGTAGCCCCCTTTAAGTACTGGAAGACCACTATAAGGTCTCTCCGGAGCCTTCTCTTCTCCAGGCTGAACCCCCCAACTCTCTCAGCCTGTCTTCATAGGTGCTTCAGCCCCATGATCATCTTCGTGACCTCATCTGGACCTGCTTGAGCAGGTCCATGTCCTTCTGATGTAGGGGGCCCTAGAGCTGGGCACAACACTGCAGGGAGGGAATCAAAGCTCAGGCTCTTATTTCCTCTCCTTTTGAAAGGTTAATAAACAGAAAGCAGGTCAGCTGTCATGAGGCAGAGGTATACAGTGGTTTGCAGAACCATCAGACTAGAGCACAAAAAGCATTTATTTGAGTCATATCAACAGTTACAGCAAACATATGGTCATAGCTTATTGAGGAAGCAGCAGAGAATTTTCCTTCATGAATAAACATTACTTCCAGAGCTCTGGCACAGCTCTGAGATGCGACTAGGTTTGGCTGAGGAAAGAAATGAATGGCAGTAGGCTAGTGCTGGGCACTCTCTTAACCCAGGTGAACTCCCAGTTCAGAAAAAAATGCCTTTCAGCACATCTCTCATTTGCACCAAATTCTCCCTAATGAATGAGGTAGCTCCTGGTCTCTTCTGAAGGACATTCACACACAAGACTTTTGCTCTGAATCTATGTTCAGATATCAGGATCTCTGCATGCCTCTCACTACCCACAGGTAGATAAACAGCAAGACAAAGGTGCAATTTGATTAAGCCAAGCTGAGATATTACTGGGTACCATCACAGGCTGGTGTACTTGCAATGTAAACTCATTTCCCCTCCAATTTGATATCAGCAGGCAGCTTCCAACCTCTCTGGAGTTAGGACTGTAAATAGGTATTGGGTGATATTTATTCTCCCACTGACAAGCTCATGCAGAAATGCAGCCTAGGTGGTCGCCCATGGTTTGCCCACTTTGGTCTCATTACAACAAATTATCATTGCATGAACCTTCTTGTTCCCACTAAGCTTCTGCCTAACTGAAGGAAACACACCCTGTTGTCCCGGCAACAATCTACTAACTCAGTTCCAGACAGGCAGCTTGCATTCAGCCACAGCAGAGGCTAGCAAAACCCATCACGAGCCTTGGGTCACTACTACCATCCCTGATGCCAATGAGCAGAGACTTCCTGAACCAGGGATAATCTTGCATATAAATTTTAAAAGTTGTATGTAGATTCTTGTTCTTCCATAAATCTTTTAAAATAAATGCAATTTGATTTTGCTTCTGAACCCATTTTAAAAATTCACAACATCCTGGGCCAAGGAATTGCACAGTTTAAGTGTCCACTGAAAGAAAAAATATATGCTTTTCTGAATTCACTTTGAACCTGCTCATTGCTGGTTTCATTAGGAATTGCCTAGTTCTTTTTACAAAGACAGAACTATTCATAACCTAACCACAATATCCCTTTCCCTAGGGAGAAAAACCATAAAATCCTCTTTCATATCCCGCCTTAAGCATTAATTTTTCAGGCTGAAGTTTCCTAGACTATTTAGTTGCTTCTTGCATGGAAGCAGTTCCCTATCATTTCTCCCTTGTATCTTTTGGGTTTTTTTAATTCTACCCCATACTGCCTTGCCCTGGACTTGCAAAATACGGTTTTATCTGACTTTTGTTACAGATTGGGTTTGACTGGGGCTAGCTTGGCTCCAAGGTTTCACTAAATGCATGCTCCCACCCTTCCCTGCAAATCCCTGTCGATCCCATGTTCATTGCTGTGCCCTCCTCCCTTCAGGTCTCACTTATACACTCAAGCATCCTGTGGGCATCTCTCCTTCCCCAGCTCCATCTCATCACCTTTTTATCAACACTGACAGTTTGCTCTGAAGCAAACCCATCCCCTGAGAGCTCCCCTTTCAACTTTCTACGGCTTTGCATTTAATTTGGCTATTTTTTGCCCATCATGCTCTTACTCCAGCACTGTAGGCAGCGTGTGACAGAAAAACCACTTAGCAGAAGGAAAACCACAATCCTGCCAGGGCATGCAAACCCCTGACACTGTAGCATTTCCTTCCCACCACTGATGTGCTTTTAGTGGCACACTGATGCTCCTTTATTCATCCTTCAGTGATGGATTTGCAGTCTCAATTCAGCAGAAAGTAGAACCAGCAATCACAGAAAGCAAAAAGGATTCCCAGATTGAAAAAAGTGAAGTGAAAAGACATTATCTTGGACTTTGCCTCAATATCTGTAGCAAGACAGAGATACTGATTTCATTTTTCCCACTCTGTGTACAAGAACATTGTTACTTGCTATAAAAACTAGTTTGCACTTCTGCAACGGCTTCCAGTAGAAAATGTCCAAGCACCCAAGAAGAAATGTTAAAGAAAACTTTATTCTTAAATGTTTGCAGAAATTGGACTCAAAGATCAAGATGAAGGAAACCTCACCTTAAGCCCTCACACTGAGTCATTCTAAACAACATGAAAGAAATCACCAGAGACTACTTCTGGAAGATTATTTTTAAGCACAAACAAGTTTAAAAAAGTTCCTAATCTTTCAGCCTTTCTTTAACCAACAAACTAAATAAACACTTGATCTTTTTTATCCCTTCAGATCACTCTTTTCGTAAATCGAATTTGTGAGCTGAGCCCTTCTTCCTGATTTCAGAACATGTAAACTGAAACAAAAGATCCAAAATTTAAGACAAAGTTTTACAAGGTGGGTTGTCAAAAACAACTTAATCTCCTCATCAGCATCTAAACAAGATCTCTAGTGCTCTGACATGAAGCATTCTTAAAGGTGTATTCCAGGGCTTCCTGACTCCTTCCTCAAATCCCCCTGTTCTTCCAGAAGTTGTAGAAAGCTGGATTTATAGAGATCCAGACTTTCAATTTAATCTTTCTATACAGCTTTTTCCATGTTGGCACCTCCAGACAGCAATTCATAGTAAAGATGACTAGGCTCAAACCTCTAGCAATGCTTTTTTGACTTGCAGAGGCAAGAGTGACTACCCTGATAGTGTAAGACCTAAAATGGGGCTCACCCAGCTGTATCTCCTCTGTACCTCACCGTCTTGCCTACCAGAAGGAGACAGAGATGTTGTGAGGAGGAAAACATTAGAGATTCTGTGGGTCTTCCTAATAAAACAAGCCAAGCAGGGACAGGACATGAGTGCAGCAGCTCTCAATGATGGTTCAAGTGCTGTGAGAGTCAGGAGAGTTCTCCTCAACTTTCCAACATTTAGTCCAATCTGCATTAATTCCGTGACTTGCTTAAACGTATATGGAAACTTGACTAGTAGTATGACTATGAGAGCTCAGGAGACCTGCCCACTCTAATGAAGTGCAAACCCTCTCACTGACCAGCTCAGCTTGACTTGCTCATCGAAGGCAAACAGGCAAGTGACAGATCCCCTTAGCAGTGTGCTCAGTTTACCAATCTGGAATAAGCTTTGGAAAGGTCTCTCTTATATTAATTATGGCATGATTAAGAGGAATCTTACCCTGTTTCTACTTTAAAAGATCATCCTGTACCTTCAAGACCAAATTATGTGCTTTGCAATAGAGGAGATTTTAAGCCAATGCTGTGTTGCTCTTCTTCATGGTAAACATTGTGCTAAGATATGAGTCCCCACTGAGAAAAAGACAGGGTAAAATGGAAGTTTCCTCTACAAACTGTAAGACACAGACTGCCTGTCCTGCTACTAGAAAAGATACTTCAGCCCTTGTGCAAAGCTGGAATGAGCTTCACCATGTAAAATCTTCATGATCTGGCTCTTGGTTATTAAATGTGCTGGAAACGTGCTTCTTGCTTATAGATACAGAGAGGCATCTGCAGAAGTAGGAAAGGTTGTGTGGAAGCCCTGTACCTTAGCTCTGTAGAAAGGGACAAGGGGGACCAGAAAGCTTTGGTTTCAGATGTAGGCATATTTAATGATTAAAAGGCAAGAAAAAAGGAAGGCTAAATTTGTCAGACACTGATAATTTAAAAGCTTAGGCCTGGTAGATGTAAAGTGTGGTACCTCTGACCTCAGCTTCTCACATTCTCCACAGTTTCATTTTTCTATGTTTAACGGTCTGAATATCAAGAAATAAAGGCACCTAGAATACAGAAAGTCCAGCGCATAGTAAAATCTGGAAAAGTCTCCAGCAACTGCAGCAGGTTTTGGATCATGGACATATATTGTAATGGGAATTTGACATTAACTTATGGCATTGCAACGTTTTTCAGTGTACTCACATAAAAAGGGTGGATACCATCATGAAAGTGCTCTGATACAGTGAGCAGGAAAAGAAAAAAGAAAAAAAAAAAAAAAAAAAAAAGATGAGGAAGATTTCTTAACCAGAAATCTGATGGGATGCGAGGGGAACAAACACAAGTTGTTGTCAGAAACAAAAGCTCTGCATACATGGATTTAATCTAAGCATTATCCACAGCTTTGAAAATAATCTCAATTTTCTTTCCATTGGTCTGCAGCAATGGCATTTTCTCCTTAATTTTATAAACTTTGCATAACTAAGGCTGTGTGTGTCCATACATTATGCCATGCTTTAAAAAAAAAAGTAACCAAAAAGTCTGATGGCATTTAAAAATGTTGCATATTCTTCAAACTAAAATGACTCAGTACAAGACTTGTGTCAACTAAACGGCTGTTAATTGCAACAAGCTACAAGACAGCTGTTCCCAAGTCAAATAAACACTGCTGTTAGAAAGCTTGCAGCCAGGACATGTCAGCAACAGGCAAAACAAAAGCAAAGCCTCCACCCTTATAGCATATTAAGGCAGAAAATAGATTCTGTAACATCTTGTGACTGCATCTGTAGAAAAGTGAGGTCAAGGCAAAAATCAGCTCTTAGTTTGACAGGGAAGAATGATGAGGGGCTCTGTAGATTTGTGTTTGAATTTCATCCTGTTGCTAGTATGTGTTTGGATTTCAGGTGATAGGGTAGTCTCAGACAGCGACAAGCAACTGAGGAGGTACCACTACTCAATAGGGAATTAGCAGTCCTCAGCGGAGAGGTGCACTCTCCTCGAGCAGTGGATTACCAAGCAAGGATGGACAGCCTTAATAACAACTTGTTAGGGAAAACAGCTTTGGGTACTATTCCCTCGGAAAGACTCATGGCCTGGAAGAATGACCATCATCTTCGGACTAGATCAAAGCAGCTAGCACAAAAGTCTGGGGACTGCTCACATCTAAGGGTTGAAGCTGGGTTTACCACCATGGCAACACGTGCCTCCTTCACATGTTTCAGATGCCAGTTTTCCTAGCATGGTCAATGGAAGGTTATCCTCTGAAAAATACAGGGCAGATTTCTTTTGAATTTCCAGAGAGCAGGCTCCAGCTCTGTAAGAGCTACAGCATGAAGGGTTGGTGGCTGGGAAGAGTCCCAGAGCAGGTTAATAAAGTGTTAATGGAGGAGGACCATTTGGAGGTATCATGCCTGTCCCAACTGAATATCGTGGCCACAGTCCAATAACTGGAAGAAAAATTTCTGTTACATAAAAGGCACCCTGACTCTGGTACTGATCCTCTAAGAGAGATAAATGAGTCTGAGGTTTAAGGTCTTGGTGTCACATAGTTGAATTTTCTGCTGTTCTAGAGGAGGCCACATTGCCCAGGAATGAAGAGGACTGATGTCATATCTGGATGCTGTTGGCCAGAGCAAGACCAAAACCAAGAGGCTCTTTGTATCACCTAGACCAGAGTAATAAAGAAAACTAAATGAAAAACTAAGGAAAGACAACATGGAAAGAAGTCCAGGAGGTCCCTTTGCCTTTAAAGAGATCATTAAGTTCATATGCAAGTATCAATTTTAGACTGAACTGAATTGTTCTCCAGGCTTCATTGAGATGTTAAGTAGATCCTCAGAGCTTGATTTAGTTGACGAGTAGTAGTCATTCCTGATGTCCCAGAATATATAAGACTTTTGGAGGGGCTAGTGGATATAGTACAAGACCTATGAGAGCTCTGCATGATTCTAAAATGACAGCTGGAGTCCACACTGATTATCCAAGAGCATCTGTTAAGAACTTTGACATGTGGCTAAGGGCTGACAAGACCTAACCCCTGTTCAGGGGTTTGACTATTTTTCTTCAGTTTTATCTTTCTTTGCTCTGAACCATGGGGACAAACCTGCCTGCTTCACCTGCAAGCAAAGCCTCTCTGCAAACCTTCTCAGCCTGGGGACAGGTCTCTCCTCTGGCTGCACCAGGGCCACTTTAAATTATCACCCAGAGTCCCCTTCAGATGTCTGCCAAGATGTATATTTCCCCTGGAGGTTACCACCCTTCAAATCTCATTTGAATGCTCCCTTTGATACAGAGTTTAAAACAGTGGATTTTTGCTAATAAAACCATCTATCCTCACACATGTGAAGGTGTAAGGAGCACCCGTATGAGCGCTTGGCAGGTCTCAGGGATGTACTATCACCCTGACCCCAACCTGGGGTGAGTGGTCCATTGCCCCCTTTCCCACCCTGCCATATGCACTATCGTGAGTGCTTGAGCTGCCATCAGCCATGTAGTGCCTGCTCTAGCGATGGAGCACCTGGAGAGCTGCTGATAACCAGACTGTCATACAAATCTGACCAACACCTATTCCAGGAGATCTTATGCAACTGGAAGGTGAGAATTCACTTGAACTTTTGAAAGCAAGGAACTATTAATTATTTCTTATCTTACTGCACTATAAACAGATGGTGATGAATAAAGACTCCTAATCGAAACTTCATTAATATTTTTCCAGCTTGACTTTTAATTTCCATATGTTCACTGCTTCTCCTCCCGTCAAACACGCCTTAACGTCTTCAAGGGAGACTGACAAACAACCCCAAGTTCTAAATTTGGCTTTTCAAGTTAGCCTCCGCTCTAGGCCTGTGGAACTGCAAAAGCAGTATTTGGAGTTTAAACAACGTGGGCCATTTCCCACCTGGATTTCTTTGCATGTGAAATGCTGATGATTACAAATACACTGTGAGACTATGCAAGGCAGAAATCAGGAGGTCTAAAGCCCAGCTAGAAATCAATCTGGCTTCAGCAATCAAAGATAACAAGAAATGTTTCTATAAGTACTTCAACAGCAAAAGAAAGACCAGAGAGAGCCACCATCCCCTGCTAGACACAGGAGGAAACATGGTAACCAGTGACGAGGAGAAGGCTGAGGTGCTTAATGCCTTCTTTGCCTCAGTCTTTAATAACAAGACTAGTTGTACTGAGGGAATCCAGCCTCCTCAGCCAGAGACAGAGACTGGGAGAACGACCCCCCTGCAATCCAGGAGACAGTCAGTGACCTGCTGCATCTCACAGACACACACAGGTCTATGGGACCGGACGGGATACACCTGGGGGTGCTGAAGGAGCTGGCTGGGGTGCTCACCAGGGTGATTTCCATCATTTCCCAGCAGTCCTGGCTGACTGGGGAGGTCCCGACTGATTGGAAATTGGCCAATGTGACGCCCATCTATAAGAAAGGTCGGAAGGATGATCCGGGAAATTACAGGCCTGTCAGCTTGACTTCAGTGCCCGGGAAGCTGATGGAGCAGCTCATCCTGAGTAACATCACACAACACATGTGGGACAACCAGATGCTCAGGCCCAGTCAGCGTGGGTTTAGGAAAGGCAGGTCCTGCCTGACAAACCTGATCTCCTTCTATGACAGGGTGACCTGTTATTATTGGATGAGGGAAAGGCTGTGGATGTTGTTTACCTTGACTTTAGCAAGGCCTTTGACACCGTTTCCCACAGCATTCTCCTGGAGAAACTAGCTGCTCGTGGACTTGATGGGCACACACTTTGCTGGGTAAAAAACTGTCTGGATGGCCGGGCCCAAAGAGTTGTGGTGAACGGAGTTAAATCTGGTTGGCGGCTGGTCACAAGTGGTGTCCCCCAGGGCTCGGTTTTGGAGCCACTCCTGTTTAACATCTTTACTGATTCTCTAGATGAGGGGATCGAGTGCCCCCTCAGTCAGTTTGCAGATGACACCCAGTTGGGTGGGAGTGTTGATCTGCTCGAGGGTAGGGAGGCTCTGAGAGAGACCTGGACAGGCTGGAGCCATGGGCTGAGCCCAACTGGGGGAGTTTCACTCAGGGCAAATGCCGGGGGCTGCCCTTGGGCCACAACAACCCCCAGCAGGGCTACAGGCTTGGGGAGGAGTGGCTGGAGAGCTGCCAGTCACAGAGGGACCTGGGGGGATTGATAATGAGCCAGCAGTGTGCCCAGGGGGCCAAGAAGGCCAATGGCATCCTGGCTTGTGTCAGCACCAGCGTGGCCAGCAGGGACAGGGAAGGGATCTGAGCCCTGGGCTCGGCACTGGGGAGGCCGCCCCTCGATGAGTGGGTTCAGTGTTGGGCCCCTCACCCCAAAAAGGCCATTGAATGACTCAAGCGTGGCCAGAGAAGGGCAACGGAGCTGGGGCAGGGTCTGGAGCACAGGTCTGCTGGGGAGCGGCTGAGGGAACTGGGGGGGTTCAGTCTGGAGAAGAGGAGGCTGAGGGGAGACCTCCTGGCCCTCTGCAACTCCCTGACAGGAGGGTGCAGAGAGGGGGGATGAGTCTCTGGAGCCAAGGAGCCAGCACCAGGCCCCGAGGGAATGGCCTCAAGCTGCCCAGGGCAGGGTCAGGCTGGCTCTGAGGAAGGATTTCTGTGCAGAAGGGGCTGTTGGGCGTTGGAATGGGCTGCCCAGGGCAGGGGGGGAGTCCCCGGGATCCCTGGGGGGGTTGAAGAGTCGGGTTGACCCAGCACTGAGGGATCTGGGGGAGTTGAGAATGGTCAGTGTGAGGTTAATGGTTGGACTGGAGGAGCTTCAAGGTCTTTTCCAACCGAGATGATTCTGTGAGCTTGCACAACTCAGCTCCATTGCCCACAACAAGTGTGAAGCATGTAAAAGTTAAGCAGATGTGAACAGGCACTGGGAGAGGGATTGGCACTGTTTTCTTTCATGTCTTCTACTTTTGATTGGGTTTCAAATAGTGCTCGCAAGACAGACACATCTAGGTTGCTATATAAAGTGCAGTGCTGAAGTCTTGAGGTATCAGAAGCAGCTCAACTGTAGCAGCTCCTTGATGGCTATTGGCAGTTTTCACTGACACTTAGAAAATCATCTCAGCTTTCTCCATGCTGCTGAAGTGTGGGGGACAGACAAAATGCTTCTCTGACTCTGTGAGATGCTGACAGTCTCAGTTGTGAAGTTCTGAGCTTGTTTCACTTGCACTTAACTTCAAGAATTTAGGATCTAAATCAAGTTGAAGGTCTTCCCTTTTGGAGGAAAAAAAGTCCTGAAAAAACATAAAGTGATCCAAGTTCAACAAAGGGAAATGTAAAGTCCTGCACTTGGGAGACAATAATGCCATGCACCCATACGGGCTGGAAAGCAGCTCTGCAAAGGACCTGGGGAAACTGGGGGACACCAAGTTAAACAAGAGCCAGCGATGTGCCCTTGCCACAAAGAAGGTGAGTGCTATCCTGGGCTGAATTAGGAGAAAATGTTGCCAACAGGTCAAGAGAGGTGATCCTTCCCCTCTGCTCAGAGCTGATGAGGCTGGGTCTAGGGGTGGAATCCCCAGTACAAGAGAGTCATGGACACGCTGGAGAGAGTCCAGCAAAGGCCTGAAAAGAAGATTAAGGGACTGGAGCATCTCACATACAATGAAATGCTGAGAGAGCTGGGACTGTTCAGCCTAGAGAAGAGAAGACTCAGGGGGGATCTTATCAATGTGTATAAATAACTGATAACACTCAAACAGAGAGGCAAGGGGCACAAACTGAAAATGAGGAAATTCCATTTAAACACAAGATATTTTTCCCAACTGGAACAGGTTGTCTAGAGAGGCTGTGGAGTCTCTATCCCTGAAAATATTCAAAACCAGACTGGACATGGCCCTGAGCAACTGATTTGGTTGATCCTGTGCTTTAATCAGGATTTTGGACTAGATGATATCAAGAGGTCCCTGCCAACATCAGTGATTTTGTGATACTAAGCCAAGTAACTATGTTAATGCAGAAAACTGCATCCCACCTGCTCAGGTCATCAGGCTTTGGTGTCAGGAGTCTCCTGTGATTTAAAGGTCTCCCCTCTCTGTTCTTGAATATTTTCCCTCATACTCAAACTTCCATGCCATTAAACTCCCAAACTGTGCCAGGATTCCTGTGCCCAAGTGCTGCCTGATATTCCCACCACTTCCCATGAAGGCTCTTTACTGTACAGTGCCATGCTTCCTGCACAGCAACAGGGTCTCCAGAGTTGCTTATCCCACCCAAACATGAGTCACAGTACCTTGTTCCACTGCCATCCCTAAATAATTCTCCTGCTTCTAAAAGAATATCTGATTGCAGAGAAAATTGATTAGCAATAATGGGATAAACGGATAACGAGCTGAGCCAACTGACCTAGACCTGATTGCTTTACCTGTCTTTTTAACAAAAAAGAGAGGATCACTTTTTTTTTTTTTTTTTTTTGGGGTGCTTCAGGTTAAGCTGAACTGTTTGCAAACTACAGCCATGGAGAGGTGAAGCTTTCTTAAAAACAAAACCAACCCCCCCCTCTGTGCTCTGGGATCATTACCCAAAAAAAGCAAGTGGAAGTCAGCAAGAAGCAACAGGGTGGTGAGACCTGCCTTGCAGGAAGCCTTTAGGAGCTCAGCCACACTTCACATAGAGACTTGCTACCATCTGTGAGTTTGGAAAGCAAAACTGCCTTCAGCCATCCCCTCCTCCTAACCCTCGGGAGAGCTTCCCTACTGCTGTTAACTGTATTATCAGCTAAGCAGTCATTGTACTGCATACAGATGTCCTGGCTGAAAAAGTATCTGGAGTAAAAGCCTGGTTTTCAGTGGGGCTGGGATTGCATTCTTTATTTTTGAAATATATCTGTAAGGGTTTTCAAAATAATGCAGAGGACTGAGGAACTCTATTTGTTATAAGCTCCTAAAACTACCAAGTGCCTTGGAGAAACCCAGGCTGTGGAATTGTCTTATTTATTTGTTATACATTGCGGAGGTGGGAGATGCCACCAGAGAAACAGCCTTGTACAGCCAGAGAGCAGAGAAAGGGAAAGAAGACAGCCTAAGCAGCTACTGGGCAGCTTGCAGCCCGCTATCACAGCAGCTGATGGCAGCATACAAAATCCTTTCTGCAAAGTTTTCTCAAAAACTTCTCATTGCACTTGTCCAGCGGGGTGGCAGAGAGAGCTCTCATTGAAGGCATTCATGTCCTGGGCCTGACTTGGCTGAACTGAACCTGGCATCACCCAGGCAGGACTCCCCCAATCACTGGCTGCTGAAAATTTGGGATGACCTGGGAACCTTTTGAATGATGCAGCTGAACCCCCAGATCTGACCTGCTACCAGTTGCTTACAGTACACCAATCTTGCAGTGCTGCAGGGTCACCGGTGGTGTAACTGTACCCGAGATGCTGCTGAGCTAAATGTCCCAGGACTTTAGCTTCAGCCCCTGCATACCCACTGCAGCACTTCATTGCTTGGCACTGGCATACAGGGCAATGTGGCTTTGCATATGTTAGATATAACTTGAGCATTCCCAAGGAACTCTCTAGGCAGCTCCTGGGAAAACATCCACACAAATCTGCACCTGCAGGCACTGCAGACTGATGTGTGATACTATGGACAGATTTATTTGGGAGAAGAGAGATGAAGAAAGAGAAGAGGCAACTTAGCCCGGATGACATGAATTTTCTCTTCTGGGATGTTATTTCTCCACAGATACACAGTAGATTTGTGTGAATTTAAATTGGGGGTGCTGCCAAAATACTGCATTTCCTATTACTCTGTCTAACCACAGCACTTTTATAAGTCCCAATTGTAAAATAGCTGGACACTTTTCTATTTGTTTGTCCTTACCTTACCCCTGCCAGACAGGAAAATATTAATTTTTTTTTTTTTTAAAGGAGAAAAACTAAAGCCAAGAGACCCACAAGTCGCCAAGGGACCCACAAGTCACCTTAATTGCAGAAAGAGTGCTCCTGTGGTTGCAGTAATCTATGGATATCAAAGCAAAATTTGCAGGGAGACCAACTGTGAGACTAGCATGGAGTGGATGCTAGTCCACTAAAACATGCTTAGTGTGGGAAATCAAGGCATCCACAGCTAAGGATTCACATTTGCATGGCATCATTACAAGCAGACACCGTACGTGTCATTCACAGTATCTTATCTAGTGTATCCCTGCTATGCCTGCCATGAGAACGGCCCATTTCTTGCAAGGAAAGCCAGACACCTCACAGATAACAAAACTACAAATTTCGCTAGTCCAACATCCAGGTACATCTGTGTGTGATGCAGTCCAGCAGTACTTTCTCCTTAGCTGTGTGATAAGGGGATGAATAACCAACACTCCTTTTCCAACCTGTCAAAACCCAGCAAAAAAAATTTTCTACATCACTTCATACAAATGGTGCAGGCAATCTCACTGAGTTGAGTTTTAGGTCCTGTAGGAACAGAGTCTGCACTGAGATTAAGATGAGGCATTTTGTACATCGTCTCCTGCATTGAGCAGGGAAGAATTCTGCCACTTGCACAGTAATAGGTTTTTCAAAAGTTTTTTTTAACAATGCCTCAAACTATATTGTGAGCATTCTTTGGGAGCCAAAGGGCTGGAAAGATCATCTAACAAATAACCTAGTGAAAGTTTAGCTTCCTGAAATGCAATTCTGTATGTGATTGAACAGATTCATCACTCCTAATGATGGAATTGGGACTTTGCCTTATTCAGCCAAATCCCCTCCCAGGCCAGTGAACACCAGGACAGGAATCATCTGTGGAGTGTGGTTATTTCCAACACAGCTGAGCTGCTCACATAGTAAACAAAGATCTCGTCAACAGGCAAGACATAATCTGAACATGATTAATGATATCCTAAAAGAGTGGCCTACACTTGATCCGAATACACTAGAGCTACCTAAAATGAAGTGAAAGAAATCCCTCATCAAGTCACTCCCACACAATGGCTATTTGCCCGTGTGGGACAAACCAGTCTCAGTCTACTTAGTCTTGATTTTAATGATAAAGAATCTACTTCTGCATTGAATCACATTTGTCACTTTACATCTTCTAGTTATTTCAGCCTGGAGGTAAAAGGAAAATAGGGCAGAGGACTTCAAGGGCAGTCCTGTTCATGAAATTCAGTCCTGTGCTGCAATCTGCAACTACATCCTACACACCCCTTCATAAACTGGGCAAGCTCTCCCATGAAGTCAATAAAACACTCCTTCCTGCAGAACTCCAGAAAGGCTGTTCAGTATCCTCTGATGGTTACAAACTTCCTTTAAAGTCCAGACTTTGATCTCAGAGCTGTTTTATTCTCCTGTGTACACACTGCCAGCTTTAACTGGTCTTCCCTGCTGTTTTCTCCCTAGCTGCACCTTCTGCGGTCGTGCTGAAAAGCTAATCTCATCAGAGGTGGTCACACTTTTGTGACCCCTGTGTCTGTTCTGTGTCCCTTCTAGTGTCTCCCGAAATATAGGTAACTTCACAGATACTGAACCACACTCCAAACAGGGAATAGAGAGACCCTCATCCTGCTAAGAAAAAACAGCAGTCCTGTGGTCCAGAACTGGTGACACCAGGAACAGCAACTGGCACCCACTACCAGCACTGGAAACAGGTTTAACTTGAAAAGAAAGCATTGATTTCACCTGTGCATATACACACACTATAAGGAATGGGTGTTTGAAGACAAAATGGCATTAAGACAGACATTATTGTTTATCAGTGGAAATCTACCTGTTTATTCTGACCTGGTGATCAATCTCAGCACTACCATCAGATGTTCTTAACAGGTGACTAATCTATCTGACACATCAAATTACTTCTGTGATGAAACCTCTCTGATCGATACAACCGATAATGGCTTCAAAACAAAGCTTATTTCCAGACTGCGCTGAAACGGTGTGTTTCCTTATTTCCACTCATTTAATTAGAAAGGATAACAGATCTGTTGTTAAACCTCAAGTGATTTTCTTTTTTGCTGAAAGGGTGTGGAATGTGCAGCAGGCAACACACCTACCTGGCCATAAATCAAGGTATTACTTTATGGATGGCAGGGAATCTCAATTGCTTTCCATCCTCCTTCTCTGAGGGGCTGACTTGTGTTAAAATTACATTTTTCTTGGGAGCTTTACTGGGATTTTTTCTTTCCAGCAACGTTCAGATTATACAGTCATCACCTACATATGATCTCGTATCATAACCATCGTAAGATTCTATCCAACAAACTTCCCCCTCACCCCCAACCGTCAAAGTCCAAAGTTTTATTTTGCAGCTATTCTCAGCTGCATTTATTGAGTTACGGAGCTCCACTCCAGAAAAACATCTCTTTCAACCTCCCCGTGCTCACATGCTGTGCCTTGAATACTCCAATGGGGAAACACATCCCATTCAGGTACTTTGAAGCTACCTGTCCACACCACTTTCAAAACAGACTTCTTCATAAGATGACGGACCCACAGTCACCCATTTGAGACAACACTTTAGAGATTAGTTTCTTGCTGTTGATTGCAAAGGCAGCCATCGCTGTCTAGATAAGTCAGTATTGAGGTCTTAAATATCTGCTGATGTTTTGGGGTAAAAGAATGCCAACTGCTTTCCACACAGTTTACACTGTAAAACTTGGTTGAACACATGCTGTGTCCCTACACACATGTTCCACGCTGATATCATCAGTGACCATTTCTACCCAGGGCATGCAGACATACAAAAATGACATATGACATTAACTCAGGAGTAGCAGGTACTGTCTCCATGGACAAAAAACGTTTTAAGTGTTCACAATTGCAATTTCTGAATCAGTCCCATTAACAACTATGGACAGTGACTTGCAGAAATTAGATAATTAAGAGAATTATCCCAGAATTATCCCAGTCCAATATTTCAGCATTCCATTATGAAAAACAAACTCCAAAGGATTTTTATATACTTGCTAGTGCTTGGGAATGAAGGGCCTGCAACATGACTAAGTGTGCTTTTCCACCAGAATCAGGAAAAATACTTTCAATGGTTTAATGCAGTGGAGGGGAAAAAAAAGCTGTTTCGGATTAAACGTTCCAAGAAGAAAAATAATTTAAAAAAGCAGAAAAAACCCCCCCACTTCAAGTATTTATTTTTCTATTTTGAATGTACTGTATTTAATTGAATTTCTTTAAATATCCATGAAAATTAAATGAAGCATTTAGCTGGCTTCCAGATGAATGTTTTTAACTACCCTGATTTCTGCCTTTTACTGGATTCCAGAAGAACATTTCTTCAAACAGCTCCATACAGGGACACTTGAAATAATTTCTGAATCAAAGAAAACGGTACCTTAGTAGATAAAAAAAGCAGGAGCCAAAAGCCATCCTTGCATTCAGTAAAGCTCCTCCAGGGATCAGCTTGTCCCCAGGGTGCTGTTCTATCATTAAGTAGTACTGTGCAGAATAGCCCTTCAGTCTATAGCTTAACTCCAAGCAATGCCAAGGAAGAGAGAATGAGAAGACACACTCTTCTACTTTTTTCTCTTTCAGGAGGTAGGATGCAAATATCAAGGAGGATATGCATCTTCCCACCCCATCCCCCAGCAATGTTCCTTGGTTTTGGAGCCTGACAGCCTACCACAAGCCCCTACACCTCCTTTACTCACAAAACCAGGACCTGTAACTTGAGAGAGGCACTTAGAGGAAGAGGTTCAACTGGATGCCTCAACTTGGGACTTCGACAACACTGTTGTGGGACAGGATGGGACAGGATCTCTCTCCTTGGGAGGCTGGAGAACAATGGTGGCATCATTGACCTGGCCTTCCTCTCCTGATCACTGAAGCACGGAGTGGATTAAGGGGACCAGAGGGCTTTCCAGGAGGACTGCCCACTGTGGTGTGTGCTCCATGTCATGTGTCTCAAGGAGGGGATCTCAGCCACCTGGCCCCACTTCATAGACACCTTGCAGCCTTGGACCTCATCCTTCCTGCCTCTGCTTTGCCACCAGGACAGGATCAATTCTGGTATGAGACTGGGAGGGCAGTTCAGTGGAAATAGAAAGGCTGCCATGACTTCCCCTGAAGCAAATCAACGCCTAAGAGAACTTCAAGCTTTCAGATCCCAGAGAAAAACTGCGTAAGACACTTCCAGTTCAGAGAGATGGATGGGTAACTGTGATTAAATACACTGAGACACCTAAGCTAGGCTTACCCAGGTGGGAGGCAGCAAGGGATCCCCAGCGAGCTATTCAAACTCTCGGTTGTTTGCATCGTACTTTGGAAGGATCTCTTTCACTCCCTCCTAATGTAAGAGCTCAACATCAGTTGGAGTGACTGCCCTGCTCTACAACAGAAGGGGTGAGAAATGGCATGGCAAGGCAAATGTGAGGTTGGGTGATGCTGGCTCGCAGGCCAGGGAGAGAAGAGATCATCCCCATACCTGAAGTCTGGTTATCCCCAATAAGCTCTGCCAAGCACTGGCTGCGCTCCTCTTCAATCTCCTGCATGATGCTGCACTCTGGATGTGTGCTGGATGCCTGCAGAAAGGGCAGAGAAGAAGAGAGTGAGCAAAACCCATCTACCATGAGAGATGCATTCCTGGGGATTCATGGCCATCTGAGCTCTCCTGGGTCACTGCATGATGGGGATATACATCCAGCTTTACTTTATATTTGCTTAAGAGAAGGGAGTGTAATGCAGAGCCTGCTGTAAAAACAGCACTTGCCTCCATGCTTTCCTTAAAAAACCCCACAACCTTCTTTTTTTCTGATGGTGAGGCACGATTCTGCTTCTTTATGCTCCAGGAACCCTGCCTGACTAACCTAACACTAACAGCTATCTAGGGCAGGAAGACGGCAGTTTATTTAATATTCAAGCCCAGAGCAGTGGGATCTGTGCTTACATGATTTATTCCCTCCATTCTCACACGGCCTGCCTCCTGCTTCATACTAATTCAGAGCAAAACAAAATCAAGCAAAAATGAAATCTCTGATGCAGATTAGGAGATCAAGAAGCTAAAAGGCAGGAAATTCCGAATGACAAGACTTTCTCTCCCAACCGGTTTCTCAGTCAGACCTAATTATATTGTGTTTGTAATAGAACAGTGGCAATAAATGTTCAGGTAATTAATTAATCACGGAGTCCTTAAAACATGTAATTCATGAACTGCCTCAATCATAAAATGTCCAAATGACTATTTGCATTCCAAAAAAGGAACCATGAGCTGGACAACAGGTCACATAATACAGTGTTCCCCTGTCATCAACATGGTCTCAACTTGGAGGGAACACCTTGTTTCATTACTATGGCAATTGCAAGCAGAAATTGAGGTCCTGGTACACACAGTGCTCCACAAAACCCCATCTCTTTCAAAGAGACTGGAAACAACATTCAGCAGGGATAAACCTATTCAGAAACTCAGCTGAACAGAGATGGTGAAGAGGAATGATGTGGAGAGAGCAGAAGTCTCAGTCTGAGTTTATATTGCCACTGTTAAATGCAATGCAGAAAACCCCATGAGTTGGGTGAGCTTCAGAGACAGATTTTGAGGACACAGGGTGAGCCTTTACCCGTAAGAAGTCATTGATTCAGTGTTCACTCTTGCTGGATTTTGGAAAAAGCATATCTTTACATCAGAAGTAGACAAAAAGGAAAGAGAAAGGAGAAAAAAAAAGTATCTTTTGATATCTTGCTTCAAAACGCATAAGCTAGACAAGGCTGTAAGACAGAAGGCCAGAAATCCTTTGGCAGAACAATTGTTTAATGTAAATTCCACTTTGCGTTAAAATTATAAAATAATTTAGCACATTAAATTTATTTGCACCATTTCTTGTTGAGCCAACCTACGCTCTTCCATGTTTCACCCCATGTCTTGTTCAGACTGTAATTTCCTTAAGGTTGAGAATGGGCGTTGATTAGTAGTGTAAAAACAATTAATTATGTGGTTTTCTAGTCAAATTAAAAATAAAAAAGCAAACATGAGAAGGGGGGGGGCAGAAATTATTTGAAGTTGTTTTGGTACTCAAATGTTCCTTTTTCCCAAAGGGAAACAGAACTTAGGAATTCTATCTTGGCTCATCTAAAATACAATAGAAATATTTTGTTTTGATTTATACTACTTGTCTTTTTATTTTAACCTTTAAAAAGCATGAGGGGAAACATGAGAGATTTGCAGAACACTTGTGTAAAAATAAAAGTCTGAAATACTTCCAAAATGTTCTGACTTTTTCAAAGGAAAGTTTTAACTCTCTGGACTTAAACTATTGCCAAATTCATCTCATATCTATAAATAACTCAAGTTTTCACTTTATAAATTAATTCATACAGCTCTAACTTTGATCAGGGTTGGCACAGCACTGTGCACTTCTACAACATTTTTTTTTTCCTTTTTTTTAATGCAGTAACTTTTCTAACGAGTCCATTAGCAAGTACTTCACTGCCACATCTTCCCTCCACTAAAAATGCTTGTCTAAATTAGTTGATTTGTTTATTTATCTCAACAGCCTGATATTTGCTTTAGAGTAAATGTTTTACCACCTTTCCAAAAAAAATGAGGCTAATTCATCGTTAGTACTCTGAAAAGAGAAGGCTGGGGTACTCAACAACTTCTTTGCCTCAGTCTTCAACAGCAAGTGCTCCAGCCACACCGCCCAAGTTGCAGAAGGCAAAGGCAGGGACTGGGAGAATGAAGAACTGCCCACTGTAGTAGAAGATCATGTTCAAGACCATCTAAGGAACCTGAAGGTGCACAAGTCCATGGGACCTGATGAGATACATCAGCGAGTCCTGAGTGAACTGGCAGATGAAGTGGCTAATCCACTATCCATCATATTTGAGAAGTCATGGCAGTCTGGTGAAGTTCCCACTGACTGGAAAAGGGGAAACATAACTCCCATTTTTAAAAAAGGAAAAAATAAAGATCCAGGGAACTACAGGCCAGTCAGTCCCACCTCTGTGCTCCGTAAGATCATGGAGCAAATCCTTCTGGAAACTATGCTAGGGAACATGGAAAGTAAGGAGGTGATTGGTGACAGCCAATATGGTTTCACTATATGGTTTCACCATGGTTTCACTAAGGACAAATATTGCTTGACAAAGTTGGTGGCATTCTATGATGGGGTTACAGCATTGGTGGATAATGGAAGAGCAACCAATGTCATCTACCTGGACTTCTGTACAAGTCCACTATCCTGCACGACATCCTTGTCTCTAAATTGGAGAGGCCTTTGTTTGACAGATGGACCACTTGGTGGATAAGGCATTGGCTGGATGGTCGCACTCAAAGAGTTGTGATCAACGGCTTGGTGTCCAAGTGGAGAGCAGTGACGAGTGGCATTTTTCAGGGGCTGGTGTTGAGACCAGCTTTACATCTTTGTCAGTGACGTGAACAGTGAGATTGAGTGCACCCTCAGAAAGTTTGCGGACAACAGCAAGCTGTGTGGCGCAGTCAACATGCTGGAGGGAAGGGATGGCATCCAGAGAGACCTGGACAGGCTTGGGAGGTGGACCCGTGCCAACCTCATGAAATTCAACAAAGCCAAGTGCAAAGTCCTGCACATGGGTGAGGGCAATCCCATGCACAAATACAGGCTGGGCGAGGAGTGGGTTGAGAGCAGCCCCAAAGAGAAGAACTTGGGGTATTAGTGGATGGAAAACTGCCTGTGAGCCAGCAATGTGCTCTTGCAGCCCAGAAAGCCACCCGTGTCCTGGGCTGCATCAAGAGAAGTGTGGCCAGCAGGTCGAGGGAGGGGATTCTTCCCCTCTGCTCCACTCTCATGAGATTCTCCTGCAGTGCTGTGTCCAGCTCTGGGGCCCCCAACATCAGAAGGACACAGCTCGAGCCCTCCCTGGAAGTGTTCAATGCCAGGCTGGATAGAGCTTTGAGCAACCTGGTCTAGTGGAAAGTGTCCCTGCCTGTGGCAGGAAGGTTGGAACTAGATGATCTTGAAGGTCCCTTCCAACCCAAACCATACGATTCTATGAAAAGTGAACTTGTGATAGATTCAGGTAAACTTGATTATAGATTTAATTTTTTAAAATCTCATCTTGTTTTCAAACAGTCTCAGAGGAAAGTCATCCATGTTAGGCAAACGACTGGAAAAAGAATGTCCAATACCTAAAACACTGAAATAGATGTGATCTTGGCTTTTTTTAGTGCTGGTGCTGACTTGCTGTGAGCTTTTAAGCAAGGGGGGTGGCTCCATTGACTGAAGGAGTATTTAGATGCCCAGTCTCCACTGATTCCAAAAAAAGCCAGACACTGAGGTGGGATATAGTCTCCCAGAGATATCTACTTTCAGTTGAGATGTCCTAGGGTATCTCTTGGCCAAGAGCTTTCGCTCCAGCGGGCACACACTCGTGTAAATCACACATGGGACTTGCCAACCCCAAAACATCTAGCTTAATTTATATGAGGTATCTGCAGCAGTTATTAGATACTGAAAAGCAAACAAACAGTAAGTATGCAGAAAACACCAACTTAGGTAGGAGAGGGTAGGAAGGCTCTACAGAGGGAGCTGGACAGGTTGGATCAATCTGGACAGTTGGCCAACTGTGTAAGTTTCAACAAGGCTTAGTGCCGGGTCCTGCACTTCAGCCACAACAACCCCATGCAATGCTACAGTCTTGGGGAAGAGTGGTTAGAAAGCTGCCCAGCAAAAAAGGACCTAGAGGGGTTGGTTGACAGCTGGCTGAACATGAGCCAGCAGTGTGCCCAGGTGGCCAAGAAGGCCCAACAGCATCCTGGCTTGTATCAGCAATAGTATGACCAGCAGGATGAGGGAAGTGATTGTTCCCCCATATCCAGTACTGGTGAGGACAAAACTCGAATACTGTGTTCAGTTTTGGGCCCCTCACTGCATGAAAGGCATTGAGGTACTGGAGAACATCCAAAGAAGTGCAACAAAGCTGGTTCAGGGTCTAGAGGCCAAGCCTTATGAGGAGCAGTTGAGGGAACTGGGGGGGTTTGGTCTGTAGAAAAGAGGGCTCAGTGGAGACTTTGTCGCTCTCTACAACTACCTGAAAGGAGGTTGTAGCAAGGTGGGTATCAATCTCTTTTCCCAGGTAAGAAGCAATAGGACGAGAGGAAAAGGCCTCAAGTTACATCAGAGGAGCTTTAGACTGGATATTAGGAAAAATATCTTCATGGAAAGGGTTGTCAAAGAATTAGAACAGGCTGTCCAGGGAAGTGGTTGAGTCACAATCCCTGGAGGTATTTAAAAAGAGGTGTAGATGTGGTGCTTAGGGAAACAGTTTAGTGATGGACCTGGCAGTGTTGGGTTAATGTTGGACTCTATGATCTTAAAGGTCTTTTCCAGCCTAAATGATTCTATGATTCTAGAAACAAACAAACAAAGAGTGATATGTATCTCACCTTCTCTCTCAGTGGGATACATCTTCCTTTATTTTAGCTGGCTAAGAGCTGTATGTTTAGTCTGAACTGATTTTTACCATTCTAGTCCACAGAGAACTAGCGAGCATCAGCCCTGAAGGCTTTCATCCCACTTCACTGACTGTAGCTGGACCAGTTCAAACTAAAATGCCTACTATCTAGCTAGGGAAGGTTAGTGATGTGTGAATTGAGCATCTAAAGACCTTTAACTGAACCATCAAGGTCAACAGATTCACATTAGAGGCCTAGTTGATGGTTCATTTTCCACATTAACTAAACAAGTGAATAAATAACCCAAACAATGACAGCAACCCTCCTGTACCTCCTTAGTGGTAGCACTAATAACCTTCACATCACAGCTATCGTTGCCATAGGCTAACAAAGGCAGCTGGAATAAAAAAACCCAAACACATAGTTTTGGGCATCATTAGGAAATGGAAAAATGTGTGTCTTTTTTCATTGGTAGATCATCAGTTCAGCGGGCATGATGGTGATCAGGACAAGCTCAGCTGCCTTAATGCACCTCCCAGTTGAAAAAATGCTCATGTCTGAAAAGACCCCATAAGAGCAGCTAGTCTTGCCTGTCAGGGGGGATCTTCCCCAGGATAAGAGTCTAAAATAACTCTCCTTTCTTGGTGTATTCCTCCTTGAAAAGCTTGAAGTAGACTTTATGGACGTCTTTAGTTCTTCTCCACATCTGTCGTTTTGCTGTGTTGTTTTGGTTTGTTTGGTTTTTTCCTGTGGAAAAGGCAGAGATTTTGGGCTTTGGCATCTTTCACTGCAGCAGACAATTGGCTACGCAGACGTGGGGCTGAGGACTACACTAATTCACATTTTCAATCCAAAAAGCACAGATAAAGGAAAAGCATGACCAGCTTTGGTTAGTTCATATTAACATCAGCTTGTGAACAGTAATCCAGTTTCCTGGGCATATCATTGTGGGTGAAGCTGAAATTAAGGAAACCCTCCTTCACTGAGCCCTCCTGGCATGCCCAAGATAGCACATAAAAATTGGGGTGAGCTTGTCAGGGGTCGTTTTTCCTGCACAGTCGGAAGCTCTGAGTAGAAAGATGAAAGGAATGTTTTTCTGGATGTGATTTCCTGCAGCAACTCTCATGTGGAATTATCCCCAAAGTCTTTAATAATGAGAGTTTTCCTTCCCGCTGGATCCCAACAATTGTTAGAGGATTACCGCACAGTCTGGTACTGCAAAGAAAGCCATTGTGTACACTCTTTAATTAAATACAAGTCAAAGGATTGTCACACACTGAAGGAGCCACAGAAATGTTTAGTCTCATCTATGCTGTCTGCCATTAGCAGGGCCAAGTTAACCATGGGCCAACTCCTTTGCTCAAATGTCAACTCCCCAAAGGCCAGTGGGACTCACGCCAAAGGCGCAGCAGCCACAGCTGCAGGTGAGCAGGAGTATGGGCCCACAAGAAGTGATGTGAGCCTCAGTATCTCCTTTCTCCTGATCCCAGAGGGTTCCTGGGCTTACCTGGCACTCACGTATGGAGACTCCAGCTGACAGGGTGACTAGGGTGACCACAGGGATAATAGAATTTGGAGTCAGACGAGGAGGGGGTACAATTGAAAAGCCTACAGATGATGAAATCACATCCCTCCTTCAATTCTGTTCAACTCCCAAGGCCTACACAGTAGTGACACAGGGGACACTTCAAATTATCTGAATGAGAATTTCTTATGCCATTGCTACCTTCATATAACTTCTGTGAAGGTAGTAATGGAGTAAGACAAGAGCATCAGTTGCCTTCTAATGGTTTCTATAACTTTACTTCAGTCACTGATCTAGGTGGAGATGGAGTTTCTTAACACTTTTTCACGTGGACAGCAAAGGAAATAAAATATTTCAGTAGGCAGTTCTTATTTCAATCCTCAGTAGCATAACCTGAAGGAGCTACTTCTGGCTAGTTAGCAGAAGAGCTCACTATTAATTTCAGTCCAGAGGCTTTCATTTATGCTCATTATTTGTTGGAGCACAGGACTGAAGGAACTTCTTACACAACAATCTTGGCTATGATTTCTTCCATAACTTCATCCAGCTCTGTCTTAAAACTAGATTTTCAGCTTATTTTTAGTTTCTTCCTTTTGAATATCCTCAGGAAAATGCAGGTTTTTTCCTAAAAACCGTCTGAATGAGCCAAAAAAATACTGCGCACAAGTGCAAAAATGAGCAAAGAAAGTGGGTCAAAAGACGACACCAACACAGGATTTTTATCTATATTGATGGGTAACACAATTTCCAACAATAACACAGTCAAAAGCTACAAAAGCTCTGGTGGTCTTGAGGAAAAAAGGAAAGTATTTCTGGAGTATTACAATTATTTGCTCTTCTAAAGGACCTTTGCCTAAGATTCCAAAACCATGTTACAAACATGTCATGACAACATGGGGAAGTAAATATTAGATAGCAGTAATATAGAATGTAGACAAACTGAGAGATACGACCAAGTTCAGAACATACCAAACACTCTGTGTGGTCTTTGTAGGATCAATAAAGAAGGACTTGCAAAACCAGTGGTTTTTAAGCAGAGGCAAGCTGTATTCTGCTACGATCGCCCCTCATGTTGTAAATACACTACTCTGCAACCAGCCATCAGTAAGGGACTCTCAGAGCACAGGTAGCAGCATGTGTCCCTAGGAGACTTTTCCAAATAAAAGAGGTCCAGGCAAATACCCAAGTATCCTAACTCTCACTTGGCTGTTCAAACCACTCCATTTTATGCTTCTGCCAAATATAATCATGCCAATAACAGATCTATCATTTGACAAGGAAAGCAGATGTTTTTTTCCAGCTCATCTAAGCAAGCCCTGTTAAACAAAGGCAACTTGGCCAAATCAATCCAGCAGCTTGTAGGCACAGAAACTTCATTTCGTCTGATTTTCCCCTTTCCGTGTGCGGGGTTAGAAGATCAAGGAAACATGTGCACAGTGTTTTGCAAGGAGCTTGGAGAACCAAAAGGAAAGGGAAGCTGAGCAGCTGCATTTCTTAACTCCTTAGTGACAAGCTTGTATATGTCTCTCTTGTAAAGCAGAGCTAAATTAGGGACTTAAGGAAGAAGTGACACCCTGGCACTGCAGTAATGTCACACAGCAATTAAAAGAGAGGTAGCACTTGAGTAAATTCTCACAACTAAGTAGAAGACAACTCCAGTGTCTGGGTAAGCACATTTAGCTCCTGACTTTAAATTATCATCTGGAGTAGGTAAGCATGAATTTCCTTTCCAGGAAGCTCAAAGGACTTGAATTCAGGCTACTGAAGAAATAGAGGGATGCTGCAACATTGAGATCAGTGATGTTTAGATCTACAATTCAGAGTAAAGAGCAAAGTGTTATAATACGTCTCTTACGGTTGAGAAAAAAATAAGCAAGGAACAATAGCGAAAGTACACAGAGGCAGCAAAGGAAGTAAAGAAGTGGACTCCACTACCTGACCTGTAGAAATTGGAGGGCAGCAAAATAACTTGCAGCTTTCTCTGAACTACTGCTTGTTGACTGCTTTTAATTTCCTTTTACCTTGGGGTCTAACAAGCAAAGCCTCTTGAGGAAAATTCTGTTCCTTTTCTTAAAGATTGCTCAGAAACGTAACTACTGAACTGATTAAACCTGGAGGAAATTCACTTTCAAAGCTTCTACTCATCCAATTGCAGCAGAAATACAAAGGAAATGCAGATCCAGAACTGCTTGACCCCCCAGGACTCTGAAAGATGATTTGGAATTCCATAAGCAAAAGTATGTGTCTATAATGTGAATGTCTACATCTGTCTACTTCACACTGATCATCCTTCCTCACCAGAAGAGAGAAGCAGTCAGGTTTTTTTATTTTTTTCATGCACTCAGGGAAGGACTGCGAACAGCAATGTGGCAATGTTACAGAGCAGACTATCAGCCAGTGTCCCCAGCATGGCTTTTCCTAGGCAGTGCAGGCACTCTGAAGCTCAGTGGCAGCTAGCAATTTAGACAAAAGATGGTGTTTGGCACTTACTGGGTGCCCTCTCCTTGCTTTAGCATAGCAGCCTTAGCATCTCCAGCTGAACAATCAAAACCGGACACATTCAGCATTCGGAGCACTTGGTATTTGAAACTTTCCTGAGCTCATCAAACAGTAAGTGACTTGAGGACACAGATCTTACAATCTTGTGATCCAGCAACCCTAAGAAAAAGCAAATTGGATCAGAGCACAGGTTTGTCAAGGTCAGTACCACTTCTCCAAGAGCAACCAGGAGGAGAAAAGGAACAAAAAACCCCATAGAAAAATAAAAAGACAGACTTGTATATAATAATCCTTTCTATGGTTTATGTCTTCCAGCAGTCACCACAGTGCCTTTCTATAATACAGTTGGTGATAAGGTTTTAACCTTCTATCAATACCTTCAATATCTTTTATTAAAACAACATTAGGACCAATTCCAGGATGATTTTACTATTGATATATCACTTCACATCCTGAAAAAGTTCCCCTAACAGGGCTTGTTTGTGCCACTACTCAAAGCTTTTAACTGAAATTCAGTTACATGCCTGGAACAATCTACAAATGCATCTCATTTCAAAGAGTTCACTTCAGAAGACTGATTACATACAAGGGGGAATACAAAAAACACAAAGATGTCAGCAAAAGATGAGTTTAGTTCATTCAGAGATTGAGAAGAAATGAATCTTTCCTCTTTTAAATGAAGCAGAAGTGATTCAGTCAACAAGGCTCTGGGCAAGAATATGGATTATAAAATATCCTTTATAAAGCATCAGAGATCTCTATAGAAAGATTCTTCACAATTTGAAACATCTAGGTGTGTCATCCAGGAAAAAGAGCCTACTAGGATGAGCTTCATCCCTAGGCTGTGTTTCAGAACAAAGGATCAAGTCAGTGTTCTCAGCAATGAGGGAGTCAAGAGTATCCCAGTGATTTAGAGCAACTCCAAGCACAAGAGCTGCCATCTTCAACAAACCAGGTCAGGGCCATCATCCTTCCCTTCTTTGGCTCAGGATGGAAGGAAGCAAAAGGGCAAGTCACTTGCTAAAACGTCTGAGGGAGAACAGGGAGAGAGCACTGCTGCCACGAAGAACAAAGATTACCAGGAATGGGGAAATCCATGCAGAGAGGAACTGAATAGATCCTCACCCAAAAGAGCATAGGATGGACACACTGACACAGCCTTGATTTAGAAGAACAGAACATGCTAGAGATCATTGTCTGGTTGTCCAGCACCCTCCTAGAGGAAAGCTGCTAGTTACATTTACATTTGGGAGCTCTGGATTCAGATGTTTTTGATAACCCCCACTGTGCCCAATGTCTAGTCTACATACAGAACATAGTATACCTGAGCTATTGATACAGAGGAATATATTCTTATCAGGACTTAGTGGACTAACTAATGATGGGAGGAGTGACTTACATTCCTGGAGGAGAAAATAAACAAGAGCTGAAATTATCAGCATTCACCCTGCACAGTTTTGAGTGGTCTGTGTGAAGGGTCGGTATGAAAACATGGGAATAACTCAAAATGTGGTTCCACTCTTCCTGGCTGAAAGGGACTTAACAGTACAAGTTAAACAGGTTGTAACATGAGCTTAAGAGCCTTAGACACACATGAAAATGTAATAAATATGACATGATACACACTCACACATACTGTCTAAACCAGGCATGCATACATTTCCACCTGAAGAGAGCACTGAATGTCTTCCCAGGAGCCTGAGTGCCACATGTAATTTCTCTGGCAGCCCCAACCACTTTCCTCTTCTTAACGCTCAGAAAAGACCCAGTATCCTAGAATGCAAGGGTGCTGTGACAAGGCTGCTTCTCAACTATTGTTACTTCTGCTGTGTACGCAGCTGAGCGTTAAGTGAAACAGACGATCAAAGACAAGTGTCAGATGCTACAAAGATCTGCATTACAAATCAAAGCAACCCACTAACAATTTCCACGTTTTGAACATGGCAAGTCTTGGCCAGAAAAGAGTTTATCAATGGCTCTAAGGAAGCAAAGATCTCACCCTCACACTTTCTGCAGGGCCTCACTGTCCTAGCTTGGCTGTCAGCTAGAGCTTTGCTTCCCGTCAGTCCCTGAAGCAAAGTCAACTTGCAGCTGCCTTCCACTGTGCAACTAGACTGTGATGAACCATCAGGTTGAACCATCAGATAATTAATTCTACTGTATTGCATTGGGCATAATCTTTTGTCATTCCTTACCTGCTAACAACACAGATGGGGGAAAAAGCTTAGGGGAAAGATGTTTCTGCTTTGTATATTTTCTGTTTTAAATAGACAAGGGCACAAATAACACAGGAAATGAACACTTAAATGGCAAAACCAAATCTTATCTGTACAGTATCACAAGACCTCTCTCAGGTCATGCCACTGACTGTAGATCTCAAGATGTTTTACAAAGGTAGTATCTCTAGCTTCTTTTGACAGATGGAGAAACCATGGCAGAAAACCCAAGATCACACAGCAAGTTAGTAGCTAGGGAAACAAAACAAAACAAAACCCCAACAACCCCAGAAAAACCCAACCCTCAAAAATCTCCCAAAACAAAAATGTCAGGTTGGTCTGGCTGCCTCCCAGATCTCCTTCCTTATACCAAAGATAGACAAAAGCAGTCCCAAAAACTTCCTAAATACTTCACACTCTGTGTTACCATCATTTGCATATCTCTAAAAGACTTTTCCATATGGAGCATATGCTGATGCTCACCTCTGTTAGAGATGTCCTGCTTTCTATGAAATATTTAAATGTTGTCCTCAAAATACCCAGGTCAGCCACCAAACAGCCAACAGAGAAAGAGAATTTAGATGGAAAATAGAGTGGGAAAGGAATTGGTCCTTGTTCTGTGGGAACAAGAGAAAGGCTTCAAATCTCATTTTAGGAATACTGAATATGAGGAAAACAATAGATTAGATAATTAGGAAGATAAAACCTGAGAGGGACATTAGGAGTGATCAGAACACCTGGGCAGAGCAGCTGATGGCTCTGGAAAGAAAACTATAGAGCAGTACAAGGAACAGCAAGCCTCTGAGCACTGACAGAAGTCTAGCCTTTGCTGTCAAGACTAAGCTAAGCACAAAAAGCAACGTGAATAAAAAGAGAAAAACAGGGGGAAAAAAAAAAAAAAGATTGCTATGCAAAGTGCTGAAATTCAAGACAAAACTAAAGAGAGGCCCAAAAAAGTAAGTCACATTTAGCCTCACCCCCCACTTCTGTTCACTGGCTTCTCCAAAGAATTGGAGGTTAAAATATAATTTTACTAATACAAAGTGGAATGGTTACACATGGTGAAAATTATTTAGCTTTAATAATTGAGAATGGACCTGACTGTGAAGGCAAACAAGGGTTTAGAGACTGCTGTATATGGCTGAAAGCCACTCAAAAGAGAATAACGTGCTTAGAACGGATGGTGGGAGTTGTATCATCTGGCTGAAAGTCAACAAATGTAAGGCTTTTTTATATGTAGGAAGGAGGGGAAAAAAAGACCAAGACAGCTATCAGCCAGTTTATCTGAGCACAAAAGTACACAAAACGGTTGAACACCACTTGAAGGAAATAGTAGAAAGCATGGCAACAAATGGACATTTAGATAAAATACAAAATGTGGTTTATCAAAAGTAAATTGTGGCAATGTAGCAGATAGGTTTTTTAAACAAGGTTCCTGGGGTTTTTTTTGGAGAGAGGAAAAAAATCAGTGGATCTAATCTTTTCTAGCTTCAATAAAGAGTCTGATGGAATACCAGAAAGAATGACTGCTTTAACAATAGATATGGGGATTAATACAACAACTGGAAGGAAACTAAGTATGATGACTGCAGGTTGGAATGAAGGCAGAAATAAGGAGCTGCAGGGAGTGGTATTAGCTTAGGATCCATTTGCTTTATTAAAGATGGAATGAAATGCAAAGATAAAAAGAGAACAGGAAAGAGGGAGAAACCAACAAAAAGGTCCATGAGAATCCAAAACCTCTGCTGGAAATGACAAGAGCAGAAGGACCTGTTAGCTGATTGAACTTGAGGGATGCTGCACCACATAAACCAAAGCTGCCCGACTGAAATATTACAGGCAACATACGTTTCTCCACATGGTCTCCATCTCCAGCTTATGGGGGCATTTTCTGAACATCCCCATAGAGGGCAATGCTTTTTGGTGGCCTGAGTGAGCAGGGTGGTGCAGAATCCATCACAGGTGTGCACGCACACATGCCTGAAAATGGCCAATGAAGATCTGCTTACAACTAGAGATGGGGACAAGGCCCCTTAAAGAGGGGCAAAGGGGGATAATTTAAAGCATAATGATGGTGCCTCAACAAGGATTAATCAGCTCTTTACAACCACCTCCCCTATGCTTTAGCAGCCCCTACCTGCCCAGAAACTTCTCATCCAGAGTCTGATTTTTCCTGGCTCCGCTCCAGCATCCTTTGATGCTGTATGCTTTCTCACATCAACTCAAGAGATAGCAATGATACCAGACCGCTGCCCCAGAAATTGCAGTCCTGCAGGCTAGCTACAATAATGCTGGAAAGCCATAAGAGGAAAAATAGAAAATGAAAATAAAAAGAAGGGGGGGGGAGAAAGAGAGAAACTAAACCCAGCTTTGTTTCTGGGAAGAAAGTATGAAACATCTCGCTGACTCCCCAAAACTCCTTCAAGTAGGTAAACTGATTTAGCTGAGAGACAAGAAGCAGCATGCTGAGCAGCAAGAGTATCAGTGAGGAGCACAGGGAACATTTACTTCCACAGCATTCACCTCCAGAAAGGTAAAAGAGGGGAGAAAAGGCAAAGGACTGTGAAGAAATCAGTCCTACCCGTTGCTTATTCATCCTTTGTCTTGTGTGCCTTTCAAACACTGAATATAATATGGGATAACAGAAGAGGTAGCTTCCAGGTGTCCCTTTGATTTCACTGGGAATTCAGTTCTCCAATGACCTTACGAAGTGGTGTGATTTCAGACTGACACTCAGCTCTTCTGTGCATGCATAAACAAACACAGCTCTGCACAAAGCCAATAACAAGAGTGGTCATTTTTGTTAATATAGCCTAGGAATCCACTGCTAACTCTCTCAGTGGTACCGAGCAATGATTTCTGGTTTTGATAAAACAACTCTGATACAGTCAGATGCTCTAGCAAGCTGAACGCAAGAGCCTGAGCCCCAGAAAAAGCTCAATCCTGCATTAGTGACACTAGTATTATGCCTCCAGCTAATACATAATCATGGCCTGATTAATTCTCTCCACTTGTAAGCTGGTGGAACTGCATCCAACATAACAGCAAAGTAACATAGCTGTGAATCATCTCTTATAATTATTGTTTTAACCACCTGTTCAGTAGTAAATATGACCAAAGGAAAATCCCAATATTGCTCAATGCAAGGATTCAGCAGTCATCTTGGTGACTACGGGAGACAAAGGAAGTGAGTGCCTAGTGTTATCTAAACGTTGAATTACAGAAATACTGGCTGGAAGGGATTTCTGGACTGTACTGGTCCAGCCTTCAGCTTCAAGCTGGACTAGCACCAATGCTACTCTTGCACAGCCACAAATTTCTCTAGCCAAGTCTTAAAAGCCTCCAAGTATGGAAATTGCACAACCTTCCTGGGTGACTGTTTGGTTGCTGCAAAGCCCCTGTCATGTAGAAATCTGCCTTATTTGTAAGTGCTCTTCAAGCACCCTTTGACTCCAACCCTGGGGCCAACAGAACTTGAGCTCAAAGAAGAGCCATATCACCATCTTTTATAAAGCAAAAAGCCATCTACATAGTTAGGTATCTACTTTTTCCCCTTTAAAAATAACAACCAAGAAAGCATTAGGAAGAAGTAGCCTTTTTGCAGATTAAAACATAAGACACAAACTTCAGTCAAAAAAATTTCTGTTGACTTGGAAACTGCCAGGATTTCACCTAGTTTCCAGGTAGCTGCCACAATATATACCCTGGCTAACCAACTCCACAAACACTAAGAATGGCATTATAAGAATGATTAAGGGTCTGGAAAACCTGCTAGTGTCAAAACAAAGCATCGCAGATAAACTGAGAGAGAGAGAGCACATGCGAGAGAGAGAGAAAGGGAAAAAAAAAAAAGTCTAATCAATCAAAACCAGCAAGTGCCTAAACTGTAAGAAGATTTCTTACCATGGATATCTATTTAATGGGGAAAAAAAATTAACAAATTCCTGTGACTGAATTGTCTAACGAGATAAATGAGGATTAGAAGTAAAGCATTGCTTGGGAATGGTCACATGACTTACAGTAGAAGTCTTCCTCGTCAAATCATTTGGGCCCGCTTGTACCGCGGGTCCAAAGCCAAAACTAATGGTTGGGGCTACGCAGATGGTCAAACTAAATTTCACACAGTCAAACAGCTGAACTCCAGAGGACCCTTCTGACCTCAACCAGCCTATGATTCTACACGAAAATGATTTCAAGTTGGTCAAGAGAAAGGGGAGCAGGTGCAATTCTTGGGATTCTCCTTTTAGCTATCATGATGACAGATCGAGGGCAAATAAAAACCAACAAAGATTAGGAGGGTTCATAAGGAACCAAGTATTTTAACCCTGTGTGATATGTCATAGGTCACATGGTTTCTGACAAGCTTTTGTCCCATCCTTTGTCAAGTATCCCAGTGACACAGACTCCACATCGCTCTTACAGACACTAATCAATTCCTAGGCTTCTCTCTGATGAGCATCAGAAAGGTTTTGTCTGTTTTGTGAAACACTATTTCCATGGCTGTAATTTAAGGCACAAATATCTAGTTCTACAAAGACTGGTTATGGAGAACATATCTTTTTCTCCCACTTCTTATTTGCAATATTTTTTCCACGTACTTAAAGACAAGTTGTGATTTCTCCCTTCAGTGTTCTGCTTTCCAGAATAAACATCTGCAGTTCTTTTGAATTTTTCCCCCACAGCATTTTTCAGACCTTTTATCATTCTTCTGTCCCTGCCTGGACTCTGGCTTCTTCCAGGGCTTTTACCCCAAAATGGCTATGTCTGCTCCAGTTACAAGTCTATCAGGGATCACTTGCCTCTTTTCCTTTAACGAAAACAAAAGTTTGGTTTGATTATGTTACTTGCAGTCTAACATAATCAGCAGCCAAACATAAGAGGGGTTGTCTACATGTTCAGCCCCTCCTCTGAACCCTTGACACAGAACACAGACTAAACCAGGCAAAAAAGAACAAGAAATTCTGATTTTGCAGGGGGAGAAGCTCACAAAGTTGAGGACAAAACATTTCATCAGGAGCAGGAACCATGAGTAACTCTTCCAGATACTTTATTTAAGTCTTAGTGACAAAATCACCTTGCAGCAAATTCCAGTAATGTCAGGGCAGCAGGTGAACGCCACACTGATGAACTTTGTCTTGCAGAGTCACAGCTGAACAAGAAAAATTGCAAGCAATGACATCATCATAAAGGAAAAGCAGAAAAGCTATCAGAAAAGTCTAAGTCTCCCCAAAGCACCACAACAGGTTCCAATATCTCTTGGATGTATACATTCATGTTGAAATGGAAGGGTAAATATACAGTTTTGCCCTGCAAAATCAACAGCAATTGATAAAAAAAGAGGCTTCTTAAAAGCCAGCATTTCCTTATTTTAGTTCCTCTCCTTTCACACAGACCAGCAGCTCACACATGCACATATGAGAACCTCACAGAGAGCTCCCCAGACAGGCAGGCTTCACAGCATACCTGGGATTTCATTATTATAAATAAGGATTGTATTGCCCTCAAATATCAGGAAGCCTGAACACTGAAGGAATGGATGCAATCAGGGAAACGGTGCTGCAGAGAAGGTATCCCCATCTGCTGGGATTTTACTTTTTTCCCCAGGGTTTGTACAGCTGACCAGGACCAGTCAGCCAACAGAGCTTGACATCATTCCCTAAACACAGTCACCCTCGACATCTGAACCTCTGTGTCCCTGAACACAGCAGCTGTCTGAGGGGGACACTGTTAACCCAATACAACAGCGCTCTTGAAAATGCTGGTTTCCACCCTGACCCGTCTCAGATTTCAACATCACCAAGCATTGAATCTGTGCTCAAAGCTGGGCAAGATCTCCTTGGAGCAGCCATGGTGCACCTAACACACCAAGACACTGCACCTCTTGTTCAAACACAGGCGCTTACTGGGCTGGTGTTAGCTCTGACAACACTCATGCAGCTACAACACTTGCTTTCTTCCCAGATTTCTGATAGCTTCTCCAAGCATCTGACTCCATCTGAGATGGCTGTGTCCCTCCCGCCCAGCTGCCAGAGCCCTTTTAGTTCATTTGTGATCCATGATATTTCTTCATCTTTTGCCTACAACAACTTTACATGTGTACTGGGTCTGGCTGAACCAGAATCGGTTTTCCCCTATAGCAGCCCTCACGGTGCTGTGGTTTATGCTGGGAGCTGGCAGGGTGTTGGTAGCACCCTGTTGTGGTGGCTGCTGCTGAGCAGTGCTTGCACAGCACCAAGGCTCTTTCCAACTTTGCTTCCACACGTGGACCTTCGCTTCGCTTTACTTACATTAAAACTGCTTTTGTTTTACCCACAAGGGTTGGTGGGGGTTTTTTACCTATCCTATTTTCTTTCACCTCTTTGCCCTGTTGAGAAAAAAAAATGGGGAAGGGAAGGGGAAGTGATAGAGCGACTTGGTGGGTACCTGGCATTTGGCCAAGGTCAAACCACCACAACGTGTTAGTGATGTCTTGCCTGGTACTTTAACAGCAACCTGTGCAAGACATTCGCCTGCAATCCCCATCTGACATCACTGTTTTTTTAGGGTATTAATTCAGGAAATTGGAAATAAGATGTCACCTGCTAAGCCATCCATATGCACAATGGATGACTAATAAGTTGTCCAGCCAAGTGTATCCATCCAAGAAGGATAAATCTCATGGCTTCAAGAAGCTCTGGATGTATGTAGAGATGAAACTGTACAAGCAGATTTAAATTTCTGTTTAAAGTTTCTCTGCAACAGTTGAAGCTGCCAATGAAGTTTCTAGGCACAAAATGCCTTATAGGAAATAACCACAAAACCCAAGCCATCCTACAGCAAATAAGGTGCATCATTAAAAACTAAAAATAACAATTAAAAAAAAAATCCAGTCCCTCTTCTTCCAAATTTTATCTTGAGCAGATGTTTTTTGACCAAATTACAAACTCCTGGAAGCCACAGGTTTCCCGCAGAAGGCATTCACCGCAGTAACAATTTAAGCACGGTCACACAACAAACATATTCCAAGAATTTTCTACAAACATTAACTGACAAAACCCAGTCAAGTTTTTAATCTTGCCATCCAAGTCAAATAAACAGGTACAAACACAGACATAGCTCTAGAAACAATGATACCAAACAGGAGATGCCCATTTGCATGTATTCTACTTACTGAAAGCTGAGTTTAATATAAAACATGTTTCTTTTTCTTCTTTGGTATTGCTAATTGCATAACCATAAAGTTGTTAATGAAGCAGCACTTGAACTGTTCATAGTAACGTTAAAACTATCTCCCCATGAAATGAATGAAGTTCACCTCAGATCATCTCTGTGAACTGTGGAAATGTCACTGCACTGATTATAATGTTTATTAAAAGTTGATTTTTGACTAAACAATTGTTGTAGCAAATTGATCGCTGCACTCAGGTGCTCTTTGTTCATCTTTCATAATTTTTCAGGGAATGTACACTTTCAGAATGATGTCATTAAGATGATGTTATCTTTTTCCCACCTCCAGCCTCTGATCTGTATCTTCCAGAAAGCAACTCCAGCATGTTGCGGTACCCTATTAAAATATCTCCACTGTCTCCCAAATTATGCTTCTATAATAAAACCTGTCTTCAGTCTGCTTGTGATCCATGTGCCCTACATGCCACATAACCTTCTCCTCCTGATGGCTAAGACCCAGTTCGACGATGGGGTACCTCATTCACCACCTGCCCCTGGTTACCAGCACTGTGTGGAAATAGGGCAACCAGGTCACCGTTCTTCTGCAAGGACAGGTCAGGTGGCCAAAGACATAACGATCCAAGCCAAGTATGATTTCCCAATCCAAACAGTTGACTTTGAGTAAAACCTAACCTCAGTTCAACCATGAATTTAAAAGTTGAATTGGAAGTGAAAATTAATAAGTAAACCAACAACCCAAACTCCGCAATATTTACTAAATGGCAGAGAAATACAGTTGAAGAAATATAAATGATGTATCACAAAGCTTAGAAGCATTATATGGGATCCTCAAGACATCATGAAATTATTTTCAAGGTTTTTTGTTTGTTTGCTTGGGTTTTGTTTTGTTTGGGGTTTTTGTTGGGGGTTTTGTTTGGTTTTAAATAAAAGAATTACAGCAAAAAAAAAATCTTACAGATGGTACAGTCCAGCAGAGGAAAGTTCAACATGTGATTTTTGATCTCTGTTTGGAAAGTAGCAAGGCAACGTGCATGTCTCATGATGATGAAGAAGCTTTTTCAAGTCCATTAGTAACGAAGACAGATGTTAAGCAACATCTATGAGAGATAAACATTTAAAATCAGCAGGCCTGGATAACTTGCACCTAAGAGCACTTACAATAGCTGGCTGAGGTCTGTTTGAATACAGCCAAATGCAAAAGCTGCACTCAAGAAAACAAATTCAGCACAGGCCTCCAGTATGGCAGCCTGAATTCTGGAAAAGATGTGGTGGAGGACTTGGGGACTAAAAGGGGTAAGTAATTCAGCATGAACCCTCTGCTGAGAAAAGAGGCCAACACAACTGCTTGCTGTATAAACTGAACAGCATGGAAGAACAAGAAGATAATACATTTCTATGTGGAAAAACCTGTGTGGTGACACTAACATTAGGCATTTTGAAAGGGCAGTAAAAACCTAGGGAAGAGTGTGGAAAGGAAGTATAAAAGCAATTAGAGGAACTCTGCATCCTTCTGTAGGAAAACCCCATAGTGAGGGTATCCAGATTATCTCAGTAGACACTGGGCACCTATGTTTAGGCAACTCAATCATGTGTTGAATGTCTTCAGAGGTACTCTATGATAAGGCAATTCAGTCTAGCAGAAACAGGCACAATGGAATCCAAAGTGGAAACCTATGCAAATTCATAACTCTCCTGGGTGTCTAAATTAATAGCTAAGGCAAGGGGAAAGAGATATGCTGAGTTTTCCATCTCAGCTCCTGAAAAGAAGTGTTCAGCAAAGTGAGAGTTATGCTTATCAGAAACAGGTTGTTAGACTCAATTTACTGGAGGTAACTGGTCAAAATTAGTTGCTCTCGATAACTAGCCAAATAAAATAGTCTACCCTTCCATCAGGGATTATTCTAATCTTAATATACAGACTTTCCAGGTTTCTGACATCAGATCTTGGCCCAGGCACTGAAACATTACATTCCACTCGGGTTTTCTCAAATAGCTGCTGGTCTCTAATCATTGAAGTCCACTTGCTCTTGCTGCCATATGTTTGGAAAAAAACACATTCAAATAATGAAGTTTCAATAATGCTCTGAACTTCAAGAGGAAGAAATGCTGCACAGAAGTCCTTACAAACTTCACTTTGGGGGCACTCCTGTTCGATTAACACCTTTTTGTTAGAAAAAGCCTGATCAGTGTCTAAATAGACACATCCTGAAGCAAGAAGAGACAAAGCAAAGTCATATTGATAATGCCGGAGACACTGGGTAGTAACAATCCCCAAAGTTTCATCAGAAAACTTGCAGTATTTTCCCTTTGTCCAGGCATGGTTAGAGTGTATCCCAGTCAACAGATGAGCAGTAGCAGTAGGCTTCTAGTCATCTTGATTGAACAAAAAAGAAAGATACCAAGCATCTGTAATCCAGGAGACAAGTAAATGAAAAAAAATCAACTTTTTCAGAATGGCTTCATGATTTTTGCTGCTGGTTTTGCTGCTTTAGCTTTTGAGGTTGCCAAAAGTGACTAGCAGCTATTGGTATTTCACCAGTGCAGACTGGCAATGTGGAGATGGTCTCTATGCACACACAAATAGACACAGACATATTGCAACTCATTCATTTGTCTGAAGTTTGCTGCCTGGTCCCACATTAAAAAAACTCAAGCAGAGCTAGAGCAGCACGTGGGTTGGCTGGGTGACCTGGGTCTCTGCACAGGCACCGGGGAGTCCTAAGCTATCTGAAATGGCATGAGGACCTACCTGTGGGCAGCTAAATCAAACTTCAAAGCTGCAGTGACCACAATGAAATCACCAGAGTTAGACACCTTAATCTGCAAACCAGTCCCACCTTGGAGACATTTTTACAGGGCAGAAGGAAGGTCTGCATCCAGTTCTTACTAATGGATGAAGGATGCTGGAAGTCTAGCTGTCTTTTGCAAAATGTCTTCTTTGTTCCAGTGTACAGGAGAAAGAAATCCATCTTGAACAAAGGACCTGTCCTGCTGTTCCAAGGAGGAGACACCATTCTTACTTTTTTTGCTATCTTCTGGTCTTCAGAGCCACAGCATCCATGTTAGCAGTTCTGGGTTTGCTGGACCCTCCAAGCCCAAGCTTGCAGTACTGAGCCAGTGATGCAGTGAACTCTGAGGGCTGCATCTGCCAATTACAAACTATTTGGGCATACTTCACCTAATGAAAACAAATGAATTGCACAATTCCTGGGACTGCAGATGTGCAGTGGGACAGCATTTCAACCCACTTGCTATCTTCAGCGCCCCATCCGTATAAAGGAGGGTTACACTGTACATGGCTTATCAGACTCATCTGGGTGTTAATCTGGGGACACGGGCCCAGAAAACATCTGCAGTGTTGGGATTTCACAATCCAATTGCTTTACTTTTCCTGTGAAAAATGTAACCTTTTCCCTGAGGCTCATCTATGGTCAGAGTTGAAAATGCATCTCAGTGGCACAAGCTCATACTGCCATGGCAGAGGTTGCTCCAGCTAGAGAAGATCTTCCAGACAAGGTAGTGCAGGCTATTGCCAACAGGCATCATGTTTGAGGACAGGAGTCCTTAAGAAGCTCTTCCCAGTTCCTGCAAGCTAGACAAGTTAAAAAATGAGGATACTCCGTTCAGCAGCCTGTGCTTGCCCACTGCAATGAAAAACATGTGTTCCCCATCATCATCTAGTTCATGCCATTAACATCCCTTAACTGTTTCCTGCCTCAATCAGTTGCTTCCTGCCCAGAACATCCCATTCCCAGCCCTGCAGACATTACTGAGGACCGCTATTTGCGGATGAGAATTTATGGCACTTTGATATAGCAGAAAGCTGGAATTATTTTAAATCACAGCAAAACTGGCACGGGGATATGGCTGTGCCTTGTGCATCCCTCATAGGTTTATCAAGCTGTGATTATTTCTGACAGAAAGTAGCTTCAAAACGTTGGAAATGCAGCATTGTCTCTCCATTTCATTCTTAAATTCCCAGGCTTAGGCTCAAGAGAATCACACAGAAGACACAGGGTGAGGAAGGAGAAGAAGCAACAAAGCCTAAAATCAAATCTTAGTACCTTATTATGAAGCATATATTTTAATATAAAGCCTATTGTTTCAGTAATCATAGCTGTGTTTACTGTCACTCGTAACCGATGTGCTTTACGTGCTCACAAGACTGCAGGCGAGGAGGGATCACTCTTCCTTTACAGCTTTCCCAACCTGGGCAAAGAGCCATCCACTGCTGTGCTCTCCCAGCACTCCTGTCCAGCTACACATCCAAAACGGCCTTGCAAAGTGCTTTAGGAAAATGAAACTCAATTATCCTGCCCCATTTATTTACAGCAACACTCCAGAGTATAATTATGATTATATGGTCTGGAAATACTCTCGTGAGTGAATAAATGAAATTAAAAAAAACTTTAAAAAATAAATCTCCCAGACATTTGAAAGTTCTGGATGGTGTTTATCACCATGTCATATTTCTGGTCCAGCTGCTCTTTTTGTACATCAGCCTTTGGGAAAGACATGTGTCATTCATATCCTCAGTGATACAAGTTGCCATCAGGTAGCTGTTACTAGAATTATTTGACAGCAGCATCTCATGCCCCAGCATCACCAGATAAGGCTAAACAATGTAAGTGAACATCATCTTTATTTTCTTTATCACCAACTATATTCTCTAATAGTATACCCATTTTCTATAAACATGGCTAAATGTCACCTAGATTTAGCCCAGCACAAGCTCCAGGCTTTGCTCCACAAAATTAAATGCAGCATATGAAAGGGATAGAAAATAGAGGGAAGTGCTTTCCTCAACATCAGAACGAAGCACAGCTCTCCTCTGGAAAGCCACTGTTTAAAAAGTGACAAAGGTCAAGGTTGGCTCCCCGAGTGCAGCTGCTCCCTGGGATGGCACAATTAACTCCTCCCAAAGCAGGGACATCTTACTGGTCCTTCTGCTGAGGAGATGCGAGAAAAAAAATCCCAACACTTCTTACAAAGACTAGGGAAATTACCCCTGACCTGGGATCCAAGCCACTGTGGATTAAAAATCTTTGGAATGAGATGTCCATCATATCTTTTTATATACACAGTAATTTGCCTCTTCAATGGCATAAAAATTAAATCCAGCTGGAATGGCTTTTTAATTAAAATCATATGTTGCTTATCAGAGTGAGAATACTTAACTGATTATAAAAGAAACATGGAAACCTCTGGCATTCTGTTTCCCATTCTCTAGCCAGGCTGTGTAGCAAACTCACTCTGCTAAACCACGTGTAACCCTTTGGAGACTGCCCCACATGAGCTCTCCTCACCCCATTTATGGACCAGAAAATGTCATACAGAACCTACAGAGTCTCTATAAAAAGATACATGCAAATGCTCACTCTCTCTGGCTCAACCTGCTGGAGTTCCCTCTTGGTTTAATTTGCTGACTCCTGGAAGTTCCCTATGGAAGCAAAGACTCCTATACATTTAATTACAACTCCTTGGCTGTGCTGTCATTTATCTTCATAGACAACTGAAAGGTTTCCCACTGTCTTGAAAGTGGCCTAAGTCAAAAGGCTGAAACCATACAGCTGATTCATTCCTAGCAGATATACCCCTTCATCCCACTCCAATGACTAAGGGCCTCTTCTTTAACCCCAAACCCCATCATCCAAGCTTGTTGCCAGAGTCCTCTTATTTTGCTAGAGACCTCTCCATATGGTGACAACGAAAGGCATGGGTCATGATACGGGCATGGGTGGGCCACACAAGCTGCCACCCACCCACCTTGCGGTGTTACTTGAGGAACATCTCATGTGCCACAGCCTCTGAAGCACAGGAAGGACTGCTGTTGCCTGTGCCACATTTGGGTTTCAGCCTTCCAGCGTTGCTCCTGTAACAATTTTCATGGGCACTAATCTCACAGTCAGACCCTCAGACAGCATGGCACAGCAATATTAACATCAGCAAAACTAACCTGATTTATTCTGGCTGAGGATGGTAACTGCAGGGTAGGATTTTCCCAAGCACACGTATTAGTTAAATTCCTAGGGCCAAATGAATATGTGACTGAGTGCCTGCATGCTTTTATCTTTCTGTTTTCAGTGCCAGCTCCTGCTACGGAAGGAGATGCTGAGGCAGATGCTAGAACTGAGGTCTTGAACCCATGCTGTTTGCAATGATCCTGTGAGACTTCCCATCAGAACAGCACTGTCACAGGAACTCAGCAGCATTTTCCTTACAAAAAAAGGAGATCAGATGCTACTTCATCTGAGAAAGTTACTCTATTTTTAGCTCCAGTAAGACCATTGCAGCCATAAGGACAAACCCAAGAACAGACACATTGATCTCTAAGTGTCTCCCACATAACGAAGAAAATGTGGTTTTACTCTTGCAGCTCCTCCATCTCCCTTCTGACACCCAGATATGCTGCTTTCAGTCACACCATTTAAATGCCACCCTTTTGTGAGAAAATATATCTTGGGGATAACCAACTGATACACTCCACAGGAGACACCAAAACCCTGATCTAATTGGTCAGGACTTTCTTAGATTCTTAAATACCTTTAAACTCTAGACTAAGCCCAATACTAGATTTCCAGGCCTGGAAATTTTCTTCCCCGATTAAATCTGCTGCTGTTGAAGTGAGTTAGAAATCCCCAGATTCCAAGACTGAATATGATTCAGACTAATAGTTGTGACTGAACAGCTTTCAAAAGAAACTATTACACTATCTGATCTATGATCTAAAATACAGGTCATTATCCCTCCTCTGAGTGTGTCAGTCTTCCAACCTACAAATCAAAAAGTGGTATTTACCTCCCTCTCAGAAATAGCTGTGCCATCATTTAAAGGTGAACAGGCACTTTCTGGCCTGAAAAAAAAAAAATAAAAAAATTTAAAAACAATCCATAAAAAGCAAGTTTTTTTTCTTTATTCACTCTTCTGTCAAGAAAAATAACTCAGAAATTGTGAGCTTTTTTTAGTTGCTTGATGAGAAGAAGAAAGGGAAAAGCTACTCTATTTTCTCTCCCCCATCAATCAAGAGTTAAAATCCCCAAAGATAAATATCTCCCTCACCCCCACAACTTCACAAGCAAAAAATCCCCACCTTCCTGAAAATATTCCTCAAGTAAAAGGCTATTTTTTTTGATGAGGAACATACATTTGGAAGATAAGTGGTCAGCAAGGTCTAAAGTGAAGAGATCAGTCAAGGTTCTTTATATCTTGGCCTTAAGATTAATTGAATCTCATTTCACAGTAACCACACACCCCACACTCAGAGGTCAACTGCAGCCATTAATTGGGTGAGCTATGCAGAAGTATAATGATTTCTCCACTGAAGACCGCGCTGTCGGTGTATAATATCGATTTTAAATTTCTTTCCCTCTCACCCAATTGCTTACTCCTTGTAAGCAGCTCATGTCCATGTGCACGTGCATTTGGAGATGGTTGACCGCATCTTTTCTGGAGAGAAGCACCATTTTTAAACTTGCTGTTGTTAAATTAATACAGCGTGAAGGATGCGAGAGAGACACTCCTATTGATCATATGAAAGCAATCAAAAATTTTAATCCCCTCTCCCTCCTGTCTGCAACAAAACATTTACAAGAAACAGACCTCATCTGCTCTGTGAAGCACCGTGCTGGGACTGTCAACCCAACCCCTGACTGAACACTGAGAACATGGCCAGCTCATCCCAATGGAAACTTTTCCCTGTCTCTGCTCCCTAACAAAACACTTCTTCCTCTTCATGGCTGTGATCTCCATGTCAGCCTGAATGATGACACTGTTGGCTGGCACAGGAAGGCCCAAGTACACTGTGGATGGATCCCTTGAAACAAGGAGTAACAGTGGGAGAGAGCAGTGACCCCTGTCACACACAGAACAAAGTCCTCCAGTTAGCTCTGAGTTTCCCGCTACAGGAACATGTTCTGCAGTGTGTCTAAATGCAGCCACATATACCTTCAAAAAAAAAAAAGGGTGTGTGGGGTTGTGTGTGTAAGATTGCCAAGAAAGACATCAGTGGGACCTTCTCACTGGAAAACTGGTAAAGCTGCAATACTGAGGGGACTATACGAAACCCTAGAGAGATTCTCAACAAACTAATAGCTTGTCATGATGATCTGTTTCCATCTTCTACTCTCACCAGTCTCAAAGCCATGTGTCTCCAAGCCTGGTCAAGCTGGTGTTCTGCATTGACAGGTAGATCCATACTGCAGTAATGCCTTGCTCCTGCTTGACATGGTCTTGCCTTGCTAAGTTTTTCTTAAGCAGGAGGATGAGCACTGCATTGTAAACAGTATCACACCAATAGCCCCCCCATGCAATAACTGAATAACATACACATCATACAGGAAGGTTCCTTCTGAGGCAGTCCCTGTGACAGACAACACATCCCTTTCAGAGATGGGCCGACCTCCATCACAAAAGAAGTTGACTTTCTGGCTCTCACAGATGATCTTGGCAGGCTGTTCTCTCATCTTGCTCCCCTTGCTGCCACAAACCTTCCCACACCCAGCCAACTTCAATCCCACCCAGTACACAAGCACTCCTGCACCAGCATTAGGCCTTTACTTGAGTAGATGCTTCCATTTCCCAACATTATCACAAGCGCACACACAGGGAGTAACTGCATCATCCCCACGACATCAATTTGCGAGGCTAATCTAGTGAAATACTAACTACAAAGTCTTTATGATGTAGGCAGACAACAGTGAAAAGAACTAAGTGACGGGCAGGTAAAGGAAACCTCTTTCTCTCATTTCCAGATTGGGTTTTAGGCATTCAGCTTCAAGACCGACCCTAGCAGAACGTTCATGTACAGAACCTGGAACTGAACCAAGAGCTTCTCAGCTTCATCCCCTGCCTAAACTGTTGCCCCTCTCCAACTGCAGCTGAATTTACTGGTTCATCTCCTTTTACTCATGGTTAGTCCAATGGATGCTGCTCCTTGCCAGGCTACTCTGCAAGGGAAATAAGCATTTATTTTTAGGTGCATTGTACTCTGACTGTTTGGGCTCTCCTCCCAGGGCTGCCATATATATTTAATACTTGTTTCCAGAGCTGACAGCCCAGGAAGCTTGAGTGGTGAACTGGCACAAAAGAAGTAATTACAAAGTAGAGGGACACCAACCTGCCAAGCATTTTAATACCCCCTTCTAGAAACAGAGACTTGACTTTTCAGAAGTTCCATAGTGGGGAAGAAAGCAAGCCCAAATCAAAGACACAGTTGCTGTTTGATTATGATGATGATGATTTCATTTGTGCAATAACCAATTCAGTCAGATCTGCAGCAGAGAGGAACAGGAGGAGAAATACACTATTAGAGCAACATGCAGAAAAAAAACCAACAACAAACAAACATGCTGGAAAAAGGCAGTACAGTAGAGACAACTATACCTAGGCTGTTCAGCATTGCCAGCAAGGGCTGTCCCTAGGAGTGCTACAGCTATGAGATGCTTCTACACAGTGGTGATACAAGTGGGATCAGCAGAGTCAGTGATGAACCCTCACAAGAGATCCGCAGTGGATCTACCCAAAGGCTGTGGTTCCTAACCCCTTTGCAGCTGGAGTTCGTGACTACTGCCCTCACACTTCTCTTGCCCATTGCTCCCAGCTGCCCTTCCACACAGTACCATAACCTCCTCCTCTCCCTCACCCCAGGCCTCCTCATATCCCCAGGCAAATACCATGATGGGATTACAGGTCCTGGGGGGTCCCTGAGGCCCTCATCACAGCTTGCAACGGACACTTGGTCTCTTCTCTTCTGCATCTCTATTACCAAAGAGTAAATACAGTGCTGTCGAGCACGTTAGGTGTCTTTCCTTTAGAAAACTGCAACCTTTATTCAGCCCTTTACTTCACTATTCTTCCACAACTGAATTTAGTGTTTCTGGAAGATGCCCCTTCAATGAATCCTGGCTTTGTTTTATCTCCCTGTAACAACAACATGTAGCAAAAATATTTGAACAGACAACCAAAGCTTCAGCTTTATAGCTAGGTTTAAAAATATTACCAGACGCTTACTAGTCCCTTTTGACATTTCTGAGGCTCAGGTCAAGTAGACCCAAGGCAGCAAGCTCCAACTTTTAATTCTTTTTCCATCTACAAAACCATCAGCGTTTGGCTAATACAGTTTAACCACCAGAGCTGTCTGACTCTGGGAACAGCTTCTTAATCAAAGGAGCACAGCAAAAAAGTGAACTTTAAGAGGCAGAAGGTATTATAAATAATCGTATGAACTCAATAGGAGTCCTTTGTTGGCAGACATCAAGGACACATAAAGGTTGTTCCTGCCTTATATTCTTGAGCTTGTAAGATCCAAATAAAAACAACAGTCAAGGTGGAAGGCACAAATACACACGCCAACATTAGGAGTCTCTTCCTACACTAATTACAGTGCAAATCACACACTCCCAGAGCAACAACAGCCACTGACAGACATCCAACCTAGATCCTCCAAAAGAACTAGGGACCAAGATGAATGGACCCCTAAAAGTAACATCTCACACCACAGTTTTATTAAGTGCTATTGTAGCCATGATGGACTACTGATACACAGTACAATTTTTTTTTTTTATTTTTTTTTTTTTAATTAGACCAACTAGTACAGCTAGAGATAGAAAAAGATTTAAAAGCTTTTGAAGCTCTTTATCTCAGGAAACTTCAGGCTATGCATAGGTCTGAAATAACTGTTCTGAGTTTAGTCAAGTTTGTTAATTACAGAAAAAAAAAAAAAAAAGAGTAATTAGCACCTGCAGAGCAGACAAATCACTTAGCCAAGGAAGAGCCGGTAGGCCCATCAGACCCTGTAGGACTGCAGGGGTGGGCAAGATTTATCACTTCTGTGACAGCAAGAAAATAGCAGGTGTTAAGAAAGCTTTGGCATGTCATAAAAATCAATGCCTACACTGAGTTTGAGGTTTTTAATGCCCAGCAGAACCATGAACTTGTAAGGTTGGCTTCTGGAGACACATTGTAGGTCTATAGGACAGAAGGATGATAGCAATGATTTTGCAATTGGCCACTATCTCCAACCTGCACACTTTTCTTTCTGTCCCACTGATAAACATCTTCAGGCTAAACCCAGAACAAATACTATTCGGCTTTGTTTCTCTTTCAGACCTTAGGAAGTATTGCTATGCCTGAAAGTATGTATTTTTATTTTATATTTATAAATATATCTATTTCAGTTTTTCCCATATAAGCTGTTATTTCTCTTGCCAAACCTTGCCTCATCTGCATTGTACACAAACAGCCTGAAGATAAGCCTGTGTCATACTGTTTGCTGAAACATGTATGACTTCCCAGGGGAGGGAGGAGAGAGTTGCAAAAGGAGGAACAAAGTTTAATTTTGCTGAAAATGGTGCCGCAAAAGAAATTGTGCGGAGAGGATGAAAGAACAAGAATTCCTGCACCCCAAAACCACAGCCTATGCCCCAACTGCAAAGCACTGGCTTCAGCAGGAGAAATAAGCTTTGCACAAAGAAATTTTGCAAAAAAAGAAACTGTACAAGAGTCAGGGAGTAGAGCAAAACAGAAGGGGTGGGAGAATTCCTTGAGAGGAACCGTTGCAGCACTGGAATTAAGTGCATGGTATAGCTGAGACCCACACTACTCTATGGCCGTGTTTAATGTCATTCCCCAAAAAAACCTCAAGCAGCCTGGCAATTGACACTTGAGCACGTCAGTAATTCTTCACGTAGTGTTTGGCCTCCTTTTGGTGCCCTGTGAAGCTGGGAACCATCTCAGCAGCAGCATTTTTCTCTGCCTTTGAGTATGTCAAGCAAAAAGAAAACCTGGTTCTATTCCAAAAAAAAAGCTGGAAAAGACCAATTATGCTTAAGAGCCAGGATGAAAATGAAAAATAACCAGATGGATGGAGACATTGCAGGAAACAAGTGGCTTGTTTTACTTTAGGCTCTTTTGCACTTGCATTTTGCTTGGAAATGATCCTGGAGCAATAGGAAAACCCTGTGACCTCCCTAGGGAAGTGTCCCAAAGCAGTTCCCCACCAGCACAAGACTGGCAGAGGGGCTCCATCACCCCTCCAGCTAGCTCTCAGCACACGGCAAGACTCAGCAAGGGGAAGAAAGCAGCCACATCCCTTTGCATTCCTTGCTGAATCGTCCCAAATTACTAGCCCCAAATTACAGGAAAAAAGCAGCCAAAAAATCCTGGGCACAGCTCAGGACTGAGCCCAATGACTTACAGCAAGGAGGATGAAGTGGCTTTAGCAGCAGGATGCATGCACCACATCAGCTACCTCTGCTGTGGCTACATGGCTGAGCAGTTTTCCTTTGCGCGAGGGCTGAATGGTCCCGGGGAGGATCTCATTCACTCCCTCCTTCTGCAAGAAAGCACATCTGCCAAGGCAGTAGGGTTTAATGTCTGCTCAGCAACCTCGTGAGGGCTGTGAAAGGTGACTTAAAAAAAAAAAAAAAAAAAAAAAAGCAAGTACACGTGTCCCACACAGTCATGAATGGGATGAACTTTCTGAGGGGGTTCACCCCTCCCCTGATAAGTGGCTAGGGGTCTGCAATGGGAAAGCAGCTATAAAAAATAATCACTACATTCACTTAAAATAGGAACTTAATTTGGTTACTTCAAAATAAAGGTGGAAGAGATATAATCTCCAGCAGGATTTGAATTCTGGTTGAATTTGAATTCTTTCCAAACTGAGTGCATAAAAATGGTGAGCGTCAGCACTGAAGCAGCTTTTCATTTTGTTGCAAATATACAGAGTTTTTACGGGGCTTTTTTTTGGGGGTGGGCATCACATTCAGTATATTTAATTTTGTTTCCTTTTTGCCTTGCAAAGGGACGTGTCCCAGCAGTCTGGCCACTTATGAAAGGTGATATAAAAGCTGCTTTTCAGTACTGAATAAAGCAGACTGCAGGGAAAAGCTCAGCATGAGCAGGTTTTCTTGTTTCATTCTTACGCACCACAAGACAAACCTGGTGAAGGATTCAGTTTGCCGCTTAAGATCTCTAAATGTCGGTGCCTACATGAGGACCTGTAGTCAATAAGTATTCAAAAAGTGCATAACAGAGGCACATGGTGTTCTTTGAGGTAACTTTATTTTCTGTGTTCATAGCATCCACGTAGGGCTGGCAGATAACACAGCATCTGCAGGGGCTTTGCGCTTCAGAAGGGAATGATGTGGGACAATGGCATATTTTCCTGCATCTCAAACGGCCTGAGATGCCTGAGAGTGAGGAGCTGAAGGGAATCTGACAACACTGCTGACCACAATGAGAGATCAGACCATCTGGGTCACACAGACACCTACCCAGAAATGCCAAAACGTAGGTGTCCTAATCTGCAAGATGAATCCCACCCCAAGGTCACCTGCAAGGAAGCTCAGACTGCTTAGCTGTGACAGACAATGACATTTATAAAAAGCCCTGGAGACACTCGCTGCTCAGATGTTGGCTGTGATGTTAAGATCACCAGGTATTAATTGAAACATCTGTTAAACACAGAATCAAGGTTGGAGCCTCAAAAGAAACATCTTTTAAAAAGACACCCAATAGATTTCAGCTTTACAAAGGAGACATAAAGCATTGATATTTCCCCCTCCGGACAAGAATTGTATTTAAATAGTTTTTTTTTCCTCCCTTCCCCCTTGATATGAAGAATTTCACAGGGGTGAATATTAAAAAAAAATGTGGAGCTCATACTCCCCAACTGCCAGGAGTAGGAACATCCCTGAGTCTGCTGCAAAAGCAAGAAAGAGATCATGGGGATGATGGCTCAGCAAACAGAGTTGGGGTCTCTGTATTCAGTTCCTTTGGTCTCTTCTCAACTTTAAATCAGTGCAGCCAAGGCGTGACATCCAGAAGAGTTTATCAAAGCAGCATGTCTGTTGTCCAGCCCACTAATGAAAAGCAGCAGAAAATAATCCCGATTTGGTTCATTAGAAAATAATCCCAATTCAGTACTAACACTTGAATTTAAATGCAAACACCAGAAATGTAAATCTCCATCTCCCAGCAGTGAAAACAATGAAATGAAATAAATGGTTAGTGACTGCCCTGGGGGTGAGAATTCTACCTTATGTGACCAAGTGAGAAGTTTAAGACTGCAAACAGCCACTGTTTCAGTTGACTGGAAAAGTGACTTTGTTAATGTAAAGTACATCAGGGTCTCTAAAATTCATATGCAGCTCAGAAACTAAAATAGGTCTTTTAATCCTGGAAATACTATATATGTAAAACTTAGTACTGGAGATAAAATCTGGCACAATAAACCACCAGTAAAGCAGAACTAATGTGTGTTTTCCAGCCTTAAGCAACCCACAACACATATTCCTGCACACAAAAACATCCCTAAACTCACTTTATAAACCAACCATCTAAAAATTACTGAACTGAGGTCTGATGTCACCTAATGCTAACTTCATACCAGGGCTGCACTGACTTCAGGGCACCGTATCTGCCTTGCATCTGCAGGACTGACAGACCTGTGGGGGGAAGCGTATCAGAGGCGAGGACTGTAATAGCAAAGAAATATCACACCTGCTTCCTCCTCTTAACCCTACCTGTTCGATTCCAACAGGTCAAGCCATGTTCACATAGGCTATTTATATTTGTGCAGATTGGCAATTAGTAAACATAAGTGCTCTTGCTATTATAGCTGTTCCCTCATTAGGGTTTATGCATGAGGCTAAAGCAGTTTAAACATGATTTGTAGCAAAGCTAATAGCCAGTAGATGCTTCCAATAAAGCTGAAGCTTCAGGACAGAAAATCTTGGTACTTTATTAATGACATCCTTATCAGAACGAAACTTGGCACTTTTATATACATCTCCAGAAGCCTTTAGGTTTTCTAACACCCTAGTGCTGAAGAAGTCTGGTATCATCCCATTCAACAAATAAAAGGGTGGTATAATGATGCAAGGAGCATCCAGCAATCGGTGGCTTCAGGGAGCCCATCTTCTCAAACCTTCCCCAGGGCACTTTCTGACTAATGAATGAACTCTCCCTGCCTTACAGGTCTTCTAATGTGAAAGGTAAAGCTTGCGCTTGGAGAAATTAATCATCCCAGGGAAATCTCTGGTGATCAGGCAAGCAAGCTGCAGGTTGCTCCGAATAGTGACAAAAAGACAGCTCAGCTGGTGAACAGCCTTCCCCAGCCATGCACAGGGCCTCGCTGACATGGTATTAGCTGTGTTAGCTCTGGACGGAGGCCAGTCTGATGATTGGCATCACTTCCCTGCACCTCTCACACCCTGAATCAAAGGGTCTGATTTTTCTTCCAGTGCAATCCTCTGGGATCTCATTTTTCAGTGGCAATGACATCTCCTCTCTTGGCTTGGTTCCCACCCAAATGTAGCTGTAGGGGGTCATGACTTCTGGAAAACATGTGGGAGCATGGAAGGGAAGGAGCAGTGAAATTGCAAGCTCTCAGAACTCATTGAAGGAAACCCTGCCCAGCTGCAAAGGGCAGGAGCACAAATCACTGCCACAGCACAGGCAGGCTTAGCAAGTCTGATGAAGGGAGCAGGAGTTTCTGACCTGCTTGCTTGTCCATGCTCTCCATCCCACCTACTCAGCCAGAACTCCAATCCCATCCTGCTCTGGGGTCTCCAGGCATCTCTGACCCAGTTTGTCTATGTTTCTGTCTCATGACAGGACTTTTCTTGGCTGCATTTCCTGAATTTTGGCTCTTAAGAAAGATTTTCCTCTTCTTTCCAATAAGGAAGAGAGGCAGTTGATGAGACCAGAGAATGGAGCTATATTTAATCACACTACCTTTCCCAGGCATTGGAAAAACCCATATCCATTTCCACTGAGCCAGCATGACGCAGCAGCAATCCCACTCACAGCAGTGAAGTGACACTGCCACGCTTGTGCTGACTTGGTCTGAGGGCCGGACATGACCTACTGTGTTCATAAAACCAAGCACAGGCCGGATCCTCATCAAAACTTGAGTAACAGTTTTTATTTCACACAGATAATTCGACTCCTTTCCTGATCTTGAGCCACAGATGCCACGCAGAGTGTGACAAATCTCCTCCAAGTTCACTCAGGTCTGACTTAAAAAAAATTATCTCATCTTGGGTCTTACTGACCCACAGTCTCTGGTGCCCTTCCTCAGACTGCCAATAAATGGGACACAGTGCTGAACAGTGAGATATCCTTCCTGTCCCTCTTCCCTCTCTACCTCCAACAAAGATTTGTGTCTACAAACTAGCCCAAATACCAGGTAACTTCCCAGTCCTACCAGATTAAGTCAGCGTATGATGTGACAAGTGGAAGATTCATTTTGACAAAGACATGGACCTGCTTGAGCAGGTCCAGAGGAGGCCACAAAGATGCTCAGGGGGCTGGTGCACCCCCCTGTGAAGCCAGGCTGAGAAAGCTGGGGGGGTTCAGCTAGAGAAGAGAAGGCTCCGGGGAGACCTTAGAGCGGCCTCCCAGTTCTTAAGGGGGCTACAGGAAAGATGGGGAGGGACTCTGTCAGGGAGTGTAGGGGTAGGATGAGGGGTAATGGTTTTAAACTGAAGTGGGGTAAATTTAGATTAGATTTAGTAAGGAATAAGTTCTTCACTGTGAGGGTGTGAGGCCCTGCCACAGGTTTCCCAGAGCAGCTGTGGCTGCCCCCTCCCTGGAAGGGTTCAAGGCCAGGTTGGACGGGGCTTTGGGCAGCCTGGGCTGGTGGAAAGTGTCCCTGCCCGGGGCAGGGGGGTTGGAACTGGGTGATCTTTAAGGTCCCTTCCAACCCAAACCATTCTATTCTAAGATACCAGTCATTCCAGTCATTTCTGCTGTAGATCATCTGGTAAAGGGAAAAAGCTTTTTTTGTGTCCCCCCCCCCCCCAATAATAGAAACTCTGTATGTTTCCCCTTTGCAAGGGGAAAATCAGTACCTCAGGAGAGCTAAAACACCTCTTTCATGACATAGGTGCCATCTCTTAGTCATGTCCCAGCTGGCCATTTGCAAAATGTGCAGATCACCTCCCTGCTTTGCATTGGCCAGCTACCACAGTCCCTCCTTGGATATGCAAGCGAGAAGAGACAAATACCACTCAGCAAAGTCACGTCACTATGAAACAATGAAAACAAGAACAAAATGTCATGGCAGCCTCACAAGTCAGCAGCAGACAGACTTAGCACAAAACACAGCACACCCGACTTTGCATTTTTATCTGGTGCAGCCCTCTGGCTGTCACACCACTGATATTATACAGGAAGAGGTTTGAACCGGAGCGTTTTTAAAGCGCTCTAGAAAGGAAGAAATATACATATACACCCAAATTCACAAGCCAAGCAGCTTTCTCTGTCCATGGTCCCATCTGCCTCCTGACGCTAAAAACACCCCGATGGGCTCACCTTTTCCCATATATCAGGACTCCCATCCTGTCTGGTTCTTCAGAGTTTTCCGGCTGCAGACAGAGCTCTCGGCTGCAGGGACGGTATGATAATTATGGTGTTAATCCCCCTGCTGACATGCTGGTGGACTCAAGCAACACACTGTTGGAAACAGCTTTAAATATTCCACATAGGATTTTTTTTTTCTTCAGATACTGTGATTTTTGCCTATTTTGCTCTTTTGCTTCGTTATGCCCTAAATAAGAGCTTCTAATATATGTGTGCTGCTGAAATGATGTACTCTGAAAACTCAACATTATCAAGAGGCAATGGGACTTTCTGAGCTACACAGATACAGGGTTGGGCAACTGGTTCTCCCAGATGGCTTTATTTGAAGTCAGTCATGCACTTATACAGGTATAAATTTAATAAATCGTACACCCAGTAACACACTAAGGATTTGTGGCAAGGCCTTTGATAAACACAAGTCATCATTGCTAAAGGATCTTTGTGTTGGATACAAGAATTAGGTTACAGGATTCTAATGAGTACCTTAACTCTTTGCCAAAAACATTGATTATTTTGGTTTAAACCTATTTATTTAACTTCTCAGTCAATAACAGCATGAAAGAGATGCAGATATGGGTGAAGTGTTTGTCCTGTGAGTTTAAATTTAACTGATATTTTACAATGATCCTGTTTCCAACGTTTACACTAGGACAGCTAAGTGATCAGATCCAAGTTTTTTATTCCTTTACATCATGTTTCATGTCTGAAACAGAACAAAACTTGAAGAAAAGCACAAATTATACCAGCTGGACAGATCTGGCTAATTCAAGAAGCTTGCAGTTTGAAGGCATGTGGAATCTACCAACTGCTTCGAATTATCCACATCTCATTTACTAGACACACACTGGAAAAAAAAAGTGTCCAATTTGTAGCTCTTAGTTACACGCCTAAAAAGGCAAACCGACCCTCTAGAACCTAACAGGGATTATTCTGGATTTACACCATGCCTCCTCCCCCAACTTTAGCATTTTTCTTCGGAATGTTAAAAGCTGACCATTGCAGGAGGCAGGTCTCTGGTGAGCATGGTCTGATGAACTACAGCAAATGAGATTTGCCCAATTTCCTTTTTTTCCACATTTGTAGATCATGAGAGGCTGAGGTGAAAGTTTATAACAGCAATTAGAAACCACATGGCTGCAACAGTTTTATAGCACTGAACTTCTTGATTGGCCAATCGTTCTCACTCAGTTTCTCCAAGGACATACCAATAAAAATTATCGCAATAAATTACAAGAAAAAAAATTCTGCTGAGGCATCGTAGGTCCCAGAGCCAGGTTGTTACAATTGCAGAGTTACTTTTGCTTTAAAAGTACAGGATCACAGGTTAAAACTGAGAAACAAAAACAACAGGGATTTTTCTCTAGAATTGAGACACTTCATTATCAGTCACCTTTGCAGATCAGCACTGCTAAGGAGCATGTGAATCTCTAACCCGCTAGTACGAACCAGGTCTCAGGAACATTAACACAACGAAAGAATGAGAAAGCAACCAACGGTTATGCTAAACGGAGGGCAAGGAAGTCAGATAAAAGTATGAACGCACAAAGTTAATAAAAGGGTTGAAAAGGAACTACTACAGGATTGCACCAAGGCTGTGCCTTGCGGTTGTCCCAAAGCTTCAGAGGTTTGTGCCAAGGTCAACCCAAGAGCACCAGGGTAAGGACTTGATCCTGCCACCACTTGCAAGTTGAACTTAAGCAGACTACGGGACTTAACTCTCTGCAGAATCTGGCCCAAGAGGACCTCTTCATGCCAACAACGTTTAAAGAAATGGGATTTTTGCCATGGGCTTCAGTGGAAGCAGGAGTTGGAGCAGCTCCAGCAGCTGATGGGAGCACTGTCCCCTTATTTCCCCAGATCCAGCCCCAGACGTGAGCTATTTTGACTCTTTCCTAAAGCAAAGTCTGTAGAATTCCAGGAACTAATTGACTGGTCATTCTTTTAATACTTTAATCCATTTTTCCCAGCCTGTTCTTCCTCAAAGAAAGTCTTTAGCAATGCAGGTGCCCGAGTGGCTCACAGCGACAGCCCAAAAAATTGAAAGTCCATTTGTCTCATTTCTTAAGGGACAGACAAGGGGAGGAGAAAAGAGAGACGAATGATGAAATGACAAATCTGGGTTACCTTCCACTCGGAGGCACCGACTCGTATTGCTGGGGATCAGAGCAGCTTTGAGTGAACCGCTGCCACCAGCCAAGCAAAGCAAACAGAAGCGACTCGCAACCAAGTACCCATGCACAACCTAGTTCCTGCGGGCACCCTCACCTAACCCAGCTGATGCCCGTGAGGTCAACCTCACCTTCCAAAGAGAGGAAACAAGTGTGGGAGAGGATTAGGAGTAACTGAGCCACAGCTAGCACACAATCTTCCCCCCACCCCAGCCTGCTGAATAAAAACGGTCTCACGAGAAATCTCACACCGCAAGCTGCAAGAACAAAGCTTCACTGAAACACGCAAGAACCTTGTGTCTGCGCTGTTTGCACACAGAATTGGCTTTTGCGTGTGTGACACATCGCCAGGAGAAACAACCCCGGGTGCTAATTCCACACCGTGCTACGAGCCGTCTGCGGCGGGGGAGGGAACAGCACTGCCCCGCCGAGGGACCTGCAAAGCGTGGAAACGATAAGCAGAAGGGACACAGCAACCAAAAAACACATCCTTTGCTCCCAGCTTCTGCTCCTTCCTCAAACAGCGCATCCACGGCAGGTTTTAGCGTCAGAGAGCGGCACTTTGCTGAACTTCTCGTGGGCAGTTGTTCTTCAGCCAGAGGAAGGTCCCACCCGAGAGCCCTCTGCCCTGCCGCTGAATCGCCTCTGGGAAATTTTACCCCGTTACCCACAGTTTGGTTTGGGTTTTTTTATTTGGTTTGGTTGTTTTTGGGTTTTTTTTTGCGAATCTTTCCACGAAGCGATCGAGCTCCTGAACAGAAACCAAAGCAAACCGAAAGCCAGGCTGCAAACCTGAATGCCAACAAACCCAAGAACCAGTCCTGAAATAAAACGCTAAAACCCCAGAGGGAATTCCTCTAGCTCAAGGGATCCTCTCACTCTTGAAGAGGAAGCACACCTCGAACGAAAAGAAAATTGTGACGGCTACCTTCTAGATTATCGGGGAGGGGGAAGGAACCCCAACAAAGCTACACCTGCCTTAAAGCGACAGCGCTTTCAAAGTTACCCAAAGTTTACCCGAGGCTAATCCCAGTAAATCCCGAGGGGAAGGCGCAGGCACGGGGGGGAGAGCTCGACCCCGCCCCGTCCGACCAAGAGCACTCACCGCAGCGAGGAGGCAGCCGAGCAGCGGCACCACGACCCCCAGCACCGCGGGCTCCATCCTGCCCGCGCCGCGCAGCGCACACGCGGACAGAGCAAGGGTGCGCTGCGCTCCCGGCACCGCGCTGAGCGCATCACGGGAGGCAGGCAGGGAGGGAGGGAGGGGAGGGGAGGGGAGGGGAGGGGAGGGGAGGGGAGGGGAGGGCCCGCCCCGCCCCGCCCCGCCCCGCCCCGCCCCGGCCCGGCCACCTCCCTGCGCGGGGCGGGGCCGGCCGCGCCCCCCGCCCCAGGTGTTTCGGCGAGGCTGTGTTTAGGCCCTTCGCTCCTTTCTCCTCTCGGATTGCGTCCATCTTCTCCCTCTCCCTTCCTGTTACCCCTTCTTCTTTTCCCTTTCATTCATTTTCCCTTCTTTTGCCTCTTCCTCCTTTTTTCTCTCTCTTTTTTTTTTCCTGTTTTCCTTCTTTCCAGTTCCTTTTTCCTCTTTGCCTTTTCCTTCCCCCTTTTTTTTTCCATTTCATTTTTTCCTTTCTCTTTTCCATTCTTTACTTTCCTATGCTTTCCCATTTTCCATTATTTCCCCTTTCCTCTTTTTTCCCTTTCTTCCACCTTTCTCTCCTATTTCCCATGTTTCCTTTTCACTATTTTCCCTTTTCCTCCCACTTCCTTTTTTCCTTTGTTTCCCTGTTTCCATTTTTCCTTTTCCCCTTCTATCCTCTTTTTTCTTTTTATTTTCCTTTCCTCCTTTTCCCCTTTTTACCCCTTTCCCACTTACTATACACCTTCACCCTTCCTCTCCTTTTTCTGCTTCCCCTAAGGCTGAGGAAATCAGCAAAACTTGATTTTTCATTCTTATCCCCCAGCCAATGCAATCACTATGGGATTCATCCAGCTCCAGAGTAAGAAACTTACAGATCCACAGCCTGCAGTGTAAAAGCATCTCACCTCTTTGCAGAGCCTGGGGCTCCCTGCTGGGTTCATCCCTGAGAGATGCTGAGGAGGGTGATGGGCAATGGTCTTGTTAGGAAGAGTAGCAGTTAGACGCACAGGAGATGGCCCAGTGATTGCCCGTGAGGTCTACAGGTGGGTTGAGCCGTGCTGGGAAAGTGACCCAGCACTGCTGGGAAAGGGAAGGATGGTTAGGGCATTTGTCTTCCTCTGAAACAGCTGCTTAGATTAGAAGGGGTTAAGTGGACTGAAGTTTGCAAATCCCAACCCAGTCCAGTGAATCTGTATGTCCTCTCTCTGTCCTTCTCCTCCCCAAAAAAAGTTCCAAGGTGCAGGTTAGTGACATGACATTTCTGGATTTCTCATTTTGGAAAATCAGACTGACCTGTATTTTGTGAAAATCCCTCCCCTCTCTATTATGATGCGGAGCATTTCATTTAATATTAAGGGCAATGCTCTTTTTAACTCAAGAGAAACCACGGGTATAGTCTTGAGTTGGCATGAAACCCCAAGTAAGTCCCATAAATAAAGGTGATAATGAGAAAAATAATATCCTCCTCGCGGCTCTTTTCTACCCAATCCTGCTAGATTTTCAGGCTCAAACAGATGGACAGAATTGTTGTCTTTTAAACCACCTGCTGAGGAGAGAAAACAAAATCCATCTATTTGGGAGGCCCTGGAGACAGCTCCTTAATTCCAGTTTTTTCAGCTTACTGACACAACCAAGAAACTTGCTTTTTTTAGGGAAAGGACTTAATGGTTAAAATCCTAAAGTTATATCCAGTCTCTAACTCTTGTTAACAAATCATGAAACCATTTACTTTTTAAAGGTAAAAAACAAAGGGTGAGAAAAAAAAATTAGTATCTTTTTTCCCCCCTTCAGCCTTTATGGAAAGACCTGTGCCTTTGTTGGTAACAGAAAGACTTTTTTCCCCTTTCTTTTGCATTTGATATGAAAAATCCCAGTCCCGTATCTTGTTTCTTTCTCATCCTAGGCCTGATGGTGGTTTATAATTGTCAGCACAAAAAGAGGTACAAGATGTTAATTACATCAATTAGTTGTACAACGATTTGAACAGGCAACAAAGCTATATAAAGCTCAGTCTGGATTGTAAAATGGCAGAGGAACGGCTGATTAGCTGGTCACTGCATCTCACTGCTAATAATTGCCGCTTTGTGTTTATTTATTCATGCAGCCTGAACACTTTCAAGTAGCCTGTTAAAGACAGATTCCCCTGAGGGTGAAGAGGCAAAGGTATTGGCAGGTGTTGCTCTTTAGTTTCTTTGCAGAGAGTGAACCAGAAGGTTTTGTGTCTCATGATGGTGATTTTACAGGAAAAAAACTGCTTTTGAATGGTACTTTTTGCCCTGTGGTCTGCACTGGATGGACGTTCAGCTAGTCCGATGATCTGCAGGCATCAAGTGGACTCCATGGTGCCAGGAGCAGCCTTCGTGTTTGATTTTGAACCCACCTCCCACTCATTTCACTCCACGCCCTCAAATCTTACACTGATAGTACCAGTGAACATGCATTCCCTTCTTCTGGCTTAAGATTTTGTATCAGTGCCTCTTCTGCAGGCTGAAAAGTCCCATGCTCTCTGGCCTGGAGCCTGTGCCATACCTTTGGCATCCTTTTTGCTCTCTTCTGTACGTGTCCTTGTCCCTGTGTGTGCTCTCTGGGACAAGGATGGGAGCCAGAAGGTTCCAAAATGTTGGTACATTGTGGTTTTATGGAGTCGTATAGTGATGGCCATGGTTTAAACCTTTGGATAGGTGGGGACAGGAGAATTCCTAAGTATTAAGATGACTAACTGATGTATTATAATGCCAGGATGTATTTCCTCCAAAGGATGGTTCTGTTTTGAGCCTATCTCTGTGTAAATCAATTAGATACGTTGTGGCAGATTTTGCTCATTTGCTTTACTTCCCATTAAACCACACTGAAGTTCAGCTTCCATTTTGCTGTGTTGATGAGAGGTTGGTACTCGCCCTGCAGTGTTTCCCTTTGACATATCTCTGCAAAAGTTTTTAGTAGACTTCAGGACTGTGATCTGAGGCTGGGAGGGAGTAGCTGCTTGGTGTTGAACAGGGTCTCTGCTAATAGATTGATGTGGCAGACTAGAAGCCATTTTTTTCTCATCTCAGTCACGAACAGTTCAAGAAAGTCTTGATCTAATTCCTCTTCACATCAGCAGCAGCACAGTTACTTCAGTGATCACTGTCTTGGGCTAGCGCATCTTCTCTGTGGCTGCCTTACCTCATTACCATTATTTAACCCTCTTCCTTAAAGGTAATTAACATCTGAGCTGAGGCAACCATCATAAAATGGCTTATCCTTCTGGATATTACTTGGGAAAATATCATACGAATGTAAGAAATTTTGGTGGAGAGTAATAGTGGAGGTAAATAAAAGCAACTGTGTTGTTTCCTGTCTGTGTTTTTTTCCCTCTCCGCCCCTGGCAATCAGAAATACAAAGACTATTAACAGTAGTGTCTAGAAGGACAATATTTGAGAGCTGATTCATGCAGCAGTTTGCTGAAGGCTGGATTTGTGGTTCTGTACCCTTGAGGTTATGTTCCCCATTTAACTTTCTCTCCAAATCCAGCACAGTGCATCTGTTTTGCTTTCCACTTTGTGACTTTGTTTCAATAAAGTAATATCACATTCCATAAACAAAGTGAAATATATTACTATGTCTTATTTGCATTGGGATTAGAGGAAAAAAAAACATTCACTGTGTTGTTTTGTAAACACAACAATTACATCCACCTACAAGACTTCATTATTTGCAAAATGTAGCATGAAGAACTGGTTGTTTACTGTTTTAAGCCTCCTTATTTATCAATCAGTAGAGGAAGACTTTCAGGTCACATTTGGTGCATCTAAGGTGGGTTTTTTTAATCCAGCTCTCCCCCTGAATTTCTTTTTGTAGGTCTCCCTCGATTTTTTATTAATTCATCGGACCAGGTCTTGAGCTGGTTTAACCAGCATGACTGCTATACAGAGAAATCTCTCAATTTACTCCATATATTTATCCAGTGCAGTCTTCTACTCCAGTGTCATAATGAATATATGAATTTCGCAGCCTTTATTTTAAAAATTAAGTTCTGTTGATCTGTGTACCCATTTCTGCCAATAAGTACAGGTCTCCACAGATATGAATGACTGATCAGATCTATTAGGACATCTACTCTGTAAACCTGCTGGCACACCTAGCCAAAGTTACTTTCCGAGCCTTTAATTGCAACAAGAGAGAGTACCTCTCTTCAGAGCAAGATCCAGTCCACAGAGCAACACCAGGAATGGAGAATGTGAAATACGTCATTCTCCAATTTATTAATGAAATTTGGCAAGTGACTTATTTATATTTAAGCAGATTCATAAGAAGATGTTGGGTACTAAATGACACTTCAGTATGAGAAAAAAAAAAAAAAAAAAAAGAGGATAGCATAAGGCAAGGGCTGTTAGTTGAAAGCTGGAAAATTTGGAAGAGGAATGAGACCTGCAACTCCCTCAAACTAATGGAGGTGGTTAATGATCGTAACAAATGCCACTCAGTTTAGCGTTCTCCATCCTCTGTCGTTTCCCCTTTCAGGGAAGATGGGCTCAGGACAGGACAGCTGAACGAAATATGATGACTTGAGTGGCGCACAAGTATGGGCTTTATGATTCCCTTCTAAGCTGAGTGAATGGATGCAGTTTATTTAACTGTGGATGTTTAGAGTTTGAATATTGCCACCTGAGCATATTTTATCTAATTATTTTGCATCCTTTGGGATGAAGTGGCTTGTGCCCTGGACTCTGTTGACTACATTGACTAGATCTCTACTGACTAAAGGGATTTCTTACGACAAACATGAAATGTAGGTATTTGTATGGACAAATCTACAGTCACCACCTGAAGTCAGCCTATATCCCTAAAATCTCTTTGCTGAATTATTTTCTTGGCAGATGTAATCAGCTGATGAGGGGTCATTCAGTGTATCTAGAGCTTCAAACATCCAACCAAACCTGGATTATCTCTGTCCTCACCATTCACGATTCAGATTACTCTGTGCTAAGCCCAGCAAAAAGAGAAGAATCGAGGCCACGGCACTTCAATAAAAAATATTTCATGTGTGAACAGGAAGATACTATGTTTGGGTGAAAAAGCATTCAAAAGTGAAGATAAATAAGGTGCTAAAACTGAAACAAGCTGTCTAATGAATTTGTATACAGTTGTCAGCCTTATGAATAGTCCATAAAATATGTATTGTGAACCGCTTTTATAACTTACATATAACTATCAGGACCAGAGAGATTAAAACAACTGAAACACTAATTGTTTCAGTGAATGAATGATGAGACTGAACATAGAAAAAAACACATTTGATTTGATGGTTCCACAAGAGCAATAGAACAAGCCGAAAAAAGTAGATCAAAAGAAATAACCTTTAGGATCTCAGTACATGAGGCCATTAAGGAAGAGGGCACAAAGAAAAATTACAAGCTTTGATTAGGACAGAGGAATCGAATCATCACACCACAATTTGTTTATGCACACATCCTGTTTAACATCTTTATTGATGGCCTAGATGAGGGGATCGAGTGCACCCTCAGTCAGTTTGCAGATGACACCCAGTTGGGTGGGAGTGTTGATCTGCTCGAGGGTGGGGAGGCTGCAGAGAGACCTGGACAGGCTGGAGCCATGGGCTGAGCCCAACTGGGGGAGTTTCACTCAGGGCAAATGCCGGGGGCTGCCCTTGGGCCACAACAACCCCCAGCAGGGCTACAGGCTTGGGGAGGAGTGGCTGGAGAGCTGCCAGTCAGAGAGGGACCTGGGGGGGATTGATAATGAGCCAGCAGTGTGCCCAGGGGGCCGAGAAGGCCAATGGCATCCTGGCTTGTGTCAGCACCAGCGTGGCCAGCAGGGACAGGGAAGGGATCTGAGCCCTGGGCTCGGCACTGGTGAGGCCGCCCCTCGATTCCTGGGTTCAGTTTTGGGCCCCTCACCCCAAAAAGGCCATTGAATGACTCGAGCGTGGCCAGAGAAGGGCAACGGAGCTGGGGCAGGGTCTGGAGCACAGGTCTGCTGGGGAGCGGCTGGGGGAACTGGGGGGGTTCAGTCTGGAGAAGAGGAGGCTGAGGGGAGACCTCCTGGCCCTCTGCAACTCCCTGCCAGGAGGGTGCAGAGAGGGGGGATGAGTCTCTTTAACCAAGTAACAAGCAATAGAACAAGAGGGAATGGCCTCAAGTTGCACTGGTAGACTAGATATTAGGAAGCATTTCTTTAACAGAAGGTGTTGTTAGGCATTGGAATGGGCTGCCCAGGGCAGTGGTGGAGTCCCTGTGTCTGGAGGTGTTTAAGTTGGGTCGACTTAGTGCTGAGGGATACGTTGTAGTTGAGAACTGTTAATGTTGGGTTGATGGTTGGACTGGGTGATCTTCAAGGTCTTTTCCAACCTAGACAAGTCTGTGACCCCATGCCTGAGTTCATACACCAGAAAAGCTACATTTTTTGAGAATGTGTACTTTCCATTCTCCCACCTTAATTGTGATCCTAACTCTAAATACCTCCTCTGTAAAGAATCTTTCCTCCACTTACCATCTGCTTTGAATTCTCTCCAAGTATCAACACCTTGCTCCACAAGTAGATGTCATCCACAAAGGTTCCTTAAAGGTGAACCTTCAGCCATGAAGACCTTCAACCCTTGGAGCAGAAATGTTATTCCTGGCTGTGATGCCAACCATCCAGAGCACTGCTATGGCATTGCAAATGGTTCAGATAAGATCTGTGAGAGCTTCCCTCTTGCAGTGAATGATGAAGGACTCCTTCCCTCTTGCAATGAATGATGAGCTCCATCTGCTTGGTTTTATAACTAAAACTAGTGCATGGAGCCTCAAGTCAGTGGAGCCTCAAGAGATATTCAGGAAACCAAATGCCTGTGCAAGATGAGCTTGGTTGTTCTCCAGCTCTCCACTCACTGCTATGCAACTTTAGACAGCTATGTGTTGACACTGAGATGGTGCCTAGATCTAGAGTTGAATCCCACTCAAGGAGTTCAGTGACTTTGGTTATTCTGAGATTCAGAGGAGCAGCTCTAGATGGTCCCTGTTCATCTAGCTATGTCTCTGCTGTTCAGTGAAGCACAGAGACTTCTGAACTATCTACCTGGTTGGCACAGAAGCACAATTCAGTGTGGTGTGACCTTGTGTGCAGATACTAGTGTGGCCCTACAAGAAATCTAAAGCAAGTTAACCACCATCTACCAGGGATAAAAGCTCAGACCTTCTTCCCTTTCTGTTTTCAACTGTCACCAACAGTTATCCAGTGGAGAAGTTCTAGAAATTTCCACGTGTCTAATGACACATCATCATAAAGCTATGAGAGAAGCAGAGATGGATACATCGGAGCAGAATGTGGAACATCTGAACAACATGAGTGGAATATTTCAGTTAGAAGGATCTACTTGATAGAACCAGACTACAATCTTGTCTTGTCTCTGGGGCAAGGGCAAATTATCCAGCTCCTGTTGCTCACCTCACTCTGTAAACTAAAGATAGTAATAATTACCTACCAAACTCCCAGGAGAGTTAAGGATTAATCGTTTCATAGTACTCAACATTCATTTTCACACAATCAGTGCCACTGGGAGCAGAAAAATAAGATTTGCAATTACTATTACTTATCTGCAGGGGATCATTCACTCATAAAGTACGTGTATAACACAGTTTTCTTAAAAATGATTTTAAAGATTATTTATTTTGGGGCAGAAAAAAATAAACTCTTTGGGCTCAGGAAGAACAAACAAACAAAATCTATGCAAACAAACGAACAAACAAGTAAGAACTTTCTTTGAACTCAAGATGGCAGTCTGCTGGAACTAGAACGAATTAAGGTGCATAGAAAACCATGCATTATTAAAACACTATTTACACTGGGAACATGGTAAAACCGCTCCAGGGTACATGATGTGCTAAAGACACAGGGGAAACAGGATGCCTGCCTCTCCCTCCCTGGTATCTCTGCAGAGCTTTGCAGAGCAAAGGAAGAGAGTGGAGGCAGTAATGGCAGTGTTATGTGCACAGAAAGCTGATAAGCGGAATACCTAGCATCACTACAACCATATTTCGTAGATTAAACTCTGTCCAGGGGATGTTTCCTCCCAGGCTGTGGCCACCATGAAGAAACATTTTGCCCTCAGAAAGAAGAGTCTGGCAGCAGAAAAACCACATTAAGCAGAGCAACCAACTTACTGATTGACACCAGAGATTATACAAGCTAAAAACTTGGGCTTAAACATGACGCTCTAGAGACTGAGATAAAGGCTCCACCTTATCACTAGAGGATGTGACACAGCTGATTTTTTTGTGGAGAAGGCAGGAAATGGAACATGTTACACAGCCTGGTCAAATGCATCACAGAGCTGCTCTGTTTTTGCTGGTGTCCATAGATCAAGCCCCAAAGAGTTTCTGACTGGGTGTTGAGAACATCTGTCGCTGTTTATAAGACCTTAGCAGCTGAAAACAGGAATTTCTACACCATAACTAATTTCTGTGATAAATGCTGGTTTATGCTGTAAATAAATATTCTAAGCCATGGTGTAAACTGACAAGTGCAATACATAGTGAATAATAGATTCAGGGCTCTTCCCAAACTGTCCACTTGTACTGGTTCTCCAAGACCCTGGCTTTCATTCACCTCTGACTTTACCAGCAGTGGACAAAATCTCCAAAACTTCTCAGGCTGGATGTGCCTGAGTTTGCTGGGAGCCTGAAACCATTTTTGAGAAGTCTGAACTGCCACATTCATCTCAGCAAGAATCGAAGTGGAAAAGGATAACATTTAAGAAGTCAGCATTGTTCATCGCCTTCATGCTATTAATGAAGATCTGCATGGTCTATCCAGCTGGTTTGTGCGCTGTGAGTGTTGGAGCCCTGAGGAGTCTGGCAGAGTCCTGGGGGGCAGTGAACTCTGATCTATGGCTTATCCAGGCCCCAGGGGAGGAGGTGAAGCATGGGAGTCAGTGCCCAGCAGAGCATTTTTGGCCACGCTGCAGAACACTGTCCCATTATTTTACATCTGCTGGGCAGAGTTACCTTTTTCTCTTTTCTAAATCCAACCCCAGTATAAGGAAAGGTCCAGATGATATCCAAAGCACTGAACGTACACCAGGACACTCACTGGGATCTATCTGTCACAAAAGCTCCTGTTATAATTTTTTTAAATTGATTTTTCCACTCCTCTTCCAAAATGAAAAGCAAACTCAGCCTGTCTACATTGCCCTCTTTTGCAGGCAAAGAGGGAGCTCAGCTGTGTTCAAACCAATTGCTCGTACAAGAGCAGCATCCTTGGTTGGCAGCGGGCCAGCCGTGTGTTAAATCAGGGCCATACAGGCTTTTCCCCAGGGCTGCCTGCAGACATTGGTCAGGCAAACTACAAAGAGTTCACAGTCTCTTGCTGGAGCCTGGGGGCTCTGGCATGGTGATGGAGAATAGGGAGAGGAGAATACAGCCCCATCTTCCCCCCAGACTGAGGGGGTTTTTTGCAGCTCAGTAGGAAACCACTTGAATCTGAAGCTTGCTGGCTCTCTATCACACATCTCAGAAACCTGATTGTTTCCAAAGAAAAAAAATTAAATCAGAGACTCTGAATGGTTAACGTGAAGGTATCGGCCTGCTTGGAGGACTCTCCCATGAGCTCACTGTCTCACACCCCAGACAAACCAATGCCACTTTCATATCAGTGAAAAATTATTTTCTGCAGCTCCCTGATATTGTTTTTGGCAGTCAGTGAACACCCTTTGTGTGTAGAAAGACTATTGATTTTTTTTCTGTTTTTTAGCTGGGATATCCCTTGTTCCCAACTCAAACCTGCCGTTCAAAATCCTTCTTGCAGCAAAGCAATGAGAACAGCTCTGCTTGTCCGTTTCTGCTCAGAGTTAAAATCTCTTGGAGAAGAAGAGTCCAACCAGGTATTATGGTTGGGAGCTCTTCCTCCATCCCTTCTTACTATAAATCAGATCTTAAAGAAAGCCTTACTGTCTGCTGCAGTCCAGGTCTTTTGGTTGAGCTGCTGAATATCACAGTTAAGGATTTATCCTGCTTGCCTAGTGCCCTCATCTGATACCTTTCTTATATATCTGCTGCCTCCAGGATATATTTGTGCAAGCAAATTAAGCATTGTTACTATATGTTAGCAAAACATTATATCAAATATTGGAGAGAAGAGTTATATTCTAAGTCCCCTCAATGCATACAAAAAATAAAACTCAGTTTCCGGGGGGGGGGGAAATCTTGAATGAATGCTGTCTTTAAAGAATTTGTCTCCCATAAATATAACTTTCCAGACAATTTTTAGTTTGTTTCGGTGATGGTTTTTTTTGTTTGTTTGTTGTTTTTTTTTTTTCTCAGACAGCTGTTTATTCCTTGTAAGCAGAAAATACTTTCATGCCCAAAACCTGCCAGACTGACTGTACAAAACAGGGAAACCTTCTTCTGATCCAGTAGTATTTGCAGACTAAACTATGCTACATTAAATCAGATTGACAACAACAGATTTTACACAGTTCCTGTCAAATTTTGACAGTGTTAATACCAATGACATAATGATATTCCAGAAGCAATGATTTCCCTAGAGAGGTCCTGTTCTTATTTTCTGTATCAAGAGATGAATGACAGTGAAGGAGTTAAAATCTACTTCAATGCCTGTGAATTGCAACCATCTCCAGAAAGTTTGGCTATGGCTTTTTCAGGGAAAAAGATTTTTACACCATAGATACTGCTGTATAGGCATCCAGAAAATACCAGGCATATAAAGATATGCTTCCCATGGAAAGCTAAACATTATCCAAGAAGATGACTTAATAGATGTCAAGGGAAGTGAAACATGAGGCTCTAGTGCTTTTCAGTTAAGATAATGGCATTGAGTTTATCAAGTTTTCCCAATGTGTATGCTCTGTGCTGATGTCTCCTGTATTACCTGGTGACTCTGAAAGGGGTTTCACAGAGAGGTGGCTGGTCTTTCTGAAGAGCAGAGGAGTTTGGTACTGGATTTTGCCTCCAAGGTGCTACATTGCCATGCCTTGGACTTGCTCATGTATTAAAGGGTCGGCATAGCCCCAGTGAGGTTCATTAGGGTTCAACAAAGTTTTATTTGCTTCAACAAAAAATAGGACTCTTAGCATTTATAATATCGATCTTCTCCCTAAACACTACCTTATCTCTCTATTTCATTCAGTCCTCTGTTTTTACAGTGTCTTCTTTTCTGTGTCCACCTCTTGGATTGTAAACCCTTCAGAGCAGAGAAGTTTTTCATATTTGTGTTGCATGCTGAATCACACACATTTTGGTCAGCAACCAAGTACTTTCACTAGGAATAACAAAAAAGCAATCACTCATGCTCCACAGTGTCATGCAGGGTGAGAGTGGCATCTGTGTACTTGTCCATCTCAGGCTGGAGAGAGCCTGAAAACTGGGCTGTATGTGGTTGGCAAAGGAACAGATATTCTAATGCAAACATTGAGGACAGCATCAAGCATTCGTGGATATGCTTATGGGAAATTTTGTTCTCAGATACCCAAACTTTTGGTCACAGGTAAGACAGGGGACCAACCTTTTCTAACAAATACCTCTGCTGGCCCCACTGAGATCCTACTATCTTCAGGCATTTACAGCAGGCAAGATTCCCAGGAGAAACTGGAGGTGATGGATGTCTTTTGCACATAAAACAACCCATTGACAAGAGCAGCTGAGCTAGAAAACTTACAGTATCTTTTCTCTCTTTAATACCACTAGTTCTCTGAGGGTGAATTCAACAGCAGCCATATCTCATACTGTTTGGAGAGGTGAGTTCTACTCACCCTGCAGCAAGTCATGCCCATTTGTTTAACTGCAGTATACCAGTTTTTGTTCGTTGATGTGTGTGTTCCAAGCATATCTGATTGATGATGTGTGTGCCTCTGGAAAATTGCTGCGTCAAGTCTCCACACCTTCCATCAAGGTTGTTCATCAGTATGGGTGGAGACCACAAGACACAGCATCAGATATGCATTTAAAAATTTGCAGATCTAAAGATGTTCTGATTTATCCATTTGTCTACGCCCAGGTCAATCCAAGGTTCTCTGCTATCCTGAATACCCAAGGATGACTATAAAATGTGACACTGTAATCAACTCCAAAATGAAATCCAGTCTTCCAATTTGCTAACAAGTGAGAAAATAATTTTAAACAACGTAAAGTTAACAAGGAATCTCTTCATTGGGAGTTATAATCAGCTAAGTCTTCATTTTAAGAAAGTATCCACAGTCAGGGAAGAAAACCCGTAGACATGTTCTAAATTTAATTTATTCACATCTTGTTGAAGCTGGTGGGGTTATAGAAAGTACTTGAAGCTAAACATCTACTCAAACTCTTTCCTGTTTGGGGCATTAGGGCTTTCCTGAGTTGGGTCAAAAATGTCCCAGATCAGATAAGTAAGACTGTATATCAGAGCATACAGTCAGGCCCAGACAAGAGTCAGTCATCATATAAAGAGTTAGATATCGGTAGTGACTGTCTCCTATCATGTCTCTGCTGCCAGGGCATGCTATACTTGTGAAGCACAGGGTGCAAAACAAACTCTGAAAGGGAGATGGCTGGTCCGGGTGAAATTTGTTGCCTCAGGGAGGAGTGATGGCATTTTTACCTCCTCTGATAACCTCCTTTCCTCCCTCCAAGGGCAGTCCTTCTCAAGGCCATAGATCTGAGGCTTTGCTGAGGCAGTCCCCAGCAGGGTGAATTTCACTAGAAGGAAATCTCAGTGCCGCTCACCACATTAATTTCCAGGGAGTTTCCCCACAGTGGAGATCCTTAGAGGTGGTCAAGATAGCAAAACTCATCACTGTGAATGCTCCACACCACCTGTGCTTTTCATACTGTGGAAGGCTTGGTCTGTTCCTGGACAGCAAAAACGCTCTGCAATAAAAGTCAGTATTCATACACGTTTCTTTCATTGTGGCTGCAAAAGCAAGCACACTCCCTGTCAAGAGCCAGCCTGTAAATAGTGAAGTGTTATGCTGGTTTTGGCTGGGATAGAGTAAATTTTCTTCATAGTAGCCACTATGGGGCTATCTTCTGGATTTGTGCTGAAAACGGTGTTGATAATGCAGAGATATTTTCATTATTGCTGAGCAGTGCTCACACAGAGTCAAGGCCTTTTGTGCTTCTCACCCCACCCCACCAGTGAGTGGGCTGGGGGTGCACAAGGAGTTGGGAGGGGGCACAGCGGGGACAATTGACCCCACTGACCAAAGGGATATCGCAGACCATATGCTGTCATGCTCAGCATATAAAGCTGGGGGAAGAAGAAGGAAGTGGGGGGACGTTCAGAGTGATGATGTCTGTCTTCCCAAGTGACTGTTGCATGTGATGGAACCCTGCTTTCCTGGGGATGGCTGAACACCTGCCTGCCAATGGGAAGTGGTGCATGAATTCCTTTGCTAATATGTGCAGCTTTTGCTTCCCCTATTAAACTGCCTTTATCTGAACCCACGAGTTTTCTCACTTTTACTCTGCCGATTCTCTCACCCATCCCGCTGGGGGGTGTGTGTGTGTGAGTGAGTGAGTGGCTGTGTGATGCTTAGTTGCCAGCTGGGGTTAAACCATGACAACAGTGCACCACACTTTGCATCTTCAGATACACTTCTAGCTTTACTGGATCCACTGTGTCTTTTGTATATAAAAAAGAGGATGCTCCCTTATACAACAAAGGTTGTGATTTCTGGGTGGAATTTGTTTGCTTAAATGTAGGCAGACAATGTCAGCTGAGAAGCCCAATCATATCTAAGTGAGTGTGGCAAACATGATACAGGATCTACAGGATTTGCAATACATCTGTTTTTCTGGATAGGCAGCTAGACTGAGCAAGATGTGGGTACCATGTTGGAAGAAGCGTTGCTCTTTCAGACTGTGGCTGTAGTTCTTGAGCTGTGGATCACCATGTTACAGGTGTTTGTATGTCTCTCCAGGCTTTTAACAATCATTGAGAGTTTAATCACTTCAGTCCAATGAAGGATGTAGTGCATCCTGATGAAGACATCGGAAACAAGTCAGACAAATAATCTTAAAAAAGCTTATTGCTATCCTTCAACAATAATGCCACTTGGGGTTGAGAATTTCAGATGTAGAAGCATAGACCATAGATGTCTGGAGCTGGGTGGCATAGATTTCACTGGGACCCAGGGTTTTGTTGTCTCCAACTGTGATTACGTTACCAGAAAACACATGTAGGACCCACTTGTCTTGACCACAATCTAGACCCTTCTCCTTGGCAATGTTCTCATCTAGGAGTGCTTGGTCATGGCTAGTGAAATCCCCTCCAGATGCGCCTGGTGCTCTGGCTTTGGCTATGCAGTAGGTCACTTCAGGCATTAAAATTCTGGACTGAATGGAAATCTTGATGCTGAAATGTTCCCAGACACTGTGTTGTTGACGGTTTAATTCAGAGAGACAGCACAGCCTGTGAACCCTCATTTCAAATCTCGTACAGTTCTTCAGTTACTTCAGCAAGCTGACACTTCTTTTTATCCCTTCAATTTGGTTAGGTATTAGGCTTATTTGTTTAATCCATAAAGCCAGTAAATGCCATGGTTATACAAACAATAACAATCTGAGCTGAAATTATCTGCTTGGACTAACTTCTGCTTTGAGTTGGGAAACAGGGAAACAGTGACCTGTGGGCTCCTTCAAAGGATGGTCATCAGCTTGAGATCCCATGCTACGAGCATGATACTTTGATTTCGGTACATAATAAAAAATGATAAATTAACTTAAAAACTGTAGATACGTTAGTGTAACTGTGGGAAAATAACAGAAGATTGGTGAGGAGGATTATAAACACACTCAGGTGACCTGCAACTGAAGTAGAAAAACATATATCATACTAATTGTTGTTTAGCCTTGTGTGTTGGACAAATAGAACATCTGTGTTTTGATGACACAGGCCTGTGATAGACTTGCTTGAGATTCCTGCCCTGCTATGGGAAAGATCAAAGGACAGTGGTAAACTACGCCTGCACAAATCCATTAAATACAGGCAAAAACCAGCAGGTTTGGTGATCTTCTAGCATAAACCAAGCTTGGTGGTGCCAGCACCCCTGCTTGTGTGCCTCTGCCGAGGTGCTGCTTCAGGGATCCTCTGGTTAGCAAGGTAAGGAAAATAAATTTACTCTTTGCATTGCATCCGTGCTTCTGTGGTAGTTCCTGCATCCTGCCTGTGCTGGCTCACACAGTAACCCTTTATATTCCATTCATTTCCCAAAGCCTATCAAGACTTCTTCATTTCTCTGTTGTTTAAAGAGAGGGAAAACTAGAGGCAGATAGCTAAAAAATCCCTGGTTTTCATTAGAAGGATTAAAAAAAATTCCTTTTCTTACCTAGCCAGGGGTGGATTAATAAGCACATTGTGGAAGCAATCTGAAGAATATTTATAGAAACTAAGCCATAAAACCTTGACATACTATGTACTTAAGGTCCTCTTTCACATATATCTCATAACAGTGATAATATTTGCGTAGATATGCTATGGAGAACTTGAGACAGCTTTGGCTGGCATATGAACTTTGCATACACTGCAGTAAGCTCTGTGTGGCAAAATACTTTAACCATGCCCATGTGACTTCCAGGTGTGCTGCTCAACATTGTCACAGGGTGTGTCTGCTCAGGGCTTGGTTTCTGGCCAGTGGACTGATTCACGCGGTGCGTCAGGGAGTGCCAGGATTCTGCTCTCCCACGCTGGCCAGGCAATCCTTCCAGGCTGGGCTCCAGCATTGCGGAAAAGTTTCAAGTCCTTTGTATGTGCACAGAAGGTGGTTTAAGGAAAGCACTCTCTGGAGTTCAAGAAGTAGCTGGGCTGTCATGCAGACATAGCCAGCATTTGAATGCTAGGTCTAATCAGCACACTATTTATACCCTCAGGCAATTATTCATGAGTATGCCACACTGATAAGCTAGATCAACAGAAAAAAAGATTTATTACAGTAGAAGTACCAGAGAAACCTCACACTGACATGATGAGAGCTTAATTCAGAGCAGAACCCAACATCCAAATCTGGCCAGACTTTAGGGAACAAATATTGCATCCTCATAAGTGGATGTATTTTTCCACAATGAGATAAATCAGCTCCTGGAGGATGATCCTGTTTTGATCTGAGTACAGTAGACCATGATCTTCCTTGGCAGACAAACACCCATATGATGAGTCTCTCCTAGAAAGTGCAGTGTTATGGACACTCTCCAAAGCTACTATGGGAGGTGGTAAGTAGATCAGGCCTTTACAGTGAAATGAAAACATGAGAGAAGCATGATGCTCCTGATAATTAATTAATTAATCAATAAACTAATTGGCTGATTAACTTGGGCACATCATCAAAATTATGTGATTAATTTGCTTCTTATATCATACATGTCTGTCAGTGTTTTAAATATCGCTCTTTGGGTTTGAGGTCTGGTTTGTTGCCATTTCAAAACAGCTACAAGAGCTGTCTCATAGTTGTGAGCAGAGGAGGCCATCTGCAAAGTCAGCACTGTAATAGTATGTCAGTGACAATATCCTCTAATAGTGATCTGGTATGCTGCAATATCTTTAGTTGTAGATACATCCAAAGCCATAGGTCCTGTAACTGTGTAGAACCATTTACCACACGGGTATCTGGAAATTTATGAGGCACCACCAGTCATATTTAATTCACATCAATCTCCAGTCACTAGAATTGTAAGGGGGATGAATCTCACTCAGATGTAGTACACAAATGGAATCAATTTCGAAAATATAGCCATTTTTTCATCAAAACCCATTTTAAATCAATCTTCCACTTCAGAATATATAGCCCAAGGCTTGAAACTCACTGAAATTACTCAAATGCAAAAAGAATGATTAATTACATGCTCATTTGGGAGGAGAAATGTAAGACTGTCTCCCTAGAATAATTTTTCAGACTAATTTAGTATTCTTTGTATTGAACAGTCTCTTCTGATGCTGGACTTTAAAATATATCCAACATGGAAATTTGCCTTGTGAAAAAGGCTCCGTTTAAATTATAGCTGTCTAAGTAAAATTTAAATAAGATATTACTACACTGCATCAAATCATGGTCTATCAGATCTCGTAGGCTGTCTTTGATATTGACAAGCATGTGGCAGACCTTTCAAGTTGCTGGGAAACCTTGTGCAAGATCTACACTGGGTTATATCACGGAGACAGTCAACTGTGCATGTCATGAGTGTACGCTTTCTGTATGGAGCCATGCAGTGGACATGGTCTCAGGTCAGACAGTAAGAATGAAACCCGTAATAGTAGGCTGCTGTTGAGGAATGAGGTTTTAAAAGGCACATTCTTTGCAACATAGCAAATCACCATGGTCTCCTTCTTCCACTGAGACCTCAAATGCACGGAACAGTTGGCTGATCTGCTGATATCAGGGTCTGGTGCATGGGATCCTCCAGTGGGAGCAGAGCAGTGTTACTGCAGTGCAAACCCATGACATTCTGGGACAAGGTGCATGGGTCAAACACAGGACATTTACAAAGGGTGTCTTATGATGACAACATAAAATGGGACAGGTCTGGTTTGGTTGCAAGTGGAAAGGGTCATGAAGCATTCAGTTCTGGGATAGTTTAACCACGTGGGTTGCTTCTTCCTAACACCCATTTTTTTGATTGTTTTATCTCTGAAGTGGAGAATGTAAATCCTTTCACCAAAACTCTACAGTATTTTTAAATCATACTATTTAACTCTGCATATTCTTTTTGAAACGCTGGTTGGCTTCAGTTTCTTGCAGAAATTTGTTACATTGGCTAACTGTGTAGGCAAGTTGTCCCTTGAATCAACTTGTATTTCAGTGATTTTCATGGATATAAAGGCCAGATGGGATCATTAGCTCATTCACCCTAATCTCTTACATAGCATGTGGGATGGGATTCACCTCACCATTATTTAAACAGTGAAGTTAGAGATAGATTATTTGCTCTAAAATGAGCTCCTTTTGCTCTGCTCCTTTTACGGTCAATGGAAAAGGGTTATTCCCTGCATACGGTAATTCATTCTTCTCTATGATAGGTTTGAGTATAGGAGGTATAGATTACTGGGACTGTGGACTTCTTACAGTGAGTTCACTAAATAGTCTGACTGTTTTTGAGGCATAGTTCCTAAGAAGGTAAACAGTTTGTGCCTGAAAGTGTCAAGAGATGGAGAATCCACTGCTTTCCTTTCTTGTGCTACTGATATCTCACCCTTGTTATTAGAAACCAAATTCCAAAGACATTACTGGCTGTGTTGACATTGACTATAAAGAGAACCTCATGTAAGTAGCTCAAGGGGAGGTACGCATCTTCTAGTATGACGAATCCAACCCCATTCCCCATTTCTAGCTGACTCATCTCCCAAAATATTGATATTCAGAGGTTGGTGGTAGGAAATGACTGCTGACAGGGAAAGATTTCCCTAAGAAGTAGAGGGAAGGCAGGGAGCAAGGACATGAATGTGAAGGGATGTGATAAAAAATACAGAATGAGTATTGAGAAAATGTGTATTGAGAAAAATAAGGATATGGTGTGTTGACCCTGGCTGGATGCCAGGTGCCTACCAGGACTCTCTATCAGTCCCCTCCTCAGCTGGACAAGGTAGAGAAAATATAATGAAAGGCTTGTGGGTCAAAATAAGGACAGGGAGATAATTCAGCATTTACTGTCACAGGCCAGACAGACAATGTGGGGAAAATCAAAATATTTTATTACAAATCACATCAGAGTAGATAATGAGAAATAAAAACTAAACCTTAAACACACCTTCCCCCCACCCCTTCCTTCTTCCCAGGCTCAGCTTTACTCCCAGTTTTCTTTATCTCCTCCCTGCCAGTGTCACAGGGGTATGGGGAATAGGGGTTGTGATCAGTTTATCATGTGTTGTCTCTGCCTCTCCTTCCTCCTCAGGGGGACGACTCCTCATACACTTCCCCTGCTCCAGTGTGGGGTTCCTTCCACAGGAGATGGTCCTTTATGAACTTCTCCAATGTGAGTCCTCATGGACTGCAGTTCTTCATGAACTACTCTAGTATGGGTATTTTCCATGGGGTGCAGTCTTTAAGGAACAGACTGCCCCAGCGTGGGTCCCCCATGGGATCCACAGGTCCTGCCAGGAGCCTGCTCCAGTGTGGGCTTCCCCCAGGGTCACAACCTCCTTCGGGCACATCCACCTGCTTTGACATGGGGTTTTCCACAGGCTGCAGGTGGATATCTGCTCCACCGTGGACCTCCATGGACTGCAGAGGACAGCCTTCACCACAAGCTGCAGGGGAATATCTGCTCCAGCAGCTGGAGCAACTCCTCCCCTTCCTTCTTTACTGACCTTGGTGTCTGCAGTTTTTTCTCTCACATATTCTCACTTCTCTCTTTTGACTGCTGCTGGTGTTGCAGGTTTTTTTCCTCCTTTCTAAATACATGCAGAGATGCAACCACCATCAGAGATGCTACCAGCATCACTGATGGGCTCGGCCTTGGCCAGTGGCAGGTCCATCTTGGGGTAGGCTGGCATTGGCTGTATCATACATAGGGGAAGCTTCTAGCAGCTTCTCACAGAAGCCATCCCTATAGCCTCACCACTACCAAAACCTTGTCACGCAAACCCAGTAAGGCACACTATGATACTAAAGCAAGATGACTGATAAAAGTAAACGGTGACTAGTTTAAAATTAGTAAAAGGAATCTTGTTTAATTACAGAGACAATAAATCACCTGAGGAATTAATTGCCACCGAATAAATTTAAAGCCAAATGTAAGGTTAGCAAGGAGAGCATATACATGTAAGGTGATGTTAATGGATGACCATGTTCCATTAAAAATCAGTGGATAAGAAGATATATCTGCAGTGTTAAATGGAAACAATAACTCATGTTTCAGAGTACAGAGTAATAGCAATGACAGGATACAAACTAACAAAAAGGAAGATGGATCTGTACTTCTACTGGCTGATTCCTCTGAAATACGAAGTAGAGCTGGTGTTTGAGACAGACCTGCCTATGGAATGTACATTTTTCTCTTTCACATTACCTGAGCATATTACAGTGTGAATGAAGGGGTTTTTATGACACCTTTCTGGAGCAGAAAATAACTACATGGATGGAGAAAAAAACCATGGAAAAGGTGAGGAATACACTCATATGTCCTGATATAGATTACTTCAGAAAACATGTCTAACTCTTTTCATTGACTATATGGTTAAATGGAAATAGGTATCCTAAATTTTGAGTCATCTGATTTACTCTCTTGAACAAAGACTGTGGGATTTGTAATTAAGATGCTGAGTACCTGTAACAGATGGTCTGGTTAGAGCCTTTAAAGATTTGTCTGAGGTAATCCAGGTAGTTTGCAAAGGGTGATGCATTTAAATCCTGGTCCCTACCCCTAATCACTGGTCTAAACTTTTTGGATATGGAATGAGATATAATATCCAATCCATCTTGATAACTCCTACATATATGTTTCAATTAACTCTGATGTTTCATATGTCCATGTCTACATCTGAGCAGCTGCCCTGCTAGCAGCTTCTGAGTGTTACAGTGGACATCAGACTGAATACAAAACAGCTGTATACTCCAACTGAGATTAAGGCAAAGCCTATATCAGCATTCATGAGGGTCAACATGGCCTGCAGATCAAGTCAAGCTGTTGTCCTTTCCCTGTTCAGAACTGGTAAGGTCACTCCTGAAACATTTTAGAAGTTCTGCTCTCCCTGAACCCTTCTAGATCAAGAGGGATATGAGGAAACTGAAAGAGATTGAGAAAAGAGCCACTAAAATTGTCAGGATGTCACCAAAAACCGGGATAAAAACTTATCGACACCAATGTGATGCAGATAAGCAGACACTTCTTTACTGACGGCCGGCCGGACGTGTAGGGGAGTGCTCTCACCAACAACACGTGCCAGGCACCAGAATCATACACCTTATATAGAACTTACTCATACATATTCATTAAGTATTCATACATAAACATACAATTTCTAAGAAATCATTAACATATTCTCCTCCTTTTTCCGATTCTGTGCAGTAAAGGTTAGAAATGTCTAGAGATGGCTCTGGGGTGTAATGTGAGTAGGTGGCCCATGAGTCGGTGGTCGCGATCTCCCCCTGCCGGAATTACCTTTTGCTTAAGGACACGGTTTTCTTGGCAGGTACCTGCCAGCTGTTACGGTTACTTCCCTCAGTTCCCGTTAATCCTGGACCTTGACAACTACTTGCATTCTTCTAGTCCTATGTATGTATTATAAATCAGTTTACAAATCACCTCGTGTTTTGTTACCTAGGTTCTAACCGTTCCTACTAAACAATTATGACCAGTCCCTTCAGCCTTGGTACGGGGCTGTACAGGGGATTTTAGAGTAGCAGTCGGTTGCTAGGTTCAAAATACAATAAATGTAAAATTATTTTTTTACTAAAATATCTCTTAATTCTAAACTTATATTGAAATCAAACACAGTTTAATTTCAGTTGATAATAAAATCAGTAACAAGGAGCCCAGAGCATATGTGTCATGCAAACATGATGAGGGACACAGCACAACACCCAGGCCCTGTTCAGCAGGGCAGCTACTGGCCAGACAGTTCTCAGACTGTAGTGATCCATGGGATTTTTCCTAACCCACCCACAGAGCTTTGTACTTCCCCTTGTTGACACACCCTCTCTGGAGGGTGTGGGGAAAAAAAAAAAAAGACTGTGGTTATATTCCCAATCAGTTTGTATTGATTGTATTGTTATACTGAGTTACATGAGTCATATTTAGTACCTTTAGAGTGTGGAATGATATATGCAGAGGTTAAAGAAATATTTCTCAGGCCTGGGTTTGGCTAGCATGGAGAGGGAATAGACTAAATGACTTCTTGAGGTCCCTTCTAGGCTTGTTTTTTTATGCTTCTGCATCCTGAGCGCTTGTCTTGACATTTTTTGATTAGTTTGGGTGTTTAGGCAGCACTCCTCTAGCTGTCACAGCATGCACTATTGATTTATTAAGCTAAAGTAAATAAAGTTGAAACATGAAGATCCATTAAGTGTGACTGTTTCTGCCTGTGGACTTAGTATGTTTTCAAAATGACACTCTACAACCTCATTACAATCTTGTTTGCATTCATGGATTCACCTGTTGAGTGGCAAGAGAAGAAATGACAAGTGCACAAAATCAATCCTCAGCACTGATATCTGATTCCTTGGGATTTTAGTGTTTGCTTCATCTTTCTGGGATGCCAATTTGGCACAGGTGAATTAAAGGACTGTATTAAAGATCTGAAGTAGAAGAATTGATGCATCAAACACCAAGAAAGAAGGTTAAAAGATATAGGATTCCTTCAGTCCCTTTCTTAAAAGTACAGCTGCTAGCATTGGGTCATTACTCATATGCTCTGACTCAGATTAAAAAAAAAAAAATCATATTCTGATTATTTGCAAGTGTTCTGGTCTCTTACAATCCCTCGAATAACCTCCCATAAATTTTCTTAAAGGTAGTCACAAAGAGATTTTTTTATTCCTTTTTAAGGAATGTTTTTGCTTCTGGATACATGACTAATCCTCTCTGATGTCTGCCTTAGATCTCTCCTAACACTGTAACATGACAAAAAGGTAAATTAAATGTATGCATTTGGATGCTTTTAATTGGCAGCCAACGTCAATGGTCCCAGTGAGAAACTTCAGACCAAATTTAACCAAAGGGAATTGTTAAAATGTTTATGGAGAGACTGGTATCTTTATTTAAATGACTCTTTCTGCTCTTTTCCTGGACAGTAGCTCTAAGAAGTTGGTCAGTCATTTCCATGTCCACAGCTTCTCTTGCAGTGGCTAATTTCTCTGTCTCTTCCATGTTCTGTGCATTTTGATCTGCCTGGGATCTCCCTTGAAAGCGCTTTAACTAAAATCTTCGCAGGACTGAAGTTTTAATTGTTTTGGGGAAAAATGTTCAAAGGTGATTAAAGGTGTTATGAGCACAAAGCCATATGGGGGTTACACTTCCAAACCATCAGGTAAATGTGGGAGATGACTCCTCTGCATAGCGGATGCATAGATGCACACACTAACAAGTTGTAAACACACATTTTTATGCCCCTCAGAGTGAGAATGGAGGGTAGGTGAAAGAACAGTAGTGCCACAGTGTGCTGGTTTAAGCCCTGACGGGACCGGAGACCACGTTGCCGTTGTCCCTCCCCCACCCTCGGACACAAGTAGAGCACAAACCCTGGGGGTTGAAACAAGGAGAAATTTAATACAACAGTGTAATAAACAATCTGAACAACAACAATAGCAATAATAACAACAATAAACAGTAATAACGGTAAACAAGACCAAAGATATACAGAGAAATACGACAATGGACACAGCCAGCCCACCACGCGTGCTTCCCACAACCAAAGCCACAAAGGAAAGCTTCCCATGCTGCCGTGCCGGACCTGATGTCAGCATGGTATGAATAACCCGGCTGGAGATCCCTTCCCCTTGCTTGGGAGAAACTTAACCCTATCCTAGTTGAACTAGGACACACAGAGAAGATAAAATGTGGAAACAGTCAGCCTAAAGATGAGATTCATTCCACATAGCTCTAGACATCAACATCTGACTTGGTTTCCCTAGGGATCCCTTAGGCTGCAGTTTGATTAATCCTGAAATATGCCAGATGAGTCACACTCTAGCAGTGTCACACCTGATCTGGCATGAAGGATTTCTTCTGGGGATGGTTACAGATAAGAAGTGAATGGGAGATGGGGTCAAAGCAATTTTCCAGTTAGGGCCACAGTGAAAAAAATGAGTTTTTTTCCCCTTGAATTACCTGCAAAGTTTTCAGCAGTTGCTCACCACATTGTATGTTTTGAAAGGCAGATAGTGGCGTACTGTATTTATGTAGAAAGGTCCTGGGTAGGGTGAATAGCTGAAAGGTAGATACACAATAGGACTGATGCAATAGTTGTGGGATAGATGCAACTAGGCGCAGGTTGTGGCCTTGTTGGGTCCATGTGGCTTTCCAGGATGGCGTAAAAAGGGCAAGCAGCCTTTCAGTCTCTCTTGATGACTTCACATTCATGGACAGGTCTGTCTCTGCTGCCTTGGTGGCACTTACAGACTGCATAGCAGCACGGTCTGTGTGCACACACCCGAGGTGCTCAGGTTTTGGAAATGGCTTAATCTCAGCTTCTGAACTTCACCCTGAAGTGATTTGTGAGAGCTCATACACACATTTCCACCAGCTCTGCGGTGGAAATAACCCCCAGCAGAGTGACAGAGCAGTCAGTCTGGCTGGTAAGTGCTTGAATCTCAAGTTAGATCTTGACTGAACTGGAAACTGGAAAGCATTTTGTGCTCTGCAGAGGAAAGCACAAGGTAGAAGCTAATGATGATGACCTGAGAAAGATGTTTTGCAGACACATATTAGTGTCAGTGGTGAGGGCTAGCTTGTTGCAAAATGCAGTCAGAGACTCTGATTCAGTCTGTTCCAGTTTCCCTCTGGAAAGAAGGACAATGCAAGTCAGTGGGTACCATCTTTATGGAGAAATGACTCCAAAAAGACAAGTCCACAAGGTGGAAGTAAGGACTACTGGCAGAAGAAATTCCCATTCTCAACTATTTGAAAGATAAATCTGCTTAATAACCGTTTGGAGAAACGTATACAGCAACAAAGAGAATTAGGATACGTGTAAGCTGTGGCAGAGAGCCCCTTGCTTTTTATTAGCTCCAGTGTGTTCTCATCTTGAATGGAAATATAATCCCCTCTAAAATACCTAGGCAATGTAATTGTAGGGACACAATATCAGTGTGCTTTAATAATAGAGCTGGTCATGAAAAGGACTACTCTGGAGAAGGAAGCTCAGGACTCAGCTGAATATATTATATTTAGCAATTGGCAGGATTATTGTAATCCTTATCCAAAAGAGCATATATTTTATTTTTCTATAACCAGGGGCCCAAGTAGAGTGGCCAGCCTGAAAGTGTAAATGAAAGTAGTATTATGATTATGGAAGAGGAAAGAGGTGAGAAAAGCTTTGGAGCTGCTGGGATAGAGATTTCGGATGACAGGAGAGAACTGTTGCTCTAGTTGCTGAAAAAGCCAAAAAAAAGCTAGCCCTGGTAGATCATGCATCCAGACAAGCAAATCAGAACCAATAAGGGTTGATGGCAAAAGGATGAGAGACTTTGAGATATACATTCGAAATAGTAACTACATGGGCCACAGAGAATGACATTCATCTGACATCTGCCATTGAGCTGACAAACCTCAGCTCCCTTCCTTAACAAGAGAGATCTAGTGAGTGCAGTCTGTGGAGTGCAGTGAATGATCTGCTTCTGTCTACAATAGCTGTCTAAATTTGGGTAGATGAACAACGCCTCAAAATGCCTTTTTCTCTCCATGAACAGTAAAAGAAAGATGGATAACTCCTGAAGAAAGTGCCCTTATTGGGGATATAAACTTTGGGCCCCTCACCCCAAAAAGGCCATTGAATGACTCGAGCGTGTCCAGAGAAGGGCAACGGAGCTGGGGCAGGGTCTGGAGCACAGGTCTGCTGGGGAGCGGCTGAGGGAACTGGGGGGGTTCAGTCTGGAGAAGAGGAGGCTGAGGGGAGACCTCCTGGCCCTCTGCAACTCCCTGCCAGGAGGGGGCAGAGAGGGGGGATGAGTCTCTGGAGCCAAGGCCCCAGCGCCAGGCCCAGAGGGAATGGCCTCAAGCTGCCCAGGGCAGGGTCAGGCTGGCTCTGAGGAAGGATTTCTGTGCAGAAGGGGCTGTTGGGCGTTGGAATGGGCTGCCCAGGGCAGGGGGGGAGTCCCCATCCCTGGAGGGGTTGAAGAGTCAGGCTGAGCCAGCGCTGAGGGATCTGGGGGAGTTGGGAACGGTCAGGGTGAGGTTCATGGTTGGGCTGGAGGAGCTTCAAGGGCTTTTCCAACGTAGATGATTCTGTGATTAGGTGAGATGCACCCCAGACAAAAAACTCCTTCTGTGTCTTTAGGGGGAGCAGATCTGTCTTGGGACTGTAATGGGGCTCTTTTAGAAGTCAACTGGGTTGACTCATAAAATCTAAACATGCATGCCTAAGCTGGTGTTTCTAAAGGGCCATAAGAAACATAATTTCAATTGAAATTAGTTACTTTAAACACCCTTAACATACTTGCCTTCTGGGATGAGATTCTTCAGTTTTAGGAAGTCAGAGAAGTCCCACTTACAGTCTACTTGGAATGTTACAGGATGTTGAATGCAAAAACCAACAAATCTATTGTTTATACTCTTAGTCATCTCTTATTCTGATATCTGTAGCTTTTTGGCTGGAATGCTGCTTCAAGATATACATGTTTTTAATACCTTTGACTTTGCATATGCTGAAATGTACTGACTTTAGACATGAGCCAATTTACCTATGGTTTTGTCTAACACTGGGCATAACCCAAAATAGTCCTTAATTCCATTCAGTAGAAGGATAACATCAAGTTTAGAGGCAGAGGGACTTTTTTATTTGCCTCCTGAAACCAGCTGGGTGAAAGAAATCACTTACTAAGAAGCTATAGAAACTGAAAGGGCAAGTAGACACTATGGATGAAGATATGCAGTTTCTCCAGCTCACACTAAACTGGTATACTCAGTCCAGCAAGTTGTTAGTTGTTAGCATGCAACACACATATGCTTCTTAATTATGAGAGTGCTATTTTTGGATTATCATGCCCAGCTATGAAAAGTCTGCATTTGTCGCAAAGAAATCTGAGGACATCAGCCCTGGTGAACAGGAGAGTGGAAAAATGGAACATGAGCTGCATGAAAGCTTTGCTATTGTACAGCTGCTTATCCCATCAAATGATATCTGTTTAAGAAAGTTTACAAGCCCAAAACATACAGGGACTGGAGGAAAAATCTAAACACAAATCTGGGATAGCAGGAAAAAATGGTTTAGTACTCTGAGAGCAGAAAACCTGGAAAATAGAGAGGGAACCTTGGTTAATGGTTATCCTCTGTGTAAAGATCATCAGGGTGAGGTTAAAAGGCTGAATGTTTTCCCCTGCTCTTTAATATCTGGAGTGTGAGATCTATGGTTTTGGATTGGACTCAAATCTGATATAAATAAATGATTTTGGAAAGCGATCTGTGAAATCTCAGCATATTCAAGCTAGCTTATTTCAGCTGCACTGTTTAAAAAGTCTTACCCCTTGTCAGAATCCAGCCCATGGAGGAGGTCAAAATACTCTGCTGGTGTTTAGTCCAACCTACTTTCATTTTCTTGCATTTTCTGTACTTTCTGGGTCTGGCACCAGCTGTTGGGGCAAGCAGAAAAATATGAAAAGATGGGTAGGTTTAAGTTATTTTTATCTCTGCAGCTGTTGAATCAGAATCTCATTTAGCATCTCAGTTCTGTGGATAATCTCAATGTAATTAGGTAAAATTATAATTATAATTATAATTAGGTAAAATTCAGATACACATTCAAAATTTTGCTCATTATTATTCTAGAATTAGCGCCGTTTACAAGAACACAATCATGCTAGGTACTGGACAAACTCATTACGGGAGATAAATCTGGTTTATATTGTTTGCAGTAGAGGTGAAAAATTTCTTTTTGCACAAATCCTGTTTCACAAAGAAAATTTTTTTGAGCAAATCAGTCAATGAAAACACTGAAGGTGTTCATGTTCAGTTAACAATTAAAAAAAAAAGCTAATATCTTTGATTAGTCTTTTCTTAAAATGTTTAACTTCTAATTTTGATGTAATTAAAAATATTCTCCAGAAAAGCTAAAATAAAATAAAATGGGTATTTGGGATTAATGGTTTGATTGCCATAAAATTATTTTTCCCCTTTCATTTAATTTAGAAATTAAATTTTTTGAGGCTCACCTGAAATATTTCCACTCCTTTTTTTTTTTTTTTTTTTTTTTGGCACTGCAGAAAACTGAAAATTCAGTTACTCAGCTACGAACAACAGAGATTTTATCAACAAGGGAACTTACAGGAAAAATCTCAGTAGCTATAGAGAGAAGATGGTTTCCAGCCCTCTGGTCCGCCCACCAGCTCATCCTGCTTCCATGAGACTTCTTGTACATCCTAATAAATATGTCTGTGGCTTGAAAGACAAATATATTTAAGTCAATAGAATTTTATTTTATTTCTTTAGGTAATATAACCACTCCTTCAAAAACTTTGCAGCTCACGGAGTGTGTTATGCTGTTTCCTGACAGTATGAAGCTTCTTACATTTTTCATTCCAGTTTCTAATCTGAGGGAGTGTATGATTGCAAACCACCTCTGGTAGTTTTTTTCCCCTGTCATTATTTATTTGGAATGACACAGCTCTTAGGTGGTGTTCTGACAAACCATATATGGTCAGATAGTACACCCTCATTCAAAGAATATCAATAAGCTCGTTTTTGCCACACTTCAATCTTACATATTTAACAAGTGTGCTCACTTCCCACTCTAATGCCGCTCTGTGCAGCAAACAAATGTTAAAAATAGGTCCGCTGAGAAGGTAAAACCTGTAAAACCATCCTTATAGGATCAGTCCCCAAATCTATCTCTCTCAGTATCCTGTCTTCAACTTGTCCAAAGCCCAGGGACAGATACAAGAATATGACAAGTTTTCCTGATACAGTCTCACAGCATCCCACACTATGAGACTTGGATATGAGGTGAAAGATTGAGAATGTCCTGAGATGAGGTGATGTGTTTGTGTGTTTTATGGATTTTTTTATTTCTGAATATCTTCAGTTGGGTTTTTAACTCATGCAACTTTTAGCTGCAAACTGCTTCAGAGAGTTTGACAGTTCAACACCCCTTTTTTAGGCACGTCCCTTTGTTTATTTCAAATTGGCCACTTGCTAGTTTGGCTTGGTGCAAAATAATTACTACAAAAATCAGTTTACTACAGAAAACTAAATTACTACAGAAAAGCAGGGAACACTTGCTGACTTTTCATCTTCTCTGCCACTGCTCACATCACTCTTGATTGTCCATCACACCCTTTTCCGTCATCTCACTCCCAGGCTAGCTACCAACCTATTCAGTTACTCCTCATTCAAATGCTGTCCATCAGTGACGGATCATCCCTTTAGAGATGGGCCTTCCCCGCAGCTTTTCCAGAGTATAAGGTGTCCAGAACTGCACACAGTTTTCAAGATGCAAGCACATTACTGAAAACGTCATAGCAATACCTTCATTTTTTTCCTTTCTTTCCTCAGAATTCTTAAAATTTCGTCTGCTTTTTTGACTGCTACTTGCTGCTGAAGTGAGAATTGCTCACTTGAATGAATAAGAGAATTGCTACCTCAAGACCTCATTTTTCAGTCATAAAGCTGTATCAGAGACTGCTATCATGCCAGAAAGACCTCTCAGTCTTCAAACTGCAATCTGACTCTTCCTGCTAAGGACTCGAAATAAGTGAAAATCACTGCAACTTCCATCCTGCCTGTTTAACCAGGTATGTAGGAGGCTGAGAGAGACAAACATTATCTCATTTTCTGAATTAGAGATTGTCTTTGCATCCATCAGTACCATTCAAATAGTGCGGAGGTTCAAAGCCATCCTTGTAATCTCTTTCTATGATTAACACTGTGAATGCACTCCAGGAATTTATATCTATGTGCTGTGCAGACACCAGGCAAAGAGACCAGTTCTCACTAAGGGCTTTTAGAACAGAAGTCACAGTTCCTGCCACTCTCTGTACCTGATACTAAGTGGGCAGGGTGGGTGTGTGGGGCACACGTGGTACAGCCCTGTTAAGTGCACAGAGTGGATGAGAATATTTCTTTGGAGATGGAGGATGCTTGTTTAGGAGACCATAGTTGCGGCAGTGGTAAATATTATTGCTGATGGAATTGTTTCTCCCTTATGACTTTTCTATACATTTGTCACAGTACTGGGTAAGGTGAGAGGGGAGGAAAACTGCCATGGGTTTTGAAAGGAAAAAAATCACAATTAACAGCAAAGTAAGGAGACTTTCAGTATAAAAAATATGTCAGCCACTCACCTTAAAAATTATAACTCCGTTATTTAGTAGAGTCAATATCAGTTAAATTTTCTTATATATAATCTGCTGTTGGTTGAAAAACATGAGGGTTTCAAAATATGTTCTTATTAAAAATTATATATTTTCATATAATTCTTTAAATTTCCCTTAGATTTTTATTTTTAATAAGTTAGCTTCATTTATCCTGTATATACTGGAAGAACATGAAGATAAGAGGAAAACCTCCCATTTCCTGGGATTTCAAAACATACACTGACTAATGAAAAAAATAAAGGCAGAATTCAGTGGAAATCTCCTTTCTTTAGTTAATTTATGTTACAGATGTTACATGAGACCTCTCTGTTGCCTGCCATGCCTCATGTTTGCAAGAGAGACAATCTCATCAGGGACAGCTGTGCAGATATTGGCAGCGGTGTTGCTGCAAGAGGACAGACAGTCCATATGGGCATGGTGCCAGAGCTTCTACCAAGTTCCTGGGATGGATGAGGACTCAGAAAACCCTCGTTTCTGGTTAGTTCAGATACATCTGCAAAACCAGCTGGAGCACTAGCACAGACAGAAGGGGTGAAACTATGAAGTCCAACAGTAAATGGTCAGATTTTAGATCCAGGAGTCCCCAGTTTAATCCCAAATTCTGGAAAGTCAGTGTTTCACATTTCATAAAGTAAACACATATCCTAATTGCAAAACTAAACCAAAACAAAAGAAAACCTGTTATATGCTAAAAATACACACAACCCTCAGACTTGTGCAATGCAGTTATTAAATTTCTGTCCACATAATCAGCATTGTTTATATCACTAAATCACATAAACAGTATCCCAACAATAGGCACCAAGACAAACACAAATCATGGGCTTGTTGGCAAGAGGCTAGAGTGCAGGCGGTGCCTTTGTTGAACACACAGGCTACTGAATGACTCCGTGCTGGGAAAAAACAATCCTGTTGTGAAATAGAATTGAGGTCGCATTACCAAAATGAACATCACACACACTGTGTGTATAGACCTATTCAATAATAATGTTGTAGGAGGAATGATTTTTCTCTTGTCTAACACTGATTTAATGCTTCACTGAGTTGATGGTCAGTTTGCATCCTTAAAACATCACAGAAGTCAATGGAGGAATGCTGATTACTTCCAGTCATGGATCTGGCCTTAGTATTTTTCATTAGAGGTCCATATGCATTTATTAAACAGATGGATAGCCTAGTGATCTGACAGGCATTAGGGCTTCACCCTCAGAGGACAGGCTTCAAAGCCTACAGTACATCATAGGGAATATGACCTGAAACTAAACCCATGGAGAATCTCACTGTGGTGTGGGCTTTGAATCCCACCCAGAAGTGGTGATTTCAGCTCCCTTATTCATTCATCTGGTCAAATGACAACAGTGCTAAAAATTTCAGCACAAACCCAGGTGAGGAAAAAGACTTAGTTTAGGATGGATGAGCAATGGCAGAGCTGCTAGGTGCCTGACAACAGAGAGAGATATTTAAGTTCACAATTCAAGTGAATTCACTGTCTCATTTGCAAATCAGGGCTAGAAAAGCAGAACAGAAACATAACAGGACTAAGACTTCTATGGCTCCATCCATAAGGCAGGTGAAGAACAGGTAAAATATCCATTTTAATGATGCCAGGATCAATTTAATCCAATATCAAACATGATAGTAAAAGACTTTCCCTTTCCCAGCAATGCTACCAAATTTGAGATTGCAATGCAATTAAAATAATTCCATTATTTAATCACAGAATCGTAGAAACATAGAATGTTTTATGTGGGAAGGTGCGGCGGGCAGAGGAAGCAAGCAGTCGATTCAATGTGAATGATAGAGCAAGCTTCAACTTTATTGAAAGAAATCACACTTATATAAGCACTCTACAATAACCATGCATACTTCTCACAAATCTATTGGATACATGTAAAAGGCTGCATTATAATATCCCAGCCCCCTGTGGCATCTCAGACATGTCACAACATCTTCCCTCTTCTGGCCTGCCTCCTTTCCCAAGGTTGTTTTTACCATCAAGGCCGTTGTGTACCTCAGTTTCTCTCTTTGTTAACATAACAGTCCTTTGTTAGCATAACTGTACCCTGGGTTTTTCCTTTGTTTACCTCAGATGGCTGCAGTCAGCTCCTGCACAGACCCATGGCCTTGCTCTCTGCAAGCCATTCTCCAACAATTCCCCCTTTTTCTTTTTGTGCAGGCTGCACAAGCATAAATTTACTAATATTTCTCATTATACAACTATATGCTATTTTAATAATTACTACAATCAATAATACTATTCCTAATCACCGCAATAAACTGTTAAAGGTACCCTATCAAGTACAAAGCATCCCATACTACCCATACTCAAGGGATATGACTAAATACTACAAAATAAATAGTAAGGAAAGTACGGAATAGCACACTTAATTAATAGAAGTACTAACATTCAGATCTGCAATTGCTAGGGAACCCTGGATACAGTGAGAATTCAGAGTGCCCTTCCTCACAAACTGGAAGCCCTACGCGATGGGTCCATCCGTAGGTGAGGCATCCAACATCGCTGCAAGCAGGTCTGGCCTCTAAATCAACAGGCCAAAATAACTGGCAACTTTCTTTGAGCAGAAACATCTGATTTCATCCTCCTGTTGGGTTCCACCCAGAGCCTGGCCAGTACTCCAGGGGGAAAACCAAGGGAGTTTCTAAATAAGGTTAAATACTTGAGCTCTTAATTCTTAATATTACTAAAAAAAGAAAGTGGAATACATACATTCTTACAGCATCTTATCCTGATTAATAACTACATTTTATCTAAAGTACATCTTGCACAAGTGACTAGTAAGCCTATATATTTCATTAAGGAGTTACAATTACTGTTAGCATTTTCTCTTAAAAGAATTGGCAACTGTAGTGTAGTTTGTTCTGCTGCAGTAGTAAACATTACTCAGACATTCTGCTTAAATTATCAGTCGAAGAGATCACAAACTGTCAGCACAGGGGCACTCACAGCACCCACAGCTGGATCCTGAGTGCTGGCTGCCTCTCACCCTCAGGTGTGGTTGCACACACCTTGTCGGTGACCGTTGGAGACCGAGACCTGTGGAGACACAAGCATAACCTCTTCCCCAGGTTATTAAAGGAAATGGTCCTTACCAGTTACCCCTTTCTAGGTTTTTGTTCACTTGAGCTTTACTTTGGACTTCTTGTTGATCTGGTATCTGTGATGAAAGACAACACAATATTGGTGACACCTGTAACACAGGGGAGATGTTTAAAAGGTTTGAAGAGATGGAGTCTGTCTGGTATTCAGGGCAAGTTGCAGTGATGTCTTTAGCCTGATGCCTTGATAACGAAAACTGGTTTTGCATTGCTCTGACATTCTGCTGGAAAAAATGCATGTGTTTTACAGCAGAGCAAATGGTTGACCTGGAGCCAAGATCTCTCCCCCCTTTTGTTTTTGCAAAAGCACTTTCAAGGTCTGGTGCGCTCTTTCTACGATGGTTTGTCCTGTGGGGGAATGCAGTGTACTTGTGATGCTTGTTAGCTATATGGTGAAGATCTTGTTTTGGTTTCTCTGTAAGTACTCTGGGTGATGTCAGTGAAGGATCTTTTCACAAAATATCAAATAAGCTATGCAGATCATCATGAGTTAGGCCCACGACGGCTGTAAGCAATTTATGGTTCCTAACAGTGTCTGTAAATCTTTTAAAGTCTTAATAACAGTTTTAAGTTGTTGCAGGACAATACACACAGGTGATTCGGTTCACAAGGTGAGTGTCAGGGTGGGTTTCAGGGTGGGTTGTGCTACAGTGGTGATTAAGACAAATTTGATCCAATTTGAGTTCCCCATTGAGTCATACAGTTATGACCCCAAAATGTAATAGGGGTTTTCCAATATAAATGGGTGAATATTTGCTACTCAATTTTCTGGGCCTCTTACATGAATGAGATCCTTGCTTTAAATCGTTACAGCATGACACCAACCCTGAAAAGCATTTGAGGTACCAGGGCTAACAGCCAGTCTGCTCACAGATATTATGGTCACATCTGCACCAGTATCTAAAATGCCTGTCAGCTCGACAGATTTTTTAGCTTTAACGAGAGTACATCTTACCAGAAGTTAACCTTGTGTCACGTTCAGTCCAAAAATATTTAAGGGGTACCTGCTGATCCAAATCCTGAGTAACTGCGGTTTCTTGGCATAATATTAGGGGGAGCCACAGTAAAATTAACAAGCTGAATAATTGTTTGATCCTTTTGTTACTGAGCACAGGGGTACAGACCATAATTTTGATTTTTCTCTTCATAATCAGCATCTACGACCCCTGGTAAAACAAACAACCCCTGTAAGGTTGCAGAGGACCTTTTGACAATATTTCCATTGGGCAGATGGTTCAGAGGTGCACTCTCCCCGCAGAGTATGCACCTAAATTCAAAACAGCAATCAACACAGAATGACTGCCTCCTGCTAGAGGAGGTATTTCACCTCTAACTCTGAGAACACTGAGCCCAAACCAACCGCCGCACCGATGCCCCAGCGGGCGGGCACTAGGACCCTGCAGTTCCTGGCCGGCCGCTTCCCTGGGCGGAGAACTCCGCGGCTGCAGACACACACACACACACACGCACGCACACACACACGGGCACACAGAGGAGCTCCTGACACTTATTACTCACAGCATAAAGTGACAGCTATTACCAATACGAGGACTCCGGTAAGAACACTAAGCCTGTGCCGCATCCCCCTGCCGCTTTTGGCGGGGGGTGCCGAGCGCGCAGTGCCGGGCTCAGCCGCAGGCGGCCGCTCCGCGGGGGGGTCGGGGAGGCCCCGGGCCGCCGCCGCCAGCTCCGAACGCCGAGCACGGAGATGTACACATTCGGTTTTTCAGATAGAGTACTGTGCCAGCGTGAATGCCGTTTTTTTCTTAAAAGTGTTAGCCAATTCTTATGGGGCCAATCGATATCCCTGAGCCATCGCCTCCAGTACAGCTGTTGTAGTCTGAGATTTTGCAGCCCGTTCTTATTAATGCTTTTCTCTAAATCTTTAATAACAGAAAAATGCCGTTTTTCCCATCGTGGCTGATGACCCGGCTCCTAACTTACAGGAGTAAGAATTTTTCTTGCCATGTCCATATTCCCTTGCGCCAAGGTTTTTTTTCACCTCACTTTTACCTACGGATCATTCTCAGTTAAGGGAGGACACAGACCAGACAGTCCAGATTCTTTTTCAGGATTTACAGTGTCAGGGTCTAAAAGATTATCACACCATTCTGCTTCTTCAAACAATAAATTTGGCTCTTTAAGGTGTCCCTTAGCCTTGCCCAGACCAATCAGCGCGGCTAAGTTTTTTATCGGACTTATTCCCCGCTTTTCTAAAAAGCAAAATTTTTAGGACTACCTCTCGTTCAAATATTCCTGCCCGGGCAAAAATTCCTTAAATTCCTTAAAATGCTGGATCGTGTGGCTTGATGACCTTCTTTAACATCCGATCAAGTAGCCAACGACCAGGTTCCTTAATTCCTTGGCCTTTCCTGGGTAAGTCCCCTACTGCGGCCTTTCCGGGGTAGCCCTTCTCGGAGTGAACACCTGCAGCTGGCGCTGAGGAGGTGGCAGCGTTGCCTTCCTACTCCGAGTCCATCCCACCGCTTCCCGGGTTCCGTTCGGTGGAAAAGCAGAGTTCGGGTGACCCTGTTCGGTGCGCCACTTGCCGCGGGCGGAGGAAGCAAGCAGCAGATTCAATGTGAATGACAGAGCAAGCTTCAACTTCATTGAAAGAAATCACCCCTTATATAAGCGCTCTACAATAAGCCCCTTGTGGCATTTCAGATATGTCGCAACATCTTCCCTCTTCTGGCGCGCCTTCTTTCCCAAGGTTGTTTACCATCACACTCAAGGCCGTTGTGTACCTCAGTTTCTCTCTTTATTAACATAACAGTCCTTTGTTAGCATAACTGTACCCTGGGTTTTTTCCTTTGTTTACCTCAGGTGGCTGCAATCAGCTCCTGCAGAGACGCATGGCCTTGCTCTCTGCAAGCCGTTCTCCAAAGGAAGGGACATTAAAGATCATCCAGTTCCACCCCTCCTGCCCCGGGCAGGGACACCTTCCACCAGCCCAGGCTGCCCAAAGCCCCGTCCAACCTGGCCTTGAACCCTGCCAGGGAGGGGGCAGCCACAGCTGCTCTGGGCAGCCTGTGCCAGGGCCTCACCACCCTCACAAGTAAAGAACTTCTTCCTTACTAAATCTAATCTAAATCTACCCTCTTTCAGTTTAAAACCTCATCCTATCACTATACTCCCTGATAAAGAGTTCCTCCTCAGCTTTTCTGTCACTTACATACCCCTCTTTACCCCCAAGTCCAACTCTGACAGGAAGCCTCTAAATTACCTGGAAATTTGTCCACAGAATGTGTGAACATAAAAAATCCTGGCAAAAAAAAATCCTAGTGCAGCCAGGGTCACTTGTCTCAGACTGTTTCCAGACTTAATCAGTGGTTCTTACAGGTAAAACTCAAAAATCTACCATCGGAGAAGTGTAGCATCCTGGCCATTACATGGCTGAGGAAGACAGTGAATGGAGTGAGGTGGCACCAACCTTCAGTTGCACCAAAGTCTACCGAAGTCTTTATGAAAACTTTTGCTATTATAGGACATAATGCTAAGTAGTGAAAAATACACAAAACCCCCAGCATTATCAATCTGGAATATCAAGCTGGAAATGAATTTGAGATGACCCAAATCTTACATTCACAGAAGATCTCATATGATCTGTCAGACCAAGATTAAAATGTCAGTTAAAAAAAACAATTTTAAGAGCTGCTGAATTTCCACAGTGCCCAAGCTATGTTATTCTGAAAGTCATAAATCTTTCTCAAGAGTATATTAAGGAAGACAAAAGGATTTTCAAGGTTTTCCTGGATGTTAGACTGAATCTGGTGAAATTTTTCTTTGCATGGAATAAAGCAGAGGCTTCAAACAATCAAAACAGTTTTGTTTAAAGTTCATTTTTATAATGTGTAGAACAATGATAGTTTACAATGGATAGATACACAACATTCACTGGAAACTTAAGATAACCTGTATTATTGGCATGCAGATCCAGGATAAAAAATATTAAAAAAGTAAAAAAAACAAAAGAGTCAAGAGCAATTGAAATACACATTCTTGCTTTTGCAAAGAAGCAGCCAGTGATGTCACCATTGACAGAAAATATGGAATGTCTAGGCAGAATCCATTAACTGCAATAGTGCAGCAGAACAATGAAGCATTTATGATCTTCAGAAGCTGCAAGGTTTGCTTTCACAAAGACTACACATTCAGCGAATGCCTATATTAATTCCTGAGATTCTGAATGACTATTGATGTTGATTTTGAAAAACTTCTGAACATGAAAAAACATAAGTAAAGCTATCTATGAGCATGAGCCTGGATTCATCTCAAACTATGAAACCCATAAGTAATGTGAAATCATTTTCAGAAATTATGGCAAATCTACAGCCAAAAAATGCAACTAATTGAACCCCACAGGATAGAAAAATATACATTCCCATTCTAAATTGTCAGTCATTTGCAGTGTAAGACTCACAGGGTTAATGAGAAGTGAACAGAAAAAAGGTACTGTCAGGTCACCAGGTCCATAGCAGAAGATCAGGATTGACAAGGTCTGAAATAGCATGTTGAGATTCAAGACAATCTCTGGGACCCAGTTTAAACTACCAGTTCAATAAATAAACCTAGTGCATAAATAGATGCATTTGAAAGAGTCTGGAAAAAGAATGAAGTGTAATTCTAGCCAAAGACAGGTTCTTTAGGGGTGAAATGTAAGACATCACAGAAGACTATGACACAAATATTTGTAAATACATGAAGGAACATAACCAAAGACTTTTATCAGAATACCTATTCAAAAGGTTCAATTCATTTGACTAATTTATTTTCATTTGTACCCTTAGATTTAATGGAAGGCTCTAAAATAGCCTAATAATTGTGGTTATTTTCTCAACCATAATGTGTTGTGACACATAAGACATGTAAATTCATTACTGAGAAGCCTTCAATGACTTACGATGAAAATGAGTTCCCTTTTCAAAGAGATCAAATCAAAGTCGAAAAAAATCTTCAGAACCAGCCATCTTTAAACATTTCCACATGTATCCCGTAATCAGAGGCAATCCCTTGTCACTCACAAGCAATGTTCCAGCTTGAACTTTTTGATACTATTACACTGTTGTGCTTAATACTGCAGAAAAAAACCCACATGAAATTAAACTGGGAGAAATGTTTGAAAACATTTATGCTTATATAGCTGTTAGTGAAGTAGTGGCTGATCTAATTATTGCAGTTTTCATTTTATAAAATAAATTTTAAATAATACAAAAGCAGTGAATAAATGCTAAATGTGAAAGTGTTGTATTAAAGTTTAATCAAAATAATTTAGGGTGACCAAGAACCGTGTAGAAGAAAGAGGGTCGCTTCCCTAGCTATTCTTTTTATTTCAACATTCCTTACTTTTAATTCACTTGCTCTTTCCTTTTGGGTGTGAGGAGTGGGGTTAGTTATTAAATAAAAAAATACAGATGTGGCTGTCTCTAACTGTACTAATTCCATTGCTCAACTAGCATAGCACTTTTTAGGTACAAAAAAAACACCTTACACAAAAGTAAACAAACAGCCCCCTGTAGAATATCATTAAATTATAATCAAGGAATTTTTGATTTCTATTGTATGCTTCAATCTTTATGAAGTCTGTCATATACTTACCTTACCCTTTATATACTTGGCTCTGGTCATCTGGCAGCTGACTTGCATCTTCTGTACTTGTCAGGATATATGCATACATAAGAATTAGTTATCTTGGAAATGCTGAAAGATCATCAGCTGGAATAAGATGACTATATGAGCTCCCACCAAGCACTGAGATGGCTATCTTTTTGCAGAACTGCCATTTCGTGCTTGTAGATAGGAATAAGCTAAAAGAACAATGCAGAAATTTAGCACAAAAGTTTCAGAAACCTGAGGCCACTTTCATCTTAAGTTACAGTATGTGAGATTTGTGAAATAGATGGCATATGCACAGACTGCTTCGAATCATTAATACTAGTTTTGAATATGTTCAGCATTGCATTTCTTAAATAACAGGGTATGTTATTAGGCTTTTTTTTTTTTTTTTTTTTTTTTGCTTTATTATGTACTCGTTTGGTCTTAATGATCTCTTCTGGTCCTACCAGACTGCGTGCAGTCAGGCAGGAGATTATCAGGGAGCTAAACTGAGGTGCCTAAGATAATCAAATCAAACCAATGGACTATAAATATATCAAAAGCCAAATGGAAAGGAAAGGAAGGGGATAAGTAATTTCAGACGTTTAATTTTTAACATAACTTGAACATTACTGGTTATCCAACTTCTAATGTCATTGTAGAGGGCTATGCACTGTCTGTAGGAAGGCACTATCCAACTGAGTTCCGGTGTGGCACCAAATGTTCAATATACCCAGGGAAAAGCAGGGAATAATGTTAATTAGAAGAGAGGATCTTGAAAAAAAGATGTTCTTCTGTTTATTAACAGGCTAGAGGCTTAGGGGAAGAATATGCAACAGACCTTAATGTGTATACCTTTAAAGGGAATTTGCTAGAATCCATCATGGTGGGGTGGGTATGTGTTACTGAGGCAATAAAATAGCAAGAGAGGCAAATGTCTGCTTTGTTGCTAGTCAGAGGAGGAAAAAACCCATAGTCCCGGTTGTAATATGATTTTTGGTTTTGCATTTAACAGCACAATATCTGAGAAATTACTTCAGGGTCATTGGAGAACAAGAGGCATTCTTATAGAGGCATAAGAAACAAATGCTTAGAAAGAAAACAAGCAAGAGCAAGCTTGGCAAATGAGTAGCTTGCATGGGCACGTGAGTCAATGGCAAAGTCATACAGAGTCCTCCACAAAAGCAATGTTAACAAAAGCAGCAGCCTTCTGCCATACTGCTTGCTTAGTTGACTTCATGTATTTGTAAGGGTAGGGGTGATTAATCTTACCTTTATTAGGCAAGTATTTTAGGATCACCCTCTGAATATGCTCATCTCTCTTCACTGAATTCAGAAGGAGACTGAAATTATGCAGGTCTGAACAGGTATCTGATTTACAGTTTCAGTACTGGAGAAGATGAATCCCATATTGAGTGATGGAGATTATTGTAATTTGGACTGTTTAAATGTGGACTGATTTTGAATGGAGTGGAATTATCTTCGTGTAACTTTAGATAACTTCAGTATAAACATCTGCACTGATGCAAGACAGCTTGTTTTATAAACAAAAGAAGGAAATAGTTATTTTAAGTCACTATCTATCTGATCTATTCGGATGTCTTGTTTAGCACTGAATTAATTCTGTCCTGGACTCTACCAACTAGAGGTCTACTGGCTGTAAAAGGCACTTTCATCACTCCAGACAGTAAGGTTAGACCAGAAAAATTCCTCCCTGGGGTGATTACAGTGAGTCTCACACTCACAGTCATAAAGAATGGCCAGAATGTTGATATATAAAAGCCCTTGAGAGATTAGTGCTTGCCAAAGAAAATACAATCAATACTCACTTGTGCTGGCACTGGTGTTACTAAAAAGCATCAGAAATCTGCCGAAAACCTTTCTGTCGGTACCTTGGCAGAGAAGGAGCCAGAGTGGAGAGGGGCAGCGTTGCGGAGGAGTTAGCACCATGGACAGAGGCAGCTGCCTCGCTCCTGCTCGTCCTTGCCAGCTTCCACCTCCAAGTAAGATGCAAATGCTGCCTGACTTTAGCTTCAAGGGGTCCTTTGTATTTATTTCACATCTTTTCGTTGGAACATCTGAATCGCAATTAGAAATAATGGTTGTGGCATATGTAATTTCTTACCCGGAAACACAATATAATCTCTGTTTTGCACAAGAAGTGAAAGGCATAAAAAGGCTGCCTTTTTCAAAAAGTAAATTATAATGGGGCATAATTAATCAGTATCACATAGAAAAATTAGAAAAATGTTCCTTCATATGATTTATCCTCTGAGTTATACCATTTTTACCTTATCTTGTTCCACTTATGATATGAGCAATGTCAGGAAATAGGGTTTGGTGGCAATTCTTAGGTTGCTGTTCACAGCATGATTCCATTAAGTTACAAGGTGACCAGACCAAAGCTAATCAGCTGAGAAAACTCAGATGACTTGACAACTACCAGTTGAATTGTTTCATTATTTTGATTAACAAATGCCTGAGGAGTCATATAATATTTACAGTGAAAATGAGAAAATGCCATTGTCACCTGCTTATTTTCAGAACTGCCTGCCCCCATCGTGACTCCTAGATTATTATGATTCTTTTTTCCTTCTCATGCTGTTTATCATCAATTTCCTCAACTTTAATTTATACATAAGAGAAACCACATTTTGCTAAGAAACCATGACAAGCAAATTAAGATGTCTGTCCATTTCTGTTTTCTGAATAGAGGAAATAATTTCTGCACCTCTGCACCTTTGAGCACTACCAGGACAATGAGACCCTTATCTCCAGCCCAGTGGTTTTTTTCAGTTTTCTATATCTCATAATACATCTAAATTCTTTACAATGATCTGCACACACAAATTCACTTCTCTCAATGTTAATGACATTCATTATGTGGTGACTAGTCTAAATAACTTCAGGCTATTTAAGATAATGTAGGTTTCATAGGCCTGTTAGATGATAAATTTTCCTTATCATTGCAAATTTTATTGCCTTTGTATTTTCTCCTGACGTTTTAAGAGAGAAGGGGTGAATTTTAGAGGTTACTCTGAGAGATCTCACAGGTAATTACATTTCCAAGACTTTGTGAGTCACCATGAGCCTTTTAGCCTATGACAAATACAAAGTAAATTATTGGGCTTGTAAACATCCACAACCTCTGCAAGGCCAGAAGGAAGCCATTTCCCCAGAGTAATAGGGCAACCAGTGCTTTTTTCACCCAGTACTGAGTCTAACATCCCTGACAGAAGGGTAGTTGGTAGAAACAGACTTGCCTAACTGCCCGGCAGGCACATGTGCTCTATAGATATATTCAGATGCCTCAGCCTCCACTGCACCTTTACACCATCCTCAGGCTGTGAAGGATGCAGCACATCATTTTTGGGTGGTGGAGACAACAACTATTCAGGTTGCTCTCTCACTTTCTGAATCTTGAGGTTATGGATGTACTTCTGGGAGAAATACCTGTGATACAAGCACCACCACTTAAATAACTGTTGGTTTATTAAACCATTAGAGGCCTGGCTCTCTTTTTCATTGTGAATTCTTGGGTCATGTGTGGCTCCCTAGGCCAGAGTCAGTACATGGGGTATTACTGAAGCTCAGTTACCACCCCCTGTCCAAGGAAGTGCAGGACATTCATACCACCTGCCACATGAGAGAAATCTTGCAATACATCATCAGTATCACATCTGTCATGTGGTGCTCCAGGAGACACCAATAGACAGAAGACATGGCAGCAGAAGAGCTATTTAGCAGCCCAGTATGCAACAGGTCTTGAGGTGGGACACTGAGATGTAACAGCATGGACAGGGAGATAACAGGCCACAGCTGGAGAGAGCAGGGGACCTGGAGTATGAAGCCATCCACCTTGCATGGTGCTCTTGGAGAGCTAGCAGTTTATCTCCATACTGTCAGAGCTAATACAACTGCACAGGTTTTGCACAGAAAAATTAAAAGATGTGTCTAATAAAATGATACAGGGGTCTGAAGGTTAGTGACTTCATATTTAGGTCCAGGTGTTTTGTGATGCAGGTTCATGGACTGCTGCATTGCTATTGACCAGTTGATGTCTGTACTCCTCTAGCCCCATCGCTACTGTGCAAAGATAACATCTTCAATCACATATTTTCTCTTTTTCCTCATCTGTGCTTTGATTGTTAGAGCAATCTCTTGTCAGGTGGGTGCTACAGACTTAAAGTGTCTTAGGCTGTGTTTTGAACAACAGGTTTTTACATCAAAAACAGGTCTAACATCCCTACTGTGGTCAAAAGGAAAGTAAATACCTCTGCTTGTTAGAGGGTACCAGTCAGGGGTCTACAGAGGGTAGTTTGGCTCTAAACTAGAGTAGCAGATTGCGCTCAACCTGCTGCTCCAGTTAGAGTTAGGACTCCAGTGATGTATAAATATGTGTGTTTGTCTCTTAATTAATCAAACCAGTCTGGCTGAAGGGATGAGAGGCACTGCAGGTGTTTAGAAAGCTTTCAGGGGGAAAGGGATGGTACTGTGGGAGTTTAAGTGTCTTTGAGTTTAGATGACTCCTGAGAGAGTTATGTTGGGTGTCAGAATTGGCACCTGTTTGCATTACCATTTTAAGTTCAAATTGGTTCACGCAGAGGAGCTCAGTATCTCTTTATGCCTATAGCAGTTATGAAAGAAAGGAGGCCATGAGGGAAGTATTTGGTATGATTTTAGTTCCTTTACCCATTTTATTGTTGGTTTGTTTTGCTTTTTTTATAGAGCAGGGACCATCTTGTCATTGCATTTCCTGTCTATTAGCTTCCTTCTAAATGTGGAGACTTCATATTTTGCATGAGATGCTGAGGCACAGATTCAAATATTATTGTCTTGGTTTTGAGTGCCTTAAGGGTCTTCACAATGCTCTGACTTTACACGATGGCATATATAAAACTTCCACCTGCTAACACAAAGCATTTAAATGTCTCCTCAGGCCACATGTGCACCTTTAGAGCTTGGGTCAACTGTGATATTAATTGTTAATAACAGCACATTTGTCTCCTTGTATAGTGCAACTGTGACATTAATTACTAGTGAGGTCACAGGTCAGGCTCAGAACCAGGCTGCAAACCTAAAGTAATTGACCCTTTTTTTTTTTTTTTTTTGATAAAGCTCAAAGTCTTCTCCTTATTGACTCAGTTACCATTAAATTCAACTGTTCACATTTTTAGCTGGGCTCCTTTTTACTCTGCATAAACAACAAAATGCAACCCAGTATTATAGGACCAGAACAAGACATACTTTAAATTAGAATTTGCAGGTGGGAAGAAAAATAAGCAGAAAGACTAAAAAAACCAAAACAAAACCAAAACCCACCAAAACTGAAGTCCTACAACCAAGAAACTCTGAGATATAGCCAAAACCCACCATCCATTTATCCAGGAGTCAGGAACTCCAAGCTCCTCGTAGTCAGTCATTTTTCCTTATGGATGTGCTCAAAATTGGCAGTTGCAGCTTGGAGAGTTGATGTGCACACACCACTGTTGGGTAAGGATCTCTCTACATCAGTGAATGTGTGGAAAGACAGTTTGTTTTCTGCAATATATCTCCCCAAATCACCACATTTTCAAAAATCTCTGTCAATAAAATGGCCTTTCCAGATGCAAACATAATAGAACTGCTTGGTGTTCTCACTGCACCTTTCATCCCATTTTATTCCAGCAGCTTGGGAGTATCTGGGAGGAGGTGGGAAAGGGAGAGAGAATTAGCAGACATCTAAGCAGATGCTGCACTTTACCACACTACCTCTGGAGTACATATATGCATGTATAAATATAACTATGTATGTACATACATGTGTATATATATATATGTATATATATATGGTCAGGTTTTTTTTTCCTCTCTCTCTTTATATAATGCTTTGTTGTGTCTGTAAAACCTCCTTTGGCCCTGCAAAGGTACTACCTAACACACCCAGATCACTGCCTCTAAAAGACAACCCCAAATGCAATGATGAAGAGTAACACTGAACATCAGAACAGATGAACCATAGCCTGTTCCACTTTCTTTTTTGCAGTGAGCTTTGACTTGAACCTCTGATAGCTTAAGTTTATTATTCGTGCTACAGGGTTGTCTAGAACATGGCTTCTTCTAGTGTGTGCCAGCACAATTGTTACAGGCAGAAGCACATAATTATTTTTTACAATTTTTACAGGCTTTTATGCAAATAAGTTGATGCAGTAGCTACTTTAACAGCAGCATGAATAAAGACCAGCTGAAGATGAGGGCTTACTGTCTTACTCAATACTAACTCCTTAAACTGCTGAAAGACTGATTATGTTGCTGGAATGAGTTTTTATTTCCTAATGGTGTCATGTTCAGCTATATATCCTGCAGTATATATTAGTGTCCAGCTTAAACAGGACCATTTTACCTCTGCCATAGGTTCCATTCAGTATTTCAGGTTTTTTTCTCTTCCTGCTTCACAAATACATCTTCAAGAGACTCAGAGACTCAGCTGGGTTATTACTGCTAAGAGGAGTGCCCTCATTGCTCTTTTACAGGTAACAACGTGAAGGCTGTTAAAGGAGAAACAGTTTCCTTGGTGTCACACAGTACATCATGGTTTTTTGAAAAACTCTCACTCTCCAAGTGCAATGCTTTTAAATAGCATCAATGCAGTGTTTTGCAAACAGCTGAAGCCACGTGAGTCAGGAAGTTTTGAATTCTGTAGCCTTTACAGAGATGAGAAACACCTCCCTCAAATTTAAGTCTGCTTTTACTATCAGGTGCAGACATAAACTGTGGTAATGGAGTTGGAGGAGCTTTTGAATCTGGAATCAGTCATTCAACAATCATTCTGAGCTCAGTCCCTGCTCTTAATACATAATTGCCAAACATTTATAGTGTTGTTAAGTGTTGCAATAAAAAGGTTCCTTCTTAATACCCAGGCATGGAAATTCAGTCAGAAAACCAAACCAAACCAAACAAAAAAAAACCCACCCCAAAAAAACAGGTACAAAAAATTTCTAAGACAATAAAAAGTTATACTTATGTGACTAAACTCCCAAATATGGAGGGACTATAGACATTACGTAATTTATTGTTCAGTGGTAGATATATATATATATATATATATATATCTCTTTAATTTTTTTTTTGTACAGGCTTCTGCAAATAATAATATATAATATAGTCCAGGAAATTTTGCATGCTGATTTTTAAAGGAAGACCAAACCCACATGCTCACCAAATTGTTCAGCAATGCTGACTGCCTTGTTTCTCTTACTTTTTTCCTCTACTTTAAGAGCTCCCAACTTGAAATGAAGGAAGAAAAGGTAGGGTCTAAGTACAGTCTTGTTTATTCTTACTGCAGAGTACATTTCATGTCAAATCCCATTATCCCCATTCTGTCACACAAGGCTCTCTCTCTACTTTTGTTTCACAGTGCTGGTACTGGCCAGCTGTTATACATTTTGGTTTCCCATGTAAAGACTGACAGCAAGTCTGACACATCTACAAAGATGGTCTGAACTCCACTTTTAAATTGCAATTGTAAAAGAATTTGGTTGCCTAAAAAGTCATCTAATGCCATGTGAGATGCTATCGGATAACCCCCAGATACCAGGTGCGAAACCAGACAGTCACTGCTCTTCTGTGGGTCCACATCGTATCTGTGACCTGGTTCAGGAGTCTCAGATATGATGTGATCACAGAAGGCATTAGGCAGCTATGTTTAGGCAACTGAATCCTGTCCTTTTGCAGAGTGAATTGAGCTTGTTCGTTAAGACATGCAACTTTAGATATCTATGTGGAACTCATGCAGGGTGGGAAGAAAAACAGAAGGAAGATGGGAAGACTTTTGGATCAAGATAATGACAGTTTAATAGGGAAAACAAAAGCCACACGCACAAGGTAGAGCAAAAAGAGGAAATTTTTCACTACTTCCCATGGACAGGCAGAATCCAACCTCTTCCTGGAGAGCAGGACATCTGCCTGTGCAACGGTTACTTGAGACGGTAAGTGCCATAACCACCAGTGTCCCTCTTCCTTCTCCTTTCCCTAAGCTTTTATTGCTGAGCGTGTCATATGATGTATGAATGACACAAAAAGTCAGAAAAGCAGCCGTGGAATATGTAAAATATTAGAAAAAAGGAAACCATCTGGATGCAAATATACTGTGGAGATAGGCTCCTGTGTTCAGAGGTATTAACCTAAATTTGTTATAATTATTCTGACAACTGCTGCTTTCACCTGAGTGAGAGCAACTCTCTGCCACAAAAACAGTACATGCTCAGAAGATCAGGAGGTCAGAGCTGCCACTCTATTCCTTTCACAAAGTGCTTGACCCGTTATTCAAGGGTAGCATCAAATTACATTCAGAGGTCCCTCCCAGCCCAGATTATTCTATGATTCAGATTACCCTCCAAGGCAAGCCAGTTTGTGCTTAAAACAGACACCTGTGTCTTGATAAGAGATGGCTTTCAGGCAGGTTTTATCTTCAGCTAACACGGGTGAAGAGGGTGCCTGGAAACCAGTCAATGTAGCTGGATTTTCCACCCAAGAATCCCATTCTGTTGACCTCCATTAAGCTTCATCTGAATAACCAACTTGTGCAAACAGTAATCTGGCAGCAGTTGTTCTGTTGAGGGACATTAAGCCTGAAGTGGTTGATCAGCTGAGGAAAGAGTAGTCAGTGAATCTGGCTGGAGATATCACACGTGCCCAGTATAGGAGGCTGTTTGAGCAGTTGTAATCGGTTGGCAACAGTAAAGTGTGTCTCTATCCCGATTCTTTCCTGCATAGCTCTATCATTCTATACAGCCTGTTCTAAACTTGTCCATATACTAATTCCTGAATTTCAGTTTGTTCTCCCCATCATTTGATCTTACTTTCCTTGACTAAGGTCTAGATCCTTACCTTTGCATGCCTTGACCACAGTGCCTTGCCCCTTGCTCATTAATTTCTGCAGGAAATTTATTCTTTTCACCATTAGTTTTGCTAAACACTTTCAAAAATTTTACCTGCAAAGTCTTTTCAATATATGGTTGAGATTCAGTGAACTCCAATAACTTATTTTCATATGAAAATACTATTTTTCATTGAATATGAAAATACTATTTTTCACTGAATATGAAAAAACATAAGATCCAGCTCTCTAACATTCAACACAAACCTTATTCCAGTGAAAGCTGGTTTCCCAGCTAGTTAAAATTCTGTTTCTGTGTTTGATGGGTTGCAGGGTAATTAATACGGGGTAGAAGAAGCTGTATTCAGGCACAGTACACATTCTGAAACCATCTCCAAATATCATGTAGGTGCCTGTTTCCATTAATTTCACTACGTATTGAAAGCCTTTCGAAGTTGTCGTTTAAAGTGACACAGAGAAACAGCAGTCTGAAGTATCTGTTGTGATTAACTCTGATATTTCTAAAGTTTCAACTCCTCTACCTCCAAACTCAGCCTTGGGTCAGATTCAGAAATATTTTTCTTTTTCATTTCATAAGGGCAAAGATCCTAAAATTAAAATTAATTAAAAACTTAGACAAGCATAACAAAAGGAAAATAAAATTATTTTGTTTTCATCTTTCAAATAACGGTAAGTTAAGTGATTAAGAGGCTTTGGACAATGCCCTTAATAACATGCTTTAACTTTTGGTTGGATCAACCCTGACTTGGTCAGGGATTTGGACTAGATGATCATTATAGGTCCTTTCCAACTGACAGAGTCAGTTATATTCTATTTATATCTTATTCCTGCCTGGTTAGCATTGGCCTCTAGCTATATAACCTATAAAATTGCTGACCTGATATGCGTTTGTGTGTGTAGTGTGCAGTATGAGAGGTGGGATATGGGGTAAAAATTCAAATCCATAGAAAGTCCTGGCATAAAGTCAAGTCTTGGTCACTAACATGATGCCATGTAATCTTTTCTCTATCCTAAAATTAGGCAGAAAGTGGCAGTCATTTTTTGTCGTGGTTTGAGCCCAGAGGGCAACTGAGTGCCACGCAGCCATTCATTCAGCCCTTCCCTGCCAGAGCTGGGGAGCAGAAAATGAATCAAAAGGCTCTGGAATGAAGATAAAAATAGCAAGAGGTAGCTCATCCATTATGGTCACAGGCAAAAGACAGGTTCATTAGCGGAAGAAAGAAATACATCACTTTAATTCAAAACACTAAAACCAATGACACTTAACAGACAGAATGGGACAGTGAGAAGTGTTACCATATCTTAAAAACATCTCATCCTACCCCTCCCTTCTTACTGGGCTGAATTTTGTACCCCATACTTCTATCTCCTTCCCCAGCAGCACAGGGGGCAGGGGATGGGGGATGCAGTCAGTCCATTGCTTCTTCCTCCAGGATGGGGAGGAAGCACTCATGCATTCTTTCTCTTGCTCCATGTGCTGTCCCTCTCACAGGAGACAATCCTCTACAAACTTTCTCTGAGTCCTCCCCATGGGATACATTCTTTTTGAGATGCTCTGACATGGATCACCTCCAACGTGTTGCAGTCCTCCCAGCACAGAACTACAACAGCAGGGACTTCTTCTTCCCATAGAGTTGCAAGAGTCCTCTACAAGGCTCAGGCAAATCTCTGCTCCTCCGGTGACCTCCATGGTGGCAGGGGGCAGCCCTGCCCTCATACCATGAGATAAAGGGGGGTCTCTGCTCCGGTACACCTCTTCCCCTTCCTCTGCCTTCCGTCCATTGACCTTGGTGTTAGCATAGGTGTCCTCCTCATAATGCCTCCTCACAAGTCTCCCAACCCTCTTCCAGGTTTCCCTTCTTAAATATGTTATCGCTGAAGTGCAGCCACCATCGCTAATTGGTTCAGCCTTGGCCAGAGGCAGGTTCAACTTGGAGCCAGGTGAGCTTTCAAGAAGATTCTCAGAGGGGGCCACCACTGTAGCTCTCTTCCACTGCTACCAAAAACCCCACCACACAAGCCCGCACACTGTTTATCATTTCAGCCAGTCCCCTGCTTTCCAGAAAATGCTACTCTAACCTAATATCAATCATTTTTTTGAAAAAGGAGAGCAAAGTTTACACCAGGATGTGCAAAAGTCCCCCGTGATGTCTGCACTGATGGTTAAAGAAATAATAGCCAATAAAACATATTTAGCTAGTTGAGTAAATAATTCAAATATCTGGCTAGATAAAGCAGTGAACACGTGGGACAGAACTTCAATGGAGTTATGTCATTCACAGCATTTTTACCCCCACTTTGCATTCTGTACGGAACAACTAGATGATAGATGTGCTCAAAATTGATATTTTTTTGTGCTTTTTTGCTCACATCTCAATATAACTTGTGGAGTTGTCATAATGGAACAAAACTCTCATGGGAGTTCCCCAGAGTGGACAACAGAAGAGAAGAGTGGGAGCTGTGTACACTTTCCAAAGATGATGAAATGGGCCCCTTCTGTGTATGAGTAATGGGCTCAGACACACTGAAACACACAGGGATATTCAAGCTTTCAGAGAATTAAATATTCCAGCAAATGTGCAGTGTCACCAGGTGTGTTGCAGGAGAGAAGTGGAAATGTAAACGCAACTGATCAAGTTGACGGGAATAAGGCTAGTGGTGGACTAGCCTTGACTGAGTGCCACTGGGATCCATCCAACCACCTGTATGCTCACTAATCAATCTGCAGTAAGAATAAACATGTTTCTGTGCAAAGTGAGATTAAAGAGAAGGAAATGTTGGAGACCTGTTCAAATAACGATTCCAGTCTCCTGTTATCACATACAACCACAGCTCTTTCATAAGCCGATCGAGCTCAATCCTGAAAATAGTTTACCCTTTCCCCTGAAACTTCACTAATTTTATCAACGTGCTCTCCCTGAAATTCATCAGTTTCAGATCCTTAAGATCAGTTTGACCTTGACTGAATAACAGGCAAAAAGTAGAAAAGCCAGTAAAGTTCATTCTTGTTGGAAAAATCTCTTCTGAAGCAGCAACCTAAATGTGTGTTGTGGTGGTTACGTACAGTTTGGAGTAGTGCCTGTCCTTTACTTCAAGAGACTGAGAGGGCTTTACTGAATCCATCTTGTACCCTAAAGATTTAAATGTGTGGAGCTGTTTCTCTCCTTTTTTAAGAATAACTTATATGTCACAGCTTTCTCTTTCTGCTGTGCTCATTTTTCTAATGAAGAGGGAAATGATGGAACAAACTGCATGTTTTAGCTTAGACTTTCCCATGCAGAGTACATTAATTCAAGTGTGCTGTAACGCAAAACCCCATTCAAATCACAGCACCTCCTCATTTTAACTTGCTGACATATCCTATAGGTCATCATGCTAAATTTTGTTTCTTAGGACTGTGAACTTTTAAATTGAAATGTTTCACGATAACACCTCAGCATTTGCATTGTAATATGAACATTGTCAGTACATCATAAATCATGTTCATGCCTTTCATACTGTAGTACATATGGCATATTAAAACTGAAGGTTAAAGTTACCTTTGTAGAGTGCTGTGGATACGAGTCAAACAATTGATAGAAAAAGGAATGCAACAAACTTCACCCTCTTTCAGTATAAAACCATCCAGCTAAAACTCAGAGGTATGCAAAGGAACTAAGTCTGATGGGTCTGGTTCAGTCTTTATTAAAGTATTATTTCTAAAGCAAAGGAAAGGAGGCTTTCAGACTTCTTCGCCTAATTTGTGGAAGGCATCCTGGCATCAGAAATTACAAAGCCACCAAAGAGGAGACAAGACCGATATCACCATGCCCATTAGTGTCCATTTGCAAGGTCAAGCAGCAATACTGGAACCACTCCCACTGACCCAAAGGCAGCACTAAGCATCCTGGCAACCTTCAAGCCAGTAATCAGTGCCTTGTGGAATGTGTCCCTTAAGCCTTAGCCTGTTTTCTATGTGATAAAAAAAATCCCAACAGTTCTGAGGAATTCAATGTTCACAGGGCTCTGCCAGTTTGAATGTAGCCTGATTTTCTAGTTAAATATGTATGGATATACACGAAAACATTTCCAGTTGCCCTCAGTATACCATATTTTCATCTTCTTTTCCACTAAGTGCTGTGGACTGTGCTGTCCTTTTCTCTTTCTCTGAATAAAATCCAGTGAGATCAAAATTAAGTTATAAAAGGCTACTTGGAGTCTTCCCTAAGCATTTGTGAAGTTTGCTTCCTGTTGGATCCCATTTATGGCTGAGGCTTCAGCTCATAGAGCTGCAGCTATTTAGCATAGCTGAACTTTGCTGTTGACTTTTATTTCCCTGGTGCTTTTGGTCAGGATGCCAGGAGAAATACGAAAGAGGAAAAATGATCTTGGAGATATAGGAATTAAATCTGAGGTCATGTTTGCACCTACATATAGAGTACTTCTTCAGCTGATCAAGGATGCAATATTTAACTCCACTTGCAAAAATATAGCAAAGACCAAAGCTTCAGAGTTGAATGATCTGAATGCTTGTCCCCACCTCTGCAACTTTCTTTACAGTTGGCATCTAGATATCACTATGCCACAATGCTTAGAATTGTCATTGGGCATCTAGATTCATATATGAGCACCTAGACCACAAATGTCTGGGAGCATCAAGTTTCCAGCAGATCTTGAACTCAACATGTTGTGATTTTGTTAGCTAAAAATTGCAACTGGGTGTCCAATCTGATGTACCCAAATGTGTATATACCGTAATAACAGTTTGCCAACTGGGGGAGTTTCACTAAGGGCAAATGCCGGGGGCTGCCCTTGGGCCACAACAACCCCCAGCAGCGCTACAGGCCTGGGGAGGAGTGGCTGGAGAGCTGCCAGTCAGAGAGGGACCTGGGGGGGATTGATAATGAGCCAGCGGTGTGCCCAGGGGGCCAAGAAGGCCAATGGCATCCTGGCTTGTGTCAGCACCAGCGTGGCCAGCAGGGACAGGGAAGGGATCTGAGCCCTGGGCTCGGCACTGGGGAGGCCGCCCCTCGATGAGTGGGTTCAGTGTTGGGCCCCTCACCCCAAAAAGGCCATTGAATGACTCGAGCGTGTCCAGAGAAGGGCAACGGAGCTGGGGCAGGGTCTGGAGCACAGGTCTGCTGGGGAGCGGCTGCGGGAACTGGGGGGGTTCAGTCTGGAGAAGAGGAGGCTGAGGGGAGACCTCCTGGCCCTCTGCAACTCCCTGCCAGGAGGGGGCAGAGAGGGGGGATGAGTCTCTGGAGCCAAGGAGCCAGCGCCAGGCCCCGAGGGAATGGCCTCAAGCTGCCCGGGGCAGGGTCAGGCTGGCTCTGAGGAAGGATTTCTGTGCAGAAGGGGCTGTTGGGCGTTGGAATGGGCTGCCCAGGGCAGGGGGGGAGTCCCCATCCCTGGAGGGGTTGAAGAGTCTGGTTGACATAATGCTTATGGATATAGTGTAGCTGGGAACTGTCAATGTTAGGTTCATGGTTGGACTGGATGATCTTCAAGGTCTTTTCCCACCTAGACGATTCTGTGACTCTGTGTGGTGAAAGCAATTCACGAAGAGTATCATGGACTATGAAGTGAAAAGGAAGAGGAAAGAAAAATAGAATATTTCCTGATGTTCAGTTTCAGAAAATGGTGTTTCAGTTTGTGCCCATTGCCCCTGTTCCTGTCACTGGGCACCACTGAAATGAGCCTGGTCCTGTCCTGTTTGCACCCTCCTTTCAGGTATTTGTGCACATTGATAAGATCCTCCCAGAGCCTTCCTTCTCTAGGGAGTCCCATTTCTCTCTGCCTTTCCTCATAGGAGAGGTGCTCCAGTCCCTTGATCATCTTAGTGGCTCTGTGCTGGACTCTCTCCAGTATGTCCATGTTTCTCATGCTCTGAGGAGCCTGGAACTGGACCCATTGCTCACCAGGGCTGAATAAAGGGGAGGTGTCACCTCCCTTGACCTGCTGGCTATCCTTTGCCTTATTGTGAGAGACTGAAATGTCATCTGACTGTCTCAAACTTGCTTGTGCCTGTGCAAAACTCCAAAACAAGCTGCTGCAGCCTCTGAACTGGTCTGGGGAGTGTCTCCCAGAGAAGCAGGAGTGTACTGAAGGATGCACCCCCCCATTGCTTTGCGGTTGCATTGTCTGGACTCTAGACAAGCTCAAAGGGGCAGATGTGTACTGAGTTGGCCCCATCCTGTAGCCATTTGTGGCTCCATTGTGTAGGCCAGACCCCATGCATGCATTTGCTAATGAACTGACAAGAGGCAAACATTCCTGCCTTGAAGCCAGATGAAACAAAACCTGTGGCACCAGAGAAAAAAAACTAAAGGCGAGCAGGTATGCTGATCAGCAGATACGATGAACTTGAAAATGGGCAGCAGAAAATTTTGCTCAGTGTACATCCACCATCAAAGCCAAATCCATGTGCACCCTCCACCGAAGAACTGAAGACTGGGGACCAACGGGACACCACTGGATCCATGGTGGTGACTATTCTTGCAGCCTTATCCCGCATCCTTGCTTTATTTCCGTCTCTTCCTTCCATTTTGTTTTATTGCTACCTCTCTTCACTTTTTTAATAATAAAAACCTGGTTTGGGTATACAGCAGTTGACTTCGTTTGTGTCTGAATCTCGCTCTTGGGATCATATTGAAACCTCCTCCGACATTGGATCAGGACACTAATGTAGCCCAGGATACCACTTGCTTTCTTTGCAGCAAGGTCACATGGCTGGTTTATGTTCAACCTGGTGGGAGAGAAGGTGGGAGAATGTAACCAAAAAAGTAAAATTCTGGGGAAAAAATGGTAGCTTCACAGAGAGATGGAGAATAATGTTTAAGCAGTAAAAACAAAGCACAGGGTAGAGAATGTAACTAATAATGTTTTCTTTCTCATAAAGCCAGGTACAGAAGGGAACAGAACAAAATTAAAGGAAGGGCATACTTTTTTTTTCACTCAACACCTTATTAGAGTATTGACCTCACTAGCTACATCATATTACTAAACAGCACTTTAACACCTGTGTTGTTGGCACTGGAATACAGTCTTCTGTACTGTATTTCCGTCCAGCTAGCCCTCTCAAGCATAGCTGAAGACCTAGGATAGGCCAGGGACTATTTCAACAGGCATTTCATAGGTGGTCACCTTATTTTGGCGGCTGAGAGAATTCAGTATTACACATGGGCGACTCTGCAGCAGCTGGACTCAGAACCTTTGAATATTCTTGAGCATATTCAACATCCTAGTATAGATATAGCTATGGTGGCAGGGAGTTTTCAAGGTTAAGTATTTAACAAGCTTCCTGAAAGGACTGAACAGTTATATGGTGTCAAGAATGAGAGAACAAATATATTAATGACAGAAGTCTCCTGCTTTAGAGTTTACAACTGCAATGATCAGACATGAGGACAAAATTACATGTTGGAATAAATTGCAGCCACAGAGTGACATTTCTTAACAACTTTGCTTGGCATCTGGCCAGGGTTGATCTCTCAGTGAAGTAGGTATTTGATGCTGTCTGGCAAGTGCTATAACCTTGTACTGTTCCAGGAAGAGTTAAAATGCTGAGATGAGAAGGAAGAATATGGTTAAGAATGAATAGGAAAAAAAAAGATCAAAACAGCCAACTGATTTGATTTTCCTTTACTCTGGCTTGGGTTTTCCTTGAAGAAGGAGGAGGTGGGAACATTCGCTAGTGATATGTCTCCCTGGAAGAACCATCCATTATGCTTTGAATGAAAATTGGCTTAATGCTAACAAGATTTGAGGCCTTTATTTATGCAAACCACACAGACACATGGATCAGACTTGAAGGCCTGTGATGGTTTTATTTGCAGATGATTTTGCCTAATGCTGGTTATCTTTCACAGCATTTGCTTTGATTTATTTTATTCCCCTTGATGTGATTACTCATATGTTACATGCATCTAGTGAAAGGACACCACTAATGCCATTGCCATTAAATCTTGTTGCACTTGCATCACACAAGATCTCTGTTCCAGCTCCAAGCCATATATATTTACTGAGTTTAATCAGTCAGGACCACATTTAATGCAGTCACTAAGCAGTCACATTGGTGGCTTCATTGTTGTAGTCAGTGAAAAATAATGGAAACAGACTGCCACCAAACATGACCTAGGCAGCCCCACAGCTCAAAGTCTGCAATGATCTTCCCGGCAACATTCTTCTCTGTTACATATTAGCAGGAAGATTCAGAGTTAAGAGTCACACACAGGGCCTTAGAGCTCATGTGTGTGAGAGGTTTTGAGCTCAGCAAGATGAATACATTTTATACACTTGTGAATTCTCTTAGGTCCAGATTGACTGATTGTTTTAACTTAATTCTCACTTGGAGGAAGCTCTGATTAATCTGGCTATGCAGTGCATCATTAATTTTTTCTTCAAGTGATGCAAGATGCCTTGCACTCCCTTTTACTGTGAACTAAATGTATGCTTCCAGGGACTGCTCCAAAATAACCATTCTGCTTGAGTTTTCAGCTTTCTTTACTACACACCTAATCCCTAATAGGAAAAGGTATTAGACCCTTAACAGTGTTATTTTAGGTTCCAAGCTCACTTTTCAGGAATTATTTACATTCCTGAGACTTCTCCTGAGCTGCCAGCTAACACTACCAGTGTCTAAAGATCTCAATGGTAAACATACTTAAGTATTTCTGCTGGTGCCTATTGCAGATATCTGGTGTTTTAAGGCTCACACTGAAATGTGGTACCACTGGAGCATCCTGATTCAGACAGTTTTGTTTATTAGCTGGTCAATGGCTAAATGTAGGGCAGACATGAAAGATGAGCTGGTTTTCTTTCCTTTTTTTGCGGCCTAACCTGTTCCCTTGCATAGCTGTTCACTTACTTAAGTTAAAGTTTAATAATTATAAGGCTCTATACTGTTTCCATGTGAAAGATGACAAAAAGAAACTATGAATCCAAACACCAAAACTCCAGTTCTTCCCATCTCCTACAAGTTTGGCTTCCCTGCCCAAGGAGTGTCGCGGTAGAGATGGGCACAACAACGTTTTTGCAGCAGAATAGCCATCTTTATTGCTCGTCTCATATCTTATATACTTTATCCTTTTATCCATACATCATTCTCATTGGTTACATGGCTTTTTGTCTATTACTTTATGGGCTACTTTTCTTGAAATCCCCCACTGTTTGGGTATCTGACAAACGCAGTATGTTTCTTCTTTCTCCTTATCTCCAGTTCCTTTCTCAGTCTGACACAGCACGTGTCCGGGACTTTTCCACCTGCTCAGGGGTACATAACAAGCTGGTCAAGGTCAAACTGTTTGCTCTCTGTCTGTTTGCAGACCCACTGCCTCCCCCGACAAAGGAGCACAGAGAAGCAAAGGTGGCAGCTGTTTGGGGTGGAAAAGAGTCTCGCCACCCACAGAGGTACCTCCAGGCACATCCTTTACCTCCAGAACAACAGAATAACCTGAACCATGTCCTGATGGTTATTGGTATTGATTTGGTGTTATTAGATCCACACTGTAACTGCATGAAATGAACCAGGTCTTGTTTGATCCGCTCCACACACCTCCCTCCATTCTCTATCTCCTCAAGGTTACAAGAAGCTCCTAACACTGTTACAAGCCTAAGCCCTATAATGAAAGACTAAAGGTCTGCAGTAAGCAACAGAAAGAGAGCAGAAGAGATCCAAGCATTGTAGGACTCTGCTCTATCTGTGAATTTATTTGAGGTGAATCGTTAAATAGATTTATTTCCTCTTTTAGAATTCCTTGACAAGAACTTAATTCTGTCCAGATCTTGTGTAGGAAAACTTGGCCTCAGACTGATGGTATGAATACCAAGAACAATATGCAAATGAATGATTACGAGGTATGATGACTAAGTGTTTATGAAGCAGCTCTTCATAGGTACTACCTAAGCAATCTGTATAGTTCTAGGGTGTCTTTCTCACCGTCACTTTTATTATCTGCTTTTCTGTTTGGATTGTTCATTGTTTATCAGACCTTATTGACTGTACTGTGTTACTGTATAACACACAACCATGTATGCACACTGAACATTATATTACAACACCCCTTATGGCTTGCCAGAAAAAATGGCAATGCGTGGCAAGTATTTCTGCAACGTCTTTGACTGGAAGATCTCTGCCATTTGTAGACCATTGCCCACTTTCAAGATGGTGAACTGAGGCATACAGAAGAAATCATTCCTCAGATGACTCTGATCTATGTCACTTAACCCACTGAAATTCTCAACACACTTCTCCCTGAGCTGCTGTCTGTTTTACTGAGCTCCCATATAGACTGCTCTTTTTCCTCTTCTGAATTTCAATGAGTTTCACACTAGCCAGGTTTTATTACCTTGTTTATCCTTTCAAAATACTTGTGTATCTGAAAGTTGTAAAACATATCTGGTTTTGTTTGCAGATGATTTTTACCTCCCATGATATAACTAAGAGAACATTCAGTTAGATTGCGTTCATTTATTTGCCTATTAGTCTGTTTGTAGCTATAATAAGAAAGCAAATTACTCCACTGTATATTTTATTTATGATTTGTCTGAATAGTAAACTGCAGAGCCTTATTAAAATGCTAAAAATTATGGAGTCTTGGCATCCAAAGTCTTAATTGGAAGCATTATACAGAGGATTTTCAAGCTGCAGAGACTGCATGCAGAGTCAGATGCAGAACTTAAACTTCCTTCTCCTCCTTTCACTGCATTCAAATTTGGGGGTTGCTCAAATCCACACAGAACACCTTTATACATCCTAAACCTTACAACCCCAAAGCAGATAGGATCCATCAGAAAAAAACCAAACCCTATGTTTATCTTGTTTTCTAGTGTCTTTGAGTGCTTAATTTCACTGTCTCCACTGGGGTGATGCCACCTTACATTTCATTGGTTTGTGAACCATCTTGTAAAGTGGGAGTAGTGGCAAAGCACATCCAGCTTAAAAATGCTGTGATTTGATAACCAGGTGCTTTCCCTACATCATGTTAGAGTCTTTAACACCAGCATTGCTTTCAGGAACACTGGAGGTTTTCAGACCAGCTAGTAAAGTGTCATTAAATTTCTCCATTCATTGTGATTAATGGTATGTAGCAGGTCTTGCAATTGTTTTACTTCCAGTATTTTTGAAATGGAAAGGCCAGGTTTCCCCTCGTGTGTTACAGGCTTGTAAGGCACACAGCAGTTACGTTTGTAGCCTATGTGGTAGGAACACATCATGGAGGAGTTTTTAGGAACAGGTTATACCCTGACAGAGATGAGAAAAAAAAAAAAAGAAAAAAAAAAAAGAAAAAAAAAAAAAGAGCCTGTGTTGTTATTTTTGAAGAAGTGTTCTTTTTATGGGTGTTCCTAAGGATGTGGATATCAGAACAATTTCACAATTGTTTCTGTGTCCTGCTGTGTGTAAGGCCCTTTAAAATGTATTTTATTAGTATAAATGAGGGAAAAATCCTGGCTCATCGTTCACTAAAACCCCTGTCTTGATGAGTCAGTATATTTCTACTTCTTTCCACCTCCAAGCAATTATTCTGATCTATGGAATAGCACTGATGAATCAGATGGATTCTATGAGTTATATAAACATAGTTTGCAAAGTTTTAATGGAAACAAACTACTTAAATCTGAATTTCTTATTAAATAGAGGAAAAGGTGAATCCAGATGAAGTAGAAATAAGACAGACACAAGTCCTTAAAGTGAGGGTATGTAGTGTGTGAAACAGGTTATCAAAAAGTCTGGTAAACAGTGCATGGCATGAGATGATCAGGACCAAATGAGATACTTTTATTTCACTCTCCAAACCTATCTCCCTCCACCCTCTGAAGTTAAACCAAAGTTAATGCAAATGAAAAATGAAGTTAAACTATTGAACTATTGACCTAGATATCTAATGCCACAGTGAAAAGAAATACCTAGTCTGAGTATGAAAATATCAGTGAATTTAAACTGTTTCCTGGGAGGATTTGTCAGGATCTCAGCTTTGGATTAAAGTGTTAGAATTAGTACCATGCTTGGGATCATGCTCACCTTAGACATAGGTATTAATAGCTTGTATGAGAATTTGAGTGTAGACACTCTAGGGTTTGTTTATGGTGGAAATAATTTTATTTCCACACTTTATTTTCAGGGCCAGCCTTCTGTTTGTGCCTCTCTTGGTGGGAGACCTGTGAGTTTAGACACCTTCTGTGCAGATGTCTCTGTCTGACCTGGAGGGCTCAAAAAAATGGATTAAATAAAAAAAACCCTTCCATGTCACAATTCACTGAGTCTATTTTAGACACTTATTTTAGGACCTGTAATGTTCTGCACTCCTCTGAATATCCTGATTTGGTTTTCTCTACCTGAAAGGCAGCCTAGGAGACAATCCACATTTATTTAGTCAGATCAATCCCATGCTGTTGTTGCTTCTTTTTTTTTTGTACACTTTTATTTGTTATTAATTGTTACATAATTCTATTTTTTAATAAGTTGTGAGGTGGAAACAAACCTTTGGGTTCTGGGTTTGCACAGCACTTCAGTACCAAAATAATAATCACAGCAAATCTCTGAGTCTGGAGTACAGAGTTTGGAGGCAGTTGTGACTCTGGATTCAGAGGGTAAAGCTTTATTTTGTTAATGCCTCAGTGAAAGTAAAGGTCACATGGACTCCCGTGCTGAGCTCCATGTTGCTGAGGTTGTGCTGTTACTGGTACCTTCTTATGTCTTGGACTGCCACATTGATAAATCTTTCAACACATGGCACTTTCTGATGAAGAGACTGGCCTCTTGGCATGCAGGTGGAAATGAAGAGGAACCTGCACTGGGTGTTTACCCATAGCACATTTCATTAAGCTCCTCCCATTTGCACAGTGTAAATTGTATGGTTTCACAGTAAGAAGAGCAGACTGCAAAATGAGCAGAGAAGACTGTAATTGTTCTCCCACAATTTATTTTTTCCCCAGAATAGCCACAAAAGTGTGTAAGAGAAGAGAATTGTTCCACATTTTCCAGACAGATGCAAGTCTGAAAATACTTTCTCCGAGGTACAACGTACTGATGACAAAACAATCGATTAAAAAAAATAATAAAAAAAATAATCCTGAAGCTCAAGATCTTTTTGGCTCTGTGCATCAAAAGATAATTAGCTATTTTATTTGCCGGCAGGTCGTCTTCCGGACAGTCTGGGGTTTGGGTACCCTAGCCCAGTGCTCCACCAGTGACATCTACTGGCTAACATCACCCTCGGCATCCCACACTATGGTGGGACCGGTCATGGTCCAAGACCAGGATGGTATGAAAAAGCAGACACTGGAGAACTCTCACTGCTGAGAAGATGAGCCACATGAAGGATCTGCTCAGATCATGGCCAAGTTATGAGTCTTTTTAGTACTGATTAATATTCTGAAGGGCATGACACACTTGTCTGTGGGCACAACTGCTTTGATGAATGCTTAATATGTCTGATTTAGTGCTGTAGTGCTTCTTGAGTAAGTGAAGTTTTGGGATCAGCCCCATCTTTAACTTAATTTTCTTGTTCTTTTCTATTCTCTGAGTAAAAATAATTGTGGAAGTTGGTATCATTATGACTCTTGCAAAAGGGAAAACTTTTGGCTACTGGTTTCAGCCAATAACAACCAAGTGACCATTGAATGAAAAAATGTCCACCTATTCAATCAGCTGTCACACAGTTTCTAAAATATTCCCCTTGCCTAACCTCTAGGGAGCGAATTTTCAACCATAGCTAAGGGATTGGTAAACACTGTCCTGGTTCAGCTAGGATAGGGTTAAGTTTCTCCCATGCAGGGGAAGGGATCTCCAGCCGGGTTATTCATACCGTACCGGCACGGGAAGCTTTCCTTGGTGGCTTTGGTTGTGGGAAGCAGGCGCATGGGCTGGCTGTGTCCATTGCGGTATTTCTCTGTATATCTTTGGTCTTGTTTACTGTTATTATTGTTTATTGTTGTTATCATTGCTACTGTTGTTGTTCAGATTGTTTATCACACTGTTGTATTAAATTTCTTCTTAACCCGGGGTTTGTGCCTCACTGCCAGCCTGACCAGCTGAGGGTGGGGGAGGGGCAATGGCAACGTGGTCTCCGGTCCCGGCAGGGCCTAAACCAACACAAACCCTATAGAAAACACAAAGAATTGCCTTGAGAAAGGGAATTTCTGTATGTTTGCGCACAGTGATGTTTTATATTTGTTCTCTGGTACATACATGTGTGAGTTAGTTGTCATTCTTAAACTTCAACAGATCACCAATCATCATTACTGTTTCATTGAATTCCTCTTCCGAAACAAATACAAAATAAGTGACAAACATCAAGCTGAATTCTAAGCTTGGCCATGTTTGTGCTTTTTAGTATTTACTATTTGCAAACTTTATTCAACATTCAGTCCCTGTTAGAGATGAACTGCTGGCTGTTTATTTGAAGCCACTGAGCCATGTTAAGGCAGGCAGCACTGTGTAGCCTCGCAGCAAGCCAAAAATAAACCATGCTGTGTGAAACACTGACAAACAATGGTGATTCTTACCTTTTATTTTTTAACATCCTATGTCTTGACCAAATAGAAGTGGTGTTTAAGCAACTGGTAGAAGACACCTTTCTGGAAAACACCTTCTTGCAAAACTATTTTGTTATAAACTGACTTCTTAAAATTGGCTGAGTCAGAGTTCCCAATTTCTTTATTTAGCAAGCGGCAACAAGCAAAACAGCGCTGGGCGGCCGGGGAGTCTCCTGCTCCAAAAACGGACCGCACCCTCCAGGGCATTTTGCTTCAATCTTATACTACAAAGTATTACATAGTCATTATACACATATACATATTCATTACTTGAACCCGCCTACTCCCGCTTCGTATGGTAATTAGCTTATCAGTCCTTTACGCTTGCGCAGAAGTTGTTAAAACTACGGGCAGGGGTCTTCAAATCGTGGAGGGGTGGTCTTCTGGGAGGAAGGCCGTAGGTCCTCCTCACAGTGTACGTTTCACCTTTGGCTTGGAATGTGATGATCCTCTGAGTTTGCAGAGTTCTTATCAGTCTAGGCCCAGTAATCTCTTTGCATAATGAGATTCATGGTCATGAACATCCTCCTGTTTTATTCAGTTATGTGCCTGCAATTCTCCACATCTTCTGACGTATAGATGCTTCCTCTCTTGTTGTTCCCCCATCTCCTTCCCTCCTTCCTGTCACTTTTTTTTTTTTATTTTTTACACTATCATGTTAGTTCAATTAAGCATTTGCTGTTAGTATTACACAATATGCAATAGTTCATATTACAGTTCGCTGAATTTGATGAACAGGCGGTTTACTACCTATCACATATTTCACTGCCCAAATCCCAAAGTTTGGATTCTGTTTGTGTAGAAGAGACAATTTTTTGTGTTTTGTTTAAATAAGAATTATTAACTTTCTAAATGAAGTTACTATTTTTCCACTTGCACTGAAAAGACACATTTCTCTGTCTTTTTTCCTATGCAAAACTAAAGGAACAGATTTAATTTGTTAATGGGATACCTTGCTATTGTTGTTTCACCTTAGTGATTTCATTAGCACAAAGTCACAATGAAAAGTTGATAACAGAGTCTATTTCTGCTAGAGAGTAAACATCACTGTGGTCATTACAATGACTATCTCCCCCCCCCCCCCAATTGTGGACATGCAATGCATTTCCTTAGTTTCATGCTATAAAAGCTTTTTCTGTGACACAACCTTCATATTATGTAAGACATTTTTCATTGGAAAAATATCCAAATGCTTTAAAAAATGTTAAATATTTCCTAGGGTCACAGGAGCACTCTACAGAGCCCAGAGAAGATATTCATGAACTACTGTGTAAGGTAGATACAACACTGTGCTTATCTTAAGATGGATAATCTTAAACCAGATGGACATGAGCTGCACTTTACCATTTGGGCTGGGACCAGGGAAATCTGCCTGCAGTGAATGCCTCACTGTGGATATGGCTTAAGGCTTTCTAGAGTGTATCCTAACGCACTCTCAGTAAGAACTGTGGCAGTTCACCAGACGGTAATTTCTAACGTTTACTTCCACAGTCTGAAGCACTACTTCAAGACTTGCTATAAATTCTCTTGCTACCACTTGGACATTTCTCAGTCAGTGGGTTTACAAGATAATATTACTTGTCGATATCCTTTAATTCCATAGTTGGCAGGCAACGCACATCTATATTCTGGGTTAGTTCAGAGAATGAGAGAATTGCTCATTTGTTTTCCCAAACGGAGAATGGAATAGAAAAATCAGTTCTACCAAGTGACAATAATTTCACGGACTTTAGCTGACTGCAACAGAGTTAGCCACAGTGCAGACCCTTGCAATAATCAGTGGAGAGAAAAAGGAGAATTTGGGCCAGGATTTGTCTGAGATACTCTGATGTCTATTTGAGGAGGAACTGCCTTCTGAAATAGCTTGTTTCTTTCCATCGGCTGAAGGCAAATAGTTCAGATTTGGATGTCTCTAGCACAAATATCTGTATTTTATCTACGTACCATGATTCCTTATTTCCACATTGTGAGAACCTTGGGTAAGAGGTTAATCTGCTCTGAATAACACCTACAGTCAGCAGCTCTAAAATACTGACCAATTTCCTATCCTGCTCTTAGATACGAGTATTTATATTGCAAATATCTTGGCAGAATGCTTCTTTGCTTACCTCATTTAGCTTTGCTGGATTTGAATCAGGTTTAACCAACCCATTGCTTGTTGTTATGGTGAATCCTGAAAAATCTGGGATACACAGGGATGTAGAACAGAAGGTAAAACTGAGCACTTACAAATCTTAGTGTAATTAAAACAAGAAAGCTGTAATGTGCTATATTAGAAACAGGTTTCAAGGCTTAGACATACAGTTTAACTGGAAGAGGCAGCCAGTACTGCCCTTTGTACTTGGGTAAATGCCAGACAGCTTGCCTAATAGTTATTCTACAGAACATAAAACAAAACAATGCAAAAACCTTCCCTCGTTTAGTGGAAAACTTAGTTGAATCAGGAGCTATTAGAAAAAGAGATAAATCTGACCTACTTTAATTTGAAATCTTGGAAAATCTCTGGCAAATCTTCAAAATCTTTGAAATGTCATGCAAAGGTCAGTGTCTGTACATAACTAAGACAGGTTCCTTCTCCAGCTTGTAGGCCTCAGTTCCCATTTATTTTCCCTAAAACGAGGACTTTAGGACTGAATGCAAAGCTTTCCCTATTCAAAGCTCAAGGACACTCAGGGTAGATTTTGGCAATATTTCAACCATGGTCCAGTTGATCAAGCCTCCCTTTATATTGGGCTATAAACATCCTTAGGCTTTTTCTTAAAACATTCTCAATCCTCTTCAAACATTGAAAATTTACTACAGAATCAGACTGACGTCTGAAAGATTAATTACACTCCTGATGTGAGCAGGGTAACTATCACACTACCTAATGTATTAGAGTAAAAGAAAAAGGTTCATGGCTCTCTAGGGTGGAAATAATATTTATGAGAAAAAATAAAAGATGAAACTTAGAAATACAGGCTCTGCTAAACAGCTCTATAAATAAAGAAGAACACATCAGGAGAACTAAACAGGCATGGAAACCCCCATAAATTGTACCTTGGAGAAGGTTGTGAATTGTAATCATAGAACATTAAGATCATCATTCAAATGAACTGTCTCTGAAGGGTGTTTCTTGTCTCCTTTATTGCATGCTAACTTCCTGCTTGATGAATGCTTAAGGAAAAAAATATACAATTCCTCTAAGAAGGAATTGCTGCCTACGAGGTGTAACATTTAGAATAACATCACTAGATGAGTATGGCATACTTATAACTTGTGCACAGTCTCACACTTCACAAAACTAGAAGAATGGGGATCGGGCAGCTCAGGTGGTGATTCATATCTCAGTATTTTAGATGTCTAAATGTTAAATATGCAACTCTAAGCTAGTTTAAGTTTAAGAAAACTCTCTTTATAGAAATTAGAGAGAAAAATAGAGAGAAAAAGTCACCTCCAGAAATATGTTCATTTGGTGACCATTTTATGACTGTTAAACAGAGATGAATTGCCCTCTGGAGGTGTTTTCTCTCCACTGTTGCTAAAAGGAATCTATACTGACCAGTTCAGATTTAAGGATTTTAGAATTAGAGTTTAAAGTCAAGTTTCATGAATCGTATTGAAGTGATGATGTTATGTTCCAAATTTATTCAGTGGAAAAGCAGGCCAGAGAATTGGTAAACTACAGAAAAGCTTCAAGGACCAAATTTATCGAAGAAGGTAGCAGTTATAGCACCACCATTAAAAGAAAATTCTATTTTTACTCATTGAATAGGCACATGGAAATAGGAAGATAACTTCTTAAACTAAGGATTCTCAAGGCTTTCTTTTCATAGTTACTAATTTCTGGGCTTACAATTCAAGCAATCCCTAATTTGAGAACTAAGTCCCTTTTTTTTGCTTATTGCATTTTTCATTCTTCATCAGTGATCAGCCTACTGTTATTGGGATCTCCGGGGTTTTTCTTGTCAGCTACTTCTGTCTACTGTTAGTGTATATGCTACTGGCATTTTACAGATTCTTGAAGCCACCTAGGCTGATATAAGCCTGACAAAATAGTGGTCCCATGCAGCCTACTGGATCTCATTTACTTTCAGCTGTGATTTAAACCTCATGGGTAAGACATTTCTGTCCCAGGACAGTGTTATTTTTCTCCCATGTTTTCTGAGTGAAGCTAGTTCTGCTACAAAGAACTCCGACAACAAAAAAAAAAAACCAAACCATCAACCTTAATACACTTATACATGCTCAATAAGTTTGAAACCTGTTGACAATTGTGTATGCATTTTTCATGACATAACCTCCCATCCAAAAATGCTTGACAGGAAAGCAGTGATCATACAGGTGTTATGTGAGGAGAAGATAGGCTTTTGGAGTGACAGCCCAATACAATCTGAACAGGAAGAACCAGTGTCTGAAGACCCAGGCACTGTCCTCAGTCTTCACCACAGGAATTCAAATCTGCAGATGATGTGTTCTTGCAAGCCAGAAGAGTTGGCTGGCTCCAGGCTTGTTCCTGTAGTGAGTGTGGGAGGGACAATGGTGAGGAGAGAGGTGGTTGTGCATATATCATCTCTGTAGTTCTCTTCATTTTCTCTTAGAGAGGAGAAAAGGTCAAAAGCCAATGTGTCCTCCTCAGCCTCAGGCCCCATCGCACACACTAAAATCTAGCAGAGAAGGAAAATCGATACCTTCCTCTTTATTATTTGCCAGTGAAGCAAATTTAGAGCTGGTACCACCTCACCTACAGCTTGAGCTTTGGCACCAAGATGTTGCAACAGACCTGGCTCATAAACAGACTTTCTTTGCAAGGCTGAGCAGGAAAATGAATTAGCTTTCTGTTCCTCTTTCCATTCTGTGGGCAGAAAAGGGTGTGAACTGCCTCAATGACTTCCTGGGGTTAATTCAATCATACATGGTTTTTCAGTGATCAGGCAGAGCTGTCCATCCATTCTCAAACTCAGGAAGAGTCTGGTCCTGCTCTGGGGTTAACATGACCAATGTGATGAGATGAGGTCTTTCTGGCAGAGACTAATGGTCAAGAACAGACACATCTTTGAGGGTAGAAATTCGATGGAGATGAGCATGCCTTCTGATGAGTACTGCAGTATGTGACACCCAAGATTCAAACTCACATGAATACCTGTCACTACAAGGATAGCATACCAAGTCTCAAGAAGGTACAGTGTTTTGTCTTAATCAGGTTTCTAAGCCACACAATATATTTAAATTCTGAATGCAAAGCCGTATCTGCCTTCTTGTACATTTCTGCCTTCAGAAAACTTTTATCTTGGCTTAATTTGCTTTATCAATGTGAAACACACACACACACATGCATAGGTAATTCATATTAAAGTGCATTAGAATTTTTTATTCCAGAGGCATTTGCCTTGAAATGACACTTCTGCTTTGAAAGCCAGTGTACAATGAACAAATTCTTCTACAGGATGTTCTCCATATGCATCTATTCTAGTTGCATTTCTTTACAACAGAAATAACCTGGACTCTTTCATGCTTCTATTGATACTACAGAACTACAGAAAAGTAGTCTGAATTACTTGGCTGTCATGATTAATGCATTTTAAAACATAGAATCAGAATAATTTGCTTACAAATAAGTGGAACTCAACTATTACGTATTTTCATTTTTCCATATTTTTAAGATGAATGATTGAACAGAGACTAAGAAAATTAATGAGGACAGCAGTTCTTATTCTGTCTTTTCAACATATGAAAATATAAACCTACAGTAATCCAGGCTGTAGAATAACAGAAAAGTAAACTGTAAAATGCACCTAAACCTTGTCTGGCTCAAAGCAGGATAATTTCCATGTGATAATCCATATATGATTCCTAAAACCCATTTATTTAACCTGTCTTTAAAACACTGTATTGACAGATACTCCACACATTTCCTAGACTGTGTCTCAATATTCTCATTATAGGAAAATTCCTAAATTCTGAATGTCGCATGTTGTGATTTAAGTCCATCTCTTCTTGTCCTGTTCATCAGGGATACAGAGAAGACTACTTACTTTCTCCCTGCAAAAGACTTTCAGACTCTCTAATATATTCCTTCACAGTTTCCTCTTCCTTAGGTTAAACAACCATAGTTTCTGCCATCTCTTTTCAATGAATTTTCCTGAGCCCTGACTTTTAAAATTAATCTCTTCAGGAATTCACTGAGCAGCTCTTCTTTTTTCCTGCACATCACATTCTTGCCAAGTTCTTATCACCGGTGAATAGTTTGGCAAGATAATTCAGGCTATCTTTTCTACATTCAGTTCTGGTCCTGAGTACCATTTGGCAGGCCCCATCTCTGGAGTACCAAAACAAGCTTCTCCTTTATGAGCATCTCTGGGTCATGGTGATGCCATTGAAGGCAGCTCAATATTCAGTTTAATGGTATGTAAGCATATAATTATGTTTACATGAGTATATTTACATTAACATCAGATCCTTGGGCTGCAGATTACACATAGAATCCCAGAATGGTTTGGTTTGGAAGGAACCTTTAAAGATCATCTAGTTCCTACCCCCCTGCCCCAGGCAGGGACACCTTCCCCTAGCCCAGGCTGCCCAAAGCCCCGTCCAACCTGGCCTTGAACCCTTCCAGGGAGGGGGCAGCCACAGCTGCTCTGGGCAACCTGTGCCAGGGCCTCATTGTCCTCCTAGTACACATACATATAACCCAACCAACAGTGTCTTCTATCTTGATACTATACATCTCCTTATGATAACTAACTTTTTTAACAAGCACAAGCCATCACTGACTCTTGTTCATCCATTTTAACTCCTTTTCCTGAAAAGTTACTGTCTCACTTGCTAATTCCCATCTTTTCCATGCGAAGGCAGTTATTGCTGATAAATGAATGATATTACACTTTTTCATTTTTTCCCTTTTTCAGATGATTTTTTTTTTTTCTGTGTTGTGGTATTTATGAATGTGAATCCTGTCCTCCAGTGTTCTTGTAGTCCCTCCCTAATTTTGTTTTCCAATTTAATGAACATATTCTCTTTTTGATTATTCAGGTCATCGGAAAAGCATCAAATGCAGAACAGAACCCTACAGAATCTATGTGAGGGTATTTGCATTTTGACATTACACCCCTGATAACTACTCCTTGAGCATGGTATAGAATGACATTATTCCCAGTCTGTAAAAATTTCACCAAGACCAGCTTTTCCTTAATTTCTTATAAAACTGTCATGAGAATTAGTGTTAGAAGCCCTCCTGATGGCATAGTATATATCATAAACTGTTTTGCTTTTCTGTTCACAAAGTGTACAAGAAAAATTAAACATTGCTAACATGATTTCCACTTGAAAAATCCACAGTTGTCTGTTACTGACCTTTTTGTAATTATGAGAGAAGCTTAACTGTCATGTTTTATTCTGGAGGGATCCAAGGCCCTAGGGAGCAGACATTGTATTTTCAGAAGCTACTTAGTCACTTAAGAATGGAAATCCTTTTGACTTTCAGTGAGACATTTACCCCATGATCAAAATGCCATGTGGATGAATTCTGAACACGTCAGGACTCAGAACATGTGGGAAGTGTATGGGAGTGGGGGAAGCTTTAAGCCTTGGTATCCAGCAAATATTTCACTCCTGGAATAGTTACTGTGTGGAGCCACAGAGGTCCTGCTGCATTGTTTGGTTTCCTGGGCATTAATAAATTTAAGTGTCCAGCTCAAATGTGATCTTGCAGTGAGTGTATATATTTCCAAAAAACGTTAAAATTGCTGGCAGGGGTATCAGTGCAGGAGCTGAGGTCTGTATTGCTCAGGACTTTTGGAAAGGTTTTATAAGTTTTAATGAAAATGATTGACCTTGAGTCATGAGAGAGACTGGCGTTTGAGAAAACTGCTTTAATATTATGCTGGATTTGTTTACAGGGCATGTTATCGGGCCTTTGGACTGCAGTGTAGAAATAACCTAAATCATTTCTCTTCACTTGTGTCCTTCTTACTTTACAGAAAAAGACCAAGAATTTTCCTGCCATACTTTCTCAGATACACAGTAGAAATCTGCAGTTACAACCCAATTTTCTTGTCATGAACCAAAGATGGCATGGCAGGCCAGCCTGAAGGATGTTTAAGCCCAGACCAACTATAACAAAATTACTGACCTCCAATCTTCTCTGCCTTTACTCCAGCTGAATTATCAGCTTTCATAGCCCTGTGCATCTTCTCCAAGCTCAGTTTCACGTTGGCTTCTTGGCTCAGGAATGTCTTGATTCTGATCTCCTGCCTAATTTCAGCACTTGGAGTCATTATTCCAGTCCTGTCATGGCATGTGAAATATGGCCATTCCTTCATTAACCTGGACAAAAGGATCAGAAGCTTCAGTATAAGTGTACAAAAGAGTTCTGGTTCTACTTTCATCCTTTTTGTCAGGGTTGTAGGCCATCAAATGTGCAGGTTTTAGCAGGTTCTTACCTATGGACACTACTTTTATTTGTTCTTTTTACTTATTTGTTTTACCACTGAATATTCTGTACTAAGGAAAGACAATGTTAGATGACTTTCACCGTAATCAGACAAAGGAAGTGATTCCTTGCAGATAAATACAGCTAGAGAAAGGATTCCCAGACTTGGATAAAATGGCTATAGATCTCTAGAGGAGATCTCTTTCAAGGAAATATTTTATACTGGTTTGGTTTTTGGTTTTTGGGAGGGATTGGTTGTGTTTTGTTTTGTTTTGTTTTTGTTTTTTCCCTTCTGGTTTTGTTTGCTTGTATCTCTAAAGACTGAATAGGAATGTTTGGATTAGGAACAAAACAGCTAACCTCAAGCAATCTTGTGCAAAAATCCCTAAACACACTCTGCAATCATGATGGACCAAGTACCCGATGAGAGTAAAAGGGCCAGGTGTATTTCCCATCCAGGACTCCGTGACCATGGTGAAGTTGGGCACCATGCTACAGGATGGAAGACCTATTGGGTTGCCAGAGTTGTCACATGCCAACTTTTAGGTATCCACAAGTTTAATGTCCAGCTGAATGCAGCCTTCTATGCTTCATATGAACTGATGTAAGAGAAATGGGCACCGATGGAGAGCAGTTCACACCATCCTATTTAGGATCAGATGTATTTCTGTATTTCTCTCTGCTGATTACTGAGGGAATCTTGCTCCATACCTAGTCTTCTGCTACTGAAACAATTTTATTTATCAGTTAAACAAAATTTATCTTAAAATTAACTAGACAGGTTGCCCTCTCCAACCTACTTTAGTCTGGAGTCTGTTCTATGGTTAAAAATACCTAACACAGTGTAGCCTAAATTTACTGGAGACCAGTTTAAATTAATTTGTTCTTGTACCAGAAGTGTAATTCTTGTCTTTTCCCAATAATTAGGAAAAATTACCTGCACAGTCAATAATTCACAAGCTGAGAAATGGGACAACATCAAAGCACAAAGAAATAACTGAATGGAACATGTGTGTGCTAGGAAAATCAATTTTTTGCCTTGAGATTTTCTCTCATTATGCTGAAGTCAATAATAAGATCATGAAAGACAGAGCTAATCTTCCCTACTCCTTTGAAACTGTATATTTAGGTTAGGTTTTTCTTTCTCTAGGGGAAGCTTTTCAGAGACTATGATTATGTTTTATTCTGTTAGTGCATATTTGAATGTTTGTCATTCCACACATGGAATAGCTTCTTGTACGAATTACACAGATTCATAGTGGTTACCTTAACATCACTTACATAAATCTTTTAGAACGATTTAAAGAAGCAAGTGCCTTGTTCATTCTTTATTCTGATGTCTCCACATTAATGCGGTGACGGAGAAATTTAATTAAAGATTAGCAATGATGGCATATCTTACATCTTGCTGCAGTGAACAATTTATGGCACTAGATTTTCATCTGATTTAAATTGTTGTAGCTTTCTTGAATAAGGAGATATGATAATATGGGTCAGCAAGACTCTAGGGACAGAATCTGCCTTTCAACTTGTTACAGAATGTACAGTAATTAGTGTCCATGAGAAAAGAATAAAATATGTGTGCAAAGAATGCTAACATTTGATATCAGTATAGACGAGTCATAGAAAAGCTCCTTCTCCATTCTTTTCCATTTTCAGAGTAATGTGCTGAGATTATATTTAAACATCCTAATTTCACATATATAAATTAGTCTGTAGGGGAGAAAAAGCTATTGTAGAAATTAAAAACTTTAAGACCTGTTTTTCATGGAAGTCACACTTATTCTGAAGTTATATTCTACGTTTGGCATATTTAACAGTTTACAGACACCTTGTCTACTCTGACCACTGGAAAAAAAAATAATTTGCAATGTGTATGAGACCGGGAAAAAGGTATCCCATCATTTTAGACTATTTAATTTACCCTTAAACATAATCTGCCAAACTTTGTCTTTCCTTTGAAGCTTGTTATTTTCAAAGTTTCCATCAGACACTAATTAGAGATTGTCAATCATTTAGACTCCTGGAAGAGTTCAAACAAGACAAAAGAAATAGTTGAGTTTTTAAAAAATAAATGCACATTGCTTGAACTCTCAAAGCATGTTTTGCGCTGTGGTGCAATAGGACTTGACTTTGCCCATCATCATTCCTTCCTAAAGATTTGCCTACTGACATTTATGTGATGAGGTGGCATTTGATTTTGGGAGATGTATTTGGTGTAATGTAGTCTTTGCAGTAACTCTTTTCCAATGGCATGTAAAGGTCAGTTCAGTAGAACAGGCGGCATTTGTAAACTTCCAGAGAAAGAGATTCTGGTCATGAAGCATCTGCTGAATAGTAAGTATGCTTCTTGTATGGAAACTGCAGGTTTGGGGTTTTTTTTCCCCTTATCCCCCCCCCCCCCCCCTTTTTTTTTTTTTTTCCTTTTAAAAAATTATTTTGGTGTCTTTTACTATGAAGATTACAGAAGCAAAATGATACCAAAGAATGTGTTTCTGCATTGTGAAACTGCAGTGATATTTTTTTTTTTTTTAAAGGAAATATATATTAACTGGAAAACAGTAAGTTAATTTTAGTTGCAAAAAGCCCACGATTTTGATGGTTTGGTTACTGCCATTACACATGAAGCACTCTGTCTTAATAAGATGGTGTTTTCTAGTACACAGTGGAAATGCTCTGTGATGAACATTATCCAAGGTTGAACTGAATGGGTCACTCCTGCACTCTACAGACACCTTCCCATGGGATATGAAGGTTGGGTTTGAGCCTGTAGGCTTTGAATCTGGTCAGCCACAATTGCATTAGCATCCAGGGGCACTGGGAGGCAGGAGCTAACACTCCCAGTTGAACCCTTGCATCAAAGTCCTCTGTTCCAGGGATCAAGCATTAGTTTGCAACTCTGCCTTATTATAAACAGAAGGAATGGGGAGGAGGAGGAGAAACAGAGAGAGAAAGATTTTGAAACGTCTATGACTTCATTCAGTTGCCCTATATAGGCACGCAAAGCCATTACAGACATCCTTCATCTTCCCATCTGGCTTCAGCTATATCCTTCAGCTTCCCATCTGGCTTCAGCTATCAGTCTAAAAGGTTGCAGGTCCTCTGTTATGATTGTCAGCTTTTCTGGATGCTTCAGAAACCCTGTGGCATTTTAAATGGCCCTAGTAAACTCTGTATTATAGACAAGTAAATTGAATTACTTCAATCATGCTTTTTAACTGGTTATCTTGATATGAGTTAGGTATATAAAATCACGTTGATACCAATAGACAGGTAGTATATCAGGCAGTAGGCAAAAGAACCACGTAGTAACAGACTAGTTCTAGATAACTCACGCTTGTTGTGACCTGACTGTGAAGGAACAGATTACACCTCCATGAGTAAATCTGAAACTAGCTTCTCATTGTGTTAGAAATTCGTTCTTGCACAGAAAAGGCATACAAAATACGGACTTCACAAAATTATTGTTTGATCTTTAGATAAATATTATGTGCCACAATCATTATGTCTCAGCTTCTACACAACAAAACTGAACAGTATGAAACTTTGCATGCTAATTCTTACACATCATTCCTGACATGTTTGGAATGAGTTGCCTAAGATGTCTTAAAGATTCCAAAATGTCTGTCTGAATATATTTTTTTAATATGTAAGCCAACTGATAGTGACCATTCAAGTATCTGTTTTAGGAGGGCTCGTATAAATCAGGTAGCAGTAATCTGATTATACTATTTCCTGTGCTCAAGCTGGCTTGCTCACTTGTAATCTATATTTTTTCTAACCTTTATTTTTTACACTTTTTTACACTATATCTAGAGATGCTATCTAGTTATTACTGATATCTAGTAATTAGTAGTAGGTACTTATCTGACATCAGAACATCTTCAGTTTTGCCCAAAAGGCATCATTTAGGAATCATCAGAACTTTTGTTAAAGTACATCTAAGTTGAAGTCAAATTATTTAGCAGCTGATGAACAGAAAAAAATAAATGAGCACAAGAAATGAATGAATTTTGAACAATCAAGTTTATTAATCTGTGGAATTAATTATAAACAGACCACATGACTGGGCGTGAGGGATATTTTAAAAGGCTTAAAAATTAAATCAATCCACTGTTAGACTGAACTATTCTCAGTCTGTTTTTTTTAGCATTACTCAGTTTTGTTAATTTTAAAAAACCCCCTGAAACCTCCCAACAACAACTTCTGCACATTATTTCTGTTATTGCTGCCTTGAAACCACCATTGCAGATACCCTAATCTTGTAAGATCTATACCATGAAATATTTTTTCCTTATTTTCCATCATGAAACCAGAAAGCTAGAGCCAGAAGAGATATTCAAGTTACAGTAAGTAATCAAAAATGCCAGAAAATGCTTTTAGAAAGTGGATTAAAATTGCTATAAAATGTGATCATACCCCAAAACTGTATTTATTATACCAAAAAATGCCAATCTTCTAAAATTAGGTCATAATAAAAAATGAGTTGTCTCTGATTCTCTTTTCCCTCTAAGATGATGAAATTGTACTGGTAAGTAAAAGAATCTTCTCTACCTAGATCCTAAGGACAACATTATCTTTCCACACATCAGGGTATGTACCATTACAAGTCTCAAAAATGATCATGCTGTACTTTCTAAGCACACGCTCCTGGGGTGAGGGGAGTCACTTTTCTAGAGAGCAGCTCTCATCCCCAAAGGTGAACCCTCTAAATCTTAATTGAATCTTTATGAAAAAATCCTTGCAATCAGTTGGCACAGCAGACAGAATGAGTGTTTTCCCCTGCTCTGCTTCTATCCAGTTTGTCTCCGACGGCCTTTGTTGCCGTGCTATCTCAATGTCAATTTACAGCAGGGCAACCAAAGCCCGTAAATTATGTCTAGGTAAGGTCAGATAAAACCTTCTGTTGTGGTTACAGGGGAAGGACGCATGAGCTGCTCCATTACATCTATCAGCTGAGTGAGTATAGCTGAATGCATTCGATTTGAAATGTTACTACTTTCAGCTGCTTTCTCCACACAGTTGGTGAGGAACACCAATCCCATGAAGCATCACCAGACCAGAATGCCTCATCTCCTCCAGCACAAGGTCTGATACAGCTTTTTGTTCGCTTTGATCTGTTTACATGTTACCCAACAGCTCTGCAACAGTGATGGACTCTGGCAGAAATGGGGCAACACATGGAAATGCTCCAACTGCTGGCTGCAGTCATGCAGGTCAACACCCAAGGAGCATTCATGGCATTAGTTAATATAGTTCAGCTGACAGACAGTAACTCATTACACAGCTTGTACTTGATCAGGGGTTTTGCGTTGAAGAGAAAATGTGTGGCAGCTGGGGCAGATGAATTCTCGGCAAATATAAAACATACACAAACCTCACACATGAGGAGGTCTGAAGTTTGAAATAATGAAGGTCATGAGAGCCTTGTGAGCAGAGGTGTTAACTGGGATTGCCATTAAGTGTGAAAACTGAAGCAGAATAAATATTTGTGCTGAATACTGTACAGAAATGCTTCCGTTATGGCACAGTTTGGAAAAAAGCCCTTTTGTGTAAAAAAGTATTTCATATTTTCAGTATTTTCACATTAAAAAAATGTAATGAACATGCACTTCTAATTTTAAGCTTCAACAAAACATGAACAGGTATAAATGTGAGTAGCTCAAACCACATTTGGTGTGTTAGATCTGAACGTGCACACATTAGGTATAGCTGAGACCAGTTTATACAAATTGTGGGTACAGGCAAGAGACTTTAGCAGATATGGAAAGAGCAGCTACCCTTAGCTATTAGTTGTTAATCTATGCTACAAACCTTAGACTTATCTATAAAGAACCTTTCTCTGGGATTGGTGACTATTTTCCTCAAAAAGCTGAGCACCTCGTTGCACAATGAGGACGTTGATCGTATTCTAAGGCAAAAAAATCACAGAAATTCCCAGGACCTCTCAGATCACAGTGAGAGACAGCTTCTGAGTGAGCAAGATCATGTTACAGGTAATCAGGAGAAGGAAGAGAGAGAAATGAAAGAAAGGCGTGATGAACTATGTATAGAAATCAAAGTTTCTGTACTGCAGGCTACCACTGAGAATCCACCTGAAGTCTCCTTGAGCCCGAGTGCAATAACCTATCTATCTTCTCTGTCTCTACTGTAAGACCAGATTTTCCTGTTACGCTCCACTGAACTCCCCACAGAGGCCAACAGTGGCTGTAGCAGTTCATAAGGAGGTAAAAGAACTTGAAGAGATTAGAAGTGTGGCAGAAGATGCAATTTGGCTGTCACGTGATCTCAGCAGGACTTTGCCTTTGACATCAGTATGAGCAAGAATTATTCCAGATTTACACCATGTTTGTGGAGCTCTAACATGCCTATACCACAAAGAGATGAGGGAAAAATAAACGATGCTGGTAGAATGTAATGGGAAAAGAAAGATGTGATCAAAGACTGTAATTTCCTAAACTGGAAAAAATGAAATATTAATATACCTAATAGTTTTATCTTATTACTTATTTCAGAAGTGATGTTTTCACCTTAGTTAGTGAATCAATTAGATCAAGCTGACCACCAAAATTAAGCTCACTTCCCTAAAGGAGAGATGGTCTCAGTGTTACCGTAAAAGCCAGCAGAGGAACTCTCTAAGACTCATTTTGGAGTTTTAGAAAGCAGGCATTCTTTATTGCAGCACCGGGTGTACACATGGATAACTTTGCAAAAGGTGGGCGCACCCCAGATCTATAAGCGGCAGCTAATATACAGTGAGATTATACATATTCATAACTTTTTTGAGAAATGAGTTACATATGCATTAGATTTCATGGAACTAACTACAATATCTGCATCCTAATTGCGCATGCACTTGGGTGGTGGTCTTGAGGGGTCCCTGGTGGTCGTTGGTAGTCTTCCTCACCATGTCTGATGGTTGACCTCAGTGCTCACGCATGCTCACAAAGGTCTGTTTAGGAGGCGTTGTGCAGCTGTGTTGCGTCTGGGCTGGTTTGTTTTAATTTGTCCCATTCTTGTTCCTGTTATCTTCAAGAATAGGCCTCATTTGTCTTATTTATTACTGTCTTATCTTCAAACATCTTTCTTTTTCACAAAAGCACCAACCTTCAGCTGTTTCTGCACATTCCTGAAGCTACACTGACATTGGCCTGCTTTATTCTCATTAAAAAATACTTAGCAAGACAAAAATCAAGACGGAGAAGAAAAAAAAATGATAGCAAGACGTTTTGGCATACATCAGTGCTAAAAGAACATGTTCAGTTTTTACTTAAACCCTATGAATCCTTGTATAGATTAACTGTACGTTGAGTAAAACATAAGTATACTGCAATAAGAAATGTCCTGGGTGCCCAGAGGTATTATTTGCATTAAAATCTAGTTGTTTAATTGCAAAAGATCCATAAATAATATACACTACTGCTCAAAATAAGGCCTTTAAAAAAGGCCATAACCCGGGTTTTCTATTTCTTGATTCCTGATTCTGTTTGCTGGACTTTACTGGAGGTCTCATTTTGGAGAGGTTTACCTCCCTTTCTGCTTTTAGTTTATAAACAGGAGATATTTGTGGTTCATGTTGCTGTGTCATTGTTCTCAGAATCCTTTGCTCTTGCTATAATAGTTACACAGACAGATCCTTGCAGGTTTCACTGTGGAGCTAATAAGGGGGTTGTGAAAAGCTATCTGTAAAACTCCATATGAACAAGATGGGAAACACATTAGGAAAGGAGTAGGCATCCTCTCCTCAGCATCCCCTTGAATATCTTCTGCTGTTTCTTTCTTTGTTCTCTTGCTTTTTCCCACATACACTTTTCAAAGCTGTCTCAAAAGACAATTGCGCTTGGGGCTTGATAATGTAATTTCATATACTTTCATTCTTTTTTTTTCCCCTCTGAATTTCCTTGGTTCTTTCCTTCCCTTTCCTTCTTTATCACTCTTTCAGAAGTCTAGATTAAGCTGTAATTTTATTTACAGCTTTATTTATGCCCAGTAATTTCCTCATTTTATTGTCTTTGCCACAAGGATTGCAAGGAAGCATTTGCTGCTGTTTAATGCCAGCTAATCTGAACATGTGAATGGCTCTTTTTACCTTTAGGCACATAATTTTCAATATTTACTCCAGCTGCAACAGTTCATTCTTGGGAAAAATGGGAGGAAAAAGTAATTAATATAAAAAGAAAATTATAACAATATCAAGAAGGAAACTGAACACAATGCCATGTCCAAAATAGATTATCATGGAAACAGAAATTGATAACATATGTTAAAAAGGGCAGTTAAAATTAGTATAATAAAAAATTCTAAAACTGTTCATGATCCATGCTGTAGCAATATTCTCTGTCCCTGAATTTGTTTCCCCAAATTTTTTATCTCTAAAATTTAATCTCAGATCTTTTTCACTTATGACTTTGCTTGAAGACATGATCTGTTTCAAAAACACTTTCTTGAAAGGAAATGCATTTCATCTAACCTTCATGGTCTAGGCTTGCTTTGACTTTGTCGTAGTTTAGGCCCAGCCGGCAACTGAGAAGCACACAGCAGCTCAGGCACTCCTTCCCCATGGTGGGATGGGGAGGAGAAAATATAACAAGAGGCTCAGGTGTCGACGCAAGGATAGGGAGAGATGACTCACCAGTTATGGTCAAAGAAAAAAGACAGACTTGATTTGGAAAACAACCCCATCAATTTATTTTGAACACTACCACCACTACTAATTTGCCAATCGAATCAGAGTAGGACGGTGAGAAATACAACTACATCTTAAAAACACTTTCCCCCACCCCTCCTCTCTTCCCAGGCTCAGCTTTGCTCCCAATTTCTCTACCTCCTCCCACCACAGTGACGCAGGGGATGGGACCTGCGGTCAGTTCATCATCCTTTGTTTCTGCCACTCCTTCCTCCTCAGGGGGAGGACTCCTCGCACTCTTACCCTGCTCTGGTGTGGGGCCCCTTCCATGGCAGACAGTCCTCCATGAACTTCTCCGACATGAGTCCTTCCCATGGGCTGCAGCTCTGCATGAACTGCTCCAGGGTGGGTCCCTGCCGCGAGGTACAGCCCTTCCCGCAACAGACTGCCCCAGAGTGGGCTCACCTCAGAGTCCCGGCCTTCTCCGGGCACAGCCCCCTGCTCTGGCGTGGGGTCCTCCACAGGCTGCACGTAGCATCTGCTCCACTGGTGACCTCCACGGCTGCAGGGGACAGCCTGTCCTCTCCCCACGGGCTGCAGGGGAGTCTCTGCTCTGGCACACCTCCCCTCCCCTTTCTTTCACTGGTATCTGCAGAGGTACGTATCTCCCTTACATCTCACTCATCTCTCTGGTCCCCCTTGCTCAGCAGTGTCTTCCTCTCTTAAATATATTATCACAGAGGTGCAAACACCGTTGCAGGTCTGACTTAGAGCCAGAGGAGCTTCTAGCAGCTTCTCACAGGAGCTGAAACAAAGAGGTTCACTCAACAGTCAGAATTGAGTATAACTGTTACGCAGGTATTCTCTTCTGTAGTACTGGGCAGCACTGGGCAGCACTGGGGAACCCTCCACCACAAGTGCCACGCTTACTAACAAAACTCTCTGACTAATATACACAAAAAGCATACATATGCATTAGATTTCTTAGAAAATGCAGTCTTATGCTAATGGGTTCTTAGAATTCATTTACATAGTCTGAGTGTTACTGATTTTGCTATCAACTGAAATTAAGATACGTTTGATTTTAATATGTGTATAGAATTAAGAGGTATTTTAGCAGAAATTATTTGTTCACATTTATTGCACTTTATACCAGCAACCGAATGCTACTCTAAAATCCCCTTATAGCCCTGTACCAAGGCCAATGGGATTGGTCAATATTAACTAGTAGGAGTGTTTGGAACCTAGGTAACAAACACAATTTGATTTATAAACTGATTTATGAGGCATACATAGAACTAGAAGAATGCGTGTGGCTGTCAAGGTCTAGGATTAATGGGAACTGAGGAAAACCAACTGTAACAGCTTGCAAGTACCAGCCAAGAAACCGTGAACTTAAGCAGAAGTTAATTCCGGCAGGGGGAGACCGCGACCACCGACTCATGGACCACCTACCTGTTTCTAGACATTTCTAGCTTTCAGTGTGCATAATCAGAAATAGGAGGAGAGTATGTTGATGATTTCCAAGAAATTGTATGTTTATGCATGATACTTAATGAATATGCATCAGTAAGTTCTATATAAGATGTATGATTTTGATGCTTGGTGTGCTTTGTTCGTGAGACGACTCCCCTGCACACCCGGCCGTCAGTAAAGAAGTGTCTGCTTATCTACATCACATTGGTGTCGATAAGTTTTTATCTCAGTTTTCAGTGACAGTTTCTGGTGACCCAGATGGGACCTCACTGAGAGAGACTGGAGGAGTTGGGGACCTGATCAGTTCCAGCCGGCACTGAGGGGTTCTCAGGGATACCCATCGATCCCCGATCCATAAGGCTCTTCGCGACGTCCCCTGGATTTTGGTAAGACGCTTCTCTTTTGTATTGGGATAAGTGGGTTAGAGTCCCACCACTATGAGTGGGTTAGAGTCCCACCCGTGGAAAGTGGGTTAGAGTCCCACTCGGTGGGTTGGAGTCCCACTGTATAAGCCTGCCTGTCAGACGCGGCAAAAGCTGCGCAGGGTTGGGCTAGAGGATCCTCGTGCATTGGAAGCCGAAGTGTCTGCCTGTAAGACATAAGCTAAAGCTATTGCAGGGTCGGACAATTGTGGAATTGGGAAACAAGAGAACCTATGTGCTAGAGAGTTCTCAAAGGTAGTGCCTCTAAAGAGAAGTTAGAAGTTTTTCATGTGTTATATTGTGGAATTATTTTCTCAGTGGAGTACTGTGTAAGAATTAAGAATTGTGTAATTTTGTGTGACATACTGTTATTAAAGGTAATAATTGTGGAAAGGTGTGAGTGAGATTGTAAGTGTGAGACGTGCAATTGAGCACGTAGTGAGTGCGGAGTTCGGATCCGCGGTTCTGTTATCCCGCGAGGGGTGCAGCCGGAGAAGAATGAAGTGAAAAGCCTGAGTGATTATATATTGTGTTACAAAGTAAATGAACCATGGCATCTGAGCTGACTCATTTGTTTAAAAGTAAAAGTATGAGTAATCTGGCTGTAAATGACAAAGTTCTGAAAACTTCTCTGTCAGGATGTTTGTTAGCACATTGGGGAGATTTGCATGATGATTTGCGAAAGAGTCAGATGATTGAATATTGTAATCACTGGTGGCCTCTGTATACTTTAGATGATCGGGGAAAATGGCCCATGAATGGGACACTGAATTATAATACCATTTTGCAGTTAATGCTGTTTTGTAGAAGAGAAAGGAAATGGAGTGAAGTGCCATATGTTGATGTATTTTTCTATTTAAGACAAAGGAAGGATTGGCAGAAGGAATGTAAGTTGATTAGTAGGGATAATTTAGTAATGGCTATAACTTTTGATGATAAAAAGGTGAAAAAGTATTGTTCAACATATTCATGTTCAACATGTTCAACATATGAGCTTGGAAAAGATTGTTTAAAGAAAAGAATTGCTTCTGCTGAAAAGGATGAAGGGCCGGAATTAGATATATCCCCTCTGCGGGGAGAAAGGCATCAGGGGAGAGAATATAGAGAACAGGTGGAGGAACCTGAAAGCAGTGGAATAGGGGATGTGGAGGAGGTACCGTCTGAGGCTGTAATTCATACCCCTGTTTCTCGAAGAACTCGGCAGCAGGTACAAACTATAGCTCCCCTGCGGCAGGGAGTTGGCAATGATGGGCCGGTGTATGTCAAAGTGCCTTTTTCAGTGACGGATTTGATGGCTTGGAAGCAGGCAGCAGGAGTGTATAGAGAGGATCCTGAGAGAGTAGGCAGAGTAGTAGATTCTATAATCAGAACACAGAATCCTGATTGGAGTGATTTACAGGTGATTTTAGATAATTTGTTAGATGATACAGAAAAAAAAAAACCCAGATGGTATTAAAAACTGGCAGAGCACAAGCAGAAGTGGCTGCTTTGAGTGGAACAACAGGTGGAACATTAGAGCAAAATTTTCTGTCTGGGGATCCGCAGTGGGACCCAAATAATGTGGAGCACAGGGAGAGACTGAGTCGGTATCAGAAATGGATTTTATATGGGGTTAAACATGCCATGCCTAAATCCCTAGACTGGTCTAAATTATACAAGGTGAGACAAGATAAGAATGAATCTCCCTCAGCGTTTCTGGAAAGACTGAAAGAAGCTGCCAGAAAATACACTGATTTGAGAGTGGAAACCGAGGCGGCTCAGATACAATTGGCTTTGATTTTTATGGGACAATTGGCACCAGATATAAGAAAGAAACTGACTGATAAATTTTTGAAGTATAAAATCTGAGAGGAATGTGAATCTGAGTGTAATACTCCTATTTTACCAGTCAGAAAACCCTCGGGTGAATACAGGTTAGTGCAAGACTTGAAAGCAGTGGATCAAATAGTCAAGGACATATATCCTGTGGTGGCGAATCCTTATACATTGTTAACAGCGTTAAAGGAGACTCATCAGTGGTTTAACTGTGCTTGATTTAAAAGATGCTTTCTTTTGTATACCTTTGGAGAAGGAAAGCAGAAAATTGTTTGGTTTTGAATGGGAAAATCCACAAACTGGACAAAAGGTGCAGTTGACATGGACAAGATTACCCCAAGGATTTAAAAACAGCCCAACAATTTTTGGAAATCAGCTGGCAAAGGAGCTTGAAACTTGGAAACAGGACAAACCAAAACCTGGATATTTATTTTTACAATATGTAGATGACACACTGATTGCTACAAAAGATAGATTTACCTGCACACAGGTAACAATAGATCTTTTTTAATTTTCTGGCACTGAATGGGTACAAGGTACTCAGGAAAAAAAAAAAAAAAAAAAGCCCAAATAGCATGTCAGACTGTGATAGATTTGGACTTTGAGATTTCAAAAGGGCAGCGGCAATTAGGGAAAGACTGCTAAGAAGCCATTTGTGGTATACCTGAACCGAAAAATATTCATGAACTCAGAGCATTCTTGGGAATGACAGGGTGGTGCCACCTCTGGATCATAAGTTATGGTCTAACAGCTAAACTGCTATATGAGGCCCCAAAGAACTCTCCTTTTACATGGGGTGCACAGCAACAACGGGCTGTCACGGAGCTGAAACATGCTTTAATGTCTGCACTTGCCTTAGGACTTCCAGACTTACCCAAAGACTTCCAGTTGTTTGTCCATGAGAGGCAACGCCTGGCGCTAGGTATGCTGACTCAGCAGATGGGAAGCTGGAAGCAGCTGGGTGGATATTTCTCCAAACATCTGAACACAGTGGGTAAAGGGTGGCTAAACGGCCTTCAAGCTGTGGCTGCAACAGTGATGCTCATACAGGAAGCTCGGAAACTGACTTTGGGAAGAACAATAGCAGTCTATGTCCCACACATGGTGATAACTGTTTTAGGACAGAAGGGGGGACATTGGCTATCTCTGAACTGAATGGTGAAGTACCAGGTAGCATTGACTGAACAAGATGACGTGAGTCTAAAAACAACTAACCTGGTAAATTCTGCAGTGTTTTTAGGTTCCACACAGGAAGAAGGACAATTGGGATATGATTGCTTGGCTACTATTGAGTATGTTTATTCCAGTCGAGAAGATTTGAAGGATGCACCATTGGAGCAACCAGAATGGGAATTGTATACAGATGGTAGCAGCTTTATGGAGCAAGGAGTTCGATACGCTGGATATGCGCTAACAACAGACACCACCGTTATAGAAGCAAAGGCACTGACGAGTACCACATCAGCTCAGAAAGCAGAACTCATTGCCTTGATTCAAACCTTAGAACTAAGTGAAAAGAAGAAAGTAAATATTTGGACAGACACAAAGTATGCTTTTGGGGTGGTACATGTCCATGGAGCTTTGTGAAAAGAAAGGGGATTATTGTCCTCTCAGGGATCAAATATTAAACATCAAAGTGAAATTTTACATTTATTACAAGGAGTTCAAAAACCAGATCAGGTAGCCATCATGCACTGTAAAGCACATGAAATTGGGAACACAAAAGAAATTGCTGGAGATAATTTGGCTGACTGAACGGCAAGAAAAACAACAAAGAAACGAGTATTCCAAATGGCATTAATTTCCTCCAAAACAGTAACCCCTCATAGACGAGTAGTAGTTCCACCTTTGTTAATGAGAGAAATAATGCAAACAAAACATCAAGAATGTCATTGGGGAGCAGAAGCTTTAGTAACTTCTTTACAAAAACAAGTTATATCTGTTAAAATGATAGACATGGCTAAATTAATAACTGCAAAATGTGAAGTATGTTTGAAAAATAATCCAGTGATGAAGAAAAGAATCCAAATGGGTAGGTTAAAATCTGGTAAAGAACCTGGAGATTATTGGCAACTGGATTTTTCAGAATTACCTAGGCAAAATGGGTACCAGTACATCCTGGTGGGGGTTGATACTTTTACAGGATGGCCAGAAGCTTTTAAATGTTAGCAAAATGTTAGCAAAATTCTGGGTATCACTTGGAATTTACATACTCCATGGAGGCCACAATCCAGTAGGAAAGTAGAAAGAATGAATTAAACCTTAAAAAGGCAAATAAGTAAAATCTGTCAAGAGACAAATTTAAACTGGCCTCAAGCACTTCCATTGGCATTATTACGAATCAGAGTACAACCAAAGAGTGGAACCTCAGTCAGTCCTTATGAATTACTGCATGGAAAACCTTATGAGTCCCCAGAACCAAATCCAAACATGCATGTGAAAGGAAAACAGGATGTGTATAACTATTTGCTCTCTTTAGGAAAAACATTGACTGCGATTCGGAGTGCAGTGGTGTGGAATAGACCATTATCCCTGGAAACTCCAGTGCATGACTTTCAACCAGGAGATTATGTCTATGTGAAAACGTGGACTTCTGAACCTTTGCAGGAACACTGGAAGGGACCTTTCCAGATACTGTTAATCACCCTCACGGCTATTAAGATTGCAGAAGCAGATGCTTGGATACACTATACTTGGGTGAAAAAGGCACCTACTCCATGGAAGTTTATTAGCCGTGACCCAAAAACTTTAGAACTGACTGAAACTTGTCTAATTTTTTATATCAGTTTTTAATTATTCTTTGGATTTTACTCTGGAAAGGGGTACTGGTTGAAGGATTGAGTAGCCTGATTGCTAGGAAGAAAAGACAATTAGAAACAGAACAAATGATTGACATACCCAAAGAAAAGCTCAAGGAAAATTTGATGTTAGGATTGATTAAGGGATTTGCCAATTTACAAAATGTCATGCAGATTACAGCCTGTTTACCAATACCAAGAGCAGTAGGAGAATCTATTCTGTAAGTTTTTATCCCGGTTTTCGGTGACATGAGCATGCATAGTAAAAATAGAGTGAGGGTCTTCTCCCCTCCTTAGGGGTCCTCATAGCCTTTCTCACACTATCCGTTAGTGAAGTTTAAGTTTCTAGAGTCCAAATATGGTCATAGAGTTACTTCACCCATCCTTCAGCTCCTGTTTGTTCCAGCTTTCAGTCACTTATCTTGACACTGGCGTCTTCTTATGCCCTTGTTTTCTTCAGCTATTGGGGATTTACTCAGGGAGTTTTTCTACAGACAATCCAAGATCTGTCTTATCTTTGCTAGGCAAGGAGTTAAAGGTTTTAAAACATCTTATAAGTGGGTAACTGGGTAACGACTACATAGGGTAGTTAATAAAAAGTATAAATGAAATTATATACATTACAGTAAAATACAGGAATATAAAAGCTAGTAAAACTAAATGTCTTATTTTACAGGTCCCCGTACATTAGCAATTTCAAGTATACTTGTAGCAGCTTCCCTTCAGAGCCACCCATGTAGCCCCCTCCCCCACTATCAAAACTCCACCACACCCCAAATCCAACACAGACTTCCTCTGTGGTCCTTGTGGAGAAATAAAAAACAAAACCATTTTTAAGTTTAGCCTAGGTTAAACTTTGAAACGCAAGCCTGGGCAAAGTGTCATCATGTACAGGATGCTAACATGCTTTTTGGAAAGAAATAAGATGATATTCCATCAGAATGGCTCTTAAATCCACAAAAAACCAAACAATCGTGCAAAGAAAGCAACACATAGGATGGAGCAGAACAAGGAAGAAAAGAAAGTGTTCCTACTCCATTATTTAAAATATGAAAGCATGAGTAGTCAGGTAAGGCTATCTTTCCTAGGAGGAGAAAATGCAATTCAGCCTTTTTAATGGGAGAACATGTCCTTTATGGACAAAATAACAACACAGAAAGCATAAAATGAACAGTTAGATGCAGAGCAAGGAAAAACAGATACCAAATTAAGGAAGGGAAAATTCAACCACGGTTTTATCTTTTGTTTCTCATATTTATTTCTCATCATGTTGTCATGTCCCGCTCAGATGAGGGAGGCAAGTGGCTTAGATTCATAAATCCCCAACAGAGTGAACAACAGTGAGACAAGTCTCAACATCCAGACGTTCATTAACTTCCCACAATGTACTAATTGGATATATGATAATTGGTTAAGTATATAATGAGTTATGGCAAGCAATACAGTATGCCTTGCATTGCTTAATGGTAGTGAAGGAAAAGGGGAAAAAGGAAAGGAGGGAGATAGAATAGAGAAATGGAGATCACCGGTCTGGGTTCCTGTGTCGATCCCACCAGCGCGGGTTCAAGGAGGCAGCCATCTTCACTTCACTTCACTTCACTTCACTTCACTTCACTTCACTTCACTTCACTTCACTTCACTTCACTTCACTTCACTTCACTTCACTTCACTTCACTCTCCGAACCCCTCCCCTGCCCTGTTTATACCCACTTCCTTTGGGTCCGTCCCCTAGGTTGACTCACATACCTACATATCCCATGTACGGGGAAGGGTAAGGTGTTTCATGGGATGATGTCATTAGAATGATCTTGTTGATCTTCGTTAGCATATTCAGGAGTGTTAACTTTAATATGCATTTTGTGAATAATGAAGCAAAGGACTTTCACCAGACAGATGGCCCTTGAAACTTGCCCAGGTGCCCCAGATCAGGGCTGTCCTGTCTCCACAAAACTCCCCCCTCCAGCTGCATCCTGTGTTATTCAGGCAGTCTTATCAACTTCAATTTACCCTCTTCACTATCCACCCTGTGATGATAGTTTCATTACTTGTGTTTGAGGCATTCCTTAGCTCAGAGGGCCTCCATTTCCCTGTTATCCTTTATCTCTTTCTCAGGCTGTTTTTCTCAGTCTTTGTTTCTCAAAGGCCTGTTTCTTTCAGGACCTGTTTTTCAAGTCGTCTTTCACACACAGTTAACACTTTAGATTAAAATGTATTGAAAAGTCATGTGTCAGCAACATGGTCAAGGATGCAGCGAACAATTTCAGTTTGTGGCTTTGTGCAGAGGATTTGCAGAGTTTTGTGTGTGTGTATCTGCCAGCTAAGAGGAAATAGGCTAGCCTACAAAATGAAAAATTGTGAGTTCTCTCCTGCACGCTTGCAAAACACTTTATAAGATGTTAACCAATATATGCCTACATATGTTCATTGACACGTATGTGCCAGTGTATTCTCAGTTTTCTTTAGGTTAGCCAAAATCACTACTATTTCAAACAGTACATAAGTACAGTTTAAAAGATTTGCAAAATATGCATTTTAGAAAATCTTACACTATGTTGTGGTGTAGTCAAAGTTTTTGTTCCCCATGCTGTCACAAAACAAATGGAGGAGTTTTTCAAGACTATTGCAAATTTGCTTGCAAGCTTCCCAAAACTTTAGAACAAGGATTGGGAACCTGACATGAAGTCCATCAATTTTATATACAGTCTTCTGGATATATAGTCCCTCCTGTTAGTCCTATTGATTTAATCTCAATTCAATATCTACCTGTTTCTTCAGCAAACTGATCGATCTGTCTCTTGTAACAGTAGATCTATAGACTTCCCAAGGCATGTGAGAGAGAGGCACATTTAGATTCTGAAACACAGTCAAGATTTTGACAATTATATTTTTGTCACATTTGGATTTATAGTTCTGGTATAACTGGTACAGGCTTCCTCTCATTAAAAACAAATATGATCAGCAAATACTGCTCTGGTATTCCAGCAAAACTGGAATGTAGCACATTCCTGTGTATGACAACCTATGAAGTGAACAGCTTTATTGGAAAAATGCAACCTATATATGAAACAAGGACCCAGCTCTCACAGGAAGAAGACCAATTAAATTAAAAAGTTTGCATTCCGAACAGAATTGCCTACTTTTTTTTTTTTTTTTTTTTTTCCTCCCAAAGGCTTCCATTGGCTTTGGACTAAGATATGTGATTATCTGTCTATACTGCTATCAAGGCCTGGAAATTAAATAGGCAGCCTATGCTAGTAGAATGAACCTGAATTAATTCATGCAATTAATATAAAAAAATATTTTATTAATATGACATAAGAGAGAAAAAAAAATTTCATTGTTTGCATCCTGTAGCTCTTTAATATCACAGCCAGTCCCTATCATGTCAGATTTTTGCTGATGTTGCATTCTTTTCTCTTAATATTTGGTGACTGTTTTAAAAAATGTCTTAGCAGCTGAAAATGAATAAATCTCAGCAGATCTTCAGTTTCATGGTTCCCAGTTTACAGTAGAAAAAGTGAAAGAAAATACAAAAGAAAAGAAAAAAAGAAATCAAACCATTTTTACCTCTTCTTGATACAATGAAAAGCTTGAAAATGTGATCAGGGAGAAATTTTAAAGAATAAAAATATGGCAAAAGGATATGGCTTGTTTATTAAGGGAATGGAAGGCAGGCAGGAGGCAGTCTGGCAGTCCTGAACATCGCAAGGTGTTCTACTGGGAAAGAGAAGACTGCTCTGGCCAGAGGGAGAAATGACAGTAAAACACATGAACATTAACTTCCACCGAGAAGAAAATTTCTAGTCATCAAAACACTGGTTTCCTAAAAAGACTCACCTGGAACCCTCATGGATTAAAAAAGTTGTGTTGCTTTGAAGAAGAAAGATATGTGAGAAAATTACAGTCCAAGGTGTGTCCTGATGCTGAACACTTGAGATGAGGTACAGCCCATGCCTATGCTCCAGGCCGGAGCTCCTAAGGCAAAACAAATTAATTCCTTTTTCCTCCTCCTTTTTATCTCTGGAATACTTAAGTCCGTGTCAAAGTGTTTTCTTTTTTTAAATAATTTTTTTTTTTAATTGGCAAAACTGAATGGATGCTTAGTCATAGGATTAAAGCTGCTTTTACTGTATTGCCTAGCTGAAGAAAGAAACTATTCAGATAAGGAAATTCAGAATAGTGAACTCTTTCAGTGATAACCACTCGTGCTTTCAAGGACATACTCTCTCTTTCTGCATGTGTATCTTATTCTAATGAATCCAGGAAATGGTGAGGGGCATGAAGAATACAGAGGCAGGATCTACTCAGAGGACCACAGTGACAAGATGAAAGGCATCATGTGGAAGCTGTGATGAAGGAGAAGTATTGCTATATTTGGAAAAAAGTTTCCGCTATGCAGCCACTTCAGAGGACTGAGAAACAGAGCAGGTGTGGAATTTTCTTCCTTGGAGATACTCGGAAATGAATTGGATGTGCTCCTGAACAGTCTGATCTAAGCTGGTCCTGCTTTGAGCAGAGCACTGGACCAGGTAATCTCCAGAGGTCCATTCCAAACTATGTTATACTATCAATCTATGATTATACTTATAAATCTAATGAACAATTTAAATTCTTACTTGGACTTTAAAGGATAGTTGGGCCTCTTTGTGAAACTTACAGAAGTGCCTATAAAAAAAAAAAAAGGCTAAATAAAAGGCTATACAGTGACACTCTCACACTGATACTATGTCACCACTGGTGAATGCGATGCACCTTACTAGTTGCTTTAATTTCTACTCCTAAGGCAAGGTCATCCATCAGGCCACACCAGTACAAGTACAAGACCAGAGAGACTATTTCCTCCAGAAAATGTTACCAAAACCTATTTGTTTAACATTTGTTCAACTAATCATTGTATCATGTTGTAGAGGTCTCAGATCGTGTAGCACAGAAGTCTATGATGTAGACCAGTGGTTCTCAAATTGAGATCCACAGACACCTGGGGGGCCGTGATGTCATCACAGGGGGTCCACAAAGGCTTAAGCAAGGGTGGGGAACGTCCAGCCCAGAAATATTTGGTCTGGCCTGCTGCAAGCGCTGCATCTCCTTTTCACACTGCCCCCTCCCCTCAATGCTCCTCTCACACTCAAGCACCACCGCCCCCCTGCACCCACCCCGCCTGCCCTGATGCACATGAGACGTAGCAGCACCCTCACCTTTGCTGGGTCACTCTCCTCTCAGCCCTCAGATTCACCAGCAAGTCCCTCTGTTGTTGGGCTCCTCAGGGCTGGCCTCCGGTAACAAGTGTGAACGTGCTCTCCCAGTCCCAGCACCACTCCTCAAAGCAGTCTAGTGTTTTGAATCTTTAAGTAAGTCCTGGTGGTCCGTAGCCACAAAAGGTATTTAAAGGGGTCCACGGTGAAGGAAAGGTTGAGAACCCCTGACATAGATGAATCTCCTTAGAGATTCCATGTAATTTCTCCCTATCTCATCTGACAGTAAGTAAGTGAGAGCAGAGCAACTATTTGGGCTAATAGCCCCTAATTTGGCAGACTGCCATGCTGTGAGAAAGAATATGAAAGAACAACTAGAACATGGTTTACCACAGAGAAGCAACAAGGATTGCTAGTCTCAGTCCATCAATCTTACCTTTTTTTTCTAATTTCTTTTTCATAGAATCATAGAATTGTTTGGGTTGAAAAGGACTTTAAATACCATCTAGTTCCAACCCCCTTGACATGGGCAGGGACACCTTCCGCTAGACCAGCTTGCAAAGCCCTGTCCAACCTGGCCTTGAACCCTTCCAGGAAGGGGGCAGCCACAGCTGCTCTGGGCAACCTGTTCCTGTGTCTCACCACCCTCACAGGAAAGAATAACTTCCTTACATCAAATCTAAATCTGCCCTCTTTCAGTTAAAGCCATTGCCCCTCATCTTGTCACTATACTCCCTGATAAAGAGTCCCTCCCTATCTTTCCTGTAGGTCCCCTTTAAGTACTGGAAGGCTGCTGTGAGGTCTCCATCAGGCTTTGAGGTAAGTCTCTTCCTCCTGCAGGTCTTAACTTTGCAAGCTTCCATTCTTCTGCATTATTGGGCCCTCTCCCTTTTGCATGTGTTGGTGGGAGAGTTTTTGACTGTGTGGCCATGGGCTGTGGGTCCATTGCAGACTGCACTTGGAACCACTTATCTAACTCCTTCTCAGCTTCCCTGATGCTACACAGCCTCTCACCACTGGCTGCAGGAGGTCCTCCACCTTTTTCATGCAGGTCTGCTGCGTGTCCCTGCCCAGGAGAAAGGTCTAGGCATTTCCTGCAGTCTGAGGTTTGCGCTGCAGCCTCTCCCTTTCAGCAGCTCCATCTGGGTGGAGATATTGGCCACCGCTGAGGTAGATGGTGCAGACCCCTCAGCCAGAGCTGCTGTCCTCGCTCTCAGAAGAAGCCACCATCCTGCCTTGAGGATCAGGTAGGATGAGTACCCTTGGCCTGTGCAAGCAGTCACAGAATGGTGTCCCGTTGCTGGGATATGCGAACTTTAAACCTCTCTAGTCGGCCACTGGGATGCTCCTCTTCAGAGAGGCGCTCCCCCTGTGCTCCTCCTGCGCTCCCATGCACACTGCTGCGCAAACTGCCAAGCCACACCCTGTCTGATAGGACACACCCTGTTTCCCCACTGTTGCTGGTGCTCACTAGGGCTGCCTTTTGTGGAGGTAGTTTTCAAACCATTAGTGGCAAAATTCGGTATTAGTGTAAATGGCAGCATAAGGAATGTCAAGGATTGTGTCTGTGTAATCAGGCATATGGGTAATTTGCTATTATCGGAACTATGTTGTGCCCTTTCTCCCTAGCTACTGGCAAACATATCCCACAGGGTCCATAGTTCACCACTTTTGGACAGCAGCAGCCTGAGGAATGGATCAGTAGGGCTTGTTTTAGGCTTAGACTGGAACAAAACTGCAATGAATTAAGCCATTTTCAGTTGATGTATGTGCTACTAAATCTTAAAACAAAAACCAAAACCAACAAAACCTCCCACATGTTTTCTTAAGTAGGTTTGTATTTGATAACACTAGATTTATTTCTAATGGAAGTACTTATGCAGCCCTTGCATATGTAAAAGTTTTGGACAGGTTCCTAATTTCCGAGATACCTGTCCTCAGGAAGAGAATCTAGATGACTTGTACCAAATTCCACAGAAAGTCTGAAGCAGTGACTTTGATACCAGATCTCTGAGGGCATTAAATACACATGTAAATTTTCTGCAAAAGCACATTTGCTGTTCAGGTCTTAGTATTGATTGTCTAATTCAAATGTGGCATGTACTTTTTTCCAGAAGGTGACCTTATTAATCAGTAGATCTTGCCATGTGTTTAGACAACCAGGGCATGCTTTGTCCGTGAGAAGTTGGGATGATCCACATAGTGTGTGCTTCAACCAGTGTTGTCTCCTTGACGTCAATACAAGAAAACAGTGGTTGGTTGTCCTAAGTAATTTGGAGCAGTTTTAATGAGAACCATGTGGAAGTTATTCAAACAGTCAGTTTGGTTTACAAGCAATGTGGATTTGCCAAAAGGGAAATTGTTCTAAACAAAGCATCAAGCCTGCCAAAGCTGCATCTTCACAAGTTTTACATTTCTGAAATTCTTCAAATACACTGCCCGATATTTTCCAACAAGAAAAGAACAACAACAAAGAAACCTATTTGATTTGAAATTACTTTTTACTTACAGTTATAAAGTGAAAAATACTTTAAAAGTTGAAACTTGTGATAATAAAAAATATTAAAACCAAAATTCTATGACTGGCAGAGAATTAATGATTTTTGGAGTGGACAGGAGATATTGGTGGTATATGACATTTAAATTAAAACATTTAAGAGATAAAAACATGGAAATCTGAACCTATTAAATTTATTTCCTGAAGGGCTCTATTCTTAAACTCTGCAGTAATCCACATCTGTTTCTGGGAAACATACTGTAGTGGCCAATCTTTCATCACAATCTATTGCCCCTCCTAAGGCACTGAAAATCCTGGGTGAGAAACCGTGTCTCTTCCTTTACAAATCCAAGCATGGCCATAATAAAGAGATGCATTTTAAGGACACTACATCTGGCAGTCAGTCTGGCAAAATGGGCAGTTTGCATGAACCAAACTCTGAAAAGCTGGAGGAACATTTCTTGTCTTTGTTATGTTTTCAGGAGTGACGATACTTCCCTTCTCTTTCTCCCTATTTCCCTTCCCACTTTGGCTGTTTAGACTATAAGCTTTCAAGGAGAAGATTCTCTCTTACTACCTGCTTCAACACTAATGAGTCTCTTACTTCTGTAGGGACCACATATTATGTGATTAGTATTAGTGTATCATCCTATTATTCATTTATAACAAAATCTGATTAAATATTCTGTTACTCGGCAGGATTTCACTCAGCTATGAATGAGCTACATGTTAGGATCAGAGCATCATCACATGAAAGTAATTTTGGAAAAAATAACCTTAACAACAAAAAAAATCACTGAATTATTTTGAGCAGTCCCTCAAACCACTTTCCATTAACATAGACTTTCAAGAAATTTGCATATAAATTTTACAATTTTTAAAGTATTTTTTGCTTCACTGTCAGATTTTTAATCTCTAAAATGAACAGTAGTCTTTGAACATGTCATTTTTTGCTGTGACCTAAGATCTTTCATTTCAATAGGACACCTCATTTTTTAATTTTCTACCCAGCTCAAGATCTTTACCTTCACATTGATCTCAAAGGATCATTGGTTTTTAGTTTTCTGTTACTTCGCATAGCTGGGGGTGTGAACATTTTTGATCTCTGAAGATGTGGTACTACTCGCCACTGACACCCCAGTTAATGATTATTTTCATTGTGTGAGTAATAGTAGCATTGCCTTGTGCTCCAGAAGTTACTACACGCTTCCATAATCAGAGTAGTATAAAATCTAGAAAGTATCGCACATTTTTGCATACTCTTGTTTAAATATTTCAAAAGCACTATAAGAACTGGGAAAAAAAAAAAAAAAAGGATCTTTTATGAAATAAACTTTAACAGGATTTATACAGAAAAAGCATAATGCCAAAAGGCTCTGAATTGGTTTCAGCATTTTCTGTAATTTGTTTGGACCATGATGGTTTCTTAGTAAATGAAGAAATTAAAACCAGATGGCCCGGCACACAGCAGTTCCACAAAGAGGCTGAAATTAGCCCATTTACCCATTATTTTACAAGACTTAGAAATTACTGCCTAAAGGCTGCTTTTGCAGCTATTCAACGCGTATAGCTACTTTCAGACATGAGTACTTCTGTTGAGTTCTCATGGAGAAAAATTTCATTTGTACACAGTTGGCCTTTTAAAGAAGATACACACTCTTCACCTTACCTAAGCCTTTGGAGTGGAATTCATCTGAAGAACTGAGGTGCTCTATGTTCAGGCTCATCATCTTGGCTTTTCATTCCAGTCAACAGAGACCTACTCAATGCATCCAGATCTTTAAAGGAGAAATTAATCTTCTCCTGAAAGCATGTGTTCAAAGTTAGAGAATTGCAGTGGAAAGAGGCAATTTCTTTCCTCTGATAAACTGCTAGTGTGGCCTTAGTTGTACCAATCACCTGGTTTATATACACTTACACAGAGGCTAAATAGCTCATGAAGGATACGTGGGAGCAATGTCATCTGCTCCCAGGAGAAGGGTATAAGAAAACAAGAATGATGCCAGACAGTCTTCACCTTTTCAGTTGAAATGGTCACAAGTTTCCAGCCCTGCTCACAGTATGAAAGATGCATGTTGGAGAAGAAACTGATTCCTGGCAAGATGACCCCTAACCATAAAGAGGAAGCATCATCGTGCTGCCTAAAATAGCCTTTCATGGTCCAAAAACTTCTGGGATCTTTCTCTCCCAAAAGGCACTTCTTCAGCAGAATGGATCGAGGATGGCTCTTCATGATGAGTAGCTAGTGCTCCAGCTTGAGCTTACCAACCCTTAGTATCTCAATGTTGTTTCTTTTTTGAGAGAAAGCCTGTCTTCATGTGTAAGTCTTCATTCTCACCTGAGGATATGTGAGGTCAAGGCTGAGCAATGGAATGAGAACTGGATTACTTTGTCCAGTTCTGAGCTCCTCCAGACAAGAGAAACATGGATATACTGGAGAGAGCCCTGTGCAGGGTCATGAAGGTGATTAAGGGACTGGAGCATCTCTCCCATGAGGAAAGGCTGAGAGAGATAGGACTGTTTAGCCTGGAGAACAAAAGGCTCAAGGGTGATCTTATTAATGTATTCAAATACCTGAAGGGAAGGTGCAAAGAGGACAGAGCCAGACTCTTTTCAGTGGTGCTCAGTGAAAGGACCGGAGGCTATGGGCACAAACTGAAATGCAAGAGGTTCCATCTGAGTATCAGGAAACACTTTTTCACTGTGATGTTGACTGAGCACTGGAACAGGTTGTCCAAGGAGGTTGTGGAGTCTTACTCCCTGAGATATTAAAAAACTGTCTGGACACGGCCCTGGGCAACTGGTTCTAGGTGTCCCTGCTTGAGCAGGGGGGGTGAAGTAGGTGATCTCCAGGGGTCCCTTCCAACCTCAAGTACTCTGTGATTCTGAGAGCAATATCCTGTTACTCACCTACCTACCATGCAGAATGGGTAGAATAAGTCAGCGGAATAAAAATAAAGTAAGATAGGGACCCACCACAGACTTCACAGCATACAACAGTTGCTAAAGAATGAACAATTCTCAGTTATTCAAAGGTGGGAATTAGACATGCTTATATAAAGAATTAGAGTTTATAAAGTATATAAACAGTCTTTACAGATTGAATTCACTTTAATCACAAAAACAATGTCACTTCATCCCTACCACAGGGGCTGACTATGGACTTCAGTTGAATAATTTTTGCATCAGGAACATGAATTATGGAACTTTGTCATAGATCTCCGAATTTCATCTATTGCCAGGTTAGGAGTCCTTGTCATTTAACAGCTGTCTCTTTGGTTTTCAAGAGGACGGTTTAAAGGAAGAATCCAGACTGACAATAACTTTACTATTGCTTAACTAGTTATTCTTGGTCAGATGAGCTGAGAGACTAAGTACAGGCTTGTAGCTGCAGGAAAGACTTAACATTCCTGTTAAAGCTTAACAAACTCATATCTTTAAGCTTTCTGACAACTTCTTTTCATTTGGCAAAATAACATTATGATTGTTAAAGCCTTTCAAAGAGCAGAACTCTGGTGGAAGAAGGGGATCTGTCTGTGTCTACAGCCCCTACCATATGCCCAACTCACTGAAATCCATGATACTCTTACCTACCCATATTATGAATCACATTCGTATAGCATTAGCTTCTAAATGCAAAGGGGAAACAAAAATAACGAGAGGGTTTTCTATCAAGCCTCTGCTTCCTTTCATGCAGACTGGCTTTTACATAGATTTCTTTTCCTCTTGGTCACAGATCTTGTCCTTCCAGTTTGTCCTCATTGGCACAAAAAGAAGTTGCTTGATGAAAAACTTAAAGACGTTTTCATGTGCATTTACATCTCCAAAAACTTTTGTGTGGCACTGAAAAAGGCTGGAGACAGACTCATGTCTCAGAAACAGAAGAAAACAAACAAAAAAAAAGCTATCTTGAAGCATCTGGGTACATAGTGAGAAGTGAACAGATAATTTTGCTCAAATTTTCTCTGACAATCAGTTAAGCCAGAAAACCACCTCAATATTTGACAACACAGATTTTTCTTTTCCTTCAAAAAGAATTTCTCTCACTTGTTGTTTCTAGTCTGTTTTCCAGACTACTCCATGTGTTATTGATTCTGCCATTAATTAGAATTAATTGTGTTTGATCCTAATATGAATATAGAGTTAGGAAAGATATTTTAGTAGAAAATATACTTCACATTTATTGCACTTTGTACCAGCAACTGAATGTTACTATGAACTAACTCCTCTGTACAGCTCTGTACCAAGGCCGAAGAATTGGTCAAAATCATCTAGTAGGAACATTTAGAAACTTAGACAATAGGTCTAAGATTTAAGATAATTTATTTGAAGTAGGTATAGTGTTTACTTACAGGAGTATTTTATAACCTAGAAAAATACATAGAGATATCAGGACCCAGAATTAATGGGAATTGAGGAAAGCTGATCGTAACAGTTTGTAGGTACCTGCCAAGAAACAGTGAACTTAAGCCAAAGGTAATTCCGGCAGGGGAAGATCGCAACCCCCGACTCATGGACCACCTACTCACATTACACCCCAGAGCCATTTCTAGACATTCCTAACCTTTACTGCACAGAATCGGAAACAGGAGGAAAATATGTTAATAATTTCTAGGAAATAGTATGTTTATGTATAATTATTTAATGAATACACATCAGTAAGTTCTGTATAAGATGTATGATGTTGGTGCTTGGTGTGCGGTTTTGCTGAGACAACTACCCTGCGCACCTGGCCGTTAATAAAGAAGTGTCTGATATCTACATCACATTGGTGTTGCTAAGTTCTTTATTCTGAGTTTTCGGTAACACAAGTTTGGCACTGAATGGACAACACCTATTTCCATAATTTTAATCCCATACATTTAATTGCTTTGTACTTGGCAATGATGGAAGGCATATGAGGATGCATTTTGCAGGGCCAACAAGTACTACTTTGGATTATTTCAACATTAGTCTCAAAGGAGTTACAAACAAAATAAGTAAGGGTAGTAGGATTTTGCAGAACAAACAGGAATAACATATATGAGTGGGTTTTACTGCTGCAAGTAAAAGTAGTTCATTTTTTTTCCAGGTTGATTTCTGTAGAGGTTTGAACTCAGCCAGCAACCGGATGCCTCTGGTAAGATAGGGGAGGGACAAAGGAAGAGATTTTGTGGGTTGAATAAAAAGAAAGTATTTACTAAATATAATAAGAGAACAACAGTAAAAAATGTGAGTTCAAAAAAAAAAAGAAAACAGGAGCAGAGAGAGAGAGAGAGTGAGAGCGTGAGCGCCTGCCCACCTGGGCATGACATCACATGGTATGAAATATTCCAATGAAAATTAACTCCATCTTGGTCAAAACCAGGACAATTTCCCAAAGATAAAGTGAACTGTCTTACATATGGATATCACTGGAGAATTACTTTACTGTTAGGGATATAGCAGGAGTATCGGATAGTATCCAATAGAGAGGAAATGGAAAAATTTTTATTATTGGGAGAAAAAAGGAAAGTTATTACATGAAATGGTCCAAATTAATTCTTCCAGAAACTTTGATTCCAGAAACTTTTATTAATATCTACAGCCCATCAGGGCAATTCCAAGTACAAATACAGGCTGGGTGATGAGTGGATTGAGAGCAGCCCCAAGGAGAAGAACTTGGGGGTAGTAGTGGGTGGAAAACTGACTGAGCCAGTAATGTGTGCTCACAGCCCAGAAAACCAACCATCTGGGCTGCATCAAGAGAAGTGTGGCCAGCAGTTCAAGGGAGGGGATTCTCCCCCTATACACTGCTCTTGTGAGAGACCACCTGCACTGCTGTGTCCAGCTCTCGGGTCCCCAACATAAGAAAGTCATGGACCTGCTGGAGCGGGTCCAGAGGAGGCCACAAAAATGATCAGGGGTCTGGAGCACCTCCCCTGTGAGGACAGGCTGAGAGAGTTAGGGGTGTTCAGCTGGAGAAGAGAAGGCTCCAGGGAGACCTTAGAGCGGCCTCCCAGGGCTGAAAGGGGCTACAGGATAGCTGGGGAGGGACTCTTGATCAGGGAGTGTAGGGATAAGACAAGGAGTAATGATTTTAAACTGAAAGAGGGGAGATTTAGAGTAGATGTAAGGAAGAAGTTCATTGCTGTGAGGGTGGTGAGACACTGGCACATGTTGCCTGGAGAGATTGTGGCTGCCCCCTCCCTGGAAGCCTAAGGATGAGGCTTAGAGCAACCTGGGGCATTTTGAAGAGTTTGACATCTGCACCGGTGTTCACAGCTGGATGCCCATTGTCAGGTTTCCTTTGATCTGGTCCTGACCATTTCACAGTCCCAGGGAATCACAAACACCAGTCAACCATTACAGCTGGGAGTGAGCAGTAGTAGTCAAGGTTTACAGTCCTTACATAATAGTCAAACAGTACAAATCAGTTTTCCCAGAAAGTAAATTTTGTGGTCTGAAGCAGTCAGTCCAGTGGTGTATTTCTTATTCTATGGATGTGCCTCCTGCTCACAGCTGTGTACAAATGCAGAGTGCACTCTCCTAAGATTAGAAGGAGCTGAGATGGATGGGAAGAGTGCTAAATCCTGCTGCCCACACACTGAAAAACTCACAAGGTCAGTGGTCAGAAAATACAGTCCTCCCTGTCCTTAAAATTCAAGTAAAAATATTTCTATCATTAAATAATGAAACTTGGAAACCTTGAGCGGGCAGGAGAGGTGGGGAGCTTGATCTCCCTGGAGCAACAGTTGACAGGAACTAAAGCATGGTGCAATATTAATGCAGCTGCTTTACCACATGCTGTGTTTGCACTTCTCCTTTCTCAAGCTTTGAAAGGAGTGAATGTGGCTTACCTCAGCTTTTCAAAGATCAGTGACACCCACAACAAAACCTCTGTGGGAACACAGTCATTTGCACTTGGCAAGGAGGCAACTGGCAGTTGATAAACTTCCTCTTTCCCCCACTCAAACATCCTCCTCCCAAAACAACAGGACTCCTCTGCACCTCTCAGATCCCATGGATGCAGTCCCCCTCTGGATTGCTTTCCCCAGGACTAATTACTGGCCATGTGACCACCACTGCTGTGCATGAAGAAAGGGATGGGACACATGCCCACCTTACAAGGGAATGCAGTGTAATCAGTGAATTTAGGCTACAGGAAACTCTGAGATGCAAATATTACTTCACCTACAACCTGCAACCCTTTTGTGCTCAAAGGTCTTTTCCTTAGGCGGGTGCTCTGAGACTACAGGGGAAAGCATAGCTGTGGGCTCTGGATCAGCACTTACAAGCAGCCTCTTTACAGCCCCGTGGGAATACGATGGAAGATTGGCGAGGAGTGACTTGCAGCTGGGATGCTGAAAAACACATGTATCACACTAATGTTGCTTAGCTCTGTGTGCTTGATGGGTGGAGTTTCTGTGCTGAGATAACGGGCTTGTGAGAAGCTCAGAGGCACCTTATCAAACATCCTTGAGTTTCCTGCCCTGCTCTGGGAAAGATCACAGCACAGCGGAAAAGTATGTCTGCAAAGATCATGGATATATACAGGCAAAAGCAGCAGGCCAGAGTTCTTTTTTTCTTACTGATTCGCAGAAAAAAAGACTCTACAACTCAAACAGAGTTACACAGCAGGTCTGTTTACACCGGTGCCGGGGTGCAGGGGGATCTCTCCACAAAGCTTGCACACCCACCGCACATTTTACCAAAAACTGATAGAGTGTGGATATCCATATTCATTGGGTTACATAACACAAACATACATGTGCGTGAGTGAGGCTGGGTTAGTTCTAGAGGCTGGTGTCAGCAGCTGATGTTCTCTTTGCACCTGCCCGTTGCCTCCTGGTGGGCGTCTCTGGGGGTCTGTTGGAGGAAGGCTCATAGTCTTCCTCACTTTGTTTTTTCCCCGGAGCATGCGCAGATTCTCTTGGACAATTTCTTGAATAACAAGAGTGGTTTTCAGATGGTTTACTTTCCGTCTTATCTAAGAGAACCAATAGAACTTCTACCATTAGTATATGGCTGTCTTTACTCATCAGCAAAATTCCAACTAGTTAGAGCCACCTCTTCCTCAAGGCCAAAAGTATAATATTTTGCTGAACGTTGTAGTCCTTGGTAGATTTTCACAGTGAACTGCTTTGTTTTGATGAACACAGCAGTCCTTGGTAAAATTCCACACAACAGTCTGGGCAAGCAGGATTCTTAGCAATATTGAAAAAAATACTATAACTTGCTATAAGTAAGTAAAAAAGTTGCTAAGCAGTTTTCTATAAGTAAATAAATCTCAAAACAAGTAATCATTTCTCTGTATCAATTCCCCCCTTTTCTTTTCCCTAATCAAATTCTTTTGCAGTCAGAAGGGGTTCATTATATTTTATTACTGTCTGTAAGATCCATATCTGTTTTGTTAGGTTCTTCAATTTACACCAAAAGATAAAATTTACTGTTGTTAATATTGTGACATGCTGAACAGTAATTAGAGTCTTTTGTCTCCCTTTTTGGACCTATTTCATCAAAATTTTTAAATTTTCATAACGCAGAAGTTTTCCTACTAGGGTCAGATCCACTCCAATAGGCATGAGCTGTCAATCTTGAACTAATTTATAATTAGATCTTAACAATTGATAAGTTGTGACAGGAGCAGTATAATTGAAATCACACCCTGTACGACTAAAAAAATTGCAGATACAGATGTTTGAATGATTACTTGTGTCTATTATAAGGTCATCTACTTGTACAGAATCACACAGGGTTCTTAAACACATTCCATACCCATGTAAATTATAATAGTCTCTGAGGTTTCATTAGGGTAAATCTCGAATTGGCATGTTGTCATATATTAGAACGGTTGCTAAATTCAACCCCAATAGATTCTTTCCCATAATGCCTCTATGTCCAAAATAAGCATCTGACCAAGGCCCTTCCCAAGTACTTATTAAATTACCATTTAGCAAAGTTTTAAGCACTTACACCCATGTCACCATTTCTGCTTTAGCAGTCCCACAGGTGTCGATTTCTATTCTGGCTCAGGGGCCGCCTTCGCTCTGGTGTGGTGTATCCAGGCTGCCTGTTCTTTAATCTTGATTGCTGTATGGGAAGTTAACAACACCTGAAACAGACCCTCCCATTTTGGTTCCAGTGGTGCATCTGAAAAAGATCTGATATATACATAATCACCAGGTTTTATGTTGTGTACAGGCCCGTCCAGACCTTGAGCTCTGGTCCCTAGGACCAATTTCTCTATTTCTCGCAGCTGCTTTTGTAGACTTATAATATAATCTGTTAGTATTTCATCTCCAACCTGGGTTGATGATTCTGCTTGTATCATATATGGCCTCCCATATACTCTTTCAAAAGGACTTAATCTCTCCTTAGTTCTGGGTGTGGTTCTGATTCTTAGAAGACCTAAGGGCAATGCTTGGGGCCAGGACAATTTAGCTTCCTGGCCTAGTTTTACTATTTGTTGTTTAATTAAATGATTCCTTTTTTCTACTTGACCACTGGCTTGTGGATTATACAGGGTATGTAATTGCCAGTCTATTCCTAAAAGTTTACTAAGCTGCTGGACAATTTTTGCTACAAAATATGATCCCAAATCTGAGGATATTGTGTTGAACCCTAAACCTTGGTTGGTTTTGGTTTTTTGTTTTTGTTTTTTTATGATACCTTAATTACTTCTCTACCTTTTTAGTTCAACAAAGGAATGCTCCTGACCATCTGGAAAAGGTATCTGTCAAGACCAAAAGGTACCAAACCCCCCCTTTTCTTGGGAGTTCAGAAAAATCAATTTGTCATTGTTGCCCTGGGTAATTTCCATTTCCTATTCACCTAGGTTGGGTCTTTAGTCCTGTTTTAGGATTATTTTGTAAACAGATTTCACATTGCTGTGTCACCTGCTTGATGGTGGTATATAGATTTCAGGCAGCTATTCACTGATTGAGATATTTATATAAGGCCTCTGCTTCCCAGTGGGATTTTCTATGTTTTGCTATCGCTATAGCCCATAATAGTGCAGGTGGTACTATTATTTTACCTTCAGGAGTCTTTTACCACCTGCCCTCTTCTCTGCTTTCCTTTAGCTCTTCAATAAATTTTTGATCTTCCCTAGAATATTGAGGCTCACCATCAATTTGTATGTCACCGTCCGGGACCGAAGACTGCACTTCTATTTCACCTTTCTCATCCTCTCTTTTGGCTTCACGATCTGCCATAGCGTTGCCCAATTCATGGGTGGAATTTCCTCTTTGGTGAGCTTTGCAATGCATTATAGCCACCTTTTCAGGTACTTGCACTGCTTCCAGGAGTTTGAGGATTTCTTTGGCATGCTTTATATGTTCTCCCCGTGCAGACAAGAGTCCTCTTTCTTTCCACACTGCCCCATGAGCATGAACCACTGCAAAAGCATATTTAGAGTCCATCCATATATTAATTTTCATAATTTGGCCACTTCCAGTGCCCATGTTAGAGCTATTATTTCTGCCTTTTGTGCTGAGGTATTTGGAAGAAGATCTTTAGATTCTATTACCTGATCTTTGGTGGTTACCATGTATCCTGCCTTGCAGATCCCTTGTTGAGTAAAACTGCTCCCATCTGTATACCAGGATTCATCAGTGTCTTCTAATGGCTCCTCCCTGAGGTCTGGCCAGCTGGAATAAACTGCTTCAATCATTTTCAGGCAGTCGGGTGTCACTGGTTCTCCTATGTTTCCACTGAGAAAAGAAGCTGGGTTGACATTATCACTAACCTCTATTTCTGTATCCTCCTGTCCCACTAGGAGGGGCCTGGTATTTCAGGTACCTTTGAGGTGAAAGCCAGTGTCCTCCTTTCATGTTTAGTACTGCTGACACTGTGTGGGATACTAGTACTGTGATTTTCTGACCCAATGTGAATTTTCGTGCTTCCTGGATATTTAAAACTACTGCTGCTACTGCCCTCAGGCAGCTAGGCCATCCCGTGCGTACTTCATCAAGTTGTTTAGAGAAGTATGCCACTGCCCTTCTATCTGGTCCCAAATTTTGGGCCAGGACCCCTAGGGATATTCCCTGTTTCTCTTGGAAGAATAACCAGAAAGGCTTTGTGATGTCTGGTTAACCCAAAACAGGGGCACCCATCAGCTTCTTTTTCAGCTGACGGAATGCTCTGTCCTCCTCCCCCTTCCAAGTGAGGGTTTTTGGATTTGATTTTAATAGTTTATAAGGAGGTTTTACCATGAGTCCATAGTTATATATTTACAGGCCACATCATCCGGTCATTCCTAGGAACGTGCGGAGCTCTTTAGCTGTCTGTGCCCGAGGGCTCCGACAGAGGCCTCTGTCCTTGCAGTCCCCAGGGTCCGTTGCCCAGCTGTGACCTCGTATCCAAGGTAGGTTACGTGCTGCTGAGCTACTGGAGCTTTCTGTGGAGAGACTCGATAGCCATTAAGTCCCCCCCAAAACTAATAAACTAATAGTCCATATTATGCACGTCTCTTTAGTCTCTGTGGCTTATTAATAAATCATCAACATACTGCAGGACTTCCCCGATTCCATGTGGTCACTCCCATTGCTCCAGATCTTTAGCTAGTTGGTTTTCAGAAAGAGTGGGGCTATTTTTAAATCTCTGGGGTAGCACAGTCCATGTGAATTACATCTTCCTTCTGGATTCTGTGTTTTCTTATTCAAATGCAAACAATAACTGAGTTTCAGAGTTCAAAGGCAAGCAAAAGAAGGTGTCTTTTAGGTCCAGCATGGTAAACCAAGCCAGTTCTGGTACTAATCTAATTAATAATGTATATGGTTTTGCTATAACAGGATGCAGATCTCCTCTCTTATTCCTATATACTCTCTATGCTCTGTCCAATAAGGTCTCCAAATTCCTACTCTCTACCAGTTTCAGCTTTTACAACTTCTTTTGAATATCACGTGTTGATTGCCGATAAATAATTAAACTAACTGTTGTATTCCCACCTCTGATCTTGGATGTGTGCTGCCTCATGGTATCCCGCAGCTTACCCAGGAATTCTGAGGGCGTATCTTTAGGTCCCTGCTGAACAGCAGATAGGGCTGACCAGTTAATGGCTTTCGGTACAGCCCACTCCATGCCCCTTACAATCCAATCTCTATATGCATTTAGCAATCTCACATGGGCTCCTCTGTTGGGGTTCCAGCATGGGTGTTTTATTAGAAACTGAAAATGCTTGGTCACCCCAACAGAGGTTCTTCGATACCCCTTCACTGCACTTTTCCAAGTTTCAAGATCAAAGGAAGCGAACAGGACTTTTATTCTGACAGGGCCCCATCCGGCCCTACGGCCTCTCTCAGAGGAGACGGCACCACCGCCGCTTCTCCCGTCTCTGCCCGCGATAAGGGGCTGTGAGGGGGGAGCCTGGCTCTGGCTCCTCCAAACTTTCACCCTCCTCTTGCCAGCTTCCTACCAGTGGTTTATAGTACTCTGGTAAATCTTTTATTTTGGCCCATTTCTTTTTCCCTTCCTTCTTATTTTCTCTTTCCGGTGCCGGCACTAGTGGATCTAGTGGGGGTGAAAATAGTGAGTCCAGATTAACGTGACTTTTGGGCTGTACTCTAACCAATAGTTAGTTGATCTAATCACAGCAGATGCAGATTTTAATTTGCTCCTGCATCCACAGGGATAGCACATAATGTTCACCAGTGCATGTGATGCCAGCATTTCAAAGAGATTTCAGTGGTGTCCGTCCAGAAGTTATGTTTTCCACACCTGCAGTTTCAATCACTCAAAGGGAAAATATTCATTATAAATACCACTCTTGGAAGAGCTGCACTAATTTGTACTACATAAGCATCTAGCCTTGAGTCTGCCACAACTATTCAGTTATGCTACTGTGTGAATGGAGTAATGGGTTTTCCTCACAGATTAATGCATAACACCTGGGGAAAGGTATTTTTTTAATCAGTAAACCTCATGTTCCAACCGTTAAGTAATTCTCTGGTTACTTTGTGTACGGATCATAAATTTCTGGGAAACACTGATCACCTTCATGCCTTAGGTAGGTTTGAAGAACGACTACAGGATTTTTGAGGAAAATGTAGACCACTGAGTTTCAGAACGGCTTGGTTGCCTCTGAATTTCTGCCAAAACATTAATCTCAGTGATAACAATTGCAAATGTTTTGTACTGGAGATCTGGGTATATGCTGTGATCCTTGTGTTATGGTAACCTTTCATCAAGGCTGTTTTCCATAACCTCTATTCTTTCTACTAACAGAGGGACATACATGTGTCACAGATTAGAAGAGTCTGGGTTCTTTTTTGATTTTTACCTCCTAGGCAATTCCTTCTTATTTTTAATGTGGTTAAATGTATAGAAAAAGCAATGTAATTATTTTTTGACGTCTGTTAGGACCAACACATTAACTCTGAAGAACTGTGTAGGGTCAACTCACTTTGACCCGTGATACTTCTGCTGATTTATTTAGGATCTCTGTTTTGTGCTTTTCAATTTATTGTCTGCCATGTAGTATTCCTTCAGAAGTATGGGAGGAACTTGTTCTCAAAGTCTAGATATGACTGGCAATGAAAAAAATGTCTCCTCCCTAACTTTGTTTCTACCCTTGCCTCCAAGTTTATTTGTTTTAGAGGAATAACTTCTCCTTGAGAAGTAGCGTGAATATGAAGAAAGACGATGATGTCAAATTTATTCATAGATCAATCTGAAGTTGCAGTTAACGGAGATCCTAAAATATAATTAGAAGATATTTTTTCCTGGGTCTTTGTTTTTACAATACTTGTAGAGCAAACTGATAATCTCAGAAATATCTGCGTTACCAGACCCTCCGGTGAGAGACGCCAAAGCATTTTTTTGCCTCCAGAAGATGGATTTCTTTACTATATCATGTGCCTATGCACACTGTCTACTACATGAGGTGTTAGCACTTGTGTATCTGTGAGATGGTACTGCTACAACACAGTCCCGCCTTCTCCAAGTTAAAGAAAAGAACATATGGTTTCTCCTTTTTTATACAGATGTCAGAACAATTCTGTGTTAGATTACATTTGCACCCTCATCTGGATCTTCGATTCCCAACTCTGTTCACAGGATGCTGGGCCACCTCTGGCCAGTACTTATTTTCTTGATATCCCATCAAGGCCTACAACAGTGTTTTTAGTGACCACAGTAATGCAAGCACTGAAGTCCCAGATGGACTTAGCAGGCTAAAGGTAATCAAGGTTAAGTATTGCCATACCAGCCCAACTAATTAAAGGCCTGATATTAGTCTCTTCAAACATACCTCAAGTTAATATAATTCAGATTTAGAACATTATTTTTTTCTGTGGATTTTCTGAAAGTCTTAAAAAGCTGTTTTGAGTATATATATTATTTAAATTACTTTAATAAGTGAGAGCTAAATGGCCGGTCAATGACAATAAAAAGAGATTATAACTTCTAGGCATTTGCTTTAGCCTTTCTTCTTCATACTGTAAAATATATATTGCCTATTAGTATTTATGTGTTTTATTTCTGTGTCACTGATGAAATTCAGTAACAATTGAAAGCCATAAATACATTGATAAAACCTAAACATTCAACTCCACACATCAATCAATGATCAGTTCTTCATGTATTATTATTGACAAACACCTTTAAGGACTGAAAGCTCTGACCCTTATGAGTTCATGCAGATCTATGAAACTCAAGTCAACCTATTACATCGAAGTTTTCAACAAGAAGTATTAGTTCCACTGCAAGTGAATAAAAGATCTTTGAGGTGTCTCTAGGTAGAATTTTTTTTTTTTTCAGTTTAGAGATTTTTATGGTTAAATATAATAGAAAATCACTAGCACTGGAATCATTGTTCATTTGAACCCTGCTCAACAAGTATCCTTCTCTTAGATGTCTCCAAAAGGTTACAATGTGAAGAAGGTACAAAGACCTCTGTCTATCATTATGTCTAGTGTGGGCTCTTCTGCTTCTTTTCTATCGCTCTTTCTCTTATATCCCCTGGAAGGGTTAAGTTTCCAAAAAGTGTTTGTCTTCTGTTCTTTGTTCATGTCATATTAGCACAAAAGGCTCATACGTACTTCAGTAATGACACATTTCATTACAATAATATTTGGAAAAATTCCATAGACGAAAGTGCTATTAGAGCAATAGAGGGACACAGTGTCTTGGAACACATTGTTCTGAGGTGGCAGGGAAAGGATTCTATGATGAAACTGTGAGATGCATCAGCTATGTGCATCAGTAGCAGTGAAATAATTTGAGAGGCAATATGGCTATCCCACTTAGCCTCCAGAAGTATATGAGCTTCTCTTAGGTCATTTTGCATTCACATATCCTCTACAGTTGTCCAGTAATCAGCCACATGAAAATAACACTTTATGCCTATCTTTTAACAATGGAATTGTCCCCTACTTTACACCCAAATCAAGTCTATTGACATTGACTGTCACAAAGTACATGAACACTGCACTATACTGAAAAGAGTGAGCAGCACTGGTGTGGATCTCTGAGGCTGCAGGAAGGATTTTTTTAAAAAAGACAATCCAAAGCCTACATGGAACACTGTGACCATTCTGAGGCCCAGGCAGAAAGCTGGAGTTCACAAAGGATTTGTTCTACATGTTGCCTTTTTTAAGGGTTACCAGCAGATCTCCTGAGTGATGATGAGAAAAGGAAGGAAAACTGCTACTCACTTTCTTGTTTTCTCTTCTGATTTCAGAACTGTTTGATAGCCTTGAAAAGGGATGAATTTTCTCAGATCCTTGGCCCATGCTGAGAGCTGCCTGTGTGGTAAGTCCTGATGGTTGGATGGATGTGGAAGCTGTCACACCTGAGTGGCTGCTCTGGGAGGACAAGTCTGGGACTTTGTCGTCTTCTTGTTAATAGATTTTTGATTCAGTTCTTCCTATGATTCTCTTTGACTGAACACTTCAGAAACATGCATTGAAAGATATATCAGAAATAAGTGCCCAAATGGCAGTTCATGGCTAATTAAAAACACATGGCAGCTGTGTAGGACGCAGGAAAAGATGAGTCACTGCTGAGGAGGAGCTTTTTGATATTTGGTGTTGCTTTATCATCTAGAAAGTGTGGCTACCTTTGAAAACATAGATGAGAACATGCATTTCTCCCTCATTAAGCTTGTTATACTGCTGACTCTCCTTCTGCTCCAGACTTGACTACATTTCTGTTTATAAGCTGTGCTGGTAGTTGGTAGTTGTTGACTACCAGAGACAGTAACCTAGCAAGGCTTGGTATATCCATGCACCTATCCCAGACAAAAATCTCAAATGGTCTCAAAATACCTATTAATAATCTTGTCTCCCATACATCAAAAGCTTGATTTTTAAACTTGCACCTATTTGAGTTTGAGTAATGTTTGTCCATTGAGATGCTCCTAAAGGGGATACCATTCTTCTGATCTTATCTTGTAAAGCAGTTTCAGAAAGAAAGAGACAGGCAGTTCTGCAATCAGAGAAACAATGCAGTACTTGAGCCTTTGGTTAAGTAGTGAGACAGTAAAAGACCATTGCAAGATGGGAAGGGAAAGTAGAAAAAACATTTAAAGTGCCTTCATCATATTTTTTCATTGGAGATAAACATAAATGAAAAACACTGGGAACTATGTAATCTTTAATATCCCACAGGGACTTCTACTTGTCCTTTGAACTAAACAACGTTTAGTTGCCCCATTTCAAGTAGTCCTTTTTTGTAGAAAAGGAAACAAAGAGCTTCTCGGTGATGGTGGAAACAATGTGAAGACCTTTGTTGAGCACAGGCACAGTAAAGGATAAAGGGCTTAAAATATCAGGGGCAAATCAATAGCAAAGAAGAAGATAATCACAGACAAGCATCTGGAATATTTAATTGCATGCTGAACTTCCATTTATTTTGAGAGAATGCAGATATGTCTCACTCAATTTTGTGCAAATAGCCATAGTGTCTTTCTAATGCCTATTATTCAAAAATGTTGTTCAGCAACATGATGGATAGTTTGATTTACTGAATAAGCAAAGAGTTCTCCTTGAGTGTTAGACACTAATCTGACTGGATTCAATTGCCAATGAGACTTTCCCTGTGAAGTCTACTAATAAGAATTGATCCAACTATTGATAAGGATTTAAAAGTTTGATGCACAGAATATCAATAAAGTATTGAAATTAGCTGCTCCCCAGCTACTGTTACAGAAAAAGTGTAAGGCTGTTTCATATTCATAAATATCATCTCTATATCAAGGGACATCTGTAACATGTCATTAAGTTTAGGGCACACCTTCATGTTAACAAGTTATCATGAAAATTTGAGATGTGGGAGAAGAATGCATGCCAATGATATGCATGTTGAATCACACATGCAACCTTGTTAACCTTCTGAAATTTTTAAAATTGAAGATTAAAGTTGTGAAAATATTGAAGAAAGGAATATGGTGAAGTGTAGCACCTAAGGGGCTTAGAGAAGATAGCAGATTGAACCTCACTCTCATCTTTCAATGTTATCATGGTTTAAATTACTGTACCTGGGCCTGGTGCCCTCAGTGTCATAACTAGTTTTTTGTTCTGTTTGACCTCACATGTACAGAAAGCTCAAGACCCTTTCTGAGCTTTTGCAGAAAGAGAAATCCATTGACATAAATTCCTTATCACTGTGGCAAATCAGACACAGGTATTAGCACCTGAGTATTTATGCCAAGAGATGTAACGGGACAAATTGTGGACAGGTTTATTGTTCTCAGCAGCATCCCACAGGGTTCTGCAGGGAGCTAGAATATATCTTTTGTAATTTTAAATCCCTTAGTTGCAAGAAAAATGTCCTAGTTTCCCAAAAGCTTGAACAATTTTGTGTCCCCTCTGGGTGCTCAGTCTGTGGAAACATCTCTGGATTTGTCAGAAGCTAGTTTGTGGAGAATGAGTCAGTATTCCCATTGCCTGACCATTTACTAAAAAGATAAGATACCTTTTTAAATTTTTTTTTAACAAAAAAACAAACAAAAAACCCCACCAAAAAAACAAAACAAAACACTGTGGTGACTGAAGAAAAACCCTTTTATTCGTAACATGAAAAATTCAGTACAAGGCAATAGAAATAGTGGTTTTTTACATGTAATACCTTTACCTATGTTACCAGCTCCTCTGGGAACCAAGTCTAGCATGCTCATTATAAGAGTCCAGGCAATTTAATCATTAGTCTTTTTGGATAATGGCAAAAGCTATTGCTAATAATTAATCAAGCAAATAGTATTAGTCAACCTATTTAGAATCTAACATCTCCATTTTTATAAGGTTTTTCTTGGCAAGACTCAAGCATTGAAGGTGACACAGGACAAATAAATTAGCCTCTTACAGCAGTGGTCCTTATGAGAACGATATCATGCAAGTTGTTTATGACTGCTGGACTAGTAGCTGTCAGTCAAGAACATCCTGCTTTGTTCCTGTGTCTGACAGACAGCCTTTTGTTGCTTCATACTGAAATAATTCTGGCTCTTAACACTACTTGATACGAACAGGAGTTGAAAGAGGAGGATTTAGAGAAGTGGTTAGTACACTAGAAAGACATTAGAGTAAGCCACGGTGTTTCTTACAATCTTTAGCAAAATTTACACGTAAGGTCTGAGTTAGTCTAAAGCATTTTCCAGGCTGAGATGCTTTTAATTTCTTCATCTCATTTCTGCCTGCATCCCATTACTCCTCTACTCTTTTAGAAGGGCAGGTCCTGAAGCATTAGCATGATATATGGATCTCAGTGCCATAGATATGAGCTATTATTTTGCACAGCATTACCAAGTAATTGTCACAAAATAATTGGCTCTGTGTAAGCTCTTCACTTTGTGCCAAATGCTGTTACCTTATAGAAGATGAGAGTTGGACAGATGTGGCTCCTAATGTTTGGGGAGATGAGACCCTGTTTTAGTATATGATTCAGCTCATAGATTAAGACACAGAAATTTTGATGTTGGCATATGAGACACATACCTAACCTCTACTATAATCAAGCTAGCCAATAGATGTCTCCAGATGAGTAGATGTGTAATCTCCAATTATAATCTACTGAAAGCTAGTCAGTATAGTTAGTGGAGCGCAGAGTGTAATTTAGCTCATCCTGAGTAGATTGCTAGGACTTGATTTATTTGTCTGAAGATAAACATTTGGTGACATTTGGAGAGCTTGAGGTTATTTTGCTTTGCCTCCAGCTGCTCCAGAAGAGGAGGGTCCCCTTAAATCTTGGGTCACCTCTTTCAACCTTGTGCAGATATCTTGGGTATCCTAGAGATGTCAGATGGTACTATAAATTCAGATGGAATTACAAATCTGTGTTTGGTAATTGAATCCCATCCCTGCATTTTGTCAACAAAAGAGGTCTCTACATGTCTAGATCTTTACTGAACATAAAACTTAACACTTAACTCATATGAAAGTGTCTATATCAAATGTATCTTCACCTTGAACTGAAATACAGGCAAGACATCTTGCAACCTAAGAAAACTCAGTAACACTTTCTATTTCTCAGTTATTACTCCTAAAACCCTTGGGGAAGGGGAACTGAAGAAGAGACGCACAAAAAACCAAAGCCTGTCTCTTGTTGAAAATCAAGACAATTCAGATGTCAGGCGAGTATTACTGAATTTTAAGAGCTTCCTTAATTAGTCTTACATTAGAAGGCGTACATAAACGTGCATGTGCAGTTGAGTACTAGTCACCTCATCAAAAATCTGTTTGGTTGAAATTAGATTTACACTTCTGCCATTTGTCTAGATCCAAAAGTATTTTGAAGCTGTGGGTGGGCCTTTATATCCCAAAATTACAAGCTGAGAAACTGACACACAGACCTATGGCAAGATTTGTTGCATCTAGTGGAGTGATGTGGAAGCAGAGCCAATACTTACATTCCAGAGTTCCTTGATACTTGTCCCACATAAAGTGAATCTGACATTCATTCAGTAGTTCTGGACCCAGCCAAAATAAGATGATCTGAGCACCTAAACAATCTCAAGGGCTGCACACTAGCTTCTGAAACAGGTCCACTTTCTTCCACTGATTGTACATTTCTGTCTATAGAGCACATGCCTTCCTCTTTTCACCGGCTCACTTCCATCACCCTTTCATAGCAAAGAAACCTCATCTAAAGACCTCCAGGGGTGGGAAGGGGAGCGGTAACTGCAGTCACCCCTATCTTTATGCTAGAGTATTATTTGTATTCAGATAGTGCCAACAGCTCCAGTAAAAGCTCAGGTCTCCCTTGGCATAAAAATGGGTAAGAAGATGATGCTGGAAATGCTAAGGAACTTAAAGGCAAAGGATCAGATAACACAGTGGGCAGCAACTGAGCAAGCTTCCAAAATTTATCTGCATTATGAGAAACAAAGTGGCTCCAGAAATAGTTGTTTAAGAAAATATCAACAAGTAGCCAACTTCTGTTTGTTGTGTGAATCACTAGATATCCAGAACATGAAAATTTTTGTCCTTATCCTTTAACTCAAGGGACCTGTAAAGGGTAGTGTTCTGAAAGAGTCACAGCAAATGACATTTACTTTGGCAAGTATTAAACTGAATACACTGAGATGAAAAAATAATGAATTAAGGCTAAAAAAATCACATCAATCTATACAATATAATGAAATAACACTGAAGAATGTGCTTCATCATCACTGAGATTTATAGATAGGGTGGTAAGAGATTTTCCCCTAAAACTCAAATTGCAACACAAACTGATATATAGAGGAGTAATCAGATCATGCAGATATACCAAGATATACTAAAAATAATCATTTGCAAGCATTTTGTTTGTTTTGGTTTGGGGATTTTTGTTTGCCATAGTACAGTGTTTTATTCTGGATCAAGACACATTTCTGAGGGCTTTTTCTGCAGCAAACCCAAGACACCAGGTAACCAAGATTAGCTTGGCTTCTCTGTATTTATGGCACCTGACACCTGTAAAACTTTGCAAGTACCTAAAGAAGAAGTTGAAACCAGGCTGTGTTCTAAAATGAGCCATTGCTTCTGTAGACTCCTATTCCCTTTACTTATCAGAGTGAAAAACTGGTCAGGGGAGAAAAGGTCAAGATCCTCCTAGCTTTCTCAGTAAATCCATGAATGTTTCTCAACATAGGAGGTCAAAAATGAAATAACAGCTTACAGACATTTGCTTATAGGCTCTTCAGTCTCTGCTAACACAGAATTGCAAAATTAGCAGTTAGGATACAGGTTCTTCCACACGGAGGTCAGTTTTCTAAGATTAGTTTACCTGTCCACTTGAACTAGTTGCATCAATATCTGTCACGCATCTCTGTAAGTAGGAGTGGTATCATTGAGTAGACATACCCTAAAGCTGTTGTTATCTGAACACTTTACACTAGAAAGAGTCCCTGTTTCTGTCCCTGTCAGAAAATGCCTTTATAAGTAAATGTGTCTGTATATAATGACTTGGACCAAGGAGTTGACCTACCCAAATAATCAACCCACCAAAAGGGATAGGGGGAAAAAGTTATTTTCATCCAGATCAGTAAACCTGATCTGAGGTCATCAGGAGGTGATAGCTTTGATCCTACTGCCCAGAGATATCTACGGGAGTGTGGTCTGTATTATCATTGTGTTAAATAGATTTGGTACAGCAGTGAGAAATCTTCTGAGAGCTTTGCTGGCATTTGTAATAGAACATCTTTCAAGCTATATATGTTTATTCAAGAAAGTTATTTATTGCATGGAAGTTACCCACAAATGGTCTGTATTACATATGATGACTGACAAAAAGAATCCCAGCTTTCTAGATTCTCTAATTACAGACATGAAAGACTGGCAAACACTGTGCAGATCCCTTTTATCTTGTCTGTCTTTCAACTGGACTAGATATGGACAGGGAGTAATGGTAAATGCTGGTATAGGCATCCCAGGATAAGAAAGCCCACTAAAGGCACTGTAAGTGGGATTTATTTTTCTTTTACTTTTCTTTTATTTGGTCAAGAAATAGAAGCTTTGTGTTTGAAGTCTGTTCTTGCAATCATTGCAGATTTAAGGAAGCTATACAGAACATGGCTTGTCTCGCCATAAATTTCATTTTGGATAGCCCAGACATAGCAGGTAGTATCATGAGATGTCGAAGTTTGGAATGACAATTCAAATAATCTCTCCATTTTGATTGAAATCTTACAATATGAGCTAGAGCTTACAAAAAGCCCTTCACGTAGTCATAAAATCTGGTCTGACGCATCTTACTGGCTCTCTTGGTAGTAACTCATTTATTCTCTATCTTACACCTTGTACCCCATACAAATTGGAAGTGGTCTTATGATAGACACTTTAACCTAATGAAGTGCCAATGCTTGAAAAAATAATTATGGTAGAAGTTCTTGAGTAAAGTGACCTCAAATCTCTAAAAGCCTGACCCTGTCCTGTGTTTTTATGATCTTGTCTCTGGGAGACATCTTCAGAGAGAAAGGGTAAAAAAAATTTAGAAAACTATGCATCTTTAATTCCTCACCAGCAAAGTTAAATTTCAAGGTTACTGTGGTGCTTCAGAACCTTGCTGAGTAGGAAAAATAGATTTGCCACACATCTCTGACATTGTGTTCCCTTCTGTTGCTTTACATCTTTTGTTTTTTGACCTTTCCCATTTTTTTTCTCACTACATTGATGATTTGTACAGATCTCCTGGTCTGAAAGGCAGGTTAGACAAGATTAAGGGGAAGGGAGAAATGAAAGAAACTGGAACACAATTTTTCCACATTTGCATTGCATAAAAATGTGCCTTCTAGGTGATGTAGGAGAGAGTATTACACAAGCTGTCACAATTTTTAGCACTGTCTCAGTTTCTTCCCATGAAGCAATGACATTGCTCTGCTATCACAATATGCTCCAGTAAAAGATAGACACAGTGGTTTTTCTTTACATCTGTATTTAAAGCAGTTTCAGGAGAAAATTAAACCAAAACAAACTATTGCAGATCTACAGTAACCAGGCAGTTTTATGCTCCCACTTTGAGTGACACACATATAAAGAGATAAAGGTGTCTGGAAAAGACTAAAGTAGGGGAAAGATGACTGATTTTTTTTTCTGAAAAAATCTGTATTCTTGGTCTCTCAGGTTATTTCCACATCCTCTTCTATGAAACATGAAATCACTGGAAGCAAGGAATTTCCCTTCTAATACATTGTCATACTTCTGAGTATGGCTACAACTTTCCTTATATAGGTAAAAATCTAGCTGTGTAAGGGATTGAATTTATTTAGCCATAATCCATGGAGATTTCAACCAGCTGTTGGTAGCAGTTAGGGTAAGGGGTTGGGACTCAACAATGTGTCACTGAAAAAAATCTCTTAAAGATTAATTGCTCAAACTGTTTTGTAGATTTGACTGTTCACAGCACCTGACATGAAGATGCCCTCTGTTTTGGAAGAGCCTTAGGAACATGCCTCGGTTTTCATCGTGTCCTTATCACTCCACAGGCCTTGAAGACAAGAAATAGACAGATTGATTTATCAAAAATTGCTGAGATCTATTGTGGCAAAACCTCATATTTCACAATTTTACATGTAAGCTGATCTGCTACTTCTACAGATGCATCATCCTTTCCTTGCTTTGGGGCAAAAAATCTCCGCTTTCTCTTACCCTAATGTTTCTCTGCTCTGTATTCATAACTAGCTAAGAGCACGCTTGCCCCAGACTTTCACAAGGGTGTTCATGTTAATCTGTAAAATAAAATAAAATTTTAAAAAGTATAATGGTACTTCCAGTCAGCACAAGCAGAAATCCTTTGGCAACTGTGAGATGTGAGTTCTGCATGGGTTGAAAGTGTGTAGGACAGAGAGAGGGTCAACAGGATGACTATGGTCCCCAACCAGGTACCACATCTCTTGTTGACCTCCGGCAAGGGCCCCTCTGGGAGTGATCACCATTTCTTCTGACTGTCCCCATCAAAGGCTGCTCCACTGAATTGCTTTCAAGCAAAAAAACCCTAAGGCATTAAAAGAGTGATTAATGATAAGGTGGGAGTCAATGGTTACCTTAACAAAATAATGAAATAGAGGGGAATAACACTTTCTATTAGTCCTAGCTGTAATTCACTTCCATAGCTGTAATGACCAGAACAGGAGAACTTGTCTGTATTCAGCACAGCCCAAATTCTTGTAAAGAAACTAAAACCTCTCTACATTTTAATTTGCCTGGGTTCTCACTGCCCTCTTTCCTGCACAATTGAAAGTGTTGCTACTCTAGTCCACACCTCTTGGCAAGGAAGGTTTTAATGTACCAGGCAGATACCAAAATGGGAAATAACCTTTAATGTAATGTCACATATCAACAGCTTTCCACTGGAAGGTTTCTATTTTGAGGCTGCAAATCAAGTTGAACCTGTTGGGCCTTTATTTGCTTAATCCAACTACTACCAAAATGGTGACAAAGGACAAGGCAGAAGACAAGTAGCTAATGACATTCAGCACATAATGAAATGGAGATGAGGCTGCTGTAAGGATAAAATGGAAATGAGGCAGCTGTACTGTTTCTCAAAAGAGAGGTTTAACAGGCTGCATGTTCATCTGAAGAAATGGGGAAAAATGTTTACTGTAGAGATCTCCAGAAAGAGAGTTCAGATGAGACCCACTCATGGGTTTATTTAAAGGAAATGTCTGCCCTGGATTTCTTTGATGGTGGATTGTTTGTGTGAGGCAACATGTTTCATATCAGGCTGAATATCTTTGCTGAAGTCCAGTTGTAATTTTACAGCTTTGAGTAACAACAGGCACCAGTGGGTGAAGGCCAAGCTGGTCATTTTCAGCCCTCCTAACATGGTGTATCCAATAAACTTATATACTGCTGGAGTATGTAAAATTAAGAGAGAGATGAATGACTGAAACATCTGGGGTATGCTTCAGCTGTGAAAACACAGATGTCTGTCATAGAGGTGATATATCTCAGTTGTTTCTCTGGGACTCCCTTGGGGCTCCCTAGTGCTGTGAATGGGGTCTAGAGCACAGTTCATCCCATTTTTAATTGTATAACCATAACAGACCCACTGAGCTGCATCCTAGAGGTTTGCATTCCTTTCCACTGAGTGACTACAGGGGAGACTGGGATGACTGCTTCACAGGTAAATGTCTGTTACAACCAGTGAATGATGCATGAGTTGAATATAAACATTCTAATCAGGAATGCTTTAAGTAACCGAGGAAGATGAATAAGCACATCATTTGAATAGATTATCTGGATATGACCTCTACTTTTCTCCATTCAGCATACATGAAAAGCAGGCTCTTACAAGCATGGATAGAAGATGGGTTAAAACACCTGTTGTTGTCATGAACTCTCATGTTACTACAAGTGCCTGACTACCTCTTGTGTACCACAGTAAGAGTGTGACTACTGACTGCTGATCTGATGCCAGCAAGCAGAAAGTGTACTTCGGTTCAGACAGTGTAAGTCTACTGGGGAAAAGAAGTCTCGCAGAGAATATCATTATGAGGTATAGCTCTGTGACTGAAGTTCACGAGAAGTTGCTTTCATGATCCTGAAAGCAAATTTATACTGTGGAACATTATAAAAATACATACCCTTGGTAACTTCTTGCTAATGTGAATGGCTGATCAGTCAAACCAGACATCATGTCCTCAGTCAAAGGCCATGAACAACCTGTGCTCCTCTTTGTAGTCAAGAATAAAAAAAATGAGTAATTCAACATTTAAGTAAGAACCTTCCTATTTCGGAACAAATATTAAGTTGACGAATGGGTACTCCTCAGGGATTTTGTTTTTAAATTAAATCATCTGCTTTCTCTCTCCCTCTTGTATTTTTTTTTTTTTTAATTTTTTTTTTAATTGCCAAACATCTTAAATAAGTCTGCTCTGACAGGAAGAAAGCCTGTTGAAATGACAGTGGCATAGTGTGTGGAGATGAAGGGGAAAAAAATATAATCCTCCAACCTGGTTTTAATGAAATAAAACATTACTTTAATGCCAGCTGGCTAATTAGTAACAGGAACAATTTCTACCATGCAGCATAATTATCAGAAACTAGGCCAGAGGGCACCTCACATATCCCATAAGAACCAATATTCTCTCCATAACATAGAAAAGGTTGCCAGGTAGAGAAACTGAAAAGAATCTTGCTTGTTAGCTCTTGTGACTCTATGTCAAAGGACACATTTCACACTCTTCGAGGGAATATCTCCCAGGGCAGGACTTGAACAGCAGCAGCTAGTCTGGCAGGAGGTGTCTGAAAGTTGTCCTGGACTTGCACATCTGTGAGCATCTTGAGATGCATTGGGATACCTGGTTTCCAAATTACCTGCTGCCTCTGTCAACACCAATCACTTATATGGACTGAGCCGGCTGCAGGCCAGGGTTGCATCCCCTAAACTGTGAATGAAGCATGTGTCTGCTACATGTCATAGTTAACTCCCAGCCATCACCGCTCATTAGGATCTTGCTTTGACCTTTAAAACACCACCTTTCAGAATAAATATTTCATGTGATAGATGTGTTCCTTCTCTGTGCACCAAGAGCACGGAGTGTGACAAACTTTTGAGGTTTCCTGCCAAGATTCAGTGTGACAGATTGGGCTCAAAATCACCATATAAAATTTGTCTCTCCTGATTCAAATGTACTTTCACCGCTAGCTATATCCTATTAGGAATAGGTTTTGTATAGTATTTGTACAGTAGCTTATGCTTCATCGATAAGAAAAGTTTAGCAATATGATGCAAAACCTATCTGGGCATATATATCCCAACATGTTTTTTCCAACATGCTTGATCCTTCTGCATTTTTTAAAAATTAACTATCTATAAGTATCCATTCCTCCCCCTGGTCCCCAAGTCCATTTAATTTTTAAAAAGCTAAACATAGTTTTTATTTTTTCAGAAGCTGAAGTTGAAACTACATACTTGAATGCTGAAATAGAGCTGTTTTTCACAATGTCTGATTCACTGCAGATGGTGAAAATTTGTGTTTTAACTAAATCAGAAAACAGTTTTGAAAATCTTTAGTGTAGCAACAGAATCTGTTTTTCATCTGATAACATAGTGATGCCTTTGTTTGGTATGTATAGTGTTGAAAATACTCTTGTGCAGCTTCCATCTGAACAAAAATATTTAAAGTAATGTTGAAGCTGCAGTTAAAATCATTCAAAAGTCTGAAAACACTGGAAATATTTGTCTGTGCAACATCAGCTTTCCTTTCTATCTGATGAACTAAAATTCAACCATGGTTTTTAACTGCTGTAGTACTTTTTCCAGTAGGACAGTGCTCTTATTCAGTGTAGTAGTACTCTTTCAAACGGGCAGGTCATCAATATTTGGTTTTACGTTACTTTTGCCTTAGCTCCCTGTCTTATTTACTGAACACTTCTCAAATCGTCCAAGGTCTGAAGACAGAAGTGTATTAATTTTTTCCAGGTTCTTGTCACCACAGTGAGAACTGCACAAATATGAAAGGGATTATTTTTCATAGCCATGGTAAGGTGAGGTGCTACACTGATCTACACTTTCAGATGGGAAACTGAGACACAGCGAATTTAAGATTAATAAAAACCAAGTGAATTCAGTGCTTGATCTGATAGGCAAAAAGTTAGGTTGACTACTGGCAGCTGTAACCATTGATGTTAGAGACATCACTAGCTGAGCTGCTCACCCTGGACTCCTTTCTCTCCTTGGAGAGGAACAGGCACTCTAAAAGATGTCTCTTTTGACATGTTTTAGTTGTTGACTTTTGGACACCCTGACTTGCAATATGTGCCTCTGTCTTCGTATCATACATCTAGACTAAAAATGATTTTTTTATATTCACTTTTTCAGATATATAGATTTATAGAGAAGATGTTTATCATCTGTTCAGATGAATCCATCTCAATGAAGCAAAAAAGCATCCCAGAGGACGTCTATGTGCCTATACAGTCCTGTTTTATCTCAGCGCGGTCCACTGTGGGCGCTGAATATGTTCAAACCCAGACCTTAAGACTTATGCCAGCTCCTCAGCTGAAGATTTGGTTGAGTCAGATCATTTTGCTGCCTTACTTTCTCCTCCAGATTTTAAAGCCTATGGTGAAGGGAAAAGCCTGTGGTTCCCTAATCCAGACAGTAATTACAGTGTGGTGCCTAGAACACTTTTTTAGAAGATGTGTATTTGAGGCCATGAAAATGAGAAGGACCTGGGATCCCAGTGCCTTATTTTGTAAGTGCATGCTTTAAGTATGAGGCTATCATATATGATGTGGGCTCCATCATGGCTGGCTTGATCTTTCCTGGCTGTACTTGGAAAGTGTGGTTGTCACTGCCTCTTCTAAGAAAAGAATTCCCAGCTCTGGAGACCACCAAGTCAAAATCACTTGCTTACAGCATTGTGTGAAGTGCTGATGTCCGGAGAGGGAGAAGTTTAAGCTATGTCCCTCTCCCAACTCCAGTCTACTTTGTCCTATTAGCTGACTCGCTATAGCTCTTAAAGTATATGGAGGTATTTCAGTCTCTCTTCTGAGGTGTCAGAATTTCCTTACATATTATACATAGAGTTTTCATGCCCAACAGCAAATCTGGACTGTTATAGGAAGCTGTACAGAGATTTAGGCTGGACAGGATCTCCTTGCAGTGATTGAAATGTTCCCTTTGTAGCCAGCAATGCTAAGGAGCAGGATCTAGCCTCCCTGTGGTTCCTCCTAATTCTGTTCCTGGGGAACTGTGGGATTGCTGAAGAGGTTTTGTAGTACCAGAGTCCCTCAGGCTCAGATGTGGCCATGGATGGTTACCAGAAGTGAGTGATATGCAATTACAGTGTAAATGGTGTATAAATTCAGGCTTGAGACTATGCTTAAGTTTATTTGAGTTGTTTGTAAAAATTCAGCATATTTGTATAAACAGTTGTATAAATTCATAACCACCAGTGGTATACCAACCTCCTGGTTAATTAATTCTAGTTAAATTTCTACCCCTGGAAGAGGGATACTTAGCTACAGCAATTTCTTTTTAGTGCATGCTAAAAATCCATCTGAAAATGCATATAAATTTATTGGCCTCCAGAGACACTGTCTTCTTTTCTGCTTGGTACAGAACCAAACTCTTCCTTGCATAGTGTCTCTCTGGGTTCCTGAACCTTTCCCTCCTGCCTGCATGGGGTCCTGTCTCTGTCTAAATCACACTTAAAAGCTGATGGTTCCAGAACTACTTCTCTTGGAGCAGAAGCCTCCAAATTCTGGTGCAGAGCCTAGGCTATTTCACAGAAGCTACCCACCACTATGTTTCTGAAAAAATTCACCATGTCATTACGTAAAACCCTTTTTGGGACTTTTAACTGCATAAAAATCACTGTCGTGTTTTGTCACTCTCATGTCTGAAGCTCATTCACCCATGAGCCAGTTTTATGGCCTTTTCTTGACCTCTGGCATCTTCTGCTAGCACTGTGTTACGCCATCAATTAATACTTCTGACTCACTGGGTGATGGAGCCAGCAAATTCATCACACTCATTTTCCATGCCTGAGGTCAGATGGATCCTTATAATTACATGATATTTACCTGATAAACATTTACAGCCCCAAATGTTATTAACACAGGAGGTGGTTGATATTTGTACTAGAGCACTAATTAAATGCTCATTTCCAGTACAGTCATGTGTATTACCCAGAGCACAGTATGAATTATGGAAGTGACACATTTCAGAGAGCAGAAATATTTGCTGGAGGAATATTTCTTCTGAGACTTCTTCTTCCTGTTCCCTTTATGGCAAAACACCCCTGATTTTTTTATAGAGAATCATCTTGTCTATCACTCTGTCTTTAAAATCATAAAGAACACTAACACAAAAGCCATTTCAAGGCAGAATGGTTTTCTGGGGTGTGGCCTATTTGTTTTTTCATAATGTAACTGGGAGCTAAAAATGTGCTAAGGGAAAAAAAAATAAAAAGGTATAAAACACAGAACAGAATGGAAACACAAGTACGCACTATTTTTTTTTTTTTCTCTACCTGCTGTGGTTTCACCCCAGTCAGCAACTAAGCACCAGGCAGCTGTTTATTCACTCCTCCCCCAATTCTGGTGGGATGGGAAGGAGAATTGAAAAAAAAATTAAAAAAAAAAAAAAAAAAAAAAGGAAAATAAAACTCATGGGTTGAAATAAGAACAGTTTAATAACTGAAAGAAAAAAAAAATAATGGCAGTAATGAAAAGGAAGATAACAAAAAGACAGAGAAATAAATCCCAAGAAAGACAAGTAATACGCAATGCAATTGCTCACCACCTGCTGACCAATGACCAGTGAGTCCCTGAGCAGTGATCACCCTTTCTCCCCAGTTTATATACTGGGCATGATGTCCTATGGTATGGAATAGCCCTTTGGCTGTCTCGGGTTGGCTCTCCTGGCTGTTCTCCCTCCTAGCTTCTTGTGCACCTGCTCGCTGTCAGAGCATGGGAAACTGAAAAACCCTCAACTTAGGATAAACACTATTTTGCGACAACTAAAACATCAACATGTTATGGACATTATTCTCACACTAAATCCAAAACACAGCACTGCACCAGCTACTAGGAAAAAAAATTAACTCTATCCTGGCCAAAACCAGGACATTAATACAAGTTGTGGTGAAGCAAATATTTACCGCAGCAGGAGAGAAGACGTCACAATAGTCTGCTCTGTTGGCTAGTTACCCAGGCATGTGATTTCACAGGATGATTACTCATGAAGTAAATCTGAATCACATCGTCCATTATTTGATTTCACTCCTCACTTTGATTGAAATATTTTGAATGTGTTCTTTTATGCAACTATGCTGACTCTTAGGGGCATTGCTCTGAAAAGGCTTTAATGGTGTATTTCCTAGCAGATACCTCAAGGATGGTCTATGCTGGACTAAACAGCAGGGGCTGCAAACCTGTTATCATTAATTAGTTTCCACAGACACTCACAGAGTCTTAGGAAGTAATGTGGCTTGGATAGTCACCTTGGAAAAGTACTGTATGAGATCAAAAGGTCTAATTCACATCTGTCCTGAAAGCTGAATCAATCCTTGCAGGCTGATGAACTCTTGCTGAAGAGGTGTAGTAATGAGATGCTGGTTATGAGATTCTGCTCTGTTTGCATTGTCGACATCCATTTTAAGATCTTTTTTTGGCAACACTACAATGCATGCTTTCATTGACTTCCTATTTCTAAACAAAAGGCATTGCTTAATCCACATCTCTTGCAGTATTTGCAGGAGCTTTGGAGTGTGTGCCTTTTGTTAGAGGGGTTTTTTTTGACATTCCAGAGTATACTTTGCAAGCTAGAAACTGATGAAGCTTTCTGTATCCTAGAAACAAACATTAAAATTTACAGCACTAAGTTAAGGGGGTAATAATGCTTGGAGTTAACAACAAACACTATATTGAACATTCAAAATCCCAGAAGTAGGCAACAGCTTTCAGCTTTTCTTGGGGCTGTAAGTGTCCTAATTATTTCATGCTTACATAGCAAAAGTGAAAATCACTGTATTAGCCTGAAAAAAATCAAGGATTTAGCAAAGCAACTTATAGTAATCTATTTTAGAGTCACACCAGAGTCCTTCGGTTCCTGGTCTTACTCATGCAGAGTGCGCTGAAAATTATTGCTCTCAGAAGTGTGGAAGCTCTCAATATTATTTCGTTGTGAAGATCTTTCAAGAAGATATTATTTCCAAAATGAGATTCAAATCCCAACTAATTTTTTGTCTGAGAGAGTGAATTAATATTTCACACTGCTTATGTGGGTTAAACATTTCCCCACATCAGCAGTTAGTAAGTACCTGAGAAGTGGAGAAAAACATTTTGAGTACATGATCTGGTCCTATCTGAGGACAATAGAAGGAAACACAATGGTACCAGGTTGTGAGTTCTGACCTGCTCCCAAAATGCCTATTCAAGAAAACACATCTTTTCATGGCTGGTGGAGGTCTGTGCAAATATGGTGGTCTGCTCAAAGGTTTCCCAGAGGGGCCTATTTAAATGAGGCAGTTGGGTCTCATTAGCAGCTTGGTACCATAGCAAAATTCCTTCTGCATACAGTGCCAGAGAAAACCTTACTGTATGTATTCCTCTCTGCTACTATTCTCAGTGCAATGAAGTGCAGCCTATCCTGTAAAACAGAGAGATTAATTACTGACCTTCAGCAATCAATTATATTCCAGAAAAGGAATAGTTTATATATTGGGTGTAGTGAAAAAAAGATTGCTATTTTAAGTATAGCCAAGACATGTCATTTCCTTAGGAGCATGCTATGATACTGGACTGCATTTGTTAATTATATCTAGTTGTAAGAACAACTAACCCCTGACCAAGAGAAGCCAGGGACAGTTTTCTATGTCTCGGAGATTGAATGTGTTTGTGCAAAGAAAGCAAAAGTGGTGGAGGTCAGCTTACTAAAAATTAGCATGAGTAAATAAAATGTCCCTGGTTTATATACCTCATTTTATTTTATAATCAGGACTAAAATTAGGTATTGAAAGCTTGCAGTTAGGTCTTTGCCTTGCTTGCAGACTGTGTGGGAATAGGTCTGTTATTTTGGTTTTGCATTTACATTTCTCTTGCAAGAGATTCGCAGGTCCCATCATGGATACTAAAACAGGTAGCTGTGCAATAGTGAGGAAGACAGATAGCGATGATGAGATTTATGGGACTTGCCAAGAACTTCTTCACAATGAAGAAAGCTAGAAGAAAGACATTTGGTTTTACAGAGGCTGGCTGGTGGATAAAATGAAGATGGGGCCATATCAGTGTAATCAGCATGGACATTCCTGTCCCTTGTGTATCTCAGGGTTGCTCCGCTTCTTTGTGGCACCCTCATCCTTTTTTTCTTACAACATTCATGATGATTTTTCAATTTACTTCTTTTAGATAGATTAGGGTATCTCCCTATCAGTGCTGACTCAGCAACATGGCAGCCTTTCTGAAATGCTGAACTGGATTGAAATCATTATCAAAACCACGATTTTTAGGACTGGGGAACTGCCTGCTGAGTCATCACATTGAAAGCACTGATCGGTGGAACAACAGCTGGTTGGAAATTAGTGAGCCCATAATAATGTCATGGACCATTCATTAAACTTCTGGGAGCATAAGAAATGAGGCCCAGAGGACTGTGCAATAAACATCATTATAAGTAAACGCTAGCTGCTGGGAGGAAGAAACCAGCACCATGGATGAAAATTGTAAAATTGCAAAAGTAATTTTAAGAACTGCAAACCTGACAGAGGGACAAAACGTGCCCAAAAAAAAAAAAAAAAAAAAAAAAGTAACAAAGCTTAGGCAATCCAAAATTTATGTGTGTTGGAAGGGAATATCCTAAATGTCCTGAAAGAAATACAAAAGTCTGCTTGTTTACAGTGTGTTATTTTCATACTAAACACCCCTCCAGGGATCTGTGCAACCATATTTTTATGAAGCATTTAATAAGTGCTTATTATTTTTTCTTATTTTTCTTACTTGTTAAATTTGCTGTAATAATTAACACCTGGGACAACCCAAGGATTATCTTCCTGTTTCCACCAATGTAAGAGGAATTTTTTTCCATAATTCCACCAGACAATCTGTACCAATTAAGATTTTTCCAGTTGCTTCAGTGCATGGAAAAAATCTCATCAACCTTTATGGCAACTGGTTTCAGGCCTTCAACAGATAAATGTCTCTTCCTCTCTGTTCATTGTGGAATAACTTTGCACTTAACTTACCCAAAGACAGAATTGCTGGACATGGTCCCTACTATCCCTTAATTCCTTTTCTGACAAACTTGTCTTGAGGTGCTGGTGGTTGGTAATCTTAAAAGAAATCCTTTCAGATTTTCTCTTATTCTTTCTTAGCGTAGTCAGCTTCTACCAAAATGCAGATGTGTTAAACATGTGGCCTGGATACGTAAGCTAATACTGAAAATGAGATCAAACCATTTAGACTGTTTATCTTAATAGCAATAGTAATTAATACATGGAGGGAATCTTGACCTTATTTCCCACGCAGCCATGAACTTCTCTTGAACATGATAGGCAAATTCAATAATTAAATCTCAATCAACTGCAGCAAGAGTCTGTTTAGCTCAGAGCATTGGTGATCTGTAATAAATAATTCATCATCCAGCAGTCACTCACAATAAGAAAAATATCTAATCATCCCCATCACATTGCAAACTGATAAAGAAAATGTGTAGGCTCATGAAAGAGTCACTTTCTAGTAAAATGTTCCTTTTCCAGTAAAATTTTCATTTCCAGTCTGGGCAATACCAGCTTTTATTCCTCTTATTTGTCTTCTGAATGAGCTGTAAATAAAAACTAATCAATCAGTCAGTCAAAGACAAAAAGTTTGAAGACATTAAGGCCTTTGAACACTTAAGTTTTAATGCTATTCTGGCAAGTATATGCAGATTTATAAGTCATACAAATGTGAAAAACTGATCTTGTGGTCTTGTTTGTTTTTGTCTAGATAAAGTCCCTGTGATCTCTTGGTCACAGCCAAAAAAACAACAGGGACGCACGGTGAGTCCTGAAGGTAAGTAAAATAGATAAAAATATTCCTGTTCTAAAATCTCCTTTAACTTAATGGAACTTCATGGTTTTGAAGACCTGGCTTCAGTGCTTAGTTCTAACAATAATACACAATTTTCATTTGATGATTAGAACCAAATAAAGGGACTCTGACCCACTGTCTGCAGTTTTTTCCCTGTGTATTTCCTCAGTTGTTCTCTAGGGGATCATCAGCTATCAGTCAGCACCCCAGGTCCCTCTCTGACTGGCAGCTCTCCAGCCACTCCTCCCCAAGCCTGTAGCGCTGCTGGGGGTTGTTGTGGCCCAAGGGCAGCCCCCGGCATTTGCCCTGAGTGAAACTCCCCCAGTTGGGCTCAGCCCATGGCTCCAGCCTGTCCAGGTCTCTCTGCAGAGCCTCCCTACCCTCGAGCAGATCAACACTCCCACCCAACTGGGTGTCGTCTGCAAACTGACTGAGGGGGCACTCGATCCCCTCGTCTAGGTCATCAGTAAAGATGTTAAACAGGAGTGGCCCCAACACCCAGCCCTGGGGGACACCACTCGTGACTGGCCGCCAGCTGGATTTAACTCCGTTCACCACAACTCTTTAGGCCCAGCCAGCCAGCCAGTTTTTTTACCCAGCAAAGCGTGTGCCCATCCAAGCCACGAGCAGTCAGTTTCACCAGGAGAGTGCTGTGGGAAACGGTGTCAAAGGCCTTGCTAAAGTCAAGATAAACAACATCCACAGCCTTTCCCTCATCCAATAAGCAGGTCGCCCTGTCATAGAAGGAGATCAGGTTTGTGAAGCACGACCTGCCTTTCATAAACCCATGCTGACTGGGCCTGAGCATCTGGTTGTCCTGCATTCCTTAACAGTGAAGTGAAATAAATAAATAAAAATCCTTCCAGAGAAGAAACACAATTAAATTAAATTTGGCTCAGAGAAAAATAAAAATTCACCAAGCCCCCAAAATTTTAAATGCACTTTTAATTTGAAGTGTTAAAGATGAAGCACAGTGCATGTGCTAATCTCGATTTATCCTCTGTCAAAAGGGGCAGGAGGGAACACCTGGGGTTATTTGTTCAGAGTGCTTTCAGTACTTCTAATTGAGGCCACTGAAGAAAAAAAATAAAGCTTGCAACCTTGTTCTTAACCTATTGTCACATGATCTGGGACATCAAGTGGATTGAAGTGGTTTCAGTTGATACTGGCTTTACAGATATGAACTGAAAAAAGTTTAGTTGAGCATTATCACTGCAAGGTTAAATAGCATAAACTTAATCTTCTCTCAGCTGACGTTCTTGTGTGTATTGCAAAAAACAGAAGAAAATTTAGGCATGAATTATGGAATAATATTTCTAAGACAAAAATTCATGGGTTTGTATTTAGCAGTAGAATCCCTCCAACCTAAATGCAGCCCTCTGAAAGTCAGGTACTTAGTATAAGGCAGTTTTTAATGAGGAGTTCGTCTGAAATTAAGGTTTCTGTATTTGGACTGATTCCCGGCAAAAAGACTCTACAACTCTATGAACAGTTACACAGCAGGTCTGCTTACTCTGGTGCCAGGCTGCAAGGGGATCTCTCCACAGAGCTTGCCCACCCACCGCACATTTTACCAAAAACTGATAGAGTGTAGATATCCATATTCATTGGGTTACATAACACACACATCCATATGCATGAGTGAGGCTGGGTTAGTTCTAGAGGCTGGTGTCAGCAGTTTGTCATCTTTGCACCTGCGCATTGCCTCCTGGTGGGTGTCTTGGGGGGGGGGGGCGAGCTTTGGGAGGAAGGCTCGTGGTCTTTCTCGTTTTGTTTTTTTTATCCCCGGAGCATGTGCAGATTCTCTTGGCCAATTTCTTGAATAACAAGAGTGGTTTTCAGACAGTTTACTTTCTGTCTTATCTAAGAGAACCAATAGAACTTCTGCCATCTGTATATGGCTGTCTTTACTCATTAGCAAAATTCCAACTAGTTAGAGCCACCTCTTCCTCAAGGCCAAAAGTATAATATTTTGCTGAACATTGTAATCCTTGGTAGATTTTCACAGTGAACTGTGAAAAAAATTTGTTTTGATGAACACAGTAGTCCTTGGTAAAATTGCACAGAACTGTCTGGGCAAACAGGATTCTTAGCAATATTTTAAAAAATACTACAAGTAATACTGTAACTTGCTATAAGTAAGTAAATAAGCTGCTAAGCAGTTTTCTATAAGTAAGTAAATCTCAAAACAAGTAATCATTTCTCTGTAACAGGACAACTATTATACATGCAGATGTCCACATGTGAACCGGATGACCATCTCCCAGTATAGTAGATCTAAGGCAACACATCTGCATGGGGTTAGCAAATGCTACAGTATATACATGAGATATTCACCCACTCATCTGGTATTGTAGCTGGAGGATAGATGGGTGCCCCACAGCATCTAAAATGACATTGTATGCTTCTGTTTGGCAATTGAAGCCCATCCCTGTTGATTGATTGCCTCCACTGCTCAGGTTGAGTTGATCTCAACTGACTGTAGATGCACACCCATTTCACAAAGAAAAATCCACATTTAGAATCCTAAACTTGAATGCCTTGATCTTGAGCTTAAACTCATCCTTAGAGCACAGATATTTGGCACAGTACCTGTAAGAAACCCGTGCAGCAGCTGGAAACAAAAAGGGAGCCCTATGGCATCTCTGATGGCACAAGACACCTACATGGGGCATCTGAATTGAGCACTAAGTCTTCTGTAATCCAAGATCACTTCTAAGGAACAATTCATCCTGCCCTAAAGCACACTTAACATCAGGCAGTAGCCTAGGGAGACACCTCTCCCTCCCCATTGGCCCTTTACGTAACTTGAAGGCTTCGCTTATGGCTAGCTTGTATGTAACTTGTTAAATTAGATTAATTCCACTCCTGCTGACTATTTGCAACAGAATCAAGGTCATCTGGGTTCTGCATCTGTCATGGGACCTCTCTCATCATATGACTCCCATCTATTGAGTTTGCAAAATCCTTGTGTAGAGCCTTTCAATGATAATACTGAAAACGTTCAGATAAACTTTATTGTTGACATACCTGGATGAAAGTTAGAAATATCATCAAAGATCAACATGACGACAGTTTTATTTTATTTTTTAATAATAGATTTGTCTTAGAGATAGTAGAAATATGGGACTTCTTCATGACATACTTGTTGAAAACCTTTCATCAAAAATAGTTTGAGATATAAATAATGGGAGGGAAGATATAAAATATGTTGGGTTTTTTTTTCTTTCAAGCTATTGTAGTTGTTTTCCTGTCTTTCTTATTCACTTCCCTTTCAAAAAGGAAAACGTTTAAAATGTTGTTAACCAGACACCAAACTAATGTAGTTTAAAATTGCCTAAGAGGTTTTGAGATTTTTGTTTTGACATGACTTACCTGGTTTTGTTCGATATATCCATTCAGCTCCATTAGCAAGGTTCAATGTTTGTGTACTGAGCATTCTTAACAAGCCCACATCTCTATGCAGTGCAGAATGGTGGTTTTCAGGGATACTTTGTGCCCCAGAAACAATAAAGCTGTGTAAGAGTGGTACACAAGGACTAAATACATATCTGAATTAGTTATACATATCTGATTGCATTTTCTCATATGTCCATTGCTATGATGCACAGATGACTCTTACCAAGAGGAAAAAAAACAGCCCATCAGGACTGCATTTATACTCCTTTTTTCTCTTGTCCACTCTTGCAAACAATCTAATCTCTGCTTCCCCGTCTTTATGATACAACCTATTTTGGAGGAAAACTGAAAGGCACTGAAGATTTGTTAAAGACCTTCAGAAAAGGTGGAAAGGACAAAAAAATTGAAGCCAAAGTGGGTGGAAACTCATGGCAGGATAAATTTAACAGGACAGCAGGTACGTACTCTAGGTACTCTAAGGCTTGACAAAGGAGGACAGAGATGGTGGAAATCAGACTGCATGAAATAATTAAATAACATTTGGACCAAACCTCCAGGCTATCAATAAAAACAGCTTTTGCAGGAGACCAGATCATTCCTTACTTTTGGAAGAGCAGGTCACAAGCAGGAAATAATGAGTTGGAAAATCACCAGACAATAAAAATAGGTAACTAGACCTTTCTGGGAAATACACAAATGAACAACAAAAAAATCCCCTCCCATTTATAAAAATCTGTCTTCTGAACTCTTGGTAGTCTTAAAGGTTAATTTAGCTTCATCTTGTATAGTGATCTAGGGACAGTAAGTACAGTCTCAGGAAAGCAGTTAGGAACTGTGCCTTTTAGAGACTGACTAATGCTCTGAATATTTAGGCAGAGTTACAGGCAGAGAACTGTCTGGATGTATTGCAGGTATAAAGGATCATTAGATGAGACTCAACCAGAACATTAAAAGTCCAGCATACAAATGACAGAGCCATGAATATCAAGCGGACTAGACACGTTTGGTGCTGTTCTATAGCAACTGGAGTCTTGTCACAATAGACGTGTCCGTTTTCTTACAAGGACAGCTATTGTTTTATGGGTTAAACTAGTACTTGAAAATATGATATACATCTCTTGGAGGAAGCTTCAGCTTACAGAATAATGAGACTCATCTTAATATGATTTAAGATTCATGCGTGTAACAGATGGTTTTGTCCCCAGGGTAGAGGCAGAAGAATGGGATACATCTCTAGAATTGATAGGGGTTTCTGTTGATGAGCTAGAACTATGAAATGTAGTGGCTGAAAGAGCAGGCCTACCTTCCACTCTGCCACATCTCTCTGGAGGCTTTAAAAGAAAGACAGGGTGGACATGGACATCTTGGGCTTACTTCTTCTCATGGAAATGTAGAGTCAGAACATGGTATTAACAATAAGGATATATTGGTTTGCTTCTTCCCATCTTCTTGAATGCAATTCCATTGCCAGGGGCATCATACAATACCAGACTTATGTCTAGTTTTTTTTCTGATAATACCTCTCTAACATTTGATAGTTTATCCCTTTATTTTGATATTTTTTCCTAGTACTTTATTTGATTTTTAAATAATCAAGCTAGCAATTTTTAAGATAAACCTTTCATACCACTGTTAATATCTCAAGCCCAGGCATGATCCATGTTTCTTTTTCTTTTTCCAGTTAAATATGCTTACAGTATTGCCCATGACCAGCATTTTTGTTTAGATTCATCCCTCAAGGGCAGTCTTTTAGGGAAGATCAAAGAAGGAGATTTCAAGGTTAAGGCACAAACCCTCTTATCAGAAGCTGGGATTCATCTCAGACAATGTCTGCTGTTGAAGAGCTGATGTTTGACGTAAATCGGTTGCTGAGTTTCTCCTACAGTCACTGATAAATATGAGTTCTTCCAGAAGGTCATTCTGCATCTAGAAAGGGGATGTAAAATGGATGATATAAATCACACTCATTAGTTATCTCTCTCTCCCCTGCCTATCCTCCAATCATTCGTTTACAGGGTGGGATTTATCTGATATCTGAAATATGCACCCTAATGGGGATATGTTATAGTGGTGGACTTGGCAGTGTTAGGTTTATTGTTGAACTCAATGACCTTAAAGGTCTTTTCCAATCTAAATGATTTTATGATTCTATGGTTCTATGAATAGTTGGAAGAGACATACAATGATCATCTTGTTCAACTATCTGACCATTAATATTCCATTTTCAGACAGAAGTGAGCAATTTTAGATGGCTAGCCCAAGTTTTACACCTAAATCTTTAATGGATTACAGTCCATAATGACTAGTTGTTCCCTAGTTGCCCTGGTTCATATTTATTTGAATGAATATGAACCAGTATGCTTCCATTATTCTCAATAAAACAATGTATGAAACCTGAACAGATAAGGAGAAAGGAACAATGCTGTCAGAGTTAAGAAACGAGCAGTTTATTTTGCTAATATATAGCTTATCACATTCACATTTTAGTTTAAGGCACAAATCTATTCTGAAGTTACTTTAAAGTTCACTTGCTTAGACGTTTGGGAACATTAGTGAAATAAACTAATTAATAAGATGATATAACTGACAGGTCCCTGTTAACTCAGCCCTCCCAAACCTATGCAAAAACAATTACAGTATGCAAATGCTGATGATCCACCTGAATGCTATTCCCTATTAAATGTCAGAGAATGAGAAATGCATTGGATTATCATATTTTCCTTATTCATATGACCATGATGCTCTAAAGATATATCAAAATGTCACTATTTTGAGCTAGATTATGGACAAAACAATTGGCCGGCTTCATCACTGCAGATAAAACAGACCCTATTTCTCTGGTCAGCCATGGACAAGGAATCATAATTAATAATGTATTTCAGAAATTTTCTGAAATTTTCTTGTCTTCTCTTGCATTTATGAGAGGGACATAAAAATGTCAAGCCCATGAAATGTGTAAAATCTGAGCATTTTAAATTTTATTATGAACTGATATTTGCCTCAGTTTTTTATAGGACAAGAAGTATGAATATTATCATACTGTACACAAATTTATTTTCTAGGCAATTAGCATGTTAGGAAGGAGACTATGGGTAGCTGCTGTCAGTATCCTGCAGTCACAAAGAAAAAGACACAAATATTCTGCTGTGTTTCTGTGACTAAAAAGAAGTCCCAAAAAATATTGCACAAATATGGTGTTCTGGTGTGCACAGGAATGGCAAAAAACAAATCCCAATCCCAAAAATCGGCATAAGACCAACTTGATCAGAAATCACATGTATTTTTTTTGTAGTATATGAGCTTAACTCTTAACGAGGAAAAAAAAACAAAACAAAACCTGCCAACCAAAACCAAACCAAGAGCAACCAAAACCAAAAACAACTTGTCAATTTCATTTACTCCTTCAATTTTATAAAATTTCTGAGTGAATGCCCTTCTAGAGGCCTGACCTCATATCAAAGAGCTCTGATCTCACTTTTTCCTTATTTAAGAAATAAACTTAAATAAACACAATTTCTTGTGCCTCTCATAAAAGCTTAAAGCCATGTCAAATGAAAACCAAGGATGTTTTTTTTGTTGTGTTTTTTTTTTTTTTTTTCCAGTTTTACAGTTTATTCCTCTGGCTTATTATTATTTGTTGTTTGACATAGATGCTTATAAACAGAGATATAAAGAAAATTTTAAATCCTATAGGGGAAAAAAAGTTCTTATCCTGCAAGTCCTTTTTTGAGGGTGATGCCCTCTGCCTTACTATTTCTAACTCAGAAAGATTTCTAATTCAATTACGGCAAAGATTTGGAGCTGGAGAGCTTGAGGGAGAGAAATGGAGATGGAATGAATGAATGAGAGATGAAAGAGAGAGAATTTTTTATGTCCCAACTTCACTGAAGGTCCAGTTTTGGACTTGATAAGGAAGAGCAAGGCTCATATCATCAATGTCTAAATTAGAAGATTAACATCAGATTTACTCAGTCTAGTTTACAAATTTGTCCAAGACTCATCCAGCATTGCAGTCTTCTTTTTTGCCTCAGACAAATGCTACTCAATCAGTTCTATCCTGAGGCACCTGAAAAAAAATATTGTTTTATTACTACCCCGATGTACTCTCTACAGCTATAGAGCTCTAAAATATGGGATAGCCCATGGAAAAGAATAAGATGTTTATACATATTTATTTTGGGGGACAATTGCCTTGGCTTCTCTGGTATCCAAGTACATGGCATGTTTTGTAAGAGACTACAGTCATTTCAATATTATATGAAACAGTATTAACCTTCCATGAAGATATTAGTCATACTGATTCCAGGGCAATGGCTTGTTCTCAAAGAAGGGGGTAGTAACTAGGAAGAGAAGGAGACTAAATTAGAAAGACAGATGAGAGCTTCTCAAGCTCACACTTGAAAAGTGCATGATAACCTTCAGCACTGGTCTAGGTGATGCCACCAGGGCTAGGAGCAACCACCACTCTGGGTAAGTTTCCATTCCTAAATGCACAGTCATAACATCCTAGCTGGACAAGATGTGTAGATCACATGTGCCAGACCTAACTCATAGAAACTCTTGTCTCAGACTTAAAATGTGGAAACTCTTGTCTCTACCTGCACATGCAGTGGTTAATGCTGTTAATTAACTCAATAACATTTTTCCCAAATTCCCCTTTCATGCCCTTTCGACTTGGGGCAATAACACTGTTGATCACTTTGAAGCAAATTCTGTATGCGTAGACCTGCACATTTTTTAAAATACTGCCTGAGTCTATCTATGGTGTATGGATGTGTCCAGATCACATATGAACCGTTTGGGAAACGCAAGAGAAAGAAATATGCACTGAAGGGAGGAAACATTATATTTCCAAATAACCATTTCCAGTTCTTTCTTTCATTTGCCATGAGAACAGATGCATTTTTAGGGCTGTTGACATATGAGATCTTTCAAAGTCAGAACTGAGTCAGGGCAATCAAGAAATGGTGGCATCAGTCAAGGAAACTGGTTATTTGAACATCTTTCTCAGGAATACTTTCATTCTGTTAGTTTATTTGTTTTAAACACATAAATATTACCTAATCCCAAGGTGATCCCCAGGGAAAACAAATAAACAAACCCCCAAATAAGCAAAGAAAGTATATTTCGCTAGAGAAAGAATCAACAAAACCTCTGTTCAGCAAATCCCTAAACACAATAGTAAAAAAAAAGAGAGAAGGGTAGGTTTGACACAAATAATAGACTAGAAAGATAGGAAGACAGATCAGGCGTGATTTATTAGAGTGCTAAGGGATGTCAGGAGTCTGTAAATGTGGAGAGCAACTGTACTTCAACATATGGCATCTCTCAGAAAGAAATAACTTGCAACTGATTGTGTGCACAACAAAAATAAGAGTAGGTAAGAATTAAGCTCTGTCCAAAAAAAACAGGGACATAACACCTGTCGGTTTCCCTGTACTGATTTAATAATGAGGTTTGCCTTGCCCATATGTATAAAATAACTTCTGGAGGAAGATTACAGCTGCCTAAGCAAGATGCCAGAGTAAATTGAAAATTATAAAAAATAATTGGAAGCTTTGGAAAGGGTACCTTTAGTACTTCTCTTTGCAAGGAAGACACATGTAAGGGAGGAAAAAAGGAACAGAGGTGCTGGAGAACTTTGAATATTTGATTTTTTGGATGCTCTTGTTTTGGAACACATAGTACAATCTGATGTTTTGGGGTTGTTTATTCCACCTTTACTATTATTTATTCATTATCTTTTTAGAAGCCTGATATGTATTAGCTATAAATCCTTATAGGAGTTCACATTTCTGTATCACTTGTGTCTCATTTGTAGTTGCACACTTCAGGAGATGACTGTGCCTACAGCAAGGCTCTATGCCAAAGGCAAGGGACATATGTGAATCCAGTGGATTGCTCTCACATCCAAGGATGTTTGTGTCCTGATGTACTTGCTCGCTGCACCCTGCTTTCCCCAGACTTCAGTTGAGCACAAGCAAGGCCAGCTCAGGTCTTCCTGCACTCCCAGCCATGGCATCAGATTTATGTCAGATAAATCTGGATAGCTGGTAAGCAGTCTAAGACACTCCTCTAGTCAGAGGGGAGGACAAGAGTCATCTCCATTGAGATGAGGAGTTAGGAAATTAAAATAAGATATAGAAATTAGGCACTCAAGAAATTAAGGTACAACTTAGTTTAGAGATAAAGATGGAAGACTTGGAAATCAGGCTAGGGGCTAGAGGCCCATTAGTTAAAAGGTAACTAAGAATAAATAGGATAATAGATCATAGTTGATGGGCCAGAGAGCAGAACAATATGGAAACCTTGATTAATAGAAGCTGTGAGAGAACACTTCCTGATGGAATAGGAAGGCAGCCCTAAAAATTGGTCAAAACCAACCCTATGGTCCGGCCTGAGTCCAGGGGGCTACAGAGACTGCGCAAGAAACCAAGGTAAAAAGTTCAACAGTGAAGAAGAGGATCTACTTCATCTCTGCGACCCCATCCATGACGACCAGAACACACTGCCCAGACACAACTAGGAGGAGACTGGAACGGAACATATGAAAAAGACTTTCAGGCTCCTAATAATACGAACCTGGGATAGGTCATTGAAGTGCTAAGGCTTGGACAACTGGCCCAAGCCAGAGCTGACCTATAGATGAATCCTGTATATTTTATAACTGAAAACCATTGTGCTAGTAGGTGTTGTACTAAGGTATAACAACGCACTTATGCTGATGTAAAAAGTGATAAAGCTTTGAAGTACTGAAGCCTGAACAACAGGCCGCAAGCCAAAGCTGCTCACTTAGTCGATAATCATTAACAAAGTCTGTAAACTCGCTAGTGAAAGATGCAGCTTAGACAGAATATAATCAGGAGTGAGGAGAGAATGTATCCAACTTCCCGTGTTCAGCCTTGCTCAAGGCTGAGAACCCAAGTATTCAGCCTTGTTAGAAACTCCCTTGGTTTCCCCCCCTGAGCCCTGGCCAGGCTTTGGGTGGAATCCAACAGGAGGATGAAACCAGAAATTTCCCGCTCAGCACAGAGGTGCCAGCTGTTCTGGCCTGTCGATCTCTGGTATCTAAGGCCGGGCCCGTTTGCAGCGACTCTGGCAGCCTCAGCTACGGGTGGAGGCACCGCGTAGGATTTCCCCCTTGCCGGGACAGGCTCTGCCAACCCTCGCTGTGACCGGGGCTGCCCAGCCACTGCGGGGCTGGGTGATGATGATATATGCAAGTGGTGCTGTATATTTCTTAATCTCCATTCTCTCTCTCGTGTAGTAATGATTTAATGCATTACCCTGTTTTTTGCTGTTTGCTGCTTTAAGTGCACTATTCTGCTTTTTCTTACTGCATGTTTTCTGTATTACACTGTTATCACTAGTAAAATACACCTGCTCTTTTCACTCTGGTGTCTGGGTTTAATCGGTATCCTTAAGCAGCAGAACAGTCATGCATATATATAGGTGTATTATGAATATGTAATGCTTTGTAGCATAAAGCCAAGACAAGGTGTCACGAGAGGTGCGCACATTTATGGTGGAGCAATCCCCTGTGCGCCTCAGCGCTGAATAAACACACCTACTTTATAACCTTAGTGGTTGCGGAGTCGTGTTTCCGCAAGTCACCACCAGATGAGATGAAGCATCTTCTTCAGGCTGCTATACTTTTCTTCTGGGAGGGAGATCTCAGATACCAACTTTTCGATGGTTAGAGTTAAGTGGCATGAAGCACAGATTCAATTACTTGTCCAAAATCCAAAGAGGTCTGATACCAGTGTGATACCTTAAATACAGTCTCTTAATATTGTTGTTGCATGGCCTTCACTTACACCTGAGCACCCTAGCTCAAAATCAGAGGAATGTGCTGTGGTCTCAGGCACTTACAGATCTCTGAGTCCAGAAGATCCATTGTATTTGAAGTAGTGAAGGAAAAAGTGCTTTATTTTTTTTTTTTTTTTAACATGAGAATGTCAAACTCGTATTTGTCACCTGTCTTCAACTTCAGAGGGTTTGAAGGGATTTTGCAGCAGATAAAAAAAGAAAGCTGACTCTCTTTCGGACAGATACCATATGGAAGTAATTTCAGTTCCAAAAATGGCTGTTTTGGGAACCTCTGGGATTAATAAAAATACAAATAGGCTGCTTTGAAATCCTGACTGTAGCATCATGTGGTAGCATTTTTTCTGTGGAAGGCACTGATTTTAACTGGCATATCTGATACATGTGCACTGGCTCTAGAAATTTCCTGTCGTCTAACCTTAAACCTCTAACAGTTATCTCTCTAATCAGTGGAGAATGATTCATCCTTCTGTGAGATAGATGCCCAGGAGGAGTCAATGTTTAGAATTGCCTGTCTATGCCACTTTGAATGAGGGGGAAACGTACTGATGATTACTAGTGGGATCTTATGAAATTTTACAACAACAACAAAAAAACCAACACCATGAATAGCTTGTTTAAAGAAAAAAGAGTGAAAATATTCCTCTTAGTCAATGGGGATTGATAATAATAAGCATTTTCTTTTAGGAAAACATCCATTTTAGAAAAATAAATGCTAATTAAAAAACTAACTAGTAGATAAAGAAATGTAGTATAGTTAGTATTTGTATTGGTAGAGAAATTTAATTTTTCATGTCTTCCAGTCACAAAATTTACAGAATACCATGTCCAGCTGGTGAGAAATTGAACTCTTGACTGATTTCACACCCAAGAAAAAAAAAAAACTCTTTTACCACTTCCTTTGCCTATGTTGAATTGAGTTACCAGAACAAAATATTTCCCATTGGAAGAATGATTAAAGCAAAGTAAAGGAATCCACTATTTGCACATTTTAAAGAAGTATTAGAAAAAATATTCCATAAAAGTACCCAATTATCTGCAGGACATTTCTTGCTGATTAAGTTTTATCAATTTTCCTGTAAGCACTAACTGTTCACAGAGACTTTTCAAGATCAAATTGTCTTTCTTTGGGGATTTAGAGTAAATAATTAAAGCTTGTGTCCTGTTTTCAATTAAAATGATTAGCATCTAGCCAACATTCAGAGAAGGCAAATGGAATATTTGGACCAGACTAAACATTTAGCAGATGAGAGTTACAGCCTATTATTTAAGTTGCTAATTCAAAGCCTAGTGAAGTACTAAAAGCTCCCCAGTTGTCTCAGTAGCATACATAAAATGTTTCCTAACGTTGTCAGGATTGAAGACCAAGGTGAATCGACACACTGAGCTGAAGTGCTTTCTGGATTAGTTTCAGCTTTCTCAAATGTCAGTAAATGTGAGAATTTCAGTCATTTAGCTGATGGTCTTTTCTTTTAAGGTACAGATGTCTTAATATGTTGCGGCCAAATGCCAGTTTCCAAGCAGTACAGTTCAGCATTTGATTTATTCATCACCTCAGGGTGAGGGCCACCAAAGTAAGGGACTGTTACCTAATGTGACTGTAGACAGTAACTGTCTGCAATGGGACAATGTCCCACTTTCCCAGTACATAGAGTTAATTCCAGACCACGCTTTATTTAATCTACTTCAGGGTAAGGGTAACCACACTCCCCAACTCAGTGAGTGGATCAGTATGGACTGATCCAGGAAGCAAAAAATAAATAAATCTGGAGCTAATTTCAGAGTGCTGTGATGTTTAATCCAGAGAAAGATGTCACAAAACAAAGATCACTGAACACTTCCACATTTGCCATAGGCTTGAGGGTAGGCTGTTTTTCACTGAAGCAGGTTGCTACCATCACTGTGAAGAAAGGGAAACTGTTGGCTTAGACCCAAGGTGAGATTCACCTGTGCTGTCATTAGAGGCCTAAATATTAGATGTCTAAAATGGAGTCTCTCACTGTAGGACCCCCTTAATCAACCTAAATAAACAGGAACTAGGAATAGGCCATTGCCTTCAACAGGCAATTTACCTCCTGCCAGGATGGGTATGGTTCTGGAGGGACCTAATATTCACCTCTGATGACAAAGGAACCTCAGGGAGACACCGAAGTGTGGGCAGATGACTCCTTCCCTGAATTTACATTTCTCACTAGCACAGAAAAGATGTTACTTCAGTGATGGCTCCTCTCCCTTCCTTTCCAGCCTTCTCATTCATCGGCAAAACCCCATGTACACCAGCAGAGATTGCAGAGCTTGCTTTACCCAGGATACAGTGGAAAGACTCTTCAACATATATATATAAAAAAAAAAAAAAAGGTAAGGCCAGTATCAGCCCTAGATAGCAATTAAAATATGGCAATTCCTATAATGAGCAGCACTCAAGGAAATGACATGGGCTGCGCCAAAGTTACTGACCTTTTACTTGCCCAGCAAATATTCATCCACACATGAGTCAATCGGGGCTTCACCCCGAGGAGTCCTTGACTCCTGGCTTTGTAGCCAGAGGAAGTTACTTTAACCACATTCATTGGAGTGACACCTTCCTGAGGACTATGTAGTGTACTTCCACACCTGCAAAGGGTTTCTATTCAGAATGCAAACACTTTCTCTGATCTGAGAAACCATGACCCAGCAGAGCTGACTGCTTAAAATAAGTATTTGGACATATTTCTGTACTCCCTTCTTTGCACGAGGAGAAGACAAGAGTTTTACTTCTTTTGGGGGGATGTTTTTATGATGAACAGAAGTTGATGAGTCAGATATAGTGACTAAAATGCAGCAGTGAGTGACTTAAAGAATCTTAATTTCTCTTAATAAACTAGTATGACAGCCTGGCAATTGATTCCTGCTGCACATCCACACTTCAGATGGTTTTAAACCAGTGGAAATTAACAAAAAAATGTTTTAATCTAGTTCTCAGATATAATCTTGCAGGCCAGGATCTGAGGCCAGGGATACTATCTTTCTCCTTCCTAATTTTAGAAAAGTGTAGCTGAGCTTTTCTGAGCTGAAACATGGACATTTGGGACGGATTTCACTTATCTAGATGCATTGTTTGTTCTCCAGTCACTATTAAAGATGCATGGGTGACTAGTGCAAACCCAGACATCAAGTTTTTAAGTCTTTGAAGGTAAAACAGCTGGATGTTATCTTAAATATATATATATATATATTAAAATTGAATTTTCTATATTTCTGTATTACTGGATACAGGAGAAAAACCTTAACTTTAGACAAAATATTTAATCAATTTCTAGAGTAAACTTAGTTTTTCCAGCTAAACTACCTTTTAAAAAAATAAAGAAAATAAAGAAAAAGAAAATTAAGGAAGTTTTTTGTTGGGTTTTGGTTTTTTTTTTTTTTTTTAAACCCTATGTTCTCCTTAAATAGCTTCATGCAGATTTCTTTAGAAGACTTACTAAGAAAAAAAAAAAAGATTAAATTATCACATGGCTTTAGTGCTGTTAAATTCAGTCTTCTGAAAAAGGTGTCTCGGTGACTAATTTTACACCCAACCTCTCTTGTCTAACATGGTCTTTGTTGCCGAATGTGATGACACAAACTTTTTTTTCCCTAAATATCGATCTGACTTGAATAGCAAATGGAATGTGGACTCTGTTTATCCATGCAGTCACAGCAATGTACAGAACTTTCCTGTGCCATATGTGTAACATTTTTGTTGTTTTTTTCTTCAGAAATATGAGAGTAGCCTAGAAGGAATAAGACCAGTGTGCTCTTTGCATGCCTGCCTGATTAGGCTTCTGCTTGCTTTTTTGTTGGTTGTTTTTTTTTTTTTTTTTTTTTTTTTTTTTCTCTAATAAACTCTGTCTTTCTGATTTACCATTTATACTGGGAAAGGCAAAAGTAATATACATCCATTTTTTACAGTTCAAAAATTTGTTGTCATTACACTATGAAACATTTAGGGATGCATTAGTTAACTTTAGTAATTATAATATCTCTAAATTTCCTTCTTTCCAACCAGGAAGCGAACACTTAAGAAGAGTCAATGTTCTTCTATCATTGTAATAAATGAGCTTGATATAACAGGAGTAACTTTATCCAGAGGTTGGCTCTTCATTTTACTCAATTGATTTTATGTACCCGATTACATTTTGCTTCAAATCAGTTCACCACCATTGTAACTCACTGACCCAACGAAGTAAGTTTTGATTTTTTTCCCTTTTACCAATAAAAAACAAACTGGCTTAAAGGCTACTGGGACATAATTCAAACCCCTGAGTTTTCATGTCCTGACATCTGTGCTGTTCTAGTGATTGATTAAATATTATAGCCTAATTACAAATATGTACACAGGGGCAAACTCAGATAATTTTAAACAAGATTCACAGAGGATGATAGCTACTATTTTTATTCTGCTTGTAAAATGCTTTATGTATGTTAGCCTTTTGTAACATTGTTTATAATTGAGAATTGCCTGGATTTGATAGTAAAACAGTGAACTTGGAAAACAGGAGCACTGATGATATTTTTACATCCTTGAAGGCCATTTCATGCCTCTTTGAGTCCTTGTTATCATAGCAATTACATTATCTGGTTGAAAACATTCAGAGGGCTTATGGAAAGTGCCACCAGGCAAACGAAATAAACCTGTTGCTACACATTTCAGGTTAAAATTACAACTATAAATCCATGATTGAGAAGGCTCCTCTTTCCTCTTGTTTGCAAAAAAATTGGGGAAAAAAGCTAAATGGAATTTTAAAAAATGCTTTGACATTTTCTTCTAAAATAAAAACTATAAAAATATAACCTTTGCAAGAAAAAAGAGAAAACCCTAGGTTTTAGGTTTATTTTATCTCTTTTGTCTCTTTATATATGTAATGCATTGAGTTTTGTCATTTATGTATTTATATCTATATATAGATAATCATATATAATATAAATGCTATTTGTGTTATAATATACTTATCTAAAATATATATTTATATATAAGTATATTATATTTATCTATATAATAGATGAATAATTCTCTCAGTAGAGATCAGTTATTCATGCAATTATATACAAATTTGTTCTTGTTTTCCAAAATTTTCAGTTATGCCCCTGAAATAAAGGGAGAATGTAATCCATAATTTAAATGTTATCTCATTGTTTATTCTGATAGTATTTATTAGCTTTATTAAAATATTTGTAATTAAATTTATTTATATGCTGTTATTTAACTTCAGAAAATATCCCTGATTCAGGTGTTTGTTTTTTTTGGTTTTTTTTTTCATTTTGGTGTGAGGACTGTTTCTTCTGATGTTACAGAAAAAAAGAAAAATACTTGCATTTTATTATTAATTTTATTTTATTAATTATACACAAAAGCCATGAAAATCCCAAGTGATTTGACCCACAGGAAAGCAAACAGATAAATATTGTATTAGATACAAGTTTTAAACTGTCTCAGTGATGGTGACACCTGAGTTCTGTCCTTGGTTTTGCTTTTCACCTGTTGGGTCACTTTTAGGGAAAGAATTAATTCCATTGTGGCCCTTCATCTTCACATGCTTTTTCTCAGAACATCTAATTGTTAGACAACTCATTCTTGGGGACAAGAGCTGTCTCTTAATTTATGGTTATACACCATTTAACACTAGTGGCTTCAGTCTGGAGTTTCAAGGTGTATCTGCAATGCAGCTAATAAATAATAATGGGTCACATAGACTCAATATAGGGAAAATGCACATTGGCTCCAAGGTGACAGTGTATGAATGAAAAAAGATAATTATCACCAGGTTTCTAATTCCTGCATTGATTACAATATATTTTTGGGCTGCTCCCATAAACAGTTCAGAACAATCATGCAAGTGTCTGACCTTCACATTAACATCAAAATAAATACAGGCTGTTAATGTCAACCAAAGCTTTCTGGAGAAGATTGAATAATGGAGTAGCTGACTTCAAGCATGCTGCAAGCAGCTGCTCAAGGCACCTGAATTGCAAACTCCTTGACCTACACTCCATCCCTTTCCTGAGGTTCATTGCATGATGAAAAGATGAAGGAGCATTACATGCCGGTTTTATTAGTAAAGCATGTCAAAAAAACAGCTGAGAAGTTCTTTCAAATAATCCCACAAGTTTCTTCATTTCTAATAGGTGTAACAAGTTACTTTCAATCAGAGTGGGACTCACCTTTGCAGGAAATTTTATTTTTCGTAATTGGGTTTCAATTTCAAGGAAATCCCACATTTCATGAATTTTATTTTTGAGAAAAGTATCACTAGGTACTTATTTTCCGAAAAACTAGACTAAGCAATTGTTTACAGTCTGGTAGCACCTGAAGAACCTAGCCAGAGCTGGTGAGCTTGGCCCTGAACACAGCCTTCAACAAACATAGCAAGGGCAAGCCTGCCCTCGGGACCTTATAATGCAAGTGGATAAGGCAAAACAAGATGAAGTTGAAAGGAAAGGTGAAGCAAGGTCACCTTCAGTCACTTATATTTAAAGATGTGATTTTACTTAGTCTCTGTGTTTGAGCTAAGTACCCAAGTGGACGCTATTGTTGACGAAGATCAAGGCCATACAGTCACTGTGGAGAATTAATGACTGAGCACGTTGGTCTTTGCTTTAGATTGAATGGAATCTTCAGATCTCAATGATGGCATCAGTTAGATCTCCCCTGTCTGTAGTGGGAAATTACTGACCAGGCTCACCTGCAAAAACTCAAATGCAGACACTTGCATTTAAATATCTGAATCTGAATTCCTTTAATGGCTCCATCTCAAAGCCAGCTGTAGACCTAAATGAGATTTCCTGATCTAGAAAATACTCTATTTGATTAACCTGCTTTTTATAAAGCATGTTCATTTTGTCTTACTTTTTCAGCCTTTGAGATAAACAACCCCATTCCTCCACGTTTGCATTAGTATGTCTACACTTTGTAGAGAGAGGAAATGAATAATTCAAAATGTCTTTTCCAGCTTTCTACTTCAGACCTAAGGATACACTCTGCTTGTGTCTTCTAGAAATCTTAGTCTCCAATTTCTTCCTTTTAACATAATTTTTTAAATTTCATTTTATTTTCATAGTAATTTCTATGGCATCATAAACAGAACACAATGGAATAGCAGGAGGTGTCTATAACAAAATTTGTATTAAGGAAATGATTACCCAGTCAAAAAAATCATTAGCATTATAAACCTTGCTGGACATAGCGGTGTTCTGAGTGAGGTTTGCAGGGTACCACCATAAAAAGAATTTTTTGCTTCTGTCCAAGAAGGAAGGAAACAAGGAAAAAATAAATTTCTAGCTGTGACACATTCTTCTGTGCAATGATGCTTTGGTTTTAATCCCATCAAAACTTCATGTATTTTGCCAGGTCTAACATGGTTAAGCACAAGCATAGTTTGAAGAGTTTCACACTAAAAAGAAATTTAATTAGAAACTACTATAGGGTAGAGAATACTCTCCCATGATGGGTTAAGGTAGTAGGGCTGCTGACAAGTTGACGTGTAAAGATCTCACTTCTAATTTAAAAATACATGTGCTAACTTCTAAATATCATTTCTTAATCATTTAAGCTACACAGCCCTTTGTGTGCTTAACAGCATGTAAAACGCAATAAAAATACCACCTAAAATAAGCAGATGCCTCTCAGCATGTGTAATGACAGCATCAGCTGTTTATGGTCCAAGAGTCTTCTGCAGGTAAGTGGCAAAAGATTATTTCTTTAAAATTCATCATTAGATCTTAATTGAGACTATTAGGTGGACAGAGTTTCACATTTACACTGGAGACAAAGCAGAGATATCATGCCTGACTTCGTTCTCCCCACTTGCTAATTTATGTACCACAAATATTCTAACTATGACCCATATGGTGCTTTTATGTCATTAACATCTCTTGGTCGTATGCTTCTGGGCTACAGTGATTCTCAACCCTGATAATAACAACTTCTGCATGAAATGCTGAAGATTTGCTTTTGGCACAGAAGTTCATTTTTTGTCTATAATATACCTCTGAGCATTTGGGTTTGAATAATCTCCTTAGCCTCCAAGCAAAATTCAGGAAAATTTATACCACTTGTCTGTCTTGGGTCAGCATCCAGTTGCAAGTTACCTCAAGTCAAGGATTTATAACTCATTGTATGATACAGGCTCTTTGGTTTCTCCCAACTCCTTTCTTACTTCATTTTTCCATCTCTCCTAGGATTACAGTCTTATGTAAATTAAGTTAATAGAAAAAAATGCACTTGATAATTTAACTGTCTATTACTTTCACATCTTCAACAGTTCTAGACTTTCCTTTTCTTAGTAGGAAGAAAAAATAATCCCTTGTGTTTACTTCCAAGACACCTGGCAAGGTACATTTACTATCTTCTTTTTCTTTCACAACTTTCTATTAGCTGTGATCCTGTGGAAGACTCAGTTATCTTCCTGGACAATGTTTGGTCTTCAAAGAAGCCTGTAGAAGAGATGTTGCTCTCTAGAGGAGCTTGTGTGAAAATGGTGGACATATGAAGTATATAAGAAAAAGCTAAAGCACAGAAATATTTTGCTCTGTCTGCTGTTCTGAGATTAGGTTCTTCAGGAGAAAATAGTTATATATTGGAATTTATGTTTCTGCCTCTTTTCTCAAGAAGCACATTCATGATCGGGTTGAAAGAACAGGAAGAAGGGTTTTATTCAGAGGCAGTCAGAGAGCAGTTATCTTCTTTCCTTCTTATTGTCTCTCAGTTTAGCACTTATGAAATGTGCTCTTCAAACTCAGCCAGTTTCTGAGGTTTCTAGTTCACTGTAAGTGAGATATATTTGTTTTAAATCAGACATCCGAAAACTACATCTAAAGAAAATATAATTAGTCACCAGAGGTGCTTACAGGAAAAATGGGTTGAATCTCTTTATGAGGTGACAGGACCATGAAAAGAAAACCTGTATCTATTTTAAGTTTAGATATGAAAGGTTACGTGAGAGACCTTACTGTCCAGATACAGCTCTACTCCTTGAGCCTTGCATTCTTCTGTAGACTTTTATGCATGAACAAGGTATGTCCAGGATGACTCAGCTTTCTTGGCTTGAAAAAGAGATACTTTCAACCCAGTGTAACTGAGGAATTGAAGTCAGATGAAAAAGAGAGACTGTAAGGAAAAAAAAACCAAAACCCAAACCCCAGCAATCTCCTCACACAATGACTTGTTATATCTCTTCTTCCAGGAAGTTTAAAGAAGTGCCATAGTGTAGTATGTTTGAATTCTGTGACTTTAAACATCACCATAGGATGTTAATTGTATGGAATAGACATTCAATGGCTAGACCTATAACCAGCCGTTATATATACAGAGAGAAAGAGAGCTGCAAAAATTCTGCATGGAAATCTGAATTTATTTAAAGGCTTTGTTGATGTTAAGGCCAGAAAATATCATCACAATCATCCATTTTGATCTAGAGCAGACTGCGTTCACTCACTTAGGGCAGAAGTGGAGTTCATATTCTTAGAGATCTGAGCCTGCTTGAAATACAGCAAGCAGTACAGGACTCCTCCATTTTACTTGTTCCTTTCAATTTCTGCCTCTATGTGCTGTTTTTTCAAGCTTTGTGAAGTGTAAGGTTTACAGTTTTGCTTTTGTGTGGCATATAATCTAGCATTGGGCTGGTGCCGTTGAGAATTCTATTCTTCATCACAGTCCTCAGCTGCTATGGCTTAATACTTGGGCGTGAAAACCACCATATGCCTGCAAAACATTAATTTTATCTTGATTATTCTGATAAAAAAAAAAAAAAAAGCAATAACTATCCAAATTACATATTGATGGATCAAAACATCTGGGATCTGTAATGCTTCTCCCATATATTGAGTACCACATTTTTGCTTACTTTTGTTGCAAGCAATGCCTTCTCGTGGAGTTATGTCTATACTAGTGAATTAAACAGAGGCAAGGAATATTGCAAGGACCTGTAAATTTATTGGCATATTTGTAAACTTTTAAGATTGTTCCTAGTGTGAGCAACAGCCCTTCTGGGCCAGCAGCTTCCTGCAGCACTCCCCAAAACAAATCCTGGCTGTGATTCAGAAGTTATAATGCCTCGGGGGTCATTCCGAACAAGCAGTTTGTATTTGGCATTTTGTTTTGATTGTGAAAAGAGTTCAGTTGTAAAGACAAAGGCTTCTGCTTGATGCTTGGCCTAAGAACAAGAAAATGGGCCCTTGTCCTGCTTGATTTACTAGGACAGATATAGCCATAATATACTAGAAGAGGTATAATCAGATAGCACTGCTTTCTGGGGTTTCGGGCAATTATGCAACCAGAGTGTAATTAAGCCACAGATTTCCTGCCAGGGGTCTTCTTAAATGTGTATGTTGGTAAAGGCAACACTCCACTAAATCATAAATTGGGTTCTATTATTTGCATTCCTGGTACAAGGCTTAACAAATAAATGAGGCAAGTAAAATAAGTCTGCCCACCGGAAAACATGCAGTCCAGTTTTGCAGGGGCTGTCACCTCTTCAGACACCGTCATTAGTATTGCTTCTTTATGTATACTGTAGCAGTAGTTAGAAAACTGGATCAAACGCCAGGTCCCTGTTGTACCTGGTGACATATTCCTGTTCCCCGAAGAACTGACCATTCATAGAAACAAGAAACATAATATACTGTAGAAAGAAACTCTTCTATTTCCAGTTTAAGGAGGAGAAATGAGTCTAGCAGGGATTAAATATTTGTTCAGTGGAGCCTGGAACAACAGTTTGTTTGCTTGATTAATTACTGAAAGCTATTAAGTATTTTTACTGTAATTTATTGATTCCTCATGTAGTTGTTAAGGCACAATCGCTATAGGGAAACAGACAAGAAATCTGTAAAGTGGGTTAATGTTTAGTCCCGGGTCTCATATAAATTTATATTTTATTGTTCTTTTATTACCATATTCACAACAGCTGTTCTATGTGAGCATCTGAAATGAATCAGTGCCCTTTCTGCATGACTATGGGGAGCTGCAATTGTACAGTTTGTATCCCCATAGCTTTCCCCCACATCTGCCCACCTCATTCCTACTGCCTACATTGAACTATGTGTGGGTAGCATGTGAGAGCAGGAGGGAAAGCAAGGATCAGATCTGAATCAAAGCCTTTCCAGCACATTAGTGACATTGGCAGTTTGGTGCTTCAAGCCTGTGTACTATTTCTTGATCTTTTCTGGAGCTGATGGAACGAAGATTATTTACCCCATTCTAAGATAATTGTCTGTAATAAAGGAGATGACTCCTTACTGACTACAGACTGCACCTAGACATCCAGTTTGCATCAAAGATAGTACTTTTAAAAGGCTTCAGTTTGGGTATTTGAATGTCAGGGGAAGCAGTGGGTCTGCTGAATGCCTGACTGAGAGCAAACAGCTTGACCTTGACCAGCTTGTTATGTACCGCTGAGCAGCTGGAAAAATCCCAGACAAGTGCTGTGTCAGCCTGAGAAAGGAACTGAAGATAAAGAAGAAAAATACTGTGGTTGTCAGATACCTGAACAGTGGGGGGTTTCCAGAAAAGTAGCCAATAAAGTAATAGACAAACAGCCATGTAACCAATGAGGATGATGTAGGGATAAAAGGATAAAGTATATATGAGAGGAACATTGTTGTGTCCGTCTCTACCACGACATTTGAATCCTATCCAGTGTGCATGGATTTGCAGTTTCATGCTCTCAGCACTTCATGATCTTTTAATTATTCCTGTACAAGAATCTAGTCCTCCTGTGGAGTAGCAGCTGGGAATATACATCCCAGCTATTGTTACAGCCCAAGGCAGATGGCTAAACTGCCTGATCTGTGCAGAAAAAGAGAAGCTTCCTCAGAGATCAAATAAAAAACACCTAATCTAACTCTGGTTCACTTGGAGAAGCCTCGGTCTCTGTTGACTAGAGGGACCAAGAGAAAAAAATGTACTTAAACCCTGATGTTTAAGAGTGTGAAAAGTGCTCAAATGAATGTGTATTTTGTTGTGTTAAAAAACTATATAAATGTCTTCTAATTATTTAATCTAATGTCACAAATTAACCACAGACTGTCCTATTTTTTTTTTCTAAATGAGAACATGTATAAAAATGTAAACTTTTGACAATTTTTTTCTTTTTTTTTTTTTTTTTTGGCACTGTATTCTTTTGAATTTCATATTGAAGAGTATCAAAATACTACTTGTCATACATATATATATATAATTATCATTATAATAATATAATAGTAGAATAAACAAGGTTTCTTAGAGAAACCCTAAGAAGGCTGATGCTTTGTTTCCAGGTCTAACATGGTGGGGTGAGGAAGGAATATCTTCAGCTAGACATATAAGATTAACTGTGAAAAAGAAAGTTTATCAGAAAAGTCCAAACTTATGTGTATGTATTTTTTTCTGACAATGATCTCTGCTAAAACTCTGACTATCCTTTCTTTAACATAGCTGCAGTACAATACTCTTGAGTTGTAGCATATGAGGTCTGCCATCTCAGATAGCTGTTAGGTTACTGATAGTTCAGTGACAGTGGATGGACCCCATCCAAAACTGAGAGAAAAACATGGTCTCCTTCCAAGACAAATACATTATCATTTTGAGAAGATGTACAAAAGTAGACAGTTTTCCGCTTTTGTAAGCTAACTCAGGTCAAGTCAAAAACTGACAGAGATAGAGAAAAAGAAATACACCTGTGTTGCAAAAGGATGTTGACTATCTGCTGCTCAAAGGACTTAAGATCTAAGAAGACAAAAGAGGATTGTCTGCAGCATACTTCTGTGGAAAAGTACAGTCAAACACCATACTCTGAGCATGGGGAGTTGTTGGCATCTCAGCTGTGTTTAGCACGGGGCTAAGCTGCCCCACGACCATAGCCAGAAGGTGGAGTGAAGTTGAGGCTCTGAAGGATATTCATATTGTCTAATTTTGGGCAACCAACTGATAGAGACATCTCATTAATTAAAGAGGCATTATAGGCCTATCCAGAAGACAGTTCATAGAACCTGAGTTTGAGGGGGTTTTGTGGGGGTTTTTGGTGTTTTGTTTTGTTTTTTCCCAAAGTCAATGTCATAAAGTGTTTGCTCATTCCAGATCCAGTTCAGGGAGTACAAGCTTTTACCCTAAACCAAGGGCAAGCATGACATCTTGTGTGTCTCATGAGCTTTGGTGTTTTTTCCAGGGCTTCTGTTGGTGCCCCTTGGAAAGTGTCATTCAGAGGATGGAAGTGTCTCCTGCACTGAGGGGAGCACCATTTCCTGTAAGGATTCATAGAATCATAGAACACCAGATTGGAAGGGACCTCAAGGATCATCTGGTCCAAACTTTATTGACAAAAGCACGGTCTAGACAAGATGATGGCCCAGCATGCTGTCCAGCTGAATTTTCAAAGTGCCCAATGCTGGGGAATCCACTACTTCCCTGGAGAGATTATTCCAGTGTCTGATTGTTCTCACTGTGAAAAATTTTCCTTTTGTGTCCAGTCAATATCTCTCCAAGACTAACTTGTACCCATTACCCCTCATCTTTTCCAAGTGACTCCTTGTAAAAAGGGAGTCTCTATGTTCTTTGAAGCCAGCCTTTAAATACTGAAGCATGGTGATAAGGTGTCCCCTAAGCCTTCTCTTCTCAAGGCTGAACAAACTCAGTTCTCTCAAACAGACTTCACAGTCCTTTGATCATCTTCGTGGTCCTTCTCTGGACCCTCTCCAGCCCAGCCACATCTTTCTTGTATAGCAGGGACCAAAACTGAACACAGTATTCCAAGTGTGGCTTGACAAGCACTGAGTAGAGTGGTATGATGACTTCTTTATCTCTACTGGTGATGCCCCATATTGATGCAACCCAGTGTTCTGTTGGCTTTGCAACAGTCCACTCATATTGAGCTTATTGTACATCAAGACCCCCAGGTCATCATAGAATCATAGAATGGGTTGGGTTGGAAGGGACCTTAAGTATCATCTAGTTCCAGCCCTCTGCCTTGGTCAGAGATACCTTCCACTAGATCAGGTTGCCCAAAGCCCCGTCCAACCTGGCCTTGAACCCTTCCAGGGAGGGGGCAGCCACAGCTGCTCTGGGTAACCTGTTCCGGTGCCGCACCACCCTCACAGTAAAGAATTAATTTCCACAGAGGAAAGGTCCCTTTCCATGGAGCTGCTCCCCAGACAGATACATCCCAGCCTGTGCTGCACTCCTTGATTGTGTTTTCCCAGGTGCAAGACCTTACACTTGTCCTTGTTGAACTTCAGCAGATTCTTATTAGCCCTCTCTTCCAGCCTATCCAGATCTTCCTGTAGGTTGTCTTTCCCTTCCCAAGTGTCCACTTCCCCACTCAGTATGTTGTCATCAACAAAATTCATCAGGGACACTTGATCCCATCATCCAGATCACTTATGAAGAAATTAAACAACATTGGTCCCAATATTGGTCCCTGGGGGACCCCATCTGGGACAGGTTGCCAGTTGAAAAAGAGCTATTTACCACCACCCTCTGGGTGCAGGTGATGTCATTCAGTCCCCACCCACCCAAAGACCACTTGTCTCGACCGTAATGCATCAGTTTCTTTAGGAGGAGGCTGTGGGGAACTGTACAAAAGCCTTGGAGAAATCCAGGTGGACCACATCCACTGCTTGCCCCACATCAGTTGAGCAGATTACTTTGCTGTAGAAGGTGATCAGGTTTGTCAAGCATGATTTGCCTTTGGTGAATTCATGCTGGATTTTTCCAGCTTATTCCCATATTGCTTATGAGTTTTGCAAATGATGGTGAAATAATGAAGACAGTAGGGCCTGCAGCCCCACAACTGTCTGAGGAGTGCAGTCACCAGGACATAGACTTAAATTCACTTCTGGATACTCTCTTCAGTTCCCTGATTTGCTTGTGGATGCTCAACAAAACTGGGGCATGCACTCACCTACCACTGTCCCTGAAGCTAGCTCCTTGGATATGCATTCGAATCCTGCATGCTGATGCTGGCATCTTGCTGAGGTCTAACCCATAGGATAAAAAGTAGAAAAACTAAAGGCAGATGAAGCTGGAGAAGAGCTGTGATCTCCTCTGGTGTCTGGAGTGCCTTGGATGCTAAACCCGTTTGGGTGAGGATTCCTTGACTTGTTGTCCTAAATTTAGGGTCCTTAGATCACTTGCTGTAGCAATCTAAATGCTAAAGCATCTAAGGAGATTGCTGAGTGCTTTCTTCTGTCTATGTGCAGATGGTGATATTACAGAGCTTTTTTATCTTACTCAAACTGGGGCATTATTCAGAAGAAAGACAAAAAGCTGTATCTGATAGAAAATCTAGTCTTTCTATCCTTTCATGCCCTCCAGCTTTCAATACCATCTTTTGAAGCAGAAGGACAAGAGAACAAAGGTGAAAGTCTTTAATTTTTTTTAACATGAGTAAAGCAACTGATTTTTTCTTACTGTTCTCAGACATGGATTTTTTTTTTTTTTAATTAATTTAAAAAGAGAGAAATCATCATGAGGCAGAAACCTGGACCGCACCATTTCAGCCCAAAATTGTTAGTCTTAAAAGCTATAAGCTATGAAATCTTGACCTGTATAAATTGAAGTATTAGGCAACTGAAATAATGAACACTGTGACCAACCCACTTATGATAATAATACAAATAAAAAAAAAAATCTTCTCCTCTTCAACTCCACTAAAAGTTAATCCTCAAGACTGTTAAATGTCTCAAAATACTGAACTAAAAATAGTTCCTGTAAGTTTCCTGCTGGAAAAGATAAGGCTGTAAGACAAGGGAAAAGTCTCTCAAACATGCACAGACTCACACATGTACAGCTGCTTTACTGAATTAAAGAAAGAAAAAAAAAAAAGACAACCACTGCTACAATGCTGTTTGCTTAGTTGGGCTTACATTGACAGTGACTGTTTCAATTAAGCCTTATGGTTTCCAAGTTGAACAAAAGCAGTGATAATAAAAATAGTTTTTAAAAAGGTTTCTTTTTTGTCATGTCACTTTCAAAAACATTTTCTTGGGTCCTAGCTAAAGCAGCCTGACAACAGGTACTATGCTGTCTCTTTTCCAGAATGCTATTTTCTTTCATTTGAAGAATAATAGGAGGACTGCACTTCTTGGATGACTGAGATACAGGGGTTTGTGGCTGGCATTTTCTTCTGCTTTTTCAACAGTTATTTTCCATGTAAGGAAGAAACCTGTTATTTTACTTACTGAAAGCAAACAAACAAGCAAATGAAAAGAAACGCAGTTAAAAACCTAGAAACACAAACAGAACGAACCATAAAGGCATTAGTAGAATCATAAAGCAAAAAGAGATAAGATCCTTAAAAAAATAGTCCTTTGACTGCAGCAGAAAGGGATGAACTCTTAAAAGCAAAGTTAACCACATCTAACTTAAACTGTCCAGTCTTTATTAACAGCCATGAGAGACAATCCGTGCATTTGAGCACCTGTCTATGTTGCAATGATTCCCTTTTAGGAAATGCTCATACTTCCACAGTGAGCATAGGGTCAGCCTAAATACTTGAGCATATAATAAAAAACATAAATATATTTATATAGCTGAGGTGTACTCAATTTTGTCTTGAATAAAACTGGCATATGATATTGAAGTGCTAAGGCTTGGACAACCAGCCCAAGCCAGAGTTGACCTATAGATGAATCCTGTACATTTTATAACTGAAAACCGTTGTGCTAGTAGATATTGTACTAAGTTATAACAACGCACTTATGCTGATGTAAAAAGTGATAAAGCTTTGAAGTACTGAAGCCTGAACAACAGGCCGCAAGCCAAAGCTGCTCACTTAGTCGATAATCATCAACAAAGTATGTAAACTCGCTAGTGAAAGATGCAGCTTAGACACAATATAATCAGGAGTGAGGAGAGAATGTATCCAACTCCCGTGTTCAGCCTTGCTCAAGGCTGAGAACCCAAGTATTCGGCCTTGTTAGAAACTCCCTTGGTTTCCCCCCCTGAGCCCTGGCCAGGCTTTGGGTGGAATCCAACAGGAGGATGAAACCAGAAATTTCCCGCTCAGAACAGAGGTGCCAGCTGTTCTGGCCTGTCGATCTCTGGTATCTAAGGCCGGGCCCGTTTGCAGCGACTCTGGCAGCCTCAGCTACGGGTGGAGGCACCGCGTAGGATTTCCCCCTTGCCGGGACAGGCTCTGCCAACCCTCGCTGTGACCGGGGCTGCCCAGCCACTGCGGGGCTGGGGGATGGGAACGTGTGCGAGGGGTGATGTGTTTTTCTTAATCTCCATTCTCTCTCTCATGTAGTAATGATTTAATGCATTACCCTGTTTTTTGCTGTTTGCTGCTTTAAGTGCACTATTCTGCTTTTTTTTTTCTTACTTCATGTTTTCTGTACTACTCTGTTACATTGGTTATCACTAGTAAAATACACCTGCTCTTTTCACTCTGGTGTCTGAATTTAATTGGTACCCTTAATCAACAGAACAGATATCTGTTACCTTTCTTTCAATAATTAAAATATATGGGCCCTAATGCTCACCAGGTGTTACAATCTTGAATAAAAGACTTGCCTCACCCTGTTTTGGCTGGTCTTTAAAGGCTAACCCCAAGTGCTGGACTAAGTATGAACCTTGCTTTCTCATCTGTGTCTCTCTTACTACACAGGAGCTTTCCCCTGCTTCCAGGGGAAAGAGAAGTCTTCTTAGCAGAACTTTTCATGGGGAGACAATGTCGAAGCTTCTTCTAACAGATCCAGTGCCAGCCAAAGTTTGTCAAACAACTCTCTCCTACCAGAGAGCTGGCCTTTGGCACAACCAGTAGTTCTCTTAGTATGGGGGTAGTGTGCTCCATGCCAGTCTCAGGTATTGCTCTGTGCCCTATGGTGAAGTAATACAGGAATGGTGGCATCTTCCACAACAGCCTCTTGGGAATGGTCATTGGTGCATGCTTTCTCCTCAGCCTGGCCCAGGCTTTGTTTGGGACCTGTGCCAGTTACAACAGGTCAAAGCATTGCTGGGACAGGAAATTTCTCAAAATCATATGATTTCAACCTCTTGTCCACATCACTAAACATACAGGAATGAACTTCCAGTGGTCTTACTCATTGTGTTGCGTTTGGATGGGGTGGGGTGAGGAAGGAGCAGGCTGTGGCACTAAAGTTGAACTATTTTTTCTGCTTTTGGTGTTTTTTACTTGACACTGCACCTTGATCTGTCAGGAGAGATGTCGTTTATGTGTCAGCAGAGTTCTGGTCATGTTAAAATATTTGTTAGTATTTTGGATAAAGTTTTGTCCCATTTCTGTGGCCAGCCTGATGTCACAATTTTAAAGCAGCAGCAATTATGTCTTAAGTGGTGCTAGCAACTGTACGCTCATCCTAATACGGGAATTACAATGGAAATGCCTGTCTTTGAGATCAAACAACCCAAAACAAGCCAAAGATGATAGGTAGTCTCAAAGATCATAATAACAATAATCTAAGGAGTCTTTATAGCATCATCAGTTCTGAGCACCATGATAAGAGTGCATGGCAAGAGTAAGAAATATGTAGGCTAAGATGGTAAATGTAAGAAGTCTGAGAAAAAACAATCTACTTTCTCAGTTCCTGTCAAAGGATGTATGTGGACTTATGTCAGAGAACTCAAAAGCATTCCCAGAGATGTCTCTCTGAGACATTGACTCTAAACACAGGGAGCAGCATAATAAACATGACTTCAAAATCTGTAATGCAGACATAGCGAGCTCTGACACAAGAATCAATCCTATTGATTTTAGTGCATGTGGGAAAGGAAGGACTGGAAATGGTGGTCAATGACCTTGTAGTATATCATCCAGGGTCAAGGTGTCAGTCATTAACCTAAGGCTGTCTTTCTCTACTGATCCATTGGAAACATGTTAAAAAATTATTTTGTTCAGTCTTCACCTGGACTGCTGAACATGCATAAAAGCATGTCAGTCAAAATTACTGATGGTCCAACTCAGGTGGCAAGAGACTTCTGCTCCTGACAAGTAATGTAGTGACACTTGAGTTGAGGTCTCAGATTAGCAGCACAAATGACTTTGTGTCTGTTGCGGATGAAAGTATTAACACGATAATGATTCACGGAAAAAGACTCTACAACTCAAACAGAGTTATATAGCAGGTCTGTTTACTCCGGTGCCGGGGTGCAAGGGGATCTCTCCACAGAGCTTGCCCACCCACCACACATTTTACCAAAAACTGATAGAGTGTGGATATCCCTATTCATTGGGTTACATAACACAAACATCCATATGCATGAGTGAGGCTGGGTTAGTTCTAGAGGCTGGTGTCAGCAGTTTGTCATCTTTGCACCTGCCCATTGCCTCCTGGTGGGCGTCTTCAGGGGTCTTTGGGAGGAAGGCTCGGAGTCTTTCTCACCTTGTACGTTTCCTCAGAGCATGCACAGATTCCCTTGGCCAATTTCTTGAATTACAAGAGTGGTTTTCAGACAGTTTACTTTCCGTCTTATCTAAGAGAACCAATAGAACTTCTACCATCCGTATATGGCTGTCTTTACTCATCAGCAAAATTCCAACTAGTTAGAGCCACCTGTTCCTCAAGGCCAAAAGTATAATATTTTGCTGGACATTGTAGTCCTTGGTAGATTTTCACAGTGAACTGCTTTGTTTTGATGAACACAGCAGTCCTTGGTAAAATTCCACACAACAGTCTGGGCAAGCAGGATTCTTAGCAAAATTGAAAAAAATACTATAAGTAATACTGTAACTTGCTATAAGTAAGTAAATAAGTTGCTAAGCAGTTTTCTGTAAGTAAATAAATCTCAAAACAAGTAATCATTTCTCTGTTATCAGTAATGATTTAGCAGGAAATCTAGATTTATTAATAACTAACAGCAATTTACCATTGCAAAATAATTCAGAGATGTTGAAAGAAAGAAAAGCGTCTTATTTACCAATTCTAAAATGAAAAGATTCATACTAACTTACTTAACGGTACCTTAATTTATACATATATACATGCACATAGACAAAACGGACAAACACACACACAGAAACAGAAGTATTTAGATCCAGTAGAATGAAGTACATACCCACACACCAATAAGCAGAGAAAGAATGGGTGAAATAGAAGCTAGCTCAAAGAAAATTTCCCTCTTCTCAAGTTTAGAGCAAATACTCACAATGCCTTGGCATTCCTCAACGGGCGATAATTGAGACTTGAGCGGGTGGACTTTGCCCTGGCCTTCCGTCTGGAGCAGACGACACCTTAAGGGTTTTGGCACCTGAGAGGCTCCCAGCTCAGGGGAGATGCTGGTCGCAGACCACTGCAATCCAGGAGAGCTCAAAGGGTCTCCCTTGTGGTTGCAATTTATAGGGTCCAAGATAATTGACTTTTGTCAGATACGTTCTGGTGCCTTCCAGTAGTTACACAAGAACTTGATGAATGTGCAACTCTGTTATTATTCCCATTTGACCACATCCCAGGCACAGGTGTGCCAGGCCATTAGGAGATGATGGGCTGTTATAACCCTTTCCAAGCAATTGAGAGGGGCAGGACCCAGGCTTGCTAAGGGGATGCCTTAACATCAGCAGTCCTTATCTCCACAGATCGGTGTATAGATCGGGGGAGATGGGTGGAATCACACCTAGCATCAAGAAGCCCAACAAGGAGGGGAGGGGAGGGGTGATAATTGCACCAGCACAGTGCCTCTGTGCTGTGGGCATATTTATACAGCAGCAAAAGTCTCTGCTGGAATGAGAATAACCATTCAACCTGCTCTGCTAGTCTCACAAGTGTCCACCACTTCTTACTAAAACTTTGCTTTTGTTTTGTAGAAGATCAGTAAAGCTTTTGGCAGTGGTGAGAGATATCAAAATCAAAGATAATGAAAGCAGTTCTTTATGCTGTCTCTTGGGATATAATTTCCCTGCCATAAAACAAAATGAGGGGTAAAATGCTCATCAAGGAATTTTACCTATAGAATAAGTTGCCTGGAGTTGAGTGTCTAGACGGAGGTGTGCAGATGTTAGCTGACTATTTAAGCACCCAGTAGAGTGTTTGACAGTAAACATCCTGCTCTGGCTGCCCACACAAAGGTGTCTAATATCATTTCAAATGTCTTATAGGTAGGTGTCCATCCTGGTCCTCAGCTGTGGCTTTCAAAGAATAAATGTATTTCAGAGATCTGGCCTCATATCTGCCAGCCCCCTGCAAGCACCTTTAACAGTCTTGTCTCAACTGGTTCTAGGTGTCCTTGTTTGAAAAATGTACTTAAACCCTAAATTTCCATTGATTAATGGCAGTTTAGGCAGTTCACATGTGAGGCCTACAAAAAAGATGTCATAATCCGTGACTTGTACTCCCAGTATCTCCTACACTCAATCCACAAGCATTGTGAAATAGGCTAAAAAACGTTCAATTTTTTGTTTAAAGAATTAGAAGAAGTGTTGGGGTTACTTCATGGATGTGAAAAATTGGTACAGAGCCCATACACTTGGATTCAAATGTTTCATGGAACATCAGATTTATTGGATCTGCCCACACATACCCTCAGTGCTTTGTGCACAAATATACTTGAGCTCTGATACACTCCAGGCAGTATACTATCACTTCAAACTCACAACTTCTGACTGTCCCACCCAGCATTCCCTGAGAAGGTCTCTTATCTTCTAGGTTCCTCAGCCAATTCCTCCCTCCCAGACAACATTTAATCTGTCCTGTTTCTATCCTCCTTGTGTAGCTATTCAAGAAGAGGAGTTTTCATTCAGAACTTGAATTTCCAGATGAAGTTCCACAACCTTATATCAATTGATGTAAATATTTTGTGATTTAATTTTTTTTTCTTTACACACAGTTGTGAGAGTTTGACATATCATTTTTAATGAAAGTCAAGATAGTGTTGATAAAAAAATATGAAAAACAACTAATGAGATGAGTAGCTAGGAAATTAAAATAAGATCTAGAAATTAGGCACTCAAGAAATGTATGCATAACTTAGTGTAGAGATAAAGACAGAAGACTTAGAGATCAGGCTAGGGGCTAGAGGCCCATTAGTTAAAAGATAACTAAGATTAAATAGGATAATAGATCATCGGTGATGGGCCAGAGAGCAGAACAATATGGAAACCTTGATTAATAGAAGCTGTGAGAGAACACTTCCTGATGGAATAGGAAGACAGACCTAAAAACTGGTCAAAACCAACCCTAGGGTCCGGCCTGAGTCCAAGAGGATACAGAGACTGCGCAAGAAACTGAGGGAAATAGTTCAACAGCGAGGAAGAGGATCTACTTGATCTCTGAGACACCAGCCCATGACCACCAGGACACACTGCGCAGATGCAACTCGGAGGAGACTGGAGCAGAACATATGAAAAAGACTTTCAGGCTCATTATAATAGGAAGTGGGGATAGGTCATGCATATGTATAGGTGTATTATGAATATGTGACGCTTTGTAGCATAGAGCCAAGACAAGGTGCCACGAGAGGTGCACACGTTTGTGGTGGAGTGATCCCCTGTGTGCCTCAGCACTGAATAAACGTACCTACTGTATAACCTTAGAGGTTGTAGAGTCGTGTTTCCACAAGTCATTTTGGCGATCCAGATGGGACGTGCTTTGCTCACCTGCAGGATAGACTGAGGAGCGGACATCCTAGGCACGCCCTGAGTCCTTTTCTTGGAGGAACTCCGCTCCCAGCCACTCACTGCGGGGTCAAACAACAACCATCTACAGCTGCAGACAGATGGTACATTTAAAGAAGGAGGTCAATAGGTTGTACGCTTGGCTGGGGCTGCTGATAAATCGCGCAGAGATGTCTGGCGTACAGCATAGTCCCCCTATGGGAGGAGGGTACCCTGTATGGTAAAGGGGATTCGCTGACCAATAGAGCGGCCGCTAGCGATCTTGGGAGTAGATCGAGTGAATCCGAGGTCACTGCTATATCCCAGTTTTGGGAGCTAGGAAGGACCTGCTAATGACTGCATAAGAAGAGGAGAAGGCTAAGTGTAACCTCTTAAGTAGTTTCGGTAAAATATTAACAGCTGTTGGAGGGATATCAACTGGAATGTAGTAATTGTGCATATAATTTGTAAAATGTCTAGGAAATTTATGTATGGCAACCATATTACCACCAAAAAACTTTTATATGGTGTGCCCAGTACGGAGATATAACATTAGCAAATTGTGGATCCAAGAGTAAACAGCTCAGATCAGTTATAACTGACATCATATTAAGATAGCTTTTAAATGAATGAATGAGTATCTGTGTGTGTGTATGAGACACATCACAGCTGCGAAGCGAGTGTGGAGTTCTGATTTGTGGCTCTGTGTTCTCCATGAGGAGAGAGGCTGGAGACAAATGAAGTAAACAACGTGCATGTCAGACTGTAAACAGTGTTATTTGAGCCTGTGATTACCTTCTGGTGCCCCATACACAAACCTGAGGTTTTTCTTGTAATCCAGTCTTTGGTTTTGAATGCTTTGGCTGTGGGCGAAACACAATTCTGGCTGGAATTTGGAGATGATTTCTGGTGTAGTAAATGTCAGGGGAAGCAGTCTGACTGGGACAGAATCAAGATCTCAGGTCAGCTCAAAGGAGCGTATTGTGGAAATATAGGAAACCTACAGAGGGAGTAGAAGGAAATTAAGGCAGAAGGAATAACCTAATAAGTAAAATGAGTAATACTCAGGATAAAGATGTTTTAAAAAGGAGCCCCCTTGGTTGCATATTGACACATTGGAGGAATATTGTCAGAACTGGGGGTACAGAGAGCAAGAAAACTCTTATTAAGTATTGTAAACACTGGTGGCTTATTTACAAATTAGATAATAAAGCAAAGTGACCACTTAATAGGTCAATAGATTATAACACCCTCTTGCAGTTAATATTGTTTTTAAGGAGAGAAGGAAAGCAGGATAAAGTATCATATGTGGACATTTTTCACTCTCCGAAATCATCCACAGTGGCAAAGGGACTGCGGGATTGTACCACCAGGAACCACAGGACCCTTTGGTACTGTCCCTTGAACAAGATAATAACAAGAAACTTAGAGGCAAACTAAACCAGTGCTGCTCAGCATGCAGTATTGGGCAAAGATGTACTAGCATAGATAAAATTCACCAGACACCAGAGCAAGATCTAACTGATTTGTTTAAGCCCCCCCCCCTCGAGCACAGAAATGAGATGTGAACTCGGATGGAACCCCCACTCCCCTGGGCAGCCCGGTATCCTCCCACACCAGGCTAATTAAGGTACCTTTTCCACTACTGATTTAGAGGCGTGGAAAAAGGGTTGCTAAGGACTACTGTAATGACCCAGTGAGTGTAACCAAACACTTTCAGTTTATTATAAAACAACATAATCCTGATTAGAATGATATACAATTGCTGTTAGAATACATGACCGAGAAGTAAAAATAATTAATCTTAAAAACTGCAGGGAATTTGGCTGAGGATTATTATAAGACTATGGGAGGAAACATTAAAGAATATCTCCCCCTCCAAGATCCAAAATGAGAGGCAAACAGGTCTGCACATATGGAAAGATTGCAGGCATACTAGGAGTGGATTGTAAAAGAAATGAAAAAAACCTATATTATGGTAAAGAGGGCAACTGGCCAAAGTGAAAAGGCATATTTTTCCAAACCCCTAAGGTATAAATTAGGAAAACACTGGGGCATACACAAATTTTTATATATGCCTAACTCCCCAAAACCACTTCTGGGGAGAGATTTATTAGAACAATTGGATGTAATAATTAAATTTGGAGAAGGAGACATTACTCTGGCGGTAAATGACCAAGAGTTTATACAAATAACGAGCTTATCCCTAACTAGTGTTCTCACAGAAGGAAGAATCAGCAAAGTTACTGACCAGGTATATCTTGGAGTATGGGCCACGTGCCTGGGAAAACAAAGAATTCCCTACCTGTTGAGGTCAGATTTAAAGAAGGGTAACAGTTGTTAAGAATCAAACAATATCCTCTGAAGAGAGAGGATCGAGAAGGGATTCAGCCAGTTATAGAGAGGTTCCTACAACTGGGATCAGTGAAAGAATGTGAGTCTAATTTTAATACTCCCATATTACCTGTCCATAAACCTGATGGGTCATATCAGGTGGTTCAGGACCTACAGGCAATAAATAAAATAACTTAAGACCTACACCCAATGGTGGCAAATCCATACACTTTGCTGACTGTACAGACACCTGAACTAACCTGGTTTACTGTTTTAGATGTCAAGGATGCTTTCTTTTGCCTCCCTCTCCATGAAGCCAGCCAGAAAATATTTGAATTTGAATGGGAAAAACCTAAGAGAAGGCGTAAAACCTAGCTGACTTGGATGGTGTTACCACAGGGGTTTAAAAACAGCCCTACTATATTTGGCAATCAACTCATGAAAGACCTTGAATCATGGGAAGCCCCAGCCCTGCCTGAGGAAGGGAAGCTTTTACAATATGTGGATGATTATCCTGATTGCCACCAAGACAAAAGATGCTTGCATGACTTGGACGGTAAGCCTGCTAGATTTTTGGAGGCTTCAGGGATACCAAGCATCTAAGAAAAAGGCCCAGGTAATGCAGCATGAAGTGATTTATCTGGGCTATGAAATTAGTGCTGGAAAAAGAACTTTAGGACAAGCTCGAAAAGAAGCAATATGCCAGACTCCAAGGCCACAAACATTGAAAGAGTTACGGACTTTCCTGGGAATGACTGGGTGATGCCGACTATGGATTTACAATTATGGGCTGCTTGTCAAACCTCTATATGCATTGACAACCACTGAACAAAAACATCTTCAATGGAATAAGGAAACCATACAGGCCTTTGAGCTACTGAAAAAGGCCCTGATGTCGGCTCCAGCCTTGGGACTTCCAGATGTAAGCCATTTTTAACTTTTCTCTCACAAGAAGCAGGGGATTGCCCTTAGGGATACTAGCACAAGACCTGGGCCCATATCGTTGAGCAGTTGCCTACTTTTCCAAACAGCTGGATACAACTCCCAAGGGCGGTCTGGATGCTTGTGAGAGGTCGCAGCTCTGGTATTAAACATCCACGAAGCCCTAAAATTCACCCTGGGACAGAAAATGACTGTGTTAGTATCCCATACAGTGTCTTCAGTGCTGGAGACTAAAGGTGAACATTGGCTTTCCCCCCACAAAGATTCTTGAAATATCAGGCTGCAATGGTAGAACAAGATGATGTAAAGATTGTGGTTACTAACATTGTCAATCCAGCCTCTTTCCTCAGCGGGAACACAGGAGAACCAGTACAACATGACTGTCCAGAAACCATTGAGGCGACATATTCAAGCCGCACGGACTTGAGAGACAGCCCTATGGAGAACATAGAGAACTCGTTCATGGATGGAAGCAGCTATGTCCTAAGTGATAAAAGACATGCTGGGTATGCTGTTACTACCAGCCAGGAAATAATAGAATCAGGGCATTTGCCCATGAATACCTCTGTGCAAAAGGCAGAAATAATTGCCCTGAACCGTGCTTTAGAGCAAGGCTATGAACATCTATACAGACTCAGAATATGCCTTTGGAGTCATACATGCACATGGAGTAATTTAAAAAGAGAGAGTATTGTTGAATTCACAGGGTAAAAATATCAGACATGCAGAAGAAACTCTGAGACTGTTGGAAGCAGCACAGCTTCCTAAAAAATGTGGCAATAGTGCACATCAAGGCACACCAAAAGGTGAACTCAGATTTGGAGAAAAGAAATGAGCTGGCTGACAGAGAGGTAAAGTGAGCAGCCAAAGGAGAGGTAAAAGTAGAAGGAGCTGTAATCCTTGATGGGCGAATTTCCCTAGAGGGTAAGCCTAATCGTATTAAAGAAGATCAAAAACTTATCACAGATCTGGAAGGATCATATAATAAAGGAAGTTGGGCCCTCACCCCACAAGGGAAGATAGTAATTCCCTCTTATTTAATATGGTCCCTGGTAAGGGAGAAACACAAGAAAAGACACTGTGGAACAGAGGCCCTATATAAACACTTGATTAGAGATATTAGAGCTAGAAATTTATATTTTATAGTAAGACAAGTGACTTAGCAGTGTGATCTTTGCCTCCAGACTAATCCCAGAAATACCCCCAGATTAGAAATGGGCCTAACTGGGAAAGGCAATGGGCCTGGGCAACAATGGCAGATTGATTTTTCAGAACTTCCAAGAAAAGGGGGGTATCAATACCTATTGGTACTAACAGACACCATTTCAAGCTGGCCAGAAGCATTCCCTACCAGAACAGCCAAAGCTCGGGAGGTAACCAGAATATTAATACAAGAAATAATACCAGGCTTTGGGGTTCCAGCAACAATATCCTCTGACAGGGGGCGACATTTCATTTCAAAGGTGGTACAACAAACCAGCTGCCATCTGGGTATAGATTGGCAGCTTCATACTCCACATCATCCCCAGTCGAGTGGCCAGGTTGAAAAGATGAATCATTTAATCAACCAGCAGCTTTTGAAACTTGGACAGGAAACTAATTTGGCCTGTCCTGTCCCTTCCTGTGGCCCTTTTGCGCATACAGACTAAGCCAAGGGCAAGAGAGGGGTTAAGTCCTGTTGAAATTCTGTATGGACAACCCTGCGTATAAAAGGGCATATCCACACAAGCAGAGGATGAGACTATAACTTCATATCTAGTGGCATTGGGTAAACAGCTCAATAAAATTGGAAAATATGTGTTTGGAACCCAAAGCAGAGGGTTAGATGGACCTGTGCACAATGTACAGCCTGGGGATTATATATATGTTAAGTTTCTTGCAGAAAAGACTCTGGAACTGCAATGGGTAGGACCATTCCAAGTACTTCTCACCTCCTTCACAGCAATTAAGTTCAAGGAGCAGAGCGCCTGGATCCATCATACCTGAGTGAAGAAGGCCCATAGATCCCCATGGAAGTTTACAACAAATTCAGCCAGAAAAAAATATTTGGGTGTTTTTTTAATAATTTTTGTCAACATCTATACTGCTGTGGTAGCATGGAAACAGAATTTCTTTGTAGGCCTTCTTCACAGAATGGCTCAGGAAATAATTTGTCAGATTGCTGGGTATGCACAGAATTACCAAAATCAGGTCAATTTCCTTTTCTAGACATTACCAAATTTAACATCCCACGGTTTACAAATATGACAGGTTGGATAGGGGGACCCACCCCTCATGATCTGACAGGAGTATGAAGACCACCAGATGGCAATTATAACAAGTATGGTCTTTATAGACAGAATTTAGCAATTGAACTAAACATAAGTGGATATTAGATGAAGTTAACTGAAATTATGCCTTGTATAATAAATCCAAAGCCATTGAGCAGAAATGAGCAAATAGCAAATGGCCATTCCAACAGCTGATAATGATGTGAAACAGGGGAAGTAATTCAGTTTAGTTCCTAGGCACAAAGAAAGGGGCTTATCAAACTTGCAACAATACTTACCCCAGAGGGTCAATAAGGAAAACCAGTTACATGGGATGGGGGAAATTCCCTGGCTAATGCCATGATACCGCTGAGCGAAAGCATGGTCCCAGGGAGAAAAGGTACAGTTTACCTCCAGGTTGGTGGTACTTATGAGCAAATGGAAAGGCCAGGAAGTGTTTACCTCAAAATTGGTGGGAAGAATGTACAACAGGTATATTATTGCCTATCTTATACCCCACTAGGAATTTTCAAGGTGTCTCATGGACCTCGACATCCTCATTGACAAAAGTAACTATATAAAATCGTATGACTTTGGATCTATTAACAGCCAAAGAAGGAAAGGTCTGTACAGTGATTAATCAAAGCTGCTGTGCCTTTGTAAACCGTGAGTCTCAAATTGAGACAGATGTGAGTAGGATTTGGGAAGCTTTCAAAACGATTTCATTTAATAGCACAAGACAATATGTCCTGGGGTTTCACAAATCTTTGGGAAAAATTGACTTCATAACTACCTAATTTTGCATGGTTAAAACAGCTTTTGGTTCTGGTAGTGATACTGTTCATTTTTGGAGCGTTAACTTGTATTTTAAACAAAATGTTTCTTTTGGTGCTGCCAAAACACTGAAGATGCTTATGTCACATGGAAAAAGAAATCAGCTTAAGCATAGGCTGGAATCAAACAAGTACTTTTCTAAAGTGTTAGATCAGGAGTCAATTTATTAAAGGTAGTAGAAGAATTTACTAATGTCTTAGAAAAGGGGGAACTGAGATACGTAGATAGGAAATTAAAATAGGATATAGAATTTAGGCACTCAAGAAATGTATGTATAACTTAGTGTAGAGATAAAGACAGAAGACTTAGAGATCAGGCTAGGGGCTAGAGGCCCATTAGTTAAAAGATAACTAAGATTAAATAGGATAATAGATCATCGGTGATGGGCCAGAGAGCAGAACAATATGGAAACCTTGATTAATAGAAGCTGTGAGAGAACACTTCCTGATGGAATAGGAAGACAGACCTAAAAACTGGCCAAAACCAACCCTAGGGTCCAGCCTGAGTCCAAGAGGATACAGAGACTGCGCAAGAAACCAAGGTGAAAAGTTCAACAGCGAGGAAGAGGATCTACTTCATCTCTGTGACCCCAGCCCATGACCACCAGGACACACTGAGCAGACGCAACTCGGAGGAGACTGGAGCAGAACATACGAAAAAGACTTTCAGGCTCATTATAATAGGATGTGGGGATAGGTCATGAATGTGTATAGGTGTATTATGAATATGTGACGCTTTGTGGCATAGAGCCAAGACAAGGTGCCACGAGAGGTGCACATGTTTGTGGTGGAGCGATCCCCTGTGTGCCTCAGTGCTGAATAAACATACCGACTTTATAACCTTAGAGGTTGTGGAGTCCGGTTTCTGCAAGTCACTAACTGCTACAGAAGTAGGACAGGCTACAGTAAGAAACTAGGCTTGAATGAAAAAAATGGAAAAATAGTTAATCCTGCTATGAGCAACAAAATGATTGCAGAATTGTTGGAAGAACACAACCCAATTATTTAAAATTTGGATTAATTTTAGCTTTGCCTGATTTAATGAAGTGACTTTTTCATATTTTGGTAGTATGAGGGCAGACATCAGTGTTTTCACTTCCATTGTTCTTGACTGCTGGATAAAGAAACCAAGAGTAACTAGGACATGCCCTGGAAGGTCCTTGATCTGACCAATCTAATGTTAAATCTAAGTCAACACTCAATTGAAAAAATTGACTTATTAGTTTGAGCTCCTTCCTTTCCTGGTGCATCTGAAATCTTTCTGTGGCACTTTCAACCAGAAAACGCATCTCCTGTTGCAAGCCTTGGCTCTGTGCTTGATGAGTCTTTGCCCACCTTCTGGCACTCAATTAAGCTTTCCACATAGAACCTTACAAAACACCTAGAAAATACATTGAACTTTACAGAATGATAAATTAAATAACTCTCCTGTTAAACACTTACATTTCCATAAGTGCAATGGAAAAAAAAAAAAAAAATTATACTGACTCTGACTAGTGCTTGTTACTCATGCTAATTTTCACTTTTGTCCAGAGACACAGCAGTCATCCACACACTCTGTGTTAGATATCTATAGCAAAAATAATATTAACTCGCCATACTTTGAATCTTTCCACTGAGAAGTAGAGAATTACCTCTCGGATGTTAGCTTTGAGTAGTGGTCCTCAACAGTTGAAGAGTAGCTGACAAGAACAAGGTATTTTGCTGATACATCTTAATCTATACATGTATCTATACATCTTAATGACCTCGTATCCATTTTGTGAGATATGAAACCTATGACTTTTAATGTTCACAAGAAATTCAAGACAATTGAGAAGATACTGAGTTTATAGAACACAAACTTAGAAAAGATAATTGTTTCTGGCCTTGGAGACAAAATGACAAAAGGTCATTTTATGAGGAAAAGTTCTTTCACGCTTCATGAGAAAACCAAACACAAAATACTTGCTTTCTATGCACTAGTGAGAAACCAAGTTCACAGGAAAAGATAACCAGTACTGACCCTAAAATACTGCTGAAGACCAGTGCTCAGGGACCAGGATGCAAACCAGATATTTCACCGCTCTCTGGGAAATCCACCAGTTGGCCAGGCAAAGAGCCAGCGAGATGTAAGGGCAAACGCAGCAGGGATGAGATGCCTCATCCCTCCACAGCCTTCCTGTACATTCAGTCATGGATATGAACCACCACTGGATGAAGAAAAGGAGGAACAGGGCTAAGATGTAAGGGGATGAGGATGCTAGCACATGCAAGAAAGGGTATCAGTGTCTGTAATATGTTTAGTGTTTTTTTTCTTTTAAAATCCTGTTATCCACCTGAAGTAGAAAGAGTCTGGTAAGTTCCTGTTCCTAAGTACAATCTGGGGACACGTGAGCTCTTTAAATTCAGTGGGGGTTTTGAGCTGTTCAGTTTTTATAAAATTTTACTATTTGAAGTTGTTCCTGTAGTTTCTAGTGGTGATTTTATCTGTTGCCTGGTAGCAGATATTGTGCCAGATAAAGTCCATTTGTTACAAACTTATCCTATAGCTTTGACCATGTACAACACACAGCAGTGGGCTTTTTTCTTCCATAAACTGTTTATAGAATCACCACAAGTGAAATTGAAAAAGACACTGAAATGTCTTGTCTAGTCCTTTGTATAAGACAGGCAAGGAAGTTGCGCAGATTTCTCTTCCATTTAGCCAGCTGATGTGAGTGTGGCTACAATGGAAATGCTACAGTTGTAAAATTTCACGTGAAGACATAAGACTCCAAAAGAAACAAAATCCACCTTGTTAATTAATTTAAGTGACTCTTATTTTCTCTCATTTTTAAATTTAATTCTACATGAGTTTGTCTATCAGGATAAGATTACATGAAAAATAATAACCAGACTATCCAGTCATCATTGTTACAGTATTTTATAAACTGCTAAAGTTTTCAACAATAAACTGTGAATAGTGGATGACAACACATCAGGAGGTCTAGAAAATGTTGTAAAACGGATTTTCTATGGGATAATGGAAACGTTCTGACTAGGATTTGCAGTGAGTTTTGTATGAATGCATTAACCCAAGAGAAGGAAATCATGTAAAAACCAGGTGATTAGTATAACTTATCTGTATAGGTTGCCTGTATAGTGAAGAGTGAGGGGCTCTAGAAGGTGATTCTTGCCTATTCTGGATTTCTGTGTTAGGAGGAGGTAAATTTCTGTCTGAAAATTTTAGTAATGCTCTATTGATTATAGGGAATTTAGAAAAGCAGATCTGAATAAATGTTTAGCTTTGGATATGTGAGTCAATGGATAGGTCTTTAGGTCTGAGAACAAAATTCCTGATGGGTGTCTGTAAGGTTAATTTACAATATTTGAAGATTTCCAGGACTCAGTATCTCAATCTGGCAAGCTAGTGAGTTCTATTTCTGTTCAGTATAATTTGGTTTTTAATTCTCAAAGAAGAGGTACAGTCAGTCATGTGGATATTTATTTTTTTCTAATACTCCTCTTATCTACAAATACCACATGCTGTGGCAAAACAATTCAGCTTGTTTTTATTTGCCAAGAGTAGAAAGAAGATCTGGTAAATTACTTCAGAACTGGAAGTGTCCAGCTGTTACTGGATAAGGGACTTGCACTGTGGAAGTAACAATCCACATTTAACTCCTTAGCAATCCAGGTGCCGTATCAAATGCCTTCCTCATCCTGGAAGCAAACTATTGCAAGTGAGATGATGAACTATCTGAAATTGGTCTTGCAAAATTTCATTAAGAGGGGTTCACTGTGGTGTCAGTGGAAATTTCTGCTGGCATATTGCTAGGCTCTGATAATTGAAATACCATCTGCTCTCAAATACTGAAACAAATTTGGAAAGACTGATCTAATTCATGTACCTATTCCCAAACAGCTTCCAACGGGATTTTCTACCTGACAAAATGATGGTAGAGAGACAAACTCCAGTCATTTTGGGCATATTTGTAGGGTCTTTCCTTTGCATGATGGAGAGCTGTTTGCGCTGACACCCATCAATTGCTATTCGCATATGAAAAACACACTGCTGGACCATGCACAAGTTCTTGCTTGCATCAGCAGTGTAAGCAATGGTGCTACAACAACTCTGAAAATGCAGCCTGTGTTAGGAAATCTGAGAATTTGAGAAAGCTGGAAGTAGGATTTGATCGCAGCTAGCTGCTTCTGTCAACTACAGAGGAAACCTCTTCCTCAGTTATGTTTCCCTTAATATTTGGAAGTATGTTAAGACCCACCAAATCAAACACCCTTCAGGTTTTCTTGGAATCAATTGCTTTCTGCAACTTCTCTTTGAAACAGCGTATAGTAGAATGACTCTAAAATATCAAAAATGACATTTCAGCAAAAGCATTTCAAATGCTTCTGAGAAAAAAACTTTTTTTGGGTCATGTGGTGTAGTAATCACTTTAATTATAAATATAGTGATTCTCAGTGGCTAAAAACTAGTAGTTGGGGTATAAAACAAAAAAGAAAAGGAAGGAGTCACTTTTTTAAACGAAATACAGAAAATTTTTATCTCTGATTATGATGAGAGCTTAGATCTGAGTCTCTTGGTTTGTTTCTGGTTTTAAGGTCAATAAACAGGTAACCTAAGAGATCAGAATGAAACCGAATGAGATTCCTGTCCAGTCTCAGGCTGGATGCTTGCCTGTCCTCATTGTAAAAATGCCTCACAATGCTAATTGGAGTGAGGGCACACAGACAACTTTTTCTTAAGATAAAATTAATTCATGCCACACCTGCACCCCAGAGTCTCATATTGGTCATTTGGATCCACTGAAATCTTAAACATCTTGTGTGTGAATGCAATTGAATTCAAATGCTGAAGAGTAACTTGTGACTTTCCTCAGCTTTTTGCAGTTTTTAAACTTGTTTTTAAAACTGCTTTTCCTCCCCAACTTTAAGACAGGACTCACCAAACCCCTGAGACATAACATTCTGACCCATCTTAAAGAAACACAGAACCAAAACAGCTTCACACTTTGTAATGAGTGGCACATACCATCATGAGAGCTGGTATATGTACCTACAAGAATATTTCCCTATATCTTTGTGCAAGATCCCTTTTGTTCAGGTGAAATACACATAGCTATCAAGAAGTCTAACTGAGCAAATATTATTCACTAAATCCCCATGATCTAGGGATACAACACATTAGAACAATAGGTGTAACTGAAATGGAAATGGTACCAAGAATAGTGAGGAAAAACCCAAAATTCTTTGGTATAATAGATTACTCTCCTCTCTTAAATATTCTGTTCACATGGCTGAGTTTCCATTTTCCATTGTTTATTATCTACAGTATTCCATGACTACAAGAATTTTTACCAACATAAAAGATTTTAAACTAACCTGTTTTTCAGAGCATCACTCTATCAGGAATTTATATTCTAAATATAGCGTATTTTACACAGGTGACAGTACTAAATGATATAATAATAAAACTTCCTCTATCTTTTGTTCAGAAATTGTAAGAATTAAGTCAAGAATATATTTGGGACTAAGTGGCCCTTTTTGAAAAGGGTGTACATGTCCCAGTCCAATATCGGGGAGGGTTCTTAAACATTCCCAAGAGCAAGATTAAGACACAAATGAGGTCAGATGCCGTACAACCTTATGAACTTTATTTTCTGTAACAACTGATAAGATCAATGGGACAGAGAAAAGAAAGGAGAAGGTCAGAATCCCAAAGCAAGAGAACAATAGAGATGCAGCTAATTACTACCACCACAACCAGGGATCCAGCGATGTTCTGTCGGCTCGTTCTTGGTGCCGAAGATGTTCTGCATTCCTGGCTCCGTCGAAGTCTCCAACAAGCAGCATCCCGAGAGAAGAGTACGCAGTCCTTTTATAGTCCCCATCCCCACAATTTAGTCTGCCCATTTCCACGGGGCTTGTTGTAGTATGTGCTGCCCCATGGTCCTCCATGAGCGCATGCCCAGGTGTTCATGGTGGTTGTGCTGGCGAGGGGTTGACCTGTGATGCCTTCAGCCTCTGAACGTCTTCCTCACCGTCGTTTCCTCTCCACCTGGCTCGCACGCAGGTGCAACTTGATAGGTGTTGCCAAGGCTGCTGTTGTTCTAGCCTTGGGCGGATGTCAGGGGCTATTTGTCTCCCTCAAGCATACTCCTTCACAACAACGGGATGCTGAGGCCAGGAAGTGGTAGTTGTGAAGCAGCAATGTTGAGACAAACAATCCAAAAGGTCCCTTACAGTACATCAGTGTTAATCTTCAGCTGTTGGTAAGACTGGCTATGTTGGCTAGGTGTATATTGGCTGTAAAGGGACGATGAAAGGATGACAAAAGAGCGATTATCTCCAATGCCTCATGTTCTGAGATTTTTTTTGGCTGCTGTCAAGATCAGGTTATACAAAGACACAACGTCATTGGGACTGAGAAGGAAAGTCTCTCCACAGCACATATCCATGTATCCACAGCTATCCACAGCACATGGGCGGTTGGGTCTGGGCCCACTCTCTGACTATGATAGATCATGGTGGGGAGAAAAGATGCAAATGAGAAGCTTCTTGCTAGTATGGAGCAAAAGAGAAACGGTGGCATACTGGACATGTCCAAGAGCATTTTGAAGGCCCGAGGTTGAGAATTGTCCAGGACTGCCTCTGGAAGCCTGTATTACTTGCCAAGAGACACAGACTGCCCAAAATGCACCTCTCCACACATGGAAAAATAACTGACATTCTGGCATTACAACTAAATGCAGGTTTCTTCTCTGGAAGGTGTTTCAGTGCTGTTAAAAGTAGTAATAACACATTTGAATGTACAAAATTATTCTAGGAACATTTTGTGAAAATATTCAAATTAATGCAGGCATTTTCTTGAATGGAAACAAATGAAGATTTGCAGACCCATACAGGACTCAGACCCCTAGGTGTTATTTCTGTGAATGTATATGCACCAGCTGAACTTTAAGTGTCCAGTGGAAATCCAGGGGAATTTCTTGTGGAATAGCATTACCTGCAAAATAAGTGTATGCAGATAAGGGTCTAAAAAAGAAAAATAAAGAAATAATTATGTAAGTAGAGGAATATAAACTCAGAAGAACACCAGATTTAAGGGTAAATAGAAACACAGTTTTCAAATGCTTAAAGGTGAGGGTGACATCATTTTGAATTTTAGTGGGAGATGCAATTGTGGTTGGGCCAGAAAACTTTGAAATACTTGTTATGGTGGAAGAAATATATCTACATGTGATGAAGTGATTTGGAAATCTCATTCACTATCATATTTTCTTTTGAATATCTCATATGAGATACACATTAGCAAGGAAATGCATTAATTTGTCACGTTATTACAATATTGAAAAGATTCCTGTAGCAATACATTGAAGTAGTCAAAACAAATGGAAGTCAATAAATTTTAAAACTTTAATATAAATAGGTAGTGTCCAATAATATACACACTGCTCAGAAAGATAATGTAGTTAATATTTAATTATTAGAACTTACCATCAATTATTAAACATGAGTCCATTTCCACATCAGAGGCATTTAAGGGTCAACTTTCACTAGAGACTAAGAAATACTAAATGGTTTTAAAAGTCACTGTCTGCCCAAACTAATATCTTCAGAGTGAGTCATTCTAACATATTTAGCTCATAAATATCAGCATGCAAACAGTTCCTGAAAATACATTTATATCACAGTGAATCAAAGCTTTGTCTTTAAACTCACAATAAATCATAACACATGTCTTACAAAAACAGTTCAGTTAACCATTACATAATCTTTCACAGAATATGGAAGATTTCTTGTAAAATTTAATTATTTCCCCATTAATTATGGGGATTTTTCTTTTCCTAAATGAATCATTTCTACTCCATGGAGCCAGATTCCCATATAATTTTACAAGGTACATCTGTGTCTGATTCCTAGCTGAGGGAATCAGATAGTAAAGCATAGGAAAGACAAACTCTGTTTCTCAGGACTGCTTTTGAGTTTCTAACGGCTAGTTACACTCCTTCTTATGTGTCCTGACACAATGCAGTGCTTATTTGCTTATGTCTTATTTCTGTCCCCTTAAAAAAAGTAACTACCCTACTCCTGACAATGGGATTCAACTTGGTATTCCTCATCAGTTGGTCATGCCTTATTATATTGCTCCCTGCTGGACAGAAGCAACATCTCACTTTCAAACTTTGGTAATACAGTCAAAGCAGTTTCCTCTTGTCCCTTTAAGGTCACTGGAGAGAAATGGGAGATTATGATCTGATCATCCTATGTTAGATGTCTGCCTGATGAAGAGACGCACCACTCCCTGGAAAGCACTGTTTGTAATGACTTGACCTCTGTTGACTGTAAAGGGAGACCAGAGTGACTATTTCAGTAAACACCCACATTGTAGATGTTATATATATAGTCGGACATATCTCAGTTTAGTTCACTGCTCTAGCTCCTAAATCTCTTAAAAATTATTGCAGGTTTTTTTTTTTTCCAGTCCTTAATCTGTCTTGCCTGTAGAGGAGAGAAGGAACAGCCTTATTTTATGCTTTCATGAAACAAACAAAATATAAACAAAGGCATGAAACTGTGGCTGGAGTTCATCTAAAATTAAAGGCTCAGTTTAAAATGCTCATCTGAAATTAAACGCTTCATTAAAATGGAATGTTAAAAAGGTGCCATTTAACCCTTTTTTAAAATATGTGTTTCTAAACAAATAATGGGTTTAAAATTTAAAATAAAAATAAATTGTTTTACTTTCAAAATGTCATAATAGAATATTTGACTTCTAAGAAATGTGTCACATTTCCTTCACTTTTTTAGACAATTAGGGAAATTGTCTGAGTCTCATGCCTTTTCTCCCAACTACATTTTTCATCCATTTTACTCTCCAACAAAAACAATCTTGCCCGCTTTCTGACTATAACACAAATAAGAGAGAAGAGAATGTCTGCAGCCCATCAACATGACAGAGACAATATTCAATAACAAGGAAGATCTCTAAAATCTTTCCTAGAATCTTTATCAGATCTGAAAAATCCTTTGTCTAGTTTGGACTGACAAATTGGTACCAGATAGGGATTGTCTGTATTGCTGTCTTGCTTTCTCTGTTGACCAGATATTTCATCTGTTTGCTGGGAATGAGGAGCTAGTCAGCCTACAAATTGAACATGCTACTGGGTAAGTCTAGAAACATTCATCCTTCTCTACATTGGCCAATAAGTTTCCAAATTACAGAAAACAGCTGAAGCAAAAGAAGACAAATCAGAGAATCAAAGCCACACTCACAGAAACGGCATGCAGATTCCTAGGTCTTGGAATTTTTTGATGTACACTAAAACTGGATGGGATAACAAGGGCGAGTTGGGTTGTTAACAAGAGTGATACTGGTAAATATCCCATGCTGTACTCAACAGGAGTCTTTTAAGAAAATGAGGTTTCAATGCAGTGTCATTAGGAACATTGTGGTCCCAAATCACAAATAAAACAGTGGAAGCATTCCAAATACTTCTACAATAGCTTCTATCTGTTTAGCTGTCTATTTAATTATCCAATATCTGTGAAGGGAGATCCCCATCCTTTGTTCCTTTAGGTTGCATGAAGGCAAAAATAATGTGTTGGCTATAAAAGTTGTGTCATGTACGTGTATACCAACAGTTAGTGACTAGAATCAATGAATAGAGAAGAACTGTATGCTAAAAATAAATACAAGATAAAAACCATGAAATGCTAGGGAACTGCATCAGTCTCTAGCATTTTTCTTCAGAATACAAGCTGTTTTGGAGCAAGTTTTCTGGAGACAGTTCTGGATAAAAGGATCAAGAAACTGGAAAACATACTTTAACTCAAGACTTGGAAGGAAGTAAAGGAAGGAAATGCAGCATTCTGCATTTGGTAATACTATTCAATACTTTATATACAAAATAGAGTGAGACTAGATATGCCTTGAAATACATAGTGATACAGATGTCATGCACTGGTGTCCTTTCTTCTTTCTTCTTCCCACCTCCAAATTTACACAGCTGAATTAAGATCTCTATGATCCTTGTATCAGCAGTAGATGTCTGGTCAGGCATCCCTTTTTCTGGAGGTTTTCTTACCCTCAGATCTGTTAGCAGGTCTAGTTCTCTGAGTGCTCCTCAACCTGTTTCAATCAAGAAGAGATGATTCAGAAAAGACCAGCATTTTCCTCTTCTCATTCCTGCTCAAGTGGATTAGGGAACAGTCACATGCGGAGCTCTACTGGCTGACTTGAGGGGACAGCAGGATCACAGTAGTGGTAAACTTTACTGTCAGGGTGGCTGTTTGTGAACCGCAAGTCTGTTTATAACTAGAGAAATTGGTTCAGATTACCCTGACCCTTGATTTAAATACCAGATTGAATTATTTTAAAACAGAGAGCATTTCGAGCATTTATAGCTCTTAAGCATCAGAATTAGAGTGCCTAAACAGGACAGACCAGCAGCATTGAGACAGGAAAAAAAAAAAAAAAAAAAGGAAAAAAAAGGAAAAGTGGAAAAAATAAAAACTCTCATATACCCTTAGAATTACCACTTCTGCATATGGACCCCTTTCCTTTAAAATTGGTGGCGAATCTGGCTGCAGGTTTTCAATAACAGTGGAATGGCAGTGTATTTTTGCTCTGAGAATTCATTCTGATGTTCCATTCTCAATGTCTAGTGTCCTGTGATTATAAGGTTCAGGACTAGTAAATGTTCTTCACTAGTAAAATCATGCTTAAATCACAGAATCATCAAGGTTAGAAAAGCCCTTGAAGCTCCTCCAGTCCAACCATGAACCTCCCCCTGAGCGTTCCCAACTCCCCCAGACCCCTCAGCGCTGGGTCAGCCCGACTCTTCAACCCCCCCAGGGATCCCGGGGACTCCCCCCTGCCCTGGGCAGCCCATTCCAACGCCCAACAGCCCCTTCTGCACAGAAATCCTTCCTCAGAGCCAGCCTGACCCTGCCCTGGGCAGCTTGAGGCCATTCCCTCGGGGCCTGGCGCTGGGGCCTTGGCTCCAGAGACTCATCCCCCCTCTCTGCACCCTCCTGGCAGGGAGTTGCAGAGGGCCAGGAGGTCTCCCCTCAGCCTCCTCTTCTCCAGACTGAACCCCCCCAGTTCCCCCAGCCGCTCCCCAGCAGACCTGTGCTCCAGACCCTGCCCCAGCTCCGTTGCCCTTCTCTGGACACGCTCGAGTCATTCAATGGCCTTTTTGGGGTGAGGGGCCCAAAACTGAACCCACTCATCGAGGGGCGGCCTCACCAGTGCCGAGCACAGGGCTCAGATCCCTTCCCTGTCCCTGCTGGCCACGCTGGTGCTGACACAAGCCAGGATGCCATTGGCCTTCTTGGCCCCGTGGGCACACTGCTGGCTCATTATCAATCCCCCCCAGGTCCCTCTCTGACTGGCAGCTCTCCAGCCACTCCTCCCCAAGCCTGTAGCGCTGCTGGGGGTTGTTGTGGCCCAAGGGCAGCCCCCGGCATTTGCCCTGAGTGAAACTCCCCCAGTTGGGCTCAGCCCATGGCTCCAGCCTGTCCAGGTCTCTCTGCAGCCTCCCTACCCTCGAGCAGATCAACACTCCCACCCAGCTGGGTGTCGTCTGCAAACTGACTGAGGGGGCACTCGATCCCCTCGTCTAGGTCATCAGTAAAGATGTTGTGGAGGTTTGAACTCAGGCGGCAGCCAGATGCTCTGTGGCCGTTCACCTCCCCCTACCCGCTCTGGTAAGATAGAGGAGGGACAAAAGAAGAGAATGTGTGGGTTGAATAAAAAGAAAGATTTACTAAATATAACAAGAGAACAACAGTAACAATAGTGAGTTCAAAAAGAAAATGGGTAAAATGCAACAGTGGCTTACTGAACGCAGCGACTGCCCCCCCGCAGCAACAACACGGGCCGATGAACAGACGGCAAGTGCGAGAGAGAGCGAGCCCGAGAGCGAGCCCATCCACCCGGGCATGACATCACATGGTATGAAATACTCCAATGAAAATTAACTCCATCCTGGTCGAAACCAGGACAGTCTCCACCCCTTATTCAATACCATTGACGTTATGATCAGGTTTCCAAATACATCTTAAGGTATCACCATTCCCCTTTTTTTTTTTTTTTTTTTTCAGGTCTCACAGGTATCATTCCCTTAGTCTATGGGACTAATATTTGCTGAGGACAGCGCTGACTTGCACGGCGTGAGCAAGGCCGGGTTTTGCGCAGGGTCGGGGTTAGCCACACTAGAAGGAAACGTTTCTCATATTCATGGATTACCTGTGCAATAAAATCCATGGTTAAGTCCATCCCTCGGTCACGAGCCCATCCATATGTTGCATCTCTTCCCTGATGGTGTGACAAGTCATGGGCCCAGCGAGCCATAAATTGTTCACCCTTATGTTGCCAGTCCAGATCTACTTGAGACACCTTAATCTGATCAAGCCTGATCTGCCTGTTGGTTGTTCTGATGTTCTTCAGTGGGCTGATTCTTGGGTACATGAGCATCTACATGGCGTACTTTCACAACCAGGTTCTCTACTTGAGCAGCAATATCTTGCCATAATTCAGCAGCCGAGATGGGTGTGCCTCTGCACTGCCAGTTGCTCTGTTTCCACTGCTGAACCCCCCCCCCCCCCGCCCCCAGTGCATTTGTCACCGTCCATGAGTCAGTACAGACATAGAGCACCAGCCACTTTTCTCGCTCAGCAATAGCCAAGGCCAACTGAATGGCTTTCACCTCTGCAAACTGACCCGATTCACCTTCTCCTTCAGCAGCTTCAGAAACCCGTCATGTGGGGCTCCAAACAGCTGCCTTCCACCTTCCATTTTCTCCCACAATGTGATAGGACCCTTTAGTAAACAGGGCACATCGCTTCTCATTATCTGGTAGCTCAGTATGTGGAAGGGCCTCTTCAATACGTGGTGCCTCTTCCTCTGGTGCCATTCCAAAATCTTTGCTTTTTGGCCAATTTGTGATAATTTCCAATATTCCCGGATGGCTGGGGCTCCCTCTTTGAGCCCCTTGTGTGATTAATGTGACCCATTTAATCCATGTGGCATCAGTTGCATGGTGTGTAGAGGGGACACTCCCTTTGAACATCCAGCACTGGCAATCAGCGAGCCAGGAGGAGCTGTGCTTCAGTCCCAATCACCTCTGAAGCAGCTCGAACCCCTTCATATGCTCCCAGTATCTCTTTTTCAGTTGGAGTGTAGCAGTCTCCTGATCCTCTGTATCCTCGACTACTAAACCCCAGTGGTCGACCCCATGTCTCCCCTGGTGCTCTCTGCCAGAGACTCCAGGTAGGGCCATTCTTCCCGGCTGCAGTGTAGAGAACATTTTTAACATCTTGCCCTGTCCAAACTGGCCCGAGAGCTATTGCATGAAATATTTCCTGTTTAATTTGTTCAAAAGCCTGTCGCTGCTCTGGACCCCGTACAAAATCATTCTTTTTCCAAGTCACTTGATAGAGAGGGCTTACAATCTGACTGTAATTTGGAATGTGCGATCTCCAGAAATCCACAACACGCAAGTGTCCTGGTTCAGCGAGGATAGGGTTAAGTTTCTCCCAAACAGGGGGAAGGGATCTCCAGCTGGGTTATTCATACCATGCTGATGTCAGGTCCAGCGTGGCAGCACGGGAATTTTTCCTTTATGGCTTTGGTCATGGGAAGCATGCGTGGTGGGCTGGCTGTGTTGATCGCGGTATTTATCTGTATATCTTTGGTCTTGTTTACTTTTATTACTGTTTATTGTTGTTATTATTGCTATTGTTGTTCAGATAGTTTATTACACTGTTGTATTAAATCTTTCCTTATTTTAACCCCGGGGTTTGTAGTCTACTCGGTCCAAGGCTGGGGGAGGGAAAACGGAAACATGGTCTCCAGTCCCAGCAGGGTCTAAACCAACACAGCCTTTTTTGGCGCACCAACGTGGGGCACAAGAGAGTTGAAATAGGGTTCAGAAAAGGGAGACACCCTGACCAGAGTGTGTTGGAGCAATCTGTTGGGTGTAGTTTTCTCTGTTTGTACTCGTATTGTTTGATAAGAAAATGTTTGCAATGCTGGGCTGCTTGCTTGCGTGGTGGGGCTGCATTAATCCTTATATCCAGTGTATGATCCCAGTGCTAATATTTGTTGTTAGTGGAAAATGTGTAAAGGGTCTTATTTTGCTATACTGGATCCTGACTGCTTATAATGTGTTTGTATCGCTGGGGGGGGGGGGCAGGCCGGTACCTGTTTGCCATTTGGGCTTTTGTTAGGGGTCTCACCCCCTCTATGGGTGAGCCAGGGGAAGAGATCCTCTCGGGTTTTGGGAGTTTCAATTATCCTTGGAGCCTGCAGGCAGTGCTTTTGCGGCACAATGATTTCTGGCTGTGTCAGGTCTTGTTTTGGCCATGCGGCACTTCTCTAACAATAGCAGTGCCCGGAAACCTGCCCCGAGGTCAGATAATAGTGAGTGGCAAGGGCTGTGGGAAAAGATGGGCGAAGACCTGAGTCGGTGGGCACCCCCAATGCTTTGGAGTTTCACTCCCGAACAAGTGCAGAGCCCTGAGAAGCTGATGGAGTGCTTAGAAAGGGTGTGTTACCAAGCTGGCAACACCCAGGAGACACAAATCGCTGCAATGTGTTGGGGACTTGCCCATGCCTACTGTGTCCTCTTTAATACCACCCACTGCCCTCCGGGGGGAGAAAAGGCTACAGAACCTGAGAGTGAAGTTACTGGTACAGTATCCGGGCCGGGGGAACAGGCAGAAGCAGTATCAGTCGCCTCCACCAGCACAGCGACTGGGCCAGAGAGCCAGGCAGTGCCAGTGTCAGTCGCCCCGATACAGAAAACAAAATATACCAGAATGTCAGCTGGCAAAGTGGGGGATGGGGATGAGCCAGGCCCAGCACGGGAACAGGAGGAAGGGCCAGAGGTGATCGTCCGATCTCTGTCCCCGACTGAGTTGCGAGATATGCGGAGAGATTTCAGCCACCTGGGAGGCGAGCAGATTTGCCCCTGGCTGCTCCGATGCTGGGACAATGGAGCCAGTGCTTTTGAGATGGAGGGGAGAGAGGCCAGGCAGCTGGGGTCTTTGGCCAAGGACGCTGGCATTGATAGGGAAATAGGGAAGCAGGCTCAAACCCTCAGCCTTTGGAAGCGACTCCTGCTCAGTGTAAGGGAGAGGCACCCCTACAAGGATGATATCTTATGTCAGCTAGGCAAATGGACCAGCATTGAGAAAGGCATCCAGAACCTCAGGGAACTGGCTGTGTTTGAGATGATCTATGGTGATCTGAATAATGAGCAGTCACCCATGGACCCAGATCAGGCCCCTTGCACACACCTGATGTGGCGAAAGTTCCTGAAGAGCGCACCAGAAGCGCACTCGAAAGCATTGGCAATAGTGTCCTGGTGGACAGACACCCACACTCTGACAGTGGATGGAGTGGTTGGCCAGCTCCGGCAATATGAGGGAAATCTCCCTTCATCTCAGCATTCCCTGGTCTCAGCTGTGGAGGAACTGTCTCAGAGGGTCCAGAGAGTGGAAGAGGACATGTCCTATGTTCCACCTGCACGGGCTGATGTCTCAGTCATTAGAAGTAAACGTTTCCCCACCCAAGAGAAAGGCAGCAGAAGGCACACACCACGAGGCACCCTGTGGTTTTTCCTCCGCAACCATGGAGAAAACATGAGGAGGTGGGATGGACAGCCCACTGCTGCCCTAGCTGCACGATTAGAGCAGCTGAAAGGGAAGACCATCACAAAAGGGGAGTCCTCCAAGAGGAGCGCAGCTCCAGTGTCCAGTCAGAAATCCCCCAGACAGAACAGAATGGCCAACGTTATGTCTGACCCTCTTGAGGGGACAGTAAATCATTCTTACAAGAAGTGAGTGATGCTGAGCAGGATTAGAGGGGCCCTGCCTCCAGCCAGGTGGAGGAAAGGGATAATCGGATTTACTGGACAGTGTGGATCCGATGGCCTGGCACGTCAGACCCACAAGAGTATAAGGCTTTGGTGGACACTGGCGCTCAGTGCACCCTGATGCCATCGAGCTACAGTGGGGTTGAATCCATCTGCATCTCTGGAGTGACAGGGGGATCCCAACAGCTGACCCTACTGGAAGCTGAAGCGAGCCTGACTGGGAGGGACTGGCATAAGCACCCCATTGTGACTGGCCCAGATGCCCCATGCATCCTGGGCATAGACTACCTCAGGAGAGGGCACTTCAGAGACCCAAAAGGGTACCGGTGGGCTTTTGGTGTAGCTGCCCTGGAGGAGGTTGAACAGTTGCCCACCTTACCCAGCCTCTCAGAGGATCCCTCAGTGGTGGGGCGGCTTAAGGGTGAGGAGCAGCGAGTGCCGATTGCTACCAGGACGGTGCACCGGCGGCAGTACCGCACCAACCGAGATTCCCTGGTCCCCATCCGTCAGCTGATCCGTCAGCTAGAAAGCCAGAAGGTGATCAGCAAAACTCACTCACCCTTCAACAGCCCTATATGGCCAGTGAGAAAGCCTAATTGCGAATGGAGGCTGACTGTGGACTACCGTGGCCTGAATCAAGTTACGCCAGCGATGAGTGCTGCAGTGCCGGACATGCTAGAGCTCCAGTATGAACTGGAGTCAAAGGCAGCCAAGTGGTACGCCACGACTGACATTGCTAACGCGTTCTTCTCCATTCCAATAGCGCCAGAGTGCAGGCCACAGTTTGCGTTCCCTTGGAGAGGCATCCAGTACACCTGGAATTGATTGCCCCAGGGGTGGAACCACAGCTCCACCATTTGCCATGGACTGGTCCATACTGCACTGGAGAAAGGTGGGGGTCCAGAACACCTTCAGTATACTGATGACATCATTGTATGGGGGGACACAGCTGAGGAAGTCTTTGAGAAAGGGAAGAAGATAATTGAAATCCTCCTGAAGGCCGGCTTTGCCATTAAGCAAAAGAAAGTCAAGGGGCCTGCAAGAGAAATTCAATTCCTAGGAATAAAATGGCAAGATGGGCGTCGCCACATCCCAATGGAGGTGATAAACAAGATAACAGCCATGGCCCCACCAACCTCTAAAAAGGAGACTCAGTCTTTCCTGGGTGCTGTGGGGTTCTGGAGGATGCACATCCTGAACTACAGCCTGATTGTGAGCCCTCTCTACCATGTAACCCGCAAGAAGAACGATTTTGAATGGGGCCCTGAGCAACAACAATCCTTGGAGCAGATTAAACGGGAGATTGCCCAAGCAGTAGCCCTCGGGCCAGTCCAGGAAGGGCAGGAGGTTAAGAACATGCTCGACACCGCAGCCGGGGAGAATGGTCCTACCTGGAGCCTCTGGCAGAGAGCACCTGGGGAGACCTGAGGCCAACCTCTGGGCTTTTGGAGCCGGGGATACAAAGGCTCTGAAGCTAATTACACACCAACTGAGAAGGAGATACTGGCAGTGTACGAAGGAGTTCGAGCTGCCTCAGATGTGGTTGGCACTGAAACACAGCTCCTCCTGGCACCCCAACTGCTGGTGCATTATTAAATCTGCTTTGAAGAAGCATAATTTAAGGAGATAAGGATAAAATTCATCTGACCAGATACAGTTGTCTGCAACATAGACAACTTTCACAGTTACTTGGCTCTCCTTTTTGTGAACAGAGAGAAAAAGGATCTTCAAGAACGGAGTTCGTCTTGTAGAAAGCTAGATGGCCAATGTACATTAGCTGAGTTGTACCTTAATGATCATCACTGAAGAAATCTGAAGTCAATTATGATAAACCCTACCTTTTGCAATTGTCTGAATCCAAACAGGAAAAATATCTGAGAACCAGAAGAGCACTGAGGTGTGTAAATGCCTTCTTTAACCCTTAGGCAAACTATTCCATTTCTACAAATTTAAATCTACAGCCATTTTAATAACTAAGCACAGAAATTAAATCTTCTTCTGAAGCTTTTTTCTGAACCTCGGCCCCTATTTCACTGTGATGGTTGTCCTTGGTCTGCTTAGATTATTCATAATCTAAGTGAATAACAAAACAAGCTGAGTAGCTCTACATGGAAGCATTGGTTGGCTTTTCATTCTATTAAACACTGTATTTGATGATTACCTGTGCAAATGATCTGCGAGGTGTGAGGGGAACAAACAAACAAATTCCTGACTTCTAATCAATAAAGTGCAACTTCTGAAATCATGATGTGGCATCATTTAAAGAGTATCTTCAAGTCCTCCTTTTTACTGAGATTCCCTTTCACCTTCTCTTCACCCAGCCTTCTGTGTGATAGACTCCTGTGGGCTTCTTACTAGCTATGTAGGACTGAAATGCCCTTGTCCTAACTGGGGAAGATTTGAGTATTATTCTCTATTTACAAATGAAATAACTTATTTCTCTGCTGGTCTAATTATGACAACTGTGCAAGCAAGAAAGAAGTTTTGGAGTATATATCCCTTCTGCCCTTGACTATCATGTTCATGATGAAGTGACTCCAGTCCTTCCTAAATCATCTGAAGTGGGAGTGGTAGTAGCAGCAGCTGCAACATGACTTTGTGCCAGGTGTGAGATGAGAAATTCAGCTTTCTGGATTGTTTTTCTTTCATTGAAAGTTGTTGCCCATGTTCTAAAAAAAAAAAAAAAAAAAAGGAGCAACATTTGTGTAGAAGCAGCCTGTGGGCCACCTGTTAGTCAGGACTGTCTTAGATGGAAGCAAGGTGACAAGAGACTTTCTGCAGGTAACAAGACATTTTTCAGCCTGGTAGTTGTGCAGCTCCACAGGACCTTTTTTGTACAGCAGATGTTACAATTTCCCTCTGGTCAATGAACATTTAAGTGCCAAGGGTATTTGGTTGTATGGCATGGAAATGAAATAGAAATTCTGCCGGACTTCCCATTCTCTCTAACAACATCTAAACTTTCTGAGGAAAACCATCCTGATATAATTTAAATTCCTAACAGAGAAATATTGGCCATTATTCTCTAGTTAAAACACCATAAAAAAATCCCCAGAGTCATAAAGCAATAATAATAATGCGGTGTATATATAACATTATGCAATTAAAATTATATACCTGCACACACAATGATTGCGATTTTATCAAAGGTTGTTTATCTCTTAGTTCTCCCAATTCTAAAATCATTTTCTGTAAAAGCATCACCCCTAGTCAGCAACAGGATTGAGCTTTATCTTTCCGTGCCTCAGCTGCTAGAGAGCTAACATACACTGTGCTCTATAAAGTTCGCATAAATCATAACTGCTAATATAGAACACCAACACAACAGATAGCTACTTTGCTGAACTCTTGGAAAATGATGAAGTTATCAAGTCTATGGAGATCTCCTTGTCAGCATTTCAAACAAATTAGCAATGCTTTAACATTCAGAGTACAGACAGAGTGTAATTAGTACCTAACACACTACCTATGAGAAGTGGAAATATCTGTGACCGAATGCTGTGAGGAAAGCCCATGGATTTGAATAGTTCAAATGACTCTTTTAAACCAAAATTAAAGCGTGTAATGTATAGTCACTGAAGTATGCAGAAAACAGCCTGATAAAATGTTCTGTTTCTAAAGGATTCCGTCAGAAAATGTCAGGTACAATATGATGGTCTGTGCCAGCAGAGATATTTGTTTGTTTATGCATGTATGTATGTATGTATGTATCTATCTATCTATCTGTCTGTCTACCTATTTAAATGTATGTAAGGGACAAGTATGTTACACAGATATATACAGAGAGAGGACATTAATGCGGGCATCTACTATGAAACGTGAGGTAGAACATAGAACAGGCAAGTCCCCATGCTCCCAACTGTTTGAAAGCTTTTAGGAGGTCTGTGTTTTCACTGTATAGAAAATACCTTCATCCACTGCCCACTCAGGTTTCTCAAATGATCTCCTGTGCAACTATTTAATGTCCTCTCAGGTTTCTCAAGCAGTTTCCCTGAGGTCTCCAATCCACTGTATTCACATATGTAACACCTGAGATGGGGACTATTCATATCGCCTAACTCTCATTTCACAATTTAGGACAATAATCTTTCTTGTCTCTCTCTCTCTAACCATCTAGCAATTCAGGTTCTGTGAACTACTTTCTAGAGAAGATCATCTCTCACCCTTGACTACAGAAAACACCTATAAAGTCATCCAGTGCTGTTCTCCACCCAAAAGGATAAAATAAGCACCATTACAAATTGCTGTATGACTATACGTTATGATGTGTAAACTTATTGTCATGATAACGGCAAACACCATAAACTATATAATATATCTTTGTTATTCATAGCCTCAAAATATTAGCTGGCATACACAGTTTAGTAGCTACAGCAACACTGAGAAATTTAAAATTAATGGTCCTTATTCTGTTAGTACAAAAAAGTCAAGGACTGAACACTATGAAGCACTAACAGAAAGAGCCTGTTTGGAGGATTAACGACTAACTGATGGAAAAATAGGTGCTGGAGTTCACATTCCCCACCCTGATAGTGTTTGTCCCTGGACACAAGGGAGCTGTTAGGGACTCAAAATAAAAACATTATTTCTCTTGAGTAGCAACCAAGAGGCATGAAATTTCCAGTTTCCATGAAATGTCCAATTTGCTCTTATTTTTCTCTCAACCACTGAATGTTTTTATTTTTAAAATCACTCCAATAACCTTAACACTGTCCCAGAACGGGGCTAATAGTCTATGGTAATGACTTATTTATCTCTACACACGGACAAATATTGACAGAGTACATGCACGTAGGAACTTGCTATGACCCATGGTATGCCTCCACCCCAATTTTTATTACCAATACATGTGGTAGGCTTTTTATCAGAGTTAAATACCTTAATATTGTTTTATGCTGTGCACACAGTGGCTGAAAGCCCAAGAAAACATATCTAAATGGTTCAAGTTTGAATGTTACATGGCTATTCTGAGGTCGCTCGTATCAGTATCTAAACTGCTTTTAAATTAAAAGTGCTAAGGAGGAGGGAATGAGGGGACCTACAGCAGTATAACTAGGAAAGACTGCAGGTATTTGTTTTTTCCTACTTATACAGTATGTCAGGAACAATTTGCCAATATCAGTATTTGTCTGTGCATTGGAGAATTGCTCAGGGTGCTGTGTAGGAACAGAAGGGGTCTGAGTTTCAGGAGAGCTTCAGCTGATGTGACAGAACAAAGGGTTGAAGCCCTGAGACAGACACACTTTGCCAGGACCTGGCATAATTATAAGCCAAGAGGAACAAGGTACTGCCAAGTGGTAAACAAATGTGGGATAGGAATGCAACCAGTGCTTCACCTGGACTCAGTCTCAGCAGAAACATTTTTCACCAAGAGGAAGCTATTAACCCTTCAGAGCCAGGATGTGTGAGGGTGTTCATGCAGAAATTCAGAATAGCATGGGCACTGCAAAGAGTTTCTCTATGGCTTTCTACAGAAAATACCTGATAGATGATTGAGTATAGTATGGGCAAGGAGGTCAGCATCTTCTCCAGACACTCTGGGCAAGAAGCATGTGTCACGATTGATTTCATAGAATATCCTGGTAGTATAGGTAGATGCTGTGAAAATCTGGAGATCCTCTTTTCTGAAGTGGAAGAAAATATGTGAGAGTATGCTCAGCTGCTTTCTAGGGAAGGCATGATTATACATAATACAGCTATGGGTTTTAAATTTTTTTTTTTTTTTTTTTTATTGTACGGTCTGCAGGATGGGTCTCCTGTCTACGTTTTACTGCATCTGAATATTCATCTTAGTGGCAGTCTAAGCAGAGCTGGGGAATAACTCCAGCTGTTTCCCACTACCTTCACTACATATGCATTAACACGTATGCACCCAAGGATGAGAAGCAGCTTGTAAATCTCTGACACATCAGACTTTTTCCTCTGCTCCCAAACACACATACTGGATCACATCATGGGTGTATAAATCTGACATGCCAGATAGTGTGACAGATAACATATGTTCCTATGAGCTCTCATTTCCCAGCCTCAGGAACTGCTGGAATGTCTTTTTGAATTGCTGTTATCTCATATGCTTGGCCATTTCAAACACTGTGTGTATGTAGCACAATCTTTTTGAAGATTATCAAACAAAAAGCCCCACCGAAGTCATCTAGTCTAATTTTCTGCATAACATATATCATTGGTGTTTCCTGAATTAACTCTTGTTAAGTTAATATTTATTTGGGGGGGGGGAGGGGGAACAAATTAATGACAAAAAAAGTATCTTGTTTTGCATGTCTGAAGTCCCCCACAACTCAAAATTTCATAAAATCATTTTAGAACAAATTTCTATCCTGTTGCTGCTTTGACCTTGATATCCTTGTTAGTTATGGACTTTCCCCCCCTTTACTTAATCTGATAAAATGAGTGCCTATAAATGTACTTTTTGTATGACCAAGAGACAAGAGGGATTATTGATTTGACAACTTCTTGCTTTTAAACAAATACAGTTAAAAATTGTAATTTAAAAATTATTTTTATTTTTAACTACTCTTGGAGGTTTGTTTTTTACTATGTAAATTTTGATTATGATTCTACAGGTTAAATCAAATTGTGTTATGCTGGTTATTAAGCTGATTGTATCTTAACAACAAGGTAACTCATCCCATATTACATTGCTACAATTAGTTAACAATTGCTATTGTTAACTGAGAATTGATCCTTAGCTTACTGAAAGCACAAGGAATTTTCTTCTTGACCAAATGCATCTTTTTTTTTTTTTTTTTTTTTTTTCCATGACACAGATTGCATATATCCAGAGGAATAGGGTAAATCTTTGCAGAAGATTTGAAAACCTGTAAAAAATTAAGGATACAAACGATGAGGGATTTTCAAATTCCTCTCTCTTGACTGAATTCACAAAAACATGTAGGTGCTTTAAGTGGAATGTAGGTGTGATTTGTATTTGTAAAAGTATAAATAATCCTTAAAAATTTCCACTCAAGCTCTTACCACCCCACCTAAATGTTTAAATCCAATGGAGCCAAGCTTTTGAGTGTTGCTTCTTCACAGATGCCTAATCTTTTCTACTTAGTGGTCTTGCAAGTACCCTACTCTTGTGAGACCCAAGCAGATTTGTTTTTCTCACTCCTATAACCAGTGCAGAGCTTCAGGATGGGCTTTCCTCCAAACATCTCTCTTGAGTGATTTGTCACTTTTTGCAGTATGTGTTCTGCAAGGAATTCAGCACAAAATATAGCAAAACAATCTTCCTCTTCTATTTAATATTTCAATGAAAAGAGATCTGTTAATGCACGATTTCAATAAAAGATCTCAGTCTTAGAAAAAATTAGTTATTTTGGCTAGGACAGTGATGTGAGATGTTGATTTGATTTTTATTAGTCCCAGGAGGTGGGAGATGAAGTTGGTTTCTTTCCTCTGCCTGTAGACTTATGAACCCCCCACCTTTCATTTAAATATTCCTAATAATTTATACCCTAGGAAGGGAGGTATGACTAGTCTTTGATAGTGATATCATTCCTTAGTGGGGAAAAATCATGACAGATTAGTTTGGTGAATGAGCAAATGAGAGTTAAGACTATGCTCTAGGTCACTAAGTCAGCTACTGTATCCCAGGGAAAAAGCTAGCTAAGAAATCTAGTCCTACTTAAATTTCCCAGGCACCGCTTTGTTCTTCTAGAAGGATATTTTTAAGGGATTTGCAAGCTGGAAAACATTGACAACTTCTGCTTTGGCCTAAGGATTAGGAAACTGATCTGGTGGGTGAATCCTGTGTTCCAGCTCTTCTTTCATGACTGCTTTGCATCCTTTCAAACTACTGTTTTAAACTGATCTTATATGCAGCCCTTGAAGCAGGGAAAATAGGATTCTTTCTGACATGTAACTCCTAATGCCAAGGGTGAAGAGTATGATTCCCATTCACACATCATCAGGAAAAATGAGTGAGAGAGACCCCAGACCACAAAACACCCCATATGGTGATTCCTGTAAATATTTACTAAGTGAGGAACTAAGTGAATACACATCGACTGCAGTAAGTAGAAAACATGAGCCTTATGGAAACTCTACAGTCTGGAGCAGAACTGGTTTGAGGCACAAACTGGAAAGGGGTAGAGGATTGCCATGGCAAAATAACATGGTCCTTCTCCTAGCTTGCTTACTGCAGAGCTGTAGAAAGCCAATTGGCTGTGGCTTCTTTTGCTCAAGGAAGAATTAATGGTGGCTACTCTTAAAAAAGTCTACACAAAACCAGGCACTGCCTCTACTCTTCCTATACCTAGCAAGTCTGATTATTTAATCAGTCTTTCCATCTCAGCTCCTTGCCTTCTGCAGGAGGTACAGCCAGAAATCAGTTAAATCAGGGCTGTCAAAATTCACTGTGGAAAAAAGCCTTTTTTGGGATTTAGCTGTAAGGTTTAGCACCTGAGAGATGAAGACTGAGTTCACAACAGAGTGCAGAAGTGACAAATGATTTCTCTCTTACAGTTCCCTGAGAATGTGGATAAAGGACTCCTACTCAGGTAGACACTCAGATTTTTTGGGAGAAATCTGGGAAAGCATGGGCTTAGGGAGATCAGAGACAGGAACGCAGAGCAGGGCACCTAGGTCCTCAAAGTTCCTAAATCACTTCAAACATATTGTTCCTCTAGAGTCACATTTATCTCCTTGGACAAAGGGTGTAGTAGCATCCTGTCTTCCAGATTCCATACAAAACTTCAAGCACACAAAGAGGGCCTTGTCAAAGGACCTGTGTGCATCAAGAGCTGTGAATTCTCCCCTTTGCTGCCTGAACACATCTGTTTAACTATTGGTTGTGTGTTGCATACCTCATTCAGAGAGAAACGTTTATGTTAGAAAAAACCTTTAAGATCATTGAGTTCAACCATTAACCTAGCACTGCCAAAGCCACCACTAAACCATGTCCCTATTGTGCCACATCCATGTCTTTTAAATACCTCCAGGGATGGTGACTCACCCACTTCTCTGTGGACCCTGTTTCAGTGCTTGACAACCCTTTTGGTGAAGAAATGTTTCCTAATATACCGTCTAAACCTCCCCTGGCTCAACTTGAGGCTGTTTCCTCTTGTCCTATTGCTTGTTACTTGGGAGAAGAGACTGATAGCCACCTTGCTACAACCTCCTTTCAGGTAGTTGTAGAGAGCGATGTTGTTGTAGAGCTTCCCCTGAGCCTCATTTTCTCTAAGCTAAGCAACCCCAGTTTCCTCAGACACTCCTCATAAGACTTGTGTTCTAAACCCTTCTAAACCCTTTGTTTATCTTCTTCGGACACGGTCCGCACCTTGATGTCTTTCTTGAGGTGAGGGGCCCAAAACTTAACACAGAATTTGAGATGTGGCCTCACCAGTGCTGAGTACAGGGGGACAACCACTTCCCTATTCCTGCTGGCCACACTATTTCATTAAAAGCCAAGAACCTTTCATTGATTTTGATGGACTTTAAATGCAACCCATTATCATTATTTTAAATGAGTTATGAATGTCTTGGGATCTCTGTGCCAGCACTGAAAAGCTGACATAAGACTATAATGAAGAAACTCTGAAGCAGTACCTTAGCAGTGAAATGATGAGCAAAATGTCTTTGCTTTTGTTACAGTTGGAAGAGTTTATTTATTTAAAGTATTTTTAGTAAAGATTTAAGTTCCATTTTGGAATAGCAGTCTCTGAACTAACACAACTATGTGCTTTCATCCAAAATAAAAGTCACCTTCTGAAATTTGATAGATGGCGATAAAAAGAATTGTTTGGCAATACATGAATATCATCTAGCAAAAGAAAAGCAGAGAAAATCAACCACAAAATGGCTTGGTAAGAACTCCATTCATGTTTAGTTTGCAAAGAAACATACCATCAACTTTCCTGTATCTGGTACGATGCATCTGCAACATACGCAAGGACCTCCAAATTCAGGCTGTGCAGAGGCAACTTGAGTTCATTACATGATTTATCTCATTCTAAGGTAGACATCTAAAACATGGCAGGTGAAGCACAACATAAAAATTTTGTTTGTTAAAACAAAAAGCATTTTGTTTATTGCCTTGATCATAACAGCATGGTAGGTGGACTAATTTAGAGATGCATGCTTATACTGCATGCACTGCATTTGCTTAAAATAAGCATCTTGTTCCATCTCAGATAACCTAGTATATCCCTCTGGGACCCTCACCAGTTTTCCAGCAGGCTCCTGGTCTCATCTAAGTCCTGTCTTCTGACTGTCAGTCCCACACAGATGCACGAATTTATGCATGGAGATTTTCAGTAGCACTTAGATATCTATTACAGACAACTGAACAACAAATGTAGAGTGAATAGAGATTAATTCCATGACTGATCCAGAATATTTTCATAAGGTTTTCCTAACTTCTTAAAACCAGAGGTATAGGTCAAAATAGTTTGCACCTGTTCTCTGAGTGGCCTTGTATGCCCCAATCTGTTGATGGGCATCCATTTTTGAGGCTTTAGGTCCAACATCACACTTAAATGTCCGCAGATATGTCTCTTGCCTTCACTACAAGTTGGTCCTCATCACGATGCTGACCATGACTTTATCCCACCCTTGAAGGAATTGGGCTTATCTATGCTCCCCCATCACTGCTGGTCTTAAAGATCTCTTGATGGAAGTCCCAGGGTGTGGAGGTGTGAACTCAGGTGGCAGCCAGACGCCACGTGGCCGGCCGTTCATGGCGCGCCGCCCACCTGGGCATGACATCACATGGCATGAAATACTCCGATGAAAATTAACTCCATCCTGGTAGAAACCAGGATACAAGGTGTGGAAGGAGAGGTATGCTTTGCAGCCACAGAGTAAGATTCTCAAGCATGAAGAGGCTCTGCGATGTCACTTTGTCTAACTAAAGAGGTGTTAACCTTGGTGTAGAAGTAATTCATGTTTTCTCAAGTCCCTTCAACCTTCAAGAGTTGTATTGAGTGGTGTCCTTTCTAATGAGGTATGAAATAACTTGCAAGCCATTTATTTATTTATTTATTTGCTGTGAGGGGGAGAGAGCTCCTAGTGTAACATGCTCCCTCATGCTGTGAAATTCAGCCTCAGTGACTCAGCTTTTTCAGTGTGAGGAAGCATTAATGCTTTTCAAGCAGCTGAATATGGGAGACAATGTTGTCAGACAATACAATCCTCTCTCAGCTCTCATCAGGTTCTTGCTGATATAACATCTACAGTAAGTTCTGAGTTTTCAGATGGGGGTTTTGAGGTCTTTTTTCTCCACAAAATATGCATTCTGTTTAAAGCTGACACTTATGAGAACATAACTGACATTTTAAATTTTAAATTAATGTTTAATAGTCTTCTGATTTTGAACGTTACTTTAATAAGCTTGTCTCTCTCTCGTTTCTCCAAATAACTCTTGGTGAAGAGTAGTGTTAGGAGCAGCAGCAGTTCAGTGCAGATGCACTTAATTCCCTGCTGTAAAGGATGTGAAACTACATTCCCCTACTAATAGCTGAAATCGAGTTCCCATTTGCAGATACGAACCCTGCAAAAAGATGTGCAAGTGGAAGAGGTAACTTCCTACTGTTGCCCTGCTACCTTTGCTACGGAGGAACATTCTGAACTGCTGCAGGAGAGAGAAGTGGTGCTTGAGACCCTGTTAGTTCCTCTCACAGTAGCATATACATCTTGGCTCGTTCATCGTACAAGGCAAACACCCTTTGGCAGGTACCTTGGGTATTTATACCCCTTGCATGAGATCTTTTGGAGACCTCTAGAAACAGGACTTGATGCCTCTGAGCTTTGAAGTATGTAGTTTATCATTATTCTTAAAACTGTTCTTTATTATTAATACATTATTATTCAGCATACACTATGAGTACAGTGAATATTTCTGAAACACACATATACTTCCAGCTCATTGTTGAATCTTTAATACTTCCACTTCCCAGTTTCCTGGAGTGGTGAGATATTCTATCAGCTTCGTTATGGTATAACAGAATATTCCTGCCTTTCAGAATCTCACTGGAAGGTGAGGGACTGATGATTAAGCTCTCTGACTGTGAAAAAAATGCAAGTGGGAACCACATTTGCATCAGTTATTTATGGCAAAGGCTACTTCGGTCAACCAAACCGTGAGTGGATACTTGCTCGTTTAAAGTGAGGCAGTGGGCAAGGGTGGCTAAGTAGGTGCCTCACTGTAATAGAGTACTGTACTGCTGACTACTGAAACTGGTATGCCTTCTCCTGAATAATCAGTGCTGAGGAGGACATTTTGATCTGCTGTTATGTCTCTCACATAACAGTACTTTAGGTCTTACCTATGTTCATTTCTTTCTTCTTGACAGATGGTCTGATACAGCCCTTAATTCTTAATAGCAAAGGAGCAACATATATTTCTACGTCTTTGGTTATTTTTAAAAAATTATTTTACAGTACTTCAGAGTGCCAGAATAATTATTGTAAAATAGGTTTTAATGTTACCCCTGAAATCCCATGAATTGAAGTCAAATAAAGGAGGATATAGATGACATTTTATCGTGATGATAACGATTCTCTCCCAGGCTAAGAAGTCTGTTTCACTACTATGCTCCATCTGAAATTTCATTCTTTTCTGACTCTGTTTCAGCTTAACAAGACATTTCTGTCTGTCATTTAATTCTTCCGAGATTGTCTCCTCCTTTCCATTTTGGCAACTAAATGTTAATGAACTTTATTGTGGGATTTGAAAAAAAAATTGTTCAGATTTTAGGATTAGGATTTTAAAAGCTTAAATACTGGCTAGATTTCATTGTCCATTTTCCTCCATGTCCACCAGTAACTGAGCAGAAATCTTCATCTCATTTTACATGGACCACGTCATCATATTGACTAGACTTCTGCAGCTGAGAATTGCATCTAGTTCTGGGCTGCATATATCCCAGCTCCAAGGGAGAATGCTGGTCAAGACAAGGTATTAAGATGCTAATGCATGCCTTATAGCATCTTTCAGCCTGTTTCCATTGGCACCTAACAGACTTTTGTGAGGTATGTGTCAGGAGGAATTCTAGTACTGTTGTAGCTGAGCTTCTGAAATTCCATGGATAACCAACTCCCATTCACAGTAACCAGGCTAAGCTGTTTGGTTGAGAACAGTATTGTGCGTCCAGACATAGGCACAAGCACCTCTTGTGATCTGTCCTTATCCTTGCACTCTGGAGTCAATGCTCATAGTGATCCTTCTCTCTGATTTTTCCCAGGTGCATTTCCACAGCACAGTTCCTCCTTGGACTGCTTTGTGGCTTGGTTAGCTAAGGGTTTTAAACCACTCAGAATGTGCTACAATCTTTGTGGATTCTGTTAAAATGAGAACGAGTCCACTATTGATTGCATCTAGCAGGATGGGTACTCAAGTATCACAAGAGGTAAAGCTCTTGTCTAGTACTTGAACACACTGTACCATCGATTAGTGCAGTTAAAAAGACTTGTCATACTTGGCTTGTTCCCTTGACCTATAATAGGAAAGCAGTTGAATCAAAACCTTTGATGTATTTTCCATTACCACAGTAATGTCAAAGTAATTGTTCAACCTCATGAATTCCTATGCCGCCAAACTGATGAAGCAGCAAAATATGTTGAATAGACATGGTGAGCCAGCTCAGCAAAATGATCAAGAGGGCAACAGCTAGTGGCTAAAAATGAGCCAAACAAGAAAATAGCCAGTATAACCCCAGCTTTGGATGATGTGCCACAGAAATTGTATTCCCAATTTGTATGTGATTCATGTTTTGCTTGAGATTCTGCATCGTGTTTAAATATTCCTGAGCCTCTTGCACACTCTGAAGCCAGTATTTTTTGGCTCGAGAAACCTTAAATACCCAAGTCTTTTCCTTTTTTAATGTGGAAGGGAGAAAACCAGTAATGTTTATGCTATGGAACATAATTCCTATCAATTTTCTTGAACTCCTGTTCTTAGTATCTCTTACTGCAGTGCTTTTCTTTCTTTCTTTCTTTCTTTCTTTCTTTCTTTCTTTCTTTCTTTCTTTCTTTCTTTCTTTCTTCCTTCCTTCCTTCCTTCCTTCCTTCCTTCCTTCCTTCCTTCCTTCCTTCCTTCCTTCCTTCCTTCCTTCCTTCCTTCCTTCCTTCCTTCCTTCCCACTTTTTGTAATTTCCATTTCAGTACATAGGCAAAAGGGAAGAAATGTGAGTAATAGTTTAAGGATATATTAAAATTCAAATCCCTGCTTTAAAGTGGTGTTTTTTTTTTTTTTTTCATGACAGTGAACTACAGTTCTTTTGGATCTAAGGACTATAATGCCCATGATCAACACTTAGAAGTCTTGTCTCCTTGAGTGATGAGCTCACCATGAGACATGTTCATTTTTTCAAGCAAGCTTCCAGTTCTGCTTTTTTACTAATGACCTCTCAGTGATATGCCTTGACAGTTTTGATTCTTTAAGAGAGACTTGGAAAGAAGTATTGCACCAAGGAAGGGTAGCTTTAAGTACCTCAGCCTATGGCAACAAGATCAAATCTTCTCTTCAAACCTTCGAACATCCTCAGGTCTGACTTTTTCCTTGTGTCCCAACACCACTGAACCTGACAGGTGTTGATTGCTCTTTAGTTAAAAACAAACAAACAAACAAACAAACAAACAAAAAACCAACCAAAAAACCCTACTATCTTTAATACCATCCAGAAAATACTCTTGTCAAATTGTGATGATGTTCAGTTACCTATCTCATCCACAACACCACTGCTGTGTGGTCTTCCTGTTGTCACCATTTCAGGACTGAAGACCTTCACAACTTCCTTTTAGGCCTGTTCAGAGGTCTTAAAAGGTAATATATCTTGTTTGCTTCAGGATGATGTGCTTATACTGCCACTGGTGTCTAGGCTGCTATTAGAGTAAGCAGAGATCTAGTTGGCACAAGCAATGAAGTCTAGGGACAGGTTCAGCTGATCACATGTAGGTTCAGTTGCCTTCAGTCTAAGCCATCAGTGGAAGGCTGGCAGATGTGACACAGGACCAATGGGAAACCTAAACCTTTTGGAACGACACTGGGATACCCTGCAGCATCTGATGTCTGTATTTAGGCCGCTGAATCCTGCTACAGTTGTCCAGTTGTCTAGTTTTCAGGTGAGGTGAGTTGCTTTCTAAACTTCATTAACTCTACCGATTAGATATGTATCAATGATAATGAGAGGGCAGACAACTAGCTCTCATTTGGATACTTGCATGAAGACACCTACCTTTCTTAATCTGCAAGCTGAATCTTGGAACCTACACTAGGGCAGGTAGTCCTCATCCTAAATAACCTTTTTGAGTCTCACTGTCTCATAACAACGCCAGTGTCTTCTGGTTAAGATGTTCACTTTTTTCCTTTTGTCTGTTTTCCAGAAAGAAAAATAAAGACGTTTTAACTGAAATCATTATGATCGTAAAGAAAATATCACAACAAACAAACAGATAGGATCTTCATCTAATTGCACACAAGGTTATTTCTTCCAAATGACTCACATTAGATTAGTATCAGGTTCTGTAATGGGGGAAGATGCATTGCATGCCTAATATTCCCTCAAAATATTGTCACCCAATTGCCTTCCTTTGACGCTGTCTGCATCACTCTGTGCATGACTGGCATGCAGGCAGGCTGTTCTGACTGATGCTCTTTCTTGTTTCAGAGGATGATTCAGTCCATTACTAACCTTTTTTTCATGCTTGCTGTTGCAAACAAATAAAACAATGGCATTTTGTGGGAAGATGTATTCTTTCAATACATTTTCTCATTCCATATTTGTTGTTGGAAGATTTACGAAAGATGTGTAGTTTGAAATTCAGCTGCCAAAATGTGGGAAGATTTATCTGGTCCTAAGGTAGACATCCAAAAGATGTTCAGTAAAGTGTATCTTTAAGGGGCCTAGTCTTTCCTACTGATTTTGGTTACTGAAAGTATCTCCGCTGCATACATCTACAAGAAGATGAGCCAACTCCCTCTCTTAAGTATCCTAGAATGTCTTTATTCTAAACCATATCTATTTTTTTTTAATCATGGCCTTTGTGTTTTCCCATGACTTTTAATAGAAAAGTATAGGGGTTTTTTGTTTGTTTCTTTTGTCTGGTTTGGGTTTTTTTGTTGTTTTTTTTTTTAGTTTTCTGCTTTTTTCTTGCTTTGAAAAAAATAGAATTTTGTGAGTCACAGGCACTGACCTCGGTTTTTTGTTATTTCTCCTGTACACTGCTGGGAGCACTAGAAAGATATTAAGTCAAATTTATCCACATAAGTTTCTACTTTCCATTGACCACTCCAGCAGCTGTGCAGATATGAACCCTTAAACTTCCTTTCCTCAAAGACAACATAGATTCTGGAGCCCTTGAGCTAAAGCACACTTTTGTGTTTGGTTCATTTTCTCATAGGTCCCACACAGGTGAAGCAGGAAACTGATGGGGCAGAGATCTCAGTCAGACCCAGTGAGAGTGTTAGTAATAGAGAAGGGAAATGCAGGTGCCTTTTTCTTTCTGTGTAGTATGAAAAGTCCTGCTGTGATTACCATGTTTTTCACCTTAGACTGTCTTGGCCTAGTTCTTAAAGATATGAGGTTTTTATAGGTACACCAGTCATGAACCTGAATTTTGTGATGATGCTGATAGGGAGGCCAAAAATATAGTAAGGGGAAGGATAAAAGCAGAGTATAAAGCTATTTAAATGGCTAATTCTTATGGAGGGGGAGAAGGGGCTTGCTTCCCAGCAGAAATGTTGATATATGTCACTGGGCGTAACAAATTGCTGTGGTTTTACTCTTTGTGATACTCATGTCCAGCTCTCCTGCTTGAGTATACACTATGCAGACGACTTGGGCTTGTATAGCAGGTCAGAACCATTCAGAGTGCAGTTTTATTAGACCTTTATTAGGTGTGATATTGTAGCTCATCTTCAGCTTGCTATAAGCAGAATATCTGTGGCTTTTTAGTGAAACTCTACAATTTGCAAGGACATTCAAGCACACCTACACCTAGCACTGTATTCTAACAGCTCTGGGTTAGGTTCTGTCTCCTTTAAATTGTCTGTATAATGAGGAATGAACACAAATCACTGTTCTTTACAAGGGAGAGAAACATCTTCTTCTGAAGGACTTCAGAGTAAGTGTCTTGTATTGCTTTTTTCTTGCCCTTACCTTCTTGTCCTAATTTTGAAAAGAAATTGAGGCAAAATCAAGTGGATGACTATGTTGATACACAGTAAATAAATAATGTTTTGCCTATATATAGCTTTTTCTATAAAAAAGTTTCAAGGAGTACTTGTGATAGTGCTATTTCGGGCATTTTGCATCTTATGTAGCATAACTGTCCTACTGTGGACTTTGAAATTGATTGCTTTTGACCTGCAGATAATATACTAACAGGGAACACCGCAGATCCTCAACTGTTTCTTCCAATCAGATTTAGTGTTTACTTGCAGCCCAGTTTTATATGTGCAGAGGAAAAAGTGGAGTCCTTCTTCCTCCAGCTGAGTATTCATCTGACAGATGCATCTTAATAGCAGAAAAATTTGGAATTATAAACTTCCCTCCCCCATTATCTTCCTCCCACATCATCAATTATATTTTTGCAAAATATCCTGTACAGTATGAAGGAAGAGAAATTAAATTCACAGCTTTTTGCATATATAGATTGCTATTTTTCCTTAGGGGATGGATTGATAACACAGGTGTCTGAAATTAGCTGTCCAACTTCTCTAGTCACCTCAGCCACCCTTATTGTTGAAGGACCTTCAGAGGGTAATTTATATTAACCTAAAAGGGAAATCCAAGAGGCATTGAGTGGGAAACCTTCTGGAGATGACTAGTTCTATGCTGTGTCTATTACATATATAAAGTGAAACATTTTTAAGTTTAATTCTATGGAAAAAAAGGTTTCCTTTGGAATAAAAACTTAAAGTTTAGGGCATAATGACATTTCTCAGCCCAAATATAATCCAAAAAGTGGCATTTTCCTGCTTCTTATTTGTGAAATCTTAAAAAAAACCATTCATATTAACCTAAATATTTTTCTTTGATAATTTCAGTGGGGTTTGTTTTGTTTTATTTTTAATAAAATAGCTCAATTTAGTTCTAAATATAAAGCTGACCATAAGTAGTCCAGAAATCTTGAAAGGGCTTGCTTAAGGAGAGATTTGCTTTTGCTGCTTCAATATTTTACATTACAGGAGTTTTTTTACATGCCTCAGGAAAGAACATAGTGTTCATCTGAATACCAGGATAGCCTGTGCCTGATGAAATCAAGCTTTTTAAATAGTAATTCTTATTATACTGCAAAATAGTGCATGCATTTATTAATTTTTTAATTATTATTCTTCCAAGCTGAGATAATCTACTGTACTTACTGATAATGCAGTTTACATCATTGTCCTTTACATCCTAATATGTCAAAAGAACTGGATGATGATAAAAAAACTTTAATTTAACTCAAGGACCTTTTTACTGATGTTCTTCATAAATACTATGCTGTAAATATATAATTATACAGGAAATATTATAATTATAAATATATAATTATAAAGAAATCTATCCTGAAAAATGAAAAACTCTTCAAGATTATTTCAATAGATATTTCAAGTCAATTTTTTGTGCTTGCAGGCCCGTGAGGGACCATTGTAATCATACAGTCTAAACACCATTTGAGCCCAAACTGAAACATGGTTATTCATACCATGCTGACTTCAGGTCTGTGCAGCAGCACGGGAAAATTTTCCTTGGTGGCTTTGGTCACAGAAAGCACACACAGTGGACTGGCTGTGTTCACTGTGGTATTTCTCTGTATATTTTTTGTCTTGTTTACTGTTATCACTGTTTGTTGTTGTTATTATTGCTATTGTTGTTGTTCAGATTGTTTATTACACTGTTGTATTAAATTTCTTCTTATCTCAATCTGGGGTTTGTGCCCTACTTGTGTCCGAGGGTGGAGGAGGGAAAACGGCAACGTGGTCTCTGGTCCCGGCAGGGCCTAAACCAACACAGCCTTTTTGGCGCACCAACGTGGGGCACAAGAGGGTTGAAATAAGAATCAAAAAGGGACAGACCCTGACCAGAGTGTGCTAGAGCAATCTGTTGGGTGCAATTTTTCTGTTTGTATTTGTACGGTTTGATAAGACAATGTTTTCAATGCTGGCCCACTTGCTTGCGTGGTGGAGCTGGATTATTCCTATATCCACTGTGTGTTCCCAGTGCTGGTGTTTGTTATCAGTGGTAAATGTGTAAAGGGTCTTATTTTGCTGCACTGGCTCCTGACTGCTTATAATGTGTTTGTATCGCTGGGGGGGGGCGGGCCGGTACCTGTTTGCCGTTTGGGCTTTTGTTAGGGGTCTCACCCCCTCTGTGGGTGAGCCAGGGGAAGAGATCCTCTCGGTTTTTGAGAGTTTCAATTATCCTTGGAGCCTGCAGGCCACTGTGATTGCAGCACAATGCTTTCTGAATGCCTGCCAGATCTTGTTTGGGCCATGCGGCGCTTCTCTAACAATAGCAGTGCCCGGAAACCTGCCCTGTGGTCAGATAATAGTGAGTGGCAAGGGGTGTGGGAAAAGATGGGCGAAGGCCTGAGTCGGTAGGCACCCCCAATGCTTTGGAGTTTCACTCCCGAACAAGTGCAGAGCCCTGAGAAGCTGATGGAGTGCTTAGAAAGGGTGTGTTACCAAGCTGGCAACACCCAGGAGACACAAATCGCTGCAATGTGTTGGGGACTTGCCCATGCCTACCGTGTCCTCTTTAATACCACCCACTGCCCTCAGGGGGGAGAAAAGGCTACAGAACCTGAGAGTGAAGTTACTGGTACAGTATCCGGGCCGGGGGAACAGGCAGAGCCAGTCTCAGTCGCCTCCACCAGCACAGCGACTGGGCCAGAGAGCCAGGCAGTGCCAGTGTCAGTCGCCCCGATACAGAAAACAAAATATACCAGAATGTCAGCTGGCAAAGTGGGGGATGGGGATGAGCCAGGCCCAGCACGGGAACAGGAGGAAGGGCCAGAGGTGATCGTCCGATCTCTATCCCTGACTGAGTTGCGAGATATGCGGAGAGATTTCAGCCACCTGGGAGGCGAGCAGATTTGCCCCTGGCTGCTCCGATGCTGGGACAATGGAGCCAGTGCTTTTGAGATGGAGGGGAGAGAGGCCAGGCAGCTGGGGTCTTTGGCCAAGGACGCTGGCATTGATAGGGAAATAGGGAAGCAGGCTCAAACCCTCAGCCTTTGGAAGCGACTCCTGCTCAGTGTAAGGGAGAGGCACCCCTACAAGGATGATATCTTATGTCAGCTAGGCAAATGGACCAGCATTGAGAAAGGCATCCAGAACCTCAGGGAACTGGCTGTGTTTGAGATGATCTATGGTGATCTGAATAATGAGCAGTCACCCATGGACCCAGATCAGGCCCCTTGCACACACCTGATGTGGCGAAAGTTCCTGAAGAGCGCACCAGAAGCGCACTCGAAAGCATTGGCAATAGTGTCCTGGTGGACAGACACCCAGACTCTGACAGTGGATGGAGTGGTTGGCCAGCTCCGGCAATATGAGGGAAATCTCCCTTCATCTCACCATTCCCTGGTCTCAGCTGTGGAGGAACTGTCTCAGAGGGTCCAGAGAGTGGAAGAAGACATGTCCTATGTTCCACCTGCACGGGCTGATGTCTCAGCCATTAGAAGTAAACGTTCCCCCATCCAAGAGAAGGGCAGCAGAAGGCACACACCACGAGGCACCCTGTGGTTTTTCCTCCGCAACCATGGAGAAAACATGAGGAGGTGGGATGGACAGCCCACTGCCGCCCTAGCTGCACGATTAGAGCAGCTGAAAGGGAAGACCATCACAAAAGGGGAGTCCTCCAAGAGGAGCGCAGCTCCAGTGTCCAGTCAGAAATCCCCCAGACAGAACAGAATGGCCAACATTATGTCTGACCCTCTTGAGGGGACAGTAAATCATTCTCACAAGAAGTGAGTGATGATGAGCAGGATTAGAGGGGCCCTGCCTCCAGCCAGGTGGAGGAAAGGGATAATCGGATTTACTGGACAGTGTGGATCCGATGGCCTGGCACGTCAGACCCACAAGAGTATAAGGCTTTGGTGGACACTGGCGCACAGTGCACCCTGATGCCATTGAGCTACAGTGGGGTTGAATCCATCTGCATCTCTGGAGTGACAGGGGGATCCCAACAGCTGACCCTACTGGAAGCTGAAGCGAGCCTGACTGGGAAGGACTGGCATAAGCACCCCATTGTGACTGGCCCAGACGCCCCGTGCATCCTGGGCATAGACTACCTCAGGAGAGGGCACTTCAGAGACCCAAAAGGGTACCGGTGGGCTTTTGGTGTAGCTGCCCTGGAGGAGGTTGAACAGTTGCCCACCTTACCCGGCCTCTCAGAAGATCCCTCAGTGGTGGGGCGGCTTAAGGTTGAGGAGCAGCGAGTGCCGATTGCTACCAGGACGGTGCACCGGCGGCAGTACCGCACCAACCGAGATTCCCTGGTCCCCATCCATCAGCTGATCCGTCAACTAGAAAGCCAGAAGGTGATCAGCAAAACTCACTCACCCTTCAACAGCCCTATATGGCCAGTGAGAAAGCCTAATGGCGAATGGAGGCTGACTGTGGACTACCGTGGCCTGAATGAAGTTACGCCAGCGATGAGTGCTGCAGTGCCGGACATGCTGGAGCTCCAGTATGAACTGGAGTCAAAGGCAGCCAAGTGGTACGCCACGATTGACATTGCTAACGCGTTCTCCATTCCGATAGCGCCAGAGTGCAGGCCACAGTTTGTGTTCCCTTGGAGAGGCATCCAGTACACCTGGAATCGATTGCCCCAGGGGTGGAACCAGAGCTCCACCATTTGCCATGGACTGGTCCATACTGCACTGGAGAAAGGTGGGGCCCCAGAACAACTGCAGTATATTGATGACATCATTGTATGGGGGAACACAGCCAAGGAGGTCTTTGAGAAAGGGAAGAAAATCATTGAGATCCTCCTGAAGGCTGGCTTTGCCATTAAGCAAAAGAAAGTCAAGGGGCCTGCAAGGGAAATTCAATTCCTAGGGATAAAATGGCAAGATGGGCATCGCCACATCCCAATGGAGGTGATAAACAAGATAACAGCCATGGCCCCACCAAGCTCTAAGAAGGAGACTCAGTCTTCCCTGGGCGCTGTGGGGTTCTGGAGGATGCACATCCTGAACTACAGCCTGATTGTGAGCCCTCTCTACCATGTAACCCGCAAGAAGAACGATTTTGAATGGGGCCCTGAGCAACAACAATCCTTTGAACAGATTAAACAGGAGATTGCCCAAGCAGTAGCCCTCGGGCCAGTCCGGGAAGGGCAGGAGGTTAAGAACATGCTCGACACCGCAGCCGGGGAGAATGGTCCTACCTGGAGCCTCTGGCAGAGAGCACCTGGGGACACCCGCGGCCAGCCTCTAGGCTTTTGGAGCCGGGGATACAAAGGCTCTGAAGCTAATTACACACCAACTGAGAAGGAGATACTGGCAGTGTACGAAGGAGTTCGGGCTGCCTCAGATGTGGTCGGCACTGAAACACAGCTCCTCCTGGCACCCCGACTGCTGGTGCTGGGGTGGATGTTCAAAGGAAAGGCCTCCTCCACGCATCATGCAACCGATGCCACGTGGAATAAATGGGTTGCGTTGATAACACAACGGGCTCAAATAGGGAACCCCAGCCGCCCAGGGGTACTAGAGGTGATTACGAACTGGCCAGAGAGCAAAGATTCCGGGATGTCACCAGAACAGGAGGTGACACGTGCTAGGGAGGCCCCACCATATAACGAGCTGCCGGATGAGAAGAAGCCATATGCCCTGTTCACTGATGGGTCTTGTCGCACTGTGGGAAAACATCAACAATGGAAGGCTGCTGTGTGGAGTCCCACACGACGGGTCACTGAAGCTGCTGAGGGACAGGGTGAATCCAGCCAATTTGCAGAGGTGAAAGCCGTCCAGCTTGCTTTGGATATTGCTGAGTGGGAAAAGTGGCCGAGGCTCTACCTCTACACCGACTCGTGGGCAGTGGCGAATACCCTGTGGAAATGGCTGCAGCAATGGAAGCAGAACAACTGGCAACGTAAGGGTAAAACAGTCTGGGCTGCTGAAGTATGGCAGGACATTGCAGCCCGTGTGGAAAACCTCGTTGTGAAGGTGTGCCATGTGGATGCCCATGTACCCAAGAGTCGGGCCACTGATGAACATCGACACAACCAGCAGGCAGACCAAGCTGCTAAGATTAGAGTGGACTTGAACTGGCAGCGCAAAGGTGAACTGTTCATAGCCTAGTGGGTCCATGCGACCTCTGGCCACCAAGGTAGAGATGCAACATACAGGTGGGCTTGAGATCGAGGGGTGGGCCTCACCATTGACACCATTGCAGGGATCATCCACGGATGTGAGACGTGTGCCACAATCAAACATGCCAAGCGGGTGAAGCCCCAGCGGAATGGAGAGCTATGGCTGAAATATAGATATGGAGAGGCCTGGCAGATCGACCACATCACACTGCCACAGACCCGCCACAGGAAGCGCCATGTGCTCACAATGGTGGAATTAACCACTGGATGGCTGGAAGCTTACCCAGCACCCCACGCCACTGCCTGGAACACCATCCTGGGCCTTGAAACCCAAGTCCTGTGGCGACACGGCACCCCAGAGAGAATTGAGTCAGACAACGGGACCCACTTCCGAAAGAACCTCATAAATGCCTGGGCAGAAGAACATGGCATCAAGTGGGTCTACCATATCCCCTACCACGCACCAGCCTCTGGGAAGATCGAGCGCTACAATGGACTGTTAAAAACCACATTGAAAGCACTGGGAGGTGGGACCTTCAAAGACTGGGACATGCATCTAGCAAAGGCCACCTGGCTAGTCAACACAAGAGGGTCTGCCAATCGAGCTGGCCCGGCTCAGTCGAAACCTCCACATGCTGTAGATGGGGATAAAGTCCCTGTGGTGTGCATGAGGAATATATTGGGAAAAATGATCTGGTTTAGTCCTGCGCCAGGCAAAGGTAAAGGCAAACCCATCCACAGGATTGCTTTTGCTCAAGGACCTGGGTGTACCTGGTGAGTGATGCAGGACAATGGAGAGGTCCGATGCGTACCACAGGGGGACTTGATTCTGGGTGAGAACGTGCCGTGAATTATGCTGTGCCTGTGTAAATTATTACTTTGCTATTGTTAACTGCTAAATGGCAACTGGACATGACACAGATGGTATAGAATAAAGGGGTGGATTATGTCCTGGTTCAGCTAGGATAGGGTTAAGTTTCCCCAGCAGAGAAAGAGGGGGAAGGGATCTCCAGGCGGGTTATTCATACCATGCTGACATCAGGTCTGGCGCAGCAGTGTGGGAAGCTTTCCATGGTGGCTTTGGTCGTGGGGAGCACGCAAGCGAGCTGTCTGTATCCATTGCGGTATTTCTCTGTATATCTTTTGTCTTGTTTACTGTTATTATGGTTTATTGTTGTTATTGTTGCTACTGTTGTTGTTCAGATTGTTTATTACACTGTTGTATTAAATTTCTCCTTGTTTTAACCTGGGATTTGTGCCCTACTCGGTCTGAGGGTGTGGTAGAGACAACGGCAACATGGTCTCCAGTTCTGGCAGGGCTTAAAACTATCACACGTGTGAAAATAAGTATGACTGAGAAATACAGCACAAAAACATTTGTGAGCTGACCTAAACTAATTACAAAATAATTTATAAGTAACATGTTTGATGGAGGCAAAATAAAAACATCTGTATGACACACTTGAAAAGCTTGGTCTGATCATACTTACATGTGGACAGAAGAGTGCACACTGACAGAAATTTATTTATTTATTTTATTTATTTATTGTAGTAATGCTAAACTGGCAAACTAAATAGGGCTAGGTTTTAGGGTGAGACTTCAAGGTCTTGAGCATGACCGTATGGTAGCCAATGTTATTAATTTCTTATCCCTCTCCCTGGGACAGATGTCCCATATAAAACAGTTTATTTCCAGGCTATACCCAATCACAGTCTAAGTCATAGCTGTTCCCAGAAGGCAAGATCGATGATGTGAACACATTTATTTTGAGGGAAAAACTGAATTCAGTTATCTATATGTGACTGTGGTGGCTTGACCTTGGCTAAATGCGAGGTACCCACCAAGTCGCTCTATCACATCCCCCCCTTCTCTGTTTGTTCTCAACATGGCAAAGAGGGGAAAGAAAACAAGATAGGAAAAACCCCCAACCCTTGTGAGTAAAACAAAAGCAGTTTTAATATATGCAAAGAAAAGGTCTGCACACAGAAGCAAAAAAGAAAACAGATTTATTCTCTCTTTCCCATGAACAGGTGATGTCGTGCCTTCTCAGGAAGTAGGGTCCGATACGCATAGTGGTGGCCTCAGAGGACCAAGGGTGACCCTGCCCCCTTCCTCTTTTTCCCAGCTTTATACTGAGCAGGTGTCGTATGGTCTGGTATGTTATGTCCTCAGGCTGTCCAAGAAGCATGTGTTCAAGAAGCCTGGCCCTGTCATGATACATGGACTGAAGATGTGTATTTGTGTGACAGTGTATGGTGGAACAGCCTATTTGCTGCAGGCATCTGAGACCACAAACAGGTGAAAAAAAAAAAAAGAAAAAAAAAGAAAAAAAAGTATAATCTCCCACTGTGTCCACAGCTATCGTCGGTTGCTTTTGCTAGGGTCATGAAGAGCATCTAATATAATCCGTAAAATAAGTGTGGCAGAAGGAAGTAGTTGGCAACAGGAGTATGAGCAGCTTTACATTTTTGATTTTGTGTTTCTCAGTGAAAGCCAGCTCTTCCTCAAAAGTGTTTTCCAGTAAAATGACTGCCAGTAGCCCTACTTACAGAGATGCTCCCTCTACATTGTTATGTCTCTTAAATACCTAAAAATGTGTTCACCATCCCTCAGGAGTTTTCCCCAGAGCAGCAACTGCTCTGATCAGCCCCATAGCTACATCATTGGCTGCAAGATGCCAGCTAGTGGAAGAAAGATCACATTTGCTCATATACTTTAAAGTTTTGAAAAACTCTCACTGCTGTGGGAGCCATCTAAGAAACATTACATTCGGCTTGTCTGACCTCCTTACCATGAACCACATCAGTCTCTCTCATTTCTTTGGTATATGTTACACATCTGGAGTTGGATTACAACACTGAAATTTTTTATTAATGTTTTATCAGTTCTTTGCAGCTGTGATTCAAACTACCCCTCTCTGCCTTCCTTTGCTGCATGCAAAACTGTATTTCCTTTCCATCTTTGGGTAGAGAAGATAAAGTCATTCAAAACTGGGCAGAATTTGTTGGGGCTAGTAAAGTCCTACAGAGAGGCTAGCTGATAAAAAGAGAAATCTATGGGTTTGATTGATTTTCTTGCCTTTTACTCATAGTTTTAATGAGGGAAGGTAGTCACATGGGAACAATCATGATTCACTACTGCAACAGTGGATTTAAGAGTGTCAGCATTACCCGTTTTGCAGCACACTCACACCCTTGAGTTGTAGTTGACTGCACAATCCTTTTCCTCACTACTTCTCTTTTTCTTTCCAGCCCTCTTTCACTCCATGTCTTGAGAGGTGTGTGGGCAAAGAGAAAGAGGAGAAATGGTGAAAATGGAATCAGAGGGAAGTTGTGAGGGTTGCAGGTGGTGTGCTTTGAATTCAAACAAAAGGCAAAAGAAAGAAGCTTGAATGAAATCAAATCCATCACAGTGGTGTTTGATCATCTCCATGGGTGGCTTGTCAAGCCAGTGGGTGAGAAATTACACGGCAATGTTTTATTAGAGGTAAAGATTATAAAGCATTAAAACTTGAAACAGCAGTGATGAGGCACACCAAACATCTTGTTCTGATTTTGGCTGGGCTAGAGTTAATTTTCTTCCTAGTAGCTTGTGTAGTGCTCTGTTTTGGATTTAGTATGAGCACAATGTTGATAACACACAGATGTTTTAGCTGTTGCTAAGTAGTGTTTATACTAAGTCAAGGATTCTTTAGTTTCCTATGGCCTGTCAGCAGGAAGGAAGGAGAAGGACAAGAAGCTGGGAGGGGACACAGCCAGGACAGCTCACTGAAACTGGCCAAAGGAATATTCCATACTATATGACATCATGCCCAGTATATAAACTGGGGAGAGTTGGCTGGGAGGGGTGGATCTCTGCTTGGGAACAGGCTGAACATCAATCAGCAGGTGGTGAGCAATTACATGGTGCATCACTTGTCTTTTCATGGGTTTTATTTCACGCTTTTTGTTATTTTCCTTTTCATTACTATTATTATTAATTATTATATTTTATTTTTATCTCAATTATTAAACTGTTCTTACCTTAACCCATTAGCTTTACTCGTTTTCAGTTCTCCCCATCCCACCAGGGCCAAGTGGGGAGGAGTGAGCAAGTGGCTGCATGGGGCTTAGTTGCTTGCTGGGGTTAAACCATGACACATCTATGCCTGAGCTTAATGAAGCTGTAGAGATGGATGGAATTTAGGAATTTTTGAGGTGAGGAAAAACAACTGGATTTGGCAAGTACCCCCATGAAATAGTAGATTGATGGAGAAGAGGTGTATCTTGACAGAGTTTGTGTGACAAGGTTGAGGAAAAAACAGAAGGGCTTAGACAAGCTTATATTTAAATGTGACAGTCATCCTAAACCATGAAGGAATTCAGCTTGTCTCTGTTAGGTGAACTGTGAATCCTGATAAACCCCTGTGCATACTTCAAGCCACTTGAAAACTAGTGTAGCTAAACCATATTGGATTACAAATTGATGCAAGGTTATTCTAGTTAAACCGCAGAATTCAGAAGTGAAACACTAATGCATTAACAAAATGAGTCATAAACAAGAGAACATTTTGCATTTGAAAAGCCTCCCATAGATGGGTATACTGCAAATGCCAAATCAGCCTCATAAAACTGTTGCCAGGAAGGTGAAGACTGATTTCTCAGATAGGAAGTCTGGAGCACAGAGAGGTCAAATAATTCTGTAAGAAAACACTTGCAGAAATCAGAAAGCCTAGCTAAAGTATTTGTTCTTGCCACTGCACCCATTTCTTCCTTACTCTCAGGAGTGAACTGAGATTTTTAAATATTCCTGGTTTTATTTTTACTTTGTGCATTGTGTCTGTGTATAAATACCTTTTTTCATTGTGGATACTTTGAAAGGGACAATTGTTAGCATGTTTAGTGATATATTCTTCAGGCCATTTAAACACCTGCTTTTTCACTCTCAGTAATGTTATTTATTCCCCCTTACAATGAGCTTAAGTATACGGTAGCATATCAAATATTATTCTGATGCATTATGTCTCTGTGGCTCTCTTGAGAAGATGAAGATGTTAATAGGGACCAACGTATAACTAACAAGAACGGTAAATGGGGAACATTCACTGTTTCTTCCCTGCTAGAAAGCTGTTCATAATTACTTCACTTAAATGGGAACAGAGATTGAAAACCCTGCCAAAAGTCCAAGCTTAAAGGTAAGTATTAGTGTCAGTGTACAAGTAAGGATAATACTTTTTAGTTTTGTAATACCTTTCATCCAAGTGCTTCAGAACATCTCATGGCTATAGATCAAGGCTTTCTAAGGTATTTTTTATAGATAAAGCATATCAGTACCATTTTCCCATCATAATGCAAGTGATGAAAAGCAGCTAGAATGGAAAGAATGCTTTCTGCATTTTCTTTCTAACTGCTGAAAAAAGGGGAACCAAAATAAAGCAGTTTAATAAGTATTTTTTTAAATAATATGTTCTTCTATGTTTATTTGTGTGAGGAGATATTTGATTAGAGATACCTAAAGAAAAAGCTCCTGTAATTAGAATTAACACTTTTTATGTCATTCCTTTGAAATAAAATTGTTGGGGTTTTACTCATATTAATTTACAGTCTATTTTATAGTCACTTGGATTAGCAGAAGGTTAAATGATGCTGAAGCCAGATATGATGAATCTCATTCGTGTTCTTTCCCCATCCTGATTCCAGATGTTACTGAGCCTCAGCGGCCAAAAGTTTTTGTCCTTTCCATTGCTTGTTCAAATTGTTCTTTAACCAATTTTATTCAAATTGATGCTATTAGCATTAATATTTTCCATAGGATGTCTTTTCCTACCTGTTTCCTTTTGACTATGGAGCGCTGAACGTGGTTATACAAATAGTTACACTGGTGGGTATGTAGGTACAGTACTCTCTGGAGTAAACTACAAATAGTATGTAAGTATGTTCAAAATTCAGTTAATCAAAACCAACCAGAAATTCAGATGACCTAGCACCATTTGTGTAATCCTTGCAATACATTTATATTTTATTGTATGAGCTCAGTAATCAAAGGGATTTTTCCAAGTTTTCAGAAACAGAAGCCAGATTTAAGGGGTGCAGTATAAAAGACAAGAGAGATTTAAAGCAGAAAGATTTCTTTCCACTGCAAAACTTAAAACAAAACAAAGCAAAATGCAGGAAAGGAGAAAGAAATCTTTAGTATTCAGGAATGTATAACACTATAGATAGTGTTGTTACTCTGACAACTGGAAAGAGAGTTCCAATAAAGCTTTGTGAGTTAAGCTATTTTCTTGCTGTATTTCAATTGAACTCTTGGAGAACAAGCTTAAGGAAATCACATGCAAATGAGACCTGAAAATTTGTCCTCTTTTTTTTTTTTTTTTTTTTTTTTTCCCTAAAAAACAGTTTCTAGAAGGCTTTAAAAATGATACAGGTATAGTTTGAAAAACCCTAAGATATAATTATATTAGATTTGGAGACTTACGATTCTCAGAGAGAATGAGAAGCAATTTTGTTGTGCTATGTTAATGTGTAAAGTGATTTATAAGGGGAACAGTAATGAATGTTGTCACTTGTAAACAAAACAAAACATTTGTAAAGAGCATTGATCAGTTCTTTTTTTCTTCTTCTTCCCCCTTGCCCCCCCCCCCCCCCCCCCCCCCGGACTTCTCCCAGTGTTTGCTTATAGAAGACTAGATTTTTATCTAATTTGATTATAGTTTGGACAGACTGATGATTCCTGACACTCAAAGTCCTTGAACAAGCCCTCAAAAAAATAAATGGTGGGAGGACACTCTCTTCTATTGAAGAAAGCCAAAATGTTACTGATGACTTCACAAATCCAGAATTTCAGTGTGTATTCTAAGTGCTCTTCAAGCAGACTTGAAGCACTTCAAACCTTGCCTTCTCCAGAAAGAAAGAAGAGCCTATCTCTTGTCCCTGTCTCCTTCATGATTCCAGAGTTTCTTATGGTCATATGTTTGACTTCTCACTTGTTTTCCCTCAAAATCTGCAGAGTCCAGCCCCAGAAACTTCAGCAGAGTTTTTCTTCCTTACTACCTTCCACCATCCTTTTCAATTCATTCTTATAGGACAGTCCGTTATGTAATGCTGATGACACTGTGTGTGGAAGTTTCATCCAGTATTCACCTGGAGAGATATGGTTTTACCTCCCTTTTTCACTCCTGAACTGACTTATTTTTATCTCAAGGAATTCCTTGAGTGTTTGTGCTTCGAATCCTGCTTTATGGGGCCTTCAGTTCTCTGAAAGTATCTCTAGATTCACCTGCACTGAGGTTTTCTCTGTGAAGTGGAAAGAAAGGGTAGCTTGTTCCTTGCAAGACTTCATTCCTTAACATCTCTATTGGGAGAGACAAAAATAGAAGTTAGCTACCATCATAATGGGGCTAAATTAACATGGAGTCTTATATTTCACAAAATCACAGATTCAACTAGGTTTCAAAGGACCTTGAAGATCATCTAGTCCAACCATTAACCTAAAACTGACAGTTCCCAACTATGGCATATCCCTAAGCACTCCTGACCCGACTCTTAAACACCTCCAGGGATGGGGACTCCACCACCTCCCTGGGCAGCTCATTCCAACGCCCAACACCCTCTTGTGGAAAGAAATGCTTCCTGACATCTAGTCTAAACCTTCCCTGGTGCAGCTTGAGGCCATGCCCTCTTGTCCTATCTCTAATTACTTGGTTAAAGAGACTCATCTCCAGCTCTCTGCAACCTTCTTTCAGGGAGCTGTAGAGGCCAATGAAGCCTCCCCTCAGCCTCCTCTTCTCCAGACTAAACCCTCCCAGTTCCCTCAGCCGCTCCCCAGCAGACCTGTGCTCCAGACCCTGCACCAGCTTCATTGCCTTTCTTTGGACACGCTCAAGTAATTCAATGGCCTTTTTGGGGTGAGGGGCCCAAAACCGAACACAGTAATTGAGGTGCGGCCTCACAAATGTCAAGTCCAGGGGCAAGATCACTTTCCTGTCCCTGCTGGCCACACTGGTGCTGACACAAGCCAGGATGCCATTGGCCTTCTTGGCCCCGTGGGCACACTGCTGGCTCATTATCAATCCCCCCCAGGTCCCTCTCTGACTGGCAGCTCTCCAGCCACCCTCCCCAAGCCTGTAGCGCTGCTGGGGGTTGTTGTGGCCCAAGGGCAGCCCCCGGCATTTGCCCTGAGTGAAACTCCCCCAGTTGGGCTCAGCCCATGGCTCCAGCCTGTCCAGGTCTCTCTGCAGAGCCTCCCTACCCTCGAGCAGATCAACACTCCCACCCAACTGGGTGTCGTCTGCAAACTGACTGAGGGGGCACTCGATCCCCTCATCTAGATCATCAATGAAGATGTTAAACAGGAGTGGCCCCAAAACTGAGCCCTGGGGGACACCACTCGTGACCGGCTGCCAACTGGATTTAACTCTGTTCACCACAAATATTTGGGCCCGGCCATCCAGACAGTTTTTTTACCGAGCAAACCTGTCCTTGTTTCGACCAGGATGGAGTTAATTTTCATTGGAGTATTTCATACCATGTGATGTCATGCCCAGGTGGGCGGTCTCGCTCTGGGGCTCACTCTCTCTCAGGCAGGCTGTCTACTCATAGGTATTGTTGCTGTGGGGGAGGGTCGCTGCTTTCGGTAAGCCACTGTTGCATTTTACCCATTTTCTTTTTGAACTCACTATTGTTACTGTGGTTCTCTTGTTAATATTTAGTAATTTTTTTCTTGTTATTCAACCCATGCATTCTTTTCTTTTGTCCCTCCCCTATCTTACCAGAGGGGGGAGGGGGAGGTGAACAGCCAGCCACTGGCATCTGGCTGCTGCCTGAGCTCAAACCTCCACAGTTTTCGGTGCCCAACATGGGGCCAGGAGGCTTTTCTTTTTTTGAGATAACAACAAAAGGGGTAAAATGTGGATTGCTTGGCTCCTTAAGATCTTATCACCTCATTTGCAGTACTCTTTCCCATGCTGTTGCTCACCTACTGTGAGAGGTGGGTTAAGGTTTTATTTCTGTGGTGCTATGTGATGACAATCTATGATAGCATGCAGTCATCGGTCCTGGGGCTATTTAGACCTGTGTCTGAGAAATTTGGGGGGTTTCAAATATCTGTGGAATGTTGACCTAAACATGGTTACCATGATGTTAGGAGTTGGTATTTTCCTGCATGTGGTTCAGGTTTTATTTATTGTTAAACTACTATTTAAGAGTAACCAAGCAACAGAGACTGCAGCCACTTCAAGCTCGGGGACAGGCGCTGCAGCTGAACCAGAGAACCAACCCATGACAGTGTCAGTTTCTCCCATACAGAAGAAGAAATACACAAGAAAATCCCCTGGCATTGTACAGGGTGATGATGAACCAGGCCCATCATGAGAACAGGAGGAGACAGAGCCAGTGATAGTCACCCAATCCTTGTTCTTGAGTGAGCTACAAGACATAAGAAAAGATTACACCCGCCAGCCAGTTGAGCAACTTGTTACCTGGCTGCTGTGGTGCTGCGATAGCGGGGCCACTAGCATGGAACTAGAGGGCAGGGAGGCGAGGCAGCTAGGATGCCTGTCTAAGGAAGGGGGCATTGACAAAGCTATTGGAAAGGAGACACAAAATCTTAGCCTCTGGAAGTGACTTCTGTCAAGTGTTGAGGGAGAGGTATCCCTTCAAGGATGACTTGACATGTCAACCAAGTAAGTGGACCACGTTGGAAAGAGTCATTCAATACCTGAGGGAGCTATCTGTGTGGGAGGTAGTTTACTATGACCCAGATAATGCACAGCTACCCACAGATCCAGATGAAATCTGATGCACCCAGCCCATGTGGAGGACTTTTGTATGGAGCACACCCTCAGCATATGCCAATGCATTAGCACTAATGGACTGGAGAGACGAAGAGGGACCAACAGTGGATGAACTGGATCACCAACTATGACAATATGAAGAAAGTGTCTCTTCTCCCATCATTGCAGCTGTGAAACAGTTATCTCAAGATGTCCAGCAACTTAGGGAGAACATGTCCTACTCCCCACCTGCATGGACCAGAATCTCGGCTATTAGGAGCAATCGTTTCCCTACTCAAGATAACCGGTACACACCACGGGGCAAGCTGTGGTATTGCCTGCATGACCATGGAGAAGACATGAAGAAATGGGATGGAAAAACTACCTACCTCCTAGAAAAGTGGTGTGTGAACTGGAAGGAAGAACAAATATAGAACATCATCCTTTCAGGAGATATGCTTCTCTGATTTCCAGTAATCAAGATGAGGCTGAAACCCATGCACAACACACTAACCCATTTGTCGTTAGTGAGTATTACGACCAACATCAGAGGGGCCCTGCCTCCAGTCAGGCGGAGGACAGGAACAATGGAGTTTACTGGACTGTGTGTGAATTCGATGGCCTGGCACATCTGACCCCCAGCAGTATAAGGCTCTAGTGGACACTGACGTGCAATGCACCCTAATGCCATCAAATTTTAAAGGAGCAGAACCCGTTTGTATTTCAGGAGTGACAGGGGGGTCTCAACAGCTGACTGTATTGGAGGCCGAGGTGAGCCTAAGTGGAAAAGAGTAGAAAAAACACCCCATTGTGACTGGCCCAGAAACTCCATGTATTCTTGGCATAGATTATCTCAGAAGAGGGTATTTTAAGGACCCAAAAGGGTGTTGATGGGCTTTTGGTATAACTGACTTGGAAACAGAAGGAATTAAACAGCTGTCTGTGTTGCCTGATCTATCAGAGGATACTTCTGTTGTGGGACTGCTGAGGGTTGAAGAACAATGGGTGCCAACTGCTACTACAACAGCACACCGATGGCAATACTGCACCAGTTGAGACGCTGTAATCCCTAACCATAAACTGATTCATCAGCTAGAGAGCGAAGGAATCATCAGCAAGATGCTGATGACTCCCCTTTTAACGGCCTGATATGGCCAGTGCGAAAGTCTAATGGAGAGTGGAAATTGACAGTGGACTATCATGGCCTGAATGAAGTCACACCACCGCTGAGTGCTGCTGTGCCAGACGTGTTGGAACGGCAATATGAACTAGAGTCAAAGGTGGCCAAGTGGTACGCCACGATTGATATTGCCAATGCATTTTTCTCCATCCCTCTGGCAGCAGAGTGCAGGCCACAGTTTGCTTTTACCTGGAGGGGTGTCCTATACACCTGGAATTGACTGCCCCAGGGGTGGAAACACAGCCCACCATTTGTCATGGAATGATCCATGCTGCACTGGAACAAGGTGAAGCCCCAGAACATTTACAATACATTGATGACATCATCATATGGGGTAATACAGCAGAAGAAGTTTTTGAGAAAGGGGAGAGAATAATCCAAATCCTTTTGAGAGCCGGTTTTGCCACTAGTAAAGTCAAGGGACCTGCACAAGAGATGCAGTTTTTAGGAGTAAAATGGCAAGATGGACATCGTCAGATTCCGATGAAGGTGATGCAGAAGGATGGAGAGGTCTGGTGCGTGCTTCGGGGAGATTTGATTTTAGGTGAGAATAGCCAATGAACCGGATTGTCAAATAACCCTGTTATTGCATTTAGTGCCTTGCAACATCCCCGTGCCACATCCAAAGCCTCCTGCTCCACCAACGGAGCCAAGTCCACCTCATTCTTCAGCCTTATAGACATTCATAACAGATGGAATTAAAAGTTATGGACGAAATGAACTCAGTAAACATTGTAGAAGGGTGGCCCATAGACTAAGGGAATGATACCTGTGAAACATGAAAAAAAAAAAAAAAAGGGGGTGGTGATTCCTTAAGATGTATTTGGAAACCTGATCATAACGTCAATGGTATTGAATAAGGGGTGGAGACTGTCCTGGTTTCGACCAGGATGGAGTTAATTTTCATTGGAGTATTTCATACCATGTGATGTCATGCCCGGGTGGATGGACTCACTCTCGGGCTCGCTCTCTCTCGCACATGCCATCTGCTCATCGGCCCGTGTTGTTGCTGTGGGGGGGCAGTCGCTGCGTTCAGTAAGCCACTGTTGCATTTTACCCATTTTCTTTTTGAACTCACTATTGTTACTGTTGTTCTCTTGTTATATTTAGTAAATTCTTTCTTTTTATTCAACCCACACATTCTCTTCTTTTGTCCCTTCCCTATCTTACCAGAGGGGGGAGGGGGAGGTGAACAGCCGGCCACATGGTGTCTGCCTGCCAGCTGAGTTCAAACCTTCACAAAAGCATGCACTCATCCAAGCCACAAGCAGCCAGTTTTGCCAGGAGAATTCTGTGGAAAATGGTGTCAAAGGCCTTGCTAAAGTCAAGGTAAACTACATATACAGACCTTCCCTCATCCAATAAGCAGGTCGCCCTGTCATAGAAGGAGATCAGGTTTGTCAGGCAGGACCTGCCTTTCCTAAACCCATGCTGACTGGGCCTGAGCATCTGGTTGTCCTGCAGGTGTTGCGTGATAGTACTCAGGATGAGCTGCTCCATCAGCTTCCCGGGCACCGACGTCAAGCTGACAGGCCTGTATTCCCTGATCATCCTTCCAACCCTTCTTATAGATGGGCGTCACATTGGCCAATTTCCAGTCTGTCAGGACCTCCCTGCTCAGCCAGGACTGCTGGTAAATGATGGAAATCACCCTGGCGAGCACCCCACCCAGCTCCTTCAGCACCCCCAGGTGTATCCCGTCCAGTCCCATAGACCTGTGTGTGTCTGTGTGATGCAGCAGGTCACTGACTGTCTCCTGGATTGCAGGGGGGTCGTTCTCCCAGTCTCTGTCTCTGGCTGCGGAGGCTGGATTCCCTCAGTACAACTAGTCTCGTTATTAAAGACTGAGGCAAAGAAGGCATTAAGCACCTCAGCCTTCTCCTCGTCACTGGTTACCATGTTTCCTCCTGTGTCTAGCAGGGGATGGAGGCTCTCCCTGGACTTTCTTTTGCTGCTCACATACTTACAGAAACGTTTCTTGTTGTCCTTGATTGCTGAAGCCAGATTAATTTCCAGCTGGGCTTTAGACCTCCTGATTTCTGCTCTGCATAGCTTCACAGCATCTTTGTAATCACTGTGAGTCACTAGCCCATTCTTCCAAAGGCTGTAAACTCTCCTTTTCTCCCTGAGTTGCAGCCAAAGCTCCCTGTTCAACCAGGGTGGTCTTCTCTGGTGCTGGCTTCTCTTACAGCACCTGGGGACAGCCTGCTTCTGGGCCATTAACACTTCCTTCTTAAAGAGCCCCGCCTTCCCAGACCCTTATACCCTTCAGGAGTGTCTTCCAAGGGATTCTTTCAAGCAGGTGCCTAAACAAGACAGTTTTGAAGTCCTTTGGAAGTCTGGGATGGCAGTTCTGCTGCCCCCTCTCCCGGCCTCTCTAAGAATAGAGAACTCTATTATTTCATGATCTCTGTACCCTAGTCATCCTCCAGCTGCCACATCCTCCATCAGTCCTTCTCTGCTCACAAAGAGGAGATCCAGCAGGGAACGTTCTCTGGTTGGTTCTCTCACAAGCTGCATCAGGAATTTATCTGCCACACATTCCAGGAATCTCCAGGACTGGTCCTGCTCTGCTGTGTTGTATTTCCAGCAGATGTCTGGGAAGTTAAAGTCACACAAAAGAACAAGGGCAAGCAATTTTGAGGTTTCACCTAAATGCCTATAGAATATTTCATCCACAATGAAATTTCATAGGTCTTTTCCCAGTGTCTCATTGAAGAGGTCCACACTGACCTCATGGGTTCTTTACACAGAATTCATCAAATTAAATCTTAGCTGCAGAACTGCATTATTGACAATATTAGGCCATATTTTAATTACTTCCTAGAACTTAATTTCTTACCAGTTCCCAGCAAGGCACAGTCATTCAGAGGAATATTCTTTTTCCACAAAAAAATCTGTCAGAACTTTCTTTTCAAAAATACAACATCTCCAGTACAACCCCAAGGGCATTTCCTGAGACTGTTCAGTGTTCTAAATTTCCAGGGAAGTCAATAAACAGGAAAGTTGTGTGTAAATTGCTAATGAATCTTGAGTTCTGTATTTCTGTGTCTTGTAAGTCAAATCAAAGAGAAATAAGGATTCTCTTGTCATGACTTAATATAGAACACTGTCACAGTGCAGTAAATCCTTTATATGTGCAGATTTGAACTGTGATTTAGATTCATCTCAGGCATTTACAGTACATAATAAGGTTTTTCAGTGGTTATTATGTCAGCACACATCCTGCAACCTTCCCATTCAATTCCCATTTCAGGATTGTTTTCAGGGGACCTAGAGGAAATTATGTCAATCGGTTGACACTTTCCTTTTGCCTTGCTTCCTTGTGGGTCTGAGCCAAAGGCTCATCTATACTGCACATAGGATCCTGGGCTCCCTGCCTTCCCTTCAGGAGCACACCCAGAACCTGCTGGCAAGATAAACCTGACTCCAGACAATTGGCTTCAAAAAGTTATGGATGTGAACCATGTCTAATTTTACTGCCCTTCATCTGAAGTAGTCCTTCAACAGTACCCCACCAAGATTCAAATACTTCTCCCACTCACAAACATGCCTGCCATGAATCAAGGAATGAAATGTGCCCACACCACCATGCTATAAAAACAGAGCCCTGGTGAATTACATCACTATGTTCTGACATCAAGGAAAGACCTGCAAAAAGCCCACAGTAATTCCATTTCAGTGCCTCTCGAAATGACCTCTATCCCTGCTTCTCTCCACCTTCATTCCTTCCCTAAACATCTGATAATGTCTTACGGCTTGCACAATCCCAAGATGCTCTTTTCCATAACAAGCCCCATACCCACACCCCCAGTAGCCCCCTCTAAGTCTGTGGGGTGCTCCAGGGAGCCCCTTGGATGACTCATGGTTGTGAGTGTCACTCTGGACCACGGGTTGACCTTTGCTCGACGGCCCTGGTAAGAGCCAGGGCAGGGGGTCCCTTGTCTCTGGCTGGGTGACTGATAGTCCTCTGCCTGCCATTTGCCCTATGCTCCTCTGTGATCATGGGAATGAGCCCTTCATCACACAACCTAACTGCATGACATGTGATAGCAATGTCAGACTTGAAGGGACCATATCGGCTTGTCAGTCACAAACAAGAAAGTGAAAAACATTTAACATAAGGACACCATTTCTTCTGCACACATAGAAGTGTGGAGCCAACAGATCCTTTACTCTGTTGCCACAAACTTTAAAACGTTTGTGTATAAAACCAAAAGTGACAAGAGCAATTCATCCGAGATTGATATACTCCTTTGTGGCAGGTATACTAATAAAGCAAACTTGATGTCTTTACCCTGGAAGATGTAATGATGAAAGTAAAAAACCTTAATGCAAGCTGTGTTTTTTAGAGACTATTCTCTTTGTTATTCATCACCTGTGGAATAAGTGCAGATAAAACTGTTTGGGTTTTTTTGTTGGCTTCATTTATTAATTAATTTATTTATTTTTTATTGCTGTATTCTGGAATGGAAACTATTAAAAAATTTATATTAAATAAGTAAGAGTTTCAGCTGCCAAAGTGGTAGGTGTAGGAAGGGAAAGGGAAAGGTAAGTGGTGAAATAATAACAGAAGGAATATTTTAGATATCTTTTTGTTAAAAAAAAAAAAAAAGTCTAAAAAGAGCAAAAAATGGCTTTTGGGGGGCATAAATCTCTCTACTTGGAATGCTATATTTTATGAGTGTGTATACCTCCATCAAACACTGCATGATTCTGCCTTGTCATCTGTGACAGCTTGAGTACTTGAGATGTCCCCTGGCCATGCTATGGTACCACACAACCTGGCATCAGGATCATCATGTACTACCTGATGCTCTTCTTGACAAAACTGAAGGGAGACAGACTTTTTTCCCTAAGCAAGGAAAACAAAATAAACTACTGAGCAAGAGCAGATAAAGACAGGAGTCAAAAATAGACCTTTTTTATTTTTTTTTTTAACAGAAATTTCTAATCTTCATTCAGCTCTACAAAAAGTCCCTTATTTTTTAGGGACTAAAACAAAGCAAATACCTTAGAGAAACAAGACTGTGAGATAACTACATGTATTTTCATGTTAAAATGTCTTCAGCCTGTCTTTTATCACAGCTGCTTTTACTACTTGTTAGGGATGTGGAAATGTCTCTGTGGCTGCTAAAAATAAAGACTACTCCAACAGTAATGGAATGAAATGCCATGTAATCCATTTCTGTCTGTGTTTTAAAGTGCTCTGTGCTTAGCACTCATAAGTCATAGCTGAGTTTTTACATAAGAACTAGGTGGAAACAGAAAACTGTTTTCTTTGGAATTTCTATGAGTAAATGTTATTTTTGAACGAGAAAAAGAAGACTATTTTAGGTTTTAAATACAAGAATTATGTAACATTTTCATCCAGAACTACTGAAATGCTCAAAATATTATTTATATTAATATAAGACGTAAAATAATCTACAATGTTTATAGAATGTATATAGTATATGTTAAAAAAAGAATCAAAAGATAATGGTTAAAATGAAGCATAAATATTTTGACATTGTAGAAACAGTTGATCCAAAATTAGTGGTTTTACCATTTTCTCCTTGCATTTTACTTTTTGTCAAATCTGTGTAAATTCCATTAAATATTTGAATCTGATATAAATTTTCTCTTTTGATGAGAAGTGGTTTACTGGATCTTTTCCAGGGATGACAGCACCCACTTCAAATGGAAAAAGTAAGGAGTTGCGTATTTATTTATTCATGTCTGTATTTGCAGAAAGTTCCACCTGGTCCCTGCTCAGAGATCCCAGTGTTCTTTGTGCCCCTCCCACCATCTGCTCTCTCGTCTCTCACATAATGTACTGCCCTGTACATGGTCTGTATAGCAGATCACAAATTTTCAGAAAATCATAGATTCAGAGCTGTTGTTATACTTTACCCAAATCCCAATGAAGCCCAATTTTCTGAATCATTGATTAAAAATTTTAATAAAGAAAATGGCTAAAAAAGTAACAGAAAGTGTTTCATCCCTGAAAATGGGTGACCTTATATTTGCAAGGGGTGTGTCTTTTATTTCTTTGTCTACACAGGAAGAGTAGGTGATCTAAAATGCATGCAATTTTCAGATGACTGAAGTAAGGTGAAATCAATTTCATCCTTACAGTTCAGTTTCTAAGTATTTCCGCTGCTGCAAAGATGTCAATGTCAGTATTAGTTGTGGGCTTTTTGGGTTTTTTTTGTTTGGTTGGTTGGTTTTTTTGAGGGGAGAGGGGGAGGTTTTTTGTTTGTTCTTTGTTTTGTTTGGGGGTTTTTTAAAGTCTTTTCTTGAGGTGAGATGTCATTTTTTTTCACTCATGAAGTTTCAACTTTTTCTCCAGAAATGTAAAACTTCATGAACGAATATAATGAAAAACGGTGTGGTAATGTTGACAGACAGCCAAGGGGAATGCAGAGAAGAGTACTTTATTTCCTAACTTCCCAGTTTCATGTTGGATTGTTGAAGTTATCAGTGTGATTTCCTCTGTGTATCCTATGCTAAAAGAGTATATTGTAAGCTGTTGTGAGCAAAGGGAAGTGAATGGCTCTCATACCAAATGGTGGTTTCAGTGGATGGGAAACAATACCTTAATTTTATCTGAAGAACTTAAGTGACCAAGAGCTGAGCTTTCTAAGAGTTCTTTAGAATTTTTCCATTCTGTTTCTTTATGTTTTTCCTAGAATGTCTCTTTCTTTTCCTGATAGCCTGAGAAATAAGAGTGGTTATGTCAGCAGCCATGGCTCTCCCCCTGCTTGAGGTGTCTGCAGGTGTGATGCTGAAGACTAGAGAGTCATCACACTCTGATCCAGATTATATCAGATCTGTGGATCTACAGCTACTCCGGTTTGAACAATACATAAGATTTTAAAATAAATCTATGTTAAGAGAACTTTGTTTCATTCTCTCCTGGTAACTTGAGTGGAAAGGCATCAAAAGTACTATAACTGAGAGTTACAAAAGTACCTCACTGAGACAATGTTTGCTTTGTCTTTACTCCCCCCATCAGGTATTTATACATATTGATAGATCTCCCTGAGCCTTCTCTTCTCCCAGATGAACTGTTCTAGCTCTCTCAGCCTGTCCTGTAGGTCAGATGTTCCCATTCCTTTATCATCTTTGTGGTCCTTCACTGGACTCACTCTGGTATGTCCCTGTCTTTGTTTTACTGAGTGCCCAGAACTGGACCCAGCACTCCAGGTATGTCTCACCAGAGCCAAGCTGAGGGGAAAGATCACCCCACTTTGAACTGCTGCCTGCACTTTTCCTAGTGCAGCCCAACACGCTGTAGGCCTTTTCATGCCATGAGGTCACATTGCAGTCTCACGGCCAACTAAACATTCACCAGAATTTCAAGAGACTTCTCTGTCAAGCTGCTTTCTAACCAGTTGGCCCCTCCTTCTGTGTGGAATTACTTATCATCAAGGATTAAAAGGAAATAGATTTAATGCTGAAATTTTAAAACACTGTTAGATTAATCACTCTCACAGAAATGTACCTTCATAGCACCTTAAAACTGGTGCCCCTGTGACACAACTTAATTTTCAGGACAAGGTGTTGACAGAGGTTGAATTGCTGCCAAAGGCCTTGTTCTTTCATCTTCTTGTTTTTTTGTTGTGGGTTTTTTTTTTCTTCTTTTTTTTTTTTTTTTTTTTTTTTTTTTCCCACCTCAGGAAAATGGCATGTTTCTATTTGCAGGCAAAATTATGTTGGAGAGGTGACATCTATTCTTTTGAGTCCTTTACATCTCAGTTTTACTCTGAGCCATGTAGAAAGTCTCTGTAACACCTATGTTCCTTAAAATATGGCTCATCCATACCCAGGCAAATGACATCAAATGGTAAAATATCTGAAATATTTTTCCTTCTACTCTCTTGTGGACTTACCAAGGATTTAATTTATCGTTATAAATTAGCTAGTAGGAGCATATGCTGATTTTTTCTAGGGGTGGGGTGTGGGATAGGGAGCGAGGTGACAGCTACTCAAAAGTAACACAAAATCAAAACAAAAATCCTAAAAAACAGAGTGCAGACCAACAAGGTTCTCTAAAGTTCAGAGAAATAGGATGCTGCAAATATAAACTTGCCTGAGGCAAAAGTGTGAACATGTTCCACTGTTTTTAGAATTTAACCAATTCCTCCAAAGAAAATCCATAGAATGAAAGGATGATGCAAGGCCTGTGTTTATGCAGGTTACATGACACAGGCCTGCTATAGCCATTGCTTACTTTAAAGACGGAATTCCTGAAATCAAGATTGTGAATGACTGCAAATTGAGGCAGTGCAGTCAAGATGTTTAAAGGAAAGACTCTTCTTCAAAGAATATGGATAAGCTAGAGGAATTAATTGACAGGAATGTCCTGAAATTCAGGAGGACAAGATGCAGTCAAAAATAGGTACATTAAAACAGAAGAAGTTTCAATATTGTATAGGAAGGAACTTTTCCCCCATGAGGACAGTCAAGAAGGGGAACAGGTTGCCTAAAGAGGTTTTGCAGTCTCCAGCCTTGAAGGTTCCCAGGACTTGACTGGCTAAAGCCCAGAGCAGCCTGTCACGTCCCACTCAGATGAGAGGGACAAGTGACTCAGATTCTCAATCCCCAGTGGAGTGGACAACAGTGAGACAAGTCCCAAAGTCAAACATTTATTAACTACCCACGATGTACTAATTGAACACACAGTAATTGGCTAAGTATACAGCAAGTTGTGGCAAGCAGTACAATATGCCTTGCATTGCTTAATGGGAAAAGGAAAAGAGGGAGATAGAGGGAATAGGGGAATACAGATCACCAGTCTGAGTTTCTGCATCGATCCTGCCAGCGACGGTTCCAGGAGATATTTGTCTTCTTCACTTGCATCTGTCTTCTTCACTTCACTGCACTCTCCCCGCACACCCCCCCCTGCCCTTTCTTTCCCTGCCCTTGATTTACACACTTTCCTTGGGTCCATCCCCTAGGTTGACCCACATACCTACATATGTCATGTATGGGGAGGTGTAAGGTGTTTCATGGGATGATGTAATTAGCATGATCATGTTAGCCTTCATTAGCATATTGAGGGGTGTTAACTTTAATATGCGTTTTGTGTATAATGAAGCAAAGATCATTCACCGGACAGATGACCTTTGAAATTTGGCCAGGTGACCCAGAGCCGGGCGATCCTGTCTCCACAAAACTCCCTCCTTCAGTTGCATCTTGTGTTATTCAGGCAGCCCTATCAGCTTTGAGCTCCACACTGTCCAACCTGTGACACAAGTTTTGTCTTGCGAGTGTTTGAGGCATTCCTTCCATCAGCCTCAACTTTTGCTTTCTCAGGCTGTTTTTCTTAGTTTCTTGCAGGCCTGGTTTCTCATGTCTCACACAGCCTGTACTGATCCTGTAATCTATACTACCTTGAGTAGGAGGTTGGGCTAAAGACTTACAGAGATCACTTCCCTTTAATTATTTTATGACTCTAAATACTGACATTCATACAATTCTTAATGGTGGAATTACAGTATTTTAAGTGTGTAGTATGTATAACCCAAAAATAATCTGTAAGAAATCATTTAGCAGCAATGTGGTTTATATATCTATAATTGCATTCATATATATAAACACATACTCAAATATATGTAAACTTTATACACAGACGTATAGATATGTATGCATACAGAAACACAGACAGACATATATGTGAATATACTGACCTGATTTTCCTTACCAACCTACATCTGTTTCCTCAAAACTTGACTTCAGTCTTCCAACAGCTTTCTGTTTCTGATTTACTCCATCCCTGCATCAGTTTTGTAGATAGTCATCTAAGGGTGCTGTATCTATAAAGATGAGTTTATACTGCAAAGGACTTCTGTTCAAATAAGGGTGCTTTTAAACAATTGTGACTGAAGAGGAAGGAAAAGGGTAGGCCATCACTCTTGCCTCCATGCAAAACCTTGAAATAGAAAATACCGATCACACAAGTACCCTCATGGGCATCCTCTTAGGCCTTCAAATTTCTTTAGTGTAATCCAAGCATCTTTCTCTATGTCATCTGCCCATTGCCCCAGTATACTTCAAAAATCTGTCTCTCCACAAGACCCCACAGTATCATACTCTCTGGCATGCCTCACTGGGACACAAATACAGGCTGGGCAAGGAGTGGATTGAGAGCAGCCCTACAGAGGACTTGGGTCTATTAGTGGATGGAAAACTAACTATGAACCAGAAACGTGCATCTGCAGCCCAGAAACCCTATGCTGGGGTACTGGGCCTTCCACTATTTAAAGGGGACCTACAGGAAAGATGAGAAGGGACTCTTTATCAGCGAGTGTAGGGATAGGACATGGGGTAATGGTTTTAAACTGAAATAGGGTAGATTAGTTTAGATATAAGGAAGGAATTTTTTACTGTGAGTGTGGTGAGGCCCTGGATCAGGTTTCCCAGAGAAGCTGTGGCTACCCTCTCTCTGGAAGTGTTCAAGACCTGATTGGACGGGGCTTTCAGCAATCTGGTCCAGTGGAAGGTGTCCCTGCCCATGTCAGGGGGGTTGTCAAACCGTTCTATGATGTTTTCATGATCCTTCTATTCAGGGGTGAAAAGGTCTCAGGTCTTCAAGACTGCATCTACTTCCTCTTGGCTTTAATGTATTCCAATAGGAAGAAAGTGCCTACACACATTTCAGGGACTGGAACTAAGTGGTCTGCTAGATATCAGAGCAACTAGCTTATGCCTTTTCTGTTTCTCAGAATTACCTCAGTCTGAGGATCCTGATCCAGTCCATTTTACATAACATTAGATTCACTTTTGATACTACCATTTGCTCTTTTAATCTTTGAAGAAAATTGTTCCAGTCTTCAAATTGAATGGATTATCACTGAATTTAAATCTAAGGAGGGACCTGAAGCACAGGTGCACTGGGTTCCCCTTCCACTGCCTTGATTTTTTAATGCAATATTTAAGAAGTGACTTCAACTTATAAGAAACTACAGGCCTCCTTAGTGCACTGAGTGGAAGGAGCTGTTCTGTTTCTAGGGTAGTTTTTTGATCAGAATGGCTCATTCTGTATGAGTGTGCATGTGCTTAGGCCATTTTGGTTTCCAAAGTGCAGAGACACACCTCTTCATTTTATTCTTCATGCTTGAATGATTTTCACCTTCAGCATGAACTTCCCTGTCTTCTCTCACTTGATTCAAAGAAAAGCAGAGCACTGTTCCTAACAACACATAATACACCGATGTTACATAGAAGTAGAAGGTATTGCACAAGACTGGGATGGAAACTGCCAGATAATGGTTCTCTTTGTTTTCAAGTGTTTTCTTTGTAGAGTCTGAGCCAGCATTTGACACCTTTGGCAAACTGAGTGACAACTTACTCCTTGAGTGACCCCGCAGAAACCAAAGGAACTCTCTGTGGAAGAGGTTCTGCTCCAAGAATGCAGAGGCAAATCTACTTTGACCTGTGAAACTGTGCAAGAGCATATCCTACCGGACGGGATTTGTGTAGACAGATGGCTTAACAAGCTGATGGTAGACTGAGGGACAGATCTTTCATCTGCCACTGTTTGGGACTAATTCTCTTCTTCAAGAGTTTCTGTGCATTTCCCATTCAGCGACCTTTAACTATGACCATGGAATGTTCTATCTGATGGGCATTCACCCATGTGTGGAAGTGATGACATGTGTCTCTTCCATGTATGAGGGTGAATACCGCTCTGTGCTGCAGACAGGGAAAGGAAATCTTTTTCACATTTCAGGTTATATTACACCTTTATCTAGTAGGTTAGTTTACTATTACTGTTTTCTCCTACTTTTTGTGGGAAGCCTTCAACCTGGGCCCTCCAAGGAACTGTTTGTGTTTTGTGTGCAGTGCTCGACCAAATAATCTTCAGATGTCCCTTTAAATCTAAATCAGTCTATATGTATGGCTTGAAGCCAAGTCAGGAATAGAAAAGATGTAAATTAATATAGCAGTTTTTACCAGACATTTCTGGGATGGTGCTGTGTGGGTGCTAAGGTTCTAATATTTAGACCAAAATGAGTAATAAGTCTATCCCCCAACATGTAGGACGTAACCGCAGAGATAATGGAAGGGGAAGGGGAAAAGAGGAGAGTGGTACAATCTCTGGATGCAAGTTTTCATACCAGCCCTAGAAAAGCATACCTCTGATAAATCTAATCTGGCCCTGCCTCACTTTACCCACAGGCAAAATGGGGAGTGGAATATTAATTTCTCAGGAGTGAGGCCCGGCTTAAAATTGGGGAAAAATCCATCATAGAGTTAAAAAAAAGATGCTGAACACCAAGATATTATTTATAATGACAAAAGGGATACTTCTCAGATTCTCTGTTCTATCTCTTTGTACATTATATGGCAAACTCAGTTGAATCATGTCCTTTATCTGCATTGTAGCCATAAAAATGAATGAGCAAGAGTTGTGGGTGATGACTCTCCAAACAAAACCTCTGAATGTCCTTGGTCTGACACAGTGCAAAAGAGGATGATGCTTTTTAAGTTTTAAATGAGGTGTTTAAGTTTGAGGAGAGGAACATAAGGAAAAATGAAGTCGTGTGTGTGCATGTGTCTGCTCTTATAATAGGCTGCAGCAGCCTCAAAACAAAATGGCACCTCATTCTCCAGAGTTCAGATGTTTAATATACAGAAAAAAAAATGTTTGACAACTTCAGACCCTATGGATCAGAGCAATAGTGAATATTGTTTTACAGTGATATTTTTAGTATAAAATAAAGGGCTGAAAGTCAGTGCTGGCAGCAGAACATTTTATTGCAAAAGTGATTGATGTAGGGATCGTTACTGTCTTTAATTAAAATAGATACTCCCACACAACTCTCTCATCTTTCATCAAAACTCCTCTTGAGGCTATGATATATTTATTCTTTATAAATACCTAGAGGTTTTTATAGTTAATTCTTGGCCTGATCAATGGTAGATTTGACCTTGACTTTGAAGGAAGAAGGATTTAGAGCTAACAAATTTTATGATTTCCCATTTCATTTCTTTCTGTAGAAAAGTTGATTTAGTTTTTCCTTTCTATTTTTCTTCAGTCATAAATGCAGTGTCATGGTTTGTTTTGTTCTATCTTATTTTCTTTCTGCAGCGCTTTCCAATTTTTTTCAGCATCTTCTTTCATTTAATATATGTTCTTTGTCAGTGTTTGCTCCACAGCTGAATATTTTACATTTATCTGAGTTAGATCCCATTTCTAACTATAGCATTGAACTTGTATTTAAATGATTCCCGTTTTTCTTCATTTGGCTGCTCCTCATTTCTGCAGCTTTCATCTATTAGCTTGAAATATACAATTTTCAATACTGTAGTCATATTATCTACAAAAATATCAAAAACTGGCAGACAGATAACATATCTTTCCACAAATCAGTGACCCAGATTTGCTCTGAGTGTTTTTCAGATGGAGTACATCTACTGTGAAAACCCTTAATTTCTATTGGGAAAGATGAAAATGTAACAAGAAGTTGTATTGGAAGAATTTAAAATACTTAAACCTCTTTTCCTTTGTGTTTAGAAAAGCCTTCCACCCAGAATCAAAAGAAAACTCATTTGTAGGACCATTAAAAAAGAAAATTAAAAAAAAAAAAAGTAAAAAAAAAAAAGTCTTCTATTGCAATTGTGCTCTGGCAAGAAAACAGGGACTTCTAATTTAAAAAAAAAAAAAAAATCTTGACTATCTATATTTTTAAAAATAATTTCTTCACACTCAACAAATTTGGAAGGCCTAGATCCATCACCTCAAGATCCTTTTCTTCACTAAAGCTTATTATTTTCCTCAGTATTTTCTTCCCTTAATGCATCTTGGCTGGCAAGATTTTTCCTGTATTATGATCTTTCCAAGACATTAACAGGTAAGAGAAGGTACAGTTTGGCCTATAAAGAATAATGGGGACACTGTAATGGGCAGATGCTATTCTAAACGGAAATATTTCCATTTCCTGTAAAGAGCAGGATGTTTCTGATAATTGTGTTTTTACTGCAATTTGGCTCCGGGAAGCCAGCTCTCCTTGTTTTACCTGTTGCTCATTGTGAATTATGAACTGGGAACATTGTGACATGCTCTGCTGGGTGCATATTCATGCTGGGGTTTACATCAGTGAGATTTTAGATGTTCAGAGGTTAAAGCTGGACTCAGCAACAATGTGTGGCTGATCTTGTCTCATTACTTTTATGACTCAGTTCATATTTAAACAATATGGACATACAGATGAAATCTCACATTTTAAAAACAGGGCAGAAATATTTCCCCACCTAAGATATGAGGGCAGTCCCCATCAAAGTTCTTCAGTTGTTAGATGAGAGGTGTTACATCAAAATACCATATCACTGTTGTTCAACTTTATTATTCAACAGACAGATAATAATTCACTAGAAATTTCAAGCTGGAATCTGACAAAGGATTGTTAAAACATATATGTCCAAAGGTTTCTTGAGGGCTGCATTTAGGACCTTTCTTGACTTACAATTAGCTTGTTTGTCTTTAATTCATCTGTTTCTATATATTCACAGTTCAATGCCTATTATAGTGCTTAAAGTGTTTTGCTTTAAAACTGAATAATAGGTCCTTAAAAATTTCTATAACAGAAATGTGGCCTTTATCAGTTCTCTTCTTCTGAGATAATTTTGAAGAAATCTCACTGATTTAAAGTTAAATAATTCTGGGATGCTCTGATTTGAAAACATGGAAAGATAAGAATAGGAGACTTCTCAATAATCCAGTTCAAGCTCTGTTTGTCAGAGCCTTGATACCGTATAATTAACTTAAAAAACGTATTGTGCTCTGTTTTGAATGTAGTTGGCTTTTGTTCCTCTTTCTGTTCTTCGGAGGTTGTTACATAACCTGATTGCTCTCAAAACCGAAAACCTTGTAATTTCCATCTTACCTGCATTCATGTTTAATTTCTACCTGTGTTACCCTGACCTTCACTGACTTCTCATTTAAATTACACTCCCTCTGCTTTCACCCAGTCTGTTTCTTCTCAGTCTTCATTTTGCAAGGCTGAGACACCACACTTTTACACACTTGCTCACTCCTGAGAAGATTCCTATTGCCTTGACCAACCCGGACGTCTCAGCTATCAGTTGTTCCAGCTTGGCCTGCAACTTCAGGCTCAGCTGAAAAGTCCAGAAAAGTAAGTAAATATCCCTGATTAATGGAATGTCATGACAATGGTTATATTTCACTGTGCTTTTAGCTCCATATTGTGAGTTTACTTGTCATTATTGTGGGAATACTGGGCTAAGAATACTGGACTAGATTTAGGGATTGGGTCTGAATTGACCATTGATGCATGATGAAGATTAACAATTGCTAAAAAAGAACATTTAATATTGTTTTGTTATTTTCAGGAAATTATTTGGTGAAGTTATGCCAGGTCCATTCTCAATATGAAAGGGTTTTAATGAGGGAAAAGACAGTAAATGCTGCCAAAACCAGAGATGTTCATTGATCAAGTCTTAGATCCATGAACATGAACTAGCATTCTCTGTTGCAGAGGCATTCAGGGATACCACAACTCAAACTGTCCTGCTTGCCTTTTGGACACGCGTGTAGTATCCATAGTAATTCTGAGAGACATGTTTACTTACTAGAAATATGATACTGATGTGCTAAAAGACTTTTCTGTTTAGGCATTTGATCTATTTATTTTACACAAAAGAATCTTTCTGTTAAGATGATATTGGGGAAACATTTTGTTGTTGACCTCTAGAACTGCACACAGAACCTGGAAAACACTCCCCTTTAAACCAAACCAATCAAAGCCCCCCCCCCCCCCGCCCCCCCCCCCCCCCAAAAAAAAAAAAAAAAAAAAAAGGGGGCAAAAATCTAACACGTCTAACACGTAATGTGCTGAAAGAATGATTGCTTCCTCTCAACAGACTTGGGTCTGTAGAAGCATCATGGTTTGTAATTCAGAAATCATGTACCAAAGGAGGCAGAGAAAAGGAAGGAGAAAGTCAGACAGAAAAGCTCCATGTATCTTCCATGAGCTGAAACAATTACCAGGGTTTTGGGAAAAAAGTGTAATTTCAAGCTGAAATGTTAGGGTGCAACTGATGGGCTATAAAGAATTTTCTACCCGTGCTGAAGATGTAATAATTATAGCATATGTAAGCCACAGGCAAATATTCATAGAATCATTTAGGTTGAAAACCTCGCTCAAGATCATCTAGTCCAACCACCAGCTAAGTCCACCAGTGGATATAAATAACGAGTGTAACATACTGGGTATTTTAAAAAAAATTTCTTGCCTCTGTCACTAGCTGGCATCCAGAAGTGGAGCATGTTAGTACTGAAGAGGCAACAAATTGTTAAAAACTAAGTGTCAAGACTTTAAATTTTATATGTGACTGTTGTGGCCCCAGAAATTACTATCTAGCTAGCCAGCCTGCGCACAGTTAGAAAGTTGGTGGTGTTACATGTCGAATAATTACATTATTAAATTGGGTGTGACATTTATTTCATCCAGTACTAGACAATCCCAGTCTGCACAACTGGTTCCTCAGGTGTCCCTTTGTAATTAATGGACAAACCCAGTCTTTTTCAAGATGGTTTCAGGACAGTTTTAGGTGCTGCTTAGGACAAGATGAATTCGTCCATATGCTTCACTATTGACTGATGGAAATGGGGACCAAGGCCAACCAGTTTCGTTTACATAATCCACATTTTTTCTTGTTCTTCTTGAACTGAATTCCAATGATAAAGCAAAATTTAATTTCTGTATTCATTTAACTTCCCCAGCTGATATTTGACAATGACTTGACAAGATTTCTTGTTCTCTATCTGCAACATTCAAGATTCTGAGACAGGCTCCTCCCTGGGTGTTGCTTAAACGTAGATTAAGTAGTTTTGGAAAGGAGAATGAAAAGATGTGTGACATACAGCACAGTAGAAATAATATACTTGTGCAGCTTTCTAAGATTTATTTAAGGATATTTTCCCGTGTTACAGGATACAGCATACTGCTTGAATTTATGACACCATAAAATGTTAGGTTTGTGGTCCAGCCTGGATTTTTGAGGTCTGCAAGGCAGAAACCATATTCATGCAGAGTTTAAAAAAAAAGTTTTCTCTTTTCCAGTACAACACACTTCATAGAGATTACTGGTCTTTGAATAGCTTCTTTGTTTGTTTTTTTTTTTTTTTTTTTCTAAACAAAGAATCTTAGCAAATCCTCATTATTATAACACAGGAGTAAAGTTGATGTGAAAGTTAGTCAGACTGCAGCGACTGCAGTGAGAACACATAGTCACCCTCAGATGGCCTTCTGCAAGGGGCAGATGTCTGGAAACTCTTAATAATTATCAAGCTTCTTTCATACCTAATAAAAAATAAACAAAGCCAAAACCCAGTGAAGGATTTTTCATTGAGGTCTGAAAATATTGTACCAACAATATGGAAGTCTGGTACAGTGATTTGACACAGAACCACTTCAGATGTGAATTTAGAGATCATTAACTATTTGGCAACAGGGACCTGTTTATTTTTAATTGCATTTGGGCTGGGCAGTAACTTTTCTATCTTTGACCAAGAGGAAAAAACTTCACATTTATTGTCAGGTAAAGAACATAGACACCAACAATCAGCCAGCAGACAATGATGTAATGAAAATCCATACCTAAATACAGCATATTTGGATGTCTCTCCTTCATGACATATTAATCTTGCATTTCACATTTCCAATGTGTTGCTCCTAAATTGCCTAAATTGCTTTTGGGGTAGGTGGCTGTTACCAGAGTTGTGTTACTGATAGGTGCAAATTCTTCCCTGATACATTTGGAGAAGCTCCTGAGGTTAGAGAACTTGTGACATTTTCCAGGTAGCAAGCAGCCTATCTTAGGTGCTCTGCACTTGTCATTACTTTTGGATCCTTGAAGACTTTCCAGTTATCCTTCTTTCTCAGTAGCCTTTGGCCAGCTATGTGTTATAAAGGCTAAATTATATATTAAAATCTTTATGCGTGCCCAATAAAGGACAAAAAATTGATTTATTTTTAAAGATACAGTGAGAAACCTGAGAGTTCTTTACTAGTTGGAACTAGAAATGAAGTAAACTTTGGTAGTTTCGGCTGGAGTTTGCTTTGAATTTTGGTGTCATATGGAGTCATGCAAATCTAGTGTATATGAAACACTTGCACATAATGTGGCTGAAATATTCCTCTAATGCCTCCTGGCTGAAACCAAGAATTTTTGGCTCTGTTACTCAGGAAAGTGTTGGCATTGTGGCTTAGTTAACTGGGGATCTGAATTAGCAAATCCAAACATAATACATCTTAACATTTCTTCCCTTGACATGAATTTAAATGACAAATATAACTCCAGAGAGAATGAGATTCTCTTAATATTTCACTGCCATCATCAAAGACTGAGATTGGACTTTATCAGTGCTTTTATCTATTCTTTGTCAAACTTTTGTTTCTCTTTAGTCATCTCCTATACTTCTGTTTTCCCATTGGAACCTTAAGGGAAAGGTATAACAGAAAAACATTTAAAAATAAACAAAAGACAATAATATGGTAGATCTTTCCTTGGATGTAATGCAATACATGAGTGACAAGGAAGAGAAAAACTGGAGTGTGAGAAAGTGCTTTCCTTCCACTACATGGCTGAAAATTATTTATCATTGTTCTCTCTGGGGAGTGGAAGGATGCCTGTACAGAGTCAGAGGCAGCAAACATCCATCATGCTAAATCTGTTTTGTAATGACTGAGAATATATATATCTATATATATCTATATATATATATATCTATATATCTATCTCAGAACCCTATGAAGCCTTTTGATAAAACATTACTTGCACAATAGAGAATTTAAACCTTCAGTCATGCCTCTGCCTTCTTTCTTGCTACCTGTTTCATCTCTGAGTATTTCAAATGCCTTTGTAACTCTGCTTCTTGTAGTGAATTTCTGAACAACAAATTAGATGATTAGAGACTTTGTTTCCTTTTTTCTTCCTTCTCTTTTTCCCAAGATTTCCCCAGTATGGCACTCCCTGAGGCATTCTGTCTTCTCAAATGGAGATCATATAAAAACATTTTATTTTTCTATCACAGAACAAATTAAGACAAAATTAAGCAGATATTTAAAACAGAAATCTACCCTGAATCACTTTGAGACTCTTCAGAAGTTCAGATTCTAATTGATACTTTCAATTTCTGTAACAGAAATAATTAAGTTGAAGAACAGGTTTTCAGTTTATATCAGTAGAAAACTGGAAAGGACTCTCAGGGATGGACTTCGTCTAGGCCAGTATGATGAAATGCCTGACAAAAGTCATTGGGAATCAAGGTCATGTGGCACAGCAGTGCGTGTGTTTATGTTGGTTGATGCCCTTAGGTTCCAAACCAGAATGATTTCTTCCAAACTGCTTTTTGGCAATAATCACTGGAACTCTACAGCTGGCTCAGACATTTGCTTGAGAAGTTAATCTCTTGATCACTTCCACAGCTGTTCTTTGTTTTATGTTGTGCAGTGGTTTCGAAAACTGTGATCTCTCATCCTTGCAGATGAAACTTAATTGGAAGACTCCAAGAATGCAAATAATGTGCTCCCATCACGGAAAGACAATCCCATCCATGGGACTAGACTAGACTTATCTAATGCAATATGACTGCCCCTCTCCCCAGTGTAGAGTTTAGCTACCGAATTCCCATCACGACTATTTGTCTTTACATAGCCACTTCTATTGAGCTGAGCAACTTGCTAATATAGACGCAGACATCAGTTTTGATTCTTGTGCCTGGAAATTATTTGAAAGAGTATTGTTTGGCCCAGGAGGAAGATATGCTAAGGATCATTCTAGCAGTTTAGCAACACTGATAATCATGTCCCAGCACCTCAAAACAGTTTTTACTTGCAGCAATGTAATTATCATATTCTGACTCCTACTACATACACAACCATACCTTAAAAAACAATAAAAGTTATCACAGAATAAGAATTCAGTCAGCTTTTTACCTTGCACAACAGAAAGCTGTTCCAGCAATTCTCTTCTGTGTTTGTTCAAAACTTTCACACTTCCACCTTAATTTCCAGTTGACATTAGCATATGGTTCAGAGTTGTCATAAAATGACAGTGAGTCATGCCTGAAACATGGGGATAAAGACTAAGTGGAGACATGCAGAGTGGAAACAGCTGTGGCTAAGCAGTTATTCTGGACTCCCTAGAACAAGTGGTGAGACAGAAGCACTTTCTGAATGCAATTCATCTGCTCAGGTTTTGGTCATGTGGTAAGACCTATGGGACTTCAGTTATAAATGACTTGTAAGTATGAAAACTTTTTTTTTTTCTTTAGTTACTATTGTATTTTAGCTGGATATCAAGATTGTGCCTGTTCTTACACAGTGCATTTAAGCCATTAATTCCCTGGGTGTTTCAGGGACTACCCAACTAATGTCTGCATAGATGAGATAATGGACTGCTTTGAGGCGTTGGACAGAACTGAAATTAGGGGACTGAATAAACAATCAACCATTTAACTGACTGTTACAGAAAGTCCCCAGGTAAGAACTTGGAGGTCCCCAGGTAAGTTCTGGAGATCCCCCCCAGGCACATACTGCTCAGCCCAGTCCAATTTGTATGCTTAAATGTGTCGATTAACATTCTGGGTAAAGTAACTCAATGATTTTGAGGCATTTCCTTGCTGCTGAAGTTACTGATATTGGTAAACAAACAATACAAACTTTATAGTAGATGCAAAAATAATCATGTAGGACAGTCTTTTATAGGTGGCTAAGAGTTGTAGGAGATGTTTTGTATGTGGTTATTATTATTGATAAAGGTGGATTGTAGATGAGATGGAGTGGTTCACACAGGATCACAGGCCAGCTAGATTATAAAAAGTGAACAGAAGAGTGGTTTGGTAAGCCTCAGCAGGTTCAGATGAAGGTACTGCTGCAAGATTTCTTACAACATTGACCCCTGTGACCATAGGACAGCAACCAATTTTCCAGTTTGAGTGATTTGATTTACATGCATATCTTCACAGATGATGATCCTAATAAATGATATTATTTTTTTCCATTTTAACAGGCATTCAGTCTTTGAGCATCAGTGCAAAATATCTACTTTAGGATGAAGAGAGTTTTACTGAAGACTCCATTCATTACACGGTTATATCTCTGTTGACCACAGAGGGAGAAGTGGGTGGCAAATGCTGCTACTACTGCACACCAAGACACAGTACTAACCACATGTGGGCAGATGAATTCCATCCATATGAAAATTTTTTAAAATTACTATTTCAAGAAGCAGTGAAAGAGCTAATGGAGCAGTCCATATGGGTTCCATGGCCATGTAGGATACATAAGTTCATTCTTATCTTTTGCATATCCTATATTTCACTTTTGCTATTTGCTTATCAAGCCTATTTTTTATTCCTTACACCATAGAATATAAAACATAATTTAGTATGGCCTGCAAGGGTTCTATTAATGTCAATATCACACTGCGTTCAGTATTATAATGTACTATAAATGTCTTCATACAGCTATTGCAATTGAATAATACTTGGTGGTATTGGTCATGTTGATTATGTGATCTTACTAAATGAAAAAGTGGAGGTACATCATAATTTTTCAAGCACCAAATATTCCATTTCAATATTTTAAATTCACTGCATCCTTTATTCAGCTATGAATTTCAATAAAGTAGGATTAAATTGAATTATAAAAACAATATACAGTTGTCTTCAGTTCTGAAGTTTCTTGTCCTCTATACCTACAGTATAGTATAATTAGTATACACCAAGTTTATTCTGGTGATACAAATCTTTCTGTCAATGTTTTCCTGTGCTTTTTCCAATGAAATATAGCAAGAGTAAATGAGCATAAATACATTTCACAGCATCCTAGGTCTGAAAATATTGTTTGCTTCTCCAGGCTATGTAAATACCTGATAAAGGAAGATACAGAATGCTTGGAAGATCAGCCCTGAACTGTCTGAAGGCCTAATGTGTCAGCAGTTATATTTCTTAAATGTCTAAAAGATACCCTGTCTGCAGCTCTCCCCTCTACCTACTCACTGAAACCATAAAGATCAGTCTCCAAGTCAGCTAGATCTTGGCAATAATGTGCTTTAAATCTGATCTAAATTTAAGATGGTGTAAGCTCCCTCAAATGTATTATTATAAACCTAGGTTTGGGAACTTTATGTAGTAAAGAAGCTCTCATGAAAACACACCCATGTTATGTTGCAGGGTTTACATCACCTAATTCCCTATTCTTTTAGTGGGATATCCTGTGATACTGGAAAAAGTATTAGGGAGAGGGCTAAGAGCTTTCCTTGCAGTGCTGTGAACTAATGTTTCCACAACATCATGTTTTAATACCGTGATTAATGATAGTTGAAGCTGAACTGGGAAAGAAGCTGCAGAACTGGGTTTGCTGTGTGGCTCCTCACTGGACGATGAAGTAAACCGGGAAAGGACTGTTGTGTTCTGTGAACACCAACTGATACCATGGAGGTTCCACTGGAAACAAGGATCAAGGGAAGTTCACAGGACATCCCTGAATCACTTCCCTGCTGCAAACCTGTGCTGTGAACCACTGGACTAGCCTTTGAATCACTGACATCTGCCTCTCCCTTCATCAAGGGTCTTTGCTCTTTTCTGGGTGTTGTGAAGCAGAGTCTGCAAGACTGGGATCATGAAACTGAAGACAGCGCAAGAGATCAAGTAGAGCAGAGCATGACACACTTCTGCTTTTGTGCTTAAATCCAAAGGTTTCCTCAAGGCTTGAGAGCTATTGTGGTTCTTGAAGCATCAGTTTCTGAAATAATGAAATAATGTGAAACAGTAACTTTTCCATGGGAAAAGAAAACCAAAACCAAACAACATTTTCAGATTTTACTATTGTAGAAACAAGTTTCGTAAGTATTAGCGTGTATATAAAATACTCAAGTGTTAACAAGGGAGTATTAAGCACAAAAATCCTATGATTTATTTACAAAAGCTCCCCAAAAGTCACTGTTCTTTAAACTTTTTAGTGGTTGTGACTGACAAAAAGGAAGCTGCTGATAACGAAGTAATGTTTCTGAAATTGATACAGTGCTTCCTATAACTCAGTGATTTATGAACAGTTTGTGCATAGATAAACTTCAAATTGATTCTCCTCCTTGGACAGATGGGCTTGAAAGTTGTATTTGGCTGCTATGATTCATCAGCACTGAAGCATAGCTAAAACTGAAATTATTTCTATCCTGGTGGCATGATAATACTCACAATATGAAAATATGAACAGGAATAAAACCTGGTCTTGAGAAGCCTTTAAATGGAAAAGATCAAATTATTCAGCTTAATTCAGTTGGAATACATGAACCAGGGTAATAGAATCCAAAGAATATTCAACATTTATGACTCTGCTTTTAGCTTTGATTACAGACTATTTTAGAGTAGCTTCTTTCAATATTTATGTTATTCACATGATTTGCAACAGAAAAACAAATCCGCTACAAAAAATTCTTCTCCAAAAACTCAAAGAGCCTGATTTTACAATCTATAAATTCCTACAATTTCTCTTCCTTTTTTTTTTAATCTTTCAGATTCAAAACCAGAAGACTACAATGGATGAGTCAATAAAGTATTTTGGTAGAGCAGCTGTCGCAGGTTTCATGTATTATTAAAAAAAAAAAAAAAAAAAGAGTAGTATATTCCTTTGTTTTCTAGAGCCACCCCAATATGCTATGTTAAGCCAGTTACTGATTTGCTTAAAATATATGAGCAAGTGTGTCTCTTACTCGCTACAGTCATCTAAGGACAGAAGGTCATGTCTTAGTATTCAAAGTTTCCATGTTTCCGCTCCAAATGACTAAACTTAGCATAAAATGAATTGGGTTATTTCTGTTTGTTTGGGGTTTATCTTGGTTTATTTTGTATGAGTTTTTTTGTTGGGTTTGGGTTTTTTCCGCAGACAACCAAGGGATAACTTTGTGCGCTCTTACAGATGAAGCGTGGAAGGCATGTGAGGTAGACTGAAAGAGAAACACATGACATGTCCTATCTAAATGCTCCAACAACCCAGCGGCAAAATAATAGAAGGAAATGAGATGTCCTCTGTCCCACCTTACACCAATAGGCTCTAGGCTTCCCAGCGGCAACAAAAGAATCTGTGTTTTGCACGCACAGTAGTATTTTTAAATCTCTTGCTAATGTGCACCAACTTCTGAAGGAGAGCACATCAACCAGGATGGGACTCCTGTGTGCCTCATACAAACAAAGATATTAATGCTTACAGAGAGAGGTTATCTTTCTTTCATTAGGAGTGCCTGTTAGGTTGTTTCACTTAAGCAAAAGACAAAACCTGTCACCACAGTGTAAGCGAGGTACTGGTTTGTTCGAGGCCATGGACACAAGAGTTGTTCTGGATCTTTACAGAGATATGAATTCAAATGCTTCAAATACTGTAAGTTCAGAGCGGGGGCTGGTGCCCCAATTCCATCTAAAGCCCTACATGGAGGTCCCTTCATCTCCCTGTGCCTGTGGGTCCCCTGTCTGATAGGAGTGTTGGTATGTATGGTAGCAGATATAAGATCTTCAGGTACTGTAGAAGTATTGTCCTTTCTTTGACTGTGAGATAGATCCATTGTATATTAATGGCTATCCATTATTTAATCCATTATTAGTTCACTAATGGATTAAGTATTCCGTTATCCTTTAATTCCCATGAAAGAACTGTGAAACTCTTCACAGGAAACTTTAGGTTTTCATTGCATATCCTCCTCCTGTACCCTGTGCAGAATTTTATGCCTGGATGAGCTATGGTAAAATAGGAGATCCAGGACTGTATAGTCCATATGGAAGGTCCAGACCATCATGCTGGTTTACATCAGCTAAACTTCTGAATTTGGTGTAATGAGCTGCAGATACTCTGATATCTGTTTTTTAGCCAAGTAATGATTTCAGTCATTTTGTATAAGAGCTGTAGTCATAGAGTCATAGACCTTGTAGGAATGAGGAAAATAGCTTCACCTCTTAGTCTCTCTTTGTCATTCAGTCCATAGTACATGGGTAGAGGACAATATCAAAACTGGGAAATCATGCAGTGATACATTCTCAGCATATTCCTCCATCCTCCAGCAATTTGTGACTCAGACTTACTGAGCCTTGACAGCAACTCCATATTTAATAGCCTTTTCAGGACTGAAATTGTGCAGTCACTTTTTGAACCCACATAAAATGTTATTATCTGTTATATCTCATGGAAAGGATTTTAACAGCTAAACTATGTCTGAAAGAGTTTTGAATGTTCTTAGGTACTTTATATACCTAAATACCTTTGGGAACCTGATTTTTGGTTCTTAAAGCCCTGGTGATCAAAGGTAAAGTCATGCATAAGTTGGACAGGGAAGCCAAAACATGGACCTTCCCATCAAGATCTCTCATGTTCTGTCCTTATTTAATCTTAATTGCATCCTCGTTAGTTTTAGTATTACTGATACATTGTATTCAGGGGTGTTTGGCACCTAACACAGATGATATTTAGCCTGTAGATCATTATAGATGCAGTGAGGAAGGTGGCTAGTTTCTCTTGTGCCCAAATAACTCAATGTATACTCAGAAAATGGCAAGAAAGTAAGCATGCTTGAGGACATTGCCAATCCTCACTTGTAAATACGTGCCTTGAGCTGCTGCACAGTAACTGTGTGTATGCTATTGTCCTGCATTGCAAACAGCACAAGTCTTCTTGACTGCCATCACAAGTGTTTTCAATAAACTCTGCTTGCTTAGCTTTATAGTAGTTTAAGAGCTCATCCACGGCCAGTTACTGACTGTTGGTTGAAAGATACTGGCATTCAGGTGCAGGGAGATCTATTCCAGTGAGCTACGATCATCTCACTGTCCTGACTACAAATGATGACTACGATCATCTCACTATCCTGACTTCTGTGTTGTGGAGGGGGAGAGAAAAAAAAGGAAAAAAAAAAAAAAGGAAGGGAAAAAAAAAAAAAAAAAGCAACCGAGCAATCAGCAAGCTCAAAAGAAAGCAAAGAATGACCTTACTGTGATTATAGTATCTCTTCCATGTTAATGAGAACATTACTTCAACTAACGAGAACATTAATGAGAACATTACTTCAAACAAGCTGAACCTGCAAAGGATTGGTTTCCGAGGAGAGGGTGAGGCTCACCACCTTACTCCCTAGAAGTCAGCTTTCTTTTCAGACAGGTTGGGTTAGAACCTGGGTAGATCCCACCTCTGGAGAACTGTAAAAAAAGGGTGTTTCTTTACGTTATCATTTCCCTCTAGTAAATCACCAGTCATCCGTTAATTTCTTCCCATTAGTGATAGGCAATGTTTTTATACCAGTGAAGGGCTGCAGCAACTTTTTCTCCAGATCTTTCTGATTAACTTGTTAAAACAAAGAAGGCCATCAAACACTGACACTGCTTTTGTTTAAAAAAAAAAAAAAAAAAAAAATCAAAATTTGCATTGACTGGGCTAAAAGTCATTACCCTGCTATGTACTGCTAAAAATGGCAAAATCCCTGAAACACATGACAGCCAGGCTGATTGCTGAGAACTCATCTTTCATTTCTTACTTCTATTTTGACTTCAGCACAACACCTGTCTCAATAAGAGAGTACTTTTGTGATGTTTGCAAGTTATACATTGCAACTGTATGTGCAAGCAGGGGACAATGGGAGTTCTAGCTGAAGTTAGCAGTAGTAACAGTCAAAACTTGTGAATATGCTATGTAAGAGCAGCTTCCAGGAAGCATCTGTAGCTGCCATTCTAGCAGCCCTGTTTTCATTCTTTTTAACTTTAGGGTCAAATTTTCACATTAACGTTTCTGAAGTAAATGTTAACCATGATACTGAATAATTTTTCTCCCCTTGGCCACTTCCACATTGATGCTTAGTGCAGATCCTCACACCCACACCACGCACTGTCTTTGCTGTCTTGAGCCAGACTCTAAGGATCTTGCTCCAGTTGGTGTCTGCACTCTGAAGTAGTTCAGTTTTAATTTTCTACAGAGGTCTTTTTGACTGCTACCACATACCTCTGATGAAGTGCTGTTATTATCTAAGCTAATTTGCCACAATAGACTGAACTGAAATAATTTTCCTGACTTTTGTTCCCAGTTGACTTCTGGGACAAAGAGGGACATGTTAGTGCTTCAAGTTCAGGCTTGGGGCTCTGTCCTGCGGTAGCATTCTTCTAATCTTGCCTTCATATACCTTTGTATGTCCTCAGCATAACACTACTTACTCCATAACTCCACAGTAGTATTATGAATTTAATTAGCCTCAATGTTTGCCAAGTGCTTTGAAAATGAATAGTGCAACATAAATTCCATGAGTTATTAATATTTCCATTCTTTCTTTGCTGTGTCATAGGATTCAAATGGAATCTTGCTGCCGCTGTGTGTTTCTAGAAAAAAAATCCCCCTACAAGTGCACACATCCCTTATATGTTTTGTTAGAAACTGATTAGACTTGGAGACAAATTAGTCCTTCAATCAAGTAGTTCTGCTGAAAACAGTTATGAAAAGAGGTCTCTAAAAAGAAAGACATTTGACAACACAGACATATAAGTCATTAATATTTTATACTCGAACCTGTGGATGATACAGAATCAATTAAAGCAAACAAAAAACTCCTAACATGCATGAAACTGTAGAATGCAAAGTGTGAATCTTCATGATAATTAAACATTGCTATTAAATATGCACTATTTTAACAGACTTCATTCTCTTTCATCCCCAGAGCTGGAAAACCTGTTTCAAAAACTGAAGACTTCCAGGATGAGAAATCTATCTGCCTGCAAGAATATCTAATGGAATTGAACTGCCAGCCAGGTTACCCTCCTTTCTTTTAGGGTATTGACAGCATCCTCATCTACAGCTTAAAGCAAACCAGTGAGAGAATTTCCTCAACAAAAATATCCATAGTATCGTGGATAGTTTTGCAGGCAATGACTATAGTGTTAGTACAGTTCTCAAATTAAATAACATATAATTCCGATGTTTTCTGAAGTGTAGAAGGTGTGGTGGACCATATCTTTTCTCATTTACAGGATCTGGAAATTTCAGACTCTCAAAGTCCCACTGAAATACCAAGGAAATTGTATTCTTTGTTTATTTAAGGTCCTTTGAAACTCCCAGACTTCATCAACTCAGACATGACTCTTTGAAACTAATTGATTCAAATTCACTTAGTTGTTGTCCTTTGAAAGTGCATGATAGGGTCACAGATGAAGTAAAATGACTTTATAATGTATTGCAGAGGGAGAAAGTGGTGTGTATTTGCATTGATCCTTTCTAGTGCATTACTGAAGGATGTAGACTGAAGTACCAGCTCAGCAGGGACCCAGAGTAATTTACAGATAGGAACTGTGCTGATCAGCAAAGCTCAACTATATGAAATACACCCAGCTTCTGTGATCAGTACATATCCCACCATGGGTCCCAAATCTGCTCTTCTCTGCTGTTTAGGTCTCAAGATAGGCTAATTTCAATGAAACTCAAAAACTTGAACAGAAGGGCTCACCTAACTCAGTTTGGGTGTAGGTAACAGTACTGACATTTCTATGACCTAGCCATGCCTATTACTGAGGAATTACTCTTATCACTTTGCTACTAAATAAAAATTAAAGCTTGCTTTGACACAAACTTTTTTTTTTTTTTTTTTTTTAATGCCTATCTTCAGCAGAGAGGTCTGTCTGCCAAGATACCTCTTACACATCCTAGATTCATTTAATTCTTCCATTCTTACATACAAAGACCCTATGATTGTCAATGTGACTTCTTCGATCTCCTTATTAGAGAAGGGGCATCAAGGGTTTAAGCAAAGGATTGCCTTACACAGCTTATTTTGATCATCTCCAGGTGTCTTGGCTCTCCTAGTACCATGTATTGTGTTTCTTACGATAGAGAATTTTTTGTTTCATTTTTATTTCATTCTTCCTACAAGTAACCCATAGTCATAAAAACCCAATATCTAACAAAGGTGTATTCTAAGAAGTGTTAAGTTGATTTTCCACCACATGGAGGTACAAAATGAGAAACTTTGAAGTTCCTTTGCTTCTGCAGTTACTTATACACAGGGTTTCTCAGCAAAAGGCTGCTGAATTGTTGTTCTGTTGCTTCTCTGAGCACTCAGATACTTATTAGGAGAGAGAAACAGATCAGTGGGGACAATTTGTCTTGCAAAAGAAGTTGCAGGTTTGTGTATTCTTTTAGCATATGTGACAATCAGGTTGTCAGCAATATGTAGAAAATATTGCTGCCAATAATCCTTGGAGTTAATTAACATATTTCCTGGTCCAGCACATCAGTTTTGTACATCCAGTGAAAATGTTTTAAACCAACTCATGGCAATGGGTTTGCCTTCTAGCAGAACAGGAACATAACAGACAGCATCACCCACATACATAAATTAATAACTTGACCATATCTCCTCAGAAGTCAAAAATTCAGCAGTCAAGGATTAGTTACATGATAGCATCTCTCACAAAGAGTACTACTGGGACTGAAAACTTGTGTAGACCAAAAAGTATGAGCTATACTCCATGGTAATGATTGGGGGAAAAAAACACTTGGAAACAGGTGCAGTGTGAAAGAATAAAGAACTGATATAAACCTGACGTTATGAAACAGAATAAGAAAAAAGAGCAGCTCCCACCTCCCTGCACAGGTGGAAATCCCTGTGTTGACATTTTGAAGACTAAGGCAGAAATTTCATAAGAATGGACCCAAACTAAAACATATCAGTCCCTATTTTTACCTTCCAATATTTCTGTAAGGAAGATCTGTGCAAAGATGAGGAAACCCCAACAATTAGAGTCTCATTTGTTACATGGACAAAACATCTCAGTACTGCATAAGGAAGGTATCACAGTTTGAAGTTGCAGATTCTGCTTTTGGGATAAGAAGTCGTAGGAAAAGTAAGTTTTGAATGTGATTTATCGATTTATTTTTAAAGGAAAGGAGATTCTGCTCAGGGAGTTCTCTACCATAGCCAGATCTCCACATGCATCCCTGTGTCTCTGTATCCTTCCTAGGGAACCTGAAAAGGGACAAAAAGCGGGTATGGCAGAAGGTGACCAGTAGTGAATTAAGCTAGGACAACTCGTCTGCTTTAGGTCACCAACTCCAGTGATGCTGTCCTGGCCAACAGCAGAACAGGGACCACAAAAAACACAGGAGCTCAGAAAACATGGAGGACACATTCACCTACTTTGGGAGGCAACAGAATGATTGACTTCACAGTAGACCCTGATGATTAATGTCACAGTCCTCCAAGTCTGAAGAAGGAAGCTTGATGAAGACTACTGTCAACCAACATGAGTAAGCTGGGACTTAAGCTTTGTTGGTACTTTCTATAAGTGTTACTGAAACCCAGTATTTACATGGAAATCACCTACAGAATAGACTAGATTATGAGGGTTTTTTTTTAAAACATTTGCTGAATTCTCTAGTGGAAATACTGTTTTGGAAACTAGACTGGGTTTCTGTGTCTCAGTTCACCAGCTTTATAACTGCATTATTCACCTTATAGCAATAGAAGTACTTTCAAGGAATGTATGTGTAAAGGAAAATTACTTCTGAAACACAGGAAATAAACCACATTTACTGTGCATAAGCCTGTAAATGTTTCCTCTAGCTCAAATTGTGAATGCCTGTCATCTTTTACTGCTAAAAAAAGAAATAATAGGGGTCTCATCATGGTTCCTGGTCACTAGTTCCCATATGACTTATAGATTTATTACCTCTTGCTTTCTGTAGCATCTGAATTTTGCCACACTGTGCAAGAATACTCTCATCTAGGAGTCTGCCACTTCTGCGACTTTTCTTCCTCCTGCCCCAGTAAAGTGAAAGTTAATGCAAACCAGCACTACAGGTTATAAAGGGGTGGATTTGAGAAGATGATTGAGAAGTACTTCACTGGACTGGCAGTTGTTTATCTTTGTTAGTACACCTTGCATTTACAATTATATTGTAGATCCAAATGGGACACATTGTCCCAAAACTGCTGATTACAACAGTATTCAAACCATACAAAATCACTTCCAATATTCATTTGCATTCTGGTTTTACATGAGACTCACAGAATCATTCTGGTTGCAAAAGACCCTTGGGATCATAGAGCCCAACCATCAGCCCTACTCTGCAAAGTTCTCCCCTACACCACAGCCCCCAACATCTCATCCAAATGACCCTTAAACACATCCAGGGATGAGGACTCCACCACCTCCCTGGGCAGCCTGTTCCACTGTCTGACCACTCTTTCTGGGAAACATTTTTTCCTAATGTCCAGTCTAAACCCCCCCTGTCACAGTTTAAAGCCATTCCCCCTTGTTCTATGGCTAATGACCTGTGAGAAAAGACCAGCACCAACCTCTCTACAGTGTCCTTTCAGGGAGTTGTAGAGAGTGATGTGGTGTCCCCTCAGCCTTCTCCTCCTCACACTGAACACTCCCAGCTCCTTCAATTGCTCCTCATAGGATCTGTACTCCAGGCCCTTCACCAGCTTCGTTGCCCTCCTCTGCACTCGCCCCAGCACCTCGGTATGTCTCTTGTATTGAGGTGCCCAAAACTGGACACAACACTCCAGGTGTGGCCTCACCAGCGCAGAGCACAGGGGGACTGTCACCTCCCTGCTCCTGCTGGTCACACTATTTCTAATACAAGCCAGGATGCCGTTGGTTTTCTTGGCCACCCATGCACACTGCCCGCTCATGTTCAGCTGCTTGCCAATTAGAACCCCAGATCCTTTTCTTCCAGATAACTCTCCAGCCACACCTCCCCAAGCCTGTAGCAATGCATGGGGATTGTTTTGGCCCAAGTGGCACTTGGCCTTGTTGAAGCTCATCCTGTTAATGTTGGCCCACTGATCCAATCTATCAAAGTCTCTCTGTAGAGCCTCCCTATCTTCATGCAGATCGACACTCCTGCTTAACTTGGTGTCATCTGCAAACTTACTGATGATACACTCGATATCTTTATCAAGATCATCCTATTTAGCTTTTGGAAGAACTAATTTAGAAAAGGTAATTAATTTTTGAGTAATCACACCAGGGTTGTTTAGATGAGGATAGTTTAATGAAAATTATCATCACAATTATGAAATGACCTCTAGCTATTTATTGGAACATGAATTTTATGAGTGTTTCCCCAAGAAAAAAATGTATCAGGTGGCACAGAAGAAGGATAAAGAATATATTAAGGATTCCTTTACATTTCTATTTCAGTATTCGTATTCTTCAAATTTAACATTCTAATCCATCTTAAGATTTCCTTTTACTATGCCCCTTTATTATATGTAACAGACTCCTGTGGACATATACAATTGACTGCAACTTTATTGAGTGCCAGGGAGCTGCTATAATTTGGTATCTAGGTTATAGAGGTGAAGCTGATGCAGACCCACGCCCCCAGGTCTGGCCAGTAACAAGGCTGGGCATGTATTTACACCAGGCACACAGATGTATAAACCATGTGGAAGCCATACAGATCAACACAGAAAGCACAGTACTCATACAATCACGAACAGGACCAATAGCCACTTTCTGTTCCCCTCTGCTTGGGGAACAGGCCAGTTAGTACGAAATACATATTTATATAGATCCTTCTAGTAACTGGCCTTAGACATTCAGTCTATCCAAAACCAAGCCCTAGATCCTTGGGCTGCCCAGCTGCTGGTATGAGCCCTTAAAGCCTACAGACCCACTCCAGTTGCTGGACCCCCTTGCGCATGCACACACACATACACACGCACACACACGTGGGTCCCTCCAGTAACTGGCCTTAAACATTCAGTCTGCCTAGTACCTGTCCCTGGATCCCCTAGTCTCCTCATACATACAGGTGGGTTCAGATGACCCCCAAGCTCCAGTAGCTCTCTTGGACCCCCTCAACTCTACAGAAGCCAATGCACCAGCCTCCCATCTCTCTAGTATTTGTCCCAGACTTCTGTCCATCCCAATACTTGGCTCCAAAGCCATGTATTTCCCTCAGCAGTTATTCTGGCTCGATGTTCAGTTGTGCTCACATACAGAACCACACCCACACAACGTGGACATGCTCTGGTCTCTCCAGCTGCCAGCACTATAGACACATAGGCCCTCCAACCCATGGTGTGACTATGTTTGCTGCACTCAGAGCTGCACAGATGAATGTGCACAAAGAATAGGCACCCCCTCACCCAGAAAAATTATTATAAATGGAGTTTAATGAGGAGACAGGACACTGCATTAATCAGGCATAGGGCATGGCCAGACAAGCATACTGACCATCGACTGTTTACTTGTCACTGGCTGCTTTTATCCCCTTATTTCTCTATTTTCCCATAATTATTCTTCCCCTAACCACTGCAATCCCTCCCTTTCCCCGCCTTTGGTCCCTCCCCTAACCATCTCATAATAACTTTTGTATCATCCCAGGATGTTTTACCCTGCATCCCTTCCTGAGCCTCATACCCCAAAGCAGTAAACCCCCTTTCAGGCTGTAAGGCAATCCAGAGCCCTCTCCTATTAACTCATGGTGATGGATCTCACCCCACTCCATGGGTCCAAGGCTCACCTGGGACAACCATGGGAGCAGCTGAGGCTCATTTCTCTGATCAGGTTATTGAGGTTCCTCTGCCTGCCATTGTTCTTCTGCATTTGTGGACATAAGCCTTTTTTCTCATAACTGAACACCATCTACTTTGCAGAAAATTCTTCAGCTATCAGCAGGTGATGCTGCCACATTGAAAAGGCTCCTTAACCTCTGCTAAAGAGACTGACACACTGTCCTCAGAGGCAAGGAAAGCTCTCCCTTAAAAGTAGCGTAAGTGTGGCCTAAATCTGTCAGAGTGATAATCTAACCTATCAGAGTGAGAAGAGACTTGAGCTTTTATCTTTCCCATTCTTAACCATTTCTTCTAGCCATCAAGCTGTACGCACATATGCTGTCCAAGTGCATTTTAAAATAAAATCACTATAGATTAGTTTTCATGCAGTCCAATTCCGAAAGATCTGGTTTCGATATGCTTTATGCATAACAAGGGTATTAGGCTATTGTTGCAGTTGACACAGGGACAAGGAGTTTTGAAATCCCCTTGTACTCATGTAAGGGTGGTGCAAGCACTGGCAGGTTCACCTGGAAGCAGAATTATAGGTATTTTAAAGTCAGTCTGGTAGGTTTAGATCCCTCCAGTGTGATAAGTGGAGTTCCTTTTGGATGAATGCCTTGGTTTCTTCTACTCCTCTTTTGTTACGGTAAACCACTAGTTTTTGCATAAACATTAGGAAGGTGACATTACTTAATGTCATTTATGAAGTGCTATCGCCTGAGAAGGCTCTCCAGAGCAACTGTTGACACTTTCCCACTGTCTAGGTTTCTCATCCCACATGGTGGGTTACGAGGAGCGTGAATCTTTCCATCCCTGAGAGCCTGTGTGCAGGTGGAAGAGCCGGTCTCTGCTCTGCAGAGCTGCAGGGCGGGCTGAGTCACCACAATGACTCAGAGGAACTATTGTGCTGGTGACTTTATTAACTGACCACTTCAGCGAATGAGTGGAGACAATTTGACAACAATCAGCTGATAATCATCCGGGACAGGATAAAGGCACTTTGGGGATGAAACTCTTTTCCTAATAACCTGTCAATGATCAACCAATCATAATTCAATTTGTACAAAACTTATACACATGAATATAGGTAAGAAAGAGAGAAAGCAGAAAGAGGAAAGAGAAAAAGTAAGGGAGGAGGGGATAGGAAAAGGGGAATAGCCACCCTTGGATCCTGAGTTGTGCAGAGTAGCCAGCTAGATCCATAGGTGGAGGGCCAACAAAGAGACATGTGGGGTGTTGCCCTTATACAGAGTCTTTCTTACACATGAATAATAGGTTGTTCCAGAAGGTTCTCATTTCATCTGGCTTGTACCTGTGCAGTTAGGCAAGTTCTGTCTCTGGGCAACCACAGGAGGGAGAAGAGAAATGGCCTGCTGCCCCACCTCTGCAGAGCTTGCTCCACTTCTCCCCCACAGGGCACTCCACTGGAGCTGTTTGAGACATTCTCTGTATGAACAGTTTCTTCACAGTTCGCAACACTGTGCAGATAGGGCAGGTGGAAAATAAACGTGCATTGTCTACCAATGAAAAGAATTACAGCAGTAACAAAACTTACACCTGGGAATTGTGAAATACTAATAGACCAAAACTGCAGCAGTTGTTCTAACAGCGAAGATTCATATATGGCCAAGTGACTTGGAAGTTTCTGTCCTTTGAGGAGGGAAAATAAAGCATCCAATGTAACAGTAAACTAAGAAGAAGAGATAGGGATTTAGGTCTTTGCCAGGCATTGGAGAACATGTCTGGTTATTGTAATTTAAGAATGTACATTTTTCTCAAAGAATACTTTTAGTTCATCACCATGAACTTTTTTGTTTCACCACCTAAGATGAAACAATATTGAGGTTTCCATGAGGAAAAGTGGTACTTTGTGTGCATGTGTGAAATTAAACATTGAAAAAGAACCATCAGGGTGATTTTTAGCAATTAGCTGAATTCATCTGATTTATTCTTGCGACTTAAGAATCCATTTCAGAATCTGAGTGACGGTGGAGGTCAGATGTACTCTCAGCCCAATGCCACACCATATGTGTATATCTGGGAAGCCTGGGTGATGACAACAACCATCCTACGAGGTGCTGAACTTCACAACTGCCTTGTAGTAGTGTATCCTGAATGGGCCAAACTTCAGGGTATTTATTCATCCTTTTGGGACCAGTTGAAGAGACACAGTCTGCCCGCAGTTCTTATTGACTTCTATGACTTGGATGGAGCTTCTCTGACAAAAGATTAAATCATATCAAGGCTGAAGAACAAAGTCCAAACAATTTCTTACCTTGCTCTTTATCATACCAAATGCTTATTATTCTCTTAAAAAATTTTCAGTCAACCAGATATCTCTATTGTCTTAAAGCAGATGCCAAAAATTGAAGAGTGAGGCTGAAAGACTAATGCCGAGGAACCTGAAACATGCAGTTTGAATTGCTCAGGTCAGTGACATTATTTTTAATAATTTAGACTGCAGAAAGGACAAATACCTGAAAAAAGCAATTTTAGCAGATAAGGAATAGGTAGAAATGTTGCAGAGTCCATCAGTGCTGTGAGCACACAGTGAATAGCTTGCAGTCATTTTTATCTTGAAGAAATACAGAATTAATTAATGTTGGTCTATTTTTCTAAGTAAAATAATTCACATACAAGTAGGTTACACTGATTACTGCATGTTAAAAGGATTAGTTGAAAGTTTTATGGGTTTTCAGTTTGATTTTAGTGTCACAACATTATAAATTAGGCACAACTCCATTAACTAATAGATTGGCACTGATTTAAATTGGCATGATGAGTGAGGACAGAAGTGGAAATGATTAGAGGAAAAGGAATCATGTCTTTAACTGGCAAAAATCTGTTTATTGGAGTGACTCTGTCTTGATTTGCACCAGTAGGGGACTGCAATTCTAGTTTGGAAATATGACCCAATATGGAATTAAATGGTAGACCAGGAGAAGGACCACAATATGTCCATCTAGAGATGCAAAAAACATCTGCAGTTGAGTTGCGGACTGTACAAATAAAAATAATTTGGGTCAGTTGCAAGCAAATTTAAACACTGATCTCGGCTAGGATTATCAGAATAGGAGTCTTCATCTGAACCAATCACCTGAGCCTGTACTCTACATAATATTGAATAACACACTCTAGACAATCTATAGTATCTCTACAGAAGCAAACTGAAGTTGTGGGATCAAATGCTAAAAAATTAATTATTTAAACCTTTAATCAGACTACTAAATGCAACATTAAAGTAATAGTCTATCTGTAATAATTCTTTCTCCATAATAAAAGTGCCAACAAGCTATTTTAAACTGCATTGCACTTCTGTTATTGCTCACATAAGCATATCCCCATCTTCATAGAGCAATACTATTGAATCTTGCTTCCCTTCTTCCTGAACACCATCCTTGCTGGCTCCTAATGAGCTCCTGCAATGGTGTGAACTCAGAAGGCAACTGAGCACCATACAGCCACCCGCTCATGCTACCCAGGGGATAAGGAAGCTTGGAGGTGTGAAGGGAGACTCATAGGTGGAGATAAAACCAGTTTAATAATTAAAATAAAACAATAACAACAATAATAAGTACAAAAAGGTAATGTACAATGCAATTGCTCACCATCCAATGACCAATACCCAGCCTGTTCCTCCTAGTGATCCTGAAATAACAAGATCCCACAATCACAATCCTAGAAGCAAGAGAGAACCCCCTCCTTCCTGGCCACCTCTCCTTTACATACTAAGCATGATGTTACATGATATGGAATATTCCATTGGCTAATTTGGATCTGGTGCTTGGCTGTGACCCCTCCCAGCTTCCTGTACACATGCACACAAGTAGGACATGGGGAGTTGAAGAGTCCTTGATCTGTTAGCAACAACCATAAACATTAGTTTATTATCAGCATTCTTCTCATACGAAATCCCATACTGAATCCAAAACATAGCACTATTATAGTTACCAAGAAGATAAATTAACTCTATCCCAGCCAAAACCAGGACGGCTCCCAACCATGCTTCTTACTACAACTCCTACTCTCCAAGCCTTTCACCAGTTTTGGGGGCCAAGTGTTACAGCCAAGGCATTTTTATAGATCAGGTATAAAAAGGAGAAGCCAGATTTTCCTGTGACCTTCTTGTGTTGGAGGCTGACTCAATAACAGATCTAATATGTAGATCTATTATTTGGAGCAGATAGCCATCTGCAAACCCAATGCTTAAAGGCAAAGCAAATCTTAAGAGCTACAAGTGGGGAAATTACGAAAAGTAATCTTCTATTATCTGGTGCAATGCGAGACAAGTGGGGGGAAAAAAAACAATGACCAGACCTAAAATATGTTTTTCTACATGTTCAGTGTTAATATTTTTAAAGAGTATTTTGGTTAAAATGAGCTAATCATTACACAATTACAGTAACATTTAGAAGTTCAGATTAGCAATTACCATCTTCATGTGCATGAGATGACAAGTTACTCATGCCTTGTAAGATATAGAGATGTAAAGTTAGATCCACAGTGTATAAGATATGGAATGAAAACAGACTGGATTTTGTGAGCAGCTTTTTCAAGTAGAAGGATGAGAAAAAGTGGTTTAAGAGTTTCCTGTGACCTGAGAGATGCCTTAATTCTTTGTCTATTACTTGAAATATCGATGGTTAGCAAAGTTTATGAACCACAGAGAGAAGTCCATCTAAGAAATGTTGACCAGAGAAAAGAAATGCCATGAAACAGGGGTAAATGGGAGCACGGAGCACTGCGAGGAATGACCAACAGGAAAAGCTAGAGAAGTGTGAAAAGCTTGTGGAAACAAAGCACACTAAATGATCTGTACAACTAAAGTTCTTACCATTCAGCACGTTATAAAATCCTAAACTGTGAGTTCAGCTTGCTTCAAGACAAAGCAGAGAATAATTTTCTGAGGTCAGGGTGTGAGGGCTAGAACCTGTATTTTGTGTTGGGATCCAGTCCCTGCTGCTGCTTTTCTACTAGAAAGGACATGTATGGGACCACTGCACAAGGACAAGGCCTTTAGCTATAGTAAAGACTGCCTTTACAACTGCAAAAGGAAGCTAAAATTCCAACCTGATTGCATTTTGCTAGGTCAGTGGGAATTTTGCAGTAGGAAGCCTGGCAGCAGCCTGAAAGTTAATATAATCCCTCCAGATCCTTGCTTGGAGTGACAAGTCTATAATGCAGGCTCTAGCCAGAGGTAAAAGGAATAATAGTGTGTAGGCTGTTAAAGTAAGAGCTCTGCAAGGATTAAATTGGCTACACAGCTTCATTCTCACATCCCATAATTGAGGGTATTTCATTGTTCAGAAAAGGATACCATTTTTTTCCTGACAGCACTGACTCTAGCAATCTGGCTTTAATGTGAAGCAACATCCAAGTTTGTTTCTATCATGGGGCAGCTGGGAGAAATCAGGAGGTAGCTTATCTCTAATGGACTTTTTTCTCTCTAAGTTGGTTGTACAACAGAATAGAAATCATTCATTTGACACAATACAAGCATATGGCTAAAGGAGTCAAAAGTCCTGACATCCTCTCTAATGTGTTTTTAAACAGCTTTCCCTCAAATGGGCAGAGGAGTTGAATAGCTATAGAGCAAACCTCCAAATACAAAGGAAAATCACCACTGCCTGGGATTCACAGGCACGGGGTGTACTACTGCCTCAGACTCTGAGGACTTCTGGGAGACAGAGGCAATTGTAACTTACAGCCATTTGGCATGTTGGTTTAGGGCAAGCTGTGGAGCCCTTGGGCTGTCTCATGACATCTTATTTATTTTTTGCTCTGGGCAGTATGGTGGCAACAGTTATAGTCAGCTGCCTGAAAGGTTGAGCATGAGGAGGCAAGTGCATAACTCTAGCCTTTTTCACTCCAGTATGCGTATATACAGGCAGCGTGTGAAAAGGAACAGTTCCTGTGCTTATTCGTTATGACACATCCTGTAAGATGGGTAAACATTTTGACAATATAGATCATGGCTCATTACATACACTTAGGGCACAGATATACTTTGTAAGCCGTTGTGTTAAATTTATGACCAGTTTCCAGAAACCTCTGTTCTATTCTTGGTATCGGCAATGAGGCATAAAAACATGTCAGATGGAGCCATGCGTATTCTCTTTAAGTCTACTGTCATTGTAACTTCTGGAAAAAAGTTCTAGTTCTAGGTACTCAGAAACTTCTCATTCTTAAATTTCTAATATCTAGTACTCAAGAAACTGGAGATGGGTTGCCACATCTTACTCTGATCATATAAAATTAGAGTAAAATTATGGTAAACTTGATAGGAATGACATATGTCTTATATCCTCCGGCCCCTTGGCTTTCTGTTCTAAAACACTGAATTATTAGTAATCAGGCTTGTTTGGATCATCCAAAAAGTCTAGTTGCTACTAATTATATTACTTATAGGATTAATATGAGGTTTCAGTTAGTTATTTGGGCAGTCATTGCCTGAGACCTAGGAAAGTCAGATTTTCAACAGTGCTTAAGGAATAAACAGGTTTTTTTATCTCCATCTGTCACATTTGTAGGAATTTGTCTGGCATTCCAAGGAAACACAAACGTATCTCTCCTCCTATGATAAAATTTTTATAAGGCAGGTTTGGTGGATGAGATACGTGATGGAGAAGAGACCACATGGGGCTGTTTTTATTTCTTCAGGTATCTAAAATATCACTATGAAAAAACATAGAAAAACTTCTGTTAAGCAAACATTCCTGATGTAAATTAAGCCTGGTTGCTTCAGTGATGCTAAGAAAATATTGGTATAAGCAATAATTAATATAGGAAAGAATTGATTAACACTAGACCAGATTCAGTCATTATGTCATTTTGCAAAAAGAAACAAGACTGAAATGTAGATATGCTAATTTGTACTTACTAAAGGTCTGGGTCTAGGTTTCTTACTGAGCAAATATCAGCTAAACAAATATCAACAGTTATAACTGGGGGTTTCTATTGGTCATTTACTTCATTGGAATTTTCCATAGGTGAGCTAAAATAAGATGCTACAAAGTAGTCCAAAAGAAAAATGCAAGCATGATAGCAGAAACTGATAGGCTCAGATGAAAATATTTATTTTCACAAACATTAATTATTTCTGTGCTATAAAACAATAAACATCAAGCCCTCTAATAGCCCATGGTCTGAGTCACTTCCAAGACTAAAGTAAAATAAAAATCATCTTGAATGGATCACCTACAGGTTGTTTGGTTGGTTTTTTGTTTGGTTGGGGTTTTTTGGGGGTTTTTTTTGCCTAGTGTTCTCAAATATATAGCAGTGTTAATGCATAGATAAGCAAGCAGAATATCTGTACTGGGAACTTTATAAAAGTGACTATGGAGCCAAGGGTCCTCCCTATCCTCTTCACAGACATCTTTTTTGGTAAAGGCAGGCTTATATGGAACCACTTCTATGCCAGAAAATGTTTTTGTTAAGATAGTTTTCAAGATGCAGGTGGGATTTTTCTCTTAAAAACTCACCCTCAGGAATAGCCTATAGCCCTAGTAATCACAGCATTCAACCGTGAGGCAAAACTGAAGTCAAATTCTGAGTGAAATAAGTTACAATTGTGTTACCTGAATTCAAGGGTGATTCAACCAACATGCACACGAACATGTAGCATCTTTTTTTTTTCCACGTGAATATTCTCCTTTTTAATAGATATGAAGAATTAAAAGGTAAAAGCATTTGACTAAACGCAAATGCCTATGTAGATATAGAGTTAATTTTTGACCCTTGGCTCTCTTCATGCTTAAGGAATAAACACCTAATCTCTTCACCTAATCAGCACCAGCAGTGAAGTCAATGGCACAATTCACTTTATCATACACATCCGAAAATGAATGATGAATGACCCTGGAAGTACTCATTTGGTTTTGCTGACTGTGAGTTTCCCAGAGGGAAGAGCTGAGCTATCAACAGCAGATGTCTATAGCTAATTCAGATGAATCTTAGCCCCAACATTTAAATCTCATCATTTACTTTATCAAAAAGCTTTCCTCACTAGATCTATACATGATGGGAATTTATATAGCACATTAGAGTCTCCAACTACACGTCCTAAAATGCCTAGAACTTGAACAATAATAGGGTTGCCAGCAGGATTTAAGCAGTTCATGAACATTTACTGGGACTGATTGTTGACAACATATCTCAAGGAGATGTGAGAACTTTAATTCTGACTCCTATTATGGTTAGCTTGTAGAACATCAAAGCTTTCCTCACTTGTGCCTGGAATTAGCTTGCACTGACATGGATCCTAGGAAGCAAATGGAGGGTTACCATGAGTCAGTTCCCAATAGAGATTTGTTCACATTATAGTCCATTTGAGTATACCTGAATGCTCTATGGTGGAGGTAATCATATAGTTTTTCTTGAAATTCCCTATTTGGCCCATCAGTTTGCTATCTCATAATAGTGACCACATTATTTGAATCTTGGATTTCTAATCTACAAAGAAGATTGTCAGATGAAATGGCATAAAGAAACTGTTTTTTTATGAATGCAGATGAATCACAATTATTGGACAACCCATATCTGTTTACCTAATCTGTAATAAAAATGACTGTGGAAAAAAATCCTTTGTTACTAGCTTAATTTTCAAGATCTAGTTTTATGTTAATCAAGCTGTCAGCTGTGTCAGATATCTTGATTAATCTTTGTTGCTTTAAGTTGCACATGCACTTTCTTGCTAAGTAGTGCGATGTCCCCAAGCTAGACTTTGGATGGGCCTTAGCAGGCAGGACCAGAGGGATGTGAGCTCCTCTGCTTACACTTCTGAGCTGGTCAGACATGAACCAGCTCTATTCTGGAAGCTGGAAATCTACAACATCATAGCCCAGTAGCCAGTTTGATACACTCTCTTTATCATAAAGTGTCATTAGCTTGAGCAAAGTACCAAAGTCCGGAAGACAAAGGTAAAGCAGGTTGTTGCCTAAGAGCAGACAGTGGCAGTATAACGCTTAGGACGCCATTATCAGCTTTATTTATGGAAAGACAAAATGAGGTGACTGCCATTGCCAAGATATGTGCTGAGGCAAATGGAGTGACAGTAATTCCCAACAGCCAGCCATCGCTCTCAACTTTGGTACAATGTTTAAATGTACACCATTTCAGCCAATGTAAGAGGCCACATTCAGTCCCCACCGACTGGTTAACAAGAAAAGTTGAGAAAAGTTGTAAACCCCCCATGTTGGACATCATGCTTCCTGCTTAGATCTTGCTTTGTTCCACCTTTATAGAAAAATCTGCTCCAGGAAGAATCATTTTTCTTCTTATTCCTTCTTTGTAGTAATAGCTTGTGTTTCAGGACTCCAGCAGATGCCTTTGCAAGAACAACAGGAGAGACTACATGCATCACTACTTAGAATTTTTAGTGAATAATCCAGCCTGCATATTTTGGCTTTATGGGTGCCCTCAGAGATCAGAAGTGTACATGCATATATGATTAAAGACACATGTTCTTCTGCCTTAATTAAACTTTCCCAGCTGTTTATCCTGATCTACAGTGGGATGTGTAATGGGATGGGGACCCTTATGAAACTCTTGGGCGCATTTATTAGGAAACTGATATCCCTGTTAAGGTAGTATAGAGGAACTGAAATGATCTCTGTTAAAAAACTTTCCTGATGAAAAAGGTATAAACGTAGAATGAAAACAGTGAGTCAGGCTTACAATGTTGGTAATATGTCAAGTGTAACAGGACATAAACTACTGTAAGTTGATAAAACTTGATGTGAAACTCCTTAAGCATCCTGGACTATTAACTTAAGGATAGAAGTTTCTTTCTCCACAGAAACAGAGCTCACAAATTCTGCTTTTTAGAATCATCTTGCTTTTTGTCTGATTGACTGAATTTGAGATGAATGTGAGATTCAGAGTTTTCTCACAGATTTGTCATGCTATATCATTCCAAATATTGATTCTAAGCAGGAGTGCTACATTTTCCTATTTTTGTCTTGGACCAAGGAGGAAAAGTTTCTACATATAATATGACTATGTATAGAATATGTATAGAATATGACATTTGTTTACATCAGGAACTAGTGTAATGTTACCAAACCAAAATAAAAGCAGAGTTATTCTTCTTTTACACCATTAATGTTTTGAGGAGTGTTAAATGCCATCACATAGTCACAAAGTAAGTGAAAAAGGGAACAGAAGAGATCAGATAGAGACAACAAACAGTACAATGGGAAATGTTGGGAGAAGTTGCAGAGTTCTCACACTTAGCGGTTAGCAAAAAGATTCCAAGAAATTGATTTATACAACATTGGATTGGGATTCAATATTTTGGCACTTAGCAGGAATTTCATAGGGACCAGCCTAAGTAAATTTTAAACAGGTGGTGAACATCTGACAAGGGCACAGGAATAATGCAATTACCTATAAGCCATCACATGGAGATGACTAACAACTGCAGTGTAAGGTGGAATCCAATAGCATTGCATTTTGCAAGAATTTTTTACCTTTCATGGTATTTGTTGATGAATTTCCTTCACTCTGGTGGTCTTGGATACAGTGCTGTGTATGTTTTATAACAATGGCATCAGAGATACAGAAAAAATAAAATATTTAACCCTGTCTCTAAGCTGAATGCATCGTTTCAGATTCTTTTTAACCAAGGTAGGTGTCCTTACTTTTTCCAAATCCAAACCAAAGGGATTTTTTGAATGAAGCAGCTAACATATTATCTTTAAAGAAACACCTTCCTAAAAGTCTATGGATCCAGTTCCAAAAAGAAGGCAGCATCAGGGACAGTCATCACACTTAATTCCAAAATAGTGCTGAGAAACAAAGTTTATGGGTGCAATTTGTGTCATTCAGACAACTACGGATCCTCGGTAGGGAGTTAAACACACAGCTACAACATCTCTGGTGGGTCCCTTTCAACTCCCATGTCTGAGCTATAAAGCTTTTCACGTGTGATTTCTCTCATCCTACTGTAGAAGTCTAAAATAACTCAAGAAAAGCATGGCCTAGAAGTGTCCATTTCTCTCCACTGACTATGAAGTCAACATGACTAGCCTTGGTGGAGATACCTGTGATTGTCTAAAGGCAAGAGAAAGGAATCCTGCCTCTTAACTACCTCAGTCCTAATATTTCTTCTCTATCCTTAAGATCTGTTGAGGCTGTGTTGAGCTACTGTAACTTAGACTATGGGGCTGCATCAATTAATCTATTACTGTTCCTAAACTGTTCTAAACTGTTCCTAAACTGTTTCCTATACTGTTCTCCTTCAACATGCTGACACAGCATGGCTCACAGGCATTCAGCTAAATCCTTTCCCTCCCCTGAGGGAACATGGTCTCATCCAAACTGCTTCTTGAAAATAACCAATGGCTTGTGTTAATTAATGGGAACAAATCTAGGAATTGCTTCTAACACACAACCAAAAATATGCCAGAAACCATAATAATAAAACTGCATGAGTAATCAAACCTGACAGGACCTGGGCTCTACCCTGGCCCTGGCTAGCTTGATAGGCAGAAACTGTGACACCTGATTTAAAAACTATTGGATGTTTCTGATCCTAGACCAAATAAAAAACAAAGGAAGCTCAATGAAATCATAAGGCATTGGAACAAGCCCTGTGCATTTATCTCAGAATACTATCAGTTGCAGAAAACCAGACTGGAAATCACAAAAGCCTGGAGGGGAAAAAACCTAGAAATGAAGCAAAAAAAAAAAAGAAAAATGTTGGAAATAATTTCAGTGTGGGAAAAGGAAATCACAGCTTTCTGAAACTTTATTTAGTACAGCTACCCAAACACCCATAGATGCTAAGAGGCATGTTAAGAGGCATATGTATTCAATTACTAGATTGCTTAATGAAAAAACCTACAATGGTTCGAACCTGCAATTAAACACCTATCCTTCTCCAGAAAGAACAACTTTCTTTAGAAAGTGCTGCCTGAATATAACCATTTCATCCATCTTTTGAAATGACAGCTCCTAGTGACATGTCAAAAAACAAAACAAAACCAAAAAAAGGACAGGTTGGATCCAGGCTCAGTATGTTCTGTAACAACATAATTGATATAATCCCGAAACAAAAGTATTTGTCAGACATTGGCAGGTCCAGCAGCTCTGTAGTTTCATTTTTCTAGAAATTATGAGGATGGGTTTAAGTACTTTTTGTAACAGTTAAAAAAGGAACATGTAGAAAACAAAGTTTCCTATCAGGAATAAAAAATCCAATCAAACCTCCAAGATTAACCCTACAATGATGATGATTTGCAGGAGATATCTAAATTTGATTTGAACACTACTGTGCAAATGCTGTAAACATGCAGTAAGAAGTGTTTCTTACAGAAGTTTGCAGCCTAAAGACATTAATTGAGGCAAGATGTTAATAAAAATGTGTACTGACCATGGTCAAGTCAACAGAAAACAGCTTTAAATAGTTAATAACTACTGTTTCAGTGAGAGAGTCAGACATAATTGTAAACCCTGTTGTTTTATCAAGACAGAGCAGCCATGGTTGCACAGGGGTGTAACACAGCACACAGAGGAGTGTTTGATGTCCACATCTCAAAAGAGAAATAGCAATGAAGGCTTACTTCTGAGCCACGTTCCTCAATATCTTCATTACTGTTTTCCACAAAATTACATAACTTAAAACAAATCAATACAGTTGCCGCTTTTTTTTTTAATTATTATTTTTATTTAAATAGTGTGTTTAGTCAGAAGAGGGAGTCCAGTCACTATATTTCAGGTGTTCTGATCGTTTTCCTTAATCTTTGTGGAACAAAAACTAAAGTTTCAGCAGAAGTTGTCAGATAAAAAACATCTACACCACTACATGTGTGGATTGTTTTAATTACTGTGGATGTCTGTGTACAATATTTCTCTCCCTCTTCTTTCTTTTTTTTTTTTTTTTTTTTTTTTTTCCTCTTAGGGCAGGATTTAGGATGTCACCTAAAAGATAAACGCTCTATCAGTTGTCTAAAAACAAGGTAGGGAGACATTCTTACCTGGGATCACTCACCCTCTGAAGTTCACCATAAAAACTGGAGGAACCCTCAATAACCAGTTTAGATTAGAAACCCAGATCCTTAATGACTAAATGAGACATAAACTCTGGGTGCATAGGCTACCTTTTGCCTTGATCCTGGCAAAAAAATAAGTTCAACAGATGTTCAACTTAATTACTTGTTTTTTTTAAGGAATATTCTTGTATTTCTGTCTCCGTTGCCCCACCAATTGCAAAGGAGGGTAATGGTCTTCAAAAGTCTGTGGTACCAACTTGCCAACAGTACTCTCATGGAAGAGAATAGCTCTTGTCTTCTCTGTGGAGGATGTTAGAAAATGTACAAGTGGAAAAGCTAAAATGACTGGGAATAGTCCATGTCCCCAAACTGCATCACTTCTTTGCATAAGAACCCAGCTCTGGAGGCAAAAGGACAGGAGTGAAAGTTTCTGCAATCCATGAAACTTTGTAAAGAAGGAATTGAGTAGTTGAGACCAGGAAAACCCATCCTGATGGCATGAACTGGGAAATAGGAGAGCTTGATATGTTTGAAGTAGGACAGTTGTACAATGTTGGTGTAGTGTGTAAAATTTATCACCCAGGGTAATTTAATAAAAGCATGTGAGTAGAAACTGGGACAATGGTTAGTCTGAAAGTTCATATTCAGTTACTTTTAATAGAATTATCAGTATTATTCTGTGCGAAACAGCTGGGACTAGGTTCTTAAAAGAATATATGGTGCTTCCTCATGAAGTATTGTAAGACCTGAGTAATCAAAGTACTTAAATAAGGCTTTAGAGCCTTATTCCAAATAAATTCCATGTAAATATTTCACTGTCGTATCTTTTGTAAATCTACTTACTTTTAAGAATCTGCTTCTTAATTAGACTGTGGTTCTTACATGAGTGAATAGCTGTCAGAGAAACACAGTAGATTGAACATGGCTTGAAAGAAATTAATAAATCTGGACATTATGGGTTTCAGCCAACTGTAAAAGAGAGAATATATTATTTCCCTATCTCTTTAAAAGCTGTCAAGATTAAAAAAAAAAAAAAAAAGACTGAAATGTTCAACTCTCAATAATGGGGTCATGTAAGTGTCAGAATTTGATAAGAACCGACAATTTTGAGAAACTATATAAAGATTGTATGGATATTCTGGCATGTCTCTATAGATACATTTAAGCTATACAAACATTTTCCTCATGTTACTCTCAGTAAACAGAAAAAACAATAGAACAAGATCAAACTGAGGTTAGATTACCTGGATAATTGCCATTATCTGTAGCAATATTAAAATGAAAGACAGAACAGAATAGAAAAAGGACATGTAACTTCTGCTTTGTAACATTAAAAAGTTCATAAAAGGAACAACTAAATCTTGTTTAAAAAGCATGGTCTAAAGGTCTGACAACTTACGTTTTCTTACTTCTTGCAAAGCAAAGTGCATCTGAAGTGTAAGTAACGCATTTCAAGCCTAATATATGCTGAGAAGAGTGCAATTGTGGAATCTGTGTGCAATTTAACTATGCTAGCTAGCTGCTTCAAAACAAAAGGTGTTTGACACCTGTGGGGGTGTAGTAATATAAGAGAGTCTTGAGGCTCTAGCTGCAGTGGAGGGGGAAGGGAACAGCATAGTGATAGCAATAAACTAAGTCCTTCAAAAACAAGAACTGCACTCAGATTTCTGAGCCTTGACAGTACAACTGCCGAATTCATTCAGTTCATCTTCACTGACATCCTCACCTGGGACAGTCAGTATTTTGACTTACGCACCAAAAACGTTCAACAATATGTAATCATTTCGGTTAACTTCCAGAAGTAAAAAATAGTTGTACTGTAGTAATGCTAATATTTACACCAACTGTGTCTAAGACCCTCAGTTTATCAGCTAGACTGAAACCCCAGGATTCCTTACTGAAGTGGTAGTGGCAACCAGTAAGACTTTTCTCCAAAACTCTTTTAGACCATAGCATCTTCTACATGCCTCAGCCGTCATCCGAAAGGGCAATGTACAGATTAAGTTATACAGAAAATAAAAAGGCCAGAGTACATCTTTTAAATCAACAATTGTTACAAACCACACTCAGAAACCTGTAATAAGACACTGTCACTTCTCAAGCATCACTAAGTCCACTTGGTCAACACTCATAAATCTTATCTCATTTTACTTAAATATAAGGATAAAATCTATACAAGGCACAAAGACTCAATTGTTTAGGGAGAAATTTTTTTTAGGCTAACATGGAGAGTGCCTTGAAAGATGTAAAGAGACAAAAAGGTTATTAAAAGAAGAAATACATTTCCTATTTAGGATTTAGAGTCATGGCAAAGCCAGGGTGAAAAGTAAAAAAACATGAGGAACCACAAGTTACAGGGCTGTAGTCCAAGGCATTTCAGGCCTGAAACTTTTGGTTTATAGTAAGGTACTTTGAAAGCATCAACTCCAGGTTTACGTAGAATAGGACAGCCACACAGCAATACAGTAGTGTCCTTAGTATTCATGAAAAATGTGAAAGGGATTTGCACAGCAAAACAACACAAGCTTCTTCAGGTTATATCCTCACGGCTGCAGCATTTTCCACAGAGATGGGAGAGGATCTTTGCCGAGGCACAGGAGGGAACCAAACACACTGTGCCCATATGAACTCTTTCATCCTGGGGGGAGAAAAGGGGACTTCCATACAGTTATAACCCTCTTCTAGAGGAACATGAAACTGAGACACTACTTTACATGGTGGATAATCTAGGAAGTTTCTGATACATTTCCAGAAAGTGCCTATCAGATGAAGCCTACCAGGAGGAAAAGGAAGGTATAAGACAGACACTATTCTCCTTAGCACTGCCAAGACTGAGATGTTTTCAGACCCAGGAAAAGGCAGGAGTGTCAAACGCCTTGTCTGTACTCTTCAGCTATCTAAAATGGTCTGATAAAAAGCTAATACATCTCCATCCGAACCTTTTTCCTGCATAAGATAACGTAATGTTCCCTCTGTGAACGCAGCCAGAACAGCAGTACTGGATTTATTCAAGGCAGGCAGCACAAGTTTATGAAATGTCCTTTGATCTTTACAGTTATGTCTCAGAGCACAATCAGTCTTGTTGTCTTTAATTTGCATCAGTCAGGGGCTGAAGTGTCTCCCTTGCAGAGAGACATTCAGATTTTTTGCTATGCTCTTTCTGACAGGGCAGGAAAATATATATGCACAAGGCTACTGATGTTTTCCAGGAAACACTAATTAGGGATGGCTGTCTAGATATAAATTACCAGAGGGAAGGAATATAATTGTCTTACAGATTTGGATGGCTGCTTAGGGGCAAACAAATCAAAAGGAATGTTAACTGCTCATACCACAGATTCTTTCACACAAGTAAAGTTTCTTTTCTCTCTTACTTCACCTTTCAGGCTGTTTTCTGATAGCCTTACTATGCTTGGTTTAGATCCCATCTTGGCACTTTCACCAATACAAGAAAGAAGATTTTTAATAAGTATTTTTAAACATAATTAAATCAATGAGACTTGGGAACTTGGATCAAATTTAGAGCTAGCATTCTTTTTGCATAACCCTTATGCTCCTTCCTACTTGAATTCAGTGGGAGAAGAGAGTCCCTATGCAAAATTCCTGAGCACATGGAGATTCAGTTAAGTGTCCTAGGACAGAGACCATCTGTGTGGGGAAAAAAATGAACCCTTGTGTCCCAGTTCCTAAGCTGATGCATAAAGTGTTTTCACACCTGTAATTATGCAGAAGATGTCCTCTTCCAGTCTTTCTTTGATGGCATAACACAGTTTGACATTGGAGAATGGAATGGAATGGAATGGAATGGAATGGAATGGAATGGAATAGAATAGAATAGAATAGAATAGAATAGAATAGAATAGAATAGAATAGAATAGAATAGAATAGAATAGAATGATAGCAATCTTTTAATGATTAAGGGAAAGAGGCAGAATCAATGAGTTCTAATGCAAGAAAAATTTGATGATAAAGCTAATATTTTTTTTATTAAAACAAAGAATACTGAAGTCCTGAAGAGCTTCCCTATTTTTCCTTATTATACTATCCAGTCTAATAAAATTTTACTGCTACCCTTTGGTTACAAACCTGCTATTGCTTCTCTCTATAGAACACTATAGCTATAAGGTGTTGCTGCTATGACCTCTAAACGTGTTTTCTATCTTTTCTGCTCACTAATGATGTGATTTTTGAAGCTGGTCACTGAATACCAGATTTTCAAAAGAATTTATGTGCCTAATCATGCACATAAACATGTAGTCAGGTCAGAATTAAATAGATCTCAAACTTCCATACACACCTAATACTTGACTCCCATTGATTCCCAGAGTGCTTAGGCACCTAGATCCTTTATGTATCTCACTTCATGTGGCTAATTCATTGTAGGAATTTGGTGGCTGGGAGGGTTTTGTAAAAGTATCTTGTATTATTAAATGTGTGTCTGATTTGAAATGTGATGCTGTGCAGATCAGCAGATAAAGATTGGCATTGTCACTATCCATTTTATCAACTTTCCTGTGGAATCCCCAGGACAGATAAATGTTTCTAAACAAAAAAAAAATAAAAAATGCAATGCTTGATTATTAAAATGTTAAAATCCTGTATATTTCACCGTTAATGAAACATAGGGAATAATTGCTTTTATTTCCTCAAGTGGAAACCACTGGAGAAGGGCAAAGAAGGAGCTATTGTTTTTTTAAGCACGTTTTACACCGTTCAACTGAACAATCTTCACGTCCTTTCTCCCTCCTTCCATGGAACTCACCACAGATGAAGAACTCTTCATCTTGCTCAGAATTTGCTAGCATCTTTTTTGTGTTTGGACAAGGTAAAAGCAGTCTGCTGGGACATTATGACATGTGAAATAAGTTTACATGATTCGTGTTATTATAAAATAACGTTAGGACTTTTTAGTCCATTTTCACCTACCTCAGCATGTGGTTTTGCACAGTGTAAAATAAGTTTAAAATATGCTCTTTTTATATGTATTTTTGACTGAACTGTTTTTGTATAACTGCAGGTTCTAGGGGGCAGGGTGACATAATGTATAAATAGCTCTCTTTGTTTTTGTCAAAGCCATCCTGACTCCCTGTTCTAATGGGCCGGTCCAACTGGTGTTGTTTACAGTTATCCGGGCCCAAGAATAAGCTGTTTGTAAGAATAAGCTGTTTGTAAGAGGCATGCGGGAAGTTCGGGGTCACCAAAAGGGCAGGCCGAGGAAGAGCGTTTACTTCATCCCACGACCACCAGAGAGGGGTGAAAAAGACCCCAACAGACAAAGAGAGCATGTGCGAGAAAGATCTCCATAAACCCACCCTTTTCCTGGTGATCCTATGAATATGTATTAAAGGGTATAACTCTGTATGAGAAGAGAGAGAATAAATACGGAGGAGGGAAACTGGTCGGTGCAGGCCAGGTAGAGCAGGGGCTCCCGGTCCGTCCAGCGCTGTTTTTGCTTATCTTTATTTATTTAATAAATTGGAAATTTTGTTTATGACTAAATTTGGATGCGATCATTTATAACATGACAGAATAGTAGGCACTCAATTCTATTGCCATATTCATTGAGAGTTAGTGGATTTTCTAACAATATTTGCTTCCCAGCGTAATTAAACAGTCAATCAAGTTTTAAGTACATGAAACAATGGTTTTCAGCCTGTGGTCTACATATCTGTGAAAATCATAATCTTTTTTAAAGGCTGCACAAGAAGCCAATCATACTGTAAACTACCTCAGATTCATTAATGAGTCTGAATGCTAATGGACAGCAAATCACAAGCAAACAAAACAAATCATGAACAGAGACTCATGGCCCTTTCCCAAGCAGGTCACCATCTCAGCAGAGAAACAAAAGTGTAGACTAGAATTAAGGAAGATAAAATAAAAATAACAGAAATATAAATAAACAAAATAAATAAAATTTAGAGGAACTCTTTCAGAGGCAAGCCACAAAAACTAGCAGGTCAAGTGAGGCCCTCATTTAGGGGTCAAATTAGGATGCAAGGAAAGGCATTTAATATGCCAATGGGCAAAGAAATGTGCCTATAATTCCAGTGAATTTAATGCCATCTCTCTATCCCTTATTAACTGGTCTCCAGTTCAGAAAAATTACTTCAGGCTTGTTTTTCTCTACAGATGCTGACAGGACAACACCATTTGCTGAAAATAACACATTGCTCAGTCTATTCTGTGTGCCCTATGACATGGCTAGAACACTTCATCTGGAATAGCTTTCATCATCAACATTTAAGTCCCTCAGTTACCATGATTTTTATTCCAGAAAAGTAAGTGCTCTTCTCCAAGAGGACAAAACAATCTTTGATAAGGTAACATAACATTGTGCTGTGAACTTACCAGATACCTGGACCAAGAAAAGTCCTTTAAGAGGGGTGCAAGTTTAAGTCAAATCCAAGACTGGTTCCTCTTCCTCTTACCTGGCCAAAGTCAGAGCCCTCTGTATCCTTAGGGATCTTCCTGAGAATACTTATGAATACTCATACTCAGTATTCATAATAGCAGATACTCCAGGGGGGAGAAAGTTTTTTTTTAAAAAAAAAGAAGCAAACACAAAAAAAGCCTGACTACAGCAAATGTTTGCTTGTAAACAAGCACTTCATATCTTTATACTGTTTTTCAAGAAGTAAAGAGGAAAATACAATAATTAATTCTTTATTGTGTCTGCAATGTGCTAAGCAGCTTTGAACCATGTCCAAATCTGGAAGGGAACTAGCTCAACCTCTGGCTAGGACAGACTATAAACTTTTGAGATCAGAAAGAAAAGCTGCAAGTGAAAGATTCCTGGGTCAGAAAAGGGCGGGGGGGGGGGGGGGGGGGGGGAATAATAAAAAGCTGAAAATGGAGAAAGTTAATGAAAAAATCCAAAAGGATATTAAATGTTATTAAGGTCCCTTGAACAGCAAAGACCACTTCATTGGTTAAACAGGCTAGCTAAGGAACTCATGATTATGACAATATTCACCTCATGGGTCTTCCTCCCCTCCTCCCCATCGTAATACCCCCAGGAAAGATTTTATATGTTGACAGCCATAATTAGAGCTGTCTCATAGCTCAGCATGTGCCCCCTCTCCCAAAAATATTGAGTGCCTTAAACAAATAGGAGCAAAAGCCTAAAGACAAATCACTAAATAAAGCCCCTGTAGCTGGGGGGGCTTCACTAAGAGAAGCGTAATGACCTGATAAATCAGTGACTCTCTTCCCTCATAACCCAAACTCCCCTTAGCATCTACAAGTGGGTGGTCAGTAGGAGGCAAAAAGAACAGTGGATTTAGAGAACTATTAATGGCAGCACACAGCAAGAGCAGGCTGGGAGTTAAATGTCAAAGATGTTTGTGAGAGGCTGAACTTCAGCATGAAATGGAATAGTCTGCTTAAATCTCCTTGGTTTTGAAGCTATCTACTAAATTACAGAGTGTCCACGTTGCAGTGGTAGGATCTCAGTCTCACTATGAGACAGGCACAAACTATCAGGCCTAATTGTTCCTTAATATCATTATTTATGTTCTAAAACACCGTGGACATAAGTGCCAAACACTTTTCCTGCACTGACATCCTGCAAGGAGCCTCAATAAGTTCTTTATTTTTTTATAAATTATGCAATTTATAAGTTCTTTATTTTTTATTTTATTTTAAGCCTTTATTTCTCCCTTTAGTGGTTCCTCTGCAGGATTCCTTGTTAATTTTGTCTCAGAAGTTATAAGGCTCTAAACACAGACATAAATTAACCATGCTGCTTCTTTTCTTGTGTGTCTCTGACAGCTCCCAAAAGACCTGTGCTGGAGAGCTGGCTATGCTACCCCATCCCTGGACCCAGGGATTCAGAGTCCCATGGGCATCCCTTTACAGTGCTAGTAGGTTAACAGATTATTAAGAGGTCGTTAACAGGTTTTTCATGCTGGTATGTTTGATTTTAAGGAATTATTTTATCTTTTAAAATAAATTCAACCATGACCATGCATTTTTTTACAAAAGTGAAGTGGTGCATGAGTGTAGAGTCTTCTTGCGTCATTGTATACCTGATGGTTATTTCTAATCTTTTACTGAGCTGGTTAGATAGAAAGGATTATTCTGCAAAGAGCTGCTGGATTTAATCTGAGGAAAAAAATGTTCTAGTCCTAGAAAGCTACTGCAGACCTCAACAAAAGCCTGTTCTTCATGTTTGGAAGAAGAGACAATGCCTTTAGCATAACCTGATATTTTAGGCAAGTGGGGCAGAATCAAGATAAGCCTGGGATAAAGCCAGCTAATCTGGGTCACCAGATGGGATGCTGTAAAGCAAAAGGAACAGTAGCAGTAACTATCTAAAGACAGTAAAACAAAAGGACATAGCCATTATCAGTAGCTCTAATGTTTTTTAACTAGTGGGGGTAGAAACAGAAAAATCTGCAGCAGACTTGTGTGTGCTTATAAAGCAATAGATGTTTAAGAGAACAACATTGTACAGAACAGAAACAGTGCAAGCTATTTATTATCAAGGCAACAGTAACAAGACAGGACTATTTAGTTATTAGAAGTTGTATACCAGAAAAAAATAGCCTCTAGTTTTCTCCTACACGAGATGTTTTGGCACTGAGGCCAAGCTGACAAATGTCCATCTCTGCAACTTTGGGGACAGTGAGAAAACTCCTCACTATGGATTTCTGTGCAGGCACACAGCGTGAGGATTCTAATGAATCTGCTGAACATATTTTTCAGTGCAAAAATTTCTTATTTGACTTTGTCTTCAAAATGAGGGTTGAAGGCACACATTTAAACAATAAATTCTGCTCTCATCTCATGAAGAGGAGATGGGGTTCGGACCTTTGACTTCCTCCTAAGGCATTTCAAATTTAATGCTCTGAGCCATTGGAAGCCTGCCTGTGAGGCCTTGGGGAGAGCCAAGAAAATCTGTCTGTGATAGCTACCAGGCAGTCACGGTATACATCAAGTTCTGGTGTGGTGAGTTACTGGGGTTGGCTGGAGGTGGTGTGCTGTCTGGGCTAGTGCAAGAGGAAATTAGCACTCAGAAAGATTTTACCCAATGGTTATGTAGATTTGATAGAGATGGACCTCACCATCCTCCAGCAAAGACAGACTGATTGCTACATCAGTCCTCTCCAGACACTTGTGCTGGATTTGACACAACAATGAGTAGGATCTGAACACCTAGATTTCAAAACGGAGATATGCAAATGTGTTTAGCACATGGTAGAATTGGAGTTTATTGGAAACACACTGGTCTAACTGGTTATCTTACACATATGCATGCTTTCAAGGATGTCTGGATTTGTCAGTCTGCATACATAAAATAAGAAGTGCAAGGAGGATCATAAGAACATAAGTGTACAGACCAAGAGTTCATTAAACACAGCAGTCTGCTTTCAATACATAGGGTAAAGGACAAAAGAATTAGATAAGATTCCTTCCAACATTTCGTATCTGCAGCTGGTACAGCTGGAAAAAATGGACAAGCTTCCATATATATTCATCACAGCTGGGATAATAAACACTACTACTTTTCCCTAAAGGCCTTGCATCCAGATATTATACTTGCTACAAAACAGTTATTATTGTGTAAAACAAGAGCTGAAATACATCCTTCAATATTCCTCATTCATTCCATTCGTGTGAGAGTATGACATTCATCCCTGGCGATTTGTGGATAGAAAACGTCAATTTTCCCCCCAACTTTATTTTTCAAAAATAACATGTAAACATATCAAAATCTTCCAAAAATTATTTAAATAAAATACATCATTTGGGCATGATTTCACCCACCCCTGCCCAGTTTTACTGTGTGGGATGTTTCTGTGTTATTTTAATTACAAATCTGATGTAGCTTTCTGTCTTTTTTTGACACTCTCCAGGATTGAAAAATTCGTATCTTGTTTTGGAACAGTAACTAACAGCTGCTTGATGGTCACTTCACATGATGGACTCAAGGCCTGCCAACATCTGAATTATGTTAGACTGGAGATAAAATAACTGTCAACAACAGAGACAGCACATATGAAAGTAGCATCAAAGCACTGAGAAAGACAAATATGCTGCCTGAACCCTTATGTTTGTCATTAAGGGCTGCCATATACATTAATTATAATTTTCAATTCTACTACTCAAAATCCAAAAATATGTAGGCTGGTTTTGGAAAAAAATAAAAATCCCCGTTTATGGGATGGTTGGATAGATTTAGGTTTCTTTGGCTTCAGTTCAGTGAGAAATAGACATGGAAGACCGTGTGGAAGACAAGCCTGGACTCGGGACTCTCCCTTTAATGTCAATAGGTACCTAAGGTCTGGCAATATATAGGCAATACCTTGAAGGGGACTTCACTAAGGAAGGAAATATACTGTGACAATCCATTCTTGCAGTAAAATGCTGTAGCTAGGATGGTCTTGGGATATGACAGAAGGACTTTTTTCCTTCTATGTTAACATACAGTAAAAAGATGCTATGTCTCTATAAAAATATCAACTTTCTGAAAATACGGGGCAGATGTGAAAGGAAAAAAATCTGTAAGATTGCAAAATTCTTTGCACATTAAAATATTCATAAAAATAATGATGGCTGAATAGAAATATTTCATGCAAGTTTTAAAAATTTTTTTAAAAAAATCAGTTACAAAACCCCTGGGGCCTCAAAGGCCTTGTATTAATCAGTTATGTTCGTTTATGGATTTAGCTCATCAGCCTGATCTCTTTCTTGGTCCCTTCTTCTGCCAAACTGTCCTTAATCACCAACAGGCTAGCTGAAAACATAAATGATCAGCAAAATCAGTGCCTGCCACAGCATGGGATTCATGTAATTAGGGCCTTAATTCCACTCCTGCCATCAGTGATCAGCTTACATTAAAGCATAAATGACTTTTTAAAGCAAGAGAAGACTCTTAAACCAAGATATGCTCCTACTTCACCACCAAGCAGATATATGAGATATTCAAAGCAATCAGATGAAGGTTTAAAAGAGAGAGTCAGTTCACACAGCACTGAGGGCAGAAATGTACCCATTAGAGTAATAACAAGCCAAGACAAGTTTCCTGATGCATAACTTCTTTTATAGGCTCTTCTCCCCAAAGTCTCTAGCATCCTTGTGTTTTGAGCGCATCCTGTGTAAGCTTTTTAAATTGTTCCTCTAATTCACTTTATAGGAGGAAGTCACAGCTGGATTTACAGATTGAGATGGATTTTGTTGTTTCAGACAGTTACAAGAAAAAAACTGTTCGCTAGGGAAAAAAGTTGCCTGATGTTTAAGGAAGATCAAACCATCTCCAAATATTAGCCAAGCTTATTATGTAAAAGGCATAGGTGAAATATCCCAAACAACATTCCCATACACACACAGAGAGACAAAAATAAAACTTAAGGCTCTGCTATCTGCTTAGCCCTAGAAGGGTAGGTAGGATCTGGAGGCACAGGAGCTGCCCTACTGCAGGGAGACAACACGTTTCAGTATCCCTTGCTACACTGCCTCAGAAACAGCTTTCCTGTTCTCCAGGAGCAATAGGAATACAAAAACCTAGTTTCCTGGCTCTCCTTCACCCTGTTTATTTGGTGTCTCCTGCCGTGTCACTTTTGAAGGAGCTATCAGGCTTCAGTACTTCAGGAATAGGACAAACCACCCGATTTTGATTGTACTGCTTGAGGTGCCTTCATTTTTAACAACGCGGTGGCACAGTAGTGAAGTTAAAGACAGTAAACCAGCCTGGTAGCTTGTTAGAGTTCCTGCTAAAGGGCGGGTCTTTTTTTTTTTTTTTTTTTTTTTTCCCTTTTTCTATAGGAACTTTGTTTCTATGACTCATATGACTCATTATTTCCTTGTCCAAAGGACTTTACATAATAGAAAGGTAAATATGATTTGGATTGGTACAAACCAGCCCTGCAGGCCACACTTGGGGACCAAAGTTCAGTTGATCTAAAAAGATTAATGATGTCATCCTTTCCAAATAGAAAACAAAAATTAACACACTTTAGGAAAAAAAACTTTCCAGGCATCTAGTTTGCCAGCAAGCGAATAAAGAAATGCCTAGACATTTACGCAGAGAATCATGATTTTTCCCTTTTTCCAGGTCCTGCTTCTGCATTAAGGCTCATTAAGGCAAATAAGTTAAACATGGAACAATTGTCCCCAGGTTCTGTTTAGGCTGAACGTTGTTGCTACTGCTGTTTCATACTTGAAGAAAAGGGCATGTATTCAAAACCTTTGTTTCTTTCCATTGTGTTTGCCATTCCAATGAAAGATATCACCTCTGTTTCCAGGCTTTGCTTCATTAAAGCTGGAAACAAACTTGCTGTTGAATAAGGTCAGGTTTTTAATGTTGCCATCACACACAAAGCAGATAACGGATGTGTGAGTCAAAGTTACTCTCAATTATGCCCTTTTCAAAGTGAGGCCTGTTAGATCTCATTAAGGCAGAGTTGCATATGAAGTCAGTGGAAAAAAAAATCCTGAGTGCTACAAAAGGAGAATTCCTACTCATTATTCCAAAATTTAAATTGGAATTATACTGCAAAAAAGAGCAGAAGGAAAAACAAAAGCCTTCTCCAACAGCTGTCATATTTGCCTAGGTTTATTTTCATGATAGAGTAGTAAGGAGTCAATTAATTCTCTTTCACAAACATAACCTCTAATTAGTGACTGCTGTTTCTAGACTGAATAGGGAGAAAACATGGCAAAGTTTATCTTCAATGAAAAGTAAATATGTACAAATGTGTGCATATACTTTGATAAAAACACACAGACATATATATTTTGTATAGCTTATATACTAGATAACGACATAAAGTGTATGGCTTAGTTGGGTCATCTGCCATTAAATTTTTTTCACGGTGATTTTGTAATCAGATAAAGAGAAATGCATCTGTCTAATTTACTTTGGAGATAGGAAATATAAACATTGCTGTAGAATTGTCATTTTGTATATTATTATCACCATGCAGGTTGTTATTAGAACAGTACCTGGAAGCTTTGATCACCTTGTGTCTGCTTTGCTGAAGCTGCTCCATTGTTTTATCTTTTATTATTAACTGCATGGTAGGGAGACTAGAAATGGAGCTGAGTGATAAGCTGCTGTGGTCAGGTAAACACATTTCCTCGTGAAATGGGGCAGTGCTGGGATGGCTCAATATCTGGCTGGGAGAGTACCTGGAATTTCTTGAGACCTCGTACACAGGTGAAGGAGCTGAGGGTGAACCACAGAGTTACATGAGTTGGCTCTGTAGTTTGGTGGAAGGTGACAAAAAAAAGAGAGGATGGAGTATCAGAGGCATCAGGATGGCAGTTCAGGGCTGAGCCCTGCCATGCTAGTGGTGGGAAGCAAAGAGGAGGGATCTGTCTGCCTCTCACACTTCTGCGAAGATGCAGCTTCTGGAAAGCCCTGGTTTTAGCCATCCTGTCTTGGCTTTCCCCTCTTGCATTTTTAAGCTTGGGAAAGCATCCCAAAGCCATGTTTATCACAAATACATTACGTTCACAATCTCTTTGCTTTCACCTTTTGCTTGTCTCCATCTCTGCCTACTTCCAAAATCATGGATTGTTCAAGACTCAGTTTAGAAAATTCCCCCCCGAGACCATCGTCAGTCAGAGGGACTGAATCAAACCTGTTGCCTGTCCGACTTCTCCAAGACTGAATTAACTTTTTCTTGATCCCCCGGTAGGACAGGACCTGCGAAGAGCTTGGATGCCCTCTGCGGGCAGAAGGAGAGATGGAGCCTGGTGCCTTCAGCAGATCCACAGCTCCGTCTGGTGTCACACAGCCAAAGAGCGAGAGGGTCAGCAAAGAGGCAGAAATCAAAGGAAATACCACAAAAAAATGCTTTGGGGTGTGAAGCACGTCTTGGCAAGAATAAAAGGGGGTTTGCTCTTTCAAAAAATCTTGTTAAAGTATTGCAGCTACAGGTCTTTCTTTTTTTTTTTTGGAGTGGAGATACTGTTTGGCTTGCAGGAGCACTGTACCGCCGGGGCTGAGCTTCCTAAGCTGAGGGCAGAGCTCTGGTCTTTTAGTGGAAAGCACAAGACGAGAAGTTAATGGGAGCAAGGCTGGGTACTTGAGGTCCCCTCACCAGAGCTGAGTATCCTAGGTGTGTTTCACAGAACTACATTTCAAAGAAAAACTAAGTACGCAAGTCCACATCACAGTTTTAAAAAAAATCTCTGCACAGAAAGGGACAGAAATCCATAAACACTCCCCCCCCCACCCCCACCCCACTCCCCACCCCCATTTTTAATTAGTCTTTTGGTTCCTAGAAGCACTTAGCCTTCCCGGTTGAGGGAATTTTAGCCTTCCTCATAGTAATGTCCAGTTCAGACCCCAAACCTGACAGCTCTTTGACACTGCAATTTCTTTGACGCTGGAATTTCTTTGACATCTTTCTCAGAGGCTCCTAGTGGGCTTGCAGATGTTCTCTGAGGGCCCTTAATGAGGCAGGATGCAGTGGGCTTGTGGAGGTGCAGGTTCGCAGAAATGCCTATTCAGAGCACTCACCCATACTGGAAGATAATCCAGAGTAGCATCTCCTCGGGCTGGAGCAAACTGACCTTTCCCAGTGAAGGAGGTTTGCCCCTGGCTGTGTGCTGCCCTGTGTCAGGGGCACATTCCCTCCATTCTCTGTCTCTGAAGCAGAGACATTATGCAGAGAAGCAAAAGTCACGGAGCTCAGTGTGAGCCAGATCATTCCCAAATCTGTGACTACTTCCAGTAGTCATGAAGATGTACAAGCATTTGTGTGTGAGAGCCCTACAGGCAGGCAGAGGTCGGATGTACTGTCCTTAGGACTTGAGAAGAAAAACTGATTTTATGCCCAGTGGTATTTATTCAGTGTGTGCAAATATAGCCATGTAAATAACTGTGTTCAGTTTTCATTACTGAAAAATTAGGTAAAGTGTTGGTTTTAAAGTCAAAGTCAAATGTGAATATACCTGATAATTTTTTTCCACATTTGAAAGCTTGCATCATGTTTCATTTAGATTTGAAGCTCTTCTTGGTCTCTTCAAATCTAAAGGTTTGAAAGTCCTCAAAGATTGCAAACCAAAAATTTTTGGAGCTTACTCTAAATTAAAAAAAAATCCTGGTTTTGATTTTAGAATGTCAGAGACCTCTACTCTTTACTTTTAATTTGTATGTTTATTCAGCTAAAAGAATCATGAAATTAACATTATTTCAACCAAATGATTCAGTTAATCCAAATAATTTTTCAAAGAATGACCTTTCATCTTAAAGAATACCACACATCAGTATAAAGAGAGAACCTTTTTCCCACCTAATTAATGTCTTAAAAATTATTTATTTAGTTTATTCCTCTGGTCTCCCCCCAACTAACCCCAACAAACTGGGTAGAGGAAACAGCAGTGCCTCAGTGCAAAACCAAATAAAATAATTTCCACTATTTTCAAATAACCAAATATTTAATTAATAAAAAGGGTGTGTTTACAGACAAGACTTTATTTGCTGACAAATATGATACTGCTATTTGATCTTTTTCTATGACAGCAGTGTGTCCTGGACAAAAAAATAATTTACCCTTTACTCAGTGTTTAGATCTTTCAGATACTAAATAATTCAGGTGAATAGTGGAAATAGCATGGGATTTTTAAAATTTTTCATTAAAATGAGCCTGAAAATTTGAACACTCATGTGATTTCTGTGATTTCTAAGTTTTGATCTCATGCACTGTTTGTTTCCTTGATAAGGAGCGCTAAAGAGCTCATGCTCCACTGTAGGATTCCTTGTTTTCATTAAACTGGACACAAAGTAATGCTATTCAGCCTCTGTTTCTTTGTCAGGAGTGGCTGAAATGGGATACCAGATTTCAAAATATTTTTTTTTGAAAACAGGTAAGAGCACACAGAGAGGGATCACACATTTCATCCTCCATGAAACCACTGAAGCAGCCACAGAACGATTTCATTTTAAGATGCTCCATACCACTAATTTCAGCACTACATTTTGCTGTCCCTTCATGGATTTTTGTTCCAGAGCCTGGAATTTACTCGAAGGCCTGATTTCTACATCCCCAAAGACAGAAATTTTTTTCTCGATTATTACTAATCAAAACCATTTTTCTTGACATTTCTTTTCACAGGTAAGGGAGCAGTTGAGCCATGCAAAAGTGGATATCTCATTACACTGCCAGCATCCAGGGATATCCCAGAGGTCTCCACAAGGCAGGTGGATACAGCACCGCAGTTAACCAGTTGTACTGGGGGAAGAAGAAGGAAGGGGGGACATTCAGTCTTCCCAAGTCACCGCTACGTGTGATGGAGCCGTCTTTCCTGGAGATGGCTGAACACAACTGGGCAGTAGTGAATGAATTCCTTGTTTTGCTTTCCTTGTGTGTGCAGCTTTTGCTTTCCCTGTTAAACTGCCTTTATCTCAACCCCTGAGTTTCTGCACTTTTACCCTTCTGATTCTCCTCCCGGTCCCACCGGGGGGGCAGAGCGGGAGATTAGGAAGCAGCTGTGTGGGGCTGAGATCCCTACTGGGGTTAAACCCCAACAGAGATTGTGTGTCCTTCTGGAGCAGCAGCTGGAGGCCAGACAGAATGTCCTTAGGTATCACAGATGGGGCCAGATGTCCATCCTTAGGCACCTGAATTACTTTTTAAGTGGTTGCTGGGGGTGGGGGGGGAAGGTGTTTTTTTTTTTTTACATTTGTTGTGGGAATACTTCCTTTCTGTTTTGACTTTGAGGGTTTCAGTTAATTATTTTTTTTTTTTCCCCCTAAGGAAAAACCTCACAAAACCCCCCTACACAAAGAAATTTTGGTATTTTGGGGAGGAAAATATAACAAATTTGCATCTAGTTGGAGAATTTGTAATCTAATTTTAAAGCACAGTTCTTGGATTAGGGTTGTTAGGAAGTGGAGTGAGGATGAAAAGACACCTAGTTTAGGTTATAGAATGCCTTTCTTTGGTGGCATTCTGCTGGATTCAGTAATTTCTACCACGTTCAGATCTAGCTCTGGATACTGCATAATAACAAAGTTCATACATGAAGGCACAGTTATGAGCAAGACATAGTCCATAGCGTCTCCCAAAATGTCAACTTACTGGTCTGGTTGCAAATGTAGGAGTTAAAGTGTGAGTGAACACTTTCCATGGATGGGATACTTACACCCTTTCTCTAAAGCCCAGACAATAATAAAATCTGAATTTTGTTTTGTTTTGTTTCAAGATAACTAGTTCTGCTCAAAATTCCCATTGTTTAGGATTCTTCTCTCTATGACTTAATTTTGTCCTTTTGTTTGTTCTTTTTTTCTTTGTCATAGGACTGTCATTAATATTTAGGTACCAATAGATCTTTAAAGAGTTGGCCTTGTGCAAACATTTACCAAGTTCATAAATGTGCATTACATAGATGTTTCTTGGTGTACTTAAATTTCTGTAATGGTTCCATAATAAAGAGGGTTGCTTATTAGTTTTAAAATTAGCCCATGTGATTTCTGTTAGCAATTGTATGCTAAAAAACCATCTGACTATTTTCTTGTACCTTTCTGAACTCAAACTACCTTTCCAAGTGCTTTACTGATCTCCATTCTGCACATACATTCTGCACATACATTGTATTCTAAGACATTGCAGTATTGGGCCCCTTCTTTCTTGGTTTAGCTTTGTAGAGATATGAGGAGATAAACTAAGGTGATAAATCTATCAAGGAGGATTTTTGTATGGTCTTTCATTTACAGTATGTTATATTTATCTTGTGATTTTCCATGAACTTTACTTAAAAAATAAAGAATTAATAAAACTGAAGAAAACTATTCCTACTTGTTCTGACCTGGTTTTTTTGTTTGTTTTTGGTTGGGTTGTTTTTTTTTTTTTTTCCAGTTCTCTGGTAAAGGGGAAAAGGGGAAAAAAGGGGGAAAAAAGCAACCAGATGAGCCTGAACATCTTTTCCATTTATAAGAATTAACAGCAAGCTTGAAAAATCAATTATTCCTGCTCCTCCACTTCAAAAACCTCAATTAAGTAGTGCCCTGACTTGCCCACTGTTTTTCTTTTCCTTCTTAACCAACAGCACATGCTCACTTCTAGTATGAAATGGGTGTGTCCACTCCCTGTCAGAGGTAAGACCTTTGTCTCCGCAGAGGCAGATGAGTGCAGAACAGCACAAAGCTGTTAATGAGAGGCGATGCCATCCCACCTGACCGTCAGTTCTCATTGCAGAAGAGAATGTACAGTGGAGAAAGTACCTTGAGCAGCATTAAGGGAGTCTGCATGGGCTGCCTGTGTTATCAGCTTCTTCAAAGGTTACCACTTACGTTTGCCTTCTTTTTCTCATTAGATCCTTGACAAACTCTCTGCTGCATAAATCTCTTTTTGTTCAATTAACCACTGAAGCTAGTACACCACCACAAACAACACTTGTGGTTAGGTACTGCATTATTACCTGGTTGGATACTGCCACCAGCCGCTAAGCAGCTTCACATTGAACCAACACAGAAGAGGACAGTCCTACAGTGGCCGCTTCGTGTTTTATGAAAGGTAGTTTTAATTATGGTGATTCTATCTCAGTGGCTTTTCCACTATAATAAACCCTCCACTGTCAGAAAGAGAAACGATAATAACAACAAACCCTGCACTAGGAGGAAGCATTTAATTCTTTGATACAAAGCTCAATGCCATCTATTAGTTAACAGAGGCCCCTGGAGCTGGTTTTTGTTGTTCTCAGAGAGAATTGTATTTGCAGCTGATAGTTATATCCCTTGTAATAGGAGGCTGCAGAAATAACCTACTAATCACCTGATCACTTCAACCTGAATCGAGGTGGTGATGTTTCCAAGAACAGATCTGAGGGGGTGTGCTCAGACCGGACCTGTACTTGAGGATGTAATCCTGTATCTTTTCAGAATTCATATGCCTGCCTGAAAAGCAATTCTAAGGATAAACTAACAATACAGAAAAGCCTACATTTTTTGTGCATTCATCTTCACCTACCTTCTGCTTCTCTTTCATTTGAGTTTCTGGTTAATATTTGCATCAAAAGCTGCAGATTTAACAATGGGAGTGCTGTTATTGTTCTCCTTAATAATATCTCAGAGAAAATTCTGGGCCTGTTAATGGTAAGCTTTGTAATAACAATTTATTACTCAAAGAGTTTTTATTCAAATACCAGAATCAACCTTTCAGTCCTGAAACATTTAAAATAAGAACATATGTTGTCTTGTTGGGGCTTTTTTTTCTTCTTTCTAAAGCTTAAGAGCATGAAAACAGGGGTAAAATTCAGTGTAAAAGCCTTAATATCTGATTTTTTTTCTCAGTGGCTGTAGCAGAAAGCTCAGTACAAGAGCACAACCACTATACAGTGATCATTCTAAGAATACCTCCAGCAATCTGCAGCTCAGGAACTTCTGAAAAATGTTCTGGATCAAACTGGTCAATGGCTTATTTGTTAAAGAAATCGGTCACTTCAAACACAATATATTAAGCTCAGCTGGTGAATTTGAATACCTCTTGACCAATTTGGCCCATTAAATTGACAATTGGCTGCTATTTAAAGTAAATATTTTTTAAGGATGATGTGTGATTTCAGGTTTTTTCATCAGTTTACACCATCATCGTCATCTCCATCATCTCCTCTGGCCTGTGTGTAAATCTTGATTATCCTTTCAGATTAGAGCAATATTAGAGAAATTTTTCACCAACACTGTTGGAAGGATTTTGTGATGGAACTTTTTCTATTTCAGTTTTCCACAATTATTTCCCCTGGGAGAGAAAGAAAAAGTAGGGTAACAATCACATTCATGATCTGTTCAGATGATCACTGTATATTACACACACAAACACACACACTCCCCTAATTTGAAATAAACACTTTAATTTCTGCATCAGGTAACTAAGACCAGGAGCTCAGCTAGAGTGATCAGAGAATGTAAAAGTTCCATGTGCTGCCTGAAACCTCAAGTCAAAGTTATTTTATTAGTCTGCAAGAATTATTCACCAGTTTTCTGAATAATTAATCTGGGAAAATTCAAACCTGTTTATAAAATGTTAAGTAGCAGGAAAAGGGGCTCCATGAATACGTATAAATTATTGTTTATCATGTTCAGCAGAGAAAACCAGCTATTATAATTGTAATTATCCCTGTTTAAGAGGAACTTCACAGTTTTATGTTCTTTGGCCTAACCGCTATAAGTCCAGAGGTTTTTTCATAGTTTTGAAATATTGCTGGAAAAAGTAGACGGTGGCAATCACAATTGTCTTTAAAAGAAAGGAAATTTTGGACAAATGAGGAAGTTCATACAACAGGATCTTTGAAAAGGTAAAAACCTCACAATTCCAAAATAAGTTTATCTTCTTTCTGTGCTCATGGCACACTTATATTGCCTCTTATTCTTGTTTTGCTGGGTGTAAATCAACTATAATGGTGAGTTAGTTGATATGTAGTTTTTATTAATAAGTTCCTGAGTATAGATCAGTCCTAATGCTGACTTGGTTTTTATGTAGCTGGTTTTTATGGGTATTTACAATAAGAATTTTCTCACATAATTCAACTAATGCCGTAGAAAACCGGTTATTTCTCTGAATATAATTCTGCAATACACTCACTATTGCACAGTTCTCTCAAAAAAAACCCCAAACCACCTTACAATTGAATTACATTTTTTTTTTTAATTAGAAAGAAGATGGTTTTGATGCTTTTTCTAATCCAATTTTATTTTTGTCATTTGTAATGGTCCCTAGAAAAATGAGTAACAATGGGCAAGTGCTACACAGAAACATAACCAGAAAACAGCATCTTCCCCGCATACTTGCTATAAAAACAATGTAGTTAGCTTCTGATCATCCCAAGTTACTAAATCAAGCAATGCTCTATTTGTAAGATAGGGTTCATATAATGTCACTTGGGTTGCGCCATTAGCTCACATGGCATTCTTCTTCCACTACCACTGTTTTCTTAAAATATGAATGTTCAAGGAGCACTCAAAATTGCATCCACTTACCCTTAATACATCATATTATTGAGTTACTACAAAAAATATTTAATGTCAAGAAAAGTAGCAGATAAATAAATAAAATATGCAATTTATTATTCAGAAATATTTCCTCCAAACAGAATCTCACTTAAGCAATGACTACAGCCTTGATTTTGACCCAAGGTAGCATTCTGACTTATTGATTTGCCAAAATTTTAAGTCTTCTCACTTTGACTCAAATCAAGATTTCATTTCCTTAGTAAAAGTACCACAGTAGTGACAAATGTAATTTTTCTAGAGTTTTCCTGCACATCAGTTAACCTGTTGCAAGTTTACCACTTTTGCAGGATAAAAACTCTTTGTTTCATTGGTCTGTTCCTTCGGGAGGTTCATGGATTTCTATTCCTGCACTTATGAACGAGAGGGTAAGGTGATAATTATCTGGTGCCACCCACTGTGCTAAGACGGAGTAGAGACCTAGTTCTAAAAATACAATAGGATTCCATATTGGTTTTGTCATGGATTTTTCATAAAGAGATGTTCTGCCACTAGCAGATGGACCTGTTCATTGTTTGAACTGGATGACCAGTTTGGATTGTGATTTTAGCTAAATATGTTATTTGAAATACACTTTTCATCAAATCTAGAGGCAGTCATTTGAAAGCCCTTTGACAACCATATTTTTTTTAAACCTATTTAATCTCTTTTGGAGAGGGGAAATCTTTCATATTAGAAAAGGAAAGGTAAAGAAGAAGTGTAGGGGGAAAAGTAGGAATAAAGAAGAAAAGATAAAACGGTCTCCCTGTAGTAGTTTTCATAGCCAAAGTTGGTGGTGGTTTTAAAATATATTTTATGTTTGATATTTGATCTTTTCTCATGATTAACCTGTCAGATACTCTTTGTGAAACAGGAGACACTTCTGGTCCAAAGAGTCTGAAGGGACTGCTGTTTCGCAGATGCGCGGCAGCTTAGATTGGGCAGTTACTTACACGTGTTCCTCAGGGCAGCATTTAGGGAATATACTTTGCGGCATCCACTTTGTCAAACTTCAGTTACGTTATGTAAGGGAAGGATCTCCGTAGGTACCCCATAGTCAGCAGAAAAGGAGAGATGCCCTTCCACAAAGCAGTTCAGAGCAGAAGCCTGACATAGGCATTCCTGGGGACTGAGTCTCTCTTATAAGGTTTTCATCCAAGATTAATGTAAATTGAGGTATTCCACAGTTCTCCTTCCACAGGCCAAATATGTTTGTTGAAGGGAGTAGTCTCACGCTGATATGTTTTACACAGATAACAAAAGAATTCTGTGTTTAATCGTAGAGGTTGATGGCCCTCCTGTTTTCCTGAAGTAGTTACTTTTTAGGGCAAATACTAGTGCTCTGATGGATTGTTGCAGTAGCACCTTGGCACCCGTGAAGAAACAGGAGCAAACAGAGCCTCCAAAAGAGTCAGGCAATCCCTCATCTTCTTGCTACCAGGCAGACGGAGGAGACCTAAGAGATGGGGGAGGCTAGAAATGGGTCCCTGCTCATGGAGGCAGGAAAATCCTCTCCTGACCTCCCTCACCCTCCATGGTGTTGCTTCACAATAGATTTGGGGCCCTGGAACTTTGGAATGACAAAAAGAAGGAGGAAGAAAATAAGACAAACAAGGAGAAAGACCAAGGTCCACCAAGCCCGGGTCATTCTGGACCAGGTATTAAAACCAGTTCTAAAAAGAACCCCAGAAGAGTCATTGTAGTGGGTGACTCCAATCTGAGGGGTGTCGAAGGCCCAGTATGCAGACCAGACCCGCTTCATAGGGAAGTTTGCTGCCTCCCTGGAGCCCGGATAAAGGACCTCACAGCAAAACTCCCTACCCTAGTGAGACCCAAGGACTACTACCCTCTCTTGGTTTTTCAGATAGGTAGCGACGACATTACCAGGAGAAGGCCTAAAGCAATGAAGAGAGATATCAGAGCCTTGGGGAAACTGATTAAGGGGTCGGGGACACAAATTGTGTTCTCCTCCATCCCTTCAGTTGGGGGGATGGATGAAAAAGAATACCGGAGAACGTAACAGATGAACTTGTGGCTCTGAGACGGGTGTTATCATCAGGGCTTTGGATTTTTCAATCATGGGTTGGTATACAGGGCGCAAGACATTTTGGCATTGGATGGGAAGCACCTGTCCCAGAGAGGGAAAAGGATCTTGGGGCAGGAGTTAGCTGGGCTCATTGGCAGAGCTTTAAACTAGATCTGAAGGGGGAAGGGGGCAAAATATCAGCCGTTCTGAAATGCATGCATACCAATGCACACAGCATGGGTAACGAACAGGAGGAGCTTGAAGCCATGAGGCAAAAGGAAAATTATGATGTCGTGGCTCTTACAGAAACACGGTGGGATGTCTCCCACGACTGGAGTGCGCCAGTTGATGGCTACAAGCTCTTTAGGAGGGATAGACAAGGATGGAGAGGTGGTGGGGTGGTGCTGCACGTTAAGGACTGTTATGATTGCTTTGAGTACAAGTGTAGTGAAGATGGAGTGGAGTGTCTTTGCATTAGAATCAGGGGAAAGGCCAACAGGACAGATGTTGAAGTGGGAGTCTACTATAGGACACCCACCCAGGACAGAGAGGGGGATGAAATACTCTATAGGCAGTTAGGAGAAATCTCACGATCGCATGCCCTTGATCTTGTGGGAGACTTTAACTTCCCAGACGTCTGCTGGAAATACAACACAGCAGAGAGGGACCAGTCCCGGAGATTCCTGGAATGTATGGCAGATAAATTCCTGACGCAGCTGGTGAGTGAACCGACCAGAGAAGATGATTGGTTGATCTCTTTGTGAACAGAGAAGGACTGGTGGATGATGTGGCAGTTGGAGGACAACTAGGGCACAGCGATCACGAAATAATAGAGTTCTCTATTCTTAGAGAGGCCGGGAGAGGACTAAGCAGAAATGGCATCCTAGACTTAAAAAGAACTGACTTCGTCTTGTTTAGGCACCTGCTTGACAGAATCCCTTGGGAGACACTCCTGAAGGGTACAGGGGCCCAGGAAGGCTGGGCTCTTTAAGAAGGAAGTGTTAATGGCTCAGGAGCAGGCGGTCCCCAGGTGCTGTAAGACAAGCTGGCAACAGAGAAGACCACCCTGGTTGAACAGGGAGCTTTGGCTGCAACTCAGGGAGAAAAGGAGAGTTTACCACTTTTGGAAAAAGGGGCTAGTGACTCACAGTGATAACAAAGATGCTGTGAAGCTATGCAGGGCAGAAATCAGGAGGTCTAAAGCCCAGCTGGAAATTAATCTGGCTTCAGCAATCAAGGACAACAAGAAACGTTTCTGTAAGTATGTGAGCAGCAAAAGAAAGACCAGGGAGAGCCTCCATCCCCTGCTAGACACAGGAGGAAACATGGTAACCAGTGATGAGGAGAAGGCTGAGGTGCTTAATGCCTTCTTTGCCTCAGTCTTTAATAACAAGACTAGTTGTACTGAGGGAATCCAGCCTCCGCAGCCAGAGACAGAGACTGGGAGAACGACCCCCCTGCAATCCAGGAGACAGTCAGTGACCTGCTGCATCACACAGACACACACAGGTCTATGGGACCGGATGGGATACACCTGGGGGTGCTGAAGGAGCTGGCTGGGGTGCTCGCCCAGCCACTTGCCATCATTTACTATTAGTCCTGGCTGACCAGGTAGGTCCCGACAGATTGGAAATTGGCCAATCTATAAGACTGGGTCAAAAGGATGATCCAGGAAATTAAGGCCTCTGAGCTTGACTTCGATGCCCAGAAAGCTGATGGAGCAGCTCATCCTGAGTGACATCACACAACACATGTGGGACAACCAGATGCTCAGGCCCAGTCAGCATGGGTTTAGGAAAGGCAGGTCCTGCCTGACAAACCTGATCTCCTTCTGCGACAGGGCAACCTGCTTATTGGATGAGGGAAAGGCTGTGGATGTTGTTTACCTTGACTTTAGCAAGGCCTTTGACACTGTTTCCCACAGCATTCTCCTGGAGAAACTGGCTGCTCGTGGCTTGGATGGGCACACGCTTTGCTGGGTAAAAAACTGTCTGGATGGCCAGGCCCAGAGAGCTGTGGTGAACGGAGTTAAATCCAGCCACGAGTGGTGTCCCCCAGGGCTTGGTTTTGGGGCCACTCCTGTTTAACATCTTTATTGATGATCTAGATGAGGGGATCGAGTGCCCCCTCAGTCAGTTTGCAGATGACACCCAGCTGGATGGGAGTGTTGATCTGCTCGAGGGTAGGGAGGCTCTGCAGAGAGACCTGGGCAGGCTGGAGCCATGGGCTGAGCCCAACTGGGGGAGTTTCACTCAGGGCAAATGCCGGGGGCTGCCCTTGGGCCACAACAACCCCCAGCAGGGCTACAGGCTTGGGGAGGAGTGGCTGGAGAGCTGCCAGTCAGAGAGGGACCTGGGGGAGTTGATCGACAGCTGGCTGAACAGGAGCCAGCCATGTGGCCAGGGGGCCAAGGCCAATGGCATCCTGGCTTGTGTCAGCACCAGCCTGGCCAGCAGGGACAGGGAAGGGATCTGAGCCCTGGGCTCGGCACTGGTGAGGCCGCCCCTCGATGAGGGGGTTCAGTTTTGGGCCCCTCACCCCAAAAAGGCCATTGAATGACTCGAGCGTGTCCAGAGAAGGGCAACGGAGCTGGGGCAGGGTCTGGAGCACAGGTCTGCTGGGGAGCAGCTGGGGGAACTGGGGGGGTTCAGTCTGGAGAAGAGGAGGCTGAGGGGAGACCTCCTGGCCCTCTGCAACTCCCTGCCAGGAGGGGGCAGAGAGGGGGGATGAGTCTCTTTAACCAAGTAATAAGCGATAGAACAAGAGGTAATTGCCTCAAGTTGTGCCAAAGAAGGTTTAGACTAGATATTATGAGGCATTTCATTACAGACCCGGTTGTAGGCATTGGAATGGTGTCATGGATGAAAGTATTGACACGGTAATGATTTAGTAAGAAATCTAGATTTATTAATAACTAACAGCAATTTATCATTACAAAATAATTCAGAAATGCTGAAAGAAAAGCAACACATTCACAGATTCTAGAATGACTAGTTTCACTCTAAATTACCTAGTGGTATCTTAATTTATACATATATACATGCGCATATACAAAACGGACATATACACTGAAACAAAGGTGTTTGGGTAAAGTAGAATGAACACAAAACAGACAGAAAGAAAAGTACGTACCCCCACACACCCACACCAATAAATAGAGAAAGAATGGGTGAAAGAGAAGCTAGTTCAAAGAAAATTTCCCTCTCAAGTTCAGAGCAAATACTCACAATGCCTTGGCATTCCTCAACGGGCGATAATTGAGACTCGAGCAGGGGGACTTCGCCCTGGCCTTCCGTCTGGAGCAGACGACACCTGAGAGGTGTCCCAGCTCAGGGGAGATGCTGGTCACAGCCCGCTGGGATCCAGGAGAGCTCAAAGGGCCTCTCTGGTGGTCGCAGTTTATAGGGTCCAAGATATCTGACTTCTGTCAAATACTATCTGGTGCCTTCTGGCAGTTGCACAAGAATTTGAATAACATGCAACCCTGTTCCTGTTCCATCTGACCACATCCCAGGCACAGGGGTGTCAGGCCATCAGGAGATGATGGGCCATTATAACCCTTTCCAAGCCATTGGGGGGGCAGGAGCCAGGCTCCTCAAGGTTATCAGTCCTTATCTCCACAGATTGGTGTATGGCTCGGGGAAATGCGGATGGAATCACACCTGGCACCAAGCAGCCCAACAAGGAGGGCAGGGAGGGGTAGGAATTGCACCACCACACCATGTCAGAGAGTCATCCCCATGTCAAAGTGTCACACTAAAGTCACAGTGCCACACCCATGTCACAGTGCCACCCCCATCTCACAATGCCGCCCCATTGTCACAGTGCAGGAACCTTGTCAATATGCCACCCCCATGTCACACTGCCACCTCCTTGTCAAAGTGCCACCCCAATGTCACACTGCTGTCCCTATGTCGCAGTGCCATCCCCATGTCACAGTGCCATCCCAATGTCACAGTACTGTACCCAAGTCACAGTGCCACCAGAATGTCACTGTGCCACCGCCATATTACAGTACCACCCCCATGTCACAGTGCCACCCCCATGTCAAGGTGCCGGTCCCGTGTCACAGTGCCGCCCCAGTGTCACAGTGCTACCCCCATGTCACAGTGCTGTCCACATGTCACACTACCAACCCAACGTGAAAATACAACCGCCAGGTCAAAGTACCACACCCATGTCACAGTGCAACTTGTGCAACAACATGTCACAAAGCTGCTCCATGTCACAGTGTCACAGTAAAGTCACGGTTTCGCCCCCATGTCACCGTGCCACCCTCATGTCACACTGCCGTCCCCATGACACAGTGCCGTTCCCTTGTCACAGTGCTGTTCCCATGTCACAGTGCCACCCACATGTCACTGCGACTTCCCCCATGTCACAGTGCCACCTCATGTCACAGTACGGACCCCATGTCACCGTGCCACCACAATGTCACAGTTCAGTACCCATGTCACAGTGCCGTCCCCATTACACAGTGCCGTTCCTATGAAACAGCGCCACCCCATGTCATATGGCCATCCCCATGTCACAGTGCCACCCCCATGCCACAGTGCCGCCCCCATGTCACAGTGCCACCCCCATGTCACAGTGCCTTCTCCATGTAACAGTGCCATCCCACTGTCACAATGCCGTCCCCATGTCACAGTGCAACAACAATGTCACAGTGCCACCGCCATGTCACAATGCCAACCCCATGTCACAGTACCACCACCATATAACAGTGCCATCCCCATGTCACAGTGTCACCACGTCACAGTGCCACTGCCATGTCACAGTGCCGTCCCCATGGCACAGTGCTTTCCTGTGACACAGTCCCATCCCCTTGTCACAATGCCACTGCCATGTCACAGTGGCACCCCCATGTGACAGTGCCGTCCCCATGGCACAGTTCCACCACCGTATCATAGTGACACTGCCATGTGACAGTACCGTCCCCACGTCACAGTGCCGCCCCGGTGACACACTGCCATCCCCATGTCAGAGTGCCACCACCATGTCACAGTGCCGTCCCCATGTCACAGTGCTGTTCCCATGTCACAGTGCCACCCACATGTCACTGCGCCTTCCCCATGTCACAGTGCCACCTCATGTCACAGTACTGAACCATGTCACATTGCCACCACAATGTCACAGTTCAGTACCCATGTCACAGTGCCATCCCCATTACACAGTGCCATTCCTATGAAACAGCGCCACCCCATGTCACTGTGCCATCCCCATGTCACAGTGCCAACCCCATGTCAGTGCCACCCCCATGCCACAGTGCCGCCCCCATGTCACAGTGCCACCCACATGTCACAGTGCTGTCCTAATGTCACAATGACACCGCCATGTCACACTGACCTCCCCATGTAACAGTGCTATCCCCATGGCACAGTGCCACCCCCATATCATAATGCCACCACCATGTCACAGTGCCACCCCTCTGTCACAGTGTCATCGCCATGTCACAGTTCCACTCCATTGTCCCAGTGCCACTCCAATGTCCCAGTGCCGTCCCCATGTCACAGTGCAGCCACAATGTCACAGTGCCACCCCCATGTCACAGTGCCGTCCCCATGGCACAGTGCCTTCCCATGACACAGTGCCACCATCACATTGTCACAATGCCACTGCCATGTCACAGTGGCACCCCCATGTGACAGTGCCGTACCCATGTCACAGTGATACAACCATGTCACAGTGTCGTCCGCATGTCACATTGCCAGCCACATTTCACGCTGCTTTTCCCATGTCACAGTGCCACCCCCATGTCACAGTGCAACTCTAATGACCCAGTGCCGTCCCCATGTCAAAGTACCCCGCCCATGTCACAGTGCCACACCCATTTCACAGTGACACCCCAATGTCACAGTACAGTCCCTATGTCACAGTGCCACCACAATGTCACAGTGCCACCGCCATGTTACAGTGCCACACCAAGTTCACAGTCCCGTCCCCATGTAACAGCGCCACCCCCATGTCACATTGCTGTCCCCATGTCACAGTGCCGCCCCGTGTGCCAGCGCCGGGCAAATGTCACGGTGAAACACCCGTGTCACACTGCCGTCCCCAAGTCACAGTGCCACTCCCAAGTCACAGTGACGCTCCCATGTCACAATGCCACCGCCATGTCACAATGCCAACCCCATGTCACAGTACCACCACCATATAACAGTGCCGGCCCCATGTTACAGTGCAACCCACATGTCACAGTGCCACCCCCTTGTCACAGTGCCGCCCCATGTCACAATGCTGTCCCCATGTCACAATGCCAAACCCATGTCACAGTGCTGTACATATGTCACAGTGCCACCCACATGTCACAGTGCCATCCCCATGTCAGAGTGCCATCCCCATGTCACAGTGCCGGCCCAATGTCACTGTACCATCCTCATGTCACAGTGCGACCACAAAGTCACAGTGCCACCGCCATGCAACACTGCCGCCCCCGTGTCACAGTGACGCCCCTGTGTCACAGTGCCGTCCCCATTTCACAGTACTATCCGCATGTCACAGTGCCACTCTCATGTCAGAGTGCCACCCCCATGTCACAGTGCTGTCCCAGGCCACAGTGCCATGCCCATATCACAATGCCACCGCCATGTCACAGTGCCATCCCCATGTCATAGTGCCACCCCCATCTCACAGTGCCACCCCGTTGTCACAGTGCAGGCCCCTTGTCAATATGCCACCCCCATGTCAAAGTGCCACCCCCATGACACACTGCTATCCCTATGTCACAGTGCCATCCCCATGTCACAGGGCTGTCCCCACGTAATAGTGCAGTCCCCATGTCATAGCACCACCAGAATGTCACAGTGTTGCCTGCACCTCACAGTGCCTCCCCAATGTCACAGTGCCACCTGTAAGGAACTTTTTGGACTTTTACTATGTCTCAGCATCGCTGTCTCCACGACGACCACCTCCTGACTCGACGTAAAGGAGCAAACACACAGTCCCCGACGAAAACCACATTCGCCCTAGATGAGAACATCAGCAGTCATCTATCGAGCTGCGAGCGCGTGAGCCGGGTGGAGGGGAAACCGCGGCGAGACAGATCGGCCCCTCGCCAGCACGACCACCATGGACACCCGGGCATGCGCGCACGGAGGACCACGGGGTGGCACCTACAACAACGAGCCCCGTGGAAATGGGCGGACAAACTGTGGGGACGGGGACTATAAAAAAGACAGACTGAGTACTCCTTTGTAAGAGGGAAACCAGCTACAAGATGGGAACCAACTAGAAGAGGGGAACCAACTCGGAGCCAGGAACGTGGAGCATCATCGGACCGACAGAACATCGCCGTATCCCCAGTCGTGGTGGTGGTAATTAGTTGCGCCTCTACCGTGTTCTTGCTTAGGGATTCCGACCTTTTCCTTTCTTTTCCTCTCTGTCCTATCGCTCTTATTAGTTGTTATAGAAATAAAGTTCATAAGGTTATGCAGCATCTGACCTCGTTTGTGTCTTAATCTCGCTCTCGGGATTTTTTAAGAACCCTCCCCCGATATTGGATTGGGACATTTTTAAATTGGCGTCACGGACAGGATCCCTTGCGACGAGAGTGCTGTGTTACCTTGTTGTCTTGAATGCAAACCTCTCAGGGTGAAAAAGTTCTCTGTGTTTTATATTAAGTCTTTGACTCAGAGAGTTGCATACTGGGCCGGAGGGCTGAACCCCTTGGAGAGGGGAGATCCCCTTGCCACAACAGGTACGGTGGATCAACTAGTGGAAAGTGTACAGAAGGCAGCCTGTCTGCAGATGATGTATGATCGGGAGCTCAAGCCCAACCAAGGCTCTCCGATGATGATGCCTGTGGACCCAGAGAGGATGACTCCTCTGATACGAGGACTCCCTGACTCCCTGAAACCCATTGGCATTCAATTGCAAGGGAAGATTCAAAACACTCCTAATGGAGAAAGAATAACGGCCGCTCTGGAGGGGATAGTGACCCCTGACCATCAACGGCAAGGGAAGAAAGTATGGACATGGGGAGATGTAGCTCAGGAATTGATTAATTTTGGGAGAAAATATGGTCCTGTTGGTGGACCGTCTCAAAGAACTGAAACCAGGGTTGTGCGGGCTGCAGAGCAAATTAGTGGGCGACAATCATCAATGAGGAAGGGACAAGGCTTTGGATCACCCCGATTTCAGAATCCTGGGAAAGATAGGTCCCCAACTCGATTGGGATTGTGGCAATTAGGGCTTCAGAAAGGCATTCCTCGGAAATTGATGGATGGACTCACGACTTAAAAATTAGAGCAACTTGTGGAGGGATGGCCCGAGCAAAAGGTCACTTCCAAACCAACCCCTAGTGCTCCACCCTTAACAGACCTTGGGGAGGAGCCGACTGGAGAAGAGAAGGTGACGGGAAACTAGACCCTCCGCTCCCCAAAGGTGAGGGGGGATGTGGAGGATGGATGTTTTTAAGACAACTCACCTGCAACACAAAAGGAGACTTACTGATTACTGTTGCTGTAGGACCAAAGAAAAGACTAGTGACATTTTTAATTGATACTGGGGCACAAATTACCGCACTAACGTGGACTGAAGCGGAACAATGTGGAATCGCAATTCCATCCAAAAATTTAATTGTCCTAAATGCTCTGGGAAAAACACAGTCAGTACCTATGACTTCAGTAAAATTATGGTTACCAGGAGAGGAAAACCCAGTCAACACTATGGTAGCCATAGGATCTTTCCAAACAAATCTTTTAGGCATAGATGTTTTGAAGGGCAGACAATGGAGGGACACTCAGGGAAACTCGTGGTCCTTTGGTGTCTCCCAGATCAGGCAATTGACCAAAAGATCAGACACAGAGGTGCGCTTATTGCAAGCAGCACCTGCTCTGCCTCCCTCTAAAGTGACAAATGTTAAACCTTATCCATTGCCTCTAGGAGCAAGGGACGGAATTACACCAGTCCTGTAAGACCTGAAAAAACAAGGGGTTGTAGTTCCCACTCACTCCCCCTTCCATTCTCCAGCATGGCCAGTTCAAAAACCAAACAGCAAATGGAGACTGACAATAGATGACAGGAGACTCAATGCTAACACAGGCCCCCTTACAGCAGCTGTACCAAACATTGCTGAATTAATAGCAACCATTCAGGAACGGTCCCACCCTGTCATGGCTACTATTGATGTCAAAGATATGTTTTTCATGGTCCCTTTACAACCCGAGGACCAGGATGGCTTTGCCTTCACCTGGGAAGGGCAACAGTACACCTCTACATGACTCCCTCAGGGATATAAACATTCCCCCACACTAGCTCACCATGTTCTAGCACAAGAGCTGGAAACAATTCCCAGAAAACCAGAGGTAAAGATTTATCAGTATATAGATGATGTACTAATAGGAGGAAGTCAGGTAGAAGAAGTGAGGGAAACTCAGAAGGACATCATCACCCATCTAGAAAGCATAGGATTGACAGTCCCACCTGAGAAAATACAGACACCTTCAAGTGAGGTAAAATTTTTGGGGATCTGGTGGAAAGGAGGTATGACGTGTATTCCCCCCGATACTCTTTCCTCTCTTAATCAGATCAAGATGCCAGGGTCAAAGACTTGCAACACGCACTAGGATTGCTTGTGTTTTGGAGGAAACACATTCCTGACTTTTCGATTATTGCTAGGCCTTTGTATGACTTATTGAGAAAGAGAGCTCAGTGGGAATGGACTCCGGTCCATGACGAGGCTTTACAACTACTGGTGTTTGAAGCAACTGCCTATCAAGCCCTGGGTCCAATTCATCCGACAGATCCAGTTCAAATTGAATGGGGATTCGCCAAGAGTGGACTGTCCATTCACTTATGGCAAAAGGGTCCAGAGGGTCCTGTTAGGCCCATTGGTTTTTATTCTCGTAGCTTCAAAGACGCTGAAAAAAGGTACACCACTTGGGAAAAAGGTCTGTTTGTAGTCAGTCTAGCTTTAAGAGAAGCCGAACGCACCATTCGGCAACAATCTATAATTCTCAGAGGCCCGTTTAAAGTGATCAAAGCAGCTTTGTCGGGAACTCCACCCCCTGACGGAGTAGCCCAGAGAGCCTCCGTGCGAAAGTGGAATAGAACATTATTGTGAAATCTTTTCTGTAACTGAAGGAACCACACAAGTGTTAAATATACAGGATGAGGTAGACCCGAGTAGGGAAACACCCGAGCTTTCGCTTGTAATACAAGTAGCTCCTCCGTTTTCTGAACAATTGCAAAATGTCTGGTTTAATGATGCCTCATCAAAGCGAGAGGGAAAAATTTGGAAGTACCGAGCTGTGGCACTTCAGATAGACACCAGTGAACAGATCATTACTGAAGGAGAAGGTAGTGCACAAGTAGGAGAATTAGTTGCTGTGTGTTTTCCAACACGAGGCTCAGTCTGCTTCTTCTGTCTATATCTATACCGACTCTTATGCTGTGTTTAAAGGTTGCACTGAATGGCTTCCGTTCTGGGAACAAAATGGATGGGAGGTCAACAGAATACCCGTATGGCAAAAGGAAAAATGGCAGGAAATCCTTACCATTGCCAGACAAGGGAAATTTGCAGTAGCTTGGGTAGCATCTCATCAGCAAGATAATACCCCTGTGAGCCGATGGAATGCCGAGGTGGATGAACTAGCTCGGCTGGCTCCCCTACAAAGCACCCAGATAGCAGAAAATTGGGAACGCCTGTTAGAATGGCTACATGTAAAAAGAAAACATTCAGGAATTAAAGACCTGTATTGTGAGGCACAAGCCCGAGGGTGGCCAGTTACCAGGGAAGAGTGTAAAACTTGTGTATCTTCTTGTGAACAATGCCGCGTCCGTCTGGACAGACATCCACTGGGAAGTGACCCCCTGCCCTTAAGAGAGGGAAAAGGCCTATGGGAGGCCTGGCAGATCGATTACATCGGTCCCTTTCGAAAGTCAGAAGGCAAATACTATATACTGGTAGGCGCAGAGATAGTGTCTGGGCTAGTGCGAGCTAAAGCATGTTCTAAAGCAACAGGAGAAAACACAGTAAAAGCTCTGAAAGAATGGTTTGGAATCTTCCCCAAACCACAGTCGATCCAATCAGATAATGGCTCACATTTCACAGCCAAAGTGGTCCAAGAGTGGGCAGCTCAGGAAGGAATTTCGTGGGTGTTTCATACTCCGTATTACCCACAAGCGAATGGAATTGTGGAAAGAACGAATGGTCTACTAAAACGCTTCCTCAAACCACATAAGCCAGGATGGGCTGAGAGGGTGTGGGATGCAGTGACCAGCGTCAACAGTCGCTGGGGAGTAAATGGATGCCCAAAGATCACAGCATTCTGTCCTAAACCTCCAGCAATCATGCCAGCCCCACACGGTCCCGACCATGCTAGCAACCCATCTCATTTCCCAGGACAACCTGTCTTGGTTGAACTCCCCACAGTGGGCAAAGTGCCACTGGTGTTGGACACACCTCTTAATAAATACACCTGGAAAGCAAAAGATGCCTGTGGGAAAACTCACAAGATTCACACTAGATGGATTGTTCCCTCCTTCTAACCCGAGAAGCGGATTTGTTCTTTTGTTTCACTTTCAGGAGGAAGCAAGCGACGCAGACGCACCCACAGAAGAAGTGAAGCAGATGCAGATCTTAGTGTAATTTTGTTAGGATGTATATGCTGTTTTTTATTATAGTATTCTGTGCATTTACCTATGGGAGTGAAGGGAAACCAATTCCCCCATTTCCCCTCAACCCATATGACCCCTTTGAGGACAATGAGTTTGTTTTGTTAGCAAAAACTGTAAGCCAAACCCTTAATCTAAGTCACTGCTGGGTTAGTGGAGGACCTCTAGGATTGTCAAGCTGGCCGTGGGTCTCTACACCCCTTACCCCAGCACAAATTGTAAGTAACTGTAGTGAAACTAGCAACACCACCTGGGATGACAGTGGAACATGGCCAATTCAATTTCCTAGTATGGGAAAATTTTGTTTAAATCGCACCCAGAAGGGAGGGGTCAACGTGGGAGAAAGTAAGTGTCAATGGACACTCACACATAAATTGGTTAACAAAAACAGAGGTCTTTATATATGGATGTGGCTTAATGAAAATGGGCGTAACAAAGGATTTCAGGGGTTTTGGTCAAACAAAACCGAAACTGTATATGCTAAATTACAGAAAGATTATTTTTATCATCAAGTTTGTGAGTGGAAAAATGACACTGGTGCCTGGTACTGTACCGCTCGAACGAATAGTTACCTTAATGAGTTTTTTAGTCCCTTGGGGGACAAAAACACAACTTACTTTCAAATTCCAAAAACTGCAGCTGGACCATTTGCAAACGGTGCCAAAGCCCAAAAAGGCCATTATTGGATTTGTGGACATACTGCCTACAAACAACTACCAGCAAACTGGTCAGGGATTTGTTATATAGGGATTATTCGCCCTCTGTTTTTCCTTCTTCCAGAGGCGGAAGGTCCTCAATTGGGAATAAGACTATATGACAAATTAGGAAACAAAGGGATTGTCCGCAGCAAGCGATCTGTTGAGTTCAAAATTGGTGGAACTCAAAAGTGGGGAGAAAATGAGTGGCCTCCCGAAAGAATAATTAAGCATTATGGGCCTGCAACCTGGAATCCCAATGAACCAATATCAGGGGCAAGAGAACCGATTTATAATTTGAATCACATAATTGGACTACAAGCAGTTTTAGAAATTATTACCAATAAAACTGCTAATGCTATAGACATTTTAACCCAACAATCTCAACAGATGCGCACTGCAATCCTTCAACATCGCATGGACTTGGACTATCTGCTAGCAGAAGAGGGAGGGGTATGTGGAAAACTGAATGTTTCTAATTGTTGTTTGGAAATAGCTGATGTAGGTGAAGTAGTCCTTCAACTAACTACAGACATTAGGAAACGGGCCCATGTCCCTGTTCAAACATGGAATGGCTGGAATGGTGGTTTATGGTCGTGGTTACCCGGAGCACCATGGGTAAAACAGCTTTTATTTTATCTGTTATGTGCATTTGCTGCCTTGATGTTTTGCCCTGTATCATTCCTTGCTTTGTTCAGTTAATCCAACATGTTGTATCCAACATGCAATTCACATCTACTGCCTCACCTGATGGTGTAAAACAGATTCGTGCTGTTTGCCAATCAAAGTCTACTGCTGTATCAATCATTTAAACCTTATATATATCTCTACACATGTATCCTTGTTCATATTTAGGATAGGCGCTTTGAGGCCTAAACAACACATGCGCTCTGGGCTGGGGGTGTGGAAATCCTTTTTCTTGCTGCGTAGACAGACCCCCAACTCTGGTAAAGGAGACCACCATTTTGCATCTCCGTAATTTTAGCAATCTATAGCAACCATGGATACGGATTGCATCTCTGCATTAGCTTTAATTCTTGTTTTGTCGGCTATTGCCTTGTTTGTTATTGTAATGTTTCTTTTTTGCCGTTGCAAATGTGATCTTTGTAAATTATCTTCGTCTTCCTCTACCACTTCACCCGAACAACAACCGCTGCATTCCTCTGCTGATTCCCCTGCGTCTCCTCTTCAATCATCTTCTCCTGCCGCTGTTCCTGAGCCCCAACCATCCTGTTCTTTTGCCGTTGTTCCCGAACCCCAGCCATCATGTTCTTCCGCCGCTCTACCCGAACCTCAACTGCCCTCGTGTTCTTTTGATGATTTTCTTGAAACTCGCATCTAATTTGTAAGATGTCTTTGTTTTATAAAGTTAATTAGTTTTAATATTGTTAGAGATAATAGTATTGTTTATTTGTTTTGGTTTAAATTTAAAATAGAATTTTCCAGGCTCGGATGATGCATGCGCTTTGGGATAAGGAAAGCCCTTTTTCCCTCTGCGCATACTGATCCTGATTCTAGCAGACCGGAGCAGCGGACCACGTGCACTTGCAGGGCCCTGAACATTTTTTGGTATCTTTTGTTTGCAATGGATTGCTTCTTAGCATTACTTTTAATTCATGTTACCCTTTCTGTTCTGATGGCTATTATTTTGCTTATTATTGTCATACTTCTGTTTTGTCCCTGTAAGTGCTTTCCATGGAGACTGTCGCTGCATCCCTCTGCGGATTCAGAGCCTTAAGTTTATAAGATGTTCTAGTTTTATAATGTTAATTAAATATATCGGTTAAAATTGTTAGATAAGAATGTTTAAATATTGTTAAGAATATATGTTTGTTAGATAAAAATGTTCACTGCTATCTTGTTAGACTAAAAATGTTTATTGTTGTTAAAAATAGTGTTAAAAGATGTTTGTCTATTGTTGTTAAGAATAGTGTTTAAAAAAGTTTATAAAAAAAAAATAATTTATTGTTGTACTACGCACTTTTCTAGCCTTTTCTCTCTCCTCTTTCTGTACTGTTATCTTTCACACCACCACGAAGACAGCGATGTTGAGCCACGGGGTGGTGTAAGGAACTTTTTGGACTTTTACTATGTCTCAACATCGCTGTCTCCACGACGACCACCTCCTGACTCGACGTAAAGGAGCAAACACACAGTCCCCGACGAAAACCACATCCGCCCTAGATGAGAACATCAGCAGTCATCTATCGAGCTGCGAGCGCGTGAGCCGGGTGGAGGGGAAACCGCGGCGAGACAGATCGGCCCCTCGCCAGCACGACCACCATGGACACCCGGGCATGCGCGCACGGAGGGCCACGGGGTGGCACCTACAACAACGAGCCCCGTGGAAATGGGCGGACAAACTGTGGGGACGGGGACTATAAAAAAGACAGACTGAGTACTCCTTTGTAAGAGGGAAGCCAGCTACAAGATGGGAACCAACAAGAAGAGGGGAACCAACTCGGAGCCAGGAACGTGGAGCATCATCGGACCGACAGAACATCGCCGGATCCCCAGTCGTGGTGGTGGTAATTAGTTGCGCCTCTACCGTGTTCTTGCTTAGGGATTCCGACCTTTTCCTTTCTTTTCCTCTCTGTCCTATCGCTCTTATTAGTTGTTGTAGAAATAAAGTTCATAAGGTTATGCAGCATCTGACCTCGTTTGTGTCTTAATCTCGCTCTCGGGATATCGGATCGGGACACCACCACAATGTCACAGTGCCACACCCATGTCACAGTGCCACCACAATGTCACAGTGCCGTCCCCATTTCAGTGCGGCCACCATGTCACAGTGCCAACCCAATGTCATAATGCCACCACACTGACACAGTGCCATCCCCATGACACAGTGCCACCCCCATGTCACAGTGCTACACACATGTCACAGTGCCGTGCCCATGTAAGAGTGCTACTCGATGTCACAATGCTGTCCCCATGTCAGTGTCGACCCCATGTCATAGTGCCACCCCCAAGTCACAGTGATAGCTGAATTTCACAGTGCCACCCTAATATCACAGTGCCACACCGTCACAGTGCCACACCAATGTCACAGCACCATCCCCATGTCACAGTGCCATCCACATGTCACAGAGCTGCTCCCATGTCACAGTGCCACTCAATGTCACTGTGCAGTCCCCATGTCACAGTTTTGCACCCATGTCACAGTGCCACCACAAAGCCACAGTGCAGTCCCCATATCGCAGCACCACCACAATGTCACAGTGCCGTCCCCATGGCACAGTGCAACCATAATGTCACAGTGCCACTGCTATGTCACAGTGCCGTCCCCATGGCACAGTGCTTTCCTGTGACACAGTGCCATCCCCTTGTCACAATGCCACTGCCATGTCACAGTGGCACCCCCATGTCACAGTGCCGTCCCCATGTCACAGATCCACCGCCACATAATAGTGACGCTCCCCTGTCACAGATCCAACCCCATGTCACAGTGTCACACTAAAGGCACAGTGCCACACCCATTTCACAGTGCCACCCCAATGTCACAGTACAGTCCCTATGTCACAGTGCCACCACAATGTCACAGTGCCACCGCCATGTTACAGTGCCACACCAAGTTCACAGTCCCGTCCCCATGTAACAGCGCCACCCCCATGTCACACTGCTGTCCCCATGTCACAGTGCTGCCCCGTGTGCCAGTGCCGTGCAAATGTCACAGTGAAACACCCATGTCACACTGCAGTCCCCAAGTCACTGTGCCACTCCCAAGTCACAGTGACGCTCCCATGTCACCATGCCGTCTCCATGTCACAATGCAGCCCCTATGTCACAGTGCCGCCTCCATGTCACAGTGCCGCCCCGTGTGCCAGTGCCGTGCCCATGTCAGGGTGACACACCCATGTCACAGTGCCACACCCACATCACTGTGCCATTCCTATGTCACACTGCCAAACCAATGTGACAATGCCACCGCCAGGTCACAGTGCCACACACATGCCACAGAGTCACCTCCATCTCACAGTGCCGCCCCATTGTCACAGTGCAGGCCCCTTGTCAATATGCCATCCCCATGTCACGCTGCCACCCCCATGCCAAACTGCCACCCCTATGTCACACTGCTGTCCCTAAGTCACAGCGCCGTCCCCATGTCACAGTACGACAGCAATGTCACAGTGCCACCGCCACGTCACAATGCCACCGCCATGTCACAATGCCAACCCCATGTCACAGTACCACCACCATATGACAGTGCCGGCCCCATGTTACAGTGCAACCCACATGTCACAGTGCCACCCCCTTGTCACAGTGCCGCCCCATACCACAGTGCCATCCCCATGTCAGAATGCCAAACCCATGTCACAGTGCCATCCCCATGTCACAGTGCCGGCCCAATGTCACTGTACCATCCTCATGTCACAATGCAACCACAAGATCACAGTGCCACCGCCATGCAACACTGCCGTCCCCGTGTCACAGTGCCACCCCCGTGTCACAGTGCCATCCCCATATCACAATGCCACCGCCAGGTCACAGTGCCACACCCACATCATAGTGCCACCCCCATCTCACAATGCTGCCCCATTGTCACAGTGCAGGACCCTTGTCAATATGCCACCCCCATGTCACACTGCTACCTCCCTGTCAAAGTTCCACCCCGATTTAACACTGCTGTCCCTATGTTACACTGCTGAACCCATGTCCCCATGCCACAGTAAAGTCCCCATGACACAGTGCCACCCCCATGTCACAGTGCCACACCCATGTCACAGCGCCAACCCACTGTCACGGTGACGTCCACATATCACAGTGCCACCCCCATGTGACAATGCCACCCCCATGTCGCAATGCCATTGTCATGTCACAGTGCCATCCCCATGTCACAGTGCCACCAGAATGTCACAGTGCCACCGCCAGGTCACTCTAACATCCCCATATCAAACTGCCATCCCCATGTAACAGTGCCACCCCCATGCCACAGAGCCGCACCCATGTCACAGTACCATCCCCATGTCACACTGCTATAACCATGTCACAGTGCCGTCCCAATTTCAAAGTGCCATCCACATGTCACAGTTCCGTCACAATGTCACAGTGCCACTACCACATCACAGTGCCATCCCCATGTCACAGTGCCACCACCATGTCACAATGCAGCCACCATATTACAGTGCCGTCCCAATGTCACAGTGCCGATCCATGTGACAGTGCCCTGCCCTTGTCACACTGCCATCCCCATGTCACACTGTCGTCCCCACGTCAGTGCCGCCCCCATGTCACTGTGCCATTCCCATGTCACACTACCAACCCATTGTGACAATGCTGCCGCCAGGTCTCAGTGCCACACCCATGTCACAGAGCCACCCCCAGCTCACAGTGCCGCCCCATTGTCACAGAGTAGGCCCCTTGTCAATATGCCACCCCCATGTCACACTGCCACCCTGATGTCACACTGCTATCCCTATGTCACAGTGCCATCCCTATGTCACAGTGCCTTCCCCATGTCACAGTGCCACCACAATGTCACAGTGCCACCATGATGTCACAGTGCCGTCCCCATGTCACAGTGCTTTGCCCATGTCACAGTGCCATCCCCATGTAACAATGCCACCTTCATGTCACAGTGCCACCAACGTGTCACAGTGCTGTGCCCATGTCACAGTGGAATTCTAATGACCCAGTGTCGTCCCCATGTCACAGTGCCATCCCCATGTCACAGTGCTGTCCCCATGTAATAGTGCAGTCCCCATGTCATAGCGCCACCAGAATGTCACAGTGCTGTCCCCATGTCACAGTGCTGCCTGCATGTCACAGTGCCACCACAATGTAACAGTGCCAACCCAATGTCATAATGCCACCACACTGTCACAGTGCCGTCCCCATGCAACAGTGCCACCACAATATCACAGTATAGTCCCCATGTCAGTGCCACCACAATGTCACAGTGCCACCCCCATGTCACAGTGCCACCCCCATGTCACAGTGCCGTGCCCATGTAAGATCGTCACACCATGTCACTGTGCTGTCCCCCTGTCACAGTGCCACCCACATGTCATAGTATCATCCCCATGTCACAGTGCCGCCACAATGTCACTGTGCCGTCCCCTTGTTTAAAATGACATACCCATGTCACAATGCTGTCCCCATGTCACAGTGGCACCCCCATGTCACAGTGGCACCCCCATGTCACATTGCCGTCTCGATGTCACAGTACTACCACAATGTCACAGTGCCGTTCCCATGTCACAGCGCCCTGCCCATGACACAGTGCCATCCCCATTTCACAGTGCCACCCCATGTCACAGTGCCACCACAATGTCACAGTGCCACTCCCATGTCCCAGTGAAACCACAATGTCACAGTGCCACTCCTTATCATTGTGGTATTTTCATGTCACAGTGCCACCCCAATGTCACAGAGCCATCCTCATTTCACAGTGTCACACTGAAGTCACGGTCCGCCTCCATGTCACAGTGCCAACCCCATGTCACCGTGGCACCCACATGTCACAGTGCCGTCCCCATGTCACAGTGCCACACCCATGTTACAGTGCCGTTCCCATGTCACCATGCCACACCCATGTCACCGTGCCACCGCCATGTCACAGTGCCACCAACATGTCATAGTGCCAAACCAATGTCACAATGCCGCCCCCATGTCACACTGAAGCCCCCATGTCAAAGTGTCACCCCCATGTCACAGTGCTGTCCCCATGTCACAAAGAAGACCCCATGTCACAATGCCACCCTCATGTCACAGAGCCACCACCATGTCAGTGTCACTCTAATGTCCCAGTGCAGTCCCAGTGCAGTCCCAATGTCATAATGATGTCCCTAATGATGTCCCATGTCACAGAGGCACCACCATGTCACAGTGACACTCCCAAGTCACAGTGGCATCACATGTCACACTGCCGACACAATATCACAGTGCCACACCCATGTCAGTGACCCCCCCATGTCACAGTGCCACCCCCTTGTCACAGTGCCGCTGCCATATCACAATGCTGTCCCCATGTCACAGTGCCGCCCCATGTCAGTGTGCCACACCCATGACACAGTACTGTCCCCATGTCATAGTGCCACCACAATGTCACAGTGCCACTCCAATGTCACAGAGCCATCCCCATGTCACAGTGCCACCACCATGTCACAATACAGCCCCAATGTCACAGTGCCGCTCCCATGTCACAGTGCCCTGCCGATTTCACACTGCCATCCCCATGTCATCGTCTGTCAGTGCCGCCCCCATGTCACTGTGCCATTCCCATGTCACACTACCAACCCATTGTGACAATGCCGCTGCCAGGTCTCAGTGCCACACCCATGTCACAGAGCCACCCCCAGCTCAGAGTGCCGCCCCATTGTCACAGAGTAGGCCCCTTGTCAATATGCCACCCCCATGTCACACTGCCACCCTGATGTCACACTGCTATCCCTATGTCACAGTGCCATCCCCATGTCACTGTGCCACCACAATGTCACAGTGCCACCATGATATCACAGTGCCGTCCCCATGTCACAGTGCTGTCCCCATGTCACAGTGCCACGCCCATGGCACAGTGCTGTGCCCATGTCACAGTGTCATCCCCATGTAACAATGCCACCTCCATGTCACAGTGCCACCAACGTGTCACAGTGCTGTGCCCATGTCACAGTGGAATTCTAATGACACAGTTCCGTCCCCATGTCACAGTGCTGTCCCCATGTAATAGTGCAGTCCCCATGTCATAGTGCCACCAGAATGTCACAGTGCTGTCCCCATGTCACGGTTCAGCCTTCATGTCACAGTGCCACCCCCACGACAAAGTGCCACCCCAACGTAACAGTGCCACCCAAATGACACAGTGCCCCCCCCAATGTCACAATGCAGCCCCCATGTCACAGTTCTTTCCTCATATCAAAGTGCCATCCCCATGTCACAGTACCGTCCCCATGTCACAGTGCAACCCCACTGTCACAGTGACATCCACTGTCACAGTGACATCCACATGTCACAGAGCCACCCTCATGTCACCGTGCCACCACAATGTCACAATGCCAAACCCATATCAGAGTGCTGTCCCCACGTCACAGTGCCATCCCCATGTCATAGTGCCGCCCCCATTTCACAGTGCCAGCCACATGTCACAGTGCAGTCCTAATGTCACAATGCCACCGCCGTGTCACAATGCCACCCCTCTGACGCAGTGTCATCCCCATGTCACAGTTCCACTCCATTGTCCCAGTGCCACTCCAATGTCCCAGTGCCGTCCCCACGTCACAGTGCAACCACAATGTCACAGTGCCACTGCCGTGTCACAGTGCCACCCCTTTCTCACAGTGTCATCGCCATGTCACAGTTCCACTCCATTGTCCCAGTGCCACTCCAATGTCCCAGTGCCACCCCCATTTCATAGAGACACCCCCATGTCCCAGCATCGCTCCCATGTCCGAGTGCCGACCCTATGTCATAATGCCGCTCACATGTCACCGTGCCACCCCCATGTCACAGTGCCATCAGCATGTCACAGTGCCAAACCAATGTCAAAATGCCGCCCCCATGTCACAGTGAAGCCCCCATGTCAAAGTGTCAACCCCATGTCACAGTGCCGTCCCCATGTCACACTGAAGCCCCATGTCACAATGCCACCCTCATGTCACAGAGCCACCACCATGTCACAGTGTCACTCTAATGTCCCAGTGCAGTCTCAATGTCATAATGATGTCCCATGTCACAGAGCCACCACCATGTCACAGTGGCACCCACATGTCACAGTGCCGTCCTTATATCACAATGCCACCACCATGTCACAATGCCACCGCCATGTCACACTGACATCCCCGTGTCACAGTGCCACCGCCATATCATAATGCCATCACCATGTGTCCCAATCTGATATAGGGGCGGGTTCTTAAACAATCCCGAGAGCGAGATTAAGACACAAACGAGGTCAGATGCTGCATAACCTTATGAACTTTATTTCTACAACAACTAATAAGAGCGATAGGACAGAGAGGAAAAGAAAGGAGAAGGTCGGAATCCCTAAGCAAGAACACGGTAGAGGCGCAACTAATTACCACCACCACGACCGGGGATCCGGCGATGTTCTGTCGGTCCGATGATGCTCCACGTTCCTGGCTCCGAGTTGGTTCCCCTCTTCTAGTTGGTTCCCATCTTCTAGCTGGTTTCCCTCTTACAAAGGAGTACTCAGTCTGTCTTTTTTATAGTCCCCGTCCCCACAGTTTGTCCGCCCATTTCCACGGGGCTTGTTGTTGTAGGTGCCACCCCGTGGCCCTCCGTGCGCGCATGCCCGGGTGTCCATGGTGGTCGTGCTGGCGAGGGGCCGATCTGTCTCGCCGCGGTTTCCCCTCCACCCGGCTCACGCGCTCGCAGCTCGATAGATGACTGCTGATGTTCTCATCTAGGGCGGATGTGGTTTTCGTCGGGGACTGTGTGTTTGCTCCTTTACGTCGAGTCAGGAGGTGGTTGTCGTGAAGACAGCGATGTTAAGACATACTAGAAGTCCAAAAAGTTCCTTACACCGCCCCGTGGCTCAACATCGCTGTCTTCGTGGTGGTGTGAAAGATAACAGTACAGAAAGAGGAGAGAGAAAAGGCCAGAAAAGTGCGCAGTACAACAATTTTTAAACACTATTCTTAACAACAATAGACAAACATCTTTTAACACTATTTTTAACAACAATAAACATTTTTAGTCTAACAAGATAACAGTGAACATTTTTATCAAACAAACATATATTCTTAACCGATACACTTAGACCAATTAATTTATAAAACTAGATCATCTTATAAACTTAATCTTAAGGCTCTGAATCCGCAGAGGGATGCAGCGACAGTCTCCATGGAAAGCACTTACAGGGACAAAACAGAAGTATGACAATAATAAGCAAAATAATAGCCATCAGAACAGAAAGGGTAACATGAATTAAAAGTAATGCTAAAAAGCAATCCATTATAAACAAAAGATACCAAAAAATGTTCAGGGCCCTGCAAGTGCACGTGGTCTGCTGCTCCGGTCTGCTAGAATCAGGATCAGTATGCGCAGAGGGAAAAAGGGCTTCCCTTATCCCAAAGCGCATGCGTCATCCGAGCCTGGAAAATTCTATTTTAAATTTAAACCAAAACAAATAAACAATACTATTATCTCTAACAATATTAAAATTAATTAACTTTATAAAACAAAGACATCTTACAAATTAGACGTGAGTTTCAAGAAAATCATCAAAAGAACACGAGGGCAGTTGAGGTTCGGGTAGAGCGGCGGAAGAACATGATGGCTGGGGTTCGGGAACAACGGCAAAAGAACAGGATGGTTGAGGCTCAGGAACAGCGGCAGGAGAAGACGATTGAGGAGGAGACGCAGGGGAAACAGCAGAGGAATGCAGCGGTTGTTGCTCGGGTGAAGTGGTAGAGGAAGACGAAGATAATTTACAAAGATCACATTTGCAACGGCAAAAAAGAAACATTACAATAACAAACAAGGCAATAGCCGACAAAACAAGAATTAAAGCTAATGCAGAGATGCAATCCGTATCCATGGTTGCTATAGATTGCAAAAATTATGGAGCTGCAAAATGGTGGTCTCCTTTACCTGAGTTGGGGGTCTGTCTACGCAGCAAGAAAATGGATTTCCACACCCCCAGCCCAGAGCGCATGTGTTGTTTAGGCCTCAAAGCGCCTATCCTAAATATGAACAAGGATACATGTGTAGAGATATATATAAGGTTTAAATGATTGATACAGCGGTAGACTTTGATTGGCAAACAGCACGAATCTGTTTTACACCATCAGGTGAGGCAGTAGATGTAAATTGCATGTTGGATACAACATGTTGGATTAACTGAACAAAGCAAGGAATGATACAGGGCAAAACATCAAGGCAGCAAATGCACATAACAGATAAAATAAAAGCTGTTTTACCCATGGTGCTCCGGGTAACCACGACCATAAACCACCATTCCAGCCATTCCATGTTTGAACAGGGACATGGGCCCGTTTCCTAATGTCTGTAGTTAGTTGAAGGACTACTTCACCTACATCAGCTATTTCCAAACAACAATTAGAAACATTCAGTTTTCCACATACCCCTCCCTCTTCTGCTAGCAGATAGTCCAAGACCATGCGATGTTGAAGGATTGCAGTGCGCATCTGTTGAGATTGTTGGGTTAAAATGTCTATAGCATTAGCAGTTTTATTGGTAATAATTTCTAAAACTGCTTGTAGTCCAATTATGCGATTCAAATTACAAATCGGTTCTCTTGCCCCTGATATTGGTTCATTGGGATTCCAGGTTGCAGGCCCATAATGCTTAATTATTCTTTCGGGAGGCCACTCATTTTCTCCCCACTTTTGAGTTCCACCAATTTTGAACTCAACAGATCGCTTGCTGCGGACAATCCCTTTGTTTCCTAATTTGTCATATAGTCTTATTCCCAATTGAGGACCGTCCGCCTCTGGAAGAAGGAAAAACAGGGGGCGAATAATCCCTATATAACAAATCCCTGACCAGTTTGCTGGTAGTTGTTTGTAGGCAGTATGTCCACAAATCCAATAATGGCCTTTTTGGGCTTTGGCACCGTTTGCAAATGGTCCAGCTGCAGTTTTTGGAATTTGAAAGTAAGTTGTGTTTTTGTCCCCCAAGGGACTAAAAAACTCATTAAGGTAACTATTCGTTCGAGCGGTACAGTACCAGGCACCAGTGTCATTTTTCCACTCACAAACTTGATGATAAAAATAATCTTTCTGTAATTTAGCATATACAGTTTCGTTTTTGTTTGACCAAAACCCCTGAAATCCTTTGTTACGCCCATTTTCATTAAGCCACATCCATATATAAAGACCTCTGTTTTTGTTAACCAATTTATGTGTGAGTGTCCATTGACACTTACTTTCTCCCACGTTGACCCCTCCCTTCTGGGTGCGATTTAAACAAAATTTTCCCATACTAGGAAATTGAATTGGCCATGTTCCACTGTCATCCCAGGTGGTGTTGCTAGTTTCACTACAGTTACTTACAATTTGTGCTGGGGTAAGGGGTGTAGAGACCCACGGCCAGCTTGACAATCCTAGAGGTCCTCCACTAACCCAGCAGTGACTTAGATTAAGGGTTTGGCTTACAGTTTTTGCTAACAAAACAAACTCATTGTCCTCAAAGGGGTCATATGGGTTGAGGGGAAATGGGGGAATTGGTTTCCCTTCACTCCCATAGGTAAATGCACAGAATACTATAATAAAAAACAGCATATACATCCTAACAAAATTACACTAAGATCTGCATCTGCTTCACTTCTTCTGTGGGTGCGTCTGCGTCGCTTGCTTCCTCCTGAAAGTGAAACAAAAGAACAAATCCGCTTCTCGGGTTAGAAGGAGGGAACAATCCATCTAGTGTGAATCTTGTGAGTTTTCCCACAGGCATCTTTTGCTTTCCAGGTGTATTTATTAAGAGGTGTGTCCAACACCAGTGGCACTTTGCCCACTGTGGGGAGTTCAACCAAGACAGGTTGTCCTGGGAAATGAGATGGATTGCTGGCATGGTCGGGACCGTGTGGGGCTGGCATGATTGCTGGAGGTTTAGGACAGAATGCTGTGATCTTTGGGCATCCATTTACTCCCCAGCGACTGTTGACGCTGGTCACTGCATCCCACACCCTCTCAGCCCATCCTGGCTTATGTGGTTTGAGGAAGCGTTTTAGTAGACCATTCGTTCTTTCCACAATTCCATTCGCTTGTGGGTAATACGGAGTATGAAACACCCACGAAATTCCTTCCTGAGCTGCCCACTCTTGGACCACTTTGGCTGTGAAATGTGAGCCATTATCTGATTGGATCGACTGTGGTTTGGGGAAGATTCCAAACCATTCTTTCAGAGCTTTTACTGTGTTTTCTCCTGTTGCTTTAGAACATGCTTTAGCTCGCACTAGCCCAGACACTATCTCTGCGCCTACCAGTATATAGTATTTGCCTTCTGACTTTCGAAAGGGACCGATGTAATCGATCTGCCAGGCCTCCCATAGGCCTTTTCCCTCTCTTAAGGGCAGGGGGTCACTTCCCAGTGGATGTCTGTCCAGACGGACGCGGCATTGTTCACAAGAAGATACACAAGTTTTACACTCTTCCCTGGTAACTGGCCACCCTCGGGCTTGTGCCTCACAATACAGGTCTTTAATTCCTGAATGTTTTCTTTTCACATGTAGCCATTCTAACAGGCGTTCCCAATTTTCTGCTATCTGGGTGCTTTGTAGGGGAGCCAGCCGAGCTAGTTCATCCACCTCGGCATTCCATCGGCTCACAGGGGTATTATCTTGCTGATGAGATGCTACCCAAGCTACTGCAAATTTCCCTTGTCTGGCAATGGTAAGGATTTCCTGCCATTTTTCCTTTTGCCATACGGGTATTCTGTTGACCTCCCATCCATTTTGTTCCCAGAACGGAAGCCATTCAGTGCAACCTTTAAACACAGCATAAGAGTCGGTATAGATATAGACAGAAGAAGCAGACTGAGCCTCGTGTTGGAAAACACTCCACACAGCAACTAATTCTCCTACTTGTGCACTACCTTCTCCTTCAGTAATGATCTGTTCATTGGTGTCTATCTGAAGTGCCACAGCTCGGTACTTCCAAATTTTTCCCTCTCGCTTTGATGAGGCATCATTAAACCAGACATTTCGCAATTGTTCAGAAAACGGAGGAGCTACTTGTATAACAAGCGAAAGCTCGGGTGTTTCCCTACTCGGGCCTACCTCATCCTGTATATTTAACACTTTTGTGGTTCCTTCAGTTACAGAAAAGATTTCACAATAATGTTCTATCTGTGCATACCACTTTCGCACGGAGGCTCTCTGGGCTACTCCGTCAGGGGGTGGAGTTCCTGACAAAGCTGCTTTGATCACTTTAAACGGGCCTCTGAGAATTATAGATTGTTGCCGAATGGTGCGTTCGGCTTCTCTTAAAGCTAGACTGACTACAAACAGACCTTTTTCCCAAGTGGTGTACCTTTTTTCAGCGTCTTTGAAGCTACGAGAATAAAAACCAATGGGCCTAACAGGACCCTCTGGACCCTTTTGCCATAAGTGAATGGACAGTCCACTCTTGGCGAATCCCCATTCAATTTGAACTGGATCTGTCGGATGAATTGGACCCAGGGCTTGATAGGCAGTTGCTTCAAACACCAGTAGTTGTAAAGCCTCGTCATGGACCGGAGTCCATTCCCACTGAGCTCTCTTTCTCAATAAGTCATACAAAGGCCTAGCAATAATCGAAAAGTCAGGAATGTGTTTCCTCCAAAACACAAGCAATCCTAGTGCGTGTTGCAAGTCTTTGACCCTGGCATCTTGATCTGATTAAGAGAGGAAAGAGTATCGGGGGGAATACACGTCATACCTCCTTTCCACCAGATCCCCAAAAATTTTACCTCACTTGAAGGTGTCTGTATTTTCTCAGGTGGGACTGTCAATCCTATGCTTTCTAGATGGGTGATGATGTCCTTCTGAGTTTCCCTCACTTTTTCTACCTGACTTCCTCCTATTAGTACATCATCTATATACTGATAAATCTTTACCTCTGGTTTTCTGGGAATTGTTTCTAGCTCTTGTGCTAGAACATGGTGAGCTAGTGTGGGGGAATGTTTATATCCCTGAGGGAGTCATGTAAAGGTGTACTGTTGCCCTTCCCAGGTGAAGGCAAAGCCATCCTGGTCCTCGGGTTGTAAAGGGACCATGAAAAACATATCTTTGACATCAATAGTAGCCATGACAGGGTGGGACCGTTCCTGAATGGTTGCTATTAATTCAGCAATGTTTGGTACAGCTGCTGTAAGGGGGCCTGTGTTAGCATTGAGTCTCCTGTCATCTATTGTCAATCTCCATTTGCCGTTAGGTTTTTGAACTGGCCATGCTGGAGAATGGAAGGGGGAGTGAGTGGGAACTACAACCCCTTGTTTTTTCAGGTCTTACAGGACTGGTGTAATTCCGTCCCTTGCTCCTAGAGGCAATGGATAAGGTTTAACATTTGTCACTTTAGAGGGAGGCAGAGCAGGTGCTGCTTGCAATAAGCACCTCTGTGTCTGATCTTTTGGTCAATTGCCTGATCTGGGAGACACCAAAGGACCACGAGTTTCCCTGAGTGTCCCTCCATTGTCTGCCCTTCAAAACATCTATGCCTAAAAGATTTGTTTGGAAAGATCCTATGGCTACCATAGTGTTGACTGGGTTTTCCTCTCCTGGTAACCATAATTTTACTGAAGTCATAGGTACTGACTGTGTTTTTCCCAGAGCATTTAGGACAATTAAATTTTTGGATGGAATTGCGATTCCACATTGTTCCGCTTCAGTCCACGTTAGTGCGGTAATTTGTGCCCCAGTATCAATTAAAAATGTCACCAGTCTTTTCTTTGGTCCTACAGCAACAGTAATCAGTAAGTCTCCTTTGGTGTAGCAGGTGAGTTGTCTTACAAACATCCATCCTCCGCATCCCCCCTCACCTTTGGGGAGTGGAGGGTCTAGTTTCCCATCACCTTCTCTTCTCCAGTCGGCTCCTCCCCAAGGTCTGTTAAGGGTGGAGCACTAGGGGTTGGTTTGGAAGTGACCTTTTGCTCGGGCCATCCCTCCACAAGTTGCTCTAATTTTTAAGTCGTGAGTCCATCCATCAATTTCCGAGGAATGCCTTTCTGAAGCCCTAATTGCCACAATCCCAATCGAGTTAGGGACCTATCTTTCCCAGGATTCTGAAATCGGGGTGATCCAAAGCCTTGTCCCTTCCTCACTGATGATTGTCGCCCACTAATTTGCTCTGCAGCCCGCACAACCCTGGTTTCAGTTCTTTGAGACGGTCCACCAACAGGACCATATTTTCTCCCAAAATTAATCAATTCCTGAGCTACATCTCCCCATGTCCATACTTTCTTCCCTGGCCGTTGATGGTCAGGGGTCACTATCCCCTCCAGAGCGGCCGTTATTCTTTCTCCATTAGGAGTGTTTTGAATCTTCCCTTGCAACTGAATGCCAATGGGTTTCAGGGAGTCAGGGAGTCCTCGTATCAGAGGAGTCATCCTCTCTGGGTCCACAGGCATCATCATCGGAGAGCCTTGGTTGGGCTTGAGCTCCCGATCATACATCATCTGCAGACAGGCTGCCTTCTGTACACTTTCCACTAGTTGATCCACCGTACCTGTTGTGGCAAGGGGATCTCCCCTCTCCAAGGGGTTCAGCCCTCCGGCCCAATATGCAACTCTCTGAGTCAAAGACCATGGGGCTCGGCAGTCGCCAGTGGTTAGAAACACACCCGGACCCCAATATCCTTCTGCTTCTTTCTCAGACAGTAGAATTCCATCCCCTCCTGACAGAGACACTCTCCACACGTACTCTGTCTCTGATTCTTTTGCAGTCCTTGAAAAATCTTTTTTCAGTTTTGCCAATTCAGTTGAGGTAAATGGGACTTCTTTGGTGATAACCTGAGGACGGTTATCACTATCGTCCTCATATAGATACTCTGTTTTAACCAGTGGATACATGTGGGGGTGACTTTCTAAAGTTTCTTTTGCCTTCTGCAAATCTCCTTGGGGATAGATTTGACGTATCCCTTTCTCCAGAAGTTTCACTTCTGCCTCGGCATGGGTATCTGTCTCTGCCAAAATGTATTCTCTCAATTCATCTTTCAATATTCTTTTTTGATCCTTTTCCTCCTCTAACAACCCTTTAGTACCTCTCAATTGGTTCTGCAGGGTCTGTATGACCGTCTGCAGCGAGTCTATCAAAGTGTCAGTTTGGCTATACTTCTCCTTTTTTTCTTCCATTGCAGCTGCCAGACTCGCTCCTAGCACTGCACAAATGATAGCTTTTCCTTTCCCCTTTCTAACCTTAGCTTCCTTCTGCAATACCCTTATCCGATCCACCACACTCTGTGGTTGGAACCAGTGGTTTTTCGCCCAGTCTCGCCCCTGAATTGAGGGACGGGATCTTTGTGCCTCCAAAAGATCATATAATATATCTATTCCTTCAGCCTCTGAGGGCGCATCATCACAGCCCATTCCTTTTCCCTTTCTCTGATACAAAGGGGACATCGTCCTGAGAGGGTCAAATCTTAATGTCACATTTCCCCTATTCTCTCTCAGGAGACCAAATATGAATCTCACACAAGAGCAATGCAAAGGGTTTTCATCCTGAGAGGGCCACAACTTGATAAATAACTTTCACCCGTTCACTCTCAGGAGGTCACAACTGAATCCAAACACAAATGCAACATCACTGTCCACGCTCTCCCTGTTTGCTCTCAGGAGGTCACAACTTAATATAAAACACAGAGAACTTTTTCACCCTGAGAGGTTTGCATTCAAGACAACAAGGTAACACAGCACTCTCGTCGCAAGGGATCCTGTCCGTGACGCCAATTTAAAAATGTCCCGATCCGATATCGGGGGAGGGTTCTTAAAAAATCCCGAGAGCGAGATTAAGACACAAACGAGGTCAGATGCTGCATAACCTTATGAACTTTATTTCTACAACAACTAATAAGAGCGATAGGACAGAGAGGAAAAGAAAGGAGAAGGTCGGAATCCCTAAGCAAGAACACGGTAGAGGCGCAACTAATTACCACCACCACGACTGGGGATCCGGTGATGTTCTGTCGGTCCGATGATGCTCCACGTTCCTGGCTCCGAGTTGGTTCCCCTCTTCTAGTTGGTTCCCATCTTGTAGCTGGTTTCCCTCTTACAAAGGAGTACTCAGTCTGTCTTTTTTATAGTCCCCGTCCCCACAGTTTGTCCGCCCATTTCCACGGGGCTCGTTGTTGTAGGTGCCACCCCGTGGCCCTCCGTGCGCGCATGCCCGGGTGTCCATGGTGGTCGTGCTGGCGAGGGGCCGATCTGTCTCGCCGCGGTTTCCCCTCCACCCGGCTCACGCGCTCGCAGCTCGATAGATGACTGCTGATGTTCTCATCTAGGGCGGATGTGGTTTTCGTCGGGGACTGTGTGTTTGCTCCTTTACGTCGAGTCAGGAGGTGGTCGTCGTGGAGACAGCGATGCTGAGACATAGTAAAAGTCCAAAAAGTTCCTTACAGGTGGCACTGTGACATTGGGGAGGCACTGTGAGGTGCAGGCAGCACTGTGACATGCAGGTGGTGCTATGACATGGGGACTGCACTATTACGTGGGGACAGCCCTGTGACATGGGGATGGCACTGTGACATAGGGATAGCAGTGTGACATGGGGGTGGCACTTTGACATGGGGGTGGCATATTGACAAGGGGCCTGCACTGTGACAGCGGGGTGGCACTGTGAGATGGGGGTGGCACTATGACATGGGGATGGCACTGTGACATGGCGGTGGCATTGTGATATGGGCATGGCACTGTGGCCTGGGACAGCACTGTGACATGGGGGTGGCACTCTGACATGAGAGTGGCACTGTGACATGCGGATAGTACTGTGAAATGGGGACGGCACTGTGACACAGGGGCGTCACTGTGACACGGGGGCGGCAGTGTTGCATGGCGGTGGCACTGTGACTTTGTGGTCGCACTGTGACATGAGGATGGTACAGTGACATTGGGCCGGCACTGTGACATGGGGATGGCACTCTGACATGGGGATGGCACTGTGACATGTGGGTGGCACTGTGACATATGTACAGCACTGTGACATGGGTTTGGCATTGTGACATGGGGACAGCATTGTGACATGGGGCGGCACTGTGACAAGGGGGTGGCACTGTGACATGTGGGTTGCACTGTAACATGGGGCCGGCACTGTTATATGGTGGTGGTACTGTGACATGGGATTGGCATTGTGACATGGCGGTGGCATTGTGACATTGTGGTGGCACTGTGACATTTGGAATGTACTGTGACATTGGGGTGGCACTGTGAAATGGGTGTGGCACTGTGACATGGGCGGGGTACTTTGACATGGGGACGGCACTGGGTCATTAGAGTTGCACTGTGACATGGGGGTGGCACTGTGACATGGGAAAAGCAGCGTGAAATGTGGCTGGCAATGTGACATGCGGACGACACTGTGACATGGTTGTATCACTGTGACATGGGTACGGCACTGTCACATGGGGGTGCCACTGTGACATGGCAGTGGCATTGTGACAATGTGATGGTGGCACTGTGTCATGGGAAGGCACTGTGCCATGGGGACGGCACTGTGACATGGGGGTGGCACTGTGACATTGTGGCTGCACTGTGACATGGGGACGGCACTGGGACATTGGAGTGGCACTAGGACAATGGAGTGGAACTGTGACATGGCGATGACAATGTGACAGAGGGGTGGCACTGTGACATGGTGGTGGCATTATGATATGGGGGTGGCACTGTGACATGGGGATAGCACTGTTACATGGGGAGGTCAGTGTGACATGGCGGTGGCATTGTGACCTTAGGACGGCACTGTGACATGTGGGTGGCACTGTGACATGGGGGCGGCACAGTGACATGGGGTGTCGCTGTTTCATAGGAAGTCCCCATGTCACAGTGCGACAACAATGTCACAGTGCCACCCACATGTCACTGCGCCTTCCCCATGTCACAGTGCCACCTCATCTCACAGTACTGACCCCATGTCACAGTGCCACCACAATGTCACAGTTCAGTACCCATGTCACAGTGCCGTCCCCATTACACAGTGCCGTTCCTATGAAACAGCGCCACCCCATGTCATTGTGCCGTCCCCAAGTCACAGTGCCACCCCCATGTCATACGGCCATCCCCATGTCACAGTGCCACCCCCATATCAGTGCCACCCCCATGCCACAGTGCCGCCCCCATGTCACAGTGCCACCCACATGTCACAGTGCCGTCCTAATGTCACAATGCCACCGCCATGTCACACTGACCTCCCCATGTAACAGTGCCATCCCCATGTCACAGTGCCACCCCCATATCATAATGCCACCACCATGTCACGGTGCCACCCCTCTGTCACAGTGTCATTGCCATGTCACAGTTCCACTCCATTGTCCCAGTGCCACTCCAATGTCACAGTGCCACCCCCATGTCACAGTGCAACTCTAATGACCCAGTGCTGTCCCCATGACACAGCGCCGTCCCCATGTCAAAGTACGCCGCCCATGTCACAGTGCCACACCCATTTCACAGTGCCACCCCAATGTCACAGTACAGTCCCTATGTCACAGTGCCACCACAATGTCACAGTGCCACCGCCATGTTACAGTGCCACACCAAGTTCACAGTCCCGTCCCCATGTAACAGCGCCACCCCCATGTCACACTGCTGTCCCCATGTCACAGTGCCGCCCCGTGTGCCAGCGCCGGGCAAATGTCACGGTGAAACACCCATGTCACACTGCCGTCCCCAAGTCACAGTGCCACTCCCAAGTCACAGTGACGCTCCCATGTCACAATGCCACCGCCATCTCACAATGCCAACCCCATGTCACAGTACCACCACCATATAACAGTGCCGGCCCCATGTTACAGTGCAACCCACATGTCACAGTGCCACCCCCTTGTCACATTGCCGCCCCATGTCACAATGCTGTCCCCATGTCACAATGCCAAACCCATGTCACAGTGCTGTACATATGTCACAGTGCCACCCACATGTCACAGTGCCATCCCCATGTCAAAGTGCCACCCCCATGTCACACTGCTATCCCTATGTCACAGTGCCATCCCCATGTCACAGGGCTGTCCCCACGTAATAGTGCAGTCCCCATGTCGTAGCACCACCTGCATGTCACAGTGCTGTCCCCATGTCACAGTGCTGTACATATGTCACAGTGCCACCCACATGTCACAGTGCCATCTCCATGTCAGAGTGCCATCCCCATGTCACAGTGCCGGCCCAATGTCACTGTACCATCCTCATGTCACAGTGCAACCACAAAGTCACAGTGCCACCGCCATGCAACACTGCCGCCCCTGTGTCACAGTGCCGTCCCCATTTCACAGTACTATCCCCATGTCACAGTGCCACTCTCATGTCAGAGTGCCACCCCCATGTCACAGTGCTGTCCCAGGCCACAGTGCCATGCCCATATCACAATGCCACCGCCAGGTAACAGTGCCACCCCCATGTCATAGTGCCACCCCCAGCTCACAGTGCCGCCCCATTGTCACAGTGCAGGCCCCTTGTCAATATGCCACCCCCATGTCAAAGTGCCATCCCGATGTCACACTGCTATCCCTATGTCACAGTGCCATCCCCATGTCACAGGGCTGTCCCCACGTAATAGTGCAGTCCCCATGTCATAGCGCCACCTGCATGTCACAGTGCTGCCTGCACCTCACAGTGCCTCCCCAATGTCACAGTGCCACCTGTAAGGAACTTTTTGGACTTTTACTATGTCTCAGCATCGCTGTCTCCACGACGACCACCTCCTGACTCGACGTAAAGGAGCAAACACACAGTCCCCGACGAAAACCACATCCGCCCTAGATGAGAACATCAGCAGTCATCTATCGAGCTGCGAGCGCGTGAGCCGGGTGGAGGGGAAACCGCGGCGAGACAGATCGGCCCCTCGCCAGCACGACCACCATGGACACCCGGGCATGCGCGCACGGAGGGCCACGGGGTGGCACCTACAACAACGAGCCCCGTGGAAATGGGCGGACAAACTGTGGGGACGGGGACTATAAAAAAGACAGACTGAGTACTCCTTTGTAAGAGGGAAACCAGCTACAAGATGGGAACCAACTAGAAGAGGGGAACCAACTCGGAGCCAGGAACGTCGAGCATCATCGGACCGACAGAACATCGCCGGATCCCCGGTCGTGGTGGTGGTAATTAGTTGCGCCTCTACCGTGTTCTTGCTTAGGGATTCCGACCTTCTCCTTTCTTTTCCTCTCTGTCCTATCGCTCTTATTAGTTGTTGTAGAAATAAAGTTCATAAGGTTATGCAGCATCTGACCTCGTTTGTGTCTTAATCTCGCTCTCGGGATTTTTTAAGAACCCTCCCCCGATATCGGATCGGGACATTTTTAAATTGGCGTCACGGACAGGATCCCTTGAGACGAGAGTGCTGTGTTACCTTGTTGTCTTGAATGCAAACCTCTCAGGGTGAAAAAGTTCTCTGTGTTTTATATTAAGTTGTGACCTCCTGAGAGCAAACAGGGAGAGCGTGGACAGTGATGTTGCATTTGTGTTTGGATTCAGTTGTGACCTCCTGAGAGTGAACGGGTGAAAGTTATTTATCAAGTTGTGGCCCTCTCAGGATGAAAACCCTTTGCATTGCTCTTGTGTGAGATTCATATTTGGTCTCCTGAGAGAGAATAGGGGAAATGTGACATTAAGGTTTGACCCTCTCAGGACGATGTCCCCTTTGTATCAGAGAAAGGGAAAAGGAATGGGCTGTGATGATGCGCCCTCAGAGGCTGAAGGAATAGATATATTATATGATCTTTTGGAGGCACACAGATCCCGTCCCTCAATTCAGGGGCGAGACTGGGCGAAAAACCACTGGTTCCAACCACAGAGTGTGGTGGATCGGATAAGGGTATTGCAGAAGGAAGCTAAGGTTAGAAAGGGGAAAGGAAAAGCTATAATTTGTGCAGTGCTAGGAGCGAGTCTGGCAGCTGCAATGGAAGAGAAAAAGGAGAAGTGTAGCCAAACTGACACTTTGATAGACTCGCTGCAGACGGTCATACAGACCCTGCAGAACCAATTGAGAGGTACTAAAGGGTTGTTAGAGGAGGAAAAGGATCAAAAAAGAATATTGAAAGATGAATTGAGAGAATACATTTTGGCAGAGACAGATACCCATGCCGAGGCAGAAGTGAAACTTCTGGAGAAAGGGATACGTCAAATCTATCCCCAAGGAGATTTGCAGAAGGCAAAAGAAACTTTAGAAAGTCACCCCCACATGTATCCACTGGTTAAAACAGAGTATCTATATGAGGACGATAGTGATAACCGTCCTCAGGTTATCACCAAAGAAGTCCCATTTACCTCAACTGAATTGGCAAAACTGAAAAAAGATTTTTCAAGGACTGCAAAAGAATCAGAGACAGAGTACGTGTGGAGAGTGTCTCTGTCAGGAGGGGATGGAATTCTACTGTCTGAGAAAGAAGCAGAAGGATATTGGGGTCCGGGTGTGTTTCTAACCACTGGCGACTGCCGAGCCCCATGGTCTTTGACTCAGAGAGTTGCATATTGGGCCGGAGGGCTGAACCCCTTGGAGAGGGGAGATCCCCTTGCCACAACAGGTACGGTGGATCAACTAGTGGAAAGTGTACAGAAGGCAGCCTGTCTGCAGATGATGTATGATCGGGAGCTCAAGCCCAACCAAGGCTCTCCGATGATGATGCCTGTGGACCCAGAGAGGATGACTCCTCTGATACGAGGACTCCCTGACTCCCTGAAACCCATTGGCATTCAATTGCAAGGGAAGATTCAAAACACTCCTAATGGAGAAAGAATAACGGCCGCTCTGGAGGGGATAGTGACCCCTGACCATCAACGGCAAGGGAAGAAAGTATGGACATGGGGAGATGTAGCTCAGGAATTGATTAATTTTGGGAGAAAATATGGTCCTGTTGGTGGACCGTCTCAAAGAACTGAAACCAGGGTTGTGCGGGCTGCAGAGCAAATTAGTGGGCGACAATCATCAGTGAGGAAGGGACAAGGCTTTGGATCACGCCGATTTCAGAATCCTGGGAAAGATAGGTCCCTAACTCGATTGGGATTGTGGCAATTAGGGCTTCAGAAAGGCATTCCTCGGAAATTGATGGATGGACTCACGACTTAAAAATTAGAGCAACTTGTGGAGGGATGGCCCGAGCAAAAGGTCACTTCCAAACCAACCCCTAGTGCTCCACCCTTAACAGACCTTGGGGAGGAGCCGACTGGAGAAGAGAAGGTGATGGGAAACTAGACCCTCCGCTCCCCAAAGGTGAGGGGGGATGCGGAGGATGGATGTTTGTAAGACAACTCACCTGCAACACAAAAGGAGACTTACTGATTACTGTTGCTGTAGGACCAAAGAAAAGACTGGTGACATTTTTAATTGATACTGGGGCACAAATTACTGCACTAACGTGGACTGAAGCGGAACAATGTGGAATCGCAATTCCATCCAAAAATTTAATTGTCCCAAATGCTCTGGGAAAAACACAGTCAGTACCTATGACTTCAGTAAAATTATGGTTACCAGGAGAGGAAAACCCAGTCAACACTATGGTAGCCATAGGATCTTTCCAAACAAATCTTTTAGGCATAGATGTTTTGAAGGGCAGACAATGGAGGGACACTCAGGGAAACTCGTGGTCCTTTGGTGTCTCCCAGATCAGGCAATTGACCAAAAGATCAGACACAGAGGTGCTTATTGCAAGCAGCACCTGCTCTGCCTCCCTCTAAAGTGACAAATGTTAAACCTTATCCATTGCCTCTAGGAGCAAGGGACGGAATTACACCAGTCCTGTAAGACCTGAAAAAACAAGGGGTTGTAGTTCCCACTCACTCCCCCTTCCATTCTCCAGCATGGCCAGTTCAAAAACCAAACAGCAAATGGAGATTGACAATAGATGACAGGAGACTCAATGCTAACACAGGCCCCCTTACAGCAGCTGTACCAAACATTGCTGAATTAATAGCAACCATTCAGGAACGGTCCCACCCTGTCATGGCTACTATTGATGTCAAAGATATGTTTTTCATGGTCCCTTTACAACCCGAGGACCAGGATGGCTTTGTCTTCACCTGGGAAGGGCAGCAGTACACCTTTACATGACTCCCTCAGGGATATAAACATTCCCCCACACTAGCTCACCATGCTCTAGCACAAGAGCTGGAAACAATTCCCAGAAAACCAGAGGTAAAGATTTGTCAGTATATAGATGATGTACTAATAGGAGGAAGTCAGGTAGAAAAAGTGAGGGAAACTCAGAAGGACATCATCACCCATCTAGAAAGCATAGGATTGACAGTCCCACCTGAGAAAATACAGACACCTTCAAGTGAGGTAAAATTTTTGGGGATCTGGTGGAAAGGAGGTATGACGTGTATTCCCCCCGATACTCTTTCCTCTCTTAATCAGATCAAGATGCCAGGGTCAAAGACTTGCAACACGCACAAGGATTGCTTGTGTTTTGGAGGAAACACATTCCTGACTTTTCGATTATTGCTAGGCCTTTGTATGACTTATTGAGAAAGAGAGCTCAGTGGGAATGGACTCCGGTCCATGACGAGGCTTTACAACTACTGGTGTTTGAAGCAACTGCCTATCAAGCCCTGGGTCCAATTCATCCGACAGATCCAGTTCAAATTGAATGGGGATTCGCCAAGAGTGGACTGTCCATTCACTTATGGCAAAAGGGTCCAGAGGGTCCTGTTAGGCCCATTGGTTTTTATTCTCGTAGCTTCAAAGACGCTGAAAAAAGGTACACCACTTGGGAAAAAGGTCTGTTTGTAGTCAGTCTAGCTTTAAGAGAAGCCGAACGCACCATTCGGCAACAATCTATAATTCTCAGAGGCCCGTTTAAAGTGATCAAAGCAGCTTTGTCAGGAACTCCACCCCCTGACGGAGTAGCCCAGAGAGCCTCCGTGCGAAAGTGGTATGCACAAATAGAACATTATTGTGAAATCTTTTCTGTAACTGAAGGAACCACACAAGTGTTAAATATACAGGATGAGGTAGACCCGAGTAGGGAAACACCCGAGCTTTCGCCTGTAATACAAGTAGCTCCTCCGTTTTCTGAACAATTGCGAAATGTCTGGTTTACTGATGCCTCATCAAAGCGAGAGGGAAAAATTTGGAAGTACCGAGCTGTGGCACTTCAGATAGACACCAATGAACAGATCATTACTGAAGGAGAAGGTAGTGCACAAGTAGGAGAATTAGTTGCTGTGTGGAGTGTTTTCCAACACGAGGCTCAGTCTGCTTCTTCTGTCTATATCTATACCGACTCTTATGCTGTGTTCAAAGGTTGCACTGAATGGCTTCCGTTCTGGGAACAAAATGGATGGGAGGTCAACAGAATACCCGTATGGCAAAAGGAAAAATGGCAGGAAATCCTTACCATTGCCAGACCAAGCAGTAGCTTGGGTACCATCTCATCAGCAAGATAATACCCCTGTGAGCCGATGGAATGCCGAGGTGGATGAACTAGCTCGGCTGGCTCCCCTACAAAGCACCCAGATAGCAGAAAATTGGGAACGCCTGTTAGAATGGCTACATGTGAAAAGAAAACATTCAGGAATTAAAGACCTGTATTGTGAGGCACAAGCCCGAGGGTGGCCAGTTACCAGGGAAGAGTGTAAAACTTGTGTATCTTCTTGTGAACAATGCCGCGTCCGTCTGGACAGACATCCACTGGGAAGTGACCCCCTGCCCTTAAGAGAGGGAAAAGGCCTATGGGAGGCCTGGCAGATCGATTACATCGGTCCCTTTCGAAAGTCAGAAGGCAAATACTATATACTGGTAGGCGCAGAGATAGTGTCTGGGCTAGTGCGAGCTAAAGCATGTTCTAAAGCAACAGGAGAAAACACAGTAAAAGCTCTGAAAGAATGGTTTGGAATCTTCCCCAAACCACAGTCGATCCAATCAGATAATGGCTCACATTTCACAGCCAAAGAGTGGGCAGCTCAGGAAGGAATTTCGTGGGTGTTTCATACTCCGTATTACCCACAAGCGAATGGAATTGTGGAAAGAACGAATGGTCTACTAAAACGCTTCCTCAAACCACATAAGCCAGGATGGGCTGAGAGGGTGTGGGATGCAGTGACCAGCGTCAACAGTCGCTGGGGAGTAAATGGATGCCCAAAGATCACAGCATTCTGTCCTAAACCTCCAGCAATCATGCCAGCCCCACACGGTCCCGACCATGCCAGCAATCCATCTCATTTCCCAGGACAACCTGTCTTGGTTGAACTCCCCACAGTGGGCAAAGTGCCACTGGTGTTGGACACACCTCTTAATAAATACACCTGGAAAGCAAAAGATGCCTGTGGGAAAACTCACAAGATTCACACTAGATGGATTGTTCCCTCCTTCTAACCCGAGAAGCGGATTTGTTCTTTTGTTTCACTTTCAGGAGGAAGCAAGCGACGCAGACGCACCCACAGAAGAAGTGAAGCAGATGCAGATCTTAGTGTAATTTTGTTAGGATGTATATGCTGTTTTTTATTATAGTATTCTGTGCATTTACCTATGGGAGTGAAGGGAAACCAATTCCCCCATTTCCCCTCAACCCATATGACCCCTTTGAGGACAATGAGTTTGTTTTGTTAGCAAAAACTGTAAGCCAAACCCTTAATCTAAGTCGCTGCTGGGTTAGTGGAGGACCTCTAGGATTGTCAAGCTGGCCGTGGGTCTCTACACCCCTTACCCCAGCACAAATTGTAAGTAACTAGTGAAACTAGCAACACCACCTGGGATGACAGTGGAACATGGCCAATTCAATTTCCTAGTATGGGAAAATTTTGTTTAAATCGCACCCAGAAGGGAGGGGTCAACGTGGGAGAAAGTAAGTGTCAATGGACACTCACACATAAATTGGTTAACAAAAACAGAGGTCTTTATATATGGATGTGGCTTAATGAAAATGGGCGTAACAAAGGATTTCAGGGGTTTTGGTCAAACAAAAACGAAACTGTATATGCTAAATTACAGAAAGATTATTTTTATCATCAAGTTTGTGAGTGGAAAAATGACACTGGTGCCTGGTACTGTACCGCTCGAACGAATAGTTACCTTAATGAGTTTTTTAGTCCCTTGGGGGACAAAAACACAACTTACTTTCAAATTCCAAAAACTGCAGCTGGACCATTTGCAAACGGTGCCAAAGCCCAAAAAGGCCATTATTGGATTTGTGGACATACTGCCTACAAACAACTACCAGCAAACTGGTCAGGGATTTGTTATATAGGGATTATTCGCCCCCTGTTTTTCCTTCTTCCAGAGGCGGACGGTCCTCAATTGGGAATAAGACTATATGACAAATTAGGAAACAAAGGGATTGTCCGCAGCAAGCGATCTGTTGAGTTCAAAATTGGTGGAACTCAAAAGTGGGGAGAAAATGAGTGGCCTCCCGAAAGAATAATTAAGCATTATGGGCCTGCAACCTGGAATCCCAATGAACCAATATCAGGGGCAAGAGAACCGATTTGTAATTTGAATCGCATAATTGGACTACAAGCAGTTTTAGAAATTATTACCAATAAAACTGCTAATGCTATAGACATTTTAACCCAACAATCTCAACAGATGCGCACTGCAATCCTTCAACATCGCATGGTCTTGGACTATCTGCTAGCAGAAGAGGGAGGGGTATGTGGAAAACTGAATGTTTCTAATTGTTGTTTGGAAATAGCTGATGTAGGTGAAGTAGTCCTTCAACTAACTACAGACATTAGGAAACGGGCCCATGTCCCTGTTCAAACATGGAATGGCTGGAATGGTGGTTTATGGTCGTGGTTACCCGGAGCACCATGGGTAAAACAGCTTTTATTTTATCTGTTATGTGCATTTGCTGCCTTGATGTTTTGCCCTGTATCATTCCTTGCTTTGTTCAGTTAATCCAACATGTTGTATCCAACATGCAATTTACATCTACTACCTCACCTGATGGTGTAAAACAGATTCGTGCTGTTTGCCAATCAAAGTCTACCGCTGTATCAATCATTTAAACCTTATATATATCTCTACACATGTATCCTTGTTCATATTTAGGATAGGCGCTTTGAGGCCTAAACAACACATGCGCTCTGGGCTGGGGGCGTGGAAATCCATTTTCTTGCTGCGTAGACAGACCCCCAACTCAGGTAAACGAGGCCACCATTTTGCAGCTCCGTAATTTTTGCAATCTATAGCAACCATGGATATGGATTGCATCTCTGCATTAGCTTTAATCCTCGTTTTATCGGCTATTGCCTTGTTTGTTATTGTAATGTTTCTTTTTTGCCTTCCTTCTTTGTCTTCCTCTACCACTTCACCCGAACAACAACCGCTGCATTCCTCTGCTGTTTCCCCTGCGTCTCCTCTTCAATCATCTTCTCCTGCCGCTGTTCCTGAGCCCCAACCATCCTGTTCTTTTGCCGTTGTTCCCGAACCCCAGCCATCATGTTCTTCCGCCGCTCTACCCGAACCTCAACTGCCCTCGTGTTCTTTTGATGATTTTCTTGAAACTCACGTCTAATTTGTAAGATGTCTTTGTTTTATAAAGTTAATTAGTTTTAATATTGTTAGAGATAATAGTATTGTTTATTTGTTTTGGTTTAAATTTAAAATAGAATTTTCCAGGCTCGGATGATGCATGCGCTTTGGGATAAGGGAAGCCCTTTTTCCCTCTGCGCATACTGATCCTGATTCTAGCAGACCGGAGCAGCGGACCACGTGCACTTGCAGGGCCCTGAACATTTTTTGGTATCTTTTGTTTACAATGGATTGCTTCTTAGCATTACTTTTAATTCATGTTACCCTTTCTGTTCTGATGGCTATTATTTTGCTTATTATTGTCATACTTCTGTTTTGTCCCTGTAAGTGCTTTCCATGGAGACTGTCGCTGCATCCCTCTGCGGATTCAGATCCTTAAGTTTATAAGATGTTCTAGTTTTATAATGTTAATTAGTTTAAATATATCGGTTAAAATTGTTAGATAAAAATGTTTAAATATTGTTAAGAATATATGTTTGTTAGATAAAAATGTTCACTGCTATCTTGTTAGACTAAAAATGTTTATGTTAAAAATAGTGTTAAAAGATATTTGTCTATTGTTGTTAAGAATAGGGTTTAAAAAAGTTTATAAAAAAAAAAAAAATTATTGTTGTACTGCGCACTTTTCTGGCCTTTTCTCTCTCCTCTTTCTATACTGTTATCTTTCACACCACCACGAAGACAGCGATGTTGAGCCACGGGGTGGTGTAAGGAACTTTTTGGACTTTTACTATGTCTCAACATCGCTGTCTCCACGACGACCACCTCCTGACTCGACGTAAAGGAGCAAACACACAGTCCCCGACGAAAACCACATCCGCCCTAGATGAGAACATCAGCAGTCATCTATCGAGCTGCGAGCGCGTGAGCCGGGTGGAGGGGAAACCGCGGCGAGACAGATCGGCCCCTCACCAGCACGACCACCATGGACACCCGGGCATGCGCGCACGGAGGGCCACGGGGTGGCACCTACAACAACGAGCCCCGTGGAAATGGGCGGACAAACTGTGGGGACGGGGACTATAAAAAAGACAGACTGAGTACTCCTTTGTAAGAGGGAAACCAGCTACAAGATGGGAACCAACAAGAAGAGGGGAACCAACTCGGAGCCAGGAACGTGGAGCATCATCGGACCGACAGAACATCGCCGGATCCCCAGTCGTGGTGGTGGTAATTAGTTGCGCCTCTACCGTGTTCTTGCTTAGGGATTCCGACCTTTTCCTTTCTTTTCCTCTCTGTCCTATCGCTCTTATTAGTTGTTGTAGAAATAAAGTTCATAAGGTTATGCAGCATCTGACCTCGTTTGTGTCTTAATCTCGCTCTCGGGATATCGGATCGGGACACCACCACAATGTCACAGTGCCACCCCCATGTCACAGTGCTACACACATGTCACAGTGCCGTGCCCATGTAAGAGCTTCACTCCATGTCACTGTGCTGTCCCCCTGTCACAGTGCCACCCACATGTCATAGTATCATCCCCATGTCACAGTGCCGCCACAATGTCACACTGCCGTCCCCTTGTTTAAAATGCCATACCCATGTCACAATGCTGTCCCCATGTCACAGTGCCACACCCATGTCACAGTGACACACCCATGTCACAGTACTACCACAATTTTCACAGTGCCGTCCCCATGTCACAGCGCCCTGCCCATGACACAGTGCCATGCCCATTTCACAGTGTCAACCCCTGTCACAGTGCCACCACAATGTCACAGAGCCACCTCCATGTCACAGTGACGCTCCCAAGTCACAGTGGCAGCACATGTCACACTGCTGACCCAATATCACAGTGCCACACCCATGTCAGAGTGATCCCCCCATGTCACAGTGCCACACCCTTGTAACAGTGCTGCTCCCATGTCACAATGCTGTCCCCATGTCACACTGCCACCCCCATGTCAGTGTGCCACACCCATGACACAGTACCGTCCCCATGTCACAGTGCCACCACAATGTCACAGTGCCACCCCCATGTCACGTGCTATTTTCATGTCACAGTGCCACCCCAATGTCACAGAGCGACACCCATTTCACAGTGTCACACTAAAGTCACCGTGCCGCCATGTCACAGTGCCACCCACATGTCACATTGCCGCACCCATGTCACAGTGCCGTCCCCATGGCACAGTGCCAAGCCCATGTCACTGTGCCCTCCCCATCTCATAGTGCCACACATGTCACAGTGCCGCCCCCATGTAAGAGTGGTACTCGATGTCACAATGCTGTCCCCATGTCAGTGTCGACCCCATGTCACAGTGCCATCCCAAGTCACAGTGATAGCTCAATTTCACAGTGCCACCCTAATATCACAGTGCCACACCGTCACAGTGCCACACCAATGTCACAGCACCATCCCCATGTCACAGTGCCAACCACATGTCACAGAGCTGCTCCCATGTCACAGTGCCACTCCATGTCACTGTGCAGTCCCCATGTCACAGTTCCGCACCCATGTCACAGTGCCACCACAAAGCCACAGTGCAGTCCCCATATCGCAGCACCACCACAATGTCACAGTGCCGTCCCCATGTCACAGTGCCGGCCCCATGTCACAGATCCACCGCCACATAATAGTGACGCTCCCCTGTCACAGATCCAACCCCATGTCACAGTGTCACACTAAAGGCACAGTGCCACACCCATTTCACAGTGCCACCCCAATGTCACAGTACAGTCCCTATGTCACAGTGCCACCACAATGTCACAGTGCCACCGCCATGTTACAGTGCCACACCAAGTTCACAGTCCCGTCCCCATGTAACAGCGCCACCCCCATGTCACACTGCTGTCCCCATGTCACAGTGCTGCCCCGTGTGCCAGTGCTGTGCAAATGTCACAGTGAAACACCCATGTCACACTGCAGTCCCCAAGTCACTGTGCCACTCTCAAGTCACAGTGACGCTCCCATGTCACCGTGCCGTCTCCATGTCACAATGCAGCCCCTATGTCACAGTGCCGCCTCCATGTCACAGTGCCGCCCCGTGTGCCAGTGCCGTGCCCATGTCAGGGTGACACACCCATGTCACAGTGCCACACCCACATCACTGTGCCATTCCTATGTCACACTGCCAAACCAATGTGACAATGCCACCGCCAGGTCACAGTGCCACACACATGCCACAGAGTCACCTCCATCTCACAGTGCCGCCCCATTGTCACAGTGCAGGCCCCTTGTCAATATGCCATCCCCATGTCACGCTGCCACCCCCATGCCAAACTGCCACCCCAATGTCACACTGCTGTCCCTAAGTCACAGCGCCGTCCCCATGTCACAGTACGACAACAATGTCACAGTGCCACCGCCACGTCACAATGCCACCGCCATGTCACAATGCCAACCCCATGTCACAGTACCACCACCATATAACAGTGCCGGCCCCATGTTACAGTGCAACCCACATGTCACAGTGCCACCCCCTTGTCACAGTGCCGCCCCATACCACAGTGCCATCCCCATGTCAGAATGCCAAACCCATGTCACAGTGCCATCTCCATGTCAGAGTGCCATCCCCATGTCACTGTACCATCCTCATGTCACAATGCAACCACAAGATCACAGTGCCACCGCCATGCAACACTGCCGCCCCCGTGTCACAGCGCCACCCCTGTGTCACAGTGCCATCCCCATATCACAATGCCACCGCCAGGTCACAGTGCCACACCCACATCATAGTGCCACCCCCATCTCACAATGCTGCCCCATTGTCACAGTGCAGGACCCTTGTCAATATGCCACCCCCATGTCACACTGCTACCTCCCTGTCAAAGTGCCACCCCGATTTAACACTGCTGTCCCTATGTTACAGTGCCGACCCCATGTCCCCATGCCACAGTAAAGTCCCCATGACACAGTGCCACCCCCATGTCACAGTGCCACACCCATGTCACAGCGCCAACCAACTGTCACGGTGACATCCACATATCACAGTGCCACCCCCATGTGACAATGCCACCCCCATGTCGCAATGCCATTGTCATGTCACAGTGCCATCCCCATGTCACAGTGCCACCAGAATGTCACAGTGCCACCGCCAGGTCACTCTAACATCCCCATATCAAACTGCCATCCCCATGTAACAGTGCCACCCCCATGCCACAGAGCCGCACCCATGTCACAGTACCATCCCCATGTCACACTGCTATAACCATGTCACAGTGCCGTCCCAATTTCAAAGTGCAATCCACATGTCACAGTTCCGTCACCATGTCACAGTGCCACTACCACATCACAGTGCCATCCCCATGTCACAGTGCCACCACCATGTCACAATGCAGCCACCATGTTACAGTGCCGTCCCAATGTCACAGTGCCGATCCATGTGACAGTGCCCTGCCCTTGTCACACTGCCATCCCCATGTCACACTGTCGTCCCCGTGTCAGTGCCGCCCCCATGTCACTGTGCCATTCCCATGTCACACTACCAACCCATTGTGACAATGCTGCCGCCAGGTCTCAGTGCCACACCCATGTCACAGAGCCACCCCCAGCTCACAGTGCCGCCCCATTGTCACAGAGTAGGCCCCTTGTCAATATGCCACGCCCATGTCACACTGCCACCCTGATGTCACACTGCTATCCCTATGTCACAGTGCCATCCCTATGTCACAGTGCCTTCCCCATGTCACAGTGCCACCACAATGTCACAGTGCCACCATGATGTCACAGTGCCGTCCCCATGTCACAGTGCTGTGCCCATGTCACAGTGCCATCCCCATGTAACAATGCCACCTCCATGTCACAGTGCCACCAACGTGTCACAGTGCTGTGCCCATGTCACAGTGGAATTCTAATGACCCAGTGTCGTCCCCATGTCACAGTGCCATCCCCATGTCACAGTGCTGTCCCCATGTAATAGTGCAGTCCCCATGTCATAGCGCCACCAGAATGTCACAGTGCTGTCCCCATGTCACAGTGCTGCCTGCATGTCACAGTGCCACCACAATGTCACAGTGCCATCCCCATGTCAGTGCGGCCACCATGTCACAGTGCCAACCCAATGTCATAATGCCACCACACTGTCACAGTGCCGTCCCCATGTCACAGTGCCACCACAATATCACAGTATAGTCCCCATGTCAGTGCCACCACAATGTCACAGTGCCACCCCCATGTCACAGTGCCACACACATGTCACAGTGCCGTGCCCATGTAAGATCGTCACACCATGTCACTGTGCTGTCCGCCTGTCACAGTGCCACCCACATGTCGTAGTATCATCCCCATGTCACAGTGCCGCCACAATGTCACTGTGCCGTCCCCTTGTTTAAAATGCCATACCCATGTCACAATGCTGTCCCCATGTCACAGTGGCACCCCCATGTCACAGTGGCACCCCCATGTCACATTGCCGTCTCGATGTCACAGTACTACCACAATGTCACAGTGCCGTCCCCATGTCACAGCACCCTGCCCATGACACAGTGCCATCCCCATTTCACAGTGCCACCCCATGTCACAGTGCCACCACAATGTCACAGTGCCACTCCCATGTCACAGTGCCACCCCATGTCACACACAGTGCAACCACAATGTCTCACAGTGCCACTCCCATGTCCCAGTGAAACCACAATGTCACAGTGCCACTCCTTATCATTGTGGTATTTTCATGTCACAGTGCCACCCCAATGTCACAGAGCCATCCTCATTTCACAGTGTCACACTGAAGTCACGGTCCGCCTCCATGTCACAGTGCCAACCCCATGTCACCGTGGCACCCACATGTCACAGTGCCGTCCCCATGTCACAGTGCCACACCCATGTTACAGTGCCGTTCCCATGTCACCATGCCACACCCATGTCACCGTGCCACCGCCATGTCACAGTGCCACCAACATGTCATAGTGCCAAACCAATGTCACAATGCCGCCCCCATGTCACACTGAAGCCCCCATGTCAAAGTGTCACCCCCATGTCACAGTGCTGTCCCCATGTCACAAAGAAGACCCCATGTCACAATGCCACCCTCATGTCACAGAGCCACCACCATGTCAGTGTCACTCTAATGTCCCAGTGCAGTCCCAGTGCAGTCCCAATGTCATAATGATGTCCCTAATGACGTCCTATGTCACAGAGGCACCACCATGTCACAGTGACACTCCCAAGTCACAGTGGCATCACATGTCACACTGCCGACCCAATATCACAGTGCCACACCCATGTCAGTGACCCCCCCATGTCACAGTGCCACCCTCTTGTCACAGTGCTGCTGCCATGTCACAATGCTGTCCCCATGTCACAGTGCCGCCCCATGTCAGTGTGCCACACCCATGACACAGTACTGTCCCCATGTCATAGTGCCACCACAATGTCACAGTGCCACTCCAATGTCACAGAGCCATCCCCATGTCACAGTGCCACCACCATGTCACAATACAGCCCCAATGTCACAGTGCCACTCCCATGTCACAGTGCCCTGCCCTTGTCACACTGCCATCCCCATGTCATCGTCTGTCAGTGCGCCCCCATGTCACTGTGCCATTCCCATGTCACACTACCAACCCATTGTGACAATGCCGCTGCCAGGTCTCAGTGCCACACCCATGTCACAGAGCCACCCCCAGCTCAGAGTGCCGCCCCATTGTCACAGAGTAGGCCCCTTGTCAATATGCCACACCCATGTCACACTGCCACCCTGATGTCACACTGCTATCCATATGTCACAGTGCCATCCCCATGTCACTGTGCCACCACAATGTCACAGTGCCACCATGATATCACAGTGCCGTCCCCATGTCACAGTGCTGTCCCCATGTCACAGTGCCACGCCCATGGCACAGTGCTGTGCCCATGTCACAGTGTCATCCCCATGTAACAATGCCACCTCCATGTCACAGTGCCACCAACGTGTCACAGTGCTGTGCCCATGTCACAGTGGAATTCTAATGACACAGTTCCGTCCCCATGTCACAGTGCTGTCCCCATGTAATAGTGCAGTCCCCATGTCATAGTGCCACCAGAATGTCACAGTGCTGTCCCCATGTCACAGTGCCACCTGCATGTCACTGTTCAGCCTTCATGTCACAGTGCCACCCCCACGACAAAGTGCCACCCCCACGACAAAGTGCCACCCCAACGTAACAGTGCCACCCCAACGTCACAGTGCCCCCCCCAATGTCACAATGCAGCCCCCATGTCACAGTTCTTTCCTCATATCAAAGTGCCATCCCCATGTCACAGTACCGTCCCCATGTCACAGTGCAACCCCACTGTCACAGTGACATCCACTGTCACAGTGACATCCACATGTCACAGAGCCACCCTCATGTCACCGTGCCACCACAATGTCACAATGCCACACCCATATCAGAGTGCTGTCCCCACGTCACAGTGCCATCCCCATGTCATAGTGCCGCCCCCATTTCACAGTGCCAGCCACATGTCACAGTGCAGTCCTAATGTCACAATGCCACCGCCGTGTCACAATGCCACCCCTCTGATGCAGTGTCATCCCCATGTCACAGTTCCACTCCATTGTCCCAGTGCCACTCCAATGTCCCAGTGCCGTCCCCACGTCACAGTGCAACCACAATGTCACAGTGCCACTGCCGTGTCACAGTGCCACCCCTCTCTCACAGTGTCATCGCCATGTCACAGTTCCACTTCATTGTCCCAGTGCCACTCCAATGTCCCAGTGCCACCCCCATTTCATAGAGACACCCCCATGTCCCAGCATCGCTCCCATGTCCGAGTGCCGACCCTATGTCATAATGCCGCTCACATGTCACCGTGCCACCCCCATGTCACAGTGCCATCAGCATGTCACAGTGCCAAACCAATGTCACAATGCCGCCCCCATGTCACAGTGAAGCCCCCATGTCAAAGTGTCAACCCCATGTCACAGTGCCGTCCCCATGTCACACTGAAGCCCCATGTCACAATGCCACCCTCATGTCACAGAGCCACCACCATGTCACAGTGTCACTCTAATGTCCCAGTGCAGTCTCAATGTCATAATGATGTCCCATGTCACAGAGCCACCACCATGTCACAGTGGCATCCCCATGTCACAGTGCCAGCCCCATGTCACAGTGACGCTCCCAAGTCACAGTGGCATCACATGTCACACTGCCGTCCCAATATCACAGTGCCACACCCATGTCAGAGTGACCCCTCCATGCCACAGTGCCACACCCTTGTAACAGTGCCGCTCCCATATCACAATGCTGTTCCCATGTCACAGTGCCGTCCCCATGTAAGAGCGCCACTCCATGTCATTGTGCCGACCCCATGTCACAGTGGCACCCACATGTCACAGTGCCGTCCTTATGTCACAATGCCACCGCCATGTCACAATGCCACCGCCATGTCACACTGACATCCCCGTGTCACGGTGCCACCGCCATATCATAATGCCATCACCATGTGTCCCAATCTGATATCGGGGCAGGTTCTTAAAAAATCCCGAGAGCGAGATTAAGACACAAACGAGGTCACATGCTGCATAACCTTATGAACTTTATTTCTACAACAACTAATAAGAGCGATAGGACAGAGAGGAAAAGCAAGGAAAAGGTCGGAATCCCTAAGCAAGAACACGGTAGAGGCGCAACTAATTACCACCACCACGACTGGGGATCCGGTGATGTTCTGTCGGTCCGATGATGCTCCACGTTCCTGGCTCCGAGTTGGTTCCCCTCTTCTAGTTGGTTCCCATCTTGTAGCTGGTTTCCCTCTTACAAAGGAGTACTCAGTCTGTCTTTTTTATAGTCCCCGTCCCCACAGTTTGTCCGCCCATTTCCACGGGGCTCGTTGTTGTAGGTGCCACCCCGTGGCCCTCCGTGCGCGCATGCCCGGGTGTCCATGGTGGTCGTGCTGGCGAGGGGCCGATCTGTCTCGCCGCGGTTTCCCCTCCACCCGGCTCACGCGCTCGCAGCTCGATAGATGACTGCTGATGTTCTCATCTAGGGCGGATGTGGTTTTCGTCGGGGACTGTGTGTTTGCTCCTTTACGTCGAGTCAGGAGGTGGTCGTCGTGGAGACAGCGATGTTGAGACATAGTAAAAGTCCAAAAAGTTCCTTACACCACCCCGTAGCTCAACATCGCTGTCTTCGTGGTGGTGTGAAAGATAACAGTACAGAAAGAGGAGAGAGAAAAGGCCAGAAAAGTGCGCAGTACAACAATTTTTAAACACTATTCTTAACAACAATAGACAAACATCTTTTAACACTATTTTTAACAACAATAAACATTTTTAGTCTAACAAGATAACAGTGAACATTTTTATCAAACAAACATATATTCTTAACCGATACACTTAAACCAATTAACTTTATAAAACTAGAACATCTTATAAACTTAAGGCTCTGAATCCGCAGAGGGATGCAGCGACAGTCTCCATGGAAAGCACTTACAGGGACAAAACAGAAGTATGACAATAATAAGCAAAATAATAGCCATCAGAACAGAAAGGGTAACATGAATTAAAAGTAATGCTAAGAAGCAATCCATTGTAAACAAAAGATACCAAAAAATGTTCAGGGCCCTGCAAGTGCACGTGGTCCGCTGCTCCGGTCTGCTAGAATCAGGATCAGTATGCGCAGAGGGAAAAAGGGCTTCCCTTATCCCAAAGCGCATGCATCATCCGAGCCTGGAAAATTCTATTTTAAATTTAAACCAAAACAAATAAACAATACTATTATCTCTAACAATATTAAAACTAATTAACTTTATAAAACAAAGACATCTTACAAATTAGACGCGAGTTTCAAGAAAATCATCAAAAGAACACGAGGGCGGTTGAGGTTCGGGTAGAGCGGCGGAAGAACATGATGGCTGGGGTTCGGGAACAACGGCAAAAGAACAGGATGGTTGGGGCTCAGGAACAGCGGCAGGAGAAGATGACTGAAGAGGAGACGCAGGGGAAACAGCAGAGGAATGCAGCGGTTGTTGTTCGGGTGAAGTGGTAGAGGAAGACAAAGAAGGAAGGCAAAAAAGAAACATTACAATAACAAACAAGGCAATAGCCGATAAAACGAGGATTAAAGCTAATGCAGAGATGCAATCCATATCCATGGTTGCTATAGATTGCAAAAATTATGGAGCTGCAAAATGGTGGCCTCGTTTACCTGAGTTGGGGGTCTGTCTACGCAGCAAGAAAATGGATTTCCACGCCCCCAGCCCAGAGCGCATGTGTTGTTTAGGCCTCAAAGCGCCTATCCTAAATATGAACAAGGATACATGTGTAGAGATATATATAAGGTTTAAATGATTGATACAGCGGTAGACTTTGATTGGCAAACAGCATGAATCTGTTTTACACCATCAGGTGAGGCAGTAGATGTAAATTGCATGTTGGATACAACATGTTGGATTAACTGAACAAAGCAAGGAATGATACAGGGCAAAACATCAAGGCAGCAAATGCACATAACAGATAAAATAAAAGCTGTTTTACCCATGGTGCTCCGGGTAACCACGACCATAAACCACCATTCCAGCCATTCCATGTTTGAACAGGGACATGGGCCCGTTTCCTAATGTCTGTAGTTAGTTGAAGGACTACCTCACCTACATCAGCTATTTCCAAACAACAATTAGAAACATTCAGTTTTCCACATACCCCTCCCTCTTCTGCTAGCAGATAGTCCAAGTCCATGCGATGTTGAAGGATTGCAGTGCGCATCTGTTGAGATTGTTGGGTTAAAATGTCTATAGCATTAGCAGTTTTATTGGTAATAATTTCTAAAACTGCTTGTAGTCCAATTATGCGATTCAAATTACAAATCGGTTCTCTTGCCCCTGATATTGGTTCATTGGGATTCCAGGTTGCAGGCCCATAATGCTTAATTATTCTTTCGGGAGGCCACTCATTTTCTCCCCACTTTTGAGTTCCACCAATTTTGAACTCAACAGATCGCTTGCTGCGGACAATCCCTTTGTCTCCTAATTTGTCATATAGTCTTATTCCCAATTGAGGACCGTCCGCCTCTGGAAGAAGGAAAAACAGGGGGCGAATAATCCCTATATAACAAATCCCTGACCAGTTTGCTGGTAGTTGTTTGTAGGCAGTATGTCCACAAATCCAATAATGGCCTTTTTGGGCTTTGGCACCGTTTGCAAATGGTCCAGCTGCAGTTTTTGGAATTTGAAAGTAAGTTGTGTTTTTGTCCCCCAAGGGACTAAAAAACTCATTAAGGTAACTATTCGTTCGAGCGGTACAGTACCAGGCACCAGTGTCATTTTTCCACTCACAAACTTGATGATAAAAATAATCTTTCTGTAATTTAGCATATACAGTTTCGTTTTTGTTTGACCAAAACCCCTGAAATCCTTTGTTACGCCCATTTTCATTAAGCCACATCCATATATAAAGACCTCTGTTTTTGTTAACCAATTTATGTGTGAGTGTCCATTGACACTTACTTTCTCCCACGTTGACCCCTCCCTTCTGGGTGCGATTTAAACAAAATTTTCCCATACTAGGAAATTGAATTGGCCATGTTCCACTGTCATCCCAGGTGGTGTTGCTAGTTTCACTACAGTTACTTACAATTTGTGCTGGGGTAAGGGGTGTAGAGACCCACGGCCAGCTTGACAATCCTAGAGGTCCTCCACTAACCCAGCAGCGACTTAGATTAAGGGTTTGGCTTACAGTTTTTGCTAACAAAACAAACTCATTGTCCTCAAAGGGGTCATATGGGTTGAGGGGAAATGGGGGAATTGGTTTCCCTTCACTCCCATAGGTAAATGCACAGAATACTATAATAAAAAACAGCATATACATCCTAACAAAATTACACTAAGATCTGCATCTGCTTCACTTCTTCTGTGGGTGCGTCTGCGTCGCTTGCTTCCTCCTGAAAGTGAAACAAAAGAACAAATCCGCTTCTCGGGTTAGAAGGAGGGAACAATCCATCTAGTGTGAATCTTGTGAGTTTTCCCACAGGCATCTTTTGCTTTCCAGGTGTATTTATTAAGAGGTGTGTCCAACACCAGTGGCACTTTGCCCACTGTGGGGAGTTCAACCAAGACAGGTTGTCCTGGGAAATGAGATGGATTGCTGGCATGGTCGGGACCGTGTGGGGCTGGCATGATTGCTGGAGGTTTAGGACAGAATGCTGTGATCTTTGGGCATCCATTTACTCCCCAGCGACTGTTGACGCTGGTCACTGCATCCCACACCCTCTCAGCCCATCCTGGCTTATGTGGTTTGAGGAAGCGTTTTAGTAGACCATTCGTTCTTTCCACAATTCCATTCGCTTGTGGGTAATACGGAGTATGAAACACCCACGAAATTCCTTCCTGAGCTGCCCACTCTTTGGCTGTGAAATGTGAGCCATTATCTGATTGGATCGACTGTGGTTTGGGGAAGATTCCAAACCATTCTTTCAGAGCTTTTACTGTGTTTTCTCCTGTTGCTTTAGAACATGCTTTAGCTCGCACTAGCCCAGACACTATCTCTGCGCCTACCAGTATATAGTATTTGCCTTCTGACTTTCGAAAGGGACCGATGTAATCGATCTGCCAGGCCTCCCATAGGCCTTTTCCCTCTCTTAAGGGCAGGGGGTCACTTCCCAGTGGATGTCTGTCCAGACGGACGCGGCATTGTTCACAAGAAGATACACAAGTTTTACACTCTTCCCTGGTAACTGGCCACCCTCGGGCTTGTGCCTCACAATACAGGTCTTTAATTCCTGAATGTTTTCTTTTCACATGTAGCCATTCTAACAGGCGTTCCCAATTTTCTGCTATCTGGGTGCTTTGTAGGGGAGCCAGCCGAGCTAGTTCATCCACCTCGGCATTCCATCGGCTCACAGGGGTATTATCTTGCTGATGAGATGCTACCCAAGCTACTGCAAATTTCCCTTGTCTGGCAATGGTAAGGATTTCCTGCCATTTTTCCTTTTGCCATACGGGTATTCTGTTGACCTCCCATCCATTTTGTTCCCAGAACGGAAGCCATTCAGTGCAACCTTTGAACACAGCATAAGAGTCGGTATAGATATAGACAGAAGAAGCAGACTGAGCCTCGTGTTGGAAAACACTCCACACAGCAACTAATTCTCCTACTTGTGCACTACCTTCTCCTTCAGTAATGATCTGTTCATTGGTGTCTATCCAAAGTGCCACAGCTCGGTACTTCCAAATTTTTCCCTCTCGCTTTGATGAGGCATCAGTAAACCAGACATTTCGCAATTGTTCAGAAAACGGAGGAGCTACTTGTATTACAGGCGAAAGCTCGGGTGTTTCCCTACTCGGGCCTACCTCATCCTGTATATTTAACACTTGTGTGGTTCCTTCAGTTACAGAAAAGATTTCACAATAATGTTCTATCTGTGTATACCGCTTTCGCACGGAGGCTCTCTGGGCTACTCCGTCAGGGGGTGGAGTTCCTGACAAAGCTGCTTTGATCACTTTAAATGGGCCTCTGAGAATTATAGATTGTTGCCGAATGGTGCGTTCGGCTTCTCTTAAAGCTAGACTGACTACAAACAGACCTTTTTCCCAAGTGGTGTACCTTTTTTCAGCGTCTTTGATGCTACGAGAATAAAAACCAATGGGCCTAACAGGACCCTCTGGACCCTTTTGCCATAAGTGAATGGACAGTCCACTCTTGGCGAATCCCCATTCAATTTGAACTGGATCTGTCGGATGAATTGGACCCAGGGCTTGATAGGCAGTTGCTTCAAACACCAGTAGTTGTGAAGCCTCGTCATGGACCGGAGTCCATTCCCACTGAGCTCTCTTTCTCAATAAGTCATACAAAGGCCTAGCAATAATCGAAAAGTCAGGAATGTGTTTCCTCCAAAACACAAGCAATCCTAGTGCGTGTTGCAAGTCTTTGACCCTGGCATCTTGATCTGATTAAGAGAGGAAAGAGTATCGGGGGGAATACACGTCATACCTCCTTTCCACCAGATCCCCAAAAATTTTACCTCACTTGAAGGTGTCTGTATTTTCTCAGGTGGGACTGTCAATCCTATGCTTTCTAGATGGGTGATGATGTCCTTCTGAGTTTCCCTCACTTTTTCTACCTGACTTCCTCCTATTAGTACATCATCTATATACTGATAAATCTTTACCTCTGGTTTTCTGGGAATTGTTTCCAGCTCTTGTGCTAGAACATGGTGAGCTAGTGTGGGGGAATGTTTATATCCCTGAGGGAGTCATGTAAAGGTGTACTGCTGCCCTTCCCAGGTGAAGACAAAGCCATCCTGGTCCTCGGGTTGTAAAGGGACCATGAAAAACATATCTTTGACATCAATAGTAGCCATGACAGGGTGGGACCGTTCCTGAATGGTTGCTATTAATTCAGCAATGTTTGGTACAGCTGCTGTAAGGGGGCCTGTGTTAGCATTGAGTCTCCTGTCATCTATTGTCAGTCTCCATTTGCCGTTAGGTTTTTGAACTGGCCATGCGGGAGAATTGAAGGGGGAGTGAGTGGGAACTACAACCCCTTGTTTTTTCAGGTCTTACAGGACTGGTGTAATTCCGTCCCTTGCTCCTAGAGGCAATGGATAAGGTTTAACATTTGTCACTTTAGAGGGAGGCAGAGCAGGTGCTGCTTGCAATAAGCACCTCTGTGTCTGATCTTTTGGTCAATTGCCTGATCTGGGAGACACCAAAGGACCACGAGTTTCCCTGAGTGTCCCTCCATTGTCTGCCCTTCAAAACATCTATGCCTAAAAGATTTGTTTGGAAAGATCCTATGGCTACCATAGTGTTGACTGGGTTTTCCTCTCCTGGTAACCATAATTTTACTGAAGTCATAGGTACTGACTGTGTTTTTCCCAGGGCATTTAGGACAATTAAATTTTTAGATGGAATTGCAATTCCACATTGTTCCGCTTCAGTCCACGTTAGTGCGGTAATTTGTGCCCCAGTATCAATAATAAATGTCACCAGTCTTTTCTTTGGTCCTACAGCAACAGTAATCAGTAAGTCTCCTTTGGTGTAGCAGGTGAGTTGTCTTAAAAACATCCATCCTCCACATCCCCCCTCACCTTTGGGGAGCAGAGGGTCTAGTTTCCCATCACCTTCTTTTCTCCAGTCGGCTCCTCCCCAAGGTCTATTAAGGGTGGAGCACTAGGGGTTGGTTTGGAAGTGACCTTTTGCTCGGGCCATCCCTCCACAAGTTGTTCTAATTTTTAAGTCGTGAGTCCATCCATCAATTTCCAAGGAATGCCTTTCTGAAGCCCTAATTGCCACAATCCCAATCGAGTTGGGGACCTATCTTTCCCAGGATTCTGAAATCGGGGTGATCCAAAGCCTTGTCCCTTCCTCATTGATGATTGTCGCCCACTAATTTGCTCTGCAGCCCGCACAACCCTGGTTTCAGTTCTTTGAGACGGTCCACCAACAGGACCATATTTTCTCCCAAAATTAATCAATTCCTGAGCTACATCTCCCCATGTCCATACTTTCTTCCCTGGCCATTGATTGGCAGGGGTCACTATCCCCTCCAGAGCGGCCGTTATTTTTTCTCCATTAGGAGTGTTTTGAATCTTCCCTTGCAATTGAATGCCAATGGGTTTCAGGGAGTCAGGGAGTCCTCGTATCAGAGGAGTCATCCTCTCTGGGTCCACAGGCATCATCATCGGAGAGCCTTGGTTGGGCTTGAGCTCCCGATCATACATCATCTGCAGACAGGCTGCCTTCTGTACACTTTCCACTAGTTGATCCACCGTACCTGTTGTGGCAAGGGGATCTCCCCTCTCCAAGGGGTTCAGCCCTCCGGCCCAATATGCAACTCTCTGAGTCAAAGACCATGGGGCTCGGCAGTCGCCAGTGGTTAGAAACACACCCGGACCCCAATATCCTTCTGCTTCTTTCTCAGACAGTAGAATTCCATCCCCTCCTGACAGAGACACTCTCCACACGTACTCTGTCTCTGATTCTTTTGCAGTCCTTGAAAAATCTTTTTTCAGTTTTGCCAATTCAGTTGAGGTAAATGGGACTTCTTTGGTGATAACCTGAGGACGGTTATCACTATCGTCCTCATATAGATACTCTGTTTTAACCAGTGGATACATGTGGGGGTGACTTTCTAAAGTTTCTTTTGCCTTCTGCAAATCTCCTTGGGGATAGATTTGACGTATCCCTTTCTCCAGAAGTTTCACTTCTGCCTCGGCATGGGTATCTGTCTCTGCCAAAATGTATTCTCTCAATTCATCTTTCAATATTCTTTTTTGATCCTTTTCCTCCTCTAACAACCCTTTAGTACCTCTCAATTGGTTCTGCAGGGTCTGTATGACCGTCTGCAGCGAGTCTATCAAAGTGTCAGTTTGGCTATACTTCTCCTTTTTCTCTTCCATTGCAGCTGCCAGACTCGCTCCTAGCACTGCACAAATGATAGCTTTTCCTTTCCCCTTTCTAACCTTAGCTTCCTTCTGCAATACCCTTATCCGATCCACCACACTCTGTGGTTGGAACCAGTGGTTTTTCGCCCAGTCTCGCCCCTGAATTGAGGGACGGGATCTGTGTGCCTCCAAAAGATCATATAATATATCTATTCCTTCAGCCTCTGAGGGCGCATCATCACAGCCCATTCCTTTTCCCTTTCTCTGATACAAAGGGGACATCGTCCTGAGAGGGTCAAACCTTAATGTCACATTTCCCCTATTCTCTCTCAGGAGACCAAATATGAATCTCACACAAGAGCAATGCAAAGGGTTTTCATCCTGAGAGGGCCACAACTTGATAAATAACTTTCACCTGTTCACTCTCAGGAGGTCACAACTGAATCCAAACACAAATGCAACATCACTGTCCACGCTCTCCCTGTTTGCTCTCAGGAGGTCACAACTTAATATAAAACACAGAGAACTTTTTCACCCTGAGAGGTTTGCATTCAAGACAACAAGGTAACACAGCACTCTCGTCTCAAGGGATCCTGTCTGTGACGCCAATTTAAAAATGTCCCGATCCGATATCGGGGGAGGGTTCTTAAAAAATCCCGAGAGCGAGATTAAGACACAAACGAGGTCAGATGCTGCATAACCTTATGAACTTTATTTCTACAACAACTAATAAGAGCGATAGGACAGAGAGGAAAAGAAAGGAAAAGGTCGGAATCCCTAAGCAAGAACACGGTAGAGGCGCAACTAATTACCACCACCACGACTGGGGATCCGGTGATGTTCTGTCGGTCCGATGATGCTCCACGTTCCTGGCTCCGAGTTGGTTCCCCTCTTCTAGTTGGTTCCCGTCATGTAGCTGGCTTCCCTCTTACAAAGGAGTACTCAGTCTGTCTTTTTTATAGTCCCCGTCCCCACAGTTTGTCCGCCCATTTCCACGGGGCTCGTTGTTGTAGGTGCCACCCCGTGGCCCTCCGTGCGCGCATGCCCGGGTGTCCATGGTGGTCGTGCTGGCGAGGGGCCGATCTGTCTCGCCGCGGTTTCCCCTCCACCCGGCTCACGCGCTCGCAGCTCGATAGATGACTGCTGATGTTCTCATCTAGGGCGGATGTGGTTTTCGTCGGGGACTGTGTGTTTGCTCCTTTACGTCGAGTCAGGAGGTGGTCGTCGTGGAGACAGCGATGCTGAGACATAGTAAAAGTCCAAAAAGTTCCTTACAGGTGGCACTGTGACATTGGGGAGGCACTGTGAGGTGCAGGCAGCACTGTGACATGCAGGTGGCGCTATGACATGGGGACTGCACTATTACGTGGGGACAGCCCTGTGACATGGGGATGGCACTGTGACATAGGGATAGCAGTGTGACATCGGGATGGCACTTTGACATGGGGGTGGCATATTGACAAGGGGCCTGCACTGTGACAATGGGGCGGCACTGTGAGCTGGGGGTGGCACTATGACATGGGGGTGGCACTGTTACCTGGCGGTGGCATTGTGATATGGGCATGGCACTGTGGCCTGGGACAGCACTGTGACATGGGGGTGGCACTCTGACATGAGAGTGGCACTGTGACATGGGGATAGTACTGTGAAATGGGGACGGCACTGTGACACAGGGGCGGCAGTGTTGCATGGCGGTGGCACTGTGACTTTGTGGTTGCACTGTGACATGAGGATGGTACAGTGACATTGGGCCGGCACTGTGACATGGGGATGGCACTCTGACATGGAGATGGCACTGTGACATGTGGGTGGCACTGTGACATATGTACAGCACTGTGACATGGGTTTGGCATTGTGACATGGGGACAGCATTGTGACATGGGGCGGCACTGTGACAAGGGGGTGGCACTGTGACATGTGGGTTGCACTGTAACATGGGGCCGGCACTGTTATATGGTGGTGGTACTGTGACATGGGGTTGGCATTGTGACATGGCGGTGGCATCGTGACATGGGAGCGTCACTGTGACTTGGGAGCGGCACTGTGACTTGGGGACGGCAGCGTGACATGGGTGTTTCACCGTGACATTTGCCCGGCGCTGGCACACAGGGCGGCACTGTGACATGGCGACAACAGTATGACATGGGGGTGGCGCTGTTACATGGGGACGGGACTGTGAACTTGGTGTGGCACTGTAACATGGCGGTGGCACTGTGACATTGTGGTGGCACTGTGACATAGGGACTGTACTGTGACATTGGGGTGGCACTGTGAAATGGGTGTGACTAAAGTCACAGTGCCACACCCATGTCACAGTGCTGTCCCAGGCCACAGTGCCATCCCCATATCACAATGCCACCGCCAGGTCACAGTGCCACACCCATGTCATAGTGCCACACCCATGTCATAGTGCCACCCCACTGTCGCAGTGCAGGACCCTAGTCAATTTGCCACCCCCATGTCACACTGTCACCTCCTTGTCAAAGTGCCACCCCGATTTAACACTGCTGTCCCTATGTTACAGTGCCGACCCCACGTCACACTGCTGCCCCCATGTCACAGTGCCGTCCCCATGTCACAGGGCTGTCCCCATGTAATAGTGCAGTCCCCATGTCATAGCGCCACCAGAATGTCACAGTGCTGTCCCCATGTCACAGTGCCGCCTGCATGTCACAGTGCCGTCCCCATTTCACAGTACTATCCCCATGTCACAGTGCTGTCCCCGTGTAATAGTGCATTCCCCATGTCATAGCGCCACCAGAATGTCACAGTGCTCTCCCCATGTCACAGTGCCACCTGCATGTCACAGTGCCACCCACGTGTCACACTGCTGTCTGCGGCGGGCGGAGGAAGCAAGCAGCCGATTCAATGTGAATGATAGAGCAAGCTTCAACTTTATTGACAGAAATCACACCTTATATAAGCACTCTACAATAATCATGCATACTACTCGCAAATCTATTGGATACATGTAAAAGGCTGCATTATAATGTCCCAGCCCCCTGTGGCATCTCAGACATGTCACAACATCTTCCCTCTTCTGGCCTGCCTCCTTTCCCAAGGTTGTTTTTACCATCAAGGCCATTGTGTACCTCAGTTTCTCTCTTTGTTAACATAACAGTCTGTTGTTTGGCATAACTGTACCCTGGGTTTTTCCTTTGTTTACCTCAGATGGCTGCAGTCAGCTCCTGCACAGACCCATGGCCTTGCTCTCTGCAAGCCGTTCTCCAACAGCTGTCCACATGTCACGGTGGAATTCTAAAGTCCCAGTGCTGTCCCCATGTCACACTGCTGTCCCCATGTAACAATGCCACCCTCATGTCACAGGGACATCCCCATGACACAAAGCCACTGCCAAGTCACAACGCAGTCCTCATGGCATAGTGCCACCGCCATGTCACAGTGCCATCCCATGTCACAGTGCCACCACAAAATCACAGTGACATCCCCATGACACAGTGCCGACGACATGTCACAGTGCAACCCCCATGTCACTGTTCAATTTTTCCTGCCACCTCAATGTCACAGAGCCATCCCCATTTCACAGTGTCACACTAAAGTCATGGTGGCGTGTCCATCTCACCGTGCTGCCGAATGTCACAGTGCCACATCCATGTCACAGTGCCGTCCCCATGTCACAGTGCCACCACCATGTCACAGTGCCACTCCCAAGTCACAGTGCCACCCCCATTTCAAAGAGACACCCGCATGTCCCAGTGTCGCTCCCCTGTCACAGTGCCACCCCTATGTCATACTGCCGCTCACATGTCACCGTGCCATCCCCATGTCACAGTACCACCACCATGTCACAGTGCCAAACCAATGTCACAGTGCCACCCCCATGTCACAGTGCCGTCCTAATGTCAGAGTGCCACCACCATGTCACACTGACCTCCCCATGTCACGTTGACATCCACATGTCAAAGTGCCACCCCAATATCATAATGCCACCACGTCAAAGTGCCACCCCTCTGTCACAGTGTCATCACCATGTCACAGTTCCACTACAATGTCCCAGTGCCGTCCCCATGTCACAGTGCAACCACAATGTCACAGTGCCACTGCCATGTCACAGTGCCGTCCTCTAGTCACAGTGCCACCGCCGTATCATAGTGACGTCCATATGATAGTACCGTCCACGTCACAGTGCCGCCCCCGTGACGCACTGCCGTCCCCATGTCAGAGTGCCACCACCATGTCACAGTGACGTCCCCATGTCACAGTGCCATCCTAATGTCACAGTGCGACCAGAATGTCACTGTGCCACCGCCATATTACAGTGACACCCCCACGTCATAGTACCACCCCCATGTCACAGTGCCAGCCCCATGTCACAGTGCCACCCCCGTGTCACAGTGCCACCCACATGTCACAGTGCCACCCACATGTCACAATGCAGCCCCCATGTCACAGTGCCATCCCCATGTCACAGTGATGTCCACATATTACAGTGCCACCCACATGTCACAGTGCCACCACCATGTCACAGTGCTGCACTCAGGTCACAGAACCATCCCCATATCAAAGTGCCCTGTCCATGTCACAGTGCCATCCCCAGGTCACAGTGCCACCGCCGTATCATAGTGGCGCAGCCATGTGATAGTACCGTCCACATATCACAGTGCAGCCCCCATGTCAGAGTGCCACCACCATGTCACAGTGCCATCCCCATGTCACAGTGCCACTCCCAAGACACAGTGCATTCCCCATGTCACAATGCAGTCCCCATGGCACAGTGCCAGCGCCATGTCACAGTGCCAGACACATTTCACAGTGCCATCCCCATGTAAGAGCGCCACTGCATGTCACTATTCCAACTCCATGTCACAGTGCCACCACAATGTCACAGTGCCACTCCTTTTCATTGTGCTATTTTCACGTCACAGTGCCGTCCCCATGTCATAGTGCCAACCCCACGTCACAGTGCCGTCCCCATGTCACAGTGCCAACCCCATGTCACAGTGCCATCCCAATGTCACAATACCGTATCCATGTCACAGTGCCACCAGAATATCACTGTGCCACCGCCATATTACAGTGACACCCCCACGTCACAGTACCACCCCCATGTAACAGTGCCACCCCCGTGTCACAGTGCCGATGACATGTCACAGTGTCACTCTAATGTCCCAGTGCAGTCCCAATGTCATAATGACGTCCCATGTCACAGAGCCACCACCATGTCACAGAGCCTTCCCCATTTCACAGTGTCCCATTTCACAGTGTCACACTAAAGTCACAGTGCCACCCCCATGTCAAGGTGCCGGCCCCGTGTCACAGTGCCGTCCCGATGTCACAGTGCTGCCCCCATGTCACTGTGCCATCCCCATGTCACTGTGCCACTCCCAAGTCACAGTGCCACCCCCATGTCACAATGCAGTCCCCATGGCACAGTGCCAAGCCCATGTCACTGTGCCGTCCCCATGTCATAGTGCCACACACGTCACAGTGCTGTCCCCATGTAAGAGTGCTACTCTATGTCACAATGCTGTCCCCATGTCGCAGTGCCACCCACATGTCGTAGTGCCGCCCCATGTCACAATGCTGTCCCCATGTCACAGTGTCGACCCCATGTCATAGTGCCACCCCCAAGTCACAGTGAGAGCCCAATTTCAGTGCCACCCTAATGTCACAGTGCCACAATAATGTCACAGTGCCACACCAATGTCACAGTGCCATCCCCATGTCACAGTGCACCATATGTCACCATGCCGTCCCATGTGACACACTGCTGTCCCAATGTCAGAGTGCCACCACCATGCCATAGTGCCGCCCCCATGTCACAGTGCCACCCACATGTCACAATGCAGTCCTAATGTCACAATGCCACCGCCGTGTCACAATGCCACTACCATGTCACAATGCCACCCCTCTGACGCAGTGTCATCCCTATGTCACAGTTCCACTCCATTGTCCCAGTGACACTCCAATGTCCCAGTGCCATCCCCATGGCACAGTGCAACCACATTGTCACAGTGCCACTGCCATGTCACAGTGCCGTCCCCCTGTCACAGTGCCACCGCCGTATCATAGTGACGCAGCCATGTGATAGTACTGTCGCCATGTCACAGTGCCGCCTCTATGACGCAATGCTGTCCCCATGTAACAGTGCCACACCCTTGTCACAGTGCCGCCCCATACCACAGTGCCGTCCCCATGTCAGAATGCTGTCCCCATGTCACAATGCCAAACCCATGTCACAGTGCCGGCCCAATGTCACAGTGCCAACCCAATGTCACAGTGCCATCCTCATGTCACAGTGCCATCCTCATGTCACAGTGTGACCACAAAGTCACAGTGCCACCGCCATGCAACACTGCCGCCCCCGTGTCAAAGTGCTGACCCCATGTCACAGTGCTGACCCCATGCCACAGTACCGCCCCCATGACACAGTGCCACCTGAATGTCAAAGTGCTACCCCAATGTCACAATGCAGCCCCCATGTCAGAGTGAAGCCCCCATGTCACAGTGCGGCCACCATGTCACAGTGCCAACCCAATGTCATAATGCCACCACACTTTCACAGTGCCGTCCCCATGTCACTGTGCCACCACAATATCACAGTACAGTCCCCATGTCACAGTGCCACCACAATGTCACAGTGACACCCCCATGTCACCCCCATGTCACAGTGCCACACCCATGTCACCATGTCACAGTGCCACACCCATGTCACAGTGCCATGCCCATGTAAGAGCGTCACTCCATGTCACAGTGCCACCACAATGTCACAGTGCCATACCCATGTCACAATCCTATCCCCATGTCACAGTGCCACACCCATGTTACATTGCCGTCTCGACTCACAGTACTACCACAATTTTCACAGTGCCGTCCCCATGTCACAGCGCCCTGCCCATGACACAGTGCCATGCCCATTTCACAGTGCCATCCCATGTCACCGTGCCACCACCATGTCATAGTGCCAAACCAATGTCACAATGTCACCCCCATGTCACAGTGCTGTCCCCATGTCATACTGAAGCCCCCATGTCACAATGCCACCCTCATGTCACAGAGCCACCTGCTGTCCCCATGTCATACTGAAGCCCCCATGTCACAATGCCACCCTCATGTCACAGAGCCACCACCATGTCACAGTGTCACTCTAATGTTCCAGTGCAGTCCCAATGTCATAATGATGTCCCATGTCACAGAGCCACCCCCATGTCACAGTGACGCTCCCAAGTCACAGTGGCATCACATGTTACACTGCCGACCCAATATCACAGTGCCACACCCATATCAGAGTGACCCCCCATGTCACAGTGCCACCCCCTTGTCACAGTGCCGCTCCCATGTCACAATGCTGTCCCCATGTCACAATGCCGCCCCATGTCAGTGTGCCACACCCATGACACAGTACCGTCCCCATGTCACAGTGCCACCCCCATGTCACAGTGCCACCCCCATGTCACAGTGACGTCCCCATGTCACAGTGACGTCCCCATGTCACAGTGATGTCCCCATGTAAGAGCGCCACTCCATGTCATTGTGCCGACCCCATGTCAAAATGCCACCCCCATGTCACACTGCCAGTACTTGTCACTGAGCTATTTTCATGTCACACTGCCACCCCAATGTCATGCCTGTACTTGTCACTGAGCTATTTTCATGTCACAGTGCCACCCCAATGTCACAGAGCGACCCCCATTTCACAGTGTCACACTAAAGTCACTGTGCCGCCTCCATGTCACAGTGCCACCCACGTCACATTGCCGTCCCCATGGCACAGTGCCACTCCTATGAAACAGTGCCACGTCCAAGTCACAGTGCCACCCCCATTTCATAGTGACACCCCCATGTCACACTACAGTCCCCATGTCATACGGCCATCCCCATGTCACAGTGCCAACCCTAATGTCACAGTGACCCCCCTATGTCACACTGCCGTCCCGATGTCACAGTGCTGCCCCCATGTCACTGTGCCATCCCCATGTCACTGTGCCACTCCCAAGTCACAGTGCCACCCCCATGTCACAATGCAGTCCCCATGGCACAGTGCCAAGCCCATGTCACTGTGCCGTCCCCATGTCATAGTGCCACACACGTCACAGTGCCGTCCCCATGTAAGAGTGCTACTCGATGTCACAATGCTGTCCCCATGTCGCAGTGCCACCCACATGTCGTAGTGCCGCCCCATGTCACAATGCTGTCCCCATGTCACAGTGTCGACCCCATGTCATAGTGCCACCCCCAAGTCACAGTGAGAGCCCAATTTCAGTGCCACCCTAATGTCACAGTGCCACAATAATGTCACAGTGCCACACCAATGTCACAGTGCCATCCCCATGTCACAGTGCACCATATGTCACCATGCCGTCCCATGTGACACACTGCTGTCCCAATGTCAGAGTGCCACCACCATGCCATAGTGCCGCCCCCATGTCACAGTGCCACCCACATGTCACAATGCAGTCCTAATGTCACAATGCCACCACCGTGTCACAATGCCACCACCATGTCACAGTGCTGTACCAGTGTCACAGTCCCATCCACATGTCACAGTGCCACTCCCAAGTCACAGTGCCACCTCCATGTCACAGTGCCATCCACATGTCACAGCACCATGCCAATGTCACAGTGCAGTCCCCATGTAAGAGTGCCACCCCATTGTCACAGTGGCGCCCCCATGGCACACTGTCATCCCCATGTCACAGTGCCACTCCCAAGTCACAGTGCCATCCCCATGTCACAATGCAGGCCTCATGGCACACTGCCACCGCCATGTCACAGTGCCATCCCCATGTCACAATACAATCCCCATGTCACAGTGCCACCCCCATGCCACAGTGCCACTCCTTGTCACCGTTGTATTTTCATGTCACAATGCCACCTCAATGTCACAGAGCCATCCCCATTTCACAGTGTCACACTAAAGTCATGGTGCCGTCTCCATCTCACCGTGCCGCCCCATGGCACAGTGCCACGCCCAAGTCACAGTGCCACCCCCATTTCATAGTGACACCACCATGTCACAGTGCAGTCCACATGTCATAGTGCCACCACAATGTCTCAGTGCCACCCCGATGTCATAGTGACACCCCCATGTCCCAGTGACGCTCCCATGTCACAGTGCCACCAGAATGTCACAGTGCCACATCCAGGTCACAGTAACGCCCCCATGTAACAGTGCTGTCCCCATGTCACAGCACCACCCCCATGTCACACTGCTGACCCCATGTCACAGTGCAACTACAATGACCCAGTGCCGTTCCCATGTCACAGTGCCACCCCATGTCACAATGCCGTCCCCATGTCACAGTGCCACGCCATGTAACAGTGCCATCACATGTCACAGTGCCACATCCATGTCCCAGTGCCGTCCCCATGTCACAGTGCCACCCCCATGTCACACTGCTGTCCCTATGTTACTGTGCTACCCCATTTCACAGTGCCACCAGAATGTCACAGTGTCACTGCCATGTCACAGTGCCACATCCAGGTCACAGTAACGCCCCCATGTAACTGTGCCATCCCCATGTCACAGCACCACCCCCATGTCACACTGCAGTCCCCATGTCACAGTAATGCCCCCACGTCACAGCACCACCCCCATGTCGCAATGCCGTCCCCATGTCACAGTGCCACCCACATGTCACAGTGCCAACCACATATCATAATGCCACCGCCATGTCACACTGCCGTCCCCATGTCACAGTGCAACTCTAATGACCCAGTGCTGTCCCATTGTCACAATGCCACTCCCATGTCACAGTGCCGCCCCCATGTCACAGTGCTACCCCAGTGCGATAGCACTGTACCCATGTCACAGTGCCACCAGAATGTCACTGTGCCACTGCCATGTTACAGTGACACCCCCACGTCACAGTACCACTCCCATGTCCAACTGCTGTCCCCATGTCACAGTGCCACGCCCATGTCACAGTGCCAGCCCTATGTCACCCTGCCATCCCCATGTCACAGTGCAACTATAATGACCCAGTGCCGTCCCCATGTCACAGTGCCATGCCATGTAACAGCGCCATCCCATGTCACAGTGCCACATCCATGTCCCAGTGCCATCCCTATGTCACAGTTCGACCACAATGTCACAGTGCCACCGCCATGTCACAGTGCCGTCATCATATAACAGTGCCACCCCCAAGACACGCTGCCCTCCCCATGTCACAGTGCCGTCCCCATGTCATGGTGCAACTCTAATGACCCCATGCCTCCCCCATTTCACAGCGCTGCCACCATGTCACAGTGCCACCCCAATGTCACAGCGCCAAACCAACGTGTCATAATGCCACCGCCATGTCTCAGTGCTAAAACCATGTCACAGTGCCACCCACATGTCACAGTGCCATCTCTATGTCACAGTACCGCCTCCATGTCACAGTACCGCCTCCATGTCACAGTACCGTCTCCATGTCACAGTGCCACCCCACTGTCACAGTAATGTCCACATGTCACAGTGCCACCCACATGTCACAATGCCACCCACATGTCACAATGCTGCCCCTGTGTCACAGTGCTACACCCGTTACACTGCTGTCCCCATGTCACAGTGCCGCCCCAATGTCACAGTGCCACCGCCATGTCACAATGCAGCCCCCATGTCACAGTACCATACCCATGTCACATTTCGACCAGATGGCACGGTGCCACTCCCAAGTTACAGTGCCACCCCCAGGTCACAGTACCGCCCGCATGTCACATGCCACCCCCAGGTGTCACAGTGCCATTCCCATGTCACAGTGCAGACCCATGTCACAGTGCCAAGCCAATGTCACAATGCCACTGCCTTTCACGGTGCAACACCCATGTCACAGTGCTGTACCCAAGTCACAGTGCCATACCCATGTAACAGTGCCACGCCATGTCACTGTGCCGTCCCCATGTCATAGTGTCACCCCCATGTCACAGAACTGTCCCCATGTCAAAGTGCCATCCTTGTGAAACCGTGCCACCCCAATGTCACAGTGCCACACCCATGTCACAGTGCCACACCCATGTCACAGTGCCACACCCATGTTACACTGCCGTCCCCATGTCACAGTGGCACCCCCATGTCACAATGCCACCGCCATGTCACAGTGCTGTTCCCATGTCACAGTGCCATCTCCATGTCACAGTGCCAATCCAATGTCACAGTGCCGCACCCATGTCACAGTGCCATCCACATGTCACAAAACCACTGCCATGTCACAGTGGCACCCACAGGTCAAACTGCCATCCCCATGTCACAGTACCGCCCCCATGACACCATGCCACCCCACTGTCACAGTGACGTCCACATGCCACAGTGCCACCCCCATGTCACAGTGCCACCCCCATGTCACACTGCCCTCCCCATGTCACAGTGCCACCCCCATGCCAAAGTGCCATCCCAATTTCACAGTGCCACCCACATGTCACAATGCCAGCACCATGTCACAGCACCGTACCCATGTCACAGTGCCACCAGAAAGTCACTGTGCCACCGACATGTCACAGTGACACCCCCACGTCACAGTACCACTCCCATGTCCCAGTGCCGTCCCCTTGTCACAGTGCTGCCCCATGTCACAAGGCTGTCCCCATGTCACAGTGCCGACCCCATATCTCAGTGTCACCCCCATGTCACATTTCTGCTCCCATTACACAGTGCCACTTCCATGTCACAGTGTCGCCCCACTTCCATGTCACAGTGTCGCCCCAATGTCACAATGCCGCCCGCATGTCACAGTACCACTCCTTGTCAGTGAGCCATTTTCATGTCACAGTGCCACCCCAACGTCACAGAGCCATCCCCATTTCACAGTGTCACACTAAAGTCACCATGCCACTCCCATGTCTCAGTGCCACTCCCATGTCACCGTGCCACCCATATGTCACCATGCCACCCACATGTCACCGTGATGCCCCCATGGCACAGTGCCTAGTCCATGTCACAGTGCCACACTCATGTCACAGTGCCGTCCCCATGTAAGAGTGCTACTCCATGTCATTGTGCCGTCCCCATGTCACTGTGCCACATCACAATGCCGCCCACATTTCACAGTGCCACTCCTTTGCCACTCCTTGTCACTGTTCTATTTTCATGTCACAGTGCCACCCCAACGTCTCAGTGCCGAACCAACGTCACAATGCTACTGCCATGTCTCAGTGCCAAAACCATCACAGTGCCATCTCCACCCCACTGTCACAGTATCGTCCACATGTCACAGTGCCACCCACATGTCACAATGCCACCATGTCACAATGCCACCCCCATGTTACAATGCTGTCCTCGTGTCACAGTGCCACACCCATTATACTGCCGTCCCCATGTCACAGTGCCACCCCATGTCACAATGCCACCGCCATGTCCCAGTGCCTTCCCCATGTCACAGTGACGCCCCCGTGTCACAGTGCTGCCCCCAATTCACAGTGCCGTCCCCATGTCACAAAGCCATCGCCATGTCACAGTGCCACCCCCAAGTCACACTGCCGTCCCCATGTCACAGTGTGACCCCCGTGTCATAATGCCACCGCCATGTCACAGTGCCACCCCACTGTTACAGTGTCGCCCCATGTTACAGTGCACTGCCCATGTCACGCTGCCACCACCATGCCACAGTGCCGTCCCCATGTCACAGTGACACCCACATGTCACAGTGACACCCCACCATTACAGTGTTGCCCCATGTTACAGTGCACTGCCCATGTCACGCTGCCACCGCCATGTCCCAGTGCCGTCCCCATGTCACAGTGCTGCCCCAATGTCACAGTGCCACCGCCATGTCACAATGCAGTCCCCATGTCACAGTACCATACCCATGTCACATTTCGACCAGATGGCACAGTGCCACTGCCAAGTTACAGTGCCACCCCCAGGTCACAGTACCGCCCGCATGTCACATGCCACCCCCAGGTCACAGTGCCACCGCCGTATCATAGTGACGCTGCCATATGATAGTACCGTCCACATGTCACAGTGCTGCCCCGGTGACACACTGCCGTCCCCATGTCAGAGTGCCACCACCATGTCACAGTGACGTCCCCATGTCACAGTGCCATCCCCATGTCACAGTGCCGTACCCATGTCACAGTGCCACCACAATGTCATGGTGCCACTGCCATATTACAGTGACACCTCCAAGTCACAGTACCACCCCCATGGCACAGTGCCACACCCATGTCACAGTGCAACTCGTGCAATAACGTGTCACAGTGCCACCCCATGTCACAGTGCCACAGTAAAGTCACCGTTTCGCCCACATGTCACCGTGCCACCCTCATGTCACACTGCTGTCCCCATGACACAGTGCCATCCCCATGTCACAGTACTGACCCCATGTCACAGTGCCACCCCCATGTCACAGTGCTGTCCCCATGTCAAGGTGCCGGCCCTGTGTCACAGTGCCACCCCAGTGTCACAGTGCCACCCCAGTGTCACAATGCAGCCCCCATGTCACAGTTCTGTCCTCATATCAAAGTGCCACCCCCATGTCACAGAACCGTCCCCACTTCACAGTGCAACCCCACTGTCACAGTGACATCCACATGTCACAGAGCCACCCTTATGTCACTGTGCCACCACAATGTCACAATGCCACACCCATATCACAGTGCCGTCCCCATGTCACAGTGCCATCCCCATGTCACAGTGCAACTCGTGCAATAACGTGTCACAGTGCCACCCCATGTCACAGTGCCACAGTAAAGTCACCGTTTCGCCCACATGTCACCGTGCCACCCTCATGTCACACTGCTGTCCCCATGACACAGTGCCGTCCCCACGTCACAGTACTGACCCCATGTCACAGTGCCACCACAATGTCACAGTTCAGTACCCATGTCACAGTGCCGTCCCCATTACACAGTGCCGTTCCTATGAAACAGCGCCACCCCATGTCACAGTGCCATCCACATGTCACAGTGCTGTCCTAATGTCACAATGCCACCGCCATGTGACAATGCCACCGCCATGTCACACTGACCTCCCCATGTCACAGTGCCATCCCCATGTCACAGTGCCACGCCCATATCATAATGCCACCACCATGTCACAGTGCCACACCTCTGTCACAATGCCACCACCATGTCACAGTGCCACCCCTCTGTCACAGTGTCATCCCCATGTCACAGTGAAACCACAATGTCCCAGTGCCGTCCCCATGGCACTGTGCAACCACAATGTCACAGTGTCATCCCCATGTCACAGTGCCGTCCCGTGACACAGTGCCATCCCCTTGTCACAATGCCACTTCCATGTCACGGTGGCACCCTCATGTTACTGTGCCATCCCGATGTCACAATGCCACCGCCGTATCAAAGTGACGCTGCCATGTGATAGTCCCGTCCACATGTCACAGTGCCGCCCCCGTGACACACTGCCGTCCCCATGTCAGAGTGCCACCCCCATGTCACAGTGCCGACCCCATGTCACAAATACACCGCCACATAATAGTGACGCTCGCCTGTCACAGATCCAACCCCATGTCACAGTGCCACACTGAAGTCACAGTGCCACACCCATGTCACGGTACCATTCCCATGTCACAGCGCCACCCCCTTTCACAGTGACATCCACATGTCACAGTGGCACCACCATGTCACAGTGCCAACACCAGGTCAGAGTACCGTCCCCATATCCCAGTGCCACACCCATGTCACAGTGCCACACCCATGTCACACTACCAAACCAATGTGACAATGCCACCGCCAGGTCACAGTGCCACACACATGTCACAGAGCCACCTCCATCTCACAGTGCCACCCCATTGTCACAGTGCAGGCCCCTTGTCAATATGCCATCCCCATGTCACACTGTCACCCCCATGCCAAACTGCCACCCCAATGTCACACTGCTGTCCCTATGTCACAGCGCCGTCCCCATGTCACAATGCCACACCCATGTCACAGTGGCCTCCCCATGTCACAGTGCAGTCCCCATGTCCCAGTGTCGCTCCCATGTCACAGTGCCACCCCTATGTCATAGTGCCGCTCACATGTCACCGTGCCACCCCCATGTCACAGTGCCACCAACACGTTACAATGCCAAACCAATGTCACAATGCTGCCCCCATGTCACAGTGAAGCCGCCATGTCAAAGTGTCACCCCCATGTCACAGTGCCGTCCCCATGTTACCCTGAAGCCCCATGTCACAATGCCACCCTCATGTCACACTGCCATCCCCATGTCACAGAGCCATCCCCATTTCACAGTGTCACACTAAAGTCACGGTGCAGCCTCCATGTCACAGTGCCACCCACATGTTAGATTGCCGCATCCACATCACAGTGCCGTCCCCATGTCACAGTGCCGTCCCCATGTCACAGTGATGCCACCATGTCACAGTGATGCCACCATGTCACAGTGCCAAGCCGAAGTCACAGTGCCACCCCCATGTCACAGTGCAGTCCCCCTGTCATAGTGCCACCACAATGTCACAGTGCCACTCCTATTTCACACTGCTACCCCCATTTCATAGTGACACCTCCATGTCACAATGTTGCCCACAGGTCATACTGCTGTACCAATGTCACAGTGCTGCCCCCATGTCACAGTGCCGCCTCCATGTCACAGTGCCGTCCTCATGGCACAGTGCCACCGCCATGACACAGTGCCAACCCAATTTCACACTGTCATCCCCATGTCACAGTGCCACTGCTTGTCACTGTTCTATTTTCCTGTCACAATGCCACCTCAATGTCACAGAGCCATCCCCATTTCACAGTGTCACACTAAACTCATGGTGCCGTCTCCATCTCACCGTGCCGCCCCATGTCACAGTGCCGTCCCCATGTCACAACGCAGTCCTCATGGCATAGTGCCACCGCCATGACACAGTGCCATTCCATGTCACAGTGCCACTCCCATGTCACAGTGCCATCCCATGTCACAGTGCCAACCCACTGTCAGGGTGACGTCCACATATCACAGTGCCATCCCCATGTAACAGTGCCGCACCCATGTCACAGTGCCACCACAATGTCACAGTACAGTCCCATGTCACAGTGCCCTGCCCATGTCACACTGCCACCACCATGTCACAGTGCCGTCCCAATGTCACTGTGACACCCACATGTCACAGTGCCTTCTCCATGTAACAGTGCCGTCCCAATGTCATAGTGCCATCCACATGTCACAGTTCCGTCACCATGTCACAGTGCCACTACCACGTCACAGAGCCATCCCCATGTCACAGTGCCACCACCATGTCACAATGCAGCCCCAATGTCACAGTGCTGCTCCCATGTCACACTGCCATCCCCATGTCACACTGTCATCCCCGTGTCAGTGCCGCCCACATGTCACTGTGCCATTCCCATGTCACACTACCAACCCACTGTTACAATGCCGCTGCCAGGTCTCAGTGCCACACCCATGTCACAGAGCCACCCCCAGCTCAGAGTGCCGCCCCATTGTCACAGAGTAGGCCCCTTGTCAATATGCCACCCCCATGTCAAAGTGCCACCCCGATGTCACACTGCTATCCCTATTTCACAGTGCCATCCCCGTGTCACAGTGCCACCACAATGTCACAGTGCCGTCCCCATGTCACTGTGCTGTCCCCATGTCACAGTGCCATGCCCATGTCACAGTGCCGCCTCTATGTCACAGTGCCACCGTGTCACAGTGATGTGCCCATGTCACAGTGGAATTCTAATGACGCAGTGCCGTCCCCATGTCACAGTGCTGCCCCAGGCCACAGTGCCATTTCCATATCACAATGCCACCGCCAGGTCACAGTGCCACACCTATGTCATAGTGCCACACCCATCTCACAGTGCCGCCCCATTGTCACAGTGCAGGCCCCTTGTCAATATGCCACCCTCATGTCACACTGCCACCTCCTTGTCAAAGTGCCACCCCGATTTAACACTGCTGTCCCTATGTTACACTGCTGAACCCATGTCACACTGCTGCCCACAGGTCACATTGCTGTCCCCATGCCACAGTAAAGCCCCCATGACACAGTGCCACCCCCATGTCACAGTGCCACTGCCAAATCACAACGCAGTCCTCATGACACAGTGCCACCGCCATGACACAGTGCCATCCCATGTCACAGTGCCACCACAATGTCTCACAGTGCCACTCCCATGTCACAGTGCCATCTCATGTCACAGTGCCACCACAATGTCACAGTGCCACTCCTTTTCATTGTGCTATTTTCAAGTCACAGTGCCGTCTCCATGTCACAGTGCCAACCCCATGTCACAGTGCCACCAGAATGTCACTGTGCCACCACCATATTACAGTGACACCCCCACGTCACAGTACCATCCCCATGTCACAATGCTGTCCTCATGTCACAGCGCCACTCCCATGTCCCAGTGCCAACCTCATGTCAAGGTGCCGGCCCCATGTCACAGTGCCACGCCCATGTCACAGTGCAGTCCCCATGTCACAGTGACGTCCCCATGTAAGAGCGCCACTCCATGTCATTGTGCCGACCCCATGTCAAAATGCCACCCCCATGTCACACTGCCAGTACTTGTCACTGAGCTATTTTCATGTCACACTGCCACCCCAATGTCATGCCTGTACTTGTCACTGAGCTATTTTCATGTCACAGTGCCACCCCAATGTCACAGAGCGACCCCCATTTCACAGTGTCACACTAAAGTCACTGTGCCGCCTCCATGTCACAGTGCCACCCACGTCACATTGCCGTCCCCATGGCACAGTGCCACTCCTATGAAACAGTGCCACGTCCAAGTCACAGTGCCACCCCCATTTCATAGTGACACCCCCATGTCACACTACAGACCCCATGTCATACGGCCATCCCCATGTCACAGTGCCAACCCTAATGTCACAGTGACCCCCCTATGTCACACTGCCGTCCCGATGTCACAGTGCTGCCCCCATGTCACTGTGCCATCCCCATGTCACTGTGCCACTCCCAAGTCACAGTGCCACCCCCATGTCACAATGCAGTCCCCATGGCACAGTGCCAAGCCCATGTCACTGTGCCGTCCCCATGTCATAGTGCCACACACGTCACAGTGCCGTCCCCATGTAAGAGTGCTACTCGATGTCACAATGCTGTCCCCATGTCGCAGTGCCACCCACATGTCGTAGTGCCGCCCCATGTCACAATGCTGTCCCCATGTCACAGTGTCGACCCCGTCATAGTGCCACCCCCAAGTCACAGTGAGAGCCCAATTTCAGTGCCACCCTAATGTCACAGTGCCACAATAATGTCACAGTGCCACACCAATGTCACAGTGCCATCCCCATGTCACAGTGCACCATATGTCACCATGCCGTCCCATGTGACACACTGCTGTCCCAATGTCAGAGTGCCACCACCATGCCATAGTGCTGCCCCCATGTCACAGTGCCACCCACATGTCACAATGCAGTCCTAATGTCACAATGCCACCACTGTGTCACAATGCCACCACCATGTCACAGTGCTGTACCAGTGTCACAGTCCCATCCACATGTCACAGTGCCACTCCCAAGTCACAGTGCCACCCACATGTCACAGCACCATGCCAATGTCACAGTGCAGTCCCCATGTAAGAGTGCCACCCCATTGTCACAGTGGCGCCCCCATGGCACACTGTCATCCCCATGTCACAGTGCCACTCCCAAGTCACAGTGCCATCCCCATGTCACAATGCAGGCCTCATGGCACACTGCCACCGCCATGTCACAGTGCCATCCCCATGTCACAATACAATCCCCATGTCACAGTGCCACCCCCATGCCACAGTGCCACTCCTTGTCACCGTTGTATTTTCATGTCACAATGCCACCTCAATGTCACAGAGCCATCCCCATTTCACAGTGTCACACTAAAGTCATGGTGCCGTCTCCATCTCACCGTGCCGCCCCATGGCACAGTGCCACGCCCAAGTCACAGTGCCACCCCCATTTCATAGTGACACCACCATGTCACAGTGCAGTCCACATGTCATAGTGCCACCACAATGTCTCAGTGCCACCCCGATGTCATAGTGACACCCCCATGTCCCAGTGACGCTCCCATGTCACAGTGCCACCAGAATGTCACAGTGCCACATCCAGGTCACAGTAACGCCCCCATGTAACAGTGCTGTCCCCATGTCACAGCACCACCCCCATGTCACACTGCTGACCCCATGTCACAGTGCAACTACAATGACCCAGTGCCGTTCCCATGTCACAGTGCCACCCCATGTCACAATGCCGTCCCCACGTCACAGTGCCACGCCATGTAACAGTGCCATCACGTGTCACAGTGCCACATCCATGTCCCAGTGCCGTCCCCATGTCACAGTGCCACCCCCATGTCACAGTGCTGTCCCCATGTCACAGTGCCACGCCATGTCACAGTGCCATCCCATGTCATCGTGCAACACCACGTCACAGTGCCACATCCATGTCACAGTGCCACCCCAATGTCACAATGCAGCCCTCATGTCACAGTTCTGTCCTCATGTCACAGTGCCATCCCCATGTCATTGTATCGTCCCCATGTCACAGTGCAACCCACTGTCACAATGTCACCCCCATGTAACTGTGCCACCACAATGTCACAGTGCCACCCCCATGTCACAGTGCCACGCCCATGTCACAGTGCAGGCCCCTTATCAATATGCCACCCCCATGTCACAGTGCCACGCCCATGTCACACTGCTGTCCCTATGTTACTGTGCTACCCCATTTCACAGTGCCACCAGAATGTCACAGTGTCACTGCCATGTCACAGTGCCACATCCAGGTCACAGTAACGCCCCCATGTAACTGTGCCATCCCCATGTCACAGCACCACCCCCATGTCACACTGCAGTCCCCATGTCACAGTAATGCCCCCACGTCACAGCACCACCCCCATGTCGCAATGCCGTCCCCATGTCACAGTGCCACCCACATGTCACAGTGCCAACCACATATCATAATGCCACCGCCATGTCACACTGCCGTCCCCATGTCACAGTGCAACTCTAATGACCCAGTGCTGTCCCATTGTCACAATGCCACTCCCATGTCACAGTGCCGCCCCCATGTCACAGTGCTACCCCAGTGCGATAGCACTGTACCCATGTCACAGTGCCACCAGAATGTCACTGTGCCACTGCCATGTTACAGTGACACCCCCACGTCACAGTACCACTCCCATGTCCAACTGCTGTCCCCATGTCACAGTGCCACGCCCATGTCACAGTGCCAGCCCTATGTCACCCTGCCATCCCCATGTCACAGTGCAACTATAATGACCCAGTGCCGTCCCCATGTCACAGTGCCATGCCATGTAACAGCGCCATCCCATGTCACAGTGCCACATCCATGTCCCAGTGCCATCCCTATGTCACAGTTCGACCACAATGTCACAGTGCCACCGCCATGTCACAGTGCCGTCATCATATAACAGTGCCACCCCCAAGACACGCTGCCCTCCCCATGTCACAGTGCCGTCCCCATGTCATGGTGCAACTCTAATGACCCCATGCCTCCCCCATTTCACAGCGCTGCCACCATGTCACAGTGCCACCCCAATGTCACAGCGCCAAACCAACGTGTCATAATGCCACCGCCATGTCTCAGTGCTAAAACCATGTCACAGTGCCACCCACACGTCACAGTGCCATCTCTATGTCACAGTACCGTCTCCATGTCACAGTGCCACCCCACTGTCACAGTAATGTCCACATGTCACAGTGCCACCCACATGTCACAATGCCACCCACATGTCACAATGCTGCCCCCGTGTCATAGTGCTACACCCGTTACACTGCTGTCCCCATGTCACAGTGCCGCCCCAATGTCACAGTGCCACCGCCATGTCACAATGCAGCCCCCATGTCACAGTACCATACCCATGTCACATTTCGACCAGATGGCACAGTGCCACTCCCAAGTTACAGTGCCACCCCCAGGTCACAGTACCGCCCGCATGTCACATGCCACCCCCAGGTGTCACAGTGCCATTCCCATGTCACAGTGCAGACCCATGTCACAGTGCCAAGCCAATGTCACAATGCCACTGCCTTTCACGGTGCAACACCCATGTCACAGTGCTGTACCCAAGTCACAGTGCCATACCCATGTCACAGTGCCACGCCATGTCACTGTGCCGTCCCCATGTCATAGTGTCACCCCCATGTCACAGAACTGTCCCCATGTCAAAGTGCCATCCTTGTGAAACCGTGCCACCCCAATGTCACAGTGCCACCCTAATGTCACAGTGCCACACCCATGTCACAGTGCCACACCCATGTTACACTGCCGTCCCCATGTCACAGTGGCACCCCCATGTCACAATGCCACCGCCATGTCACAGTGCTGTTCCCATGTCACAGTGCCATCTCCATGTCACAGTGCCAATCCAATGTCACAGTGCCGCACCCATGTCACAGTGCCATCCACATGTCACAAAACCACTGCCATGTCACAGTGGCACCCACGGGTCACACTGCCATCCCCATGTCACAGTACCGCCCCCATGACACCATGCCACCCCACTGTCACAGTGACGTCCACATGCCACAGTGCCACCCCCATGTCACAGTGCCACCAGAATGTCACACTGCCCTCCCCATGTCACAGTGCCACCCCCATGCCAAAGTGCCATCCCAATTTCACAGTGCCACCCACATGTCAAAATGCCAGCACCATGTCACAGCACCGTACCCATGTCACAGTGCCACCAGAAAGTCACTGTGCCACCGACATGTTACAGTGACACCCCCACGTCACAGTACCACTCCCATGTCCCAGTGCCGTCCCCTTGTCACAGTGCTGCCCCCATGTCACAAGGCTGTCCCCATGTCACAGTGCCGACCCCATATCTCAGTGTCACCCCCATGTCACATTTCTGCTCCCATTTCACAGTGCCACTTCCATGTCACAGTGTCGCCCCAATGTCACAATGCCGCCCGCATGTCACAGTGCCACTCCTTGTCAGTGAGCCATTTTCATGTCACAGTGCCACCCCAACGTCACAGAGCCATCCCCATTTCACAGTGTCACACTAAAGTCACCATGCCACTCCCATGTCTCAGTGCCACTCCCATGTCACCGTGCCACCCATATGTCACCATGCCACCCACATGTCACCGTGATGCCCCCATGGCACAGTGCCTAGTCCATGTCACAGTGCCACACTCATGTCACAGTGCCGTCCCCATGTAAGAGTGCTACTCCATGTCATTGTGCCGTCCCCATGTCACTGTGCCACATCACAATGCCGCCCACATTTCACAGTGCCACTCCTTTGCCACTCCTTGTCACTGTTCTATTTTCATGTCACAGTGCCACCCCAACGTCTCAGTGCCGAACCAACGTCACAATGCTACTGCCATGTCTCAGTGCCAAAACCATCACAGTGCCATCTCCACCCCACTGTCACAGTATCGTCCACATGTCACAGTGCCACCCACATGTCACAATGCCACCATGTCACAATGCCACCCCCATGTTACAATGCTGTCCTCGTGTCACAGTGCCACACCCATTATACTGCCGTCCCCATGTCACAGTGCCACCCCATGTCACAATGCCACCGCCATGTCCCAGTGCCTTCCCCATGTCACAGTGACGCCCCCGTGTCACAGTGCTGCCCCCAATTCACAGTGCCGTCCCCATGTCACAAAGCCATCGCCATGTCACAGTGCCACCCCCAAGTCACACTGCCGTCCCCATGTCACAGTGTGACCCCCGTGTCATAATGCCACCGCCATGTCACAGTGCCACCCCACTGTTACAGTGTCGCCCCATGTTACAGTGCACTGCCCATGTCACGCTGCCACCACCATGCCACAGTGCCGTCCCCATGTCACAGTGACACCCACATGTCACAGTGACACCCCACCATTACAGTGTTGCCCCATGTTACAGTGCACTGCCCATGTCACGCTGCCACCGCCATGTCCCAGTGCCGTCCCCATGTCACAGTGCTGCCCCAATGTCACAGTGCCACCGCCATGTCACAATGCAGCCCCCATGTCACAGTACCATACCCATGTCACATTTCGACCAGATGGCAGGGTGCCACTGCCAAGTTACAGTGCCACCCCCAGGTCACAGTACCGCCCGCATGTCACATGCCACCCCCAGGTCACAGTGCCACCGCCGTATCATAGTGACGCTGCCATATGATAGTACCGTCCACATGTCACAGTGCTGCCCCGGTGACACACTGCCGTCCCCATGTCAGAGTGCCACCACCATGTCACAGTGACGTCCCCATGTCACAGTGCCATCCCCATGTCACAGTGCCGTACCCATGTCACAGTGCCACCACAATGTCATGGTGCCACTGCCATATTACAGTGACACCTCCAAGTCACAGTACCACCCCCATGGCACAGTGCCACACCCATGTCACAGTGCAACTCGTGCAATAACGTGTCACAGTGCCACCCCATGTCACAGTGCCACAGTAAAGTCACCGTTTCGCCCACATGTCACCGTGCCACCCTCATGTCACACTGCTGTCCCCATGACACAGTGCCATCACCATGTCACAGTACTGACCCCATGTCACAGTGCCACCCCCATGTCACAGTGCTGTCCCCATGTCAAGGTGCCGGCCCTGTGTCAAAATGCCACCCCAGTGTCACACTGCCACTCACATGTCACAATGCAGCCCCCATGTCACAGTTCTGTCCTCATATCAAAGTGCCACCCCCATGTCACAGAACCGTCCCCACTTCACAGTGCAACCCCACTGTCACAGTGACATCCACATGTCACAGAGCCACCCTTATGTCACTGTGCCACCACAATGTCACAATGCCACACCCATATCACACTGCCAGTACTTGTCACTGAGCTATTTTCATGTCACACTGCCACCCCAATGTCATGCCTGTACTTGTCACTGAGCTATTTTCATGTCACAGTGCCACCCCAATGTCACAGAGCGACCCCCATTTCACAGTGTCACACTAAAGTCACTGTGCCGCCTCCATGTCACAGTGCCACCCACGTCACATTGCCGTCCCCATGGCACAGTGCCACTCCTATGAAACAGTGCCACGTCCAAGTCACAGTGCCACCCCCATTTCATAGTGACACCCCCATGTCACACTACAGTCCCCATGTCATACGGCCATCCCCATGTCACAGTGCCAACCCTAATGTCACAGTGACCCCCCTATGTCACACTGCCGTCCCGATGTCACAGTGCTGCCCCCATGTCACTGTGCCATCCCCATGTCACTGTGCCACTCCCAAGTCACAGTGCCACCCCCATGTCACAATGCAGTCCCCATGGCACAGTGCCAAGCCCATGTCACTGTGCCGTCCCCATGTCATAGTGCCACACACGTCACAGTGCCGTCCCCATGTAAGAGTGCTACTCGATGTCACAATGCTGTCCCCATGTCGCAGTGCCACCCACATGTCGTAGTGCCGCCCCATGTCACAATGCTGTCCCCATGTCACAGTGTCGACCCCATGTCATAGTGCCACCCCCAAGTCACAGTGAGAGCCCAATTTCAGTGCCACCCTAATGTCACAGTGCCACAATAATGTCACAGTGCCACACCAATGTCACAGTGCCATCCCCATGTCACAGTGCACCATATGTCACCATGCCGTCCCATGTGACACACTGCTGTCCCAATGTCAGAGTGCCACCACCATGCCATAGTGCCGCCCCCATGTCACAGTGCCACCCACATGTCACAATGCAGTCCTAATGTCACAATGCCACCACCGTGTCACAATGCCACCACCATGTCACAGTGCTGTACCAGTGTCACAGTCCCATCCACATGTCACAGTGCCACTCCCAAGTCACAGTGCCACCTCCATGTCACAGTGCCATCCACATGTCACAGCACCATGCCAATGTCACAGTGCAGTCCCCATGTAAGAGTGCCACCCCATTGTCACAGTGGCGCCCCCATGGCACACTGTCATCCCCATGTCACAGTGCCACTCCCAAGTCACAGTGCCATCCCCATGTCACAATGCAGGCCTCATGGCACACTGCCACCGCCATGTCACAGTGCCATCCCCATGTCACAATACAATCCCCATGTCACAGTGCCACCCCCATGCCACAGTGCCACTCCTTGTCACCGTTGTATTTTCATGTCACAATGCCACCTCAATGTCACAGAGCCATCCCCATTTCACAGTGTCACACTAAAGTCATGGTGCCGTCTCCATCTCACCGTGCCGCCCCATGGCACAGTGCCACGCCCAAGTCACAGTGCCACCCCCATTTCATAGTGACACCACCATGTCACAGTGCAGTCCACATGTCATAGTGCCACCACAATGTCTCAGTGCCACCCCGATGTCATAGTGACACCCCCATGTCCCAGTGACGCTCCCATGTCACAGTGCCACCAGAATGTCACAGTGCCACATCCAGGTCACAGTAACGCCCCCATGTAACAGTGCTGTCCCCATGTCACAGCACCACCCCCATGTCACACTGCTGACCCCATGTCACAGTGCAACTACAATGACCCAGTGCCGTTCCCATGTCACAGTGCCACCCCATGTCACAGTGCCGTCCCCATGTCACAGTGCCACGCCATGTAACAGTGCCATCACATGTCACAGTGCCACATCCATGTCCCAGTGCCGTCCCCATGTCACAGTGCCACCCCCATGTCACAATGCTGTCCCCATGTCACAATGCCACGCCATGTCACAGTGCCATCCCATGTCATCGTGCAACACCACGTCACAGTGCCACATCCATGTCACAGTGCCACCCCAATGTCACAATGCAGCCCTCATGTCACAGTTCTGTCCTCATGTCACAGTGCCATCCCCATGTCATTGTATCGTCCCCATGTCACAGTGCAACCCCACTGTCACAATGTCACCCCCATGTAACTGTGCCACCACAATGTCACAGTGCCACCCCCATGTCACAGTGCCACGCCCATGTCACAGTGCAGGCCCCTTATCAATATGCCACCCCCATGTCACAGTGCCACGCCCATGTCACACTGCTGTCCCTATGTTACTGTGCTACCCCATTTCACAGTGCCACCAGAATGTCACAGTGTCACTGCCATGTCACAGTGCCACATCCAGGTCACAGTAACGCCCCCATGTAACTGTGCCATCCCCATGTCACAGCACCACCCCCATGTCACACTGCAGTCCCCATGTCACAGTAATGCCCCCACGTCACAGCACCACCCCCATGTCGCAATGCCGTCCCCATGTCACAGTGCCACCCACATGTCACAGTGCCAACCACATATCATAATGCCACCGCCATGTCACACTGCCGTCCCCATGTCACAGTGCAACTCTAATGACCCAGTGCTGTCCCATTGTCACAATGCCACTCCCATGTCACAGTGCCGCCCCCATGTCACAGTGCTACCCCAGTGCGATAGCACTGTACCCATGTCACAGTGCCACCAGAATGTCACTGTGCCACTGCCATGTTACAGTGACACCCCCACGTCACAGTACCACTCCCATGTCCAACTGCTGTCCCCATGTCACAGTGCCACGCCCATGTCACAGTGCCAGCCCTATGTCACCCTGCCATCCCCATGTCACAGTGCAACTATAATGACCCAGTGCCGTCCCCATGTCACAGTGCCATGCCATGTAACAGCGCCATCCCATGTCACAGTGCCACATCCATGTCCCAGTGCCATCCCTATGTCACAGTTCGACCACAATGTCACAGTGCCACCGCCATGTCACAGTGCCGTCATCATATAACAGTGCCACCCCCAAGACACGCTGCCCTCCCCATGTCACAGTGCCGTCCCCATGTCATGGTGCAACTCTAATGACCCCATGCCTCCCCCATTTCACAGCGCTGCCACCATGTCACAGTGCCACCCCAATGTCACAGCGCCAAACCAACGTGTCATAATGCCACCGCCATGTCTCAGTGCTAAAACCATGTCACAGTGCCACCCACACGTCACAGTGCCATCTCTATGTCACAGTACCGTCTCCATGTCACAGTGCCACCCCACTGTCACAGTAATGTCCACATGTCACAGTGCCACCCACATGTCACAATGCCACCCACATGTCACAATGCTGCCCCCGTGTCATAGTGCTACACCCGTTACACTGCTGTCCCCATGTCACAGTGCCGCCCCAATGTCACAGTGCCACCGCCATGTCACAATGCAGCCCCCATGTCACAGTACCATACCCATGTCACATTTCGACCAGATGGCACAGTGCCACTCCCAAGTTACAGTGCCACCCCCAGGTCACAGTACCGCCCGCATGTCACATGCCACCCCCAGGTGTCACAGTGCCATTCCCATGTCACAGTGCAGACCCATGTCACAGTGCCAAGCCAATGTCACAATGCCACTGCCTTTCACGGTGCAACACCCATGTCACAGTGCTGTACCCAAGTCACAGTGCCATACCCATGTCACAGTGCCACGCCATGTCACTGTGCCGTCCCCATGTCATAGTGTCACCCCCATGTCACAGAACTGTCCCCATGTCAAAGTGCCATCCTTGTGAAACCGTGCCACCCCAATGTCACAGTGCCACCCTAATGTCACAGTGCCACACCCATGTCACAGTGCCACACCCATGTCACACTGCCGTCCCCATGACACAGTGGCACCCCCATGTCACAATGCCACCGCCATGTCACAGTGCTGTTCCCATGTCACAGTGCCATCTCCATGTCACAGTGCCAATCCAATGTCACAGTGCCGCACCCATGTCACAGTGCCATCCACATGTCACAAAACCACTGCCATGTCACAGTGGCACCCACGGGTCACACTGCCATCCCCATGTCACAGTACCGCCCCCATGACACCATGCCACCCCACTGTCACAGTGACGTCCACATGCCACAGTGCCACCCCCATGTCACAGTGCCACCAGAATGTCACACTGCCCTCCCCATGTCACAGTGCCACCCCCATGCCAAAGTGCCATCCCAATTTCACAGTGCCACCCACATGTCACAATGCCAGCACCATGTCACAGCACCGTACCCATGTCACAGTGCCACCAGAAAGTCACTGTGCCACCGACATGTTACAGTGACACCCCCACGTCACAGTACCACTCCCATGTCCCAGTGCCGTCCCCTTGTCACAGTGCTGCCCCCATGTCACAAGGCTGTCCCCATGTCACAGTGCCGACCCCATATCTCAGTGTCACCCCCATGTCACATTTCTGCTCCCATTTCACAGTGCCACTTCCATGTCACAGTGTCGCCCCAATGTCACAATGCCGCCCGCATGTCACAGTGCCACTCCTTGTCAGTGAGCCATTTTCATGTCACAGTGCCACCCCAACGTCACAGAGCCATCCCCATTTCACAGTGTCACACTAAAGTCACCATGCCACTCCCATGTCTCAGTGCCACTCCCATGTCACCGTGCCACCCATATGTCACCATGCCACCCACATGTCACCGTGATGCCCCCATGGCACAGTGCCTAGTCCATGTCACAGTGCCACACTCATGTCACAGTGCCGTCCCCATGTAAGAGTGCTACTCCATGTCATTGTGCCGTCCCCATGTCAAGGTGCCGGCCCTGTGTCACAATGCCACCCCAGTGTCACAGTGCCACCCACATGTCACAATGCAGCCCCCATGTCACAGTTCTGTCCTCATATCAAAGTGCCACCCCCATGTCACAGAACCGTCCCCACTTCACAGTGCAACCCCACTGTCACAGTGACATCCACATGTCACAGAGCCACCCTTATGTCACTGTGCCACCACAATGTCACAATGCCACACCCATATCACAGTGCCGTCCCCATGTCACAGTGCCATCCCCATGTCACACTACCAACCCAATGTGACAATGCAACCGCCAGGTCACAGTGCCACACCCATGTCACAGTGCAACTCGTGCAATAACGTGTCACAGTGCCACCCCATGTCACAGTGCCACAGTAAAGTCACCGTTTCGCCCACATGTCACCGTGCCACCCTCATGTCACACTGCTGTCCCCATGACACAGTGCCGTCCCCATGTCACAGTACTGACCCCATGTCACAGTGCCACCACAATGTCACAGTTCAGTACCCATGTCACAGTGCCGTCCCCATTACACAGTGCCGTTCCTATGAAACAGCGCCACCCCATGTCACAGTGCCATCCACATGTCACAGTGCTGTCCTAATGTCACAATGCCACCGCCATGTGCCAATGCCACCGCCATGTCACACTGACCTCCCCATGTCACAGTGCCATCCCCATGTCACAGTGCCACGCCCATATCATAATGCCACCACCATGTCACAGTGCCACCCCTCTGTCACAGTGTCATCCCCATGTCACAGTGAAACCACAATGTCCCAGTGCCGTCCCCATGGCACTGTGCAACCACAATGTCACAGTGCCACGCCCATATCATAATGCCACCACCATGTCACAGTGCCACACCTCTGTCACAATGCCACCACCATGTCACAGTGCCACCCCTCTGTCACAGTGTCATCCCCATGTCACAGTGCCACCGCCGTATCAAAGTGACGCTGCCATATGATAGTCCCGTCCACATGTCACAGTGCCGCCCCCGTGACACACTGCCGTCCCCATGTCAGAGTGCCACCACCATGTCACAGTGCCGACCCCATGTCACAAATACACTGCCACATAATAGTGACGCTCGCCTGTCACAGATCCAACCCCATGTCACAGTGCCACACTGAAGTCACAGTGCCACACCCATGTCACGGTACCATTCCCATGTCACAGCGCCACCCCCTTTCACAGTGACATCCACATGTCACAGTGGCACCACCATGTCACAGTGCCAACACCAGGTCAGAGTACCGTCCCCATATCCCAGTGCCACACCCATGTCACAGTGCCACACCCATGTCACACTACCAAACCAATGTGACAATGCCACCGCCAGGTCACAGTGCCACACACATGTCACAGAGCCACCTCCATCTCACAGTGCCACCCCATTGTCACAGTGCAGGCCCCTTGTCAATATGCCATCCCCATGTCACACTGTCACCCCCATGCCAAACTGCCACCCCAATGTCACACTGCTGTCCCTATGTCACAGCGCCGTCCCCATGTCACAATGCCACACCCATGTCACAGTGGCCTCCCCATGTCACAGTGCAGTCCCCATGTCCCAGTGTCGCTCCCATGTCACAGTGCCACCCCTATGTCATAGTGCCGCTCACATGTCACCGTGCCACCCCCATGTCACAGTGCCACCAACACGTTACAATGCCAAACCAATGTCACAATGCTGCCCCCACGTCACAGTGAAGCCGCCATGTCAAAGTGTCACCCCCATGTCACAGTGCCGTCCCCATGTTACCCTGAAGCCCCATGTCACAATGCCACCCTCATGTCACACAGCCATCCCCATGTCACAGAGCCATCCCCATTTCACAGTGTCACACTAAAGTCACGGTGCAGCCTCCATGTCACAGTGCCACCCACATGTTAGATTGCCGCATCCACATCACAGTGCCGTCCCCATGTCACAGTGCCGTCCCCATGTCACAGTGATGCCACCATGTCACAGTGATGCCACCATGTCACAGTGCCAAGCCGAAGTCACAGTGCCACCCCCATGTCACAGTGCAGTCCCCCTGTCATAGTGCCACCACAATGTCACAGTGCCACTCCTATTTCACACTGCTACCCCCATTTCATAGTGACACCTCCATGTCACAATGTTGCCCACAGGTCATACTGCTGTACCAATGTCACAGTGCTGCCCCCATGTCACAGTGCCGCCTCCATGTCACAGTGCCGTCCTCATGGCACAGTGCCACCGCCATGACACAGTGCCAACCCAATTTCACACTGTCATCCCCATGTCACAGTGCCACTGCTTGTCACTGTTCTATTTTCCTGTCACAATGCCACCTCAATGTCACAGAGCCATCCCCATTTCACAGTGTCACACTAAACTCATGGTGCCGTCTCCATCTCACCGTGCCGCCCCATGTCACAGTGCCGTCCCCATGTCACAACGCAGTCCTCATGGCATAGTGCCACCGCCATGACACAGTGCCATTCCATGTCACAGTGCCACTCCCATGTCACAGTGCCATCCCATGTCACAGTGCCATCCCATGTCACAGTGCCAACCCACTGTCAGGGTGACGTCCACATATCACAGTGCCATCCCCATGTAACAGTGCCGCACCCATGTCACAGTGCCACCACAATGTCACAGTACAGTCCCATGTCACAGTGCCCTGCCCATGTCACACTGCCACCACCATGTCACAGTGCCGTCCCAATGTCACTGTGACACCCACATGTCACAGTGCCTTCTCCATGTAACAGTGCCGTCCCAATGTCATAGTGCCATCCACATGTCACAGTGCCTTCTCCATGTCACAGTGCCACTACCACGTCACAGAGCCATCCCCATGTCACAGTGCCACCACCATGTCACAATGCAGCCCCAATGTCACAGTGCTGCTCCCATGTCACACTGCCATCCCCATGTCACACTGTCATCCCCGTGTCAGTGCCGCCCCCATGTCACTGTGCCATTCCCATGTCACACTAGCAACCCACTGTTACAATGCCGCTGCCAGGTCTCAGTGCCACACCCATGTCACAGAGCCACCCCCAGCTCAGAGTGCCGCCCCATTGTCACAGAGTAGGCCCCTTGTCAATATGCCACCCCCATGTCAAAGTGCCACCCCGATGTCACACTGCTATCCCTATTTCACAGTGCCATCCCCATGTCACAGTGCCACCACAATGTCACAGTGCCGTCCCCATGTCACTGTGCTGTCCCCATGTCACAGTGCCACGCCCATGTCACAGTGCCGCCTCTATGTCACAGTGCCACCGTGTCACAGTGATGTGCCCATGTCACAGTGGAATTCTAATGACGCAGTGCCGTCCCCATGTCACAGTGCTGCCCCAGGCCACAGTGCCATTTCCATATCACAATGCCACCGCCAGGTCACAGTGCCACACCTATGTCATAGTGCCACACCCATCTCACAGTGCCGCCCCATTGTCACAGTGCAGGCCCCTTGTCAATATGCCACCCTCATGTCACACTGCCACCTCCTTGTCAAAGTGCCACCCCGATTTAACACTGCTGTCCCTATGTTACACTGCTGAACCCATGTCACACTGCTGCCCACAGGTCACATTGCTGTCCCCATGCCACAGTAAAGCCCCCATGACACAGTGCCACCCCCATGTCACAGTGCCACTGCCAAATCACAACGCAGTCCTCATGACACAGTGCCACCGCCATGACACAGTGCCATCCCATGTCACAGTGCCACCACAATGTCTCACAGTGCCACTCCCATGTCACAGTGCCATCTCATGTCACAGTGCCACCACAATGTCACAGTGCCACTCCTTTTCATTGTGCTATGTTCAAGTCACAGTGCCGTCTCCATGTCACAGTGCCAACCCCATGTCACAGTGCCACCAGAATGTCACTGTGCCACCACCATATTACAGTGACACCCCCACGTCACAGTACCATCCCCATGTCACAATGCTGTCCTCATGTCACAGCGCCACTCCCATGTCCCAGTGCCAACCTCATGTCAAGGTGCCGGCCCCATGTCACAGTGCCACGCCCATGTCACAGTGCAGTCCCCATGTCACAGCGCCGATGACATGTCACAGTGCCACCCCCAAGTCACAATGCAGTCCTCATGGCACAGTGCCACTGCCATGTCACAATGTCGCTCTAATGTCCCAGTGCAGTCCCAATGTCATAATAAAGTCCCATGTCACAGAGCCACCACCATGTCACAGAGCCGTCCCCATTTCACAGTGTCACACTAAAGTCACGGTGCAGCCTCCATGTCACAGTGCCGCCCCCATGTCACAGTGCTGTCCACATGTCACAGTACCGCCCCTATGACAAAGTGCCACCCCAATGTCACAGTGCCACCCCAATGTCACAATGCAGCCCCCATGTCACAGTTCTGTCCTCATATCAAAGTGCCATCCCCATGTCACAGTACCATCCCCATGTCACAGTGCAACCCCACTGTCACAGTGACATCCACATGTCACAGAGCCACCCTCATGTCACTGTGCCATCACAATGTCACAATGTCACACCCATATCAGAGTGCTGTCTCCACGTCACAGTGCCGTCCCCATGTCACAGTGCTGCCCTCATGTCACAGTGCAGTCCCCATGTCATAGTGCCACCATAATGTCACAGTGCCACTCCTATTTCACACTGCTACCCCCATTTCATAGTGACACCTCCATATCACAATGTTGCCCACATGTCACAGTTCTGTACCAATGTCAAAGTGCCACCCACATGTCACCCCATGTCACAGTGCCGCCACCATGTCACAGTGCCGCCCCATGTCACAGTGCCTTCCCCATGTCACAATGCAGTCCCCATGTCACAATGCCGCCCCGTGACACAATGCCGTCCCCATGTCAGAGTGCCACCACCATGTCACAATGCAACCACAATGTCACAGTGCCATCCCAATGTCAATGTGGCGTCCCCATGGCACAGTGCCTTCCCATATCACAGTGCCGCCCCAGTGTCACAGTGCTGTCCACATGTAACAGTACCGTCCCCCTGTCACAGTGCCACCACAATGTCACAGTGCCGTCCCCATGTAAGAGCGCCACTCCATGTCATTGTGCCGACCCCATGTCAAAATGCCACCCCCATGTCACAGTGGCACCCACATGTCACAGTGCCGTCCTTATGTCACAATGCCACCGCCATGTCACACTGACATCCCCATGTCACAGTGCCACCCCATATCACAATGTCACCACCATGTCACCGTGCCGCCCCTATGTCACAGTGCCGCCCCCATGTCACAGAGTCACCCCCATGTCACAGTGCCGTCCCCATGTCACAGTGCCGCTCCCGTGTCACAGAGCCGCCCTACGTCATAATGCCACCCCCATTTCAATGTACCTTCCCCGTGCCACAATGGCAGCCATGTCACCGTGACATGTCAATGTCACAGTGCCATCCCCATGTCACTGTGTCACCCCATGTCACAGTGCCACCCCAAATGTCTCAGTGTGAAGTGCTAAGGTTTGGACTACCAGCCCAAACCAGAGTTGACCTATAGATGAATCCTGTACATTTTATACCCAATAACAATTGCGCTAGTAGGTGTTGAACTCAGTTATAACAACGCACTTATGCTGATGTAAAAAGTGATAAAGCATGGAAGTACTGAAGCCTGAACAACAGGCCCCAAGCCGAAGCTGCTTAGTGTGTAGTCATGAACACAGTATCTAAACTCGCTAGTGAGAGACGCAGCTTAGACAGAATATAGTCAGCAGTGAGGGGAGAATGTTTCCCATTTTCCTTTCTCAGCCTTCTGCAAGGCTGAGAACCCAGGTATCTGGCCTTGTAAAAACTCCCTTGGTTTCCCCCCCTGAGCCCTGGCCAGGCTTTGGGTGGAATCCAACAGGAGGATGAAACCAGAAATTTCCCGCTCAGAACAGAGGTGCCAGCTGTTGTGGCCTGTCGATCTCTGGTATCTAAGGCCGGGCCCGTTTGCAGCGACTCTGGCAGCCTCAGCTACGGGTGGAGGCACCGCGTAGGATTTCCCCCTTGCCGGGACAGGCTCTGCCAACCCTCGCTGTGACCGGGGCTGCCCAGCCACTGCGGGGCTGGGGGATGGGAACGTGTGCGAGGGGTGATGTGTTTTTCTTAATCTCCGTTCTCTCTCTCCTGTAGTAATGATTTAATGCATTACCCTGTTTTTTGCTGTTTGCTGCTTTAAGTGCACTATTCTGCTTTTTCTCACTGCGTGTTTTCTGTATTACACTGTTACATTGGTTATCGCCAGTAAAATACGCCTGCTCTTTTCACTCTGGTGTCTGGGTTGAATTGGTATCCGTAATCAGCAGAACAATGCCCAAGTGGAAACCAGCAAGGAGTGGTGTCTCTGCAGGGTCCACACTGGGACCGATGCAGTTTCATATCGATGGAATGGATAGTGGCGTCGAGTGCGCCCTCAGCCAGGTGGCAGGTGACACCTGCTACCACGGGACTGTTTTTTTAGCCCATTTACATTTACCCATCGCTTTGAAGCTCCCCAAGGGTCGGCTGGTGGTTCTTGCTCTGTGTAGGCACCATTTTCGGTGATACACTGTTTTAAACGGGTAAAGCACAGCAGAACACACTATTTACAACCTGCTGAGAATCATTCCCCAGGCACAGCAGGAACAAGGGCAAAGCTTGTCTATTTACAATGTGTTTGACTTACAGCACTGTTAAACATTCACCACCACCAGACATTTCACTAGACTGAAGGCTGACAGCAGTGTACCCGGACAGACCTTTCTGGATGCTCCTGGGTAGAAATCCTAAAGACTTTCTTTGGGCTTCCATCCTTAAAGAGCTACAAAAAGCTTTTTAAATGAAGTAGAACAAATAAAAAAATCAAACAAAAAACAACAGGTAAATCCCTGAGACACTAGTGAGGAACAAAAAGTCTCCCATTAAGTCCGCTACCCTTCACAAAACAGACAGAAGAGATTCTTGCAAAGAAACCACGGATGGAAGATAACCCTGATAACTGCAGCACAAGTGACCAACGTGGAAACGGCAGCACCGACCCTTCTCCTGCTCTTCCTATGAGCTCCTCACCAGTTACATGAAGCGGCAAAACCAAGGATGACTGAACAGATCTGGGCAGAAGTTTGCCCCCCAATTCAAAACGATCAAGAAGTCTATTTGAAATATGGATTCACATCCACTGTCATGGGTGATGAACCTCGCCCTAAGCACATGGTTGTGCTTTGACACAGGAGTTAAGGACAGCCTGAAGTCACTGCCACAAGCAGACATTCAAAACCAAAGCATACAGAAAACACAAACAAACCTCTACCATTTTTTCAGCCATGCCTCAAGTCCCACAACACTCAACACAGGACCCTTGTCCTCCTGTGTGGCTGGTGTCTTCCCATGGCTCTTCCCCAAGGCAGGAGAAATGACCATCTATTTGGAAGTCTGCACAAATTCAGAAGTACACTCAGCTCTCCGACAGTCATTACCTGTGGGCCAGAAGTCCTCCCGCAGCCCAGAAGCGACCATTCATCATCTGGCAGTCATTCTGCATGAACCTATCTAAAACAGTCCAATGCTCACCAGAAAGGAGTTGGACCACAGCAGAAGTGACACTGGCCACCAACCTGGACAGGTGTATTAGACCAGAAATGGTGGTTACAAGACAAAAAATGCAAAATAAACCACCAGAAGAGAAAAAAACCCAAAACAAAACAACTAGAAGACACACCATGCACAAACCAGAGGCCCCTATCCAAACCCTAAAAAGAAAATAATCTACAATAGGACTCTCCAAAAACCACCCAGAACATAAGCTAAGGCAAGAGACCCCCAAACAACCGAGGAATCCAGGACCAAAAAGCCTAGATTTTGTCCCTAAAAATAACACAATTTAATGCTATCCCACCTACACTCTGGCATCCCATAACGCTAATACCCCATAACCCTAGCTCTCTATAAGCCTACAACCCCATAACCCTCTGTGTTGGATTAGGCCCGCCCTGCTGGGACCGGAGACCACGTGGCCATTGTCCCTCCCCCACCCTCGGACACAAGTAGGGCACAAACCCCAGGTTAAAAGAAGAAGAAATTTAATACAACGGTGTAATAAGCAATCTGAACAACAACAGTAGCAGTGATAACAACAATAAACAGTAATAACAGAAAACAAAAGATATACAGAGAAATACCGCAAGGATATAGCTTTTCTGCGACCAAAGCCACAAAGGAAAAAGTTCCCGAGCTGCCGCGTGGACCTGAGGTCAGCATGGTATGAATAACCCGGCTGGAGATCCCTTCCCCCTCTTTGCTGGGGAAACTTAACCCTATCCTACCTGAACCAGGACACCCTAGCACCCAGTAACACTAGCTCTCCCTAAAACTGGTGTGCGATAACCCTGGAAAACCGTTATGCCGGCACTGTACAACCCCAGCACCCAACTACCGCGAAGTCCCCACAATAAAGGCAATCAGCAGCTGCTGTCCCTGAGCAGCCAAGAAGCCCTCTTTTCACTGGGTGGGGATACCTGCCCCAGGCGTCACCACTGGTGGTGGCCAGTCGGGTGTCACCACTGGGGTCTGACAGCTTCTGGCCAGCAGACCCGCTGCCGGTGTTCCTGCTCACCCAGCCGGGACGCTGCTATTGAGCCTGTTTGTCTCATGACACGGCTCACCCGTGATACGTGAGCGCACAAGGCAAAGACAACCACCCTTTGCGGGGGAACGTGACCAGCGCAGCATGTACCCTCACGGCTACAGAGCTCAGTGGGCAACAGCTTTCATCTACAAGTGTGCAAGATTCACAGTACTTGCACATTTCCGCATCAGGAGAAAACCTTCTGGGCCAAAAAGCTTTTTGCTGAAGCAAAGGGTGGAAAAAAGACACTTCTTATAATAGCCGATATCCTGATAGAGACACAACTTTTGTTTTCAGAAAGAAGTTTCATTCTGCACCCAGGCAAAAGTCAGCTGAAACTGGTACCTGCTGGCCTTCTGTCTGTTGTTCCTCCGATTGAAAAATGGCAATGATGAACAAGGCAGCCTGCTGAGTTCCTAACCAGACCAATCCTAACAAAGTAAGGCAGCCCCAAATAGGGAGATAGCTGTAAACTTCACTCACCCTAAAAGCTGTGGAGAAAGTCACAAACCATCTCCCATTCTGCAAGTCAAATTCTTTACTATTTTCTCACTACTGCTGATTTAACTGTAAATTGCTTCAAAATAACACTTAAAATTCTTAACTTTTTATACCAGTAAGTTCTTGGTGCCATAAGAGAAACATTGTACTGAGAAGGCACCAGAAACATACAGCAATGTTTACATATATACATTTTGCCTTCCCTTAGATGAGGTTATTTTGTAATTTGAAACCTTAGTGGAAAGATTTTTGCTTTTATCCTGATCAGACGTTTAAGTGCCAGCCCCCTGCTACAGCTGCAGCAGAAGTAGTCAAGCAGTTTCAGCACCAAATTAAACTTTCACTTTCCAATTAGCTTTTATTTTTTCCCTTCCTCTTAATTTTTATATTTAAACAAACAGTTGAAGTATTTGCTTACTTGGGGAAAAACAGTGCTATCCTTCCCCCGTTACGATAAGATACTGATCTGAAGGGCAGGAGGCTGAGACCCCCAAGAAGATATTTAGAAGAGTGGGAAGAATTTGAGAGTCATAAGTTGGATGTTCTTTGGCTGGTCAAAACTGAGGAGGGGGAAGAAGACCTACAGGGAGCTCAAGGGAAGCACAAGAGAGCATCTGGGAGCCAACTGTGTGACGGGGGCATAAGGCAGCTGCACTGCCGTGTGTCAGGCACAGTGTTTTCAAGAACTGTAGAGGAGAGTTAACGCCCCTGACAAGAGCGCAGCTTGTCTGACGTGGTGGCCCTGCGGGTCCTTCACGTCCCAGAAAGATGAACTGTCCCTGGGAGAACTGGCGAGGAGAGCTGCGGGGATCGCTGGGACGTGGGAGGTGGTCATGCGTGATGACGTCAGGAGTGCGGGATTGGCTCGGGCCAGGAAAGCAAGTGGGAGAAGAGTGGGGTGACTCCTGTAAATGCAGAAGAGGGAAATAACACTGAGGGAGAAGAGTTACTAAGCTAGAAGGGTGTGAGCACCAGAAAAAATGTGTACTGCCTGGCCCTGAGTAACTTTAAGCTGCAAACTGGAAGAAAACTCTTTAATGCTTAGAAGATTTAGGTTCTGCAACAGCCTTCCAAGGGAAATAAAGAAAGGGGGAAGCAACCAGCCAACCCCTTATGGCTCACTATGGAGCTCAGTAATCTTTTGATGGGACTGGAGATCTCTTCCAATCTGCAGGCACTGCCTTTCAAGATACGTGTTCCCTCTTCACTTTTTTGTTTTTTGAAACACCGAACCATTGCTGATCAAGTGTTTTGGTGGGAAAAGGTGATATGCTGACAGGATTGTTTCACTTGTGAATGGCGCTTAGGTACCAGTTCAGATAATGTGGTTTCATATAGCAAGAATTATACTTGTAAACAGTTAACAAGTATGGGAAGGACTTTACCATGTTTGAACTCTTCTACCATTACCGCTCGTGTTGATGCAGATCCCTTGTGTGTAGAGTTCTGCTGTGGAGAGCCTGGGGCGAGGATCCACATTACACGGGATCGGTCTGAGGGGTTCACCTGGGATGTTAAAACAATGGTGCTTAGCATCAACTTAGGTTGGAAAAGAGTTTAAAGGCTTCTGAATTCAATGTTTACAAGCCCTAGGGTCCTATAGTGGTAAACTAAGATTGCTGTCTTTTGGTTGTTTCAGCAATACAGGATTTGGCCATTCCCTATGTTAGAAAAGCCAGCAACTGTCCATCTAAAACTCTGCCATGTAATTCAGGGTAGGACTGAATGTTGTCAGCGGAAATCTTATATGAAGAACTACCTCTAGAACTGTTACTTCTTTCTGAAAATTAAAATAAACAATAGCTCTTATCATTTGGGGAAAAAAAAAAAACAAAAAAAAAAAAAAAAAAAAACAAACCAAGAACTTGTTCACAAGAGCAGAAGCCAAAGCATTTGGATAGAGCAGACATGTTCTTGCTACCAGCATGGTCCAGGAAACCCCACCAAGAAATCCCAGCAGGTTGGAGTAAATGCCATGTCCTAGAGCGGATACACTGCCGTTAGCCTGCAGTCTTTCCATACCCAAGGATATTCCTTCAAATCTGCAGCACCAACTTCACAATCTATAGAATACTCAGTACACTTCAGCCTCAAAGTCAGTTGTTACTGCAGTGCAACGAAGCCAAAACTGTTGGTCCTTAACAGTGATGAGAAAAAGAATCCTTACCACACCACTTCCCAAAACACTGCTACTCTGAAATTTGCCTACACTGCTACAGCTACGGCTTCACTCCAACTTCCCTTAAGAAAAAAAATTCCACCATGCTTCTAGCACTTGCTCTAGCCACATGCGCAAACAGTACTTTCTTATTCCTTATGGATCAAGCTTTTATACTTAACTTGGCTTTTGTATCACCTGACGTCAGGTTCCTGATAAGCAATAAAGCACCTTGTGTTGTAGGCACTCCCCTCTTCTCCCCATTCTACCCCCATTAAAAACCACACCCACTCTACTCCGTGGACAGACTTTGAATCTAAACTAAAACCCAGGTTTTTGTTTGAAAACTGTCACTGAAATGGCTATCCAAAGCTGAAGTACTTCAAACGGTCTTATTTTTTCAGTGTGAGGTGCCTCTGAGAAGCTTAAAGATTATGAACAATCACCTTACTCACCTTTTGCCCGCTGTTTAATTGCACGGAGCACGAGCCAGAAGTTCTCTTCACTTGGCACTAGATGTATCATTTCATTGGAACCTCTAAGAAAAAAGTTAAGTACAGAAGTTCCTAGTAACAGGTACAGATCTGTTTGATGCTATGCTGGATCAGTAGCTTACAATTTATCATTCAAATCTATGAAATCAAGTTTGGATCACTCACTTTGTAGTATGTTAAAAATTACATATTACACCTCTCATTCAGTATCCCTTCAGGTAACTGGTGCCCTCCACAGCTTTGTCATTATTTATAGACTCTCCCCAACCATTTTTAATAAGGCCTTTCTAGAGGATTCTGAAAGCCAGGTTTCTTTCAACAGCCAGGAACAATTAAACCAGTCACTGTTAAATAGTGAACAAGTTAGGCTTCAGGTAGTTTAAATATCTTTTGGGGTTTTTTTAATGAAGTATCACACATTCTTCTCTATCAAGTGCTCTACCTATTCATCTGAAGCAGTTTCTGTGGCAAGCTGGAACAATGCTGATCAAGGAAACATGAAATACAGGTCTATCTCAACAGACAACTCCTTGAAACATCTAAATGTAAGACCACTCACCACCTCCTCAGATCTCAAGTACACAGGAATGTGTACTTGATGTGGAATGTGCATTCTAGACCAATTTCAGTAACACTTTCTTTTTAAAGACGTGTAAATACGTTCACCATTTAAGGTCCGTACACATCTCATATCCAGGCTTCTCAGATGCCAGTCATCTCCGAGATCAAGATTAATCAGAAACAGTTTGCACAGACAGTCTTGCAAGCACCAGATCAATCTTAAGAGGAAAAAAAGTGTCAACCGTGAGTTAGAATGCTGCACTCTTTGTGAACAGCACGCTAGTGGGGAACAGTTAGTCAAGTCTAAAAAAGAATGGTTAACATTTGTATTTAGAACTATACGACTATAGATACATCTCCCAAGAGATTTATTCGCCAAAAAATCTCAAGAAAATTGCTAGAAGTCCCATATTTTATTTACAAAACCTTCATTGTATCCCCCCTTTCTTTTTAAGCTAGGTAAAAGAAGGGATTTTTTAAATTGAAGATTACTCTAAACTTAGAATTTCCATTAAAAGGGAACTTAAAATTAATCACAGAATAAAGACGAAAGTTCAATCACCTCAGCTGTACTTCAGCAAAGGAGAGAGCATTTTCTCTATGCAGCAAGCCCTTTTGATCCTGAAGCATCTGCTTCTTGAGGCAAGAAAGTTATTCTGTGAATGTCTGCACCAGACAAAGGCCAGAAGAAGGGCACAGAATAAGCGTCTTCATGAGAGTGATACCAAGCAGTAACTTGCTTAGGTACTACAACACGCAGGTCTCCATTCACTGTACAAGATGTGTTCAAGAAACAAGGATTCCTGCAGCTGACAAACCCAGGCAGGAGTCAAATGAGTATTTTACTTTTTAGTTTCCAGATTGCTTGTCTCACGGCCACTTCATTTTTGATTTGCAGCAAAGCATTTAGTCTGCTGACATGATTCACACAGTGAACTACACCACACTCATCCCTCTGTAGAAATCCAGCTTGTCAGAGCTGGGAGGAGTTAGCAAGGACACTGCCTTTGCTCCCACTCTGCACAGTCCTTGTGAGGTAGGTGCTGTCCAAGCAAGCTACCCTGCTCTACATCGCAGGTTTAGAAAGGGGTGTCCCGGATGGTCCCACGCCTGCCAGGCTTCCTGGGGGCTTATTTTCCTATAAGCTCCCATTTTACTGCAGCGTCTTCTCCTGGGACAGGCTGTGGTCAGGCCATTCAATTACGGTTTCCTAAGTACACTCTAAGGTACAAATAACCTTGTGAAATAGCATGGTCACAGCTCCCTGGAGAAGTTATCCTATTCCAAAGGAAGAAAAGAAATATTTCGCACTTAAAGAAAAAAAGCAAAACACTTACCTCAACACCATCAAACTTGACAACTGGTACATATGCATCTTCAACTGGCTGTAAAGGAACAAATAACTGTGTAAGAAAACATTTTTTGCTACTTTCATGTTCTTCCTAAACTGTGATAAACTACAGAATTTACACTGCTAAACTACTCAGTATCAACACTGAGCTGCTTCTGAACCAAAAAAAATGTTAGTAAGCTGCAAGCAGTATGGCCAGTCTAATACTGACTTTAAAAAGTGACTTAGCCAAGAGACTCAGAGGCTGATCCTGTGCTGTAATGAACCAGCAGTGCACAGTGAGCCACCAGTGCCAGTGCTGGTAAGGTACTTCCCTTGGCAGTGAGGGAGAAAAGAGATTGCTGTAGCTATCTTACTGCTGGTTAACATCCAGAGAAATCTAAAAAGTTCTGTCCACATTTGACAGCATGCCCTAGCCTTCCTTATTTTGATTTTCTACTGTGCCTGAGGTGCTGTCAGGTACCTTATGGGACAGTTTTCAGTGCTGCAGACCCTTGTCAGAACTGTGCCGCAGCCCGCTGAGAGCCTGTTCTCAGGTGACAAGTCACTTCAGCAAAGGCTCATTTGCTGTGCACAGGAAGTCTTTCAAAGTGCCAGCACGAGGAAGGCCAGGCTAAGAGAAACACTTCTCAGGAGTTCAGTTTCACACACAAGGTGTGCAACAGATGCACCTGAGGGTGATTTTACAAAGCAGTTTGTACGTTCACAGCGCAGCCCCTACTCACTCCTTGTCAAGCTGACAGCGTGCGGCCCTTCCGCAACGTCTTGGGCTGAGCGGCCAGAGGAACGTGACCAGGGGAGAAGGAATTAGAGGTTCTAAAGAACATCCAGAGGGGACACCATGGCAAAGGCGCTGACAGAAGCCCTTCCACATCACCTTCAGCTTCCTTAGTTTTCAGGCTGCCCCTTCCTCTTCCTGCCCCTTACTAGACCTAAGATTAAAGCAAGGCTCCTAGGGACAACCTTGCTTTCTGATACAGTTGACCCATTCTCAAACCATGGGCAGGGAAGAAGTGTACCACAAAGATCCTTATGTGACGTACAGTCACTGGGGAAAGGAACCAAAAGCTTGACTTCTCACGCTGCAGGAAACACTATTTTAGAAGGTGCTCAGAAACAACGGCTTCTAAATTTTGGCTTGTAAGACATCCACTACCAATATGAGGCTTTAACATGAATATTCTTTTTGCAGAAGTTGCACAATTGTCAATGAGAGAGCTCAGTCGCTCTTAAGATTTTTTTTATTTCCTCCTGATGTTTTAGTTTTTCAAAGAATAACTAAAAAGAATCTGATCTTTCTACATGCCTAGGAGCAACAGAAACAGCATCTTTGTCAGCACCTGCAAAGAGATTCCATTTCTTCTGTTACTGCTGGAGGTCACTTTCAAACATTAGAACTATCACCAGACAACGAAAGTTCCACCTTCAGTGTGTACTCCGAGCCAGTAAGATCCAAATGTAAATATTTTGCCGCCAACTTTTGCTACTGCTGAATGGGGGAGACTCTGTGGGTAGAAGAGAAAGAGTTTACTTTCGAAGGTAAGATACACATTGATCTATGTGCAAGTTCAGGCAGCATACAAGTTATTTAAAAGACTACAACCGCCTCCATAAACAATGTATTCTCACTCCCTGCTGAACTGTTAGTCTAATAGACTGCTACTGTTTCTGAAATGAGTGCTTGCAACTCAAAAAAAAAAAAGAGTAATGTAGCAGTCCTTTCATTAATTCACAGAAATTAAGACCCATTATTAGTCTTCCCCACAGCAGACACACATAAATTAACACAATCAAAGAGCTATACAAAGGGCAAATCTAGGGTAATCACTTCAAACTAGACTGGGTGCTGCAGGCTGTTTGGGGCAAGATTAGTGCCAGTGACCATCTGTCTCACCCCACAATACGCTCTTTCAGCTTTGTTAATTGCTACAAGTCAGCGGATAGAGCCACTTCACACATCTATCCAGTGCCCCGAAGATTTCAACATCTTGAAGTATCTTTTATACCCTATTTCAATGGCAGTTACTACAGCCCCACTCAATACTTAAGAAGTTAAAAGTTGGACTTCAATATCAATCCTAGTAGTATTGCATTTGAAAGAAATAAAAAGGCTTCAGCTGTTTGATAAGAACATAAAAAGAAACCCTTACCTTGCTCTCACCAAGTTTCTGAAATCCATTCATTGACTAAATTATTCACTTTACCAAGAACCACCAGCTTGTAAAGAAAACTCATGTTAAGCTTGCCCTAAAACCCCAAGAGGTTAAGAAATGTGACAGCCTTGTTACACCTGTGATTCAGTTCTTCTCCACCTTTCAATACACCAGATGGCTTCATTGCTTCAACTAGCTTCTGAATGTGGATGCAGTTTCTCTCCTTAGGAGGAGCCAAGCTAATCGGAGAAGTAATTCCATAGTGCCTCTGAGGCTGCTTCTGCACCTTAGAATTACTGTGGGAAAAAAATAAAATACTGAAGACTTCACAGAAGAAAAAAAAAAAAAAACAAACAACCCAATCTTAGTGGAAAACATCCTTCAGTTTACAGGTTTCCAAATCAACATCTGTTCCAGCATTAATATAAATGAGAAAAAAATTGTCCTGTTTATGATCTTTAGACAACTTGTGATACAGAGAAAAGATTACTTGTTTTGAGATGTATTTACTTCTAGAAAACCGCTTAGCAACTTATTTACTTACTTATAGCAAGCTGTAGTATTACTTTTAGTATTTTTTCAATATTGCTAAGAATCCTGCTTGCCCAGACTGTTCTGTGGAATTTTACCAAGGACTACTGTGTTCATCAAAACAAAGCAGTTCACTGTGAAAATCTACCAAGGACTACAATGTCCAGCAAAATATTATACTTTTGGCCTTGAGGAAGAGGTGGCTCTAACTAGTTAGAATCTTAGTAAGGAGTAAAGACAGCCATATACAAACGGTAGAAGTTCTATTGGTTCTCTTGGATAAGATAGAAGGAATAAACCTTCTGAAAAACAGAAATTGGCCAAGGGAATCTGCGCATGCTCCAGGGAAAAAACAAGGTGAGAAAGACTATGAGCCTTCCACCCAAAGACGCCCACCAGGAGGCAATGTGCAGGTGCAAAGATGACATACACTGTTGACATCGGCCTTTCTAACTAACCCAGCCTCACTCATGCATATGGATGTGTGTGTTATGTAATCCAATGAATATGGATATCCACACTCTATCAGTTTTTGGTAAAATGTGCCGTGGGTGTGCAAGCTCTGTGGAGAGATCCCCTTGCACCCCGGCGCCGGAGTAAACATCCCTGCTGTATAACTCTGTTCGAGTTGTAGAGTCTTTTTTTCTGCGAATCACTTGACCTAACTTAGAAGTCACAACTACTTTTTCAAAAATATCTGTGGATATAAGAAAAGATCTAAGTTGCTACCAACTTATTTGTATTGCTCTAGACAGTTAGAACTGATCACCAGGAAATGAAGAGGTTTGAAATCCATTAAGGGTGACACTACACACAGCAGAAGTTTTGGACACATTTCAGTTTTGTATCAGATTTGATTTAAGGATATTCCCATCAGCTTCCTGCTAACATTAAATAAGACCATTTAACACTGGCTTCTTTTAGTTAAATGTATTTGCTGCGCTTCTGATTCTGGAAGGGCATTGCAGTTAACTGTAGAGGAAGGACATAGAACCAAGTGGTCTGTTAAAGAGCTCATGCAGTAAGTTCAGCATTGCCTTGTTTTTGTTTATGGAAGAGTATGAGTGAAAATATCAACCAGTCTGCACCTAATTTTGCTAGGAGAGCCTCATGCACTTAACACAGTGTTCAACTTTTATCATCCAGAGGCTTAGCTGTACATACACCTGTTTGATCTAAACCCAGGAGAGGTACGTCAGCATACGAAGCAGCATGAATTAAGCCCCGTATGCAGAGGGTGCTCTAACCTGGCTTAGCTAGCTCACTGCCCACTTAGGCTGAGCAGGACACCAGGCACCTGGGTTTGGAGCCCCTGGAACTCCAGTTACAGCAAGGCATAATTTGTGCCTCCAACCCTCTGCTTGCCCTGCGTGTTTAGACTTCTTTGCAGTCAGAAGCTGCACAGGACTGACATGACAGGACAACATTAAATTAAAGGCAGCATTCCCATTTTTTTTACACCACAGAACCCTTGCTTTAGAAAGGGAAAAACGGAGAAGAAAACCCTGCTTTGCATTACCAGCTGAAACCAGGAGAGAGAAAGGAGCGGGTCAGGAGGGAAGCACTGTACTGAACGGATCAAGGCTCTCTACAGAAACACCAGTAGCCAAAGGGGGAAGACGCACTAAAAGGTCTGTACAACTCATCACAGTTGTCAGATTCTACATCCAGACCCTAAGGCTAAAGGGATTAATGATGCCTTTATTCAGCTGGCTCTTTTTCTACTTCACAGCCAGCCAGCCTCAAATATTAGATGGGTCAGTCAGAGAATCATAGAATGGTTTGACCTGGAATGGACCTTAAAGCCCATCCAGTCCCACCTCCCTGCCCCGGGCAGGGACACCTTCCACTAGCCCAGGCTGCCCAAAGCCCCGTCCAACCTGGCCTTGAACCCTGCCAGGGAGGGGGCAGCCACAGCTGCTCTGGGAAACCTGTGCCAGGGCCTCACCCCCCTCACAGGGAAGAATTTCTTTCTTAAATTTAACCTAAATCTGCTCTCTTTCAGGTTAAAACTCTCACCCCTCATCCTATCACTACACTCCCTGATAGAGAGTCACTCACAGGAACCCCTTCCCTGCTACCGACCCCCCCACCCCAGACCCAACACAGCTGTGACGGGTTTTAACATCGATACAAGCTGCTGATTCTTGGTTTGTTGATCAAAGATCTGCTGGCATCAGAAACATTCAAAGCAATCTCCTGCTTCAGCTGCGATGAAGAATTATGCTTCAACCGTACAAATGAGCTAAGAGGAAGTGCAATACAACCCCTTTTCTGTGCAAACCTCAGCAAAGCCCAACTCTGACCCCATCTGCACATTTTTACAGTGGAACCGTCCTGACTCTTCCACCCAAAGAGAGTGACTATGGAAATTAATGCAGCAGGATAGAGAAACACCGGGATTGACTCAGGCACTGTGAAAACAAGCAGCCTGGAGCTGAATTCACCGAGGAGACAGGAACTGCGAGACGGCAACAACACTGCCGCTGAAAAAACGTTATTCAAGACAAAATATGCACTAGCCCAAGCGTCAAGGTCCACAACGAGTAGCACTGCACACACAGTCACCAGCTCTTCCCTGAACAACTCCAGGGCAGTGAGAAACAAGCACACGGAATCAAACGCAGCCTGACCTACCCCTACCGACCACAGACTGCTCCTCGGTGTCACCGCTCCGGGCGCTTGGGAAGGACATTTGCGTGTCCGCCCCTCGGTTCACTGCCGCAGGTTCAGGATACACCGGCTGGAAGGGGAAAGGGGAAGGGCACGCACTTCCCTTTGCTCAGGCAGCCCCGAAAAACCGGCCCCGCAGGTCAGGTACTTGTAGAAGCCTTTTCAGCATCCAACTGTCAACCTCCTCAGGGAAAATAGCGGTGGTTTTGAGAGGAATGACAGAATTCTCCCTGGCACAGTAACCCGATCAGAACACTCAGGGCGCGCCGCATTCCCCCGTTCGGGCCGGACACGTACCCCGACCCCAGCGCAGAGCCCCGCCGGGGCAGCCCGCAGCCAGCCCCGCCGCCGGGAGGGGGCCGGGTCCCCACCGCGCGGAGCCCGCACCCAGAACCGCTCCGGGCCCCGGGCCGCACACCCGGGGCCGAGCCCAGAGCCCCCAGCCGCGCCCCGCCTGCCCCTGGCCGAGGCCGGGCACCTCTGGAGAGGAGCTTTCCGCGGCGGGGGCAGGGTCCGCCCGGGGCCCCGCCCGGCCCCGCCGGGGCTGCGCGGGAAAAGCCCCTCGGGCGGACGCGCCGCCGCCCGCGCCTCTCCTCCGGGGCGCGGACCCGCGGCTGCCGGCGGCGGGATCGTCCGACCCCGCTCCCCGCCAGCGGCACTGGCAGGCGGCGCTCGCCGGAGCAGGAGCCGCGGGAAACTCTCCTGGGCGGCCGCTGCCCCGCCGGGCCCTCGGCGCGGGGAGCCCGGCGCTGGGGGAGCCTTTGCAGCGGGGCCGGGCCGAGCCCGCCGAAGGGCCCCGCCAGCAGCCCTGTCCGGGCTCCCGCCGGGGGACGCTCCCGGGCCCGGGCCGCCCTCCGCTCCGAGCGGGGCGAGAGGAGAGAGCCGTCACCCTCCGGTCAGCTCCTCCTCACCGGGGTGGTCCCGAGGAGCCGGACAGGCGTCGCCGGACTAACGGTGGGACTGGGAGATCTTCAAGGTCCCTTCCAGCCTGGGTGATTCTGTGACTCCGGCGGGTACCGGGAGCCCTTCGCACAGGCCGTTAATGGCGGCGGGGTTTGAGCACTCGCCGCAGCTCACTGCCGTGGGGATCGTGGGCCGACAGAGTCCGTCACAAGCCGGGCTCTAACGCCACCGAAAGACCCTGGGCTTCTCCGCACCGTGGCGTTTAGATGACAGTGCCCTGCTGACATCCCAGCCTGCAGAAGGTTTAAGGTAAAACCATAATGCTTCTGTAAAGTTGAAGGTGTCTTTGGAAAAAAGCTTGCTTCCCGACTGCCTTGATGTCTTGTCATACCAGAGCCTTTCTCTGAGATTGGCACGTACATCGCTTCTGTACTTTTCTGGGTCTGTAGTGCTTTTGTTGAAAAAAAAAATTTCTCTTGCAAGATACTTTGAAGAAACACAAACTGAACTTTTGTCCTGAAGTTTCAACAAGCTAACAAAGCCAACATTTGCTTTTCAGACACAAAGGTACTTTCAGCAGGACAGACTTACCTAACCGAATAAAACACCGTCATAGTATGGAAATATAAAAATTACTATTTATTTGTTGAATATTTGCGTGACAGCACTTGTGCTAACATTTCAAAGTCTTTGAAAATCAGATGCTTCGGTAAGAAGTTGTGGTGGTAAAGCCAAAAAAGAAAAAAGTTTTCAAGCAGATTTCTTGAGAGATTTTTTTTAAACCTCTGGTCATGCTTTTTATATTTGCAGTTCATTATGGCTTTTAACACTTTATGATCCTCACAGCACTACTGTGATCCTAGAATCGGGAAGAGCTGTTGTTTGTATGTTGCTTCCTGTGCTTTTCTCTCAAGTTGATACCATCTATTTGGTGTGAGGAAAACACCGGCCTTTATTTTTTCCATTCTAGATGGCTAATTATCCCATTTAAAAAAAAAAAAAAAAAAAAATCTGTTTCTGCTGCGTGCTTTGGTGTTGCAAGGCTGGCTGTGTTTGCCTACAGATGGGATGGAAGGTTTTTCACGGGGAGGTGATGCCTTTCTTTAAATCATCTACAACTTTTAGGAGGAAATTAACAGCTCTCCAAGCACAGAAGATTTTCCTCAGGTGCAATTCTAATGTTAAGTGGAAATGAAGACCAGTCAAGCTTATCTTGAATCTTATGCTTCAATCACGTAAACTATGGAGGAGAAAAGGCAGGGGGTGCCTGAGATACAAGGGCTGTTAGCGGTGGTTGAAGTGAGATGGTCAGGTGGTGAGTTCTTATACTCCTGACTAGAGCTCAAATAGAGAGGATTTTTTTTTTTTTTTTTTCTGGAGAAGGGACAGTTCTGAAGTGCCATCAGAGCAGTAGTTCAGCAGAAACACTGTTAAACTTTTTCTCGAGTTTGAATTCTAGTTTCCGGTATTATCTTTCTTTATTTGAGAGTGTTTCTTGAAGGACAGAACTGAGAGGACAGATTGTGCTGGCTACTCTGTGAGTAATATGTTTGCATAGAAAACAAGGTTCTTTTGGGTTTTTTCGCCAGCTCTTTACATAAAATTCTGTCTAAGATGTCACTGCTGTGTTCCACCTCCATCGTTTCCACAATATTATGTGTAGCAGTGGTTAAAACCTATTATGTTTCAGAATGTGTAAGATTTGGGAAGTTTTTTTCAAGGTAATGCTTTCCTCTGCTGTGTGTATTAACTTTAAAACAGTTCTGTGTAGTGTCTGGCTTATAGAAAAGCCCAATAACCAAATAAATACTGTTAGTTGGGCCTCTCTTTTTTGGTGTGCATATGTGCTATCCAGATAGCATAATGAAAAAGTGAAATCTGTGTTCTTAGAATCATATAGGGTGGGGGAGTGTTTTGGGTTTGTTTGCTTAGTGTTGTAAACTGCCGGTATGTTCTAAAGGAATATTTCTAATATAAATGAGGTGATATCTGAGTATTTCTAGTCTGTTAGAGGGTATCACTGATTTTATGGAGATGTGCTTTATAAATATATATACATCAGCTCTGTGTTCTCATATGTTATGTTCTGTGCATCTTGTATTTTAAGCTTGTCTGTAGAGTTAATGGTAGGGTGATATGTTTTAGAAAACACTTAGAGCGTGTGTTTGATAAACTTGTAAAATTCAACAGTCTAAATGTTTATTCTTGGCTAAAAGTAATTGTTTATGTACTCGCTGTGGACTTTGCTGTCGCCGTTTCTTACCTTTTTCAGGTGCTGCCCCTGTATGCCACAGGGGATACTTGCTTGTAAATGCCTGTCCCTTTTCAGTAGAAGATGGCAATCTTGTCCTATTTTTCCTCTCTTACAAACTCTTCCTGTCTATTCAGAGTGGGCTAAGGAGCTTTCTGCTCAGTGCACAATTCCTGTAAGTTGTTTAGGCTAATCTTTTAAATTTAAGTCTTTGCTGTGTCAATTTTTGGCTCGATAAGTCACTAGAAGTGTCTGATCATGTAGCTGTGAGGTCAGAAATACTGACCCAAGGGAAGAATTGTGAGGAGATAGCAGGAGGAGATGATTTCTTTCAGTATCCCCAAGGTAAATCCTGTACCTTGTACAGACCAGATCCTTCTCTCTTACTTAAAGTGTATCTTCACAGAGTAGTTCTGTGGCAATTAAATTGGTCTAACCCAGGCCGAGGGGATTTTTCTCCTTTGGCTGAGGGTCTGTGCTGACTTGGTGCTGAGCTAGACGGGTTTCCTGACTGTTGGAGTATGTGCAGGCTCCTAACGCTGCTGGAGATGCAGGTAGAAGCAGAGCCACAGACACAGCTGTGGAGGGGAGAGGTGGGATGAGAGACAGCAGTCTGGATTTACATTGGTTTACAATGTACTCAAGAGCTTGCATCCTTTTCCAGTATATCAGTTAGTTTAAGAAAGCTTCTAATCTCTGTCTACAGTTTCTCTGCTGTTATTCTCCTCCTGCAGTTGTGTGCCCTGTGAAATGTGTACAGCTGGGTGTGCGTGTCTGCCTGTCCCAGCTGCACGCAGGCACCTGTAACTGCGTCGGTGAATGCGAATCCTGGTGAAGTACTTGGATCTGCTATATTGGCGAGATAGCTTGAAGGTTTTCTGATGGGGCGAGTACGACTATTAGCTCTGTAGGATCAGCTCTTACCCATAGAGGGATGCACATTAATATTACCGCAGGTAAATATTTTGATGATGCCTGTGTCACAGGCTGAACTGTATTTTAGGGGTATGGGGAAGATTATATGCTCAGATCTGGGCTTTAACACCCGTCCCATCTATCAGCTGACCTTCTGGCACTGTTGGTTGTGTTTGTTTGAGATAGTTCCTTTACTAAGTGGGGTGTCTCCGAGGGGCTGATATTTATGAGGGAGTGTGTTGCTGGAGTCATACAACAACGCTAACAGTAAGCAATGTGCTGCTGTGAATGGAAAAAGTGTGATATTTTAGTCTGTCGTTTTCTTATCGTGTAGCTTTTTCTCAGATGAATTGTGTTGCAAGCTTTTAAAAAGAAAAACTTCATCCGGAAGGATTTTTATCGTACTGTATTTGGCAAAGTGCTTCATGACTCTTGTTAGAATGTTAGAATATTAAAATGTAATGATTAAAGGAGAGTGAAACTTTAAACAGATTTTTGAAGGCAGTTTTGAGGAACTTTTTGTATATGCATGAGAAGTCATGTACCAGCTATTGTACCTGAACCTTTCTGCATCAATATACAAAATCTACTGAAAGGTGAAACTGCTGCAGAGCAAATATTGGTGTGATATTCAAATATTATCCCCAGAACAGAGAAAAACTTGTCAAAATTATTTTCATCAGACTTTTGATTTTTCTTAGAGATGTGGAGGATCTTATCTGTGTAAGGTACCCTATTTCACTGGAGAGATTTTTGTCAGCAATAATTTGTATATATGCATGTAGGCCCTGAAGAATATCAGCTAACAATAACCTGAAATTCCGTACTGGAAAGCTGCCTTTTGTAGTCAGTGTTCTCAGGATTTACCGATACATCGCATTGTGTGGGCAGGTATATGGTAGGAGATAACAGTGAACAGCAGAAGGTGGGGTTGCTGTAGACAGGTTTCAGGTGGGTGGATTTAAACAAATAGTGGTTGGAGGGTTTTTTAGTTGGTTGCTTGTGGTTTTGTTTTCTTCCTTTTATCTTTGTATCTCATCAGTTTACTTAAGGGACATAATTCTATAGAATGTTGGTATTGGTAACCTAACAAGCTGCTCAGAAAAGCGAATGCATAAGCCATTCATATTTTAAGTTGGTCCAGACTGTCGCTGCTGGAACACTAAGCTTGCCTCGGGGGGCACGACTGGCACTGTGGTGTTGCTCTGTCTCTCTCTGGCTGCTGATGGCTCTTAGCTCCTGCGGCCACTTGCAGGGGGCTCCTGGCTTCCCTGCAGTCACCTGGTAGGATTTCAAGTGGCCACTGCATGCTGAGCCAGCAAAACAGTACCTCTGCTCTGCTGCTTTCCCCGGGAGGTCTTGAATGTTTGTGCCCCTCCCTTAGTGGAAAATCAGTCACAGCTCATCACCGGGGCAACGCCACCAAAAGACTCGAGAGAAACTTGCACGGGCTTGTAGGGCAGGTACAGTATCATCAGGAGGCGGACAGGTTTCACTTCAAACTGAAGCTAAGGTTAATGATGGTGTTACCAGCTTCTAAAGCAGGTTAGTTAATGGGAACTAGCTGCAGGCTTGCTGGAGCAGCACTAATCTGGCTGCTCGCAATGAAGTGTCTGTCTCTGATCATTTTCTCTCAGCAGGCTGAAAAATAGCCCCAGTATGAGTGCTTAGTCTACAATCCCGTTGATTTTGCTTTAGGTTTGTCTTTAGCTGTTGGAGATTAATGAATCAAAATGGTGTCTGAGTTTACAACCAGTTCTCATCACTTAGCAGTGTTATTTCTAGCTGTTCTCTCCTTGGCTCCCCTGAGCCCATCAGCTGAAGGACTCTGCTCTTCTGCCCTGGGGGAGTGGGGTACAGCCTTCAGCGTCTAGGAACTAGTGAGATGATAGCAGAGGGTGTTGAAGCCTTTTTTGCTTTTCCAACTGTGTAAGTACTATTACTGTGTATTTGTTGGAACCATGTCCAAATCCGCCAGTGGCCTTTCCCCTTGTCTTGTTTTTGCCCATATCACAGTCTTCCCTGAGCTCAGAAGAGGAGCCTCCCTTGATTCCACCAGCAGCCATCAGACACAGTGACAGTATGTCGGAGATATTCACTGATGTGGAAGTGCAGACAGCACCTTAGATGCTTGATAGCAAACCACAAGCAAAGGCTCTGCTGAGGAAGGTCTGTGTGTGCTGGCGTTTGGATAAGCAGCTGCCATATGGATCACAGGTTTCTTCAGTTTCTTGGGGTTTCACTCGAAGGGGAAAGCTAAGGTGGTAAGTTTGAGTGTCTCTCTGAAGTGTTCCTCTCCTGTAGACAGCCTAGATATTTTGGTTCTGTAAAGGTTTGATTTGAACTCTGGTTCCTCCAGAGGTTTTACACACAGAAAATTCTTTGCCACTGCAGTTTACCATTAAGGTGTTTCCTTTGGGGGAAGAAGGTTGAGTGGAAAGTGCACTTGTTCTAGAGAAACAGTGTTCAATTAAAAGAACAGTGATCTCTGCTAGCTAACACCTGAAGAAGGAAAAAACCTTTTGTGGTAGGTGTTGGTTTAGAAGTCTCTTGGGTCAGAAATAGTTGCTGGGAAGGTATTGCCCAAATTTAATGGGATATGCCTCCTGTAGTTCTTTTTTTTTTTTTTTTAACACTGTCTTCATTTATAGATAATATTTGTTTTATAGGAAGTGCTGAAGAGGGGGAACTTGTTAATGTTTAAAAAGGGGTTTTCTCTGACCTAAATGGTAGTTTCTACAGATGTGTTGTATCTTTTTTTATGAATAGCTTTAAACAGAGAGCAGAAACGATTACTTTTTTCTTGATAGAGGAAGAGAATTAACCTGTTTAGTTTTATTTTGGGTGTGGACCCAACTCCTTGGACAGCTACTGTTGTGTAGCGCTGGTATTTGTTCTGATTCGAAAGTGGCTGTAAGCCTGGTTGTGGGCATTAAAGCCTGATCCTAATGCCCCCGATGCGCTCTCTCTTCTCATGCTGAGGAGTCTTTGCCATTAATTGATTGATTTTGTGCAGAGACTGCGTCTAGTTCTATTGCTTGCAGGGAAACTCTAAAGAGAGGAATGGATACTGATAATTGCTGGAACACCTCAATGCTGTGTGAGAGCTGGGAGAAGTGTTCCTATCCATTGACTTTGTAGTAAGACCTTGCTGAAGTTTTTGCTCGCCTTTTTACACGACAGCACGATGCTCAGCTTCATGCAGAAACTTAACATCTGTCAAAAAATAGTCAGTTTGAATTGTCAACTTGGGCCCAGGGCAGGGAGCTCTCAGCTGGCCAGCTTTATGTAGCTGGTCTCCTGTGCTTGAGGAGGCAGAGGCTCACCCCTTCAGCTGGCAAGGCGCTAGGGAGGTTGTGTAGGTGTGCTTGTTTTTAACCATTTCTTGATAGTGCCCATTGTTTGAAGGGAAACAAAATAAAACAAATAATTCTGCTCTAACATAAAACACAAGTGAAAGATCCTGATCCTTTTAATAATTGTTCCTTTGATGGCCGTGTGGCTAGGCAGTGCATCCCAACATGGATAAGCATTGTCTGGGTGGAGCTGTGCTCTTGTGGAGACCTGCTGTCTGTTTGTTCACAGTCACTATTTTCCCATAGTCTGTGTGTTCCCATAGTCCTTACCCTGAAATGGGGAGGGAGAAATCGAAAGGTAAAGACACTCTCCTGATGTTCTCTGTATGCTTGCTTCCATTCTGGTCTTGCCATCTGATATTTCTATATTTGTGCTGTTCTTCCTGGGTAATTATGAAGGGGCAACTCACAGGGGATACATGAGCTCTAATACTATCTATTATTAGAATGAGAGGATGAGAGCTTTGAAATATGATAGAGTGTGACATAAACACTGTTTTGGCTTTTCCACTGTATCTATATCTTCAAATTTAGAGGAAAAAATGCTTAAAATTAACTAAAGCCTACCCCCATATTCTGAAGCAAAAATGTAATTTAGAGTAGTTGGAAAGGAGCTGTAAAAGAAGAGTACAGTCATCGCCTGATCTCATCTTCTTTTAGAGAGCTTTGTGATTTTTGACACCTGTACCCAGCCTGGTGTGTTGTTCATGGGGCTTCTTTGTTGTAGTTGATAAAGTAAGCCATAAATAATTGTTCTTTTCTGTTTGGACAGTTGCCCAGTCAGGGAATTGGCATGTGCAAGGTAAGCAAGGAATAGTGCTGACTTTCTCATAAACAAGTTGTTTGATTTTGTGTCTTTGTTGTTTTGTGTTTTTTTTTTTTTTTAAAAAAACCCCACCTAACTAAAAGAGAAGATGAAGCATAGGAGAATGACAAGTAATGGGCTGAAAACTTTGGAAAAGATGAGCATTACAGAACAATTATGTAGCTTATGTGAGTATCCTTTTGGACTCCTCGCCTATCAGTGTTTGTCCATGTGGTAATGCATAGCCATTTTTGCCTTGACGACTGGCAGACAAACGTATGGGACAGAATCAATATCCCATACGAAAGTGCTTCCAATGATGTTAAAATTGTTCTAACGCATCTGTGATGTATTCTCTCAGCTACAGGTAAAACTTGAGTGAGAGAATAGAAAGCAAGAGTGAGAGCAACAAAAATGAACAGTGGAGAAGATGAGCGTGGTGTTCATGCAACTGCTTGTAAGTCGGGCAGTTCAGGGGCTGCCTTCAGGAATGTACTGCCTGGGGTGGGTGTTCCAGGGTGTGGGGAAACACGGACAGGTTTTGAGCGGCTGAATACAGGGTCTATTCTCAGGTACATCAAGTCTACTAAAACACAAAGGGCTTCCAGGTGGTATAAGTGTAATTTACTCCTTTTTAAAGTTTTCTTTATGCTGTGAGAAAAGAAGAAAATGTCAATAGTGCAAATAAGCAACAGTCTGTGGGAGATCACAGTTCTTACTGTATATCTAGCAGTCACATTTATGACTTTACTGTACTTTCACCCACCTCGTTTGTCTTAAATAATGTATATTTGGTCTTTTTCTATTAATAAATTTCATTTTAGTCTGAAAGATCTTCTTTTGCTTGCTGTCTGCAGCAATGTAATGAAAGGGAGGTGTTCAGAGGGAAGACTGCTGTGAAGATTTCAGATGTACTGTGATACTGTCTTCTGAGATGATTGAAAATTGATGCAGTAGGAATTTATTGCCAGACAAGTTTTCCATCTGTGAAGCTCTTGTTTAATCGATGATAACTAGATACGGTAATCCCTTTCTGGGATGGCTCCGTCCACTCTTTGAAGAGAAGTTTCTAGGCAGTGTTCTTAGCTATTTTGTACGGGAATATTTAATTATTTCAGATATTTAGGAAATAATACTACTTTCTTCAAGGTTGCTTTTAATTATGCTCTCATCTGCCAAACTTCAGGAATATTTTATCCTAGTGTGAAACCAGGGACAAGCATGAGCTCAAAAAGTCCTTCTTTAAGGCTCAGTATTACATGATTTGCTGTATCACCTGAGCAAATGACCAGCACTTAAAGAGGTGAAATAGTTACACAGTTAAATCATACACATCTTGAGAAATAAAAGAGTACTGGTCGTTTCAACATGGCCATGAAAATAGTGTGCCATCTTAAGATAACTGAGAGAACAGAAAACCGGGTGAGGAAAAAAACCCCACATCCAGTTACAACTGTTGGGGGGAAGTGGAGGGAATGGTGGTCTATGTGTGCCTGTGAATTTGCCAGGCAGTCCCCATAACTGCAAGTATGCTTTTTGTTAAACTCCTGGTTCCTTCCCTTGATGGATGACCAGCAGGTTCTTAATGTTTCTGGGGACTGTTGCATAATGTATATGGGTAATGACACTGAATGTGCTCTGCAGTCTGGAGAAACACAATTTGTTGCAACGATCGTAGAAAGCAGGGGGTACAGTTGAGCAGAAATTTTGTTTGTGAATCATCATCATCAGCTTGAGTTAGGTTTTGGTGACTGGTATACTGTGTCTGTGTCGCTTCAGCGGGGTGCTGCTGAAATGCAGGTTCTTGTATAAACTTGAGGCTTATGCAGGGCTTTCTAGTGGGCACGAGATCTTTCTACATGTGCCACCCTGTATGAAGTGGACTCTGCTGTGTCATTCTACATTCTCTCACCTTTCTTTTGCATGTGGTCCTCCTGGCTATGCCATGTATTTTGAGGTCAGCTGCCTGAGGAGCACAGTAAGAGAAGAGCTCAGCTCTGAAGCTCAGGGCTGTGATCTTGTAGCAGCAAAACTGCAGTGATCTTGCTGCTGTGAGAATTGCTCTCGATGCGGCATCCACGTGTGCAGCAGTATCTATGAATTGTCTGCTTTTGCTTTAGGGTTTCTTTCAATGCTCATAATTTCTTGAGGGGAAAAAAAACAGGAAGTAACATTAATTTTTTGAAACATAATGTGATTAGGCGTTTAGATGTTTATGAGATGTGTGATCTGCACCCCTAGTTAGTGGTGCCTGCAGGAAGCACCTACTGGCCAAATACTTGGTTCCTACCTGTGCTGTGCAAATCTTGTTATCATGTAATGGTCTGAGGTAGAATGTTGCTTCTGAGCGAAGGTCCCTCTGAAAGGCTGGGTCTAAAGTGATAACGTAGGCACGGATCTGGAACTGTTACTCTGCAGCATAATAGTTGTACTCTCAGGTGCCTCAAATACCACATACAACAGTAGCATGTTTCTATCATTATTTTCACCTGTAAGAAAAACAGACTGGGAAAAGCAAAGGAAGTTTAAATGATCTAAACTCTTTCCAGACTGAAAAGATGAAAGGAGACTCCCAGCATGGGAACACCTCTTTTCAAAGACTGTTTCCTTGAGGAGAAGGTGCAGGAGGGAACAGAAATGCCTTTTGGAAACGGTGTAGGATGAGGGGAGAAGTAGGGTGATATCATCACTGTATTTCAAGAGACAAAAAATAACTATTTAGCGATTTTTGAATAGAAGTTCTTCTCCCCCGAGTTGGACATGAAGAAGCATAACAAGCCTCCTGCAGCCTTTTCTCTTAATTTAAAGGCATTGCAGAACCCTGCAGCGAGGCTTTGGCCCTGGAGAGCTGGAATAAAGCGCTGGCTACTGAAGGTTTGCTCTGAGGCCTTGTTCGAGCCCGTTCCTGTGACTGCACTGACCCTTAGTAACTGCAGAGACAGTTAAATAATTTAGAGATTCAGTTGTTTTAAAAAATAAATATATATCTTTACAGAACGTCTTGCTTTACAAGGGAGCTTTTATCAGCAAATGTCTTCATTAGGAGGAAATTGTCAAAATCTCTCTATTTAAGCAATCTCTAAATTCTCAGGGAAGTTTTACCCAGTTTTTATTTTACAACAACCAATTTTTTTCTCATTTGGGTGTTGACTTGAGGTGGATTGTGCTACCTTGATAAATAGCTTCATTAAAATATCAGTGCTGCTAAGATGCTGGGGGTTAATGGTTTAAATTTAGCCGTGTAAGTTTGTTCAGGAATGCTGGATCTCAGGCTGGAAGCTTTGCAAACGTTTAGTACAATACAGGTGATACCACTGTTAATTTGTTTGCAATCTGATATGATGCACCTACAGGAGGTGTCTGATGACTATCTGGAAAACATTAGTATATTTTAACAGGCATAAGGTGAAAACAAGAAATCATTTCTTTCCCTTGGGCCTTTCAGCTCAGCAGCAGACGATGTACATGCATATGTAATGCCAAGGCAAGTTCAGCTGTCCTTCTGTAGCCCTCTGCCTCTGATGTTTGGATTGTTATCTCAGGACTCATTTTCAAGTAGTGTTAGTTTCAACGAGTGTGAGGGATTTGTCATGCAGTGAGTATGTGAAAAAACAGATACACAATCTTTAGGGCCCCACTGCATGAAATGTACGATATCTTAAATTTTCTCTGACTCCTCTTTGGGGCTCTAATGACAGAGACAATCAGACAGAAGAGCATTAAGAAATATAATAGGGGATGCACCCATGATCTGGAAAACATGCATGTGTCTTGAATATTTTGTGGATCTTAGTGCTGTTGAGGCTGACAAAAAGAAATCTTGGATAAGGATTTGATGACACAACGATCCCTGTCTGTTCCTCTGATTTCAGTCAAGAGTAGTTAACACCTCACAGGAACTGCTAATATCTCATTGACCCATGTATTGATTGTCCAGTGGTGAGGTATTGGTTAGTACCTGTGACTTCCTGGACTGAGCAATTGATGACTCAAGAGAACAGGATTTGTAATTTCTCTCCAGGAAGCTCTAGTGCAGAGGCAGGAGATAATGTACTGAGGTTGTGATTCCACAACAACCCAGGACGAGCCAAGTATCGTGCCCCATGGCCATGTCCTTCTCCTGCTGCTTTTCTCTCTCTTAGCTGGGCCTCTTGCGCAGCCCGATCCTGTGCTGGGCATGTCGGCACGTAAAGATGCTGGAAAGTTATTTCCTTTGGGCTTTGGCTTGTTGGGGTGGCTTTTCGGGGTAGGGTGGTGGGTGCAATTGCATCAGGAGGCGCTAGTTCTTCATGATCCCGGTTTGGAAAGGCACTGGGCTTGTATAAAGCGTCTTTTCAGATGCTGGTTTTCTGAGATGCCATTTAAAAGGAAAGGAGGACAGTGTAGCTCATGCTACAGCCATTCAGACGCTGGGACCCCCAAGTTGTGTGGCAGCGAATGGGCCTGCGACTCTGGCCCAGCAGCCCCTGCACCTCCCGTCGGTGGAAAAGTCACCCCATTTTGGTCCTTTGAGCTCTTAGAGGATTTTCCCGAAGAAGCCAGCTCGATTTCCTCATTTCCACTGTCAGACAAAAGGGATGTTCACCTGAGAACTTGTTGCTGCGCTCGTAGATAAGGGCTAGGCCAGGCCTTGTCTAACTGGGCACAGTATCCCTCTGCGTAAGATTTTAAATTGCCTCAGGCAGACAACGTAGAAGGTGTTGCCTCGAGGCGTCGGGTCCTGCAGTTGGAAAGGGGAGGTCTAATTAGAGGGGAGGAAACATTTTCAAGACGCTTAGTCCTTGATTTCCAAAAGGTGTTTCTTGTCTGTTTTTTGACATGTTCTAACTCTCAGCTAAACCAGATACTCTAGATTTTTCTATTCTTCTCTCAGATAAGGAAAGCTAGACCTAACTGCATGCATGTTTATAATCACTATAGCCTCTATAAATTTCACAGGATCGCAGAATCGTTCAGGTTGAAAAAACCCCTTGGGGTCATCGAGTCCAACCCTCAGCCCCACTATGGTGCAAAGTTCTCCCCTGCACCACAGCCCCCAGCGTCTCATCGGAACGACCCTTCAACCCCTCCAGGGATGGTGACTCCAGCCCTGCCCTGGGCAGCCTCTTCCACTGTCTGAGCACTCTTTCTGGGAAACCTGTTCTCCGAATGTCCAGTGCAAACCTCCCTGTTGCAGTTGAAAGCCATTCCCTCTTGTTCTATGGCTCATGACCTGTGAGAAGGGACCAGCACCAGCCTCTGTACAGTGTCCTTTCAGGGAGTTGCAGAGAGTGCTGAGGTCTGCCCTCAGCCTTCTCCTCCTCAAAGTAAACAGACCCCATTAAATTTCTAAATAGAAAAAAAAGGACATCATGACCACCTGAGGTTTCTGCAAAATACTCTCTGTAAAGTAGGGTAGAGAGCTGTATTTCTGGGACAAGGATAGAATCATTTCAGCTCGAAGGCACCCTAGAAGGGATCTGATCCATCCCCATGTTCTAAACAGTCACAATGAAGAAAAAGCTCCAAGGAGGAAAAACACTTGGACATTCCCAGTTACAAATGCCACCCGGATAAGTGCTGGATCCCAGTGCTACAGAAAGGAATCTGAAGGGCTCTCCCCCCAAACTGATGATGTTCTAAGAATGACCAAAGGTCCGGTAAACGCGAAAAGGGAAAAAGCCTGTGACAAAGCTAGACGTCACATCTAGGTAACAGCTGGGTGTGAGGTTGGTTTCTTCAGAAGGCAAAATTAAAGTATCCTCCTTCTCAGCCTTCCTCTCACTTTGATCTTGGTCTTTACCCAATCTTTGCTCCTTTAGTTCAAGATGTGTGTAAAGCCTCTTTCAGTTCATTCGGGGAGCTTTGTTGTGAAGCTCGTTTGGTTCATAACACAGTTCTGCTGCCCTGCTCAGATGTCAGAATCTCAAGAGGAAACTCAGATTGAGCCCCCAAACGTCTGGCAGAGAGCTAAAGGGTCTAGAAATCTGGTTTTGGCACCAAACCGGCTACTTTGTAGAATGTATCGCTCTTGTTGTTTACATGAAAAGTTCTCTGAAACTGCTAAGTGAAGCCAACGTATTTATTCATTCTAGGAATTATGCATTATTATTACTTATCATAGTCTGTAAAAATAATGTTATCTATCAGATTTTCCTAACAGATTTAAACGTAGTCCGTCTATTGAAGGCTGTTGGGAATGTTTTTGTGTACACATGATTTTTCAGATTTTGTAAGATAATCATCTTTGGATTTTCCACTTGCTAATTCCCTTGTTCTTGTAAATTGAAGTCCTCGCTGCTTCTTTTTCCTGCGTGGAGGCTGGCGGTCTCCTTTTCTATGGACTTGCACATCGTCTTGGCTCTGCGGTCAAAAGAGAGAGACAGAACATTATGTGTGTAATTTCCTAGAATAAAACAACATGCTCTCTCAGAAACCTTTTCAGAAGGACACTTTCAACACTTGTAGAAGCAAGAGGAAAGAAAATAATTTCATCCTAGTCTAATTGACCCTCGTTTCCAAAGGTTCCGTTCAAGTCTTTTTCCTCTAAAACCTTCCCAAGCAGATACTTGAGAAGCGTGTGGTGGTTGCACAAAGCAAGCAGAAATGGTGGCAAGGCTGGCGAGGGATTCCTGAAGGTGGGTTGAGGTGCTTTGCATTCCTATGGTGCCTCAGCAGGATCTGCATCTCCGACCGGAGTCAGAATGGCCTAATGCTGCGTGTGGAAGTGCCCTGGGTCAGCTCGGGGCAGCGCTGACAGCGGGGCCGTCCGGGGGGGGGCTGAAACAGAGGTGGGCAGGGACCTGGTGCTTTTACTGGAAGGAGGGAATTGTATCAAGCAGTTACCTGAAGGGTGGTTTTCAAGGGAGAGCTCGTTTTTCCATTGGGATTTCTTTTCCTCCCAGCTGTTGAGTTAGAGGCTCCTGATGCAGATTTGTCTGTAGAAAACACATAGACATTGTTTCTTAATGACAGCTGCAATGGCAGGAAAGACTCTCTGAGCCTGAGGTGAATTCAGTAGGGGGTGAGCTGACGGACCAAGGAGTGCATGGGGTGAATCCCACACCACCTCTGAAATAGCAGCTAGTATTCAGTGCAGACTCCCTCTGTGGTCGTTTAAAGATCATCTGTAACCTCGTGGCGTTCCCAGGGGGCTCACGGGACCTTCCCAGTGAGGTGATCCCGCCGTGGACATCCTTGACCCGAACAAAGGGGATGTTCCTGTGTTGAAAATCTGCCCCAAGGCATCAATTGCTTTTAGATGAAAGGAGTGCCTAAGCCAATCTCCTGTTTTATCCCTGCTTGTGACGGAAGCACCAGGCGCAAGGCAGCTTTGTGTTTTTGTGCCGGGCAGTTGGTTTTGCATCCGAGTACGCTGCCTAAGGACTAACCCTGTTCTGTAAAAGGGGCTTAAAAATGAATATTATTAATACTCCGGTGTTGTGTTAATTCCATCTTAATTCCATTAATTCAAACTATTGATTCCACAGTAATCCTAAAGTTGTCAGGGTGTACGCTCCATGTAAGTATTACTGTAGTTTTGCACTTGGCTCCCAGGTCTTGTCTTTGTGTGGAGCTGATTCTTTTGCTCGGGGCCTTTTGGATGGTTTGGCTCAGGTACTGCTGAAAATAAAGGCTGCAAAAATGCTAGTGGTTGCTCTTAGGACAAAAATGCTGATTGAGAAAGCAAAAGATGTACATTCAGGGTTCCATCCAAAAGAGATTGCCAGGAAGATACAAGACCGGGAATCCCCCCTGTAGGCTTCTTGTCAAGTTTATGACCTAGGAGGTGCTATCAAGAGGACAGTCGAGTGTTTCACAGGTGGAAAAGAGGTGAAGGGAAAGATCACCCTGAATGAATGGCAGGAAGAACGAATTCAGTCCTCTGTCCAGCATAAATCATATGAACAAAGTGAACATAAATCGCAAAAATGTATGCTACCTTTTAAATTGATAGCAGGAGTTTGCTGACGAGATAAAAGAGGCAGTAAAAAGTGGGGATCAGTATATTTGTGCCCCGTGGCCCATCCTTGCATCTGACGCTGTTTGTGGGGCAGAGGACTGCTTTCTGCTCGGAAGGTGCTAAATTAGTGTTCGTGCCTATTGTGTCTGACAAATTGTAAAGCTTTCTAAAGCTTCACCTTTCTGTCTGTAGATCCTGCGGCAATCTGTTGGTGAACGTGATGCCGGATCAAATTTACTCCTGCCCATATTCAGGCATAAATAAGTGAGTTTTCACCTGCAGGGACCGATGGAAAGCAGCACAATCCAGACAGGCACATTTGAGGCATTTTAAGAGATCAGTGTAAGCAGGAGCCCACCTGTAGCTTCACTGAACTTTGGCGCTGGCTTGGCAGTGAAGGCAGGGGAGACGATGTACGCAGATAGTGGTGGTCCTGCAGAGTCGAAAGAAGACTTTCTTCTCGTTTCTGTACAGACATAAAGATGAGAAGAATCAGTTTGACTGCCCTCCCTTTAACTTCTTTGCTGGTAACTTGGTTTTACTCTGGGCTTTGAAGCATGAATTCCTCAAAGTGAAAAAGCAAACAAAACTGTTGCACTGTTCTTCAAGAACTGACATCCTGGCTGGAAAACAAGATGAAAAAATTGTTCTTTGTGGGTAGCCCAGTCCAAAAGCATTGTTATGTTATTTACCCCATGATGCTCAGCAATGAGAATGGCAGTGCCGTTCCCTGTGCTTACCCACAAGCAGGTAAACCCTTCTTTCTCTTGCCTTTCCAGGTGATGGCAATACAATTCCCACCACACTGAATAACGCAAAAAGAGAAGGAGAGCCTTGAGGAAACACAGTAGCGATTGAGAATATTGGCAGCACAGACGGCAGAGCCTTTGAAAATGGAGGGAATCTCCTTTGGCACTGGCTCCCAGCTCTGGGAGCTCGTGATTAGTTTAGTGCAATTGCCTTTAACCTCTCATGTTGTCTGCTTCTTTCTCTTTGGTTAGTTCTTTGGATCCCGCCGAGTGTAACTCAAGCACCTGGCGCATGACTGCCGTGCTCTCTGATGAAACACCATCATGCCCAGGTTAAAGAAGACCACGGCTCCAAAGGAAGGCACCAGCCTCAGCCACCTGTTGGTTCTTTGGCTTCTCGCTTTTCAGGAATGGTATTTATGCATCCTACCCAATGGAATATGTGGCGTATTGAAAGGTGCATGTGTCATCCTTGTACCTACAACCTCAAGAGAACTCACTTGAAGAAGTGCTCTGGGGAAGCACCTCTCTCCTTTTCTCTGACTGCATCTCATTAGAAATACAAAAAAAGAAGATTTTGTCCCTGACACTAATGTGATTTTCGCCCCCCCCCCAATTGAAAGTAGCAGGTGATATTTCTGTGCAGCAATTTCTGATGACTGATCTACTGGTGAGTCCGGTGTGTTTTAATAGTCAGAGCATAATGCTCCCTCCTCAAATGGAATTATACTCTTGCTTATCCAGTAAAAGATCTAATACAGATTTTTTTTTTTTTTTTCCAGTCATGCCACTTGCTCAGGAATGAAGGAGAAACAAAATACAGGAGGTAAATATTTCTGAATTGGTATTTCTTTGTCCTGCCTCCTGTTGGATAAAGCCTAGCCTTCCAACCAAAATGGAACTCGTTTCTTACTATCTTTTAGAATGCACTTGAAGGGGGGATTTATTTAATCTGAGTTTAGTTGGAGAAAAGCTTGATGTGTGGCTGCGTTTCAGCATCTAGAGACCCAAGACAGGCAGCAGAGAGCACAGAGCACCGCTGGGAAAGGGACTCGTCTGCCCTTTCTTTGGCTCTGTCTGACGATGCAATAAAGAGCCCCGTAAGAGTGCCTGCACGGCCTGATGGGGAATGGAAACGGCCTTCCTACCTTAGGGCAGCTAAAACTAGGCTACACAAATCTTGATCCTGAAGAAAAACTCGATGCAAGACCTAAGTAGTGTATCTCCGGAAAGTACACATAGGGTTAATAGCCCATTTCTACCTTTTCCACCTACACTCCATACAGTGACAGGAGAGGGAGAGAGATGGGGGGGGAAATTCCTGTCTTTTATCGACACTAAATCTAAAAAGTGGGGAGGAGGGGCAAACTCTGTGATAGCTTCTCCCTGTAACAGTAATTTAAAAAGTGGTAACTATTGTGCAAGAAGTTGAAAAGTACTTGCCTTTCTGCAAGTCTGGGTGGGTGGCTTCCACGGGGGACAGCTCTTTTTCCTGAGGCGAAGACACGGTTGTTGTTGAGGGGTGTTCGCGAGGGGGCTGAATCCTGTAATACTCTCCTAAACACAGCCCAGGAGGGGAAAAAAAAAAACCCAACAAAGTTCACTCTCTTGTCAGAAGCGCTGTTTAGGCAAGAGTGACTAAGTTTGTATTTACCAGATTTATAGCATATTTCCTTTATTGCCCTTTCCTCTTCGATCTCTTCAGCAGTCTTGGGCACCCAGTCAGGAACATCTGTAGGAAATATTTTCCAAGGGTTACTAGACAGCTCTACAAAGACCTTTGGCAATTGGTAATAACCAGCCACCATAAGGAATTTCACTTTGGTCAGAGCCCTTCTTTTTTCCTGACTGCAGGCTCTGCTTCTGGCCAGAAAATGGATTCCTTGCTATGAGGTATTTGCAAGCGCAGTGGACTTGCAGTCACAACACCTATTAAGAAGCGTTTGTTGATGTAAACTGATTCAAAGCCATCTTCAGTACTCATGATCTTTCTTTTCCCCCCCCACAAAGGAAATGTTGTGATGAAACATGTCAGCGGGGAGTGCTTGTCAGAAACGCTCTGCGCAGAGTTCCTCTCCTGCAGTGTCTGCCAGCGGAGCTGGCGAAGGGCGTGCTCCTTGGCTGTCTCAGGTAAGGCCGCTAAGATGCGCAAAGCCCCGCGTCTTGTATTGTTGAGGTTCCTGTGGCTTCCTGGGACTGAACGCGAGTTAGGAAGCATGAGCAGGCAGCCCTGCCAGGCATCCTGCAGGGCAGGGGAAAGTGAAGAGCAGCTTGGGGCTGCCTGAGAAGGAGCACAGCGGTTTGCGGAGCGCGCACGTGAGAGTAGGTCGCGCTCCCGCTCTCTGGGAACGTGCAATTCGTCCCTTCCCTGTGAATCTGGCATCTCTGAGTGAGATACATCCAACAGTTTAACTACATTTTAAAAACTGAAAAACTAAATCTCTCTCTGTACGTATAGAAACATAGACACAGACATTCAGTTTCTGTGGAGAGTGTTGTATGGATTCTCTTTGCTGGATTTAAGGATAACTTTCTGCAATAACATGAGACTGCCTACAGAGTTGAGGAAAGCAGTTGAAGGAATTATTTAAGTGGAAGTCAGAGCCCTGTCTTTTGTGAACAAACCTGTGACTTCAGCTCTATTTAATGGGAAAAAGAGGAATTATCCTGCTGTTGAACTGTACAGCCAGGCATTGCCCGGGAGTTAGGGAATGTTGCCTCGCTCCCACCTGGTGACTACCGGTTCCGATAACTTGGGGATTAGCTGGAAACTATTTCAAAAACCTGTCAACAACTCTTTTTTACAATTGTAACGGTTATTCGAGTAAATGAGCTTGGAGGTGTCAAACCCCCTCCCCCCCCATTCTACTTCCTTGTAAAAGAAAGAAAAAACTTGTTTACAGTTCTCCTCCTCTTCCTCGTCATCTTCGTCATCCTGGAGGTTTATGATGAGCGGTGGGTGAATTGGCAGTCGAGTGTTGTGTTGATTTCTGTGGGGTTGCTGATGAGGGCCTGGATGCAGAATCCCTTGGTGGGCAGCCTGTTGCAGTGGGGCATCTGCAGAAAAGAACATGGTGTTTCTTTTGTTAGGAGGGAACTAGGATATCAAATGAGGGTTGAGAGCAGCAGGTACAGTTCTGAAACCCTTCTGACACTGAAGGCCTCATTACACAGAGAGGTTGTGCCTTCTAGGGAAAAGCCTTCTGCGGAGGTTGGCAAAAGAGCATCTTCCAGCTGCAGGAAGCAGGGAAAAACACAGGTGCCGGCTCCTGCTAATGAGGGATGAGGCCCTGCTGAACGAAGGCTTTTGAGAAGAGGAACGTTTGGATCATTCTACAGTCTCTGAGAAAGGCTGGGTATCTCTTCCAGCTGGGGGAGGGATGAATTTCTGTCAGTAACCTTCCTTCTTCCAGTGCCTTTGCAGTTATTGACAACCAGGGAACCCTGTGATTAGTGGTACCCGGGCTGCAGGGAGTCCGTGAGTTTAGGACCCCACCTGTGAGAATATTTGAAACAGGCTGAAGAACAGGCAGGCCTGTCTCCCTGCCCGTGGCATCAGTTCTGAAGCATTTAGCAGCGCTAAGCACAGGTTTACCCATTTGTAGCTTGGAGACCTTTCCTTTCTATCAGCATTTTCTGAATCACACCTCTCTTTCCTGAGTACAGCGTGTTGATTTTGAGAAAGACCATGAAGTTCCTGAAGGTAATTTACACTGAATCAGAGGAAACTCATCAAAGATACTCTTTTCCTTAGAAATGTCTGTCTACCCGTGATGTTGGCAGCAGCGTGTGGGTGAGATGCAACCCATTTTCCTAACACTCCTGCAGATCAGATTGGTTGTATCTCATGCAAGAGAAAGTAAGATAGAGCACTTTGACTTGATAGAGCCTTTGTGGGTGTCCAGGCTAGGGTATCATTAGCTCCGGGGACTGTAAGGCAAATCCACCTTGACTGAGTTGAAGGAGATTACAGGAGCACAAGGCGCTTGCTTCTGACTGGAGGTCCTTCTGGGCTTCTCTTCCGACACCTGTCTCCAGCTCTGGAGAGGAGGTCCCAGAACAACTCTCTTTTAGTCTGCTTGTTTGTGCTTCTGTGGCAAATGATGCTGACTTGCCTTCAGGCCTGCTCCCGCCCAGTTTCTGACATCTGTCTTGGTTCCCCGCCCTGGACTCTTCCCCTGTTCCAGGTTCCAGCTGCCTACCAGGACTGCCAGTAGGCAAGAGCTCCTCTTAGAAGAGACTGAGGGAAACTTGTGAGGGTGTTCTTTTCCATCACTACTCTGATGACATTGGTACTGCCTTGCAAACTGTGACTGTATTTCAGTAGCCCGCGTCCAGTGTTCAAGCCTGAAAAACGCTTTCAGAGCGCTGAACTGGACATCCGTCTGCACACAGAGGACTGTCATCTGACGTTATCTATACAAGGGGTGTCTCATCCGTGTGACGTGTTGTGCTCCATCCACAGCTATTGCTACTGGTGGCCCTGCCAACCTCCCCCCCCGCTACACACGCTACTTTTCATTTCTCTCAAACGATTACCTGCCTGCTGGCCATTTTCACTGCTGGAGAGATTTCATCTAGCCAATGCCCCAGTAAAGCAACGTTTTTACTGCGTGGATCTCAGCAACCTAAAGTGCCCCTTCACCTTTCATGTAACTGGCAGCTACGAAGATTCATAACGTGGCAGCTAAAAAACCCAATGTGGCAACCCCATTCAAACGCCAGGGCAATTCCCTGCCTTGCCTTGGCCTTGCTGCGATAGCAGATCTTACCTGACTGATTTGCCAGGGTGCATTTCTTGACCTTACTCTAGGTTATGGAAGCACTGGAAGGACATTTTTGCGTATTTCCTTAGTCGAGTGAACAAATGGTTGGTAAGGTATTTTTACTCACTGTTAGTGGGTGGCAAAAAAAGTCCGTTGATACATCGAGGTTTGCTGTGATGGAAAGCACAGCTGATCCTCAGGCAGCCTCGGGGTTGTTTTTCCCAGAAACAGGATATGTTGTGGTACTTTTGCTGCAGGAGAAAAAGAGTTTTCAGGTGTTGTAAATGGCACAGTAAAAATGGCCTAAATGGTTTAGTACGTGGTGTACTGAGCTTCATCCCAGCTGAGAGCTGAAAATGCCAGGTTGAGGGTTAATACTGAATGCATTTCTGTGTCGTTTTTTGAAGGAAAGCAAAGTCCCCCTTGAAGATGCTTGTGTATTTGAAGGTAAGTTTCACTCGGGTGCAGGCATTAACACTGGGTCTAGGAGCAGCATCTCCAAATCCGGCCACTTTTGGACTGTAGCCAGCACAAGCGGGCCATGCCCTGAGACAGGCTGGGGTCTGAGGCCAAAGCCCATTTCCCAGGCGTGAACGCCCCAATCCCTGATGCTGAAGCGGATGCAATAACCAAGAGCCCTACACCCACCCTTGGTTTTTTACTCGGTGGAATAGAACAGTATGTCTTTGGAGGACGGACCCGTTTTGAAGGTCTTTCTTTTAAGGAAGTGACTTTACGGGGATCCAGGCAGTTGCTGTGAGCAGAAGCTATAACTGTGCCAGTTTTTTTTCAGAATCAGTGTCATGTCACTTTGTTAAGAAAGCGCTGGGTGATCTTTATGCACGATTTTTAACTTTTACGTCTTCCTTGAGTATCTGAACCCAGCTCACAGGAGGAATTGTCTGTAGTTTAGGTTATCTTAGCTCTTAGCACTTGCAAAAATCAGCAGTTTGATCTACAGGTGCTGCCATGACCCAGAGAGAGGGACATACCAACTTCAGACTTGAGATAGTAAGGCTCCCTTTCAGCACGGTCTATCAAGAGAATCAAGGTTACAAAGCCCTGTAAAATCTCCAGCATTTACCTGTGCGTAGGGGGGATGAAAACGGAAGTAGGGGTCATTCCCAAGTGCTCCCATTTTCACCTCTTAGGCTGCTTCTCCTCTGTGCTGCTAACGGCAGGCAATCTTATCCTGAAAGCAGTAGTTCCTCTCAAAAACTGGACCTTTGGAAGCTGGTCTCTGCTTCTTTCTTGAAACAGAAACTCCAGCCAGCAGTGAAAGGCTTGAAGGGAGGAGGTGGTACCCTCTGCAGGCTTGTGGAACCAGCGAAGGCAGTTGCTAGGGGCTTTAGAATGTTACCCTCCAGCGGTTGCCAAGGGCACCTCCAGCGCGTGCCGTTAGCACCATGGCCCTCTGTAACCTGTCCAGCTTGAATCCCTTCCTTTTTCTCCCTTGCTCCCCAGTAAAGTTGGGAAAATCGGAGCCTTTCAGAGAGTCTCCCGTTCTGGTGTTTCTTTAACGTCAAAGCGAACAAACCCATTTGGCGGGGCTTAAATAGTGTCCAACTTCTTGCCGTAGGAACTCACAGTGTCTTGGAAACAAATCTTTGTTACCACAAAGTATTATATGTATTATTTGTCTCTTTTTTTAACCCAAATCCTTGCACCCAGTGTTTCTCTTACTCTCTCTCCCTCTCTCTTTGGATTGAGAATGTTGCTGTTCCCTGTTAGTACAGGGTTAGCTGTTAGCTGCTTCCACTGTTGGGGTGCAGAGCTGCTTCTTGCTTCTGTGATGTCCACTGGCAGGGCTAAAGCAGAAAGAAGAGCGTACACCTGTGTCCCTAACGATCACCCGTGGTCCCGTTCAGGTCCTAGGCTGTCCCTGCACAAAAAGTAGCGAGGGGGGGGAAATGGAGTTTTAGCGTGGGAACAGGGTGAGGCATCCTGTTCTCCTCAGGCCGTGGGGTCCCGTTTACCCCACTGACTGCCATCCATGACTGGGAGATGAACGCTTGAGAGCACTGTTAGGGCGAAACCTGGGAACTTAGGAGTAAGAAGTCAAAGCAAGGGCAGAAAGGGAAAGGCTCCACAACCTCCAAAGAGAGGTTAAAGAGTAATAGGATAGAGATGGAGCCCAAGAGAAGGGAGGGAGATAAACGGGAGAATTTAAGACAGAGACTAGTGGTTCATAGCATAGAAGGAAAATTTGGGAAAGCAGGTGATGGCCATGAACGATGAACTGTCAGTGGGCAGCAGCAGCAGGCAGGGGCAGGATGTGTTAACCCTGCCGAGAGCTTTCCACACAGGGGCTCTTTGTAGCTGGACAGCTGTGCCTGAAGGAGGCACAGAAGAAGGTACGGTCAGGAAGAATTAACTGCGTATGGTGTTTGCGTGACGCGGTTTTGGTAGCGGAGGGGCTACAGGGGCGGCTTCTGTGAGAAGGGGCCAGAAGCTTCCCCGGTGTCCGGCAGAGGCAATGCCAGGCAGCTCCAGGATGGACCCGCTGCCGGCCAGCGCTGAGCCCATCAGCGCCGGTGGGAGCGCCTCTGGGATGACATATTTGAGAAGGGGGGAAAACTGCTGGGCAGCAGCAGCCGGAGAGAGGAGCAAGAATCTGTGAGAGAAACAGCTCTGCAGACACCAAGGCGGGTGTCTTTCCCTTGAGCTGGGCCTCTCGCGCAGCCCGATCCTGTGCTGGGCATGTCGGCACGTTAAGATGCTAGAAAATGATTTCCTTTGGGCTTTGGCTTGTTGGGGTGGCTTTTCGGGGTAGGGTGGTGGTTGCAATTGTCCTTCAGCTAACGTCATACTGAATTCGCCTCTCAGGCTCAGAGAGTCTTCCCTGCCATTGCCGCTGTCATCAAGAAACAATGTCTGTGTGTTTACTACAGACCAATCTACATCAGGAGCCTCTAACTCAACAACTTGGTACTACCCTGATACTCCTAGGAGGATACAGGGGAAATGAATCCTTTTGAAAGTCATTTGTGTGTCTTTCTGAAGTAGTGATTGATCGTGGCTCAAAATATTTGACTATGAAGTGTATTGAAGTCATGAAGATACAAAACCAGATGAACCAGGATATTTCTGAGGATTGTACTGATGCTCATAACCACAGCCCAGATATCTCTGTGGATTCCATCTCATACATTTGCAGGAGGCTGAGTTCGTGCCACTGCCTCTGTTTTAAGTAATTCCCCTTCAGGGGTCTGTTGCCTGGCTGTGGGGTTTTTCTCATACCCAGATAAACTGTGCCTGTCACTGACCTCACAGCAAGCCTCATCTGATCTGTGAAATGGCCTGCTCCAAGCCACAGTGTTGTCTGGGGCAGAGGCTGCTCAGGACACAGCGGCCAGTTACAGACCACACAAGGGCAGCCAAGAAACCCAAGTGAAAGGAGTTTTTGCATGCAGGTTCCTAGGTCAGGCAGGTGCCGGCTTGACAGATAGCTGTCTCTTGTCATGTATATCTGTGTTTCCCTACAGCTGCAGGCTGGTGTGTCTCGTCTGTTCCAGTCTGGGGCTGGAAGACTTCACTGAAGCCTGTTACACCTGGTGTGGAGTTAGCCACAAGGAAGCATCACAGCTGCAGGTGATACAGATATTGTGCCACTTTCATTAATAGGCGTTTTTATCCTGAAGTCATGTTCTCGTTCTCTAGTAGTGCTGTTGATATAAAGCCACCCTAATCTAGGAAGAAGCGAGCACAAGCTCTAAGCATACAAAACTCTTACTGACCTGACCACGTCCACTGCAAGGGTCATACCATGTATTTCTGCTGATGGGAAAGCTGGCAGTCTCGATGGACTTCATTTAACTACTGTAAGGTGGTGTGTAAAACATCTAATTTACAGTATCCACTGCTGTCAGACTCTATATACAGCCGTGTTGTAATCTTGGAAACAAAGTTCTGTTCATTCTCTATCAAATAATTACCTATAAATTTCTTTAAAATGACTCTTCGGTGCATGTTCCCATTTTCTCTCACAAGTGTGTGTTTGACTCGGGGAGATTCTAAGCCGCTATGAGTCTTTACAGTTGCATTTATTTGAAGTGAAGAATCGATTTTCCTAAGATCAGTTGGACCTTTATTCTAGGAACACAGGAGTGAAGACTTCCAGCATCTGAACATCAGAGCAGACGGCTGTTGTAACTTGGATGGAGGGGGAAGGAAGGACTGAATACAATAGAGATCTCTGCTTGTGGATTTGTTGTAAATTTGAAATGGAACATGGAAATGGTGGTGTGTACTTATGCCCTACTCAGCCTCTTCTCACGGCGCTTAAGGTCCCGGCTTCTGCAGTCACTTCTTTGGACCCAAGTCGTGTGAGAGAAGTTATGGTGTATGTATGAGTGGAGTCAGAGGTGACTTTTGTGGATGGTTGTGTCAGAAATGAGAAGTAGGAATTCTGCTGGGGTGTCTGAAGAGCTGTTAGGAGGCATGTGCCGAGTGGTGTGGTTGGCAAGACTGCTGCAACTCGTCTTCCTCCTTGAGAAGCTGAGGCATCACTAATCTGCAGTGGTTTGTCTCTGCAACAGGCTTCTCAAGAGTGTGTGAGAAAGAGAAGGATGGGGTGTTCTTGTGTTGGTGATATTGGAGGGGTTTACATCTCTAAGCCGGTTTTGTTCATGTCAGAAAATAAAAGCACAGCCTTGCTACTCTGCCCCAGGTAAGCCACTCCTCCCTTATGAGGTGGCTGGGTGTGATGAGCAAAAGGGAGGATGGAACTTTCTTGGTAACTTGTGGAAATTACCTGCAGCTTCCTTACTCGGTATCATTTTCCCTGGGGAAATTATTTGGGAATTACTGTGGTTCACTTGGATCAGTACTTTGTATTTGTGAGTGACTGGAAGCTTGTGTTTCTGAGAAGGGGACAAAACCCCTCTGAGGACAGTTATCGAGCAATTGTACAGATGTGAGGCTTTTTTCTTAACTAGACCACTTAGTGATGGCACTGTGCTTTGCAGCATGTACTTTCTTCCATTAAAAATTTGTAGCAAGTGTTTAGGGATATTTATTCTCTTCCTGAAAATAATTGCATTAGAATTCATATTTCTGCACTACTGCAGTGGCACTACTGTTGTTGCTCCCTATTCCTGTTTGTGGCTTATGGTGGAGGGTGCTGCACAGGCAGGTTGCTATCACTGGTTTGCTGTGTCTCTGCTCTTGGCCGGTCTGCGCTACCCAGTGCAGGTGTGAGCTTCTGTTGCTTCAAATGTGAGAGGAAAGAAAAAAATAAAAGAAGATGCAAAAGATAAAAGCAACTCTACCAGCAGCACGTGTAGGTTTTTTGGGGGCCTTCTATAGCTGATTGAGACCCCTGGCTGTTCCGTGGTAGTGCGTTTCCCATTACATACTTCTAAAGATCAGAAAGGTTTGATTAACAACATATTCATTATATATTTTTCCATTAGCACTGACAGAGCTAGTTCTGCAGATGCACACGAGCCAGCTTTCCTCTCCCCCAGATGAAACGACTGGGCGCAGACATCCCCTCCCGTGCTAGGAAGGGGTCTGTGCCTCCTGCCTGCGGGGAAACCCGCCGAGGTGTTGGTGGAACCGACCTCGGGCCGTTGTTGTCTTGTCTCCTGCCGAGGCCCCATCCCAGATCCATGCCCCCGCTCTCTAGGGTGGCTGCGCACCCTCACGGCATTTCGGGGATGTGGGAGCCATGGCCGTCGGGCAGGAGATGGCCCACGGTGCTCTGTGGCCTTTCCCCAGCGCCGGCCGGCGCAAAGAGAAGAGCGTAAGAAATGGACGTCCGCAGAGAGGAGTGACCCGGCCCATGCGGGGCCCTTGTAGCTTTGGAAAATCGGTAGCTATGGGTTTGTAAACTCAGGCTGCTTTTCCTCTTTCCTTTTTTCTTGACTGCATGCATGCAAGATGCCTGTTGGTAGAAAACTGGATTAGGCAACGTTGTAAATGGGGTCAAACCATTTGATTTGGCTCCAGTCCTGAATTCAAGATTTAGCTGACCCAGCAGGCACACGTGGATCTGAGCAGGGATACCTGAATTTGTCTAGCAGATGTAGGCAACTGTGCATGCTGTACTGCATGTGTGTCCTGCATCAGCAGGGGACAGTCATTCAAAATTGTTAACAGGTTAATTTGTAAAAATAATCGTGTGTTATAAAAGCAAACAGAAGAGGCTTTACCTTTGGAAGGACAGTCATTCAAAATTGCTAACAGGTTAATTTGTAAAAATAATCGTGTGTTATAAAAGCAAACAGAAGAGGCTTTACCTTTGGAAGGACAGTCATTCAAAATTGCTAACAGGTTAATTTGTAAAAATAATCGTGTGTTATAAAAGCAAACAGAAGAGGCTTTACCTTTGGAAGGATTAATAATTATAAAGCAGTGGCTGAGTTTTCTGCAGTGAATTGTCTTAGAAGCAAACTAAGCGAGCATGGATAAAGCTTACCCTTCTTGAGTATGCTTACCCATTACTGAGAAATGTTTTACATAATTTTAGGAGTATAATTATATCTGTTATTTCCTGGAGTAAACAAGTTCTCAGTAAGACTTTAACAAAAAATCAAAATGGGAAAAGTACCATATCACTCCAGTCTAGTAATGAATAATAGCGGGGTATTCCTTTGCTCTGTTGTTAAAGGAGTTAATGCTTAGATTCAGTGTTTATTAAAGCAAGTTCCTAGTTGCTTGTTAGACCCTCTGCTTTTCTGGAATGTTTTCATTTCCAAGAGAGTTGCTCCATGTGGAAACAACTGGCTTAATTGCAGGTGGACCAGAGAATGGCACCCTGTTGCAGAATTGTTGTGTACAAACACTCCTTAGGAAACAAATATAACGGAAATTTAGACTGAAATTGTGCATTGTTTTCCATTCTAATGAAACTTTGTGACATTTGATTTTTTTTTTTGGTGATATTTTTCCTCTTCTCTGTCAGATCCTGCAGTGCATCTTCTCAGTGGCTTACCTGTTTCTGTGGCATCACTCTGCAATGATTTCTTTGTGTATTTTTATTTCAGAAAAGTCTACACAGAAATATTTACTATATTTCATAGAATACTGCAGTAAAACCCCATGCAGCTCTGTAAATATGCAGCTTTATATATACACTCAACTTAATGTATGCAACACTTAAAAATGTTGCTATTGTTGCTGTGTTACTTATCAGCCCAATAACTCCAGGTGTAGCAGAGCAAACTCTCTAATAAAACATTCTCTGCTGCTGTTTTACTTCCACGGCAACAGCTCAGCCTGCAAAGATCACCCATCCTGAGCTACCAGCTGGAGACTCTTGCATTTTCAATATACTTGCTATCATTATCTGTTATTCCAGGAGATGACAATTGTGAGAGCGAAGGATTCATTTTCAACCATGAGCTACCTCTGGTGAACTGAGTTGCTGGGGTCATTCTTTGACTCAGACAGAACATTCTATGTGAGATGTGATACAAGTCTCCCTTCACCTTGCTGAGCACGTCAGAAATGTCAAACGGAGCAACCTGTCTCTTTGGAAACAGCCGCCTGTCCCCCGCACAGCTCGGACAGGCCCAGCAGCGGTGGCCCCACTGCGGTGTGCTCAGGGGCTCTGGACACAGCCGCCCCCACGGCAGCGAGTTTTGGTCTCGGCCTGTTCTGAGACCTCAGAACCATTGAGGATCCAGATACTTGAGCGCAGCTGCAGAGGGGACCAGAAGGGCCCTGCAGTCCTTGGCACTGATGCTCCCAGATCTAAGGACGTGGCTTTTTGGGAGAAACTCTGTCTTCACAGAATCACAGAATCGTTCAGGTTGAAAAAACCCCTTGGGGTCATCGAGTCCAACCCTCAGCCCCACTATGGTGCAAAGTTCTCCCCTGCACCACAGCCCCCAGCGTCTCATCGGAACGACCCTTCAACCCCTCCAGGGATGGTGACTCCAGCCCTGCCCTGGGCAGCCTCTTCCACTGTCTGAGCACTCTTTCTGGGAAACCTGTTCTCCGAATGTCCAGTGCAAACCTCCCTGTTGCAGCTGAAAGCCATTCCCTCTTGTTCTATGGCTCATGACCTGTGAGAAGGGACCAGCACCAGCCTCTGTACAGTGTGCTTTCAGGGAGTTGCAGAGAGTGCTGAGGTCTGCCCTCAGCCTTCTCCTCCTCAAAGTAAACAGTCCCAGCTCCTTCAGTCGCTCCTCACAGGATTTATTCTCCAGGCCCTTCACCAGCTTCGTTGCCCTCCTCTGCGCTCGTTCCAGCCCCTCAAGATTTCTCTCATATTGAGGTGCCCAAAACTGGACACAATACTCCAGGTGTGGCCTCACCAAACAGGGTGTCTTCATGCTGTTGTTAATGGTGGCTGTGTATCCATCACTGTGTGAGAAGGGAGCTCTGAGCCGGTGCTGTTGTCCATGGGGCAGCTCTCTGGGCTCCCTGCTAAATGGCACCAACCTGCGCTGGAGCCGTGTCACCACAGCTGCGCTGCCGCTCTTCCTTCTGTCAGGGTAACAGGATCACAGAGGTGTATTTTTCTTAGCTTCAGGTACCCCGTAGCTTTATCCTTCATTGCACTAACTAATTGTATACCCCGGGTATTTCAGTCCTTAGGTGTTTTTCAAACCAGCTTCATTGGGCAGAAAATGCATGCATACTTTCCCGTGGATTATTTAACAAGAAACTGCTGATGTGTATATAACCTACAAAATGTCATTTCTTGGCACCATCAGGCAGATAACTTCAGATTGCTCTCTACTTACTGAACCCTCTGCCTTTGTGGTTCCCCAAACCAGCACAGGTAGCTGGATTTTTTTGGATCCTTCCCTGCATGGCTCAGTGGGCTGGGTTACTGCAGAGCAGCATAGGAGCTGGGAGAGTTTCTATTTGTTTCCTTATGTGTGGTCTTGGTTCCATATGCATACAGGGAAATTGGTCCATATCTGGAGACATGATTTTTTTGGAAATAACAAATTTTACTGTCTGTCAAATATCCAGTGGCTCGCACTCATCTTCATAACAGCAAAAAGCTCGGTGTTTGTCTCCCATAGAAGAGGATGATCTTTAAATCTTCAGCACAAAACCCACATAGATAAATAGTTGTTTATTCTTTGAGAAGATTTAAAAAATTATACTAGATAGTAATTTTGAATGAAATCTCCTCTCTGCAATATGGAATTGTTTATAGAAGAATTGATGCAAGCAGTTATGTAGCAGAAAGTGCTGAGTGTGTTCAAGAACCGTATTTGTGGAAACCTGAAAATTGTCTTGAGCAGTCAAATGAGGAAAAGTGTAACTGGCTTTAATTTAGAGTGGCTGGGGCCATGCTTGGTTGACAGCAGATCTGATACTGAAATGGGACACTGTTGTGACATCCTTGGATTAAAAGTATGTAGGGGGGGGTGGGGGTGGGGGAGAGGAAAGGAGCATCCGTACTCCCCTTGGAGGAAGCAGGGGGGGAAGCAGGGCACAGGTGGGTACTTTCCCTGAGACAGTGGGAGGCTGATGATGAGTTGGCAGCCTGCAAGGCAGGATGGTGAAGCGGAAGCTTAGAGATGAGTGATCCTGGTACACCTCTTTCTTATCCAGACTGACAGCGTCCTGTCATACCACATGCAGTGCAGACCGGTAGCATTTGTGGGATGTTGAACATTGTCCCTAAACCTGCTAAAGTCAGTGGGATCATAAACACTACAGTTCAATGTTTAAATTAATTAAAAGAGAATCAATAATGACTGGAAATACTCTTCAGAGAATGTCCTGGTGATGTCTCGTCAGAAGGCTGCCAGCATTTTCAGAGGTTAACATACCCACCAGAGCAGTGTGCATGTATGTACGTGCCGGAGTTATAGATTCCCAGTTGTTGCTTTACGCTTTACGGTGCTACGGAGCTTGGGGTTTTGGAAGAAGTAGACTCCTGCCGTGGGCTTTACAGACCAAATCCTCTCCGAGTGACCTGTAACTGAACACTGTGCAATGTTCTTGCAAGCTAATGTGTTGTAACCTACCTGACTGTTGTGAAAAGTTTATTTTGCCATTGTGAATAGCTATGGTAGAGAACTCATTGCTACAGTACACCACAGTGGTTATGTATCTGTATGGATGAGGAGATCTTCTGTAGTTAGGAAAGTAAGTATCCACGATGAACATAACCCCAGGGCCTGGACAAACAAAAAAACAAAAATTCTGTGGTATATCAAGATGTGGATGAGGGAATCCAAAACGTTCAGGGACAAAAATCATTTGGTCTGCAATTAATAGGGGACCTTGTAAACTTCTCTGCTGTGAAAAATGCAAGACAATTCCGTAAGTAAAATGTGCAGTGCATAAATGGTTATGTGATCTCTCGGTACCCTTCGGTAACTTCTTCAGATATTTGTGCCATTGACCGAGAAGCGCCGTAATGGAAGGACCTAGGAAGAAATCTTCCGTAGGCTTGTCCCTTTTGCTTTGGTATTATTTTTTCTTGGTTTGCTTGATAACCTTCCCTAACTGCTTAAAACAGGAGACTTATTAGTAGACTTGGGGGAAGCAATAATTAAACAATTCACGCTTCAAGTGTGAAATTACAGGTCCTTACTGGTGGCACCTCATGGCACATAAAAGCCACTGCTGGCTCTGTCTGCTTTGTCTTGATACAGGAATGTAATGGCGTTGTGTCGGCTGGGCAGTCTGCAGGCTGCCTTCCTCCTCTCTGCTCTGTAGACTGACAGGCCGCCTCCTACAGGGACAGGGAGTAGAGGCATCAAAGGAGGAGAGAAACCCTGCGCTGAAGTAACCTGTTCTCAGGAATTGTTTCATTGCATTCAGTGGGGCAGAAGTGCTAGAAAAATCTGGGGCTCATGCTTGAGAGCACCAGCAGTAGGTTCTCACACGTGATTTGACTTTGGTTGGGATGACAGACTTGTTCTGTGTTGTACAGATTTCTATCAGTCTTTGGTAGGTGATGTGTGCCAGAATTACCAGGAGGTGGTTCTCACTACCTTAAATTACATCAGTAACACAGGAAAAATGATGGCACTGATCAAAAGCCTCCGAATACAGAAATTATCAGGAACACCCCCCTCTGTGTGTGTGTGTGTAGTTTGTACATTGTGAGCGTATCGTTGTCATTGATGAAATGACATCTGTGAACTTTGTTTCTTTAAGCTGTTCTCACATAAAATGAAGTGCTCATGTAAAACGTACATTTCTGTCCTTAATTCTTTATTTTTTCTCTTCTTACTTGCATTACAAGGTATAGGAACTAGCTAAGCCAACTTTTGTATGGGATTTAAACTTCTGAATTTCAAAAGGGAGACCACATCTCCTGATTTGTTTTAATCACAAGAAATAGTGCTTCTATAACTATGTGAGAGATGATAGGGAAGCAGAAAAAATTGAATGATTTTACAGTACTGATCACTCTATAAATGTGTTTTGACTACAGTAGCCAAGGGTTTTTTGGCTAACTTTTGACATGCTATAGTTGTTTCTAGAGGTGCTGGGGAGAAGAAAGGAATGTGAAGGGGAAAACAGGAGAGAAGATGAGTGTAGAATGTGAAAATTTGCATACAGGTTAAAAAAGTTGCTTTGCAACAAAAACTCTTTAGAAACTTGCTTTCTTTTAAAACATCCCCCAGTAGTTCTACCAAGATTTCTGAAGAGAAAAGGTACAACGAGTAAGCGTTTTCTTCCACTTCTGTGTAAAAGAATAACCCATGACTAACTTCCACAGGAATACAAGTAAAATCTGAGTAGATCTGGACTTCAGAAATTTTGTAGCAACACGGTAGAGCTGTGAGAGGACAGGCTCACCCCACGCTTTTAACACCTCGCCCGCCCACAGCCTGCAGGCAGGCAGAGCCAGAGATGACCAGAACCAAGATGGTCCATATAGTGAGACAGCTGGGCACAGATGGAATAAGGTTTTCTTTCCCACGTGCATTACCTATTTTGAAAAACATAAACTCTTCCCTCCTCCTTAATGCTTTCTTTCAGCACTCTCTGCTAGCTACTCACTTGGCCATGTCAAGGCAGCTACAGCTGTGCTTTTTGGAGCAGTCGGGAGGCTGTGTTTTCGGAATGGAAGATTCTGTTATTTTTGTAAAACCTTGTTGCGGGAAACATTATGACATGTCTCCAGTGTAAAAGTTCTCCAAATTACTCTGTCGGTTTGATCACAAGATTTTCTCAAGCCTGGGCTGAGCATCCCTCAAGTCAGGCCACAGTCTGATGTTTTCCCTGCTTGCTCTTTGTGCAACAGCACTAACCACTTGTTGGGTGATGATGTTATCAAGCGTGTAGCCAGCAGGCATGAAGGAAGTGTTTACACACCTCTCTCCAGCACTTCTGAGGCCATATTTGTAGCAACGTGTCCAGCTTTGGACTCCTCAGTACCAGAAAACTATGGACGCACTGGAGTGAGTCCAGCCACCGCAGTGATGGGGGCAGGGGTGCACGGGACATGAGAAGAGGCTCTGGGAGCTGGGTTTGCTTAGTCTAAAGAGCAGAAAGCTCAGGTGGGGTCTGACAGCTGATTTCAACTACCTAATGAGAGGTTACAGAAAAGACAGAGCCAAGCTCCTCTTGGAGCTGCACGGCGATCACGAGAGGCAATGGACAGAAGCTGCAACATGGAAGATGCCAATTCGGTTGTAAGAAACTCTTTAACTGTGAGGGAGGTCAAACACTAGAACCAGGGCCTACAGAAGTTGTGGTATGTCCATCACTGCAGGTATTCAGAACTCATCTGGGCAAGTTCATGACCAACTTTATCGAAATATGAAGTTGGATCTAACGTCAAAATTGGTCCAACTCTGCAAGGTGAAAGGAGATACCGAAACTGCTTAACCAAATGACCTCCAGGAGTCCCTTCCAACCTCAATTAATTCATGCCTCTTCCACAGGCATGTCATTGCTTGCTGTCAGTATTGAAAACTAACAAGCCCGGAGTCTTCCACCTTGACTTGCTTCTGGAGTCTAGGAGAACAAGCCCAAATCTGACATTTCTGCTGATGGTTACAGACAATGCTGTGGCAAATCCAGTTGTGTCTGAAGTAGATGTGATTCTAACAGGGCTGTTGTAGCACCGCTTTGTCTGGAAGCAGTGAGAGCAACATCTTTGTTGCTTCAGTCTCTTTTATGCTGCTATGTGCAAGTCCTAATGCTATGGTGTCCTAGTATTCTGGAGCAAAACCAAACCTTCATTGATACGAGGGCATGGTGGTTTTTTTTCTGTGCAGAAGTCACTGTTGAGGAAACTCCAGGTCATAGCACTCGGAGGAGCTGTGTTGTCTTGAAGTATGAATATTTTTCTTCATCCCCTGATTTTCCAGATGAGCCAGTTGAATCTCAGTGGTCTCTCATCCTGGTTGCACCTGACAACTAGGGAAACAGTGAACACTGAGGTTGAGCCCTTTAGCCATTTTTTCCCCTCCAATCTCCAAAGTCCTTAGTTCCTGGACTGAAATGAAATGTGGGTTCCTGCATGCCAAAAGGGGTTGTTTTACCCAGGTTTTGTGGAGGAGGAAAGGAAGAGGTTCTGAATTGGGATTTAAAATGCACTCAGAATAGCCGTTGCTTGCAGTAGAAGGAATTGGATGCTTCAGTCATTTTGACCTTAGGAAGTAGAGTATGAGGTGGATTTACTCCTGTGTAGAATACTTTTGATTTGTTCACTCTGCATAGATATATAAAAGATATAAAACTGTTCTTAAAACTTTGGTTTGAGGGGTTACAGGGGATAATATGTAATAACCAAATAGATCAATCTCCCTGGGGACCATTTGCATTAATGAACCACCTGCTACCCTTACCTCCATGAAGTATCGTGGGCAGCATCATGCTCTTTGTCGTGCAGCAATAACGGGATATTCAGGTGTCTTTGTAACAGGAGCGTATTTGACTCATTTTTGCTTGTTATTTCTCCCTCCCCAGTGACCGCCTCTTGTCTCAGGCAAGCCGGTCCTGTTGGTTATTATCAATGTGACCAGAGGTGGAAGTAACCAAGATGTCTCAGGTCTCCTTGGCAATATGGTGAGCACGGTACGATGATGTGATTCATTCACAGAGCAGGTGAGTGTGGAGTTGTGAATGCTTTGTTTACGTGGCATTGCAGCATCCAGTCACGTACAGCAGGTTGCTGCTACTTGTATTGCCTTAAGCATCTCCTTCTGTTTAAAGAAACCTCCACAAACCCAACAACAACAAAGACAGACCTTAATTCTTTACTGATTCTTACAAGGTCTGAGGCATCTGATCATCCCCTTGCCTCGACAGAGAAGTACGCACACTCGCTGTGCTCAGAGAGGATTATCCTAATGAATTTGCCTATCTGCAGTTGTGCTATGCTGTCCTCAAACACTGTTTCCCTTTCCGAGCAGGGCAAGCAGAAGTGAAGGATTCTTACACCCATTTAAACAGGATGGAAGTTATTCTGATTTCTGGGAAGTTATTTTGACTTTACACTGTCTTACCAAGGAGGGAATCAGTCCCAGTCTCACCGCAGTACAGTGACACAGGGAGATCATTGGTTGTGGCAGGGAAAACTTGTTTGTCTATGCATACTGCGCTGAAGCTTAAACTGTGCTTTGGTTTGGTTTCTTTGGCAGCAGGAGATGCTTAGTTATCAAGGGGGCCGTGGCAGGGGAAAAAGGGCCAAACCTTGCAGTCTTGTCCATGTTGGCTTGTATGAATAGAGGCTGTACCTCCTGGTAGTATCAAATTCAGCTTTTTTGTTTTAGCAAAAGGTTAGTTGGGAAGAATATAGCCTCACACAAGACTTCTCTCTGCAGTGCACAAGAACGACAGACCCAGACTTTTATTAAACAGGAAATAGTTGTCTGTTGAAAAATGTCTTCTGCTTAAACACATGATTCTTTACTACTACTTTATCCTGAGGCTCTCCCTTACCCAGTTTCATCAGTCAGAATGTCTTTTCCAGATGGCAGCTGTTTAATGGTGTGTCAGGTCTTGTGGCTGCAGTGGTCTTTAGTCTTTTAAAGTAAAAGCCAAGTCAGTTACTTAATTCCTTCCTTGTCCTAGTGCATGAATCCTCACAGCATGGCTTTTCTTTAGTAGCAGCTTGCAGGCCAGGTAATAACTGGTAGAAATCTCTGATGCGTTTGTCACTCTTGTCTCGGATGCATGTGTTTTCAAGGGGAGGCCATCATATGAATGGCTTAAACTACCATTTTCCTGTTTTCCTTCCCCCACCCTCATCCATTCACTGTCGTTGGCCCCTCTTTTTGAAAATACTGATAATCAAATTAATAAACCGAGGTAATTAAATCATGAATTCTTTCCCCCAATACCAGCTGTTCTACCAGGTTCTTCTTCCTATAGGTGCTCATAAACAGGCAAAACTTCCTACTATATTAAATATCCATATTGTTGGCGAAAGGCAAAAATCTTGTTGTTTGCTACTACCTGAATATATTAGTCATTAATGAAGAAAGTCAGGTGCTTGCAGGACAGCTGGTGCTCTGCATAGTTGTACTTGCTGGCAGCTATCCCTTTTCTTTCTCTTGATACTGTGCAAAATGAAGTAATGAAAAGGTTAAAGAAGATTCCTCAGCTCTGAGAAGTGATAAACTAACATTGCAGGAAACTGAGAACAGGATAGAAACTGTAAAGTTTCTCCATGCAGCCTCGTCAATGTCGAATTTCCCCCTCCTCCTCCACCCCCTTGCCATGTTATGTATTTTTTTGAACTATTTGTGTACATAAAGCCTGTTGGTAGACTCCTGTTGCTCTGGGGAGATTTGTGCCTGCTTATAAAAAGCAGGGCAAGTGTGGCTGGTTCTTGGGGATGAAGCGGGTACAGGAGGGAGTGCTTGCACAGGCATGTCAGCAGCCGTGAGCTGGGGCTGTCCCCTCTCCGTGGGCACAAGCTGGCTCCCGTCTGAGCTGGGGAGCTGTGACAGCATGGCTGGCAGCTGCTAAGAGGAGGGATGTCTGCCCTGGCACCCCACTGGAGGAGAGGAAAATGTGTTGGGGAAAGTCAGAGAGGCAAGTTAAGGCCTTTTCCTGAGAAGAGAGAATAGCTGAACTTGTGTGATGTGGATGAGGGAGGCTGGGCGTTTAAAAGGTGTTTAGACTCCTCACAAAGACGATTCAGACTTTCTCAGTTAACCTCACCTGGTCTTGGGGAGGGCTGAGGGGTCAGCAGGGTTGAGTGTTCAGGCCATATCCTCTCTAGCGATGAGCAGGGTCTGGTGATTCCTCCTCTGACTTCGGGCACCCATTTTGAACATCCCTATCCCCCATCTGTAAATTAGTTAGCAATTCCAGTTTCATCTGTCTAAAATTCTTCGAGTGGGCAGTGGTATTTCCGTGTGTTGCAATTAAACAGCTGAAGAGAGAATGGTGAAACCTGAAAGTGACCTTTTGCTAATGGTCCTCGAGAGTGTTGGAAAGGATTTGTTTGCTTAGACTGTGATCACTCACTTGTGAGCAGCTTCAACCTATTGAGTTTAATTTGTCTATAGATGTTTTTCTCTTGGCTTTATTTAGTTTGGATGGAAGATGATGAGGGCGGGGAGAAGCTAGATGGGCTACTTCATACCTTTACATCTTCTTGGTTTTTCCCATATGCCAGGGTTTTCCATGCTCTGCAGAGAACATTGAAGTTAAAGTATAAGAAACAGAAGGACAGAGTAAGAGAACTCTGTTTGAAACCTGATTTGACTGAGATTAAAAGGGAGAGGAAATATGGTTATCTCTTTGTCTATAAATACCTTTTTTAAACGTGTGTACCTGCTGGGATCTTGGATCACGTTCCAAATACTCTCGGCATTTCTCCGCGCCAGGAAAGCGCTGTTATCCCTCTTGTACAGGTAAGGGCTGTATGTCGGACTCTCTGGTCTGTACCACCCAGGCTTGGATTTTTGCACTGAGAGTTGGAGAGCCTTTTCACTTGTGTCTCTTGATTTTAAATGCTCTCAAAAAGGTCAGTAACCCTTTCAGGTAGTCAATTACATGGTTCAAGACAGAGAAGAATTAGACCCAGAAAGCTTGTCTGGCCAATTCAACGGTGATTTAACGGAGTGGGGAAGAGGAGAGGCAGGAGGCTGGGCAGTGGATATTCCTCCCTTGGCCATGAGCACACAGTATGGTATGGGGATTTGCCATGCTGGTGTGGCAAATGTCATGAAACCCTAATTCCTTCTTCCACTTGGCTCTGCTTTTAGCCTGTGTCCAGCTCAGCTGGGGAGAAACCCCAGGGCTCTTAACACCCCACCTTCATAGCCTAATACTCCACCCTAGGTGGGAATCCAGGCCTGTTGCTTGTGAAGGGTGGAGAGACAGTGTTCGTACTGGAAAACTCAGCAGCTGGCACCCCTGAGTTTCATTCCCAGTGCTGCCCCAAGCTCCTCCAGCTGGTTACTCACTCCTTTTGTACCTGTGGAGGGCCCTGCACAGAGTAAGGCACTTCTGCTGGGAAGGGAACGTCAGCTCTGGGTTCAAGGAAAAGGGGTAGCATGAACACAGGAGAACCTAACCTGCTTGCTCTTCTCCAGAGAGATGTAAGAGCTTCTAGTAATAGTCCTCTCCTACTGAGATTTGATTTTTTTTTTTCTTGCCTCATTGCCAAGTTTACACTTTAATTCTGTTTAGTAAAAAAGCCCCATATGTAAACTCCACCTTGGGGACTTCTGTGTTGATAACAATGGCTTGTTTGTGTGCATTATGTTTAGCTTCCACTGTAAGGGATGGGGTCAAACAATCTGCAGACAAGGGGATGGATGAGAGAAAGGTCCTGCTTCATATTAAATTCTGCAGTCAGAGTCAGAACTTTCCGAACTTTCCATTTATAAACTTTGTTGGAAATCTCAGCAGTCCTTAAGACACAGTGAAGCTGAAGACCACAGATTCACTCCGCAGAACCCAGCCAGTGTCTGTTCCTGTTAATGCCTTATCCTTTTTGAGGGTCCTGTGGCAATCAGATATATGCTCAGGTTAGATTATTCATGCCGTATGCTGTTGGACCCTGAAATAACTTTGATTTTATGCATTAAATATATAATCATGTATTAAAGTTCCTAATCAGATAAAAATCTGCAGGAAATTAAGTAGTAAACACTTTATGCACCTTTTTTTCTGTTACAAAAACTTAACAACAAAATGTACCACATCCTCCCTTTTGTAATGACCGTTCTTGCTTGGGGTTTGTTCTTGCAAGGTGTTGATTGCTCTGGCTGTCATCCAGCAAGACTTAAGCATGTAATTTAACTTTAAGGATGTAAGTAGTCCCACTTTATTGAAACCATTTGAGTGATTAAAGGTACGCAGGTGGATAAGTGCTTTGCTGGATGGAAGCCAGAATGCACAGAATCTTCCAAGATCAAATCCTTAATTATTAAATTGATTTTGAGCAGTTCTTGTATCCAAGGCAACAGGGGCAATGAGATGGTCATGTATTAAACTCTCTATACATCTCAGAGGAATTTTGTTAGTTAAATTATGCTCAAATATGGGTGGACATGGTCTGCTGTAGTATGTTCTCCTCAAACAGGCAAAGTCTGGCTCGATAATAGCGTGCTGGTGAATACAAATGGAGTAAATCAGTCATGCTATAGGTCCTCTATGTAAATGTGTATGGGGTCTTTTTGTTTGCTTACTGACTTAACTCAAAAACCAGTCTTCATATTACCTCTTCTTCTCTCAATCATTAGGTAATTTGTCCAGATGATTAGCAGGTTTTTTTCATCAGATAGACGTTGCTCACCCTCATATGTTATCTGAGAGCTTTTGAAATACGTGTTTCTTTTGTCTCTCCTTCGTGGATTTCATTTAAATGGGGAAGACTGTTTTCTAGCTCTTTTATTCCACAATTTCATTTACCTGTTAATATGCTAAACTATTAAGTAGTCCAGAACTCTTAAAATATTGAAAGATGAGTAAAAAACCCTCCCCCTCCTTGTTCTGTTTATGTTTAAAGAAGCTCTTGATTCTGGAACCTGTCTCATTAATTTTTTTCAATACCTAAAACTAGGATTTCACTAACATCATAGCTCAGACAAACCAGTTCAGACTGAATCAGTTCTTGAGTATTTTCATTCAAAAACTCAGTTGCTTTACAACAGCTGAAACACAGTTTACATCAATGGCTGAGGCACAGAAGAATGCATCCCAGGGTCTTTCATAGGGAAGGAAAGATGGGGGGAAAATTGACGTTTTCCGCAGTCCTGTTTGGTTTTGCATGGTCTTTCCACCATCAGTAAGATGAAGAATAATCTTGTTTAGGGTGAATACGTTGCAAGAATTTACTGTATCTTCTGAGGTTTCTGTAGTGCCAGGTAGCTGTTGATTTACATCAGTGATGGGTCATTTGTAATCATACACTATGATCTGTGTTTATTTCCAGTTTGCTTTGATACTGTGTTGTATCTTGTGTGACTACATGTGCTGTAGAAATAGCAGACCTATATTTTTTTAAAAAACTAGTAGTGAAGAGAGCAATCGGTTTCAAGTAAGAATGTCCTTTTGTGTCATTTTGTGATTTTAGGAAACAGAAAAAACGTGAACTTCAGAATACCTCATTTGTGATGCCACAGGGGAGTTCACAGTTTGAGAAACCTGGGCATCAGTTAAAACAGTGCAGATAGTATCAGACTGTAAGCTTCTGGAAAACTCCAGGTGGTAAAGGTGTGATGAATTCTTCATCATGTGAAGATAAGTACAAAGATAAAGCTATTTTTCCATGTTTGTGGTCCTACATCACCCTAATTTTAAATTCATTTTTGGTTTAATAGAATATATTCCTACAGAACTTCTACAAACTGTCTTCACTTTGTAGCACTTACTTTGCAAGTAAACCCTGAAGTCCTCATTCTTCTATGCTTTGCACATGGAGCAATGATTCCTGTCGCTGCAGAGGAAAGGCATTTAACCCACACTGGTGTAAATGGTCAGTGTCATGGACAAGGAGGCTGGTTTCTTGCATCTTCCTCTTTGTGTTGGTTCTGCCTGTTTATTGCAAACTTTATAAGAATCGTCTCCCACTTTGAACTGCTGCAAACCTGACTGCACCCAGGTTTCACCAATGAGAGGGGACCATTAGCAAATTTAAGGCGCAGATGCATATAAAGTAGTTCTGCTTGGGGGCTAATGTAAATACAGTTGAATAATATGAAGCAAGTGTGGTGTTCCTTATCTCTAGCAAATGTTGTGATTTGGTCTGGGCTTAAAATGTTTTGTAGATTAGCTGTCAGCTAGAAATATGCTAAAAACCAAAACAACCTCCCACATCATGAATGAAGAGAGCTGTGTTGGTAGAAGTTCTTAAACGGACATAATTATATTGTCAAAGGGAAGGGGGAAAGATCCCTTTGGTATCATCTGGTCCATCTGCGGAGCTGGCAAAAGAATTAGAGGTGTAGATTACACCTGTATAAACTCCCTCTCCCAGTTTGCCAGTAAACTGGATGGGTAAAACTCAATGTTTGTCAGTGTGGGCTCTTCCGCAGTTATTTATTATCTGATAAAACCCAGCATGTGATCCTCGCACAGCGTTTTGCAAGCTGGCAGTGTTAGGACCGTTCTGTCCATAGCTGTGTGTCTCACACCCCAGATCTGTCTGATGCACTGCTGCTATCGCAGGGCAGCAGGATTTTCTCTTGGAAGCCTGGCACAGTGGCCATGCTGCCGATGCCGCCTGCTGCAGTGGGCGGAGGAAGCAAGCAGTCAATTCAATGTGAATGATAGAGCAAGCTTCAATTTTATTGAAAGAAATCACACCTTATATAAGCACTAACTATAACTATGCACATTAATCATAAATCTATTGGATACCTCTAAAAGGTTACATTATAATATCCCAGCCTCTTGTGGCATTTCAGGTATTTCACAACATCCTCCTTCTTCTGGCCTATTTCCTTCCCAAAGCTGTTTACCATCATAATCAAGGCCGTTCTGTACCTCAGTTTCTCTCTTTGTTAACATAACAGTCCTTTGTTAGCATAACTGTACCCTGGGTTTTTTCCTTTGTTTACCTCAGATGGCTGCAGTCAGCTCCAGCACAGACACATGGCCTTGTTCTGCAAGCCATTCTCCAACAATTCCCCCTTATTCTTTTTGTGCAGGCTGCACAAGCATAAATTTACTAATATTTCTCATTATACAACTATATGCTATTTTAATAATTACTACAATCAATAGTACTATTCCTAGTCACTGCAATAAATTGTCAAAGGTACCCTATGAAGTACAAAGCATCCCATACTATCCACATGCAAGGGATATGACTAAATACTACAAAATAAACAGTAAGGAAAATACGGAACTAACATTCAGATCCGCAATTGCTAGGGAACCCCAAATGCAGTGAGAATTCAGAGTGCCCTTCCTCACAAACTGGAAGTCCTACGCGATGGGTCCATCCGTAGGTGAGGCATCCAACATCACTGCAAGCAGGTCCGGCCTCTAAATCAACAGGCCAAAATAACTGGCACTTTTCTTTGAGCGGAAACATCTGATTTCATCCTCCTGTTGGGTTCCACCCAGAGCCTGGCCAGTACTCCAGGGGGAAAACCAAGGGAGTTTCTAAATAAGATTAAATACTTGAGCTCTTAATTCTTAATATTGCTAAACAAAGAAAGTTGAATACATACATTCTTACAGCATTTCATCCTTATTATTAACTATATTTTATCTAAACTACATCTTTCACTAGTGACTAGTAAGCCTAGATATTTCATTAAGGAGTTGCAATTACTGTTAGCATTTTCTCTTAAAAGAATTGGCAACTGTAGTGTAGTTTGTCCTGTTGCAGTAGCAAACAATACCCAGACATTCTGCTTAAATGATCAGTCGAAGAGATCACAAACAGTTGGTACAGGGGCACCCACAGCACCCACAGCTGGATCCTGCGTGCTGGCTGCCTCTCACCCTCAGGTGTGGTTGCACACACCTTGCTGGTGACCATTGGAGACTGAGACCTGTGGAGACACAAGCATAACCTCTTCCCCAGGTTATTAAAGGAAATGGTCCTTCCCAGTTACCCCTTTCTACTTTTTTGTTACCACTTGAGCTTTGCTCTGGACTTCTTGTTGATCTGGTATCTGTGATGAGAAATGACACAATATTGGTGGCACCTGTGAGACAGAGGAATGTTTAAAAGGTTCATGACATATAATGCCTTATTTAGCCTTTCGTGAGGTGTAGATTGATACTGTGCATCTCCCCTTTTTTGTTGTTCTAACAGATGCTTTAGCTTTAGTGAGAGTACATTTTACTAGTAGTCAATCGTGTCACTTTCTGAGCCCAAAATATTTAAGGAATAGCTGCTGATCCAAATCCTGAGTAATTGCGGCTTTTTGGCATACTATTAGGGGGAGCTGCAGTAAAGTAAGCAAGCTGAACAATTTTTGACCCTTTTGTTACAGAACACAGGGGTTCAGCCCATAATTCTGACTTCCCTCTTCATAACCAGCATCTACGACCCATGTAAGATTGTAGATGAACTTTTGACAATATTTCCGTCAGGCAGATGGTTCAGAGGTGCACTCTCCCCGCAGAGCACGCACCTAAATTCAAGACAACAGTTAACACGGAATGACTGCCTCCTGCTAGAGGAGGTATTTCACCTGTAACACCGAGAACACTGAGCCCGAACAGACAGCAGCACCGATGACTCCGCAGCTGCAGCTGGGCTGCGTCTCACACACACGGAACAATCACAACCACACCAAGAGGCCCCTGACACTTATTACTGACACACATAAAATGACAAGTACTACAATCTTGAGAACATCATTAAGAATATTTAAAGCCGCTGCTGCATGACAGCGTCAGCACCTTCTCTGTGGAAAAACTGCCGCTTTAGTCGGGGGCGGGGGGGCCGAGTGCGCGGTGCCGGGCTGGGCTGCAGGCGGTCACTCCGCGGCGGGGGGGCCCGGGGGAGCCCCGGGCTGCCGCCACCAACTCCATACTGCGCACCCCGACCACTGCCAGACCCCGCGGACTCCTCTGATGCCGCCTCATTCCCCTTCTGACGGCATCAGGTGCCCTTCTGGTGTGCTCAGCTCTGGCCGCGCAGCTTTTGGTTTCGCCCCCGCTGCCCGCCGCGGACCCGGCGGCGTGACTGGCAAAGTAAACAGGTTTTTCCTGAGCTAACGCGACGGGAGCCGCTAGGGGCGCAGGCATCGGAGGCGGATTGTCAGAATGAGATGCCGCTGCGATCCCTAAAGTCTCATGGATTTGTTTCCAGAGTGTGCTGTAGCTGCTCACTTCTTTTGCTGACCTTCCTCCATCACGGATCGAATCCCAAAGCTGTTTCCCTATAGATTCCCAAGTAGATACAAGTCCCTTTTCTAGGCTCCACCTTAAACCTTCCAGAGTGAATATTTTCCCCCTCATAGAGAGGACACACTGGAGGAGTTTCACCACTGCCTGTTCGTCCTTGGCAAGGTAGCCCCATTGCTCCCCGGCCGCCGCCTTTCGCGGGTCTGTTATCTTCAATCTCTCCCTCTCTCTCTCCCTTTTAAAGTTAGAGTGTGCTGCTTCTCACCTTCAGACACCGGGGCAGTGTCTGGATATGTCGACCGGCTTTCTCCCCCTCAGACTGCACTCCGACGAGTCCTCCGTAGTGAAGACTTTGTGCCAATCTTGAGGCCCTCACCCAGGGACGCCACTTGCGGGAGAGCTGAGCATGCACACGCCCAATGGGATCAAGCAATGCCCGTTTATTACAACTCAGAAAGCCCTTTTATAACGTTCTCCCGCACACGTGAGTAACATGCAGTACAAGTCCTCAAGACTGGACAGGTAACTTAGCCCGCGCTTTAAACCTTCTTACGATTGGATAAAAAGTGCCACATCAGCCTTGCCAGGCTGCCTGCCTTGTGGAACCTCCTCTTCCATCCCAACCCCTGCCGGGGGTTGTTTGTCTCATCGAGTTTCTCCCCCCTCATTCAGGGTCACATCCTTATCGCATTCTTGCTCGGCTGAGGCTCTTATCGGTCTTGTTCTCACGCAGGATTGCTCACATGGCCATTCTCTCGCAGAAAGTCCTCTAGAATCCCAACAGTACCTGATTTTCCTGGAAACTGACAGCAGTCCAGGAGGCTCTCTAGGTCTTAGAATAGAATTGTTACAATAGGTGGTACTTGCAAAGTAAGTCCAACAAACATGACTTCTTTTAAGTGCACTCTATTCTCCGCTGGATGGTATGAAATCTATTTTCTTTATTCATACAAGATATTTTATAAATTGAAACATATTTAATGTAGTAATTCCATGTATCTGATGCAATTAATTAAAAAAAAATCCACACCTTTCAGATAACTCAGCAATATACTTGTTTTGTCCACCTAGCTGAATAACTTGGCATGCCAAGGGCTATCTAGTTGTTCTGGAGTGTAAAGGAAGACTCGTTACTATAGGTTTTGTGGGTCTAGAATCAAAGCTTCAGTTACGAAACTTGTATCCTTTTCAGTAACAAGCGCCTTTTGTTTGACATACTCTTTTCTCAAGGAATCATTCACCCTTTCTAAATCTCCAAAATAGTAAGAAATACAAAGTCATTTTTATTTCCAGCTCAGTACAGGAACTGCCCTAACTGTAATGCTTGGATCCACTACTCTTGGATCACACTGTTGTGAGTGCCCAATTTTCACTCATCTTTAGAGTCAAAGTTTTTGTATTTAGCTTACATCTGCCTTGGGTGGGTATGCTTTGTGATAGATACAGTAGAATAACTGTTGTGGCTGTAGTAAGCTAGACTATTCAGTTCATCTCCCTTTGAGTCCAGTGCCATGTGTCTCAGACTGTGGCTTGTGCTGACTGCATAGCGCAACCCAGGGATCAATAAAACACCGCAGGAAATAAACACATTTCTACTAACAGCTGTAGTTAAATATACAGGCAAATGAGTACAACGTTTTTCTGACAAATCAAAAGGTGAAAATGATACCCAGTTTCTCACTGTAATTCAAACACAACAGAATAAATGTGATTGTGTGACCAAAGCTTTTTAACAGGAGTTCACTGGAGGACAGGGACTACTGAGGTCTTGATCAGACAAGAAAGGCCCCGTATCTCTCCTTATGACCATCACAAAAAGCTTCAAGATTCCTTTGATAAAAGTATTTCTGAGCCTCAGTGTGGACCCACTCTCAGTGAAAGCATTTTGTTCTTAGCTTCTGTCCTGTTCAGCGTACGCTTTTGTTTCAGCTTACTTGTATGCCTTTCATCAACTAATTGAGGGAATCTAGTTAGAATAGGTTGATACTTGGAAGTTAGTTTGCTTGAGCAGGTTGAACTAGATGACCTCAACCAATTTCTTCCAACATGAATTACCTTGTGATACTAATCTTTGGTGAAAGAAATCATGGCCCAGTCATCTTTTCAGACAGCTCCGATTATTACTTATGCAGTCATTTGCAAGAACAAAAATAGGAACTGTTGCTATTAAAAAAAATCCCAGCAACAAATTGCGTTTACTTTCTTCAGTAACATCTGAATGTAAATCACATACAGTTAACTATGCTGACTGAAACCTCTTACACTGAAAATTAATTCTGAGACCAAAATTCTAACCCAGTTATGTTTTAACTCTGCTAACAAAAAAAAAAAAAAAAAAGTGTACAAATGGTAGTTGCTTTGTTACCCCTTACCCACATTTGGCAGTTTGGTTTTAAATCTAGACTTGACAGCTAACAGCATGCTAGAAACAGACCTAACTCGTTAAAATATTATTCAGAAACTTTCACAGCTGCTATGACAACAGAGAAACACCCAGAAGTCATCTAACCCAACATATTATTTAGTTCAATTTAGAGATGTTACCATCTGCACAGCACTGTTTCTGTTCTACACAGCACTGTTTCTGTTCTACATAGATATGTGCCAAATTCAGCCACACGTCACTGGTATCTGCTGTTGCTTCTCTCACTTGGGCAAAAACTTCATGAGCTTCACAGAAATATCCTTTATGTGCCAAGACAGCTCCTAAGGGGAGGGTAATATTTACAGTGTAAGCTTCCAGGTTCATGTACTATGTACTCTTACCAAAGAAAACAAAATATTGACTGAATGAGGTTCCCCATTAAAAACTAAGTGGCATAAGTTGCACATGAAAGCCGTTTTTTCCTGTGCTCCACTACATAGCATTCAGGCCCTGCAAAAACAATTCTGTACTAAAGCATGAAACATAAGAATATCATCACCTCTGAAGGAAAATTAGACTAATATTCACGTATGCCATTAGCAGCATACACATTTGTTGGATCACTTCTGAGTACTTGTGTGTAGATCTCTAATGCACCATCTTGATGACGCTTCTCCCGCAGAATGAAGTACCTCAGTTGATCCCTCATGTCTATAATGGAGTATTAAAGATCTACCCAGAAGTTTGACAGCCTACAAGATGCCAAACAGGCATCAAGGAAAGGCTCTGAGTAGCTAAGAGCCTGCAAAAGTTAAATAAATAAAACCACACACAGGGCAGACAGACGCCCGTTACCTTTTCTCTGTCCCTTGTGGGTTGATGTAGCGTCTGGAACCAGATGTTGCCAAGAGCCAGCATGGCGTAAGTATCATTTTGTGTGGAGGGCTGTTTCAATATCATTTCAAATTCCTTCTGTACGGGACTCCATTCTTGTTTAGCCAGATGAAGATTGCCAATGAGAGACCAAGCATCTGGATGGTCCTAAATAAAAATGCAATTTGCAAAAGTATTATTTTCCCTTGCAAGGTTACTTTTTCAAGAATAAAATGCTGTTTTCTTAACTAGAATTTTAGAAAAGAACAACAAAACACACAGACAGCAGATTGCAGTGGTTTTTTCTTCTTCCCCTAGTTTATGTGAACAAAATCAAAACGTAACAAAAGGAAAACAAAATTTGAAGGTAGTATTTCAAGTGTTTTAACTGTAAACACTTAAAGGGTTACAAACCAGATTTATCCAAAGTACTTCTTTAAACCACTCAGAAGCCTCATAAAAATTCCCTTTATCCCTAGCCATAGCTCCCAAGCGCAAGTAGCCTAAAAATAGAAAGGGAAAAGAAAATAAGAATCAGGAAACAGGTCAAAGTTATCTCAAACAAAGAAAATATTGGCCATGCATGAATTTCAAAAGCAGTCTTTTTCTTGGTGTGCCAAGGACAGCAAACATCGAGACACCATTCATACCCTATTCACCATGAGACACACCCTGTGAAGAGGAATGTCCATCCTCAGTGTTGATACAGAAATCGTAGATTTCTGACAGTTAAAGTAATGTGAATGTTTTTCATTAGTTTCATAACTTAAAGACGACTGAGAAACCTCAAAGAATGGAGGAACTCTCTCTTATCACTTTAAACGGCTCTCCCATCTCCACAGTCTTTAGGAAGAGTATCAGTTAGCAGGCAACAGCAGAAAACAAACAGGGAAAAGGCTGTAGATGAGGCTGGGGCATGCTGTGTGCTGCAGCTTGCTGAGCAAGGGCTACCACCCTGCCTTTGCAGCAAATACCACAGGTCAGCTACTTGAGGGCAAGAGGAAAAGCAATGTTTTGCGGAGAAATCACTCTATAACTTTTGGAGTTATAAAGTGGGTATGTTTATTCAGCGCTGGGCGCATGGGGGATCGCTCCACCACCAGCATGCGCATTGTTTGCAGCTCCCGTCCGGCTCATGTGTTACAGAACAGTGCATGTTCATAGAACGCCTGTACATATACAGAGTCTACCCCGCCCCCCCTCGCTCCTCATGGCAATCAGGTCTCCTCCCCTTGCGCCTGTGCAGTGAGCTCCTTTGGCCTTGTTCGGTGGTCGCAGATTTACGGGCGAGGGTCACATAGATGAAGTATCTCCTCTTCCTCGCTGATGAACTTTTCACCTCGTCGTTCTGCGCAGTCTCAGTTGTTTCCCTGGGCCCTGGCCAAACTGCCAGGCCCGTTTGTGCTAGAATCTAGGATGATTTGTTGCTGGAACATAAAACTTCAAGGACCATAAGAAACTTCTCTTTGGGCTAGGGGATAGTCGCCTAGCAACATTATCAGCACCTGGTATGTCTTTTTTGAACAGTCCCATACGCCTCCCCTTGTTTTTGTGCAGGCCTTGCACCATCAGTTTAAGATTGTTTAGACTCCCTGTCTCAGCAGAATGAGGAAGAAAACCGGGATGTGCCATAGAAGCTGTGCTAACACCCTCAACAGCTCTTCTTCCCTGGAGGAGGGCCAAGGTCCAAGATAAAATGATTCTCCCAGAGGGTCTCTGCTTCCACCCACACAGGCAGGGTTGCAAAGCCTGGGTGTATCAAGTGGATGGCCTTGATTGCACCCGAGGGCTGGGGTACTAAGGCTTTGTTAGGGGTGGGGCGCAAGTAAGCAAAGGCATGCAAGTCTAGATAAGCTAATTTTGCTAGATTTTTGGAGTACAGTATGATTTACCAAGAATTAGAAGGCTTAAAGCTGAATATTAGACTATAAGGATGATGCAGGCCTTCAAAAAAAGGAAAAGGTAGGGAAATAGCATGTAGGTAAGCCCCAAAACTACTCTGAAAAGAAGCAAAGACAGATATAAGGTGACCTGAAGACACTGTAAATGGGAAGAATTTTTGATATTAAAAGGAGGACTGTGAAACTAAAGTACCAAATGTTTCTTACAATCAGCGTAATTGGGATGGTCTCTTAAAATGTTTTTATAGAGATTTTCTGCTTCATGAAATTCAGACATCACCTCATAGATTCTAGCAAGGTTATAGTTCGCTGTTACAGTGATAGCGTTGTAATAATGCTCATCATGTTCAGCTTCTGCTTTTGCACGATCCGGCAATGCCAAAAAGTATTTCTAAAGTATAAAAAGAAAAAAGGAATAAAGCACTCCAGAATATTCTTAAAGGCAACCTTCTAGGTGATCGAGAAACTCAGTTCAGACTTTGAGTAGTTACATACCTTTGCTTCTCCTAGGTTTCCCAGCCTGAAGTGCAGGGGTTGCAGGGGGGATCTGAGATTCCTGGGGGTCCCAGGGGTACCTGTCCTCCCCCTGCAGGTGCTGCTGCCCCAGGGGTACCCCGAGAGCCTCAGCCCCGACCCCCTCCAGTACCAGTGCTGGGACGCCGTGGGGGTGGGGGACGGTGCCTCCACATCACTGGGGCCACCCTCACCTGGGTGCTGCAGGGTGAGTTCCCCCAATCCCAAACCCCCCCTTTTCACCCCAAAATGGCCCTTGGTCTCCAGATCTATGTTTGACCACCGAATTCCCCAGTTTTACGCCAGAATTTCTGTTTGACCTGATTCGCAGAAACAGACTCTACAACTCAGAGAGATTTATAAAGCACCAGTCTGTCGCCGGGGTGCAAGGGGATTTCTCCACAAAGCTTGCACCATAACAGCACATTTTACCTGAAACTTATGGAGTGTGGATATCCATATTCATTGGGTTACATAACACACACATCCATGTGCATGAGTGAGGCTGGGTGAGGTCTAGAGGCTGGTGTCAGCGGCTGATGTTCTCTTTGCACCTGCCCGTTGCCTCCTGGTGGGCGTCTCTGGGGGTCTGTTGGAGGAAGGCTCACAGTCCTTCTCACCTTGTACTTTTCCCCGGAGCATGCGCAGATTCTCTTGACCATTTTCTTGAATAATTAGTGTTTTCCAGCTGGTTTATTCATTCTGTCTTAACTAAGAGAACCAGTGGGACTTCTGTCGTCCGTACCTGGCTATCTTTACTCATTACCAGGACCCGACAAGTTAGAGCACTCCTGTTCCCCAAGGACAAAACCATAATATTTTGCTGAACACTGCAGTTCTTGGTAGATTTTCACAGTTTTGATGGACGCAGTAGTCCTTGTGAAAATTCCACAGAACAGTCAGGGCAAGCAGGATTCTTAGTAATATTCAAAAATACTATAAGTAATACTATAACTTGCTATAAGTAAATAAATAAACTGCTAAGCATTGTGCTATAAGTAAATAAGTCTCAAAGCAAGTAATCATTTCTCTATATCCATTGAGCCAACTTTATTCTCTTCTTTCTCAGAAGAAAACAAGTACAAACCCTGCTTGGATTAGAGAGGATTATGAGCTGCCTATTCGGGATTTCATGATTGGGACTTCATGATGATGCAGCTGGGTAAGTGATCTCACTGCAGTTATTTGGTAGGAAACCTTTTGACAGCATCTAAAAGGCTTTGAGTGTTGCAGTCAGTCCCTTCGCTGAACGCTGGAGTTCTTCCTTCATGGGTTAAAACGGGGGAAGGGAACGCTCCCATGGACGGTGTAAGGTGTCTGTGCCAGCACTGCCCTCTCGCCCTGGGGCCTCACTGCAGCCCTTGTCTTTGCCTTTGCTGCAGCTCCGTGTCCCCTGCAAGACACCAGCTGTGCCCAGTTACTCTGTGGGTTTGATCTGGTGAGTGCAGCGCTTGATGCCAGGACCGATGTTTCTGATGTGCCTGTGTCACCCCCAGGGCTCTGGTCCTGGTGTCCAGAAGCTGGCAGTGCCTGTGCTGGGGCTTTGTGATCCCCTCTCCACGCCCTGGGCTGCCCCACATGTGTCCTCTTGGAGTCAGAAACGCAGGCAGCCCGCAGAGCCAAGTGTGAGCTGGGAATGATGGCTCCAAGCTGAGCTTACTGGTGACAGCTGGATATTGTGCAGGAAAGCAGAGGGAGGTCATGGGGCAGGGAGAGTGTTGGCAAGGGAAGAGGGGCTTGTGGGTCCCTGAGGGAGCAGAGGTGGGTATGTCCCAGCCCAGGAATGGAGAGGGGGCAGCGATATAAACCCCATAGCTCCTCTGACTCCATGGTCCTGAGCATCCACAGTGGTGAAATTTCAGCTTCTGGGCTCTCTTTTTGAAAGCGTGGGTGTTCCCTGGGGGCGATGGCTGATGCTTCATTTTGTGGCTGGCTTGAAAGTCTTCTTGGAACCGATGAGGCCGGTCACTGCGAAGGAGCCTGGAGGAGACTTGGTCCTCCTGCACTTCCCTGTCTCAGCTGCACCCGTGTACCTGGGCAGGGAGCTCCATGAGAGAGGGGTCTATCTGAGGACTTTTCCATCTCCAGGCTGGTGAGGCCCAGGAGTGGGTCAGAGAGTGGAACGAGGTCAGCGAGGGACTGTCTGTAGCCGCTGCTGCGAGCCGGGGTGACGCACCCGGGGCTGCGGCTGTGCTGGAGCCGGGCGGTGTGCTGGAGGCGGTCTCAGGGCCTTGGCTGTGCTCACTGGGGGCTTTGGGCACTGAGCATCCCTGTGCCCTCTGCCCCCATGTCACAGAGCTGCCCCCCCAGCCCCCACCCCCCATCCCTGCCGTTGCCATGGTGGTGTTGGGGCTGGCTGTGATGCCCAGTTGCCCTGGCAACGGGGGCATCAGCCAGTCTGGCAGTGGGGATACCAGCCAGTCTGGCAGTGGGGATCCTCCCGTGAGTGTGTCCCCACAGCCCCCGCGGAGTGAGAGAGGTGAGGGATGCTGCGGGGCGGTGTCTGCGTCCCCTCCACGGCCAAAAGCCGGAGGGTGGCTCTGGGTGCCGGTGCTGCCCGGGTGGCTCAGCTGCGGGCGGGGCGGCTTGGGAGCTTGGCGGAGCAGGGACCGGGGCTGCAGGGGAGCTCAGGGAGGCACTGACACCCCCTGCCCCACGCCGCGGGGCTGGGGGCATCCCTTGTGCGAGAGGGGGGTACCTGGGGCAGGGGAGTGCCCGGGGCAGGGGCCCTCGGTCCTGCATTTGAAATCTGTAGGTGATTTTCTGAGCAGCAGCTCCTGCGTACATCCAGGGAAAGGACCGATGGGCTTGGCAGTGCTGGGTCTACAGCTGCCCTCGATGATCTTAAAGGTCTTTTCCAGCTTAAACGGTTCTTTGAACTGTGGTCCGGATGCCAGAAAAAGAGTAAATAAAAAGGGAGATGCAAAGTTGCCAAGCCAGAAAAGCAGAGATCGGATGCTGGGAAGGGGAAAATGGTACTGTAATGACTTAAGGCAGGAGCCACAGCAGTAAATGATAGTATGTGGAGCTGGGGACTCTCCATCAGGCTCCTGGAAGGGACCCTTGGTGCATCTCACTGTCAGATGACAGCTGAAGTTCATTAAATGACAGGAAGGTGTAACACTGGGTTCCTATTCATCCTCTTAACTATGGCAGAGCTTTTGTAATAAATTGCAGGATGACAGTACCAAAGTGATAAAATTCAGAGGGTCTGGAATATCAAGGTGACAGGTGAGGCTTCCTGGGTAGCGAGATTTGATTTAGAAAGCACTCAGCCACTTAGTAGTGGGCTGGAGGGCCAAGAGATTCATCCTGGAAATCCTCCTCCTTTCCTGGCTCCCTTGAGATGCTGTTTATATGGTAATTATAGCTAAGCAGGGGATTCCTAGGCAAGAAACGTGACCTTTCTGCTTAATCCTGAACAGGGCAAGATGATGTAACTGAACAAAATTGTTCAACAGCATCCTGAGTCTCACTTGTAACAGATCTCGTGTCTTCCTCTTCCAGCAAAGTGTAGTAGAAAGGCAAATTAACCAACTACTCCAGAGGGAGATGGTTGATCTTTGTGGAAGGAAGAAGACAGAGGATTGATTGTGCATACTGAAGCAAGATTCAGACACACCCAGTCTGTGACCCCACAAGAGCAGCTGGGTGTAGTGTATTGTAGGGCAGAGTGTGCCCATCTATCCCCAGCCTTTAAGTTTGGAGGGCGATCAGTTGGTACCAGACAGCTCTGAGGCTGGCGCTGCTGCTCCAGCACGAGTGACGTGGGGTCCCTTGAAACGAGAGCTCTGGCACGTGGCACAGTGAGAGGCACAGGGTCTGTCCAGGCCTGGAGCTGTGCCTCCGCATGGAACTGGCCTTTTTGTTCTTCATGTCCTTTAAGCACTTTGCTGTTTATTCTTAATTTCCCGTCCCTGTCAGCACAGTCTCATCAGAGCTCTGTTCAGTTTTATTGTACTAAGGGAAGCTGTCAGATACATGCACAAAGGATTTGGGTGCCTTAGGGCCATATCAAAGTGCTCACATCAGCTGCATCCTCAGCACAGCTTTTTGCCAAGCTCCTGGGGGCCCTGAAGGCCTTTAATCCCAGCTCTTGCTGCAGCATGGCCTTGTGTCCATAGGACAGGGCTGTGCTCTGGGGTTTCTTGCAAACACAAAAGGAACTGGCAGCCTTGTCCTTTCCTGGAACTGTAAAGGGCCCAGTCCTTCGGACATGTGCAACACTGCAGCTGTTCTGGAGTAAAGGAGTGAAGTTACTGCCTTGCTTGCAGGGTGTGTGTAAAACTCGAGGGCAAGGGAATGTTAATCATTGCATAGGTGGTGTGGAACAGAAGGAAGCAGGAGGGAATATGATCTGTGATTCTACTCAATGTCAGGATGTAAAAAATTGTAGAGCTGTGTTTGAGAGTGCTGGACTTTCACGTCCCAGAAAATAAGTGGGAAAATCCATCTGTTCCTTGATCCAGTTAGCCAGAAAGGGAGGGAAAATGATTTCTAGTCCAGAGTAGTGTTTACTAAATGTGGTACGTGTTTATCTCTGATTTTTGTTGGTTTGCAAAGTAGGAAAGTGGTCTGATTTTGTTAACACTGGGCACAGCAGCGATCCCTGGGTTTAAGGCTGTTCATAATATTCTGAGCACTTCGTAAGGTCCGTCACAAAGTCACGTCAGGTCAGCTGCTCTCGTGAAGTGAAGCAGCTGAGTGACGTTTATCTTCCTTCTGTTCCCACCAAAAAAATGTCAAGAGTAACAAAGGAGAGTTTGGCTATTAATAGCGATTTAGTTCATCATCCCTGTAAATGGGGTTCCAAAAGTCATGGAAGCGGGGGGAAGGTGAGAAGTGCCAGCAGGCCCTGGTGTGTGTTTGTGGCCCGACCGTGGCTCATTTTCCTCTGTGCTCTTGCCAGGCAGCCAAGCCGTCCTGTTTTCCTGGTTGCAGAAGCATCTCTGGCCTTGAAATGAACACAAGGGATTTGAGCCAAGCTCAGCAAGGCCTGACCTCCTCTTATCCCCGAGCCAGCCCCTGCACAAGGGCACTGGGCAGAGGCACTGGGGTGCAGTGCATCTGCCTGAGCAGAGCCCAGGGGGCTGGAGCTGCTGGGTGAGGGCGTGGGGGGAGCCGGGGTCCAGTCAGGAGTTAGTGCTGTGCCTGTCGGGCTGCGCTTCGCAGGGTTAATTTATGACACAGCATCCCCGAGAGGGACAGGGGTGGTTGTGCTGGTTTGTGCATCGGTGTTTGCCTGTGGCAGGGCTAGGGGCAGGCTGGGAGCTGTGAGGTGGCAGCAAAGCAGCTGAGCTGATGGAACTGGGATCCGGGTTAGGAGCAAGCGTGGGGAGAGGGAAGCAGCTCCTCCCTACGGAGGGGGGTGCTGGCACTGCTGTGGGTTGTGTGTGAGTGGCTTTGCAGGCGCTTTTGCCCCCCTGAGTGTTCCCCAGTGGTATGTGGCTCTCTCCACAGCAGAGTTAATTAACCCTACACTGCCCGTGGGCTCACTCTCTTCAAGCTGGGAGAAGCCCTTTGGGTTCTGCCGGGACTGTCTGTAGCCGCTGCTGCGAGCCGGGGTGACGCACCCGGGGCTGCGGCTGTGCTGGAGCCGGGCGGTGTGCTGGAGGCGGTCTCAGGGCCTTGGCTGTGCTCACTGGGGGCTTTGGGCACTGAGCATCCCTGTGCCCTCTGCCCCCATGTCACAGAGCTGCCCCCCCAGCCCCCAGCCCCCATCCCTGCCGTTGCCATGGTGGTGTTGGGGCTGGCTGTGATGCCCAGTTGCCCTGGCAACGGGGGCATCAGCCAGTCTGGCAGTGGGGATACCAGCCAGTCTGGCAGTGGGGATCCTCCCGTGAGTGTGTCCCCACAGCCCCCGCGGAGTGAGAGAGGTGAGGGATGCTGCGGGGCGGTGTCTGCGTCCCCTCCACGGCCAAAAGCCGGAGGGTGGCTCTGGGTGCCGGTGCTGCCCGGGTGGCTCAGCTGCGGGCGGGGCGGCTTGGGAGCTTGGCGGAGCAGGGACCGGGGCTGCAGGGGAGCTCAGGGAGGCACTGACACCCCCTGCCCCACGCCGCGGGGCTGGGGGCATCCCTTGTGCGAGAGGGGGGTACCTGGGGCAGGGGAGTGCCCGGGGCAGGGGCCCTCGGTCCTCCATGTGAAACCTGTAGGTGATTTTCTGAGCAGCAGCTCCTGCGTACATCCAGGGAAAGGACCGATGGGCTTGGCAGTGCTGGGTCTACAGCTGCCCTCGATGATCTTAAAGGTCTTTTCCAGCTTAAACGGTTCTTTGAACTGTGGTCCGGATGCCAGAAAAAGAGTAAATAAAAAGGGAGATGCAAAGTTGCCAAGCCAGAATAGCAGAGATCGGATGCTGGGAAGGGGAAAATGGTACTGTAATGACTTAAGGCAGGAGCCACAGCAGTAAATGATAGTATGTGGAGCTGGGGACTCTCCATCAGGCTCCTGGAAGGGACCCTTGGTGCATCTCACTGTCAGCTGACAGCTGAAGTTCATGAAAACAAATAGTTGTGGCTCTTGGGACTGCACCCACAGCTAAAGTCTGTTTTGGCTCAGGGAGTTTTTTTATGGAGTTTGACTTCTATGAATCTTAACTCTGCCACTTACCTATGGTCTAATCACGAAACAGTGTGAGGCAGCCTTACGTTCTCCACTTAGGAAGGATGCCACAGCCTGGAGACACAGGTGTATCCTTTGGGTCTGCCGTGAATGGGATTCTGGATTTTTAAAGTCTCACTGTTACTCCTTCCAGATTTTCCTAGTCGTGGCCACTGGCAAGATTCATCAGTCCATGGGATCCCCCAAAATGGCTGATGGACTCCAGAGAAAGGTGGCAGTACGCTGTTATCCGAAGCTGGTCAGAGAGGCAGAGCGGCGTGTGCCTGTAAGTACCTGCTGGGGGCCGGGTAGGAGCTGGGCTAAGGCTCCTTAGGGAAGCTGCCCCTGCCCCTCCTCTGCCTTGCCCTCCCGTTGTCAGGGCGCTGTGGAGCCAGGCACCACTCCCCACCTCTTTGCTGCCATACTTCTGTTGGAGGGGGCTGTCATGGTGCGGGGGGGTGGGCTGTGTTGCTTCAGGGGAAGTCCAGGGTCTTGCCTGAAGGTGCCAGTGGAGCCGAGATAAAGGAATGTACTGGGCCTTGCACGGGAACAGCTGAAGCACAAATGTGCTGCCTTCCCTCCTCTTTGCTGTGTGGGCAGTAACATCTCCTGTCACAGGGGCATACCTGCCAGTGCTGCCCTGGCCACACCGCTGGGCTGCTGGGCATGTGGTGGGCTGCTCAAACCGCCTGGAGTCTTGACAGGACACGGCTGTCCCAGATAGAATAGCTTCCAAAAGAGTTGTTTTATGGCATCCCGTGTCCTGTGTGGAGCACAGATGCAGCCCTGCAAACAGCAGTGGGGATTCAGGGCGATTCCTCCTTGCCACCCACAACTGTCCCGTTTGCTGGCTGGAGCTCCCTTCACTGGAGGTGACCCAGTGCTGAGGCTCTGTCAAGGAGACATCTCTGTATCCTCCTGTGGAGGGGTCTGTGAGGCCAGAACAGAGAGGAAGCAAGTGCTGATGGAAAAGAAATAACTAAAACTTGGACCCATTCCTCTCCACCTCTGTCTTGGCACAACACTGCTCTTCTGCTTTCCTCTGACTCACCCAGCAGTGCCATCTCCACCTGCGAGTTGGTGTGAGCACTGTGCAAGGGTGGAGTTAGGGGATTTCTGATAACTCCTCCCCGCTCTCTTCAAAGGTCTCTGGCTCAATCCAGCAAAACTCAAGAGGGGACAAATACCCAAAAAGCAGAAATCCCCGAACATGTCACATCACCTCATGAAGGAGATGCTAAAGGGACAGAGCCACTTGCTTGGAGCGTGTGTATTCAGCTCTATATCATTAACTTACTGATGTTAAATATTTCAGCAGGTAGTTTACAGGACTTCCAGGACTATCCTAGTGGCTGTGATCACAAATTATTCATCAGTGGTACTTGAACACAAAAATCCTTTCTGCAGAAAAGAAAAAAAAGTAAATCCTTTCTGCTGGTGTTTTGCATTTCAGCTGACTCCCTCTGCCTTCCTGAAGGAGATGTCTCTGACCACCCAGCAGAGGCTGGCCAGCACCCGGGAGATGAGGCGGCCCCGGATTACCCAGCTTCTAGACATGGGAGAAGCCTCCCATCACAAGGTAGCCTTTTCCTGCCCTTTTCCGTGCTGTTTGATGTGACATTTGAAGAGGGTGTGTGTTTGTGACAGGCGTGCCTCTGGCTCATCTGAATACCTCAGCGCCTAGGGCCTGTTGTCTTTTCAAACTGCTGGTGGTGGTGGAGTTCCTTCTGCTGGGGAAAGGTAGAATGTTTTTCTCTGGTGAGAGGTTGGAGGTCCTGATCTGTGCTAAATCAATATAAATAACCTCTGCTGAAGTTGGTGGGTTTTGCTGGAGTTTAGCTGATACTGGGGGAAGGCAGGGGCAGGCCACAAGGGCCCGAGCTTCCCATTTTCCATCCTCCTGGTGAAATAGCCACCTCGTGCTTTGGTGTAGTCACTGTCAAATGCTTGGGGTCATGGGACTCCTTTGACGGTGGCAGCATTGGCCTTTGAAGGCTGAGGGCCTATAGTGATTACTTGTTTTGCTTTGTAAAAAGATTTAACAAAACCAAGTGCATTAATGTTTTGGGTTGGAACAATGCGTGGGACCTTTACAGGGTGTGAGATTTTGCAGGCTGCCAGATATACAGATATCTCCTGTAAATTCTTGGGTTTCGCTTGCTCCATGAGTGCTGGTGGCTCTTCAGGAAGGGCTCTGGAGCTGTGTGACCACGTCAGCACAGGGCTCTGCTGGCAGTAAGCGCTGCCTTGCCTTCTGGAGAAGGAAACCTGGAGGAACACCTACCAAAAGAGCTTCTTAGCTTGAGCCTGCTTAGTGTGGTCCAGAAACTTTTGATCAGCTCAGAACAGAGGTGGGGGGCTGTTTCCCTAGCGTGAGCTGTGCGGATGTACTCACCGAGAGACTGTACTCCACTGGAGATCGGTGTAGGATTCTGTCGTGAATCTTTCTGCCAGCAGCTGACCCTCCTCTCACTGCTCTGTCTTGCCTCTCCAGTTCTCAGCAGTTGACCTGGACCAGAGCTTGTTTCAGCCTTTTCCTTCAGAGGTGGTATTTCAGAACTACGTCCCCTTCGAGGTCTATGAAGTGCCACTGATTCTGAGGAACACTGACAAGGTAAGTGCTGGGATGCAGAGGTTTAACACTGTGCTGGGAGAGCCGTGTAATTCCTGTGGTTTACAGCATAACAAGTTATCTGCTGCAGCACAGCACACCCAGAATAACATGTCTCACCACCTTTATTTTGCAAGACGGTGGAAGTCTTCCCATGCTGGGAATCCTCCCCCTGATTTTGGCCACGCATTGGTGGTATCTAACGCAAAGGAGCTTTTCTAGTCAGCGTCCTTCCCCTTGAAAGCCCTGGATTGATGGGGATGTTGGGGGTTGTACAGTTGTTACCTTCTCTCCTGCTTTCTCTCGAGTGTGCACCATGTGCTGGTGGCTCCCTGGTTAGTCTCGGTTTCTGGCAGGGCACCTCTGCCTCTCGCAGCCTGTTCAGCTGCCTCTGTGCAGCTCGCTGTCAAAGCCCAGGGCTTGAGCCTTCTCCACTTCATGCTGGAGGAGGTTATGGTTAGTGGCATTAGCACTCCAGGAAGGGTGTTTTGAAGCAGCAGGGGAAACGGACTGATCTAGCAGAAGCGGTGGGAGGCCTTCGGCGTCACTTTAGGCTCCTGCTAAGCTTAATGCAGTTCTGCTCAGTTTTCTCTTAGCAGCGTGGCTCTCTGCTTTCCCTTTGGAGAACCGCAGCACATCCAGAGTAATATTCTCTTGAAGGTCTCCACCTTTACTTGAAAAAGTTGTGATCATTTTGAGATTTCCCAGAAAAGTTGAGAAGGGAGAAGTTGAAAAACGTCAGCAATGTTGTTGCACTATAAAGAGGAAAATTTGAATTTCAGCAGGGGAAATGTTTGCTTGAATGAGGCACGTTCCAAGAGCAGCTAGTGGGAAAAGACAGGAGAGAGGAAAGGAGCTGAGTGGGAAAGTGCTCTGGGAGAGAGCATCGTACACACAAGGGTTTCTCTTGACACGTAAGAGTAAGTGTGCTGGAAGCAGAGAAAGTTCCGAAAAAGAAAGGTGTAATTAAAGATACTGTTCTGTAATGAAGAAGAAGATGTGTATGTGAGAGGAGGGCAGGATGGGCAGATGGAAGTGTACGTGAGAGCACGTGAATTAATCCCCCTCCAAATCTACCAGTCTTGTGTGAAAACAAACAAGGGGACAAAAAAATCTGTCAGGGCATGTTGCAGGTGGGGGAACAGCAAGAGAAGTCAAAGTATATTCCGGGGTAACGGGTTTTGACAGGGACATGGTTGAAAATGGAAGACCCTTTGGCAAAGACAGTTTCAGGGTGGTCCGTCAGTTATTCCTGGAGAGTCCTGCCCCATTCCTGGCCTGGTTTAGCTTGGGAGTACTGGAAAGAGCAGCGTGGGTGCCCCTGTCCAAGGGACACCCTTCATGGGGTCCACACTGATTCTGGGCACTCTTTGCTGTAGGTATCCTCTTTCCTAGTTTAAATGTGCCTCAGTTTCTCTTGGTTCCTATGGCTCTGCTTTGTTCCCATTAAGTTTTTGGGCTTCAGCTGCTCCGTTATCCAGACGGCACTTCAAAATATTTGTCGTTGCCAAGTACCAGCCAACAGGCAAACAGTCAGTTTGCTCTGTTCATGCTTCCTCAAGTGGAAAACAACATCTGCATCCGCATTTCTGCTATTCCCAGTAAAAAATAATAAACTTGTGCAGCTGTACCTTGTGATTTGTATGCCGTGTAAAGGGGAGGCAATGTGTGAGCTGTTGATTTTTTCCAAAAGGAATTCGTTTTGAAGCTAGTAAGTCCTCAGCCATTGGACAGCTCTGGTGGAAAAGCAAGATCAGCTTTAAGGGAAATCCTTGGCGTATTGAAGTACACAAACATAGAGATGATAATCCCAAGAGAGGTGCTTATAGTCTAATTTTGTTGGCTTTTGGTGATGTCCAGCAACACTGTACTCTGTCTCAAAGTTTTCTCACCAGTTTCACAGATCCCTCCAAATCACGCTGACCTGTACTGCATGGTAGCCTGAGGTTGTCTGATCCATAAAAATCCAGCTAACAGCATAGTGTATATTCCAGATAGAGGCTCTGTAGTCATTCAAATAGAGAAGTGCTCTGCTGTATAGTGACTGCTCTTCCCTGTGTGTTGTAAAATTGCTTTTCTGTCTTCAGGCTGCTCCTCACCACTCTCAGCAATGTTCTCGGTGGCTTTTGCTGAAGGTCTTAGCTCATCTCCCAAGGGTCTTGGTGACCAAAATGTTTGTCTGCAGTGTAAAATGTTCTCCTGGGTCTTGCTGTCCCAGGGCACTGCTGGGAGCAAAGGGTGTTTGGAGACGTCAGGACTGCCTTGGCCGTGGGTTATCGGGCTCGAGCGGGTGGTGAAGAAAGAACCTCCATTTTGCCCAGGCCTCACATGGGTTATTTATCAGTGAAGCTGCTTGTCAGTCAAAATTGCCTGTTTTAGACTTCCTGAGATGAGATTTGGTGCTCAGGCGTTGACATCAGTGTGTTAGAAAACACCTCTTTGCTGTGTCTGTGCTTGTGGTATCCCAGAGGGCAGAAACCTGCAGCAGGGTACCTGCCTGGACTCCTGGCTGTGGGGAGGAGTGCCCAGAAATCTGCCTTGCCTGCACTGGCAGCTGCCTGGCTACAGGCACCAGGCAGCAAGAGCCTCCAGAGAGCCAAGAGTGGCTTTTAACAAAGAAACCACACCGTGAGTCAGTGCTGGTCACGTATCTCAAGGCAGAAAATGCCTCTGAAGGCCATAATTGATAGGCCCAGCCTGGGGGGCTGTGTGGCTTTCCATCATTTTTGGCAAGTTGACCGCTCTCTTCTTCTGCATCAGCCTTTCCTTGTAGTGTATTTGGCTTCTCCCTTGCTTCTTTACAGCCCACTCTAAGTTCCCTTAAGCCATCTCCTTGTTTCTTGTCTCGTTGTCTTCCTATGTTCCTCCTTTTGCTCTCCAGGTTTCCTTTTATTCCCAGTAAGGCCACAGTGTCTGTGGTCTCCTCTTGCTGGTCTGCCTGCGTGACTGTAGCAGTGCAGCTTGATTGCCCCACTCAAACCCAGTATGTTAGAAGTGAATTTCTTCCTCCCCCCAGTATAACAGGTACTGTTTTGCCTTCGGGTATTTCATCCCCCTCCAGAGGCGTGACTGCTTGGGTGTGTGCAGGCAGAAGCCCGCAGGTTCTTTGGGCTGGTTGATATGCTATTGTGCCCTGGCAGAATGGATTCCATCCCGGTGTATTCCTCTGTAAGGAACTGAAGGCATTGATGCCTCAAACATTCATCGACACAGAAAACCTCCAGGACCAGCTGTGGCCTTTGGATTAGTCTAAGGAATGTCACCTGAGGGAGCGGGAGTGTATGGAAGGCTGCACCCCCCCACTCCCTTGTAGTTGTGTTGACAAATGCCTTATGTGGACCTCAGAGGGGGGAAACTGAGTGAAACCAAAAGTTTCCCCTCGAGCACCAAGACCGCTCATCACTGGCCGCACCGTGTAAGCCCGGTACTGTGTGGCTCCATTGTGTCAGCCAGACACCATGCTGGCCTTGCTAACGGCCTCGTGCCGTCGCCATTGAAGAGGCGGCAAGGCCTGACAAGAGGTGAGCATTTCTGCCCCAGAAGCAGAAGTGCGCTAACCAGCTGGTAAGATGAACTGAAAAGGGGACAGAAACTTTGTTGCGTCTGCACCCACCAGCCAAGACGGTCGGACCTGAGACAGTGCTGGATCCAGGGGTGCTGATCCGCATTCCTCTCCCTCTCCCTCTCCCTTTGTAAGACACCACGTTGCTTATTATCCTTTTCCAAGTTTAAATTGTTTTCTACCGCAAGTAAAACATTTTAACCGGTCGCTTGGTGTCGTTTCACCTTAATTTAACCCAAGGGGATCACAGAACTGTTGCGACTCTCTGGGCTTCCAGTCTGGGTTGTGACAACCTTAAGAGTTAGAAGTGCTTTGGAAAAGTGGTTAAGGAGGGATGTCCCCAGGGCACGGCCAGGTATTTTCTCCTCATGTGTCCGTATGAGTGGCAAAATCATAGTTTCCTGTCTTCCCTGCAGGTTCCTCGGCTGGTGAAGGTTGTCATGGAGATGTCGCCTTACTTCAAGTTGACCAGCCCCAGTGGTGTGTGCTGTAAAGTAGCACCTGGCATGTGCTCAACTTTCTGCGTCCTGTTCACCCCGGAGGAGAACAAGGTGAGACTGGAGGTCCAGAGAGGTCGGTGCCTTCAGTGTAAGCTGAACCTGCTGGGCTGGATTCGGAACAGGGCATCTGCTGTGGGTTTTGAGGACTGTCCTGGTTCCAGTGGGGTTGTCCTGGATCTAGAACCAGGGGAAACTCCTTCCCCATGGGGAAGATTATGCGCTCGTAGGCTGGAGGCTCTTACATGTTTCAGATCACTTTTGTCCTTCAGTGATGGAACGTTTAATGTCATGTCTGCTGGTTTGAGAGATAAGAGAGTGCCGTCTGTAGTGGGGCGGCCTCCCGAGGTGTTGGTTTCTGGTATCTGTCCACTGCTGTGTGATTATGGGTTTGCTCCACTAACGGTAGATACAGAGGTGTGTTTAAAAGTGACTTGTTACTTGGAGGACCTAAAGTGAGCCTGATCAGAGTGAGGACTGCCACCCGTGGAAACTGGAGTCACCTTAATGCCTCACGTGTTGGCCACGGTAGCGAGACAGCAGAACATTATGTCTGAAGTTATGGCGGATTTTACGCACTGGTTATAGCCCACAGCCTGCTGTGGGGTCTGCTCCAGGCTGTGGTCGGGCAGTCTGCAGCTGGTCTGTTAGGATGCTGTTAGCTGCTGCAGCAGGGACTGACGGGCTGTGCTTTCCCTCCCTGCGCTTCCTTGAGTGTTCCTGAGGGAAGATGCATGTGGAACTATAGGAAAATGGCAGGGTGGGGTATTGATGTTTGACCATCTCATCCCAACAGTAGGGGTTTAATTATTGTGGAAAATACTAGAGGAACAAATAATTCCAGAGAGCTTTTCTGTTTCCCATCGGGCAGCCACTTCCCTGCCTCACCCTGGACTGGAGCAAAGATGGTGCTTTTCCATCCCCTCTGTTTTCAAGCCTTGCAGCTGGGCTGTCCCTGAGGACACTTGTCTGTCTGCGATGCAGCTGGGAGGCTGGGGCAGAGGGACCGCTGTGCAGGTGGCAGGGAGCCAGCCGGGCACAGGCACACTGAGCTCTAGATGTCCCTAACTCGGCAGGAGGCTGTTGGGCTGCAGGTGGCTTTGAGACATCTGCCTGAACGAGCACATAGGGGAATAAACGGGCAGGTACAAGCTGCAGGCAGACACGTTACCCAGAGCCTGCGCTGTGGCCGTCACGCGTGTTACTGTGGCTGCTCTGTCAGCTGGCACCTCTTCCATGCCAAACGCGCCGTGCCTTTGCTTAGAGGTTTGCACATCAGTGCTGTGGCCCTGGCAGGTCTGATTCTCAGTGCTGTGATGTGAAGGGTCAATACTGTTATCTGGAGGCTTGTTAGTGCAGAAGAATTTAATACCTGGCATGGATGGGAGGAAGCACTGCAGGGAAACAAGGACAGGCATGCTGAGTCCTTTCACCACCATCCTGCTACCTCTTAGCACTGTCCTTCGCATGGCTTTGTTGGAGAGACGAGGCCAGGGGACAGCTTTGAGCCAGCAGATGTTTCTGCACCGGGCCAGCGGTGCAAGATCTCTTTGGGCGTACCTGCTTCTTCATCTTTCACTTGCTACTTAGATATAATTTAACACTTTGTCCTATCCTCAAACAGCACGGATATAGAAAACTGAAGAGAAAATGCCCTGTGGTCCCTAGCTCCCCATGCTTGTGAAATAATCTGTTCCTTTGGAGGGATGAGAAATTATTTCACATCATTAATATTTAGGGTTAAAATTCTGTTGTCCTAGGGCAGTTCTCCAAACTACTCAAGTGACACAAGAGCTTAATCTCATTGAGGTAGGCTTTGCAAAGTACACCGGTGTCTTCAAACTCTGATTTATTCATATTAATTAGTGTACTTTTGGGGGGTGGCAGAGGTATATTGGTGCCCGTGAAGGGCAAAGTGCTGCTCTTCGAGTTTAGAGAGGCAGCAGAGCAACACGTGAACATCACCACAAATACAAGTGGGGTGAGAGAGCCCTCAAGAACCCCCATGTCCAATACTTTGTCCCTTGTCTTGCCCTTGAACTGGCGAGTGTATGGAGCAGGGAGCTCTGCCAGCAGAGCTTCAGCGACACTCCGGTGGTTTCTGGTGCACTGGGGGTTGTGCAGAGCATGGGGAGAGGGATGCCTGCTGCTCAGCGAGGAGCACGTGGGGATTTATACAGCTGAATCAGAATTTTGTACGAATTGAGCATTTTGTCTCATACTTGATGGAGTGTGGGCCAGCGAAGCACCAGAGTGCCGTAGCTCAGCTAGAAACGCATCAACAGCGCAGCCAGGAGGTGCACGGCGCCTTGAAAACCCCTCAGCAAAGAGGCTTTGGGAAATGGTTCTGCAGAGCCGCCTGCGTTGGGCTGGCAGTGGCTTGCACGCAGAACACCTGTGTGTTAGTTGTGGAAGGCTGACGAGCGCTGCCTTTGAAGAGGCTCTGCCCCTCTGCTGCTCCCTCACCTGCAGGGAGGGTGGATAACCCCGTGAGCTGGGACGCAGGTACAAACCCCTCTGCCAGGGCTGGGCACTCCTGCTGTGGAGCTGGTTTGAATCTGTTCTTCCCCGGGGTAAGTCTGACTTCAGCAAAGTCACTCCTGATTCAAGGGAGTAAAATTGCAGCGAAGCCCTAAATAAAAGGACCACGTGAGTTGTTAGTGGCTGAAATGCCACGTGCCATATAGCGCTTGCTTGAAAAATGAGCAATTTCCTATTGTCTTGTAGTCATTTGGGAATGTGCCACAGGATGGGACTGTCAGAAGGTAAATAAAGAGCTGACATGTCTCTGTTTATTGGCACTCTCCTTAGAAATAAGAAATGCTAATTTTTCTGTGGGTCAGCGTTTCCAGGTAGTTACTCTTGCTGCTTCTGTCGTACACATTTCGGGTTTAGGGCTTCAGCTGCGTTATGGTCTGACAGTCTCTGCCTAATTGGAAAGCATCGTGGAACTGACTGGCAATAGACAGGAATACCTACCTTTGTGTGTGTCCTTTGGCTTATTAGTAGATTATCTTAAAGGAAGAAGGAAGCAAGAAGCATATGAATACATAGCACAGCTTATTCTGTTTTGTCCTCTCGCTCTTTTTGCTGTAGCAATACAATATATTCAAGCAATACACGTTCAGTCTGTAAGGTTTGCCAAATTCACTACTGTTGCTCAGTGGAGACTGAATTAATGCTCGTTAATGTGAATTATGACAGGCTGATGAGTTATTGCATTACTGAAATTAGAATTCAGTCGGGTGCTGTTAGATGTTTGGTAGCGCACTGAAGCTATTCCAAGTATCCTTTTAAGATGACTTTTGAGGGGAGGAAAGGGGCAGAAAATCAAGGCAAATGGCCCTGTGCAAAATGAACCTGGAGCCAAGTGACCGATTTCAAAGCCTGCTGTGAATTGGTGGCTGAGGAAGGCAGGAGAAGGGCCACCCCTTCTCATGGGAAGCTGTCTTCATCCTCCAGTCTCTCCTCTCTTAATGGCCCTTCTTTTCCAGCCTTTATGATATCCTGGTTTCAGCAGGGAGCTTTCCCTGCGGGACTTGCTACGTTACTTTGTGCTACAAGGATCTCTTCTTTGCAGTTGTCTGATGCAATGGGTTCAGTGAGGTATTTAGGGTTGGTTTCACAGCAAAACCGCCCCCTGCGTTTGCTGGTGTGCTGGGCAGTGAAGGTTGCTGTCACTGTGACAGTAATTAATGTTAACCTGAGCTTGCAAAGAGCCTGAACTGACACCTCTGAGACACAAGCAGTTCTTTAATTTCATTGGGTGAAATTCAAATGCCAGTGGTGATACTTCGCAGGCCAGAGCTTATAACTTATTGCTTCTCGAAGGTGAATAGGAGAAGAGGAACCATTGTACAGTGACAGGTGTTTTCCTTGAAACTGGGAGAGGAGTTGTATGAAGGATGAAGTTGTATTTTCATGAAAATCTGTAGACTGAAGCTGGTGGGTCTAAAAAGAAACTTTAAAGTGTGGAAGCGATGCAGCCCCTCTCTCACCCAGGCATGTTTGTTTAGAAACCTGGGTTGAAACCGTCTAAGGGTTTGCAGTTGCAAAGTAAAACAAGGCTGTGAATTGGTTCCAGCTGTACCCGTAGACTGTAAGTAAATGCCTAGCAGAGCTGGTAAGGCAGGGCAGTGCTGCAGTGGAGATCTGCAGCCCCCATCTCCTCCCACGGGAGGGTTATTCAGCTTGCAGATGCTCACAGGACTGTGGGTTCACAGCAGCCTGCACAGCCAGCTTCTGCCTGGCACCCCTCTTCCCTTGGCTTTCCCCCGGTTTGGCCTGAGGCTTTGTTCAGCTTGGTGCAAGGTCCCATTCTGGTGGGTCACGGAGCGTGGCTGAAGGTCAGGGCACTCTGAAGAGCTGAGTCCAGCCTTGTACGGGATGCAGCGTCCCAGGGCGTCCCTGGAGAGGGGGCTCGGCACGCAACGTGCCTGTGCATGAATGGCGAGAGGCAGTTTGCTCTCTCAAGGTCATGGTTGTCTCTGAGGCCAAATCCTTGTTGCTTTAGCCTTGCCTTCATGTACCTGAGATTAGGCACAGGAAGAACTCTTTAAGTCTAGTGTAGAGCTGGAATAGGCTGCTGAGGGCAGGGGTGGAATTGTTAGTGCTTTTAAGTACTTGTCAGGCATCTTGCAGGAGTAGATTGGGTGTAGAGCTGAGCCAGTTCTGCGGTTGGGAGATGGATCAGCTAGCTTTTTAAGGGTGTGTGACCCCAGCCTTGTCCCTATATTGCTCTGGGAAAGGGTAGGAATTACACACTTACCCTAAACTCACCTGACATTAAAACAATTCCCATGTCCAGCTTGTTAAATATTTCACCAAAGACTGAGTGTTGGTCGTGCACGTGGCAAAGTCCTTTTGAAAAGGCACCTGAGCATCCCCTCCCTGGCCAGCATCAGTGAGGTCACTGTGTTGCTGGGATTGGAGTTAGTACTGTGGCACAGTGAGTGCTTAGTGGAGCCTTTGATCATCTGCGGTGGGGATGATCACGGGTTCTTGTTACTGCTGTAATCCCTTCCATGAAATTGCTCTATGTTGGTGCCTCACATGAATCAAAGTATCAGAAAATTTCGTCAGGTTCTGCCAGCTTGCTGTGAAAGCAGGTGAATCAATGGGATTGTTTCTTCTTTGCAAGTTAGCAGCCTTGTTCACACTACAGGAATGAAAGGTCCCTAAGGTAAAAAGCCCTTTGACGTTACTGGATGCTACTGTTAGAGTCATAGAAACCAGCAGTTTTTCTTCTGCCATGGGATGGTACAAAATGCACTGTGCTGAGATTGTTTCTTTCCCTGCAGGATTATTTCCACCAGCTCACCTGCATCACAGAAAGGGAAAAGTTTATTGTGCCAATCCGAGCTGTAGGTGCCCGAGCTATCCTGGACTTCCCTGACCAGCTGAACTTCTCCGTCTGTCCAGTCAAGTACAGCTCCCAGAAAACTCTGCTGGTTCGCAACGTGGGTAACCGGGAGGCTCGCTACCGCATCAGCACTGAGAGGTAAAGGAGCTCATCTTCTTTGTGCAAAACACTGTTGCATGATAACACGGTTGGTAACAACAAGGAACCAGAGCATCTGAGCTGCTGTATTGCGGCTGTAGCTGCAAACGGGCAGGACATGTGGGTTTTGCTGTTGCTTGTAGTGTTTTAAGTAGGATGGAACCTGTGATAAAACTCTGCGTGCTGCAGCGAGGTTTTGTACTGCAGTGGTGTCTCCAACAGAGCATCTCGCAAGACCGATTCCATTAGACTGAAAGAGCACATGACAGAAGGCAACCTGGCTGCCCTTGGGCTGTGTAAGGTGCTGCGTGGCAGGCAACAGCTCGAGGAGCTCGGTTCCTGTAGACCAAACACAGTGTTAAGAGATGGGCAAGCTGTGAGCTGGTGAGAGAGACATTTACGAATTTACCAGCAGCTGTGTCTTTATATGCAAGTGCCATTAGAAATCGTAGATCAAAGCAATTGGTATTGAGGCCCTGACAAAGGCCAGGAACTTTGTTTTCCAGTGGGTTTGGTCTGGTCCGTGAGACCAAATATTAAGTAGAATGAGCTTTTGGGTGGAGATGAGCAGACACTGGCTTAAAAACTGCACCACAGCCCCAAAGCAGCATGCTAATGAGGGCACAGGCAAAAGATGCAGCAAGTGTCTGGTGCATGGGTTGGGGGCCTTTTCTTCTAGAGCTTTATCCCTCCCAGATTTCCTGGAGAGTGCTCCAATCTGTAAGTATCCAGCTTGCAACCTCCTGATCCCGAGTGCCTTCTGAAGTGGTTCCATACCAGTGTCGGCCAAAGACAGCCATGCTCTGGGAGGCTGTGAGCATGTGGTGTTCCGGTGGTCCCGAATCAAATGCCTGACATGAGTTGTGTTGTGGACAGCCTGTCCTGCTCCTTCTGGTCTCAGAAGACAGTCACTGGTTTCCCAGTTGGCTGAATGGGAGAGGGTGATGCAGCTGCAGGGAAACTGGTTCAGTTGGCTGGTAATTCGTGGTGAGTTGCTTGGTTCCGGAGGTCTTGGTGTAGGAGCTGAGGTCAAGAATGCAGCAAAGACCAGCGGTCTGACTTGGTGCACCTGAGCTGCTTCAACTTCTTCTCCAGGAAAACAGGGCTCAAAAGGCCAGTCTTTACTTTTCTCTTGTGAAACATGAGGGTTCAAGAGGAGCTTCCACCAAACCCTGGCAAGGCTATTTAAGCAGGCTTCTAGGATGCTATTTAAGGAGGCTGCTTCTTTTCCCTGTGGAAACACGTAGGCAGGAACTTGTAAATCACTGCACAGTTTTCCTCTGGGATTTCCAGATCTAGCTGTTGCCACCAAAATAAATACTCAGTAAAATCTCAGTAATCATCTTTTTGCAATGGACTCTCCAACTCTCCTATTGAGTGATACAGCACGTCGAGTCCTCCTTGATACGGATTTTAAGAGTTTCTGAGCTTGAGCAAATATTTCTGCCCAGATTTGCAATAAAGAAATGGGAGGCATTGCAAATGTTTTATTTCAAACTACACACAAAAAAGTTCTGAACAACTGGACTGCATGTGTACAGGGATGGGAAGCTGATATGATTTCCCTTGTCAGCTGAGGGCATCTGCCATCTCTTCCATTTCATGATAAACTTTTGAAAGCTGCTTTGAAATTTCAAACAGATGATTTAAATCTTTGAATATAAGTAGCATTTTATTCTAATTAAGTTGCCCTGACTTTCATTCAGATTTCTTTTTAAATACTCTTAAAAGAGTATTTAAAAATACATGCTTGCATGTGAGAGGAGGAGGAGGAGGATTAGTGGAGTAGAAGGGAGTGAGAGATCTGTCTAAGCTTATAGATCCATCAAGTGACCTCTGTGTCCTTTATTCTCTATCTAAACAATTTAAACTTGTGTTTTCTGGCCTGAGCATATTCAGGCTCTTGCCCATTCACAAGTCAGCTGCAGATGCCACCATTTCCTAGTCCATTGTGCTGCTCCTATCACGTTTCCTCGCAGCTTTTCTCTGGATTTCCTTCTCTGTGGCATCAAGCATAATCTGTCTGCCTTCACCTTCAGTGCATTTTTCAGCCCATCTCCAGTCCTAACCTTTCCCCTCAGCTCTTGCATCTGGTCACTTCATGATGACTTTCCCTGCCTGTTACTCATTTATCTAAAGGCTTTGATGTTTTCTGTTGTGCATTTCCCTCCAGGGAAGAGCTCTTAAGTGAAGCCATGGGGCCAATTCAGCATCCTTCTGCTGTTCCCGTTTGGAGCTCTCCCTTGCCATGGTTTCTACCAGAAGCATGGCCGCGTATTTGATCACTTTTCATGGAGGGAGAAAACCACCAAAGCACTCCCTGTTATGCAGTCTGGCTTCGTGCCTCTCCTCCCTCTGCATGTCCATACCCAGCTCTTAGCTGCATAGCATGGTAATAAAAAGTAATAATAGTATAAATAGAGAAAGTCTCTTCCTGTTGTCTCATTGTTAAGGCAGGATAACCAGTTTCTGCTTCATGACATTCACAGAGATAAATGTCATTCCAGTACATCCGAGTTGAAAAGGGTGTCTGGAAGCAGATCTCAGTGCAGCACTGCCTTCTCCTGACATTGCTGACGTTGTGCTGTGCCATGCTATGGGGCTAGAGGGGATCAGTCTGAGATAAGATCCATTTAGGAATGTCCCCACCAAGCTCTGAAGGCTCAGGAAATTATCCTGCGAGGCACAGTGCCTCGAGCCCCCTTGTATCCCTCCCTGTAGTACCCATACGCTACATGGAGGCGTGAGACTGGCGAGTTCCCATAGGACGTGCAAAGACCATCCAAGGACATGAAAATTGAGCCTAGGTGCAGTGAAAGAGGGAAATACAGACCTTGCGTGATGCTGACAGGATTTTTTAGCACAGAGATGGAGTCTTGGATGCTTTGACTGTAGCAGACTGGGTTTACTGGAAAAGATATATTGCTTGAGTTTGGTTGTTATACCGTTACTATAAAATAATATATGCCAAGATGAAACTACCAAACTACCTTTTTTTTTTTTTTTTTTTTTTTCCCCTGCAATAGATCTTAGTAGACAGAAGAGGCAATTCAATCACCAGTAATTTTACTGTCTTCCTTGGGTTTGGAGGTAGCTTGTAATGAAATCTATTTTCCCAAACTCAAATGATTTTATAAGGCCCCAGTAGACCAAAGAAAGGTTGGCTGCAGGAGATAAACATGCCACGGCACTTGAAGTATATTGCGGCCTCCTTGCACACTGCGTGTGCCAAAGGTGTGGTTCAGGAGAACAGGCAGCATGGTAGTTTGAGAGCCTGGGCCACAGAACTGCCAGCTTTATTCACTTGTCAGTCGTATTTCTCAGTTCTGTCAGGAGTATTTGGCCTTTGGTATCATCACGGGATGCCCAGCTGTCAAGATGGGGAGCTGTTGCCTGGTGAAAGTAAGCAAGATGTAAATGCCAAAACATATCATGATGAAATTGCTTACGAATCTAGTGTTGCTTTCTTTCTGAAGGGCAATAACAGGCAAGATCTCGGCAAGTACTGATGGGCAGGTCTCTCCTAAGTTGGTGTGGCTAGATGTGTTTATACAAGCTGCATAAGGGACTGCAAGGTGCCATTGGGAGATCTGGACATGTGAAAGTCTAGATGTCGTACAACAAAGCAAACCTACAAATGGACATAGTTACAAAGCATGTCAGAAGAAAACGAGCTATTAAAAAGCCTCCAAACCTTACCTTTTCTGTCTTTCAGGAGCAGTAGTGATTCATTAAAAGGGTAGATCTAACAGGATGCAAATTATCCCAAAGAACAGCTCACATTTAATGGGTAAAAAGCCAGTGTCTATCCCGCTAGTGCCATCTCTCAGCAGTGGTTTTCATTTGGCTGTGACAGTGTGTCAGGGATGTCTCCTTAGCATCTCGTCTGTAGGCTGCAGACAACAGCTTAGTGATGGTGACTGAAATTCAGGGGAGTTAAGTTAAGTTAAACCATGGAGCTTGCATCTTTGGGTCTTGGAGAACCAGGTCCATGTGAGGGGTAATGAGCTCCCACTACAGCAGGAAGAGTTGTCTCATGGGTACGGCGTGGGGTAGGATGTAGGACAGGCAGTATCTGATTTGTGCTCCATTTCTCAGCCCTGAGAACTGAGTCCTGAACTTGGCTGGATCCTCCTTTCACAATTTGAAAAGATGAAGGTATCTTCGGGAGGGTTATTCCCATCCATCTGAGGGCAGGAGTATGTAGACATGGGGAAGGAGCAGGAAGGTGATAGGATGGGAGGTAGTGCTGAAGTGTTGCCCAGGATCCCCCTTAACTGGCAGCTTTTCTGTTCTGGCAACATTTCTGAAAGAAAAAGAAACAAAAAACAAAACCAAAGGAACTCCAAAATCTCTGCCTTTCCCACACCAGGCAATGATCCCACCCAAGCCCTGGCAGAGACCTGCAGCAGTCCTGTCAGTGACCATCAGTGCAGGTGCAGGACCCTGTAGAACAGCCCGGTTCTGAGGCTGGTGGTGCCTTGTCTTTCCTCCTCTCTCCAGAGTCTCAGGCCCAGCACACAAACATTGCAGGCCCCGTGCTTCGGTGGCAATGCTCCCGTGGTTGTAATGGGAGCAGGTCAGGCCCCTAATTGCAGTGACATCTCCTTAATGAGCAGAAACTCCAGCAATTTCATCAGCTGTCACTACTTACATGAACAAAGTTCAGCTTGCGCATGGCTCCAGTTGTTCTCAGTATTTTTGTGTGTGTTGCATTCTCTAATCATGGTAAAACTCTCCAGAGCGTGTTTTTAACGTGACAAATTGACCACCAGCAAAGCACTAAAAGCAATAACTTTTTGTTTTCTAAGTGGGGCTGTAGAAGAGCCATGAAGCCCAGCTGCAGAAGCATGTTACACCTGGCTTGTCCCTTTGCATTAAAGCACTGAGTTTTGTGTCTGTCAGCCAAGAGCCGTTTATCTGGTGACAAATCATAATTGCTCATATTAAATCCAAAGTACCCCAACACATTTTCATAATTCTTTCCAATGCATTGCACAGAACTTGCCTGGTGGGCCAAGCAAACAGTTACCGAGCTTGGATGACAACCCCGAGTCCCAGACTGCAGTGCTTGTGAATACACAGAAAAACCCCTGTTAAACCCGCCTTGATGTGCTCCTGGTAATGGCACTTCATGTAGCCGGGGGTTTAACGGTTCAGGCTGTACAAGGGATCCTCCTGCCGTGTCTTGTTTCCACGTCCTTGTATCGCTCTAATCCGTGTTTGCACTTATTCAGCCTTTTCTGATTGTTCCTTTTCTTAGAGCAGCTTTCACTGTAATGCTGACGAAATGCACCCTTTCTTAGGCTAAACTAGGATGTTTTCAAGGTAAAAAAATGAATTCTGCAAATTAAATCATATTTATTCTCTGGTCTTCAGAAAGACACTTATTCTCCCTCCTGTCTGATTGCTAGGCTGCAGTCTCACTGGGACAGGTAGTGCCCTGACATTTGCATCTCCTGAGGTGGAGTTTATAGGTGGCAGGAAAAGAGAGATTCCTGCGGAAGTCAGTGTCAGGTTGTGCAGGCAGATCGCTCTCACCCTCTCTGTGCTCCTCAGAACCCATCCTCTGGCTGTGCTGCCAGCAGTCGGACTCCTGAGCCTCCCTGCAGAGATGGGGATGCAGAGTATGGGGGAGGTGAGGTCGTTTGACACCACAGGATGTTCGGAGAGCCGGATCTCTTCAGAAGTGAGAGTCTGTAGCGCCATTTCTGATCCTCTGTGTTCTGTTTTTTCTGCTAGCTGTGGTTTGTTTGCTTCCTGCTTGCCCAATGAGCTGGAGTAGGCTGCAAAAGGAGTGTAGTCCCCGGATCGCCCACAATAGCCCTGATGTGTCTCTTTCTCTGCGTTGCAGCCCCTTCTCTGTGGATCCCTCCATCGGGACTCTTGGGATTGGTGATGCCGTGCAAGTGACAGTGGAGTTTCACCCGCTGAAGACCGGGGATCATTCCGGTTCCCTGGTAGTTCACTATGACACAGGTAAGTGCTGGGCACTGCGTGGTGCACGCTCTCTGCATCCTTCAGAACAGAGCCCCTTCTAGGCAGAATAACGTTAAACTTGCTTTGCAAACTACTTCTAAAAGTTTTTCTTTCAAAACCTCTGCACGTCTCAGTGCTTAGAAGGGAGCAGTTAAAGGGCAAAGGCTGAGCCTGTTCTGTGTGTCCTGTGTGGCTGTGTGCTGGTCCATCCCTGCTGTCAGCACGGTGTTCTCCCCCCAGCACGCCCCATGACAGTCATCTACCATCATTGCCCGATGTCGCAGCCACCTTAATTCCCTCTCCAGGTGTACCTCCCCTGTCCTTTACCTCGGGGAAAAAGTGACAAATAGTGTCACTTTAAGAGTAGGTGGGAAAAACTCAAGAAAAGGTGTGATGTTAAAAGGCTTCTGTCTGCCTTGGTTCAGCAGAGGTATCTCGTGATGCTGTTCAAGACACTTCTTCAGTTGCCTGAACGCATTTTGTGTGCATTTTCTCTTGCCTGAAAGAGAGGTTTGTTTTGTCCCTGTTCCTGAACTTCATTCCTGGGAAGTGTCATGTCCTCACCTAGGTGCGACTGCGATGCTTTAGCCCAGCAATGAGCATTTTATTGTCTTGAGTTTGTAGAAGTTCTGTAAATTCTCTTATATCTTCCAAATGCTCTTTGCAGCCTTCTGAGTTATCACAGCTTTGTTTAATATTTTTCAGTCAATGACACATTCACAGAAAATTTATGCTCACTCAGAGAAGCTCATTGGTTTGGGTAACACTTTCTTGACAGAACAACTGACATTTCAGAGAACGACAAAAGGTGCCTCATTTGTATGCGTTTAGGGAACCTATAGGATAAACTTCAGAGGGATAGATCTTTTCCTGGGTTGGATGAGGGCTAACAGGGCGGTGGGGTTTATACCATGTGAAATGGAAAGTGCAATTGAAGAATCCAGGGCCGGGATCTTCACAGCTTGCTTGGAAAACCTGAGCCTTGTTCTTAACACCTGATCCCTCCATGGGTAATCTTTGCCAAAGTGATTTTCATGGACAGGCCACAGGGACCAAACTATCTGCTGGCTCTGGGGTGGGCAACCTCCCCGTAACATGGTGCAGCTGCCTGGGAGATGAAGGCAGGATTTGTTCCTGCCTGTCAATACGGCGCTGCAGTTATTTTTTAATAAACCACAGACTGAGAAGGAGAGCAAGGAATAATTAAGGGATTATTTCTCACACTTTGCAGCATACAAAGAAGTAAAAGGCTGCTGAGATTAATTGCTGAAGTGAAACCAAAGCATTTAATCAATCGGTCTTAAAAGCCGCTTGTTTTAGGCGTAGTGCAGAGCACCAGACCGTGTTACCCAGCCTGGCGGGGAGAGCCCTGGCTGCTTTGTCCTGCGCTGTCAGACTCCCTGCGACTCGCATACAAAAAGCAGCTGGGCTGCTCTTTCAGAGCTGCCAACAGACTGTTTCTTATGAAGCAGAGGCACTAAGAGCAAAATATCAGTGTAGAGTGTTGGGAGGCGTTTTCCTTGCCTTACTGTGTGTCTGTATGGACTTGCTCACAAGTGGCAGTAGTTCTCAGTGAATCCCACTGGTTTTAGTGTGACTGATGCAGGATCAGGTGCGTGTTGCCTGGCTTTAATTTTAATTCAAATCTGTCCCTAGCATTGCTTAAGGAGACACGAAGCTCTTCCCTTTGCCTGCTATTTGGCTGATTAGAATTGTGCCTCCTTTACACTGTCCTGGTTAGGAGTGCAGGTGCTGTCCCCTGGACAGGCTGTCCGCGTGGTGGTAATTGTGTTGCTACAAACTTTACAGGTGACTGTGAAGAAAATGTCTTTGCTGCTAAGAGCATAATGATTTACAGTGAAAATTTGATCTTCACTGCTTTACATGTCCCAACTCCTCCATTTCCCCCATGTACATGGGTCTGGGTGTGAAAAAGCCCAGCTCATACTCCATCTGGGAACGTAAACGTGTTGGGATGCTGAATCCTTTTCCTTGGCTGAGCAGGCCTACTTCGGTAACGAGGCCACCCATGCAGGGGCTTGGCGCTGTGTTAGTGGTCACTGTACACATGCAGGACACTCACGAAATCCCAGCCCTGGCTGTTTATTGCTGTTTGAGGCTGAACAAGTAATGGTAGCGTGGACGTGCCGGCACCTCTGAACATCTCAGCTACCACGAGGATAAAGCATCTGAGAAAACACTGCCTTGTTGTGATAGTCATCTGTGGTTTGGCTTTGGAGAAAGCAACCACCTTTGCAGAGCTCTGTTCTCTTTCCTCTAAGAACCCCCTTTCGACCAAGGGTCTTGTCATCTGTCTTGCAAGGCTGGCATTGCAGTCACTGAGTTCTAGGAACTCGTTTGAAAATGAAATGAAAATCCTATTGATTTAGTCTGTAGACCAAGTCTTTTCCTTCCTCTTTTTTCTCCTTTGTAAATTCACTGATGCATGTGGACAGGCAGCAGGGTTTAACTGAGGTTTAGCCCTTGTTGTGCTGCATTTTCTGTTCCTGAGATCACTCAGACAAGTTGCTGAGTGTTCTCAATTTGAACTGACTGCAGCCGGAATGGAGGAGGCTCAGTACTTGCCTGAGCAAACTCCCTACCTCGGTACATCCTTGACTCGTCCCTGTATTGTGCAGGATACCAGGGTGGGAATACTAAAACCAGTTTCTGGCTTTAATCTTAGTCTTGTGCCAGTGTTTACAGGGGCTCTGGTGCTTCTGTGAGTAGCGTTAAGCTACTGTTGAGCTAAATTCATGGCAACAGACCGTGAGCTTCTGACGCCCACCGCTGTGTGCCACTGCCACTCCAGTCTGCAGCTGTTCATCTTCATGCACTTCTCCGTTCCTTCCACACCAGGAAGATTTACGGTAGCTGCTTAGAGGTGCTAAGAGGTGGGGAAATCTTCCGCTTCCTAAGCAACAGCCCCTTTTGAATCCAAAGCTTCCCTGTAGTGCTCTAACTGCTGTAATTCTTTTTTATTTTGTGTTTAGTGCTGGCAGATGGTTAGAAACTGACATTATTCTGTGAGTTTTTAAAGAAGATCTTGTTTCCCATGTTAGATCCTAAGGTGTAAGCCAGACTGATGCTGTACAAGAGGCTTCTCTAGATTTTCCTTGGGCTATGAGGCATTAAAAAACTTTGCAAGGGGATTTTTCTTTCCGCCTGTCGTAGGTGGTGAGTGCATGTTGTGCTTTTTTTTCCTTCTCTTGTGAGAATTCCCAGCAGTATGGCTGGTTTCTGTCAGACTTTTATGTTCTCGTACATCTGCTTCAAAGTGAGTGGAGGGAGTCGTATATTGTAGGCAAAAAAGGTGTAAATAGGAGTTTGTGCAATTATATGTTGACTTTGCATCCTAACAGTAGCAGCACTGCAACAGACCGAGGGTTGGTAACTATACAGCCGATTGGTTATATGCTCTTATAGTTCAAATCACTTAGATTGATGGGTGAGTCTAGTTGGTCTCCAGAGTGTTTGTCTCTATCAAAACAGGTAATAGGTAACAACTGTTTCCTGTCTTTGTTTCCCCTTTCCTAGAGCTGCTTGTAATAATGAATTTTTCTCATGCTGTTTTTGGTAAGGTTGTTCTGCTCCTTGCAGAGTATGGCCCCTCTCCAGGGCCTTGTGTTTCAGGAGAGCTGATTTGTCACTTTGAGGGTAGATGAAGGGGAATGAAGTTTGTGCTTCATTTGCTTGAGGTTTCTTTGCACAGCTTTGTAGCTCCACAACTACATAACACCCCTCTGAAGAAAACCCCTGCTCCAGCAACCCATGGAGCTGACTGCGTGAGCACAGACTGGGATGTATGTACTAGGAGGGTGGCTTGGAAGTTAGAAATCTCCTTCTGGCTGTTTTGTTCATCCTCAGGCATGCACAGAAACAGACATCTGCGTGACGCTGCATACCCCATTTTTAGCACGTGAAAGATTTCTGGAAGAATGTGGTTTTCATCTCTCTGCAGGTCATCCTTGACCACAGCTTGTCTACTCTTATCATCAGTGGAAATCACTGACGTGTTCTAAGTGTCATTACCGGTGGAGGTGTTTCAGGACAGAACTGAACATTCATTAGCCTCCTTTCCTTGTGGATCGATCAGCATCTGCTGAGAAGCAGAAGCACAGCTTGAAGGGTGACTGATTTATTAGGTGGTCTATTGAGCATGTCTTTGCCAGGCAATCAGAATGAAAGTTCCTGCACCATTTTCCCCATGGCCAAAAGCAATGTTTCAGCCAGTCGGGTACCCCAGCGTGTCGTTACTGTGGTAGCAATAACGATTAAAAATAGCCCGCGGCATCCTGGGTACGCGGCAGTGGTCTTCCATCCTCTGACGGTTTCATCGTCCTTTTCAAAACATTCTGCAAAGCTCCTTCATGCTGGGCAGGACAAAGCCTCCGTGCTGGCTTCTGGATATTCCTGTGCCGGAGTATTTCATCCTGGAACCAGGCAAACAGTTCTTCCTAAGCACGGTGCAGAGGGGTGCTGGGGAATGCGGTGGGTGCTCGGTCACAGAAGGATGCACAGCGGGAGCCTGACTGCAGGGAGATGGCTCAGCGTGCAGGAGAGCTGTCTGAAGAGCCTGCAGCCTGTCCTGTGGAGCACTGCTGCCTGGTCACTGCTTTCCACCTCCCTTTTCATCCCCATCTGTTGTCTTATGGCTCCTTGTAGGGCCTCTGGGGTAGAGACCCTCTGCTTTCACTGTGCTGCGTGGGCTCAGTGGGTGCTTTGCTGAGGCCGGGGCCACGCTGGGGACTCTGGCCGTTACAGCAACAACTGTGGGCACGGTCATGAGGAGGATGCTCTGAGCTTCGTTGTAGCCTGGGAGTGGTTCTTTAGAGACACCTGTGTTGCCAGCAGCAGTTTTTTAGTGGTGAGGTTTATAAAGGAGGTCTGGAGTAAATAACGTGATGGTTTAATGATGTCTGAAGGCAGCTCCTGAACACCGCCTCGGAGAAGCACTTGCAAATGACTGTCGCTGCTCCATGCTTCGCTCTGGGGCTGGAGATACAGGCGTGGGGACAGACAGACGCCTTTCTCAGGCCGGCGGAGACTCGGCGCATCCTGTAGGTGAAGCCATCAGCTTCCCAAGAGCGAAACAGCTCAGAGGAACGCTCCTGACTCTGATCTGGTGGTAGCTCTGTGGGAGACGCAGCAAAAGGCACATGGTGGGGCGGCTGGATCAGGCTGTAGGTGACTTCTCCAGCTTTCCAGAGATCGCTCGGCCTGGTGAGGTGACTCGCTTCTCCGGCGGTGAAGTGGTAACGGAGACCTCTACACACTGCTTGAAAAACAAGAATATGCCGGCAGTGGAGGCAGCTGGGTATGATAGCAGGAGCAAAAGAATTACTTCTCATAGGTCGATATGGGGGTACAGTCACATCCTTTTGAGTGAAGAGCTCTCCTTTCATTGCTTGCTTGTATTTTCAGTGAAAAAGCAGCAGCAGGAAGGCACTGTCTTCTGACAGACTGGGCAAATGAAATTACACTTGCTTTCCATGCTACCTAAATATTCCAAATGTGACTGTCATTCACTCCTAAAAGATTTTCAATCCAAATTCAGAGAGAGAATCTCAGAGAGAAACCCAGGGATAGAGGAAGAATATGTCGTGGCGAAGACAAAATGCATCAGGGTGCTGTTTTGTTTCTCTTCAGTCTAATCGACCTGGCTACCAGCTTCCCAATGTTTAGAGCAGTAATCAATGAAGGAAAGTACCAGCTCTTGGACACTAGGAACGTGTTCTTCATCAAACCTGAAATTTGTTTTGAAATCTTGTTCAAGGGCTTGCTCATCTATCCTTTCTGTTCAAGATCAGTTTGTACTGCTCTGAAAATTACTCCCTCTTGTACCAGGATGCTTGTGTAGTATTAGAAGAATTCAGAAAGATGCTTTAGCTCTTCTGTAAATTCTCTCTTTGTCTGTTTTCCTGCACAACAGGAGTCCCACAGATTTCTCACTTCAAGATAGTGAAAAGTTATCGTGGTGTGCTGATACCTGTGTCTGTAGCCATGTGGATGGATGCTGGGATAAAACACAGAGGTGTTTCTGCTGTGTCAAAGAGCACCACTCAGGAGTGCACAACCCGAAGCATCTGTTTTGCTGCTCTGTAAAAAGTCTAGCGTTTAATTTCAAGTTCAGGCATTGCTTTGTTCAGGTTGCAGAGTGAAAGCTGTGTCCTGCCACCTGTAGGAAATGTATCAAAAGCATGTAAGAATGAGAGAGTTGACAGTCTGCAATAAGATCACGTTGTGTAAATAATGATAGGGCAGACACATCTAGATTCAGTAGATGCGCTTTCATGGCAGCCAAGCATCCCAAACCACACGCCATGGACACTGCCCTGCCAAGTGAAATGCCTAGTGCTATGTCGCTGTTACAGTACAGAGGGGTTTATTGAAAAACAGCCAAGAGTCTTAAATGAAACGTCATATCTGATTTGACACCCAAGACATGAAGCCTGCAGCCGCCCGTGGCCGACCCTGGCCGGTCCGCTCTCCGTGTCAGCTCATGGGCCTGGCAGACAGATCCGTGGCTTCCTCCTGACTCGCTGGCAGCTGTGCGCACTCTCCTGGACCCGGCGATTTGTGGGTGTCTGTATTCAGCACGATGCCAAATGCTCTCGGTGGTAGAAGGTGCTCCGGCAAACCCTCCAGCCTTCAGAAGAGTCCTCGGTGCCTGCAGCCAGGAGCGCAAGGGTGACTGCATCCCCAGCAACTCCCCGCGAGAGCAGCAGTAGGGGATGTTTAGCAAATTGTGTAGAAACAGGCGGTGCACATGCTTTCTCCCTCGCGGGCTCCGGAGTTAGCATTTTTCTGTGCTGGAGGCTTTATTCTCATCTCTGTTGAATAGCTTCTGATGCCTTTATCTTCTAAGAATTTGTCCGGTTTCTCCCTGGATTTGCAGCTGTTAGCCTCTACAGCCTCCTGTGGCAGTGTGTTCCAAAGGAAGGAATACTCCCTGGAAAAGGACTGCCACTTTTGTGTAATTTCTGTCTAATAACATTATTTCAGGCCCTCAGGTTCCTGTTTTATGACAAATAGGGACAATTTTTTCCTTATTCACATTTCCCAGGCCATCCATGCTTTTACAAACCTCTCCCATCTATTGCCCATATGATTTCTAGGATGAGGAGTCGTAGTCAATCTTCTTATAAAAGCTGCTTCATACTTTAAATTGTTCTTTCTGTCCTTCTCTATTTAGCTTGAGATGCTTCAGCTTGTTTTTTTGAGATCAGAACTATACCCAGTATTTCGAGACGCACGTGGCCATGGGTTTAGGCAGGGAGACGATGATAATTTTCATGGTGTTTATTTTGCAGTAGTTTGTCATCTTGATCGTTGTAGAGCGCTGGCTCGTGTTTCCATAAACCCAAGCTCGAGGCACTGTGCATGTCTCCCATTTCTTGGCTCCTGGCTCCTTTGCTTGCCAATATATGCCAAGGATTCAGTGGAGGGAGAGGCAGTGCTCATAAAGCATACCCGCCTCTGTAACTCTCCTGAACATCAGTCATTTCTGTATGCCAAGTTGTCCATTATAGAAAGCAGATTGTCAAGTCACTGTAAACATTGCTGCTGTCCTTGCAGCATAACTCTCATCTCTGACCACAAATCCCTACCACTCCATACTCCCTTAAGAGCGGAGAAATTGAGGCTATACAGGCATGAAGGCTGGGTTCTCTGTGTGTGGAGATGAGTGAATGACTCTGGAGAACTAGTGTTTTAAGGGTGAGTCAATCCCCAGTGCCCCCCCAAAAGAGGGGGCTCCTTTTTTTTTTTTTTTTTTTCCCCTGGAATGAATGTGATTCTGCTGTGTTGTGTCTGGCTTAGGATTTCAGGAGTGCACCCAGCACACATCCAGCGCTCTCCCTGTGTTGTTGCACGGTACCGCTTTAAAGGCAGGTCCATTGGCTGGCTGCCTTGCTGTGACCTGTGCAGAGAGGAGGAGGCTCTGCCTTTGCAGAGGGATGCTCTCCAGGCTACGGCCAGGCTGCTGCACTTGTCCGTTGGGGCTGGCTCTGAGGCTTTAAGCGCCACTCCACAGAAATGCCGTTTCTAGAGAGCATGTCTGATGTTGGCTGTTTGAGTCTCACCTGGGAAACACTTGCCTGCAAGAGGAAGAGTGAGCTTGGTACTGAAGTTTGATCTCAGTTGACTGCCAGGAGTTACTTGGCTGGGAAGAAGGAAGGTTTGAAAACTCTGGAAAGGAGGGAGCCTTTGGGAGTCTGTTTGGGAGGGTGACGTGCTGGCAGGTCCTCCAGCAAGGCCCCAGTCGTTGGTCAGTTGATGTGCACAGCCAGGGACACTCTCCTCTTCAGCGGGCTCTGAGGTGGAAAGCAAAGATGCCCTCGCTCTGGTCGTTGAACGGCTTGGGAAGACGCAGCATAGACTTGCAGACTCGGGCATAAGCAGCAGGGTCCCGGCTGAGGAAATGGGCTTGCAGGGCTGTAATGGGCAGGTCAGGGTGGGCCGTGCCCCACCAGTCTCTTCTTGACACGTGTTCACAAACCCACAGCAAGTGAGGGCGCTGCTTCTGCAACACAGTGAAGCTCTCTTCTGTGTCCCATCCTGCCCTGGGCTGTCACTTGTTCCTCTGAACCTCCCTTTCCTGCCTGCGTGCCCCCAGGCATCTTTGGGTGTCAGCAACAAGGGATCAGGAGAGACACAACGCTGGGCAAGCCCTGACTGAGGTGGGACTCCTCGGAGTCACCTGAACGACTTGGATGCAGAATTCTCTATGACTCGAGTGGGATGGCAACCCAAAGGCCACCTGGGCACATCGGAAAAATCTCACTGTAAATACTGTCACCTTGGGGATAGATCTCTACAAATGCACCCAGAAATAAGGTGCTGACGGTGGTGCCATCCTCATTCTGTACATGGGCAACTGTCAGGATGTGATGAGTGTGCTGATCTGTGGAACTGCCAATACAGCTAAAAGCTGTAAGAGTTTATTCTGTTACTGGTGGTTTGCTTTGTTCCTCGTACTTCCATCAGCAAGTGAGATGAGCAAAGACTCCCCTGTGCTTTTTTCCAGGTGAAGATATTCACACAAGCCTCTCTGGGGCAGCTGTAGATGTCAACATCGGTCTGGCCAGGAGCTCCCTGACAGTTGAGAAGACTTACCTCACACTGTCAAACCACAGATCTGTAGTCATTCACAATCGGAGTGAAATCAAGGTTCACTTCCAGTGGAAGGCTTTTTCAACTCAGGAAGAGGAGGATCATCAGAGGCTGAGGTTCGTTTGAAAGATTCATTTCAGTAAGATACACTGCCCAAGGGTAAAACTAACATGTGGCCTCAAGAGGTGTGGTGCATTGAATGGTTTAGGGCAAGTAAACCATCTATGGCATCAGGTTAGGTGTCCCTGGGCTTTAGGGTAATGGAGCTCAGTGCCTCGCATTCCAGCTCCATCCATAGTCCAGCTGAGGATGGTGTTTTGTGGAGGAAAGGTTGATTGCAGTGACTGGATTCCCTCAGAGAGCAAATTTGCATTTTAGGGAGCCCCAAACCACTGATATCCAGAGACCCCTGGGTTATGGGGGGTCCATGAGGCTGAGGAAAGTGTCAGCACTCGTTCCCTGGGACTGCACTGAGTAGCAGCACTTAACATAGCTGCAGGTAGCATAACTGTTGTGATATTCACTGCAGCTTCTTCCACTCCAGCTTTGATAAGGTGGTAGGCTCCTTCTCCAGGAATGTGCAGGGTCAGGTGCTGTGTTGGCCCAGCAAGTTGAGGCCATCCTGCTGTAGGATGTTGAATTGCCTTGCACTGTCCCGGTTTCCAGCACAACGAGGTATTTCTACCCTTCCTCAGAGACTGGGGAGAATTTGGAGGTGAAGGGTTCTGCAGGGAAGGCAGGGCAGCACGGGACAGAGCGCGTTTGGGCTGCAGCAGCCTGTGTCTTCATGGTGCTGAGAGATGGGGCAGGTTCTTCCAAGGGTGTCTGTGGTGAAGCTTTGACATTCCCCTTTCAGGCAGCAGAGACACACTTATAGCCCGGGGGGATGAACTGGAAATGACACTTAAAAGTTTGGGTGATTAAGGGAATCCTTGTGGGACTTTCCAGACTTGCATGGATGTAGGTGTATAGGAGTTAGCTCACAGCTGATCAGGAAAGTGTCTTAAACTGGAGCACTTTTTAAAGGCTTCTGAGCCAATAAAGTTCAACATAATTAGGTCAGAAATGCCTTGAAGGCCAAAACTAGTTTTCCACTGTTCTCTATTTTTAATTACACAGTGTGTGACTTCCATGCAAGCTGAATGTGTTAAAAGAAAACCTCATTGCCTTCTCTGGGCACTTGCCTAGACCCTTCCTTTACCGCTCTCTCCTCACCTGCCTGTCTCAGATTGGACCCTGAGTGATCCTCTTTCCCCTCAGAAGCAACCAGGCTTCCCCACAGTTCACTTCAACCTGATTCATTTCCAATTACATTTGATCTCATGCCAGTTTATGTCCTGAGTCTGACCAGGACGTTCTGTTCTTCCTCCTTGCAATCCCAGGGGTGGTCATAGCTCCAAGGCCACTGTCCTGCTGCCAGAGAAGCTTTAGAGATCTCAGAGCAGAGAGGACTTTTTCCATGAGAGGAGGCAGTGCAGGACCCTGCTCTGGGCTGTGACCCCAGAAGACCTGGATCCTTAGGTGGTGTATCCAGGGGTTTGCTGTGTCTCCCTCCTGTAGGACTTTCTGGGATGTAATGGTGGAATTATTGTCCGCTGATGGAGGTTGAGCTGGGGGTTGCTCATCGGTGGCGGGAAGCCCTCCTCACGCGCAGAGCTGTAGGTCAGCCGTGGAGAAACATTCCCCACTGCACTCCAGGGGGGGCGAGCCAAAGCAAGTGCTTTTGGTGCTGGTGCCAGCCTTTGCCCCAGGCTCTGTCTGTGTACAGCTAGTAACATCCGTGACCGTATTTCCGTTGGAACTGTATTTGAATTTAGCTGGGTGATGATTGCTATCCTGGTTTTACTACATTGCCTTGATCTGCTGCTACACATGGAGCCTTCCACTCATCCCCCCAGAGTTGTCACCTGCTGGTTCTTCATGGCCGGGGACTGGAGTGTGCAGAGGGGACAGCGATATGCCAGCTAGGAAGCAACTGCTCTGTAGCAGTGCTCCCTTATCTCTTGGTTGTGATCTTTAAACTCTAGAATGATTTCCGCTACAGCTGCCAAGTAAGGGAGAGATGAACTGCGTCATAGCCCTACAGAGATGGCCAAAAAGAGGAAAAAGATAAGGTGGTTCAAGGCCAGACGCAAGGGTTTGGATTCAGAGATGCTGGTCCAGACTTCTTTAGTGGGTGATGCCAGGAAAAGTGCCTTCCCCTCTCAGGGCCTCTGTTTCCATGCACATATAGACATTGGTGTCACCGAAGTGATGCAATGCCTGAATTCATTGGTTTGCTTTTACAGTGCTCTGGGATCCTCTGGTGAGAAGTGGTATAGGGCCAGAGAGCACATTTAGCTTGCTTACCCCTGCAGGTCCAAAGGGGAAGGAAAAAGGAGTGATGCCAGTAGCCTGCAGCTGAAACCCAGCTGTGTCTCCCCCTGCCAGTGAAGCCCTGCAGTGGGTGCTCCTTCGTCTTGATCTGGCTCCCCCAGGCAGCTCTGTGGTAGGAAAAGCCAGTTGGGGTGGTCGGTGGATTCTCCATCAGTTGTGGCAGAGGCTTTGAGCCAGGAGGCTCTCGAGGGCTGCTGGCTTTCAGAAACCTCTTCTGAGCTTGTAAGCGTGGAGTAAACCTGCGTGCCGTGGTGGCGGCCAGCAAGTGATAATCTGACCCATGGGGGACCCCGTGGCTTGGGGTCAGCCCCTCGCTGAGCTGCTGCTGATCCTCCCCGAGCGCTTTGCTGCCCCTGCGCTCACACAAGTCTCTGCAAATATGTTGCTCATTAAATTATCTGCTTGGTTTGTCTCTCCCCGTGGCTGCAGGCTGCAGAGGTGGAAAGGGGGCAAGATGGATCGTTGTCTGAGGGAGTGCAGGGTGGACTCTGCTCTTGGAGAACGCCTTCCCCTTCTCTCCCGCCCCTTCCAGAACCAGCGGGCAAAAGTGCAAGGAGACTCCATGCTTTTCTCCGACGATGTGTTCAGCCTTGAGCCAATGGTAAGTGATAGCTGAGAACCTCCCTTCCTTCTCCTCCCTGGCTGAGGTCACTTGGCAGGTCCCTGTGTCAGCTGGCTTGATGGGCCAAGAGATAACACCAGGTTTCTAGGGAGGCTGCGAGAGCTTGTTGGAAAAAGCATCTCTGTGGGCTCCTGGCAGAGCGAGAGGCTGCCTAAAGCTGAGCTCTGCTGCAAGGGCTATAAATTAAGGGCGCTTGGTAAGTGTCCTTACACTGTTGAGAGCCATCGATAACGATGAGTGAGGGCACAGCTTACACATAGTGTGTGGGGATTAACAAAGGACATTAGAGCGCTCTCAGTTCACATATTGACCTGAGGAATGAAATGATCCTCTGTGGAAAGGAGGCCAAGTTCAACCCAAGTTTGATCAGAGAGATACCAATCTCTTCATATAATCTGGACGGGTACCACGGCTCAATATCCTTTCCAGTGTCATCTGTGAGCCTGGACACAAGGCTGGCGGGTTTAAACGGACTTCCTGAGTTTCATGGCGCATAGGTACAGACATTTTATTGCCTCTTCTGTTTATGCAAGCAAAACCCCATATCCTGCAATCGGCCAGATCCCTGGTTCTGAGTATTTGCATGGTCTGAGATGAAGAATGCCCACTGTCCGAGCAATGTAAAATCCCTTTTCATCTTGGAGTAAATCCTAGGATAATCTCAACCTCTTCTTCCTTTTAAAATAGGTGAAACTAATTTTTTTTTTTTTTTTTTCAAGGAAGGGGATCATCTCCTCTTCTTAGTTGTTCCTATATCCCATATAAGGCTGAGAGCCACCAATGTTGGCACAGCGGCAGTTTCACACCACTGTAGCTGACAGCAGCATGATGTGACCAAGAGATTGTGTCGGAGCAGTGGGAATGTTGTAGAGAGAGGGAGCTGATCAGCTGAGCATTAAGACCAGCCTGTGGTGTGTCAGAGCTGATTTTGGAGTGTGCCGCAGGGCTCCTGCTGCTTTACAGTCAGACTGTCTCTACAAGTAGCTTAACCTGCTCTTAAGCTCCTGAATGCTTTGAGGTGAGGTCCAGAAGTCTGGCTGCCCACAGCGCCGAGTCCTGGCGCTCCATGTAGTGACATACGGACATAAAGTGTAGCCTGGCCTCAAGTCTCGAGGGGAAACCTTTCCTGAATGGAATGTTACACAGGTTGCTCTAGGACTGACTATAAGTGGGCTACCACATGAGTCTCTCCCCTTCTGTTTTGTCCAGCATTATCAACCTTTTGATTTCCATGAATTCCATTATTGATGGAACAATCAATTTCACATTCACTTTTGCTCATGCCTGTCTTTCCCCCTGGCATATGGGTGTCTTTACATCAAATGGTAGTAAGCATTTTCTACTTTTATTAAATGTAGAATCTAAAACTCTACTGCTGCTGGCTTCCACAACCTTCTTTGCGGTGACAGCCCTGTAACTTTTAGCCTGGACAGACACCCTTCGTGCACTGCCATGTAAATCTGCTGGAGAGGCCCCCCAGAGATGGGACCTTATGTCAGTGGACCGTTAGCTGCCAGTATTTTCAGGTGCTGCAGTCTGTAGAAGCTGCAGCAGGTCACTTCAGTCTGTATAGGGTTTACTCGCTGATGGAAATAACAGAAAAGAGGAGGTGTGATTTTGGAATTACCATGTGGATGAGAACATTCTGAGCAGTTGCCCAAGCTTGTGGGAAACAAGCTGATACGCAGCTCTGACTTTCTGAGCACATCTCAAATTTGGTTTATTTTTGCATCTACACATGATGTGTCAGCAGGGGCAGCTGTGGTAGAGGCCCAGGTGGCTCCCAAGGGACAAAGTCCTTGCTGTTTGCTGCATCCTCCCTGCCCCAGCTTGTCTGTAAGTCCCATTGGAGACCTGTGGGAGCTGACTCCTTGGAAATGGCAACCAGAGGAGAGGGAGGACGAGGACTTACTGCTACACTGACCTTGACAAGTCCTCACTGTCCTGTCCTTGCCTGGTAGTGACTCCTCAGTGCCACGTGTGAACTCTGGGCTGATGGAGGTGGTCGACAACATGTCCAGGTTACGAAGGTGCTACTGTTGATCCAGAGGTTGGGCCAGGAGGTGACAGTGGTGTTTGTTGCTGCAAACCTGCACCTCAGCTGGGGAACCAAGCTGGTCCCCATCCACATGAGAAGCTACTGCAGAGCACTTTGTTTTTTGGCGGAAGGCACCATCTCCAGTGGGAGCTGTGGTCCATCCCACAGTTCCCTGTGGGCTCTGTTATTTATGGAAAGAGGCAGATGTTAGCTGTGGCACTGCCTTTCTCCTAAGTGCCCTGAGCTGAGAGGATGCACTTTGAGTGTCATTTTAGTACTTCTGTTGCCAGCTCTGTCTTGTTTTCTTTGACTGCTTTGAGTGTGATTTCCTTCCATGGATTGCCTTCCCCCTCTGCAAAGCAAAGCAGGTGATTTGACCAGCAGTTGGTGGTGCCTGGCTTTTCAAGACCAGCTTTTTCTGACTCCGACTGGTGGAGATCTAGCAGATCCTCATTATTTAGGGGCTGAGGGAGGAGAGATAGGATCTGCCATGTATTTACGGTTGGGCTCTTGCAGAGAGATCACTTGTGTAGCTGTGAGTCCCGGTGTGCCATCCCCTCCTGTATCACCGTGCTTTATGCTGTAGCAAAGCCAGGGTAGGACAGCAGGAGTGGTGGTGCTGTACCATCGTACATCCACCGTCTGTATTTTATGCCACCTGCCAGTTGCAGCCTGTCTGAGGCCAGAAGTGTTTCAGCCAGAAGTGTTGCAATACCATGTTCACAGCACTGCATAGTTTTACATCTGTCCTGGTTACCATCCACGGTGGCTCTCCATGCTCTGACTCCGCTGCCCTCCTATAGAGAACACGTCGCCCAGGCACGGGGCTCGCTCCTGAGGTGCCCCGAGGCTCGGACGCGTGTAGCAGTAGCCTGCAAGGGTGGGTAATGAAGCATTTCCTTCCAAGCAGCAGTTCTTTTTTCCCCTGTGGGGTAGCAGGAATGCAAGGAACCTCTTCAACAGCCCATTTTCATTTCCCAGGAGAAATAACTCACAGTATTTTCTGTGAGTTATTTCACAGTTCTTCCCTCTGTTCTGTTGACTCTGAGCAGGCTGTGCCTTAGGGAATTCTTTGCAGCTGCAGCCCAATAACTCACCATGTCATAGCTCTTCCATTGTTGTGGGGGCTGTCCTTTGAGCTATAAGGGCTAATTCGATGGGAAGTATTATAGTTACTTAATATTTATGCTGCAGGAGTGCCAGAGGCTCCACTCCGTTCAAGGCTCTTCTGGACAAAGCAGCGAGGATACCCAGCAGCATGCAGAATCAAAGCCTCGCTTTGCTGATAGAAAAAGAACTCTGTTCGTCTCCTTCTATAAGCTGATATTTTCCTTCCTTTGTCGAGTGTTATCACAGTTGTCAGAGGTGCCTCTATTTATGTCAACAAACACACAAGGAACATTGGTAATGCTAGGGGTTCAGGGGATGTAAGTGGTGTCTCACTTGCAAGAAGTGAGAGCCTTTAGAACCCAGGCATGCCTCCGAAACTGTGCGACAAGGCTCCCTGGGACTGAGCGCCAGTGCCAGGACTCTCTGGGCGAGAAGCAGAGAGAGAAGACCCCGAGGAAGCAGCAGAGAGCTGCAGACACACTGGTAGCATGGCCCAGACTTAAATCCCTGAGCAAGAGCATGACACGGAAAAGAGCCTGTTGGTTGAAAGAGGTGTGGAGCTGTAAGCAAATCCCATCTCTTCTTCTCTGAGCCTGTGTTCAGGGACACAGGAGCGTGTGCACCTCGCAGAGAGAAACAGGGTGCATCTGTCTCTCAACTCCTTTCCCAGATCATCCGTCAGCTGGAGGAGCCTGCGTGCTGGCTGGCTGCTCACGGCTCGGGGCAGAAGCAGCCGCCAGCAGGCAGGAGCCTGTTCTTCTATCCCCAGGCAGGAGGGCTCGTTCTGCTTGGTGCTGCGTGCCCCACTCACCGCAGTACATTAAATACTTAGGGGCATGTACAGGTGAAGGGTATAAGAGGCAGCACCTTTGTAACTAAGAATGGGAAATTCTCTTTGATTTGTTAAATCTCTCCTGACCTGAGTAAAAGTCGTCATGTAGCCATAGTGCTACAGAGATACATGGGAAGGTTTGGAGGTGAGAGGGACCTTTTTCTTAAACTGGCTGGCACCTCTGGAGAAATCCTACTGGATTCACTGGAGCGTGAGCCAGTTTGGTGGCTTCATTATAGCCCTAATTTAACAAAATGCCTCTACCAGATGCCAGTAAAGGTAAGAGACTTAGAAAGTTCTTTTGAAGCTGCTTCCAAACCCCCCTAAATTTTGTTGATAAGTGTTGCTTGTTCCCTGCTCTTCACTGATGCTCTACATAAAGGCTACAGGGCTGTGGTTGAAAACAAGAAATGTGACATTTGAAGCTAAGTGGTTTGCTGTCTTCTTCTGTTTCAGGAGGGAGATATCTGGCCAAATTCTTCAGCTGAAGTTAACGTGATCTTTAGACCCCGAGAAGCCAGAGTCTATCAACAAACGGTCTACTGCGACATCTCAGGTACGGCTCCTTTCTCCTGCTTCTGTTCCCCACCGTGGAGGCGCAAGTAGTCTTGCAGCCCCCTCGGTTCTCGTCTAGTTGGTAGGAAGGGTCAGTGGTCAGCAGGGTGCTGGCACGTGCCCACTGCCCCTGCGGTTTCCAGGTGGTCTCCTGTCCAAGGCCAGCCCTCAGGATGTGTGGCTACAAGCCTGGGTCACTGATCCCAGAACAACCAAGGCAGTGAAGGGATAAGTTCTCATGCCGTGAGTTTGCCAGCATTTGCTCTGCTGCCAGGTGCCTGTAGAGGCCAAAGAGCTCCAGAGCTAAACAGCTTCAGTGGGCGAGCACCACGTCCCTGTAGACCATTTGCCTCCACGAGGAGTCTTTATTACACGGATGCATCATCAGACTCCTGAGGCGGTAGGAGCTGAGTTACAAATGTGCTTCCAGAGCCTGGATCCCCTCTCACTACCCCGACACTGCCAGACCTTGGGTGGCTGAGCCCTGCTGAGCGCGGGCTGTCTGCAGAAGGACACCTCTGGCCAGCACGTGAGAATTGTCACCTTGTGGCTCTGAGTCTGTGGTGCCTCCGGGTACGCTGCGCAGGGCTTGCTGTGCTCGGCGGGGTGAGCGCCCTCCCTGGAAATCAGAGTCCGAGCAGTCTGCTAGGCAAGCTTTATGCTCATCCTGTCTGACAGAAGTGCCATCGCGTCTTTTGCTGGGAGCAGTTATCTCTGGCCCACGTGAGCTGCACCTTCTGTGCCCTGGGAGAGGTGATGGCCTTGCTGTGCTAGCACGGGGCAGGGAGTGCCTGCAGCAGGCTGCGGGGTTCGGGTCACCTCATCCTTCCTCTCTGTCTCTGCGTGGTGCTGCTTAAGGTGTTTTTCAAGACTGGGAGAGTGCTGTCAGGCTTCCATCCAGGGAATGTGATGGTTTTTCCCCGTCTGAGAGGAAGAGGTGTGAGGCCCGTGGTCCTCCAGCAGCCAGGTGCCTGTTCTGGAGTGTGCTGAAGTCACTAACCCAGCTGCTTTGTCGCTTTACTTACTGCCCTAAGCTGGGGGATACAAATGTCACAAAACAGCTTTTTATTTATACTGTAATTGTGCAGGGTTTACTTGGCAAATGCCCCCTACAGTCATTACCCAGGGCTTGTGTTCACAAAGTGTCTTCCTGCTTCCCAGCTGCAGCTGCTAGAGCTGTGGAAGGAAAGGATCGATTTAAAAAGTTGCGCCTGAGGGATTCCTCGCTCAGTGCTGTGCTTCTGGCTCTGGGATTTTTGCTCTTGTGATGGGGGTGTCCATCATTTTGCTGCAGGCATCTCCAGGGGTTGTGCCAGGAGAGCGTTTTTGTTGCAGAGAAATAGGAAGACTACTTACATGCAACCCTTGAGCTGGTCTGAGAGTTACAGGAAACAGAGATGAGCAAATGATCTGTTTAGAAAGAGAAGCCTGCTCTTGAAAAGGTCCTGATGGACCCTTGGGAGAACTGAACTCCCCCACTGGCTCCTTGGAAGAGAACCTCAAGGAGGTCATTGAAATGATGCACCTAGCCCCCTCCCTTACAAACCAGAGCTGACCCCCTGTATTATCAGGGTGGAAACTGTCCCAGAGTCAAGGTCCCTGAGTGCAAGAAGAGTTTAAAGAAGAGAACAGTGATCTTTAACTAGAGAGTCAGTTACCTTTGCTTCTTGATTCCTCTAAGAAGCGTGACTGCCTTCCTCATGCACTGGCATGCCAGTCACAACGCCTTTGGAGGATGGTTTGCAGAGGGTGTGTGTCCCTTGCTGGGAACGCTTGGGAGCTTTTCCCAGTGCAGCCCCATGAGTTGTGCAGCTGGATCTCATGCCCCTCTGGAAAGGGGCTTTGCTGGCCTCCACTTTTTTGCAGGTGCCTCCTTGAATTGCCAAGCAGATGCTTCTGCATGCAGTGATTTACAGAACTAATCAGCACTGTGCAACTTGCCAAGCTGGCAGTTAAGAAGTGGTTTGAAATTTGCCCTCGTCAAATATTGAATCTCAAAATGAACTTTCTTAGTTATTCATGCAAATAAAGCTGTGGCTCTTGAGTGCTGGAAGGAAGCATATAGGGGGGTGCTCTGACACCTAAAATTCAGTTTTAGGTTTGTCTGCACACAGAACTGAACTGGGTTACACCTTGCAAGACCCTTTCTTAAGCCACTCCTGCAGGGAGCAGCAGAATCCCACGTGATGATCAGTCCCTTAGCTTGTGACAGAACTGTCCTGCATCATGTAACACTATTGATGTGGTCAGATGAGAATCATGTTCAAAACCAGTCACAAGGGACGGGGACAGTCTGTGAGCAAGCAACTGAGTGTCAGAAAGCAGCAGAAGTTAAGGCCTTTGGCAGCAGAGCCCCGTGCTGTTGGGCCACCTAGACCCCTATTTATTTGGAAGCGAGGCAGCAGCGCCACCCTGTGCACCTTGTGACCCGCCGCTGTGTTATTCCTGCTGAGATCCCAGTGCTCGCTCCACAGCACCAGGGGTGGGTTTGGGACTGAGGACAAGGCTGTAGCCCCTCCATGCCCTTGGCCTGTGTGCTCGGGGACGTGTTCCGGTGGGAGCGTCCCAGGGCCACAGCCCAGCTGTAGCCAGGCCTTGGGCAAAGGCTGGATGCTCCTGGAAGCCCCAGGGAGCAGGAGGACATACTCTCTCTTTTTCCCTCTCAGCTCTCCTGAATGCTGCCTGCAGTTGAGTCTGCTCCTCCTCCTTTGGGAAAAGCCCGCTCTGTGGTTCACCTGGAAGGAGGAAGAGCAACATTTCTGGTATTTCCTAAAGTTTTAAGTTCAGCGTAGGGGTAGAAGAAAGGATGGTTTCCAGAGACCACCTGGAGAGGGTGAGGGCCTGCTGCAGAAGGGGAAGAACCGCCACTGATTTTTTGATTGCAGTGGCCAGGGAATGTGTGTCTCAGCATGATCATGGACAAAAGCTTGTCACTTGGAAATCTTTGCCATTACCTAAGAGCTTTGATTATTTAGACCTCGAGTTTTTAATGAAAATTAAGCCACATGTGATGCAAGGTGGAGTGATCTTCTGACAGGTAGCACCCAGTACTGCCTCTCTTATGGTGTCTGGGAAATAGAAATACACAGCCTTCCAATTAATGCCTGAGCTGTGCAACCTGTCATCTCTGCTGTCAGCTGGGCTTTGTCTGGAACCACTTGAAAAATGTTGAATTCGACAAAAGCTCCCACGCTCTTCCTTTCTGGCTTGGACATTATCAAAGGTCCTCATTCCACGGTTGCAAGATCAGAAAGTCAGCAATCACTGAAAGGGCTGTTCCCAGGGAGAGTTTTTTCAAGTTGTGATCGAGTCACTGTGTTGTCCCACCTGGGCTGCTCTTTGCAATAGGAAGTAGTTTTGGACATTCTGGAACAACTATGCAGCAGATTAAAAAAAAAAAAAAAATCAAAAAAAAAAATCCACCTTCAATCCCTAATTTTTAATGAATGGTGAGCATTACACAAAAGGAGAGAGGAATATTTCTGCACAAAAGCTACACTGAAGGTTAGATACAACTTCTGGGCCTTTCTTTTCCCCTTGTGCTACTTGCTTTCTGTGCAGAGTAGGATGGGATGGCAGGGAGACCCAAGCCCAAATTGGAGCCAGGGTTCAGGCACTTGAGGCTGCTGCAGTGGTTCAGAACAGCCTTCGGACTGCAGGATCCCACCCTGTCATCTTAGCATCTTCTTATGGAAGAAAGTGATCATCTTAGAGTTTAGCTATAAGCCTTGCCGTCTCGGTTCCCTTTGCAGCAAGGGCTGTGTGTATTAGCAGTATGTTCATGGCTTCTCTGACCTCAGCAGTGAGGTTTTCCATACCTGTTCAGCATGCCTCAGGTAAGGTGTCTTTACAAAGCTGAGCTCTCGGTATCATGGTGGGCACAGGCAAGTGCTGCTCTCTGGAGATCACAAAGCCCTGTCGTATTTAGGTGCCGCTGCAGGAGGTGAGCCCTGGAGCCCCAGGCATGGAGCTGTGTGTCAGTGCTGAGATGCTCTGCCTGCTCTAGGCAGCTCTCAGACGTGCACAGCGCTGTTAGCAGGGAGCTTCGCCTTGCCTGGGCTCGTACTTGTCGGCTCCTGTGCTCTTGTCTCCGATTGCATCAGTACAGATGGCATATTTAGATCTTCAGTTCTGTTTCATGAGCTTTGTGCCTTCACTGAATGGATTTCAGAGCTCATCTAAGAACACGGGAAGAAATTCAGATTGTGTTTTAAACTCAGCATCGCTAACTGATGGCTAAATGAGAAACCAGCCCGTGGCGTTGGTTAGAAATTAGAAGCCAGCCCCAAGGCATATCTCCTGAGGGCAGGGAAGAGTCCTGTGTCTCCTCCTGGAGCACCTAGAGCTGTTCCCATCCAGGCCAGAGTCAGGGAGGAGCACTGAGGCAGCCTGGACAGTCCGGGATAACAGAGGCAATTACTGTACTGAAGTGGAAATCTCTCCGCAGGCCGTGAGACCAGGCTGCCCCTGCGCATCAAAGGGGAAGGCGTAGGGCCTCGGCTCCGCTTCAGCTGTGAGCAGCTGGACATTGGGAAGGTGTTTGTTGGATTAAACCACAGCTATGAGGTGAGTAGTCGGGATTCTGAGGGGCTGGGGGGGATCGTGATGGCTCCCGGGGCAGCAGTGAGCCTCGTGGGCCTGTGGGATTTCTGGCAACTCGGGTCATTGTCAGCAGGGACTGTTTGACATACTAGTCAAGTCTGGGGGCTTTCCCAGAATCTGGATACTTCTGATGGGATCTGAAAGGTGCCTATGTTGTTTGTGAAGTCTTAATCCGTGCTTTTTGGCAACCTTCCTTGGGGATCAGCTGGGAGGCTTCATGTGAAAAAATACCCCCTTGACAGATGAAAGCAACACTGGGACAAAAAGATAAATATTCAGAGGCTTTTGTTTCAGCCCTGGATGCAATGCACCTTTGTACTCGGGCTGTTAAAAAGCAGCTGGAACAAATGAACTGAGTTTGAGCTCCAGGCCATTGCAGCCAGCTTTCGGGTCAGTGCGTGCTGCCGGTCCTGGAAGCTGGAGGAAATCTGTCCAGCCTCTGGCTCAGAGCTGGGTCTGGCCGCGGAACTGGGAGTGCTTCCCCTTGCTGACCAGTCTCTCGCCGCTCTTCAGATTTGCTGCATCTCTATGAAGAGCAAAGCATTTCTGGAGATGAGGCAAAGGAACTTTCTACGTATTTGCCTCCCCCTGCCAATGGTGTCTTCTGCAAAAAAACGAGATAGGGCAACTGAAAGAGGTAGGAAATGAGGCAATACTTTCAAAAGCTTGACTGGGCAGGGAAGGATGCATTAAGGTGTTTTCTTACCAAAATATTGTGCTCTCTATGCATTTTTAATGGTGATACTTTATTGATTATCTTTTTATTATTTTCATTACTTGAGAAAATGTGACTAAGTAGATGATACTGCTAGTGCTGTGCTGACTGAAGGTAAACCTCAGCTCAGCACAGGATCCCTGAGTGCAATTTGTAACTGAGGTGTAAAAGACGTGAGAGGAGAGAGTAGTTTCCAGGTTAGCCTTGCAGAGCTTGAATACGTGAATATCTTTAACAGCAGCTGCAAAATTAAAAAATGCTTCTGTCTCAATTTTTCTACCAGGTTTTACAAGGACAAAACTTAGGGAAAAGAAATCCAAAGCAGATAGTTAATTCCATGGAAATGGCAGGATTTGACCCTGCAGCAATCAGAAACTTTACTGCTTTGCTTTGGGTGGGTGTGTTGGTGACTGGCAGCACCTGTGGGCATTGCTCGCCCAACGTGAGAAGAGCTGAATCTCAACAAGTGCTGCGGGATTATGTCACTTGTTTGAGGCAGTAGATCTCTCGAGTGTTCAACAAAATACGGCTTAGTTTTAAATTTGTAGTTTATTCTGATAATAGTAAAGTCTTAGGTGGTGGCTGTGAATGTTTAGGAAAGAGAAATTCTTTGGAGTAGACGGAGCTGCTGTGCACCGCACGCTCATCCTTTCCTGACACGTCTGTCTGAGCAAAGACTAAGAAAGTCTCCCATTAAAGACAAAATAAGAATCCTAAATGACATACCGTAGGAGAGCTGGGGAGTGCTTCTGAAGTTGGTGATAGTGCTGCCCTGAGGTGTCTTCTCCATGCAGTAAACTTGTTGGCTGCAATGTGTTGTGCCCTCGGCAGGATCGAACTCGTCGGGAGCAGAATCAGCTGTGTGATGATTCACTAGTAAAGCTGCAAGTGCCCTTCATTGCTCTTAGGGACAGGTCTGAATCGCCTTGGTGATGCTGAGCGGCTCCTCTGCGCTGCAAGTCGAAGTGGGTTGCTCTGTGTCAGTGGAATAAATCTCGAGTGACTGTGTCTGTGAAGCTGTCACTGCTTTGCATGAAAAACCCAAAGGCAGAGCTTGTCCTGTTGCATTTTGTTTGGCTTCTGCCAAGCAGCAGGACACAGCATCTTCTGCATTTTACAGAAGTTAATTGGTTAATCAGAAAACAAATCAGCCTTCTGTAAGAAAGGAAGATTCCTTATGTATTTCCCTTATGCTTTCTTGCTGCTGCAGGTGGTCCTGTTTAACAAAGGAGCCATCGACGCTGCCTTCAACTTGGTCCCTCCAGCTACAGCTCTGGGCTCCTGCTTCACCTTCCTCCCCCAGGAGGGCATCATTTCTCCAGACGGGCTCCAGGTCGTCCGGATCTCCTTCAGTTCCACCGTCCTGGGGAAGTTCACAGAAGAATTCAGCTTCAGTGTGACTGGATCCCCTGAGCCTGTGACCTTGACGATCAGGTGAGGAGGGTTATAGGAGCTTGGTGTATGCATCTGTAGCTGTTGGGTAATCATCTCCCACCTACCTCATTTTAGGATGAAACAGAGAAAAAAAGGTGTTGTCTAAGGTCTTAGTCTTGGCTTGGATCCTAGCATCCTCACGCTAAGAGTCAAGGCTTTTTAACCTTGACTCCAGTCTGAACATTGCAGTTGCAGCAGCAAATGAAGCGTAATTATCTGCAAGAGGAAATCATAGAATTGTAGAATAGTTTGTGTTGGAAGGGACCTTTAAAGATCATTTAGTCCAACGCCTCTGCAATGCGCAGGGACATCATCATCTCGATCAGGTTGTTCAGAGCCCCGTCCAGGCTGACCTTGGATGTTTCCAGGGATGGGGCATCTACCACTGCTCTGGGCACCCTGTGCCAGTGTCTCACCACCCTCACTGTAAAAATTTTTTCCTTTATATCTAGTCTGAATCTTCCCTCTTTAAGTTTGAAACCATTACCCCTTGTCCTATCGTGACAGGCCCTACTAAAAACCCAGTCAAAATCTTTCTTACCAGCCCCCCTGAAGTACTGGAAGGCCACAGTAAGGTCTCCCCGGAGCCTTCTTCAGGCTGAACAACCCCAACTCTCTGGGCCTGTCCTCGCAGGAAAGGCGTGCCATCCCTCTGATCACTCTGGTGGCTTCCTGTGGCCCCGCTCCAACAGGTCCATGTCTTCCGTGTGCTGAGGAGCCCAGAGCTGGACACAGCCCTGCGGTCTCACCAGAGTGGAGCAGAGGGGCAGGATCAGCTCCCTCGAGCTGCTGCCACCTGTGACCATGCCTCCTGTGCCCGTTTATCTTTCAAAGTCTTGGGTTCCTCTGGGAAGCAGCTTTGCCTTCATGGTTTGGGCGAGTGGCTCTGTGACTTTGCAGGACGCTGTTTGCACAGAATTTGGCAGCAGCAGGTTCCAACACGTGTCTGTGTGAGAGCCCCGGGGCTTTAAGTGACTACCTGTGCTGGAAAACAATTTGCCTGGAGGCTGTACAGGAAAGGTGTGGAGATGCCTGCTGCCCAGTCCGGGTACCCAGGAGCTGGAGTGACTCCTTCCTACATGTAGCTCATTCCCCCTTGGGCAACGTCAGACAGCGGGATGGCATCAGCTTTGGGCAGTAGCTGGTCTGGGCCACCCCCCTGAACACACAGCACGGCCAGCAGGGCTTTGGGGATGGGCCAGCCTGGGTGGCTGCAGCCAGAGGCAGTGTTTTTAAAATCCTCTGTTAATAATCCATCCCAAATGGGCAGCAGCAGCCTCAGCATCACCTCTCATGCTCACGGGTTGGGACAGGCAGTCCTCTTGTGCAGCCAGCGCTGTGGTGGTGCCTCCTCTCTGCAGCCAGAGCAGTGCTGACGGGGCAGACGGGGAGCTCTGCGGCTGGTGCCAGGGCAAGAAATAATCCTCACCAAGCAAAAGGGAGAAGGTGGTAAAAATCTGATGATAGGAGAGGCAAAGCTCACTTGTCAGGACCGCAGCAGCATGCAGACTTGTCCCAGCTGGTCTTTAACCGCGGGCTGGTGGGATGACGTGGTGTAGGCAGGAAAGCTGGTGCTGGGAGCCCTGGAGCTGTGGGGCTGGCTGTGCCTCCTCGGCAACCAGCCTCCTGGGCTGCTGCTGCTGGGAGGCTCTAGACAAAGGCAGTAAAGCAATGGGAGGACTCTGCGGTCGACTTTACCAATAAAATGAGGGAAATGGATAAAAAAGAACAGAAAGGTTATTACTTTGCAAGAGAAGAGTGGTGAATAGGTCTGTTGAGCTCAGTAGAGAAAGAATTACATTGGCTTTGTGTTTGGAGGGAAAGTGCTGCTTTTTTTTGGAAATCAAAAGGGAACATTTCACAATCAAATAATTTATTCTCCTCTGTTCCTCCCCCAAACTGGTCACAGGGTGTTATTGCATGAGCAGCTTTCTCCTTGAGCAAGGGCAGGTTTTGCTGGTAAGGATGCATTTATTCCTTGGATACTGCTTGGACAGTGCCCGCTGCCTCTGCCTCACAGTGGCCTTGCTCCTGGGGAAGGAAGGAAGGAGCTGTCAGAGGGACGGTTGTGTTTTGGCTTCCCCACAGCCAAATGAAGTGGTCCTTTTTTGCCCAGTGATGCCCTGATTCTCAGTGCCCATCATGCCCTCCTCTTCTCTGTGGCCACTCTCTGCCCTGTTTGGCCAGCACTCCCCTGGGCTCAGTGTAGACCTTCTGTCTCAGTGAAAGAGGATTGCTGGTCCTTTTTTATTTATTTCTTCCCCATCCTTGTACTCCTCCTCCCTGAATGGTGGCTCCCATGCAGCCCATCTGATGGCAGCCCAGCACACCCGCCTGCTCCCATGCAGCTGTCTCTCAGCAGCAATTCCCATTGCAGTCCTCTCCTCCCTGAGATGGCATCTGCCTCCTTGAGCAATGTCTTGCTTTTCAAGGATCCCTCTCCAGCCCTTCTGTCATTCTCCAGCCCCACAGCTCAAACTGTTTGTTTTCAAATGCCCTTGAGATGTCCACCCACCAGGTCCAGCTGAGCCTCCCTCTTCGGAAGGTTTTGTGCACTGGATTTCATCCTCCATGGAGAAAAGCTTCTGGTTCTTTCGAACAGAGGAAAGCTGGCTGGTGGGACACTGGGATGCAAAGGAAGGAACGGGGATGAGAGTTAAAGCAGTTCCATTCCCACCTTGTGTTGTTATTCTTCCTGCTCTGCCAGGACCCTGATCTCCCTTCACACATGCATTACTTAATGCTACTGTAAAACACAGTTGTCAAAACCACTGCCTATTCCCCCCTTCTCTTGCAAGCTGTACTGTTACCAGCTCTGGGTTGGCTCCTTGCCTGAGCCTTCTGGGCAGTCATTCCAGTTTAACTTCCCAGAGCACAGATTCGGTGCACTCAGGAGAAGGGGCAGTCATTTCCCCACTTGCTTGGCAAGGCTCATCCTTGGCAGTTTCCTTATGTCATCCCCAGTCGTGGCTGGTTTGGAGGTATTTTTCCATCATCTCCTGGCAAATGCTGTGATGGAAAGCATATCTGCTCCCTTTGCTCCCTCTGGAGTAAGCTGTTAGAGCTTGGGAGGTCAAGTCTGGTTATGTGAGGTCCCTGGAGAGGGAACTTCGCCATCAGCAGGGGTTTGGTACCAGGCTTATTCTTAGGAGCTGATTCAACTGCAAGAATCTAGAAGTAGCGTTGGATTGAAACTCCTGAAAGTCAGTTTTTGAGTGCTCTTTGACTATGCGGTCAGAAGGTGTCAAGACCATAGGTGATTACTCGTTACATGGAAACCAACCTTACGAGGTGCTGGATGCTTGTTTCCTTGGTGTTTGGAAAGGGATGCTGGAAATGGGACAGCAGGGATGGACGCAGGTCCCTCCCGCGGGCTGCTGGGGTCTGTTCATGTGCAGAACCTGTGGATAATGACAGTGGCAGTCCTGTGAGTAAAATGAGAAGGCACTGTTCACTGTGGCCCTTGATTTTTAACTGAGGCAGAGCTGGCATTGATTGTCATCAACCATGAAGTCAATTAATGTTTGTTGTGCAGCTTCGAGTACGGATTTCAGTGGATGTGAGTGAGTTTTGGAGTTTGGAGCCTGTCTGCTGAGTTGAGGGACGGGCGAGGTGGTGCCCTTGGGTGTGTCAGCTGGTGCACTGGTGACAAGCTGATACTTCTCCAAGATCGAACTGTCCTCTGCGTAGAACTGTTGCTGCTCTTCTCAGTGGATGTTTGGGGCTCCCCTGGATTCATGTGTCCTGCATGTGTAATGATTGTGTGCATCAGGTCTTCTGAGAAAGGTGTTCATATACTCCATGGAAACACCAGTTCCAGCTAAGAAATACCAAAGCAGGGAACCCGTGGCTGGGAAGGCTCGTTACAGTGAGTCCCCTTTTGTGTGGACACCTCTGTCCATCACATGCCGGGTGGGGAAACCGAGGCACAGAGCCATCACTTGTTCTGGGACCTTCCTGGGGCCAGCAGCAGCCTGGGGGCACACCCTGCCGCGGTGCCCTGAGCCTCAGCAGCAGCTGTCGGGTGCTGACCACTTTGCTTTGGCTGCGTGCTGTCCACATGGGTGCTGTGCTGAGCACGGGGGTGACAGGTTGATTTGAAACCCACCGTGGTTCTGAGAGCAGCTTTTACCCACCCGAGCGGTACGGAAAGCTGAGCGCTTTGCCATTCTCTCTAACCGAGCCAACATCTCCTCTGCCTGTCTTTGTCCTTGCAGGGGCTGTGTCATTGGACCGACTTTTCATTTCGACGTCCCTGCCCTCCACTTCGGTGATGTCTCCTTCGGTGAGTGTGCCCTGGGCTTGGTCCACGGGTTGAGAGCTCTGGGAATTACCAAAATGGAGCATTTTAACATAAGACCATCTGTCACTTGTGCTCCTCCATAGCAGCCTTCAGGGTGTTAAAAGCCAGGGCTGCTGGTTGCTGAGGCAGTCCTGTGCCATCGTGAGATCAGTAGGACCAAAGGGATAGAAAGTCAGTATTTTTTGGTGTCCTTGTAGTCTGTTCAGCCCCAACCTCTCAATCCTTGACAGCAGAATGACTGTGAAAGTCCTTGTCCCAGAGGGCCCAGGGGACGGGACTGCAGCAGAAGGGAGTTTAAGGCACATACTGGCCTGTAGCTGCTCTGGGTCAGTGTTCCTGTTGCAAGGCAGGGATACCATTTACCCCCCTGACCTTTAGTGCCAGATGTTAATTAACGCTGTGAGGGCCCCTCGTTGTCACCCACCAGGTAACATGCCCAAGCAGTAGCTCTGAATCAGGCACTGATGTCCTCGGACCACGGGCTCCTCCTTCCCCACCACAGGCCCAGCTCTGCTGACAGAGCCTGGGGCTGAGCATCCAGAGCGTCCCCGTTGAAATGCAGCTTCTGTTTCTCCATCTCAGTCTCACAAAAGGCTTTTGACTGAGATGATCGACAGTTTAAATGTGAAATCCATTGTGGATTGATTGAAGGGCCATTATCATTCTGTGCCCAGGATGCCTCTGTGTTTTCATGCTGTTCATGGACTTTTTAAGAAGACTCATTGCCTTTCCTGAGCTGCTTCTCCCCTCCCTCCATCACCACTCTGCTACTTCTTTACTTCCTTTTGAATAAAACAAGAAGAAACACACCAGACAGAAATGTGGAGATGTAACAGGAGATTCATCCTCCCTAATGTAATTTCATTAATAAGGGCTTTTCAGCTGAAGGCAGCTATTGTGTTGTGCTGCTGACTGTTGACCTGCATCTGGTGACTTTGGTCTCGTTTGGGATTGTGAAGTCTGTTTGTCCTTTTTGTGCCCCTCCTGCCTCCCTGCTGGAGTAACTGCTGGAGGTGGGCAGTGGTCACTGTGGTTGGACATGGAGAACCCCCCGGCTGTGGCTGCAGTTGGTTTTCCTCCCCGTCTGTATTCAAACGACGCTTGGTGAGCAGGCCACGGGAGATGTCTCCTTCTCGCAGAGCTGGCCAGCTGAGCCAGATGTCCAGGCCAGAGCAGGCTGTGGGCTGATGTCCTGTCTCTGCAGAACACCCCCCCAGGTGTGGCTGTGTCACTGCTTTTCCATGAGGGAAGGCGAGTATCACAGCTCAAGTGATGCCGACCTGTGCGGGGCAGTGTGCAGTGTGGAAGCCGTGTCCTGTTTGTTAGGTGGGGTGGAACATGGCTCCTGCTGATTTCTGAGCAAGCATCAGGTTTGCCTCCAGTGCGGGGCCATGAGTTGTCACGTGCTCAGTCTGGTAGCCCCAGGCAGGAGATGCCTTAAGGGTCCTGCCTTGAGAAACTGCATTAGAGTGCTTTGCGTCATGCTGTTGTTCCCAGTTTCATCCTTCCCTCCTTTTACTGCAGCTTCTCCTCGATGACAATACCCTGCTTTTATATACTGAAAACTGTGGGAGTGTTCCCAGAGTCAACAGGGCATTGAATTTTGAGAATAAATGGTCTATCTGGATGGACACTTGTAAGTGAGAACTAATTGGTGCAGGTTTGGGGGCAGGCGAGAGAGCTCCTCACAGCTAGAGAGAGAGAAACTTCTGGGGTTCAGCATCGCCAAGAGTGGCCATTTCCAAGGAAGGAATCTCTGCGATCAGCGTAAAAGGGAGCTTAAGTGACAATTAATTCCTGGCGTAACTTCTCAGTTAGCTGTACTTCAGATTGAAAAGAGCTAAACTCCAAGCCCAGTTTTATCGTAACAGGCTATTCACACCAGGAATCATGGGACAGTTGGTGCATAAATTCATATTTGTGTTATTTTCCTAGGCTTTCCTCACACCTTGTCATGTCGCCTCACCAACAACTCCTTGGTGCCCCTCACCTTCAACCTTCGCATTCCTGGGGACGGCTTGGGAGAGCCCAGTGTCAGCAGTCTTGCTCAGATCACAGAAAACACTCGCCTACTCCAGAGAAAGGGAGCCCAGCGTCAACTCAGGCCAAGAGAATTCAGCATAAAGCCCCGCAGAGGGACCATCCGCCCCCTGGGATTCCTGGATATCCAGGTATGGGAAGAAGCGGGTGGAGCTGGAGCTTCACTGAGGGATGGGAGGGCTTTAGCACCGCTAGCTCTGAGCGTAACACGGGGAGGATATCTGCACTGGTGTTGGGCTTTTGTTAGCTGGGTTACTCTGGGGCTTTTCTGGAGGACCACTGCTTTGTTCCCAGAATGGTCAGCTGAAGATCATGTCCCATATGGTCAAGTGCAGAAGCCATTCATCTGTTTCTGAGAGCTGCTTGGAGCAGTTTCTTTGATTTAAAGTGGGCGAAGGAAGGGTGAGGACAGAAGGTGGCTGTTAAAAAGAGAGATGTCATTGTATAAAGCACTTTGCTTTTCTTCCCAGTCTTATTTGTCCCCTCCTGATGAGCAGAATGAGTTGTATTCACTGCCGTGATCTCCAGTGGGGACTGAAAAATCTCTGGCAGCCATGAACTGACAGCACCTGCTGGGCTGCATTTTGCCCTCAGCTTCCCAGTGTAAAGCTGAATCTGTTGAATTCAACAGATTGCCTCTGCATTTATGCTGTTGTAGTTGAGATTAAAAATTAGTCCTTTAATTTTAATACAGTGGGGAGTAGAGCATTAATCTAATCGTGGTTACATGTGCCCTGGTAAGCGCAAGGTGTATTTAACAACGCAGATATGTCAGAAGACTTTTGTTACTCCCAGCAACTGTGCTCTGTCTGTGGACCAGCAGAAGAGTTAGGGCAAAATCCTCCCTTTCCTGCCCGTGGAACGAGAACCGGAGGACAGCACAGGTGCACGATGGCTTTTGGGAGTGATGAAGTGTTCGATGCTCTTCTCTTCCACCAGGTCACCCTGTGCTCCAACACTCTGCAGAGCTACGAGCTGGCTCTGGTGGTGGACGTGTGCGGTGTTGGCAGGGCGGTGTCGGCGCTGCTCCTCACAGCCAGGTATCGGCGCTTTCCTTGCAGCTCGTCGTCTCTCCTCGTGCATCCAGCACCACGCTGCCTTGCACGTGGTTTGCTGGCTCCATCTCCCAGTGACAAGTGTTGCTTAATGACGTAGTTCTGCCCAGCTAGATGTGAGATGGGCAGTGTTCTGAAAGCAGCACCTGTGCTCCACGGACAGGCGTGGCCCTGAGCCTTTTTCTAAAGGGAACAGTAATTCTATTCATTATTGGCCTGGGTTTTGGTGCTTGAGGTGTAACAAATTTCCAAAGGGCCATCTTTCCTCCTTCCTGCAAGTGGCGGACTTGTGCTGGGTTGCAGCCAAAACACAACATCCATTTGGGCCGCAGTGAGCAGCCTGCTGAGAGCTGGTGTCTGGGTCACTTAACAAAGGCGCGTGGGAAGGGGAAAGGGGCTTATGGCAGGACTGGTGAGGGGAAGCTCAAAGCAAGATCTTATGAAGGGGAAAATAGTCCTTGATGTGAAAGGTGAGCTCAGGTTTCTCTGCTTCCCTCTGGTTCTTTTGAGCATTAATGTTCTCAGACTTAAGCCAAAAGTTGTTCTTGCTGCAGGCAGATTCAGCCCTGTTGTGCTGCGGTGGGTGTCGGTTTAATTCCAAGAGGGATGAGTTCACTGTGCTGTTCCCTCTCCCAGTCAGTGCCTGGGCTGCAGTTTTGTAAAACAAGTGCAAATGGGGACAGAGAGTGCACGGAGCCGTGGGGTGCAGGAGCTGGGAGAGGGTGATCCCCCACTGCCTGAGGCAGGGGGTGGCTTGTGCCCTCCATCGCCGGGCAAAGGGCTGAATTCTCAGGCAGGGCAACAGCGGTGTGGGAGAGGAGGCAGTCGTTCTCACTGAGACACTGGGGTCTTGTGCCCTTTGAGCCTTGGTGAGCACTCGGGGGGAAGGCTGCCCCAGAGCTCACGCCTTGCCGGGACTGTTGGGAGGGTCCTTGCAAGCCTCCTGGGGCAAAGAGCGGGCAGAGCTGATCAGGGAGCTCTGGCACAGGGCACCGTGCGCTGCCCGGGCACCTGGCAGCCTCTGCGAGGCCGAGTGCCGGGGTTTGCCCCAGCTTTACAGGCGGTGGTGGAGTCAGAAGCAGTTAAAGGCCATTTATCGCTGTAGGGGTATTAAGTGTCTATTTGACAAATGTGCTATGCTCTGTTTCATGCTATTTGGGGAGTAAACGAACTCCACATTCTCTCGTATCTCTAATTCCCTTTTGGTCCTCTCTTTGCCTAGATGCGTGGTTCCTGCGCTGCGAGTGCTCAACCCTGTCATGGTGTTTGGACGGTGCTCTCTAAAATACCCTTACCAGCAGATGCTGACCCTTGTGAATGACAGCGATCTCCCAGGCTGCTACAGGGTTCTTCCTCAGGTTTGGCATTGCATCCGCCTCCTGCCCTCAGACGTTACCAAGGGTTTATTAGGGAAAAAAAGGGTTTTGGATAAGGCCTTGCTGGTTTATATTGAAACCTAAAGGTTGCTGAGAAAAGGAAGCTACCTGAATATAAACTTCAGGAAGCAGTTTAAACTTTTTAGGAAGCAGTTTATATTCTAGTCTTTGGGGTGCTTTCATGCAGGAGAACTTAGAGGGTTGTGAAAAGCTTCTGCAAGGAGGCTGCCAGCACAGGAGTGGGTGTTTGTGGGTGCAGCAGGTTTTGGACCCTCTGAGGATGCTAAGCCCATACAAGTCTTGTATCTTGCTTTGTACTTTTCTGCTTTCTCCTAGGGGTTTTTGAAAATGTGTGTGAATTGCCATTGTGGTAGATGTTGAGGAGTTCAAAGTTTCCCCCAAGGTCACTCCTGTGTGTTGCGTTTGACTCTGTCCCTTACAGGAGCACAAGGAGGACGCTTCTGTGTGGTACTCCAGCCCCGTGCCGTGGGGGATTGTCCAGCCTCGCAGCTCCGTGGAGGTCCCGTTGACGCTGGAGGCCCAGGTGACGGGAGAGCAGGACACTGTTGCTCATGTTGCAGTGTTTGGGAGTGACGGATCCCCTCTGGTGAGTTCTGGGGGACGTGGGCCTTGGTGCGACTCCTCTTGGTGGGGTGTGAAGCCTCAGGCAGGGTTGCTAACTCCGGGGATCCTTCCCGGGAAAACAAGAACTTGTAATATATGCTGGTGCGGACAAGGAAAGAAGGGGTTTGTGGCATACGCAACAGCTAATGTCTGTGAAACAAAGAGCTTCACAGTCAGAATTATGACTGTTCAGCAGGGATTCTTTATTCGCAGCGCTGGGCAGCGCTGGGGATCGCTCCACCACAAGTGCCGCAGCTACTAGCAAAGCTCTCTGACTAATATACAGAATTCATTTACGTAGTAAATGAGCGTGCATTGTAAAAATAGACTGAGGGTCTTCTCCCCCCTGGTGGTCCACATCGTCTTCCTCACACTGCCCGCTGGCTGAACTTGAGGTTTCCCGTGTCCATGCATGGTCATGGAGTGACCTCGCCATCCTTCAGCTCCTGTTTGTTCCGAGGGGGTTGGTGTAAACCCGCTCCCAGTCGCTTTTCGTGACACTGGCGTCTTCTCAGGCGCTTGTCTTGCGTTCTTAGGTCCCTGTTATCAGGGATGTACTCAGGGAGTTTACCAGGCTGTCTAAGGCCTGTTTTGTCTCCACTAGGCAAGGGTTTACAGGTTTCAAGATGTTTTACAAGTGGGTGAGATGTCAGAGGGTAGTTAGGAAAAGAGTATAAATGAAATAGTATACATTGCAGTACAATACAGGAAAAATAAAAGCTAGTGAAACACAAGTGATGGTTAACGTTAAAACTAAGCATCCTACTTTACTGGTTCCTATCCATTAACAAGGTCAGGAGGTCTTGTAATCTCAAGTATACTTGCAGCCACTCCCCTTCACCTAGAGAAGAGGAAGGATGGTATCATCCCAGGTGGTAATCTAAGTGTCTGACACAGCATTTAATTACAGCTAGGTCAGACAGGATAAGAAGGCCAGTCTGAAGCCCAGAACAACCCCTGGGTCTCGTACTCTGCTGTGCGATTAGATGAAGAGCTCTGGTGCTTCGTTAGGCCTTTTGTTCAGGAGCACACAGGGACATCCCTGAATCCTGCTAACGCAAGCACTGTGTAAGAGGCCGTGCTGGAAGTCAGGCCCATCGCGTCTGAGAAACACCCATCATAGCTCTTTGCCGAGAGCCCCAGCCAAAGACTCATGAGTCTCCACGCCGCTTGCACCTGGAGCACAGAGACACTTTTTTTTCTGCCAAGCTTGGAAATGGATGAGGCAAAGCATTCCTGGACTAAAGCTTCCTGAAGGCTGATGTTCACAGTCAGGCATACACAACAGCAGCAATGACCACAAAATGTAGGCAAGAGAATGTTGTCTGTAGTGTCCTGGCTTCATCTAGCTGAAATCAAGATCAAATACAGTTAATTAAGCTTTAATTTAAAAGGATATCAACTTTTGAAGCAGCTGTTTTAAAATGTCTTCTCATCTCTGAGCATGAAAGAGGATGTCGGAGGGCTCCTGTGAGCCTTAAGCTTTCTGTAACAGAAAGAAAGGCTGACATTTTGGAAGTAGTTACAGGGATTTAAACTTTTAATGAAACAAGTGGAAATGATGCTGCTAAATCTCCTGAATGCCTCCTGAATGTTTTTACTGATGTGAGGAGGTGGTTTAGCAAAGGGATCCACATTCCTTCCCCAGTAGTCTGTGACGGTTCTTCAAGAACAGAACTTTTGGGTCTCAGACTGTCAAAAGGAAAAAATACTGCTTGAATGATGTAATTAATAATTAATGCCCATTATCCGTATAATACCAGGAATAGACGTAAGTGCAAATCAGAGCAACTAACTTGTGTGATCTCTACTCTGAAGGGCCTGCTTTGCCTCTGGCTGGTGCTGGCTTTCACAGGCGTAGCTTTGGGACTAAAGCCACTGTCCCAGTGTGCTGTGCAGCAGCAGGAGTCAGGGAGGGTGCTCTGGGGCAAGACTGAGCAGTAGAAGGAGTGGGAGCAGGCACAAGGTAGAGGAAGGAGAGTTACCAGTGCGGAGGAGGTGTGAAAAAGCAAGCATGGGAAACAGGGTTTCTTTATCCCCTGATAACGGGAGCTTGTGCCTTTCAGATGGGATCAGTCCAGGTCCCACACTGGCTCCAGGCCTTTGGTTTCAGTTTTACAACACTGAAAACTTCAAACAGCCGTAATTATCCCCCAGTCTAGGAGTACCCTTAGAGCCGTTTAATCATTTTAAACTTTCTCTCTTCTTTTTTTTGATCTTTCCTACCTGCTTTCTGGAGCAGAAAATCCATCTAGTGAGCACTGGAGAAGGACCAGTTGTCTACGTGCATCCAAGCAAAATAAATTTTGGCAGTATCCAAGTTCTGCAAGATGCCTCCCAAACTCTCCACCTCTCCAATCAGAGTGTCATCCCTGCATCCTTCAGGGCAACAATGGTAAGTGTCTGTGGAGCTATTTTCCAACAAAAATGACTGACGAGCAACCTGTGACTTAATTATTGTATGCAACATTTGCATATCACTAGATGATTGAGAAAGCAATGTATTCCATCACAATGCAGCAAGAGGAGCCTGGTCTGGGGGCAGTTTTAGCTGGGGGACCCCTGAGTAAAACAGAAAATTTGCGTAGATGCTTGAGCAGAAATGAGTCTGGATCAGTGTTGCAAGTTCTCCCTTTATTTTGTGGAAGGTATTTAGCTCTAAGACTCATGTGTTTGGAGCTCTGAGACCAAGAGAACGCCGTGGCCCTTTGCTCCTGAAAGGGCATGGGTTTCCACACGGTTTCCCTGTTAGATCTGCATTTGCTTTGTGCCGAACTGCTGGTAATGACAGAGACTAGGGTGTGAGGTCTGGCCTCAAACTGCTCGCAGTGAGGTGAGTTTCACACCTGCTGGGTGTCAAACCAGCTGGGTTGTTGCACAAGAACATACGTGTAAGGGTGGTGTACCTACGGTGGAGTCCGTCGCGTTGCAGAGCACCTCTGGAGACTGGCTGCAGAGAAAGGCTCTTTAATCCTGGAGGCTGCGTAGGGTGAGAAGCTGCACGGCCCAGGGAGGGTGGGTTGCTCCTGGCAGGGGGAGCAGGGCTGATGCAGCCAGCGCGGGCTCGTGCGCTGAGGCCAGGTGGGGTGTGCTCCCCACTGGAGGGGGGATCTGTGAGGGGCTTGAAAGCAGGGTTCGGAGGGGGTTTGTTCTTCTCCGTGTCCGGTGGGTCAGACTCCTGGGGCTGGTTAGCCCAGGCCTGGCAGTGTGGACTGGGTGTTGTGGATGGAGCATCAGGCAGTGTGTGAGAGTACAGGCTCAGCCTCCTGGGCCGAGGACGGGGCTGAATTTCCCTCACGCGGCTTTTCCAGCTGTTTGGGGGATAAACGTAACCTCAAAGTGGGGGATTCCCAGGGCAGCTTGCTTTGATTCCACAATGAAAACCTGCTTTCCATCTCTGCAGAGAGCAAGCCACCTGGGGTGGGTGGTGCTGGTGTGTGAAGGACGGGGTTTGCGTGCTCATAGCAGGCCCTGACCCGCAGAGCTGCTCCGGCACTGCTGTCCGGCCTCACGCCTGCCCTCCCTCCCCGGGCAGCCTGTGTGTCCTGGGGGGCTCGCAGGGTGTCTCTGCCTCTGCATTGCCTCAGGGCCCTAAGGCGTGGGGCTGGGCAATGAGTCCTATCCTGCTTCACTGCCATCTCTGCAAATATTGTGGCTAATCAATAAATAGAACAATAATAGCAGGGGGGTCAGGGATGGTTTCTTGCCCTGCAGTAAGGGTGGGCTCTGCTGCTCCGTAGTCCCCCCTGCTGACCCCACAGGCTTGACTTACCCCACCGTGAGCATCTCGGCTTCTCAGGACAGCTGCTGCTATCACGGAGGTGTTCAAGGGAGCAGGTCCTGAGAACCTGCTCGATCAGTCGTTTCAGCAAGGGCTCTTCAGACTCTTCATCCCCCCGATGCTGAGCTCCAGGGGAGCAGCACTGCGGCAGGCGAGGTGTGCTCCAGCTGCTCCCTGCCCCCAGCAGCTGCCTCCTTTGGTGCTGCTTTGCTGCCTCAGTTGAAGTTTTGCCCTTTGCTGCTGCCTTAGGCTGCCTGACCGTTTATTGAGGAGAAGAAGAGAGGACTGAATAATTTTGGAGATAAGATCTGAGATGCAGTCAGGTGCCAGGGTGAACTGCACACGTACCTCTGAGAGCAGAGGCAGTCCCTTAGCCTTGCTGGTGGGTGACTTGGGCATCCTGCATCCAGTTGTGCCCCTGAGCCCAAGTCTTGTGTTCTCTAAGACAGAAAAGCTGCTGCTTTGATTTCCTGCCTGGAGATTGCTGCAGGTCGGTGAGCTGTGATTTCCCTGTCTCCTGTTTGATGGCTGATCTCAAAACCGTGGCTGTTTGCAGTCAGGCTTAGAGATCACGGTCCCTGATCAAAGGAAGGAGCTATGATTGAAATTTTCACAGCAGCATTGCATCAGCAATGTTACAGCACGCTGACTGGCAGCTCAACAAACCGAACAAGATTAATAAAGGGACAGCAACAGGGCAAGTATAAGTTTAGTATCTTGTTCGAAACAGGAAAGGAAAATGCTGTAATGCAGATGGCCATGGTGCCACCTTGGTGGTGGTATTAACCATCACCTGCAAATTGCTGTTCCTGTCAAGTCAAGATTTCTTCTTGCTCTATGGGAGAAAAGAGCATTATCTGAGCAAGGCAAGATGCTTTTTTTGTGGGTAACAGTGCTGTGCCCTTCAAATGATATCTGTAATGCTATTTAGAAATGAGTGTTGAATTAACTTTCCAGGATATGGGCAACACTGGCCCTGAATATGGGGTCTCTTCCAAGGTGAGCAGAACTTTTGAAGATAAGATGCTGTCCTGGTTCAGCTAGGATAGGGTTAAGTTTTCCCCAGCAGAGAGGGGGAAGGAATCTCCAGCCAGGTTATTCATACCATGCTGACCTCAGGTCCAGGCGCGGGAGCGTGGGAATTCTTTTTCCTTTGTGGCTTTGGTGGCGGGGAGCACGGGGCTGTCTGTAACCATTGCGGTATTTCTCTGTATATCTTTTGTCTTGTTTACTGTTATCACTGTTTATTGTTGTTATCATAGCTACTGTTGTTGTTCAGATTGTTTATTACACTGCTGTATTAAATTTCTTCTTATCTCAACCCGGGGTTTGTGCCCTACTTGTATCCGAGGGTGGGGGAGTGACAACAGCAACGTGGTCTCCGGTCCCGGCAGGGCCTAAACCATCACAGCCTTTTTGGCGCACCAACGTGGGGCACAAGAGGGTTGAAATAAGAATCAAAAAGGGACAGACCCTGACCAGAGTGTGCTAGAGCAATCTGTTGGGTGCAATTTTTCTGTTTGTATTTGTACGGTTTGATAAGACAATGTTTTCAATGCTGGCCCACTTGCTTGCGTGGTGGAGCTGGATTATTCCTTATATCCACTGTGTGTTCCCAGTGCTGGTGTTTGTTATCAGTGGAAAATGTGTAAAGGGTCTTATTTTGCTGTACTGGCTCCTGACTGCTTATAATGTGTTTGTATCGCTGGGGGGGGGCGGGCCGGTACCTGTTTGCCGTTTGGGCTTTTGTTAGGGGTCTCACCCCCTCTGTGGGTGAGCCAGGGGAAGAGATCCTCTCAGTTTTTGAGAGTTTCAATTATCCTTGGAGCCTGCAGGCCACTGTGATTGCAGCACAATGCTTTCTGAATGCCTGCCAGATCTTGTTTTGGCCATGCGGCGCTTCTCTAACAATAGCAGTGCCCAGAAACCTGCCCTGTGGTCAGATGATAGTGAGTGGCAAGGGGTGTGGGAAAAGATGGGCGAAGGCCTGAGTCGGTGGGCACCCCCAATGCTTCGGAACTTCACTCCTGAACAAATGCAGAGCCCTGAGAAGCTGATGGAGTGCTTAGAAAGGGTGTGTTACCAAACTGGCAAAACCCAGGAGACACAAATCGCTGCAATGTGTTGGGGACTTGCCCATGCCTACCGTGTCCTCTTTAATACCACCCACTGCCCTCAGGGGGGAGAAAAGGCTACAGAACCTGAGAGTGAAGTTACTGGTACAGTATCCGGGCCGGGGGAACAGGCAGAGCCAGTGTCAGTCGCCTCCACCAGCACAGCGACTGGGCCAGAGAGCCAGGCAGTGCCAGTGTCAGTCGCCCCGATACAGAAAACAAAATATACCAGAATGTCAGCTGGCAAAGTGAGGGATGGGGATGAGCCAGGCCCAGCACGGGAACAGATGCACAGGCTTAACTCTTTGCAGAGCTGTCTCACCAGAGCCTCATGGTGCTCCAAAAGCTCACCTTTTAGTTTAGGTTTTAAAGGCCATGTTTTGCTAATACAGCAGTACCAATTTGCTGATTTCCAGCCAGTTTGGTCTTGCCCGAGCTGGAGGGAACCATTCATTGTAGCCACCTGTGCCTGGAAACACACGGCATCAGTCATGAGCAGGGGTCATGGCCAGGAGCGTCAGTCTTGCCCTGGTGACAGGTTGTACCAAAACCCGAGGAAGGTGGAAGGCTGCGTCCCTCCCAGTGTCGCACAGGCTTAGGTCCAGCAGGCTTAAGTCCAGAGCATGTGGCTCTTAGAAAGGGGAGCAGAGGTGTGGAGGAGACCTTGGAAAAGGTGCCTGAAACCTGGCCACAGGGGGGAGTTTGGTTTTTATCACGTAAGGTATCTTATATGAGTTCATGCCCTTTCAGAATTGCTGTTTTTTAGTAATGGAAGAAATTATTATCCTGCTTGTCTAGGGAAATTAAACTTGTCGTATCATGCTGTACCTGTTGGCTAAATGAATTAAAGAAGGGTAGAATCTTCAAGGCAGTTATGCTCCGAGAAGCAAGAGTGACTCAGGAGGGTGCTTTTCCCAAAGGAAAAGCAGGAGGAGTTTGGTTATCAAACCAGGTGGCCCTGATCTCCCCAGCCCAGCGAGGAAGCGCAGATGGGTTCTGGAGGGGTGAGCTCTGGACCAGGGACACAAATGGAGACAAGTTTAGTTAGCTCGCTCAGCAGTCTGCTATTGGCTGAACCAAGCTTGACAAGTTAGGCTCTGTTGTCAGTGGCAGTGAGTGCCACGCTACTTTTTTTTTTTAGAGGCTCTGCCTTTTGATTTCATAAAACATCCCCTTGATGGTGCTCTGGGGCAGAGGCTAAACCAAAGTGGTCCCCATCCATGCTTTCGCCGAGGAGATGCTGGTGCTGAGGTGCCAGGAGGCGGCTGGTGGTTGGTGGGAGCATCCAGCCAGCCTCGTGCCCTGACCTCCACCTCCTACTGGGGCTCGGGGCCGTCTGGGGCTCTCTTCTGCCACTGGCAGTTTGTGCGGATAAAGAGTAGCTTTGAAATGAAGAACGCAGGGTCCCCCACCTCAGGACTGCTGAAACACCCGGGAGGAGGCTCTGTGCACAACTGATGTGGGACGGGGTTTTATTTCCCCTTCATGTGCAGCCTCCGTGAGGAGCGATGGGTCGGCTGACAAAGGTGTGAATGCTCCCTTGCTAGGGCTGTGGCTTGGTAAAGTACAGCTGCATTTTAATACTGAGTTCTGCTTCCTCTTTCACTTGTGCAAGGCCAGAATGACCAGATCACCTAATTAACTAGCTTTATGCAGCTTCAAGAGAACTGAGTGTGGTGGCTCCTCAGTCGTCCCTTAGGGCATCCATCCCATCCCAGCCATCAATGCCATTCCATCCATCCATCCATCCATCTCTTAGATGCACAGTGGTGTCTTATATCCAAATTCTGGCAGCTCTTATTCGCAGTGGAAATCTGTCCTGGGAGAAGCTAATGATCTCAGCATTGAGCTTCTTGAATAAGTGATTGATCCCCACCCTTGCCCAGCACTCAGGGACTCTGTGCAAGCTCCTGCAGGGACAGAAATAGCCACTGTTTTTGTCTATCCAGTGCACAGGGCTGCTGGGTTGTGTTCTGGAGCATTCAAGGATAAGCGAGTAGCAGGGACGTTATCAGAAGTTAGATCGTGGTCTTCAAAGTGGGGGGAATTTTTAGCGTGGCTCCAAGAGATTCCTTGTCTCTGGGACGCAGCCTGGATCCACGCAGGCAGAAGCTGACCTGGAAGCCTGAGTGAGTCTGGCCCGGCAGAGCCTTTTGGACCCGGCAGGTCTCCTGTTCAGTGGTGCACTGTGCTGCCCCGTGCTGCCCCTTGGACCCACACCAAATGCTAACGGAAAGAATGAGGACCCGATGCCATTCCTGCTCCTCTGGAGTGGGCTGTTGGCCCTGGCTCACCCTGGGAAATTCAAAGTCTGGCTCCATCGAGACAGCCTGTCATTATTCCTCAGTCATAGTTTCTTGGGTACAATTTACTGCCTGGCTTGTTGCCAAGCTTTGATAAATGAGCTTTGCCAGATAGCAGACATGCAGATTCACCTCTGGGGTGGAGCTATCAGGTCTCCTTTTCCAGTGAGCTACCATGAATCAGAGGGCAAAGAAAAGCTAACAGCCACCGGCTTGGTGTGAACGCCTTGGCTGGGTAGCCCTCGGCTGGTGGCAGCGCAGGGGATCCTCTGAGGCTAGTGATGGGCTGCGCACGGGATGCAGGGGCAGCAGAGGAGGGGTGGTGGGATCCTGTGTGAGGCCCCAGAGTTTACCCTGTGCCAACAACCTTCCTTCATCCCATTCTCATCTTGCTTTTTTAAAGACTTCCTTTTGCAGCTTTAGAGGACAAATTAAATGGAGCAGAGTTGATTGATTTTGCCAGCACTTGGAATAATGTTGATGCCTTTGGCATGCTCCACCTGGGACGCAGGCGTGCAGACCCGACCTGCTCTCCATGCAGGGCACAGCCAGCCTAAGGAGCTATCCTAGCTGGGGCATCCTACACACGCTGCTGGGATGCTGCCTGTCAGCAAGTTTTTGCTTCCCTGGCCGCAGAAAGTCTTACCCTTGCTAGCAGAGGTCGCTTTGGGGGGTTATTTAAAATGCTTCCCAAGACTTCAAAGTGCTGCTTGGTTTTCTGACACTCTTCTCCCTTGGGCTGGCTGGTGTCCTGTTAGAGCTGAGTGCTGCCAGCCTGATGGATGGGAACTCGAGCTAACCTCATCTGGATCGAGCATTTGCTTGGATCGTGTCAGGCCTCCAAGCACACTGTTGCTTTCCATTAAAAAATAAAAAAGGCGGGGGGAAACCTCTTCTCTTACAATACTGCAGGGTTTTGGGTGAGTAGTGCCTGTCACCCCAAACACAGCACTGAAGTGTGGGGTGCAGGCACCACCACCACCGTGATGGACACTTGGAAGCTGTACATCTGCCTCCCTGTGCATTTCCCGCTGGCCAGGGAGCACGGTGTGTGTTTCCTCTCTGCAGGCTTGCTCCCTGGGAACGGGGTTTTAGAGGGGCTGGGGTCCAGCACCTTCACTGCCGCAGCTGTGGAGGGAGGTCCATGAGAAACCAGAGGGAAGAGAGTGCTTGGAAGCCCGGGCCATGCCTACAGGGCACGTGCCTTCCAGTTTGCTTTCTGCTTATTGCTTTACTGCCCTGCTATGAACATTTATAGCTGAATTTTCCAAAGCAGAAGGCACTGGGGCACCTCACTGCAGCTGGTGATCAGTGGGAACCGAGTGCTTCAGTTCTTCGGGGGCTGTTGAGAAGCACTGAGTAACTCTTGGGAAAGAAGACGTTGGTGTCAGGGTTTTGATCAGCCAGTTTTGCAGAGTTACTCTTCAGGCTCTCAGCAGTATCCCCCAGCCGTGTGGCTGCTGCGGTGGGATTTGAGCAGTCCTGGCTTCCTCTGGCCTTGAGCCTTTATGCCAGCCCAGCGCCCATTGTCAGGAAGCCAGGAGAGGTGAAGTAGCTTCCCTTGGCGTGCGCTCCGAAAGAGAGACTGGAGGAGGAATAACCTCCTCCTGAGGATGAGCATCCCTTGGGTTGGGCAACACTGGGTTAATGAAGTGAGTCTGTTAAAGGAAGGTAAAATACAGGTTGTAGAAGCTCCTGCATAGTTGTTGTTTCCAGCTTGGATTTAGGGAAATGGACCCTCTCTGGTTTTTATCCTCATATCTTCAGCCCTTCCTTTTCCTGCACCCCACAAGAGCCCAGGGTCCGTGGTTTCCATGCTAAGTTAGTGTTCGGCTTGTCTTACAGGCTCGTGAATGCTCGTGCTGGAGGATTGAACCCAGTGAAGGAGTGATTCCTCCTGAGACAGAGGTGTCAGTAGCTGTCATAGCAAGCTTGGATGACACGGAGAAATTCAAGGACGAGGTGAACCTGTTCATCGAGAACAGCCACACCTACGTGATCCCCGTCCAGGCTGTTGGCACTGGCACCACGATTGTCACTGACAAACTCTTTGCGCCGGAGCTCAACTTGGGACCCCACTTCAGGTAGGGTATCTCTCAGCTTCTGCCGTGGGCTCAGCAAGGGGCAGTTTTGCTGTAGTCCTTCAGGCTGGTTGTTCTTCAGCGCTCAAGGTCCTGGCTCTGTTTTCCTGAAGCCCCAGGGCTTCCTTTAGAAACCTTCTGTGGCCATTTGAAAGTTGTTAGATACCCTCAAAAGCCACCAAAATGGAAACCAGTTGTTAAATTGTCACTGACTTGTCTTTAGTTATAATACATCTATTTCCTCACTTGAACAAAAAGAGATTTGGAGGAAAACAGCAGGTCCTGGAAGCCTCTGGGTGGAAGATGCTACATTACAAGTACAAACACATTTCCCTTTGCAATCATGTTGATTGTTTTTCCCTTCCCTGTGGAGTATCATCTCGCAACAGCGGAACACCTTTGTGGTAGCTTGTTAGCAGGTCCCTGACTAAATGAATGGTGCTGTTTTGTTTGCCCTCTGCCCAGCGGTCCTGAGGAGCAGCAGAATTTCTTTGCCCCGTGTCATCCCTCATTTGCTCGCCTTCCCCGTCTCCCCTGCCGGGCTGCTCTTCATCAGATATAGTTGCTCTTCCCTCGTCTCTCCCACCGGCTTTCCTCGGCGTCACCGCCGCAGCGGAGCCTGAGGTGCGGGCAGGCGAGGGTGGCACTGGACCAGCTCTGGAAGGGAGAGGAGGAGAAGTCCACTGAGTTTGGGCAGGATAAATGGAAGGTGTTAATTAAAGAGCTTGGCTCAAAGGAGGGGGTTCACTGGTCCTAACGCGTCTATCTGACCAGGCCTGTTCCTGTAAATGGGAGAAAAATAAGCCTTTTCAAAGTGCTGCCTGCTTTGTGTTGGACACCTCTTAGGATGAGAAGAATAGTCTTTTTGAGGTGCCTGTTCCTTTCCCTGGCTGCAGAGTGTCCACAGCGGTCCAATCCCTAAATTTGGGGGTAGAAAAAGCAGGTTGATCCTACTCTGTAGGATAGATTTTGGGGGGTTAAATATGCATGCACAAGCCACCCACATACGCAGGGACATTGCAGGGGGTTGGTGCTTGTCCAGCGTGTCCTGTGCTCTGTGCAGCCACAGACTGGCTACCCAACGGAGTGGGCGATGTCAGTGTGATTTGTGTCATGGTCCTCTGCCCCCCTTCACGTCTTGCTCTGCAGACTCTGGAGTTGTTGCCTTTGCTGTCAGCTGCAGAGCTGCCCCAGGTGAGCTGAGACGGGACCCAGGTAACATCTCAGATGAGCTGGGCTTTCCCAGAGCCACAAATTCTGCATCCACCCAGAGCTTCTCCAAGCTTTCGTCTGTGCTGTCCACCACAGAAACCATTTCACACTAAGCTTGTACGCATCATGTTTTAACAGTCTGTTTCAGCAGCTGGTTTGTTCTATTCTTGGCTCAGGTCTGTGCATTTAGCTGCCTGGGGCAGGCATGCATTTTGTAAGCCGTGTATTCTGTCCTTTTCAAAAAAACAGTAACTGTTCCAGGAACAATTCACGTCCTGGTCATGCTCAGATTTATAGAGGGTAAAATAATTACTCCAGATGAGCCTGCAGTTAGTGTTTCCTTACATGAAGAAATCAATTTCCATTGAGTATTCATTTTGGTTTATATCTAGCTCTAGTTATTCATCTCTCATCGTTGCTCCATCCCCTCAGCAGCCAGACCTGGTCTTGCTGCCATGTTTGATCTGGGGAAACTTCTGTTGATCCTGTGTTCTCACAGTGCATTATCTTCCTAAACCACAACAGCAGCTGCACTGTTCAGGCAAAGGATGATGTGTTGGGGGTGATGAGGTTGGATGCTCCCTAAGGGGCTGGGGGTGCCAGGGCAGGGGCCCTGCCAGCGAGGCAGGGGGTGCCCAGGTCACCGGCGGGTCTCTAGGCTGGTGATGCTCTGTCTGCAGCAGCTGAGATGATGATCTTCATGCAGCTCTTCCTTGCTGTACGCAAACAGAGCAGCTGCTGGATGCTGATAAACTTAGGGGCAACCAAGGTCTGGCTTTTGCTGAAGCTTTGAGCTAGGTCAGCCTTTTTGGAGGTGCTTTTATTGCTGAGTGTGCAGTCGGGTAATGCCATCAGGGTGCTGAAGCCGGGTGACCACTGGGAGATAGCAGCTCCCGTGACTTTTTCCATCTCTTTTCCCTTCCAGCCTGGATCCCTGCTGTTACCGCTTCAAGGTAACAAACAAAGGACGGCGCACCCGTTGGCTCTACTGGTCAACAGCAGGTTCTGGCTCGTTTCGCCGGCGTCATCGTGTCTCTGCTGTCAGCACCACCGAGGGCCAAGGTTCCTCCCAGAGCCCCAGACCTGCCCGCCCTGGGTTTAAGGTTCAGCCACTGAGGGTGGAGCTGATGCCGGGCAAGACTACGGAGATGGTGCTGGAATGCTTCTCCAGCACTCCTCAGGTGAGGTCCCCCCCGAGGGCTGAGCCTTCCCCATCAGGAGCAAGTGCTTTCAAGAAACTGCTCTAACCGCACAAGCTACATTGGCAGCACCAGCTTTCCTTGCTGGCCACTGTCAGTTCCTAAGGCTTTTTCATGTTTCCATGGCTACTGTAAACCCAACCTGCTGATACCAAAACACGGACTGAAGGAGATATTGCTACTTCAGGGGCAAATGGCAGGTTACAAGGTGTCATGTGCTGAGGCAGAAAGGAAGGGCAGAGAAAATAAGTTACGCTTAGACTAGGAGCACAGGCCGAAAGTAAATAACAAAGTGCAAAGTAATGTATTTGGGGGAAGCAGTGAGTAAAACAAAACACCTGTGAAGGGAGGGAGTGTCTGGGAGTAGCATCATTTTTCCTCCGTAGACAAGCATGGGCAGAGGGCTCGTCTAGCACTGAGTCCTGGAGCAGAAAAATGAACACAGTGTGTCGGCTGTAGCGATCCGGTGATGTTCATCCACGTGGGAAACTGTTTGCAGGGATCGTTACAATTGACAGCTTGACTTTGTCAGTATTTCCATAACGGCTCACCTCAGTCTCTCAGCCAGTCCCAGGGTCCCAAGGGCAGCCAGGTCTCGCAGCACCCTTTGGATGGCAGCTCAGGGGGAGATTTCAGCAGGGTCACGGGGTGTTCTCCTCCCTGGACTCTTTATTTCCAGGGGAAATCCTACTCTGCAGAGAAACTTCCAGCTAACCCTGGTGTGCATTCCCTCTCTCCAAGACTGCTGGGCACAGATGTTTAGGCAAATGTGGAATAAATCTGCATCAAGCTCTTGCTGATACTTGTGTTTTGAAAGGTGTTTTAAAGGGCTGCCTTGGTAGGTAGCTTGAGGAATACTTGATTACTCACCTAGTTGACTGCGATGGGACTGTCCCTGTGCAGTTCGGAGCCCAAAGGTTTTGTTGAAGCAGGGAAAAGAAAGGAAATAAAGTGATCAGGGTGCTGGAGAGGCTGTCCTGCCGCGAAAGCTGAAAGAGGATCTGTGAGCTGAGCTGTGGCTACCTGGCTCCTGCAGTCAAAGCCAAGACCCTGGGAGTGGGCTTTCCACCTTCCTCGGGTCTTGAGAACTTAATACTCTTGATGTCGGTCAGAAGCCCAACTCCCTGCATCACACATGCAGCACAGATGGTTTTGAGTCTGTAGGCTCTGAGGAGGAGCTGTGGTGTTGTAGCAGAGGGAAGAGTGAGAAATGAAGGGAGGATTTTGGGGAACTGAAACCATGAGAAATCAGGAAAAAGTCTTAAGAGCATCCAGCTTAAGCAGAGGGTTTTCATGTAAACTGCAAGACCTCTCTTTCCTGGGGAGGTTTCTTTTAAAACCAGCTCTAGGAGGGCACAGTACCTGCTAGGAATGGGTGGCCCCCTCTTTACCTGAAGGCAGTCTGCCTGTTTGGGTTTTTCCCATGGATCCTGTCCTCTAAGCTTCCAAGGGAGGGTTTGCTAGCATTGGCCCTTCTGTCACCTGTTTCCCTTAATATAGTTGCATTTTTAAAAATTTTTTTTTAATAAGTTCCTACAGCTTTCTGTAAGTATTATGCCTGGCAGTGGGACAAATCAAAACAGTAATAATTTGGGGCAGGGACTATTACAATTGTAGGCAGCACATGACTCACAAGGGCTTTTTGTGGATAGTGGGGTGTGGCATTACGGACGTTTGAGAGCAGAATAAATGGGATGCAGCATAAAAAGAAAAGGGGGCTGTTGAGGAGCCCAGTGGCTGTAACTTGATGGCGGTAACAGGGTCTGTGGTTGGGTGGGCAGCAAATACAGTGCGTTTTGGGGACGCCCTGCTGGGCCCCGCTGGGTGACGGGTGACTCCTCCGTGCAGGTGGTGAAGGAGCGGCTGCTGTGCCACGCCGTCGTGGGGAGCAAGGCAGAGAAGGCTCCGATAATGGAAGTGGATGTCACCTGCGAGTTCATCGCTCCCATCCTGAAAATGTCCTCCAGGGAAATCACTTTCCGGGTGGAGAAGGTAAGTCTCTGGATTTCATCCTGGCACTGAAGAGCATGGCTGGTGACTGAAAGCCTGGTGGGGGTGTGCTTGTGTTCGAAGGAGGAAGTTAAATGGCTTCTCCAAGTCCCTGGGGCTTTGACTATTGAGCTGAGCGGGACCAAGATTTTGCCATTAACACTGAGATCAATATTTCGCCCCTCTGGGATCGGGAGCAGTCCCACCAGCTGTATTCTGCCTTTTTGATGTGGAGACAGAGTTGAGCTGCTGAGCCAAGGGCACAGGGCGAGATGTGTGGGACCCACGAGAACAGCGTGGGCTTTGCACAGCCACCTCGTGTGCTGGGGCTGAGGTGGGCGAGCAGAGTGCTGCAGCTGAGCGATGCTAAACCCCCTCCTCACCCTTCCTGAGGGGCTTCGTAAAGTAAGCGAGGGTGTTTTCAGAGATGGGACTGGTTTTTAACTTCACCCAAGTAAAACAGAGAGAACAGCTGCTCTGCCGAGGGGGATCATGGCTACTTCTAGAGAGACACCAGTTCCTGTACTCGGGGTGAAGGGAGGCTTCTGGGGATCCTCCAAGGCACGGTGATGTCTGAACACCGATCCTGTAGGGAAGCTGAGAAGAACTGAGATTCCTGTCAGCTCTTCAGGCTGATGAGAAAAACCTGTCATTTTGTCTGTTTGCCTTCTCTGCTCTTGGCATGGATGGTAGCTCTTTGCAATTCCCCAAGCTTCACCTTCTTCAAAGGACCCGCAGACATCCTTCAGCTGCAGTGATGATAACGCCAGCGCAAAGCAGGTGCCCCTTAGCCTCTGGATCCTGACTCCTGCATCACCTTCCCTCTCCCTTGAGGTGTCTGAAAAAGAGAAGATACTTCATTATTTAGTTTCTGTGTTTTCAGGCCTCTCCTCTGGTTCCCAGGCTTCCAGAGAAGCACAAAATCCTGTGAGCAGGCAGTTCAGGTTTAATTAGAAGCTTTTCAGCTATCCCTGATGTCTGCCTGTGGTCTGCTTGATGCCATGTGCTCGGATTTATTGAGTGTTATGACACTGCAGCTGTTTGATATCAGTACATCCAGAACAAGTTGCCCAAACACTGTCTAGTTTATATAAACCATGCAGGAAGCCCAGAGCAATGCATAAACAGGAAGAAATAGCTTAGGCAGAGCCGAGCTTTGAGGCTACAGACAGCTTGTCACTGGAGCAGGGGCAGCAGGACACCCGTTGCAGCCCGACTGTTGAGGTTTCTCCTGGCTGTATGTGCCTGTAGATGCTCAAAGCCAACCTTAGGCTGCTGCAGGCTCTCTGCTATGAGCCAAATCCTGCTCGCTTTTCTCCTCTGACCAGCATCACTGCTCTTATGAGGCTACTAGAGCTGACAAGGTTGTAAGAAATGACTATGTGAGTGAAAATCATCTTGTGCCGTTCTTCTCGAGAGGATAGAAAATGGAGACAAGTGCTCTGGGTTCACTTTCTGCTATTGGTCTTGTTCATGCAGCTGCCTCCTCTCAGGGTCCTATTCCCTCCTCTGTGTGCCAGAGTGTTTCCCTGTCCCCGGGGGATGCTGTGGTTTCTAAACACGGAAGGATCTGATATACTTAGAGAAAAACCACCTAGAAGGATAGAAACTAACAAAAATAGTAAATAGAGGTGTATGCACTTCTGGGGTTGGAAAACTTGAAATGCATCAGAAAGGGAAGGACTTCCGTGGCTACTTCATGTTGTTTTTTCCCCTTGTGTCCTGTTTCTGTAGCAACCTGGTGATGTCCTAACTCTGCAGCACCAGTCTCTGTCTTTAAGAAACGCCTCGGCCCTGCCACTCAGCGTCGTCCTGGCCTTAGAGCAGCCCTTCTTAATCTGTGACGCGGAGCGGCAGCCCCTCTCTGCAGACGCTCAGGTGAGCAGCCGTGGGCCCTCCCGCTGTGGGGTTTGAAGAGGGGGGTTGTGGTCGTACGTTTCTGTTGGGAGGTCCTCTAGCAGAGAAGTTTATTCTTTAGACTCAGCAGTAGACTGGCCTGAACTAAGTCAGATTTGAAACAAGCTGCTGAAGGAAACGAAATATCATCTGAACTGGGGAAATACATCCTGGCTCTAAGACGTGAGGAGAGGGGAGCAGGCAGCTAGGCCTGGGCAAGCCGTGTATAACGGTGTCTCTTGGAAGTCACTGAGCTCTCCAGCAGCCATTCTCAGATACCCTCCAGAGCAGCTGGCTTTCCTCAGGGGCAGCCCTGCCTCCAGGAAGGCTGAGGAGGCTCCTCCAGCCGCTGCCTGGCCCCTGCCCTGTTGTTGGAGGAAGGGGTTGGACATGGGCTCTGCTAAACGTTGTAGGCACGGCCACCGCTTCTGTGCTGTGCCAGTGACTAGCCCCTGCAAGGGCGAGGCTGCAGTGCCATGCTGCTTGTGCTGGGAGGGCAAAGCAGTTCCTCTAGAGCTGGGGCAAAAGGCCCTGGTGTGCCAAATGCTGATTTAGTTGTGTATTTAGCACATCGCTCCTGGGGGTCCCGAATTCAGCAGTAGAATATTTATTTTCCTCGTGTATTGATGCAGAGCACAGTGAGATGAGCCTGAGATAGTCTCAGACAGAGCGTGGTGGGGCTTGCAGTCAGGCACACACTGTGAAGAAAACACAGGATGAACTGAGAAGCCTATGCTGGGGTCAGACGTTGAACATTTCCACGTTTCGTGCTGCCAGACCTTGGGACTTCATCACACTGGTGATTAATACTCTTCATTTCCTTGCAGCCCATGAAGCTGGAGATAGGGGAGGAACTTCTTCTCTCCATCAGATTTAACCCTGCTTATAAAGAGGATTTGTGTAGCCGGGTAGTGGAGAAGGTTCTAAAGATACAGTTTCTGGAGCATCCTCATGAGGAGCAGGTCACCATTCGGGGAGAAGTCTACTTCCCAAATCTCCGTATCCAGCCCACGGCCCTGGACTTCGGCTGCATCTTGAACGACACCAAAGATGTGCGTTACATCGAGCTGACCAACTGCAGCCCGCTTCTTGTCCAGTACCACTGGTCCTTCCTGATGGACAGCTGCGTGAGCCAGATGAGGTATGTGCCCCTTTGCTCTCTCCTTGAAGCTCTTCTCCTTCCTCGTGTCCTGTTTGTGCTTTGCAAAGACCAAGGCTGTTTGCCTGTGATCTGACAAATTGCTTTCAACTTTCCCTGGGGGAGTAACACCTCCCAGCCGTGGTCGGGCTTAGGTGCTCAGGGAATAAGTGATCACCAGTTTGACGCTGGGAAGGAAACAACGTTCTCCAGCCAAGCTGGGGCTGTGAGATGCTACCAACACTTCCTGCATTGTCCATAACCTAGAGTCCTGCTTTATTTCTGGAGCTACAAACCCATACCTAGGCACTGGGACAAGCAGATATATGATTTTTCTTCCCTGCCAACCCTATGTGTTGTCATTTTATACTAAGAACCTACACAGTCTCTTGCTGCTGCTTTACTGTAGCCCCCATACTGGTTCCCCTGGGAAGGAAGGCTGGGGTTGGAAAGCTGCTTTCTCAGACCTTTGTGGCCTGAGGCGAACACCACACTGGTGCAGTGAGTTTTCATCTGTTGAACTGCACATCACATTCCCCAAACAGCCATTTAGTGTCTTACAGGGAAAGGGCAGGTTCTGCTGCAGCTGTGGGTGCAGCTGTAGGCGTTGGTGGGAGCACTTGTCTGAACGTCCTGGGAAGCAGGGCCAGCCAGCGCTGGGCTGTGGTTTACAAGCTCCCTTCCCCGGAGCACCGATCGCTGCTGCTTCGGCGCTCCTCAGGGATCAACGGGCTGTTCAGCCGTGTCTCTGCCGGAGTTTCTCAGCGGGTCTTTCCACGCTGCCCCGCGTGTGTGGGGTGTCCCGTGCCGGGCTCCGTGGGTGCCCCGCACGGCGCTGGGCTCTGTCGGGGTTAGGGCGCAGCAGGCTCCGGGCTCTATCCCTGCTCCTGCCTTACGTGCTTGGAGAAAGCCTCGGGCGTTGCTGCTTGCTTGTGCTGACCTGCAGCTGCGGGTGGTGTCAGGGGAAATATTCCGGGTTAGCACCTGGTGGAGCTGCAGAAGTTCTCGCCTTGGCCCTCTGGGTGGGGGAGGCCCAGTCTGCAGCTGTGGGTGCTTTCAGGAGGGCACTGGCGGCTCTGCACTGGCTTGTTGCTCTCCGGATCTGCCCCTTTGTGTCTCAGGCTCACCTTTTTGCACAGTCTGTGTGTCTCTTCCTTTCCTGCTGTGATTTTTACCTCCCTACAAGGTTTTCACCCGTGTCCTCTTCCATTTCTCCTTGCAACCGGTTGCCAGCTGCCTGTGCCGCCGCTACACCAGCGTCATCCCTAGGCAGCCCCGTATGCTGACCTGCTCCATCCTGGTTTGGGAGCTGCTGGCTCAGACCCGTTACTGAATTCACACCCGCAGTGCCCAGCTGGGGGCCGCATCCTGCCGAGGAGCTGCTCGTGCAGGCTTCCCTCCCTCCCACTGCAGGTCCACAATCAAAGTCATGTTATTTTCCAGGTTCAGCCCTCCGGTGCCGAAATTTTTCACCAAACCCCAACCACCAAAAAAGGAGGGAGCCTGGTCGGAGCGCTCGGTGTCTGCAGGGAGCAGCTGCAGGGATGGAGGTGTGGAGGAGCCAGCTGAAGCCCTGGGAGCCGCAGGGGATCCTGCCCAAGAGCCAGCAGGTGCAGATGACTCCCTGGAAGCAAAGGTAGATTTTCTTGTACACCTACCGCTTGCGTTGCCTCCCCCATCTTGCCACTGAAAAGCCGTACTTGTGCCAGTCCCCCTTTTTGCTGCCCTGCTGTCATGTGCCCTGAGGGTGGGCTGGGCAGCAGGGCCAGCGGCTGGACATGGGGCTTCTGGGGAGGGAGAAATCGGGTAGTTTTGCTTGGAGAAGCCCACTGAGATCCTACAGACCTATGCTGAGTTTGGGGTTTTTTAGCTCGTTTTTACACTGTAAAATGAGCCTTTTATCTGCATCATGATGTGAAGGCTTCCAGTTTCCTTCCTGTATCAAGCTGTGCCAAGTACTGTGATCTCCAGGTACCACCTTCTCACCCCCAGCTGGAGCTGCATGTTTTTATGTCTCTGCCTTCACCCGAGACCTGCAGTATCGCAGGGATGGCCACAGAGCCATCTTTGATAAAATGAGACTTTTCAAGGTCATTGTCTCTTCCTCCTGGCATGAAAAATGGCCTTTGGTCTGCTGACCTTCCTGGTGAACCTCGGTGCTTTGGAGCTTGATGTCCGTGCTAGTGGGAACTGGCGCCTTGTTCTGCATCGTGTGGGACAGAGGCTGCTCCTGGGGCAATAAAAGAGGATGCAAGAAAGCATGGGAAGTTCTGAAAGCACTGGCGTTGACATTAAGGTCAAGGAGAGGGGTTGCACCTGCTCACATCCAAACTTCGGTCATTTTAACATTATAACGGCACATTTTTTCTGGATCAGGAGAAATGATACCCCGTAGACGTAAAGAATAGCGTGGCTGAATGTTTTTGGATAGAAGCGTGGAATCTTCTTTATTTCCTGCTTTGTTGCCATGTATGCAGAAACAAACCAGAGAAAATCCAGTAGGTGTGGCTAAGTAGGATCCAAAAGGCTTCAAAGGATACGCCTGGATTGCAGCTTCCCCTTCTGCTTGTGTGACTGTGTCAAGGCAATACCCACATAACCTCCCTGGGGAGGCGGGAGACCATAGGCCTAGGAAAGGTGCGGGTTAGAATCTTTGGGAATAGGCACTTGGCAAAGCTTTGCTAGGCTTGAAAATGTGGAGATGAGAGAAAGAGCATTGAATCTTCTGATTCTGAGCTTCATCTACCGGGGAGATGTAGCCTCTGATTAGGTGTAAAGATGTCCCATAAAAATTCTTGCAGATTCTGCTGATGCCAAGGCCCCAGCACAAAGCCCTTCTTCACGTTACTGAAGAAGCAGGTATTGCCACACTTCAAAAGCACTCACAAAGCCCTCGCTTATTAAATAGGGGATGAGGTTCCTTTTGAAAGATGGCACCGCTGAGGTCAAACACCAGCTCTCAGCTGCTGGGAGACAGAAGAACATCTCTGCCGCCTTCTTCAGGAAGGTGTCATTCAAGAGAGTGACTTGGTGGAGATCCTCAGCTCTCCAGCACTGATGGGTGCGCGAGATGAAACCTAAGCACTCTCTGAAATGGGATACTTGTGCCAAGCCCTTATTTTCCTGTTTTGATACTTCTCGCTTGCAGCTGTGCTCCTGCTTTTGTCCTGAAGAACCTAACCTGTCGAGGCATGGGGTTCTGGGCACGTTCCCTGGGCAGGAGTGAGCGAAGCTGGTCTGGCACAAGGGTGCAAAATGCCCTTGAGGTCTCTGCCAGGACTGAGGGCTGGGTGCACTCAGCTTCCCCATGCACGCTTGCGCGTAGGAAGCGCAGGCGGAGCCCGTGTCTCACCTGTGGGTGGGCTTGGACCCACTCAACGGATGGCACGGACATACCCGTACTTGATTTGCACCCAGGTCCCATCTCAGCTGCTCCTGGCTGGGTGAGGTGGCGGAGCCTGCAGCAGAGTGCTCTCACCCAGACCAGCCAGGTGCTCGCTGCAGCCCATGGTGCTTGTTTTGCAGGTGCTGCCATCCCCTGCTGAGGAGCTGGAAGGGGCTGTGGAGACACAGGGCCTGGTGGGGATCAACAGACTGATGCAGTCTGTGGAGGCAGAGCCCGTCAGCTTGGGAATGGAGGAGGTAAGTGGGAATCCATCTTGTGCCACGTTTCCGGTGTGGCAAGCAGTTCTGTAGCCCCCCCTCCCCACTGGTGGCCCTCGATGCTGCTCGCAGAGTGGCCTCGCGTCCCTCCAAGCCCATTGCACAGCGCTGCTGAAGCAGCCGGTCACTGGAGAGGCCACGCAGGACGTGTCGTAGGGCTGACCTGTGCAGCAGCTATGGAGGGCATTCTTCATCTTGTTGCTAATCAAGTGGTCAACAGGAAATTTCTGCAGTAGCTTTTGCTGTAGCATCTTGAGAGCGCACAGCATGCGAATTGGAGAGAGTGGAAAGCATCAGGAGTCAGATGAGCTGGGCTGGAGTCCTCCCCCCAGCTCTGAGAGCTTTCACCTCTGAATACGGTGTTTTGCTTAGGGCAGTAAAAGGTGCTTTTAAAGGCAAGTTCTGCAGTGGAGAGAATTTCTTGCTGCCAGGCGACATCCCAAATTACTTTTAATATGTAGTGTATTAATTAATGAGGGAGCATGGGAGAAGGTTTTCCCCGTGGCCCCTCCACTGGTAAGTGGAATGGGTACAGGATGAGATTAGGATGATTTTGCCTGTGTTTGAGGAAGAGCCCCCTCCAGCCACGTCTGTACTTTGCTCCAAGCCGTGGCTGCTCTTCTGCATCAATTTCCATGCTTGACATCTTGATCTCTCCTCGCCTACCTCCAGGTTTTCGATGTCCTGCCGCTTTGCGGTGTGCTGCAGCCAGGCAAGAGCCAGCGGGTCATGTTCACCTTCTTTGGCCACACAAATATCGTCGCCCACGTCACGGCGCTGTGCAGGGTGGAAGGAGGCCCGACCTATGAGATCGCACTGAGCGGGGAGGCTTCGCTCATCAACTACCTCCTAGATGTCACGGAGATCGACTGCGGGCTGCAGGTACCGCACGCTTCTCTTGGCAGAGGTCCTTGCCGTGAAACCATCACCGGCGTGTTGCTGCCACCTAGGGCTGGGGCTCTCTCCCCTTCCCAACTACTTTGTTGGCTCTATGGCTTGGAAGTACAACCTTGGAGTGATATGTGCTGCATCCAATCTGGTTTTTAATAACCATGTCCGCCCCCCTCCATCTGGTAATTCCTCCTCCTCAAGGTAACTAACGCCGCCTCCTGGGGCAGGCAGGGTCCCAGTGGTGATCTCCAGAGGGACGTGCCCCAAGACGTCCATCTGCTGATCTGCTCCTAAAGCCTGAGGTCCCAGGAGGTGCTCTCTTTTAATGTTCTTGATTAATCAGCAAAATAAACCAGGGAGGAAGTTAACTTGGGCTTCCCAGTCACTGTAGCTGGAGAGAATGTCCTAGAATAATCCCCACTTCTTTTCGGTCAAAAACCCCACAGATATTTCCAGCTGTTGGCCCTGTCTCCCATTTTGCTGTCACTGCAGGTGCTTTTTCTTCTGCAGTGTCTTGATGGCACCTCCTTTGTCCCAGCTGGGTGTGAGATGACACACCATGAGGTGCAGAGAGCTTGTCTCCTCTTTGCTTTCCTTATGACTGATCTCTGTGGTTGGCATTGCCCCTCTGCGTGCCACCATCAGTGTCTGTTCCTGCGTAGGGCTAAGGGGTGCCCTGTGGCGGTGGCTTACCCAGGTTAACCAGGGAGACTCAAGTGCCCGTATCTCCTCTGCCTCTGCTTTTCTCCTGCGTTGAGTTCATTTGCTCACACCCCAGTGAATGCAGAAGGAGGTTCCCAGTATCAGGCCTGTGCCTTCATCTTGCCACTCCTCTGTCCTCTCTCCAGCTGTTTAACAAAGTCACCGAAGCAGAGGTCACCCTGCAGAACAGAGGGAAGATGGGCTTCAACTACGTGGTGCTAAGTCCCGGCGTGGGGACCGCAGAGAGCCCCCTGCCTGGCGTGCCCCTGGTCCTGCCCAGCACGGTGAGTACGGAGGTGGCGCCTGGACCCTGGCTGTGGGTCAGGCTGCCCAGGAGGGGGTTGTGGGGGAAAAACACAAAATTAAAAAAAAGAAAGCAACCCACAAAAGCAGACAGGAGAGACAGGGCTGTAAGCAGCTGCTGCTGGGGGGCAGGGGTGGTCCAGCAAGCACGGTCCTAACGGCCCCCCTTCACGGCCTTTGCCAGCGGGTGACCCTGCCGTCACACAGCAGCCACTGGCCGGAGGCACCAGCGCTTCGGTGGCTCTGGGGACCCCAACTGCTGAGCGCTCCGGCTGTGCGGGCACCGGGGCCGCGCTGTGCCGGCTCTCCTGGGGGTCACCGTGCCCAGGCTGTGTGATCGGACAGGGCTTAGCCCTTGTCCCTGCCTGTAGCACACCCTGCCAGGCCCCTGCCAGCACTGAGCGGGACTTAAATCCTCTCTCACTTGGGCATGAAGCTGCTTTGGCAGAATTGTAGCAGCCCCTGTGCCGGTCCCCCACTCCCCCAGCTTTGCTGCTCTGCAGGAGCTCTGTGGGGCAGTGAGGGGGCCAGGCAGGAGCAGGGCTGGAACAGCGAGGAGAGGAGTTTGCAGCATCCCACCGTCCGAACTTCTCAGTCCTGCGTGGCTGTCTTTGGGCTGGAGCAGCATTCCTGTCTAGTCCCTTTTTGCAGTGGGAAGAGGAAGCCAAACGGCGTTCACATTTCCTCATGCCTGTCTCCTACAAGGGGTGACACACTGACGCCCTCTTCCTGCCAGCTTCCCAAGACCCAGCTCTGCTTGGCCCCGCGCAGTCGGTCGCTTTAACAGCCCCGCCGGCGCTGGCAGCTTGGCAGGGCTGGCTTTCGCTGCAGCTGTGTTCTGCGCTGCACCAGGGGCTCAGGGCACCAAGTGGCAGGATCTGTCCCGCTCAGCACCTTCTCCCTGCAGCGTGAAGGGGAGCGGGGAGCCGAGGGTCCAGCCCAGCGTGCAGAGGGCGAGCCGAGGGAAGCTGCGGCTGTGTCCCGTCACCCAGGGCTGTGTTGCTGTCCGCTTGCATTTGCTCTCAGCCTGGCTGGCGTGAGCCTAGCCTGGGGCTGGGGCAGCCTTTCTGGAAGCCCAGAGAGGAGGTGCCCTGCCTGGCAACACCTTCCCTAGATGTCATCCTAGTCTCTGCTCCTGCCTTTCCGGAGATGCATGTTTGCAGGTCACCATGAGTCCGAATAGGCTCACGCACCCCGGTGTAACCGCACAGGCAGGAGGTGTTTGGTTGGGATCATTATAAGGGGTCAGGCCCTTCAACACCAGCCTGGGAACCGCTGGTGTGCTGTGGCAGGAGCTGCTGGCCATGATGAGAGTGTGGGCACTTCCCTTATTTTGTATAGCGGCTGCTAAAAGAGCTTTTATTTCTTCAGTCTGGCTCTTGCTAGCAGAGGGTAAACACCATTAGGGGCAGAGCTGTGCTCATGCTGAGCAGGGGGTGGTCTGTGGGTCTGTCCTGGGGGAATGCATCCCTACGGGCCCTCCGAAGGACCTGGTGTAGGAGACCTCAGCTTCTGTGATTCTATGAAAGCGAGAAGGCGATGCTGTCTGATACTTTGTTATGTACGAGAACCTGCCTTCTCTTCTTGGCATGTCTGTCGTCTGAGCCGTCCCTCCGCCAAACCCTCTCTGGTGCATTCCCTCCCTCTTCTCCCACACCCTGCAGGGTTACGTTGGACCTGGCAAGGAGCAAGTCCTGAAAGTCTACTACCTGCCAGGAGTGCCTGGAGCCTTCCGCAGGACTTTCCAGATCCAAGTGGGTCACCTGGAGCCCGAAGAAATCTCCCTGAAGGGAGAGGGGAGCTTTCCCAGGATCTACTTGGACCTGCCCAGGAACATCAAAGGTGAGCACGGCCTGTCTGCTCCCCAGGAGGGGCCCCTGTTTCTCCCCCATGTCAGATGCCCGTAGGGCAGCTCAAACTGCCTCCACCAAGCCTGGAGGTTTCAGGGCTGTCAGACCAAAACTCAACACCCCGGTTGCTTCCTGAAGCTCTGGCAGATGAGCCCGTGTGGGCTTTGCCCCAGGAACCATCCTGCAGAGCTTGCCAGCAGGTCGGAGTCCTGGGAAGGTGATGGCTAGACAGAAATGCTCTGGAAAGCTGAGCACAGGCTGGCAGGGATTTTGGCAGGGTTGGATTTGCAGCACATTGCAGGGGATGAGATGCTCCCATGTGGGGAGGAAAATGGGTGGGAATGAACATCAGGGTTGATAGAGGAGAAGCATCTACTTTCCATACATTGCTTGGGGAGGGTGTTTCTGGGAGAGGCCAGAGTCAGGGGAGTGGGGCTTCCCAGCTTTGAGGGGAATGGCTCTGTGCCCCGCTTCTATTTGTGGATGTTTTCTTCCTTCAGGAAATGAAAAATATGAGAAGGTCCTCAAGGAGGTGATAGAAAAGATGGAGGAAGATGGCCAGAGAGAGGAAGCAGCAGTTCTGGGGGCGGCTGTGGCTGCGGAGCCACCCCCAGATCCCTTGGACGCCGTGGTGAGAATGGCTGCTGCCCCGTTTGACGCGTGCCACCCTCCCCCGGTGTCACTGGGTCCCTGGCAGCCCGCAGCAGGCTTCCCGGGGCCCTGCTGGCACTTGGGACCTCCCTGCCCACACCTGCCCATGATCCTGCACAGCTCAGCAGTGCCCCCGGGGCTGCCCCAGGGAGAGATCCTGAAGACCCTGCTCAAGTGATGAAATTTATGGCACTTCGTGATGGGATGTAGGTCATCACTGAGGGATTTGCTGCTCACAACCCAAGCCCTGCCAGGTTTACAGAGCTTAATAGCAGCAGCCTGACTGTGCTCTGGGACTGTGCTGCCAGTGCTGATCTCTCAGAGACAGCAGCCTTATCATGACTCCCTTTACAAGAGAGCTCTTGTCCGAGCTGCTTTGACACTGGCTGGGGGCAGGCAAAGACTTGGAGCTCTGGAAGGTTCCTGGCTTGTCTGTCTGTCTGGCCAGATCAGCTTTTGTAACAGTGACTGGGCAGGCGAAGTTGCTGGAGTTCGTTGCCCTTGAGATGAGGCCCTGCCTGAGAGAGCAGGAGGTGTCACAGACACTGAGCAGCGAGACAGAAGGACCCCATCACCCCTCCAACACGAGCAGGGGGGAGCCTTGGGAAGGACCGTTGCTAACCAGCCGCTGCCTTTCCTTCCCTCAGCTGGACCCTGGGCGGCAGATGCAGATGGAGCAGCTGCTGATGGAAGAACACGCCCTGGAGCAGCAGAAAGCTCTCACCTCTGGTCCCCCAGAGGCCACTGCCTTTGACCAGCGCGCTCGTCAGAGGCTTCTCAAGTTAGTAGGGGCTCCCGTACCCTGTCTCCAGGTGCCCCGAGGGTAGCACCCAGCAGTGCACCCCTGCTCCTGAGAGCTGGGGGTAGTGGGGACTCCAGAAAGGGTCTGATCCTGGTGGCTTTGCCGTGCTCCCTGTGAGCAGCTGAGTGTCCTCACTGCCACAGAGCCACCCTGAGCTTTGGAGGTGCTCAGCTCCCCACAGGCGCTGGGTCCTGCTCTTAGGGCTGAGGGGGCCAGTGCAGAGCATCAGGCCCTTCCAGAGAGCACCAGCACCGTCCCTGCTGACCAGATCTGAAAGAGGCAACTCAAATCTTTGTTCCGGCTAACAGACCACACTGAGCAAAAAGAGTAGGGAACCGCAGAGGCTGACACACCCTTGACAAATCCGGTGGCTCGCATGCTGGTGGGACTGCAGGGCTTACCTCGGTATCTTCCCTCTGCTCCTCCATGAGGAGGCACGGGCACGGTAGGCTCCAGTTCGGGAAGATGCTCTGCAAAACAGATCACGTAGGTGCTTTCCCGAGTGAGATTGCTCTGGGAAAGGCCCCTCCCGTGAATCTTGCAGGTGTTGATTGCCGCATTTGTCCGTGCTGCTTTGGGGACAGATGTGGTTGCAGAGCAGTGAAGATTTCCTGTGCAGGCGAATCCCATGACAAGGTCCTGAAGCACTTTCAGGCTGGGGCTGCACATGGGGCATAGCAGTTTCACTGAGACCAGTGGAGGTCCACTGGACTTACCTACAGTGGCTTCCCGCAGCAGAGGAGCTGTGATAAATGATATTCATTTTAAACTAATTTTATTTTAAGGCCCCACTGGTAGCTGATAAAACCTAGGTCCTATGCTCCTCGTGACTTACCAAAGTCTTATTACCAGGTGGTCAGGCCTTGGATTTCATGGTCTTGAGTTGAGTTTTTACAACAGTGAATCCAGAAATATTTTATTTGCATCTTTCATGCTCTTGGAAATGCAGCCAGGCTGTGGTTTAAGGATTGTCCTTACTCCTCCTTTCAGAGCTGAGCTGCCCGAGTACCTCCTGGACTTTGGGTACGTGATTCTCGGTAACACCCCCACGCACGTCGTGAGGATCACCAACACCGGGCAGTTCCCTGTGTCCTTCTGCGCTGACAGACAGGTCCTGCGTGACACAGGTAACCAGTGCTGGAGAGCCTTCACGTGGGCTCGAAGGAGCTGTCTCTGACAGTTTAGCTTAAGCCACTGGATATGGGGAGGTTTTATGAGTGCTTGTATGTATAACTTTTTCCTCCTTGGGACCTGCTGCCTGGTGCTTTAGAGCCTGAGTTCTCCAGGCCAGCAGCACTCAGAGACCCGGCCCGCCTGGGCCTGCCCTAACGCTTCCCTGCAGGGGCTGGGTGGGCTGATCACCTTGGTCACCTCTCAGCATCTTCTGCTCTTGGCTACCATGAGCATCGTCTGATGGGCACTCCGTGAGCTTGTGTTGCAAACAGATGGACCCTTTGTGGTTTGGAAGTGCTTTGTTTAAAGTTCATCATGTCATAGCACTTCTGTTCAGCCTTTAGTGAGGAGACAGCCTGTGAGGTCCTCTGTTGTATCAAAACAGGCTTCCGAAACAGGCCGTGACGGTGCCTGGCCGTGTCTGAAGGGTGATCAGGTGCCTCCTCTAAATCGTTTTTCAGAGAGCACCATGGCATGGGGGAATCTTAGTTGGAAATTCTCCTTTGGAGAGGTCTGTGCATCCTTCCCTGGGATCCCTAGTGAAGGAATGGCTGGAGCTCCTCAACTGAGATGTTTCCTTTTTACCATGTGGGTCTTGGATTCTGGCTGTGAAAACCCTTTCTCCTTGTGCGGTGACAAGGAAGAAGGAGTGGCAGTCTTCTCCACAGGTACAAAGGGGAACTTCACAGAGCTGCCAGCCAGGACATACGGCCTTAACGTGCTTGTGACACGTTCATGTCGATTGTGTATCTCAGCTGCTTTATTTTCGTCTGTTCAAGGTTTCAGTGTGGAGCTGGACCGCGTGAAGCACCTGCCCTGCTGCGAGAGCAAGACATTTGAAGTGTGCTTTGACCCACAGAGTGCCAACCTGCCGCTGGGAGAGGTGGACGTGCTCCTGCCCATCAAGGTACCTGCGGCGTGCTTCCTTGCCCCGCTGTGCCCGTGCACCTCTCGGGGCAGGTCGGGGACAGCAGCAGATGTCACCGGGGCTCTCAGCTGGATGCTCTGTCCTTCCCTAGGTAGCAGGAGGCCCCACGTTCCACGTCCGCCTCCGTGCCAGCGTGGCCATGCCAGCCGTCTGCGTCTCCAGGGACAGGCTGGAGTTCTCCACTCTGCAGTGTGGGCAGTGCCAGGAGGAAACCATCCAGCTCCACAATCAGGTCCAGGTCCCCTGTAACTGGCTCATCACTATAAATGAGCCTGTTAAGAAGGTAAAGCACAGACCATGTGTAACACGTACCTTCTCGGTTGGGTTTTCTTTGCCTCTCTTGCCCTTTCTGCCCTGTGGCTGCGTGAGCACTTGGGCTGCAGCTCGTCTGAGGAAGCTTTGGAGGTACAGAGCAAGGCTGGCTCACCTGGACCTGGGCATTAGCTGGTGCTTCACTTCTCTGCCACCTTCCCCTGCTCCTCCTCTTCTGAGGACGGTGCCTCCCCATCTGCCTGCCCTGCCGACGTGTTTTCCCTCCAGTTCAGGCCAGGGGTGGCCTCGGCTGGTTTGGCTGTGGGTGCCCTCAGCACCGTGACGGTGTCTCAGAGCACTGCGGGGACCGAGGGTCTGTCCTCGCAGACCGAGGAGACCTCACACAATTGTTTTCTGTGCTCAGGCGGACAAGCATTGGCCAGCGGGGCTGCGTCAGAAGGTGCCCCAGAAGTTGAAAGCCCAGCCGTGTGTCTTCGAGGCGCTGCCCTCAGCTGGAACCCTCGCTCCGGGACAGCGATGCCACGTCCGAGTGAGGTTTTCGCCCACCGAAGAGGTAAGATGGGCGAGTGTCACCCCCAGGAGGTCTGGCAGGACAGTGTGGTAACGAGAGCCCAGCACGGGGAGGAGGAGACGGCGTCTGCCTCCACAGAGAGCTTTCTGCAAGCCCTGTACCCACTGTGCCTCAGTTTCCCCTGCAGCACACTCTTCTGAGAGGGGCTTTGAAATCCCCCTGGGGAGCTTGCTCAGAGAGCATCAGGGCACGCTGGGCTGGCTGCCTCTTGGTGCATGGGGGGAAATCTGCCTGTTTGCCCTCGTCTCCCCCTTGCAGGCGCCTGTTTGAGGCTGCAGCGCCCTGGTGCAGAGCAGCTGGCACGCTCACAGGGGATAACCCTGCAAGGGCCAGTCTAGGCAAGTCCTGCTGCTGGTACCAGCAGGCAAAACAGCCACCGGGCACCTTCCTGGGCACGGCAGGACAGTCGCCTGGAGTGGTTGCTGCCAGCAGTCCCTGTGGCTCTGGCTCAGCCTGCCTGCGCGTTCCCAGGCACTCTGGGAGTCAGCTGCAATGACGGGGCGTTCCCAAAGGCAGTTTGCCTGTGGCCACCGTGGCTTGGAAACTGGCAGTGGGTAACAGGATGGACACAGGTGCTTCCGTGCCTGGGAACAGTCCCAGGGATGTTTTAATTGCTGTAGAGGTGTAACCATCTTGTGTCTGGCATTGACCAGAGCCAAACACTGAGCAGAGAAGTCGACCCTTATTTCTAGCCAGTGAGAGCTCACCTGCCTCATTCATCGAGCTGATGTTTGCCTGATGCAGCAGTGCCAGGACTGTGTCTGGGCAACATAACCCTCAGGACCTTTCTCATGAGCATCACACTCCCTTGTGACTAGGTGAAAACATCTGATAGTGCGTTTTAGATTCATCTGACACCAAAATAGCCAGTTAGACTTCACATTAGGATTCATCCCAGTTCCTCAGAGCCAGCATGCAGATGCTGTAGCCCCTGCTGGAAGTAAACATCTGTTTTCCATTCCCCTTAGAGGTACTGGTGACACCCCTGCCCTGGGGAAAGAGTTGAATTTGAGGCCCTGTCACTTGGGACTTCATGGAGGAGCTTTCTGTGCCTCTCTCTTTTCAGAAGTCCTACAGAAGTGAGATGAAGATTACTGTTTGCCAGAGCAGCCAGAACCTCCAGCTGCAGGTCTCGGGGCGTGGGCTGGAGCCACAGCTGGAGTTCAGCCCCCCAGTGCTCGAGCTGGGACCGTTGCTGCCGCACAGCCGTGGAGCAGAGGGGACGGTGGTGGTGAAGAACCCATGCGAGTTCCCCATCGAGTTTTACTCGCTGGAGTTCGACCAGCAGTACCTTGCTGAGGAGCAGGTGAGAGGGAAGCTCTGGTCCCCATGTGCACGCTCCCGTAGCTTCACAGTGCTCCAGCGTTCCCGGGTTCGTGCCAGGGAGATGGAGACAGTTCCCAGGGCAAAGCCTGGTGGCATTTCAGGGTTAGCCAGCTCTGCTGGCAGACTGTGGAGGGGCCTGGATAGTCCGTGTTGTTAGAAACACGTCCTGCATGTGTCTTCTCTTCCCTACATGCACAGGCCCTGCAGATGCTTAAAGATTATGACTGCCGTAACACCTTATTGCTGCCTCCACGTGCCCCGGGTGAGAAGCTGCCCCCAGAGGTGCTGGAGTACTATCAGGAGCAGAAGAGGCTGCAGGATGAGGAGTCCAAGACTGGGGAACCAGCAGGCCAGGACAACGGTGAGGGTTTGGCATTGGCTGTCCTGAGTGTGGACACAGCGGGGAGTCCAGCCCGCACACCCTGAGCTCTCCACGGGAAGCCCAGGCTTTCAGCAGCCACCCATTCCCCAGCTTGGTGGAGGAATTCCAGCGTGAAAGTCTGTGCCTTGTAACACGCAAACTTTGAAGATGTCCAGTCTCTGTCAGATCAAGGAAGAAAGTCCTCTGCTGGGATCATTCACGCTGTCTCATCCCAGAGCTCATCCGTTTTCTCCTCCGTGTTTGATGAAAGCCAGTCCAACGAGGTGGACTCTAAATCTGAACACAGAGGAGAGGGAAGGTGTTGAGAAAAGACAGGGGATGGGTATTGTTGCAGACAGGACAGGGACAAGTGAGAGGCCAGAGAGGTTCTCCCCAGTTTTGCCAAATGAGCACCTTTTTGCCCCAGGAGCTGCTGGGATCAGGGTGATGCTGTTCCCTTTCCTAGGCAGGGCAGCGTGCTCTCTGTCCTGCGTGACACTGCAAGCCGAGATGGCTTTTGGTGACCTCCTAAGGGCAAAGGTGGGAGCTCTTTGCAAATGTGTTATGATGAATTCAGAGCCCAGCTACATCTCCTGGAGTAATATTCCTAAAGCATCCAGCTTTTGGATAATCGCTCAATGTGCAAATGGAGCCTCTCCCTTGGGACAGTGTAAAATGCCTGGTTCTGCCTGTCCGCCCCTTACTCAGCAGGACCTGGGACCACGTTGACAGGTGACAGGACATTTGGCCCAGTCCTGTTAGGTATTGCCAAAGGCTTGTTCTTTCCTCTTTCTGCCAGCCCATTTCCTATACTCTGAAGAGGCACCTTGACCACCATCTAGGGCAGACCCTGATCTGCACAAGCCTAAAGGAGGGGCATGGTGAGACCTCGGTGTGGTGTTGGTTTCAGCAGAGTCTTCTCTCCCAGGATCTGAGGGGATGGGGAGGATGATCAGGGTCATAGGTAGGCAGGAGGCTGACTTTTCTATCTGGTTCCGCACAGCAGAGCATGGGCAGAGCGTCACCAGCAGCAGGGCGGCCTCGGGAGAAGTGACCGACAGCCCTGTGCATAGGGCCATCGCCCGCCACCTTGGCATCGATATCTCTGCAGAGGGGCGCGCAGCCCGAGACCGCAGAGGGATCGTCGTCATCGTCCATGGGGCACCCCTGACAGGTAGGTGAGCCGAGCCCGTGGCTGCAAGGAGGGCGGGGGGAGCAGGAGAGACACGTCCTGGTGGGCCGTGCTGCTTGATTGACCACTTGAAGCGAAGCGAGGTAAGCCACAGCCCTGCTGGTACATGAAATGGTCCCAGGCCTTCACCAGCTGGGGCAAGTGCTGTGGCTCACCCCGTGTCCACAGAGCCAGGCTATCCTCCCCCCACACAGGGTGGCCGTGTCCACGTTGCTTGGTGGGAGCACGGTGCCTAGTGCCCAGGTTGCCTCATGGGCGCGGTCCCTCGCCCACACTGACCCCCAGCCCGTGCCCAGACGTTGCCTGAGGCAGCGCCGGCCAGCGCAGGGGTGGCGGGACCGGGCTCGAAACAACGTCCTGGCCCAGGGTTGAGGTCCCCACGAGGGACAAAGCGCTCAGCTGGGTGTGAGGTGGAGGTGATCCGCCTGGCTCTAGAGGACAACGCTTCCAGCCGTGCTCAGCTCCCTCCCTCGTGGTCTCCCCTAAAGGGGCACTTGATTTCCCACTGTCCTTGAAACTTTGAAATCCTGTCTGGGGACTTTCTAGAGCCTGTCCCTGAAAATGCTTCACGTGCAAGTGTCACCAAGCAGTCTTCCTCTCTCTCAAGGAAAGACAGCGGCAGCGGTTGCCCTGTCCAAATACTACGGCGCTGCCTGCTTGTCCATCGACGCCGTGGTGACAGAAGCCATCTCGGACAGGAGCAGCTCGGCAGGGCTGTGCGCCCGGGAGCTGTGCATCGGGGCTGCCATCGAGCAGAGCTGCAAGGAGGCAGAGGGTGCCGGTAAGGAGACACGCTGGACCCAGAGCAGCGCTTCAGAAACCCACCCTGACCGTCCACTTCTGCTTGCTCCAGAGAGGGAGTCTGACAGCCGTTGGGTCTCTTAGGGAACATGGGTGCAGCGTGCAGAAATGCAAAGCCATTTCATAAAGCATTTCATGTTATTAAAGAAAATAATCTGTTTTAAGGGCTCAGACAGGGGCACTTTTACTGCCTCTGGGCTTCTCAGCACATACTCCTTTTCCTAGGAGTGGTGAGGCACACCTGAATTTTTCTCAGGGTTTTTTTACATTTCCTCAAAGCTGAATCCAGCTGACTCCTCGTGGCCATCAGGCAGAACTGATGCCCACTTGAACAAGGAAGAAGCCCTCTGAAGCTGCTCGTGAAGCACTAGACAACTGACTTTGAGTGTGGCTTCAGAAACACGAGAGGAAGGGAAGAATAACCTCCCAGAGTTTCAGATGAGACTCTTTTCTCCAGAGGTTTCCCTATACACGCTGTCAGGTCACACAGCTCGTGCATGTGGTGCTGTTCTGCACCTGAGACCAGAGACTTTTAGAAAACCTGGTTGGGCAGTTGGTGCCCCGAGCTCTGCAGGGTGAGGCTAGACCCTGGTTCTGGTGGGGGAAGTTTTGCATTGCTCAGCTTTGAACCTGGTTGGGTTGGGAGCTGGCGGAAGGAAGGAGGGTCTGGGCCCCAGGTGGGGTTAGCCCATGCGGAGGATTTGGCTCCAGTGGAGATGGGGATGCAGCTGGGGCAGGGCTGCATGTTACCGTCTCCACATGAGAGTGCAGGATGGGCGCAAGGTACAGAAATGATGCTCCTGGAGGATGGAGCCTTGGCTTGATCCGTAGGAGAGCTACTGTGCAGCGTCACCTGCGTGCACATTTGTGAGGAGGGATGCGGAGCTGTGCCTTAAAAACTCTTTGGCTTTAAAATCCAGTATCAGGTGGTGTGCTTTACCATGCTGAAAAGAGAAGCAGGGCAGGAGCTGCTTCTGGAGATGGGTGCTGCTAGTGCCCGGCAGGCTGGGGGACGAGGGCCCTGTCCCTGCCAGGGTTCAGGGCTGTGTCCGTTGGGGTGGAAGGTGCCTGCTTGCTCCCCACTGAGCGTCTGTCCCCTCCGCAGGTCACAACGCAGATGAGCCCCTCGGCGAGCAGTTCCACGCCAAGGCCAAGCGCAGCCTAGAGACGAGCCGGTCCAGCTCTGTGGACAAAGTCAGCCGGCAGTCCGTCAGCTCCCAAGGCCAGGTGAGCGCTGCGGCAGGTGAGAAGAGGGATGGCCCCACAGCCCGATCCCAGAAGCAGCATCTGGTGGATCTGACAGGCTCCCAGGTGAAGCACGGCCTGCACTGGTTGATGCCTGGGACCTTTCTGTTGCCTCTGAGAAGTGAAGGGGCCGCTTCCAGTGGAGGCTCTGCGTCACCCAGAGCCTGGTGCGGGGGTCTGTAGTGCAGAGAGCCAGCTGGGCAGGCTGGGCATGGCTCGGGCTGGGAATGAAACCCTGGCAGAAACACTCTACGGCATCTCAGCCGTTTGTTGGCAAAGTGCAGTCCTGGCTAATGTGGCTGCAGCCATGGGCAAAGCTGCTGGATGCTGCGCTGGGGGCTTGCGAGCTTGGGTCTCTGCTGGCCACGCACGCACCCTCCAGCGTGCTCCCCCGGAGCTGCTGGCCTGCAGTTTTGTTCTAGTCTCCTGCTAGTGAGAAACCCCAGCTCCAAGCTCAGCAGCTGGAATTGTTTGGGGGTTTCCAAAGCGGTTGATTTTTCTGGTGGCGTTCAACATTGCAAGGCTCATCAAGTTCTCACCTCTCTCCCCGTCCCTGCTTTCCTGCGCAGCGATCGCTGAGCATCGGTAGCAGCACATCAGAAGAGCTGGGCTTTAGGAGCTGCGTGCTGCCCGAGGACCTGCTGGTGGCCATCCTCTCTGACAGGCTGCAGGTACGTGGGGTGGGGGTGTTCTTGCTAGGGAGAGACAGGCAGCGAGGTACAATTCAGAGAGGAGGAGGAGGGCTGTGCCTGCTCTTGGAGGAGTCCTGGGCTGCGTGCAGGGATCCGTGGGTGAAGCTGCAGATGCCATGAGCTGGCAGAGCGCGGGGGAAGATCAGAGCTTGTCTGAGCTGCTGCACTTGGAACTGGGATGGCTGGTGATCTCTGACGACAGGCTTTAGTGACTGGCTGAGAGCCCAATGCGTGCGACAGCTGACTTTCTCTTCCTTTTTGGCTTTATCTGCAGCTGAGCGACTGCTACCAGGGAGTGGTGTTTGATGGCCTGGAGACCCTCTTTGCACGCAACACGGCGTCTGCTCTCCTCTGCCTGCTCAAAGCTGTCAGAAATCGGCCTTACATCTATTTTGTGAACCTGTTCCAGGATTATGCTTCTTGGAAAGCCAGGGAGATGGCCGCAAAAGAGCAGGAAGGTGAGACTCTTCGTCTCCGTAACTCTGACATGTTCTCTCTCAAGCCTTCAACCTTACCCGTGTGTATCTGGGTTACCAGCAGAACTTGTAAGAGGGGTTTTTATTAATCCTTCCACCTTCTGCCTCGGTGTAGCCAGCACTCAGCTCACAGTTGCTTAAAATACAGCAATGCTGAGGCTGACCTCAGTCTCTAACATTAAAGCTTGGGCACAAGTGTAAGCTGCTGTGGCTCAATAACTAACCACCGGCCAGCCGTCCACGGCGCTGGGGCGTGTGAGCCAGGCAAGGCACGGGAACTCACTGAGCAGCGATAGTTTGGGGGCTTGTCTGAATTTTGAAGCGGGGATGTGAGCTCGCCAGTATCTCCTGGCAGGATGATAGGCTGGATCGGGACAGAGTTGTGAATCCTGGCAGCTCACCCAGAGCAGCAAGCTCTGCTTGCAGGCACTGACGGTTTCTCCTCTGGTCTGTGCTGAAGGACGGGAGCGGGAAGAAGCTGCCAGGAGGGAGAAAGCACGCCTCTGGGAGATGGACGAGGACGAGTATGATGCCCTCACCGAGGAGGAGAAAATTCAGTTTGATAACAGTATACTGCAAGTCAAGCGTGAGAGGAAGAAGAGGTCTGTAAGCCTTCTATGGGTGCCTCCCCAGGATAGCGTCCCCGAAGGGTTTCCCTGCTCCGGAGACCTTGGTTGAGCTCAGAGGGGTTACCAAGGCCAAAAGCATTAATTACCAGCAGCACAAGGACTGCCAGTTCCACCTCCCTGGTTCCCAGCAGAGGAGGCACCTTCCTCCGGTGAGATGAGAACATCCTCTCTCCGCTTTAGTGGTGAGCCCTTCGGCTTGGACACAGGCTGCAGGGAGCTGGGCTCTGTGCTTGCCTTGCCACTGTGCTTACAGGTGTCTCTAGTTAATGATGTTCATTCTCATCTTCTTCATCGCCCTTCTTCTCCAAACCAGAGGGGTTGTGGTGTGGGTTGGTGTGAGGCACAGCTGTGCTGGCTTGGTTTAGATCCCAGTCCTGGTGTAGGTGAGGCCCTTGCACTGCTGAGCTCCCAGGGTTTTCCTTTACTGAGTGACACCAGCCATAAAGCTGGTTTCTCCTAGGCTCAGCTTCAGCTGCAGCAGCAGGTGAGCCTGGGGGAAGCTCTGATCCCGCAAAGCAGCCCTGTTCAGGAGGATACACAGGATAAGCTTATGGCTCTCTTAACTCCTGCCTGAAACTTGGGGAGGGACTTGCTTAAAGCGAGCCTGTGTGTCAGCACTTCTTTCAGCCCCAGCTGAAGTTTGTTTCCCTGGATCAGCCAGTCTTTGGCAGCATTGCTGGAGGTGTCCAGGTGGACCTTACTGGAGAAGTAATGCAATTTAGACCTTGTGACAGCAAAGCCTAGATTTGGCTGGCCCTGGAGGTCCCCTCCCGCCTTCCCTCACTTTGGATGTCCCAGCCTCCCCAGGTTGAGGGAAGTCCACAGAGCTGGTCTAACGGTTGTGCCTGGCCTCAGGGTCAGTGAATGAAGTGTGGGACCAGCTGGGATTGCAACGAGCCCAGATTTCTGGCAGTGACTCTTGGGGATGTTTTGTTTGTCTTGCTGAAGGGAGATGGAGCGGCTGGCTCAAGAGCTTGAGGAAAAGCACCGGTGGGAGCTAGAACACTTGAGGGAGGAAGAAGATCTGAAGAAGTCATCTAAGTGGGCCAAGAGAAAGCCTGGGAAAGATAATGCTGCAAGGAAGAAAAGCCAGCCTGGAGTCGGGCAGGTGGGTGGTTGTGTTTATAGAGATGAGTAAAAGCCCTGGGGCCCCTCCTGCTGAGCCGAACCATTCCTGGCGCAGCCAGCAGCCACCCGCAGTGCTGGGGATGAGCACCTGGCCGTCGGTAACACACGGGGCTGTGCTGGGAAACAGCAGCCAGTGTTTGATCCTGCTGCTGCTTCGCCAGGGCTATTTTTGGCTGGGTTTGTTGGGTAGAGCTGCTCTTCTAGGGTCATGCTGCCTTTGAGTCATGGCTTCACATAACTCCGAGCCCTAGATAGTTTTAGTCCAGCATTTCTCCCCGTTCTGCATGTGACTTACACCTCTGAGCCCTGACCCGCCAGGGATGTGGTGTCTTTTGCTACCTGTCTGGCAGGAGATACCACCAGGCCCTCTAGGTATTCATTAGCAGCCAGACTTCCCAAAGTGTCAGCCAGACATAGGGATGGATGCTCAGCACACCAGAAACGTGCCCGGAGGACTGCACAGGAGTAAGGAGGTGTCTTAAGTTTGGGTCGGGGAAGCTGTTCTGTTTCTCAGCTGGTTTGCAGGACTCGTCATCAGTCTGACGCTGGGGAGTTTAGTTTCAGTTGAGCTCAACTGGGTACCAGCTGCGCTCTGAATTGGGATTTGTAGAGCACCTAGCACAAGCCTCAGATGAGACATGGGGTGCTATTGCAAAGATCGCCGCTGTCCTACAGCATTTGAGTTGGTGCTTGGAAATGCTCACCGCTTTTTCCTGCTCCTCCTGCCCAGAATACGAACGCATCCACCAGAAACACCAGAGCATCCCTTGGCAACCTGTCCGAAGTCACCGAGGGGGGAGAGAGGAAGGGATCTGCAAAGGAGCACCCGGACTCTCTTGCAAGTGACAAGGAAGATAAGAAAAAGCAGAGCGAGGCTCCCCTGGCAGATGTCTGCTCAGCAGAGGTTGTACAACCTGCGGACCCGGAACAGGGAGAAACTAAAACCGAGGCGCAGAGTGACAGCGAGAACTTGGCCCTGAGGTTCAAGATCTACGAGGCATCGCAGAAGGATGTCACACATATTTTGTCATCCTGGGACAGGGCTCAGGGTATCCTGCTGTCCCCTCTGAACCAGGAGGTGGTACAGCAGCAAGTCCAAGGCCAGCGCCGTTGCAGGAGCCGAAAGGACAGAGAGAAGGAGCACCAGGAGAGGCTGGAGAAGGAGCGTCTGGAAAAACTGAAGGCTCTTGAGGACTCCAAGTTATCTGGGCTGGAAGGGGAAGGTGCAGAAGGGTCATCCAGAGGCCAGGACGTTGGGGTGCCCTGCCTGGACATCCAGGTGCTGAGCTCTGCAGATGTGACGAGGGCGATCCTGGAGAGTGGCAAGCTGCCAGCGGCAGAGCAGGTAAAGCCCTGTGAGGCTCAGATGCTGAGCCTGCCGTGGTCTAGGCCCTGGTGCATTGTGTCCCGCCAGGTGACAACAGCACAGAGCCTTGTCCAGGCCACTGATGATGTTCCACGATGGCTTCACAGCAGCCACGTGGCTGGGGAAGTTCTTGCCATCCCTCAGGTCGGGCAGAAGAGCGGGGGGCTCTCATCCTCTCTGTTCAGAGAGTTTCCCAGTCTGGAAATCACTTAAAATGGTCCCAGGGCAGGGCAGCTCCTGGTCATTGTTTCCTTCAGCCGAGTCACTCAGATTTCTCTCTAGGTCCCACTTGTAGGTCCTGGCACTGCTCTGGAGCCTGCCCACCCTGCTGGGCATAAAAAATCACTGTACTCCATCTACATAAAAAAAAACATTGCCAAAAGCTCAGTGTCTTTCAGGGAGTGTGAGGATGAAGGCGACGGGAGCATAAACAGGGTTTTCTCTTATGCTTTAGATCCTGGATGACTTGGGACTGGGTCCCTCGGGGCCTCCCATTCCACCTACGGCTTTCTACTCCGTGATCCGCTACCCGGAGAAGCGGATGGTCCCTGCAGCAGGAGAAGCCCTCGAGCACTTCGCCTTTGTCGTGCCTGAAGGTGCCACTGCAGAAGAAGAAAAGAAGAACACCAGAAGTCTCTTGGATGTGCCTGCAGTGGAGGTGCCAGGGCAGGGTCCAGGCTGGGTGGGGGCATGGGGGGCGGGTGGAATGGAAAAGGATCACTGTGGAAGGGCAGTGAAGACATGACAGGGCCCCATGTCTGCAGGCATCCCTCCTGTCTGTCTGAAAGAGACAGCTCTGCTTGAAACATGGGGCAGTTCTGTAAGATGAGAGGAAAAAAAAATCAGCTAAACCCTTCAACTTCCCTTGAGGAGAGGGTCCTGGGCAAGGAGGGGTGTTGTAGGCAAAACAAAGTCCCATAAGGAAGACCAAATCCATGGGCAGAGGTGGTTGGTGGTTTATTCTCTCTCCCGTCTGTTAACAAACCTGCAGCTTTCTCTCTGGGATGGGGGTGTCTCAGGGCAGGTCTCACCTCTCTCCCTTTCCTCTCTGCCTTGGTGTGAAGGTGTCAGAGGAGCAGGTCACGCCAAGCAGGGGCCAGTCGGGGAAGGAGAAAGCCGCGGGCAGGCCGGAGGCTGTGAGGAGGAAGCGGAGCTCCAGCCGGGCGAGGTCTCCAGGCAGGAGAGGTCTCCAGGCGCCGGGCACGGGAGCACCCACGCAGCGCCCCGGGGCACACCAAAGCGACATGGACACGGCCCCATCCCCGGGGAGATCCGTCAGGTGAGCCGTGAGGGAGGAGGTGATCCCTCTGCTTCACGTCCATCTTGCCAGCGGGGTCCATCGTCCCCAGCCCCTCAGGGACCCTCTGCCGGGGCCTCCACGGGATGGCGAGTCCATGAGCCGCCTCCTTCTCTCGTTTGCTCGTTAGCAATGTCTGAAGCCTCCTCTTTCATTGCCAGGCTGAGCAGCTGCCGGTGGATAGTGCCTGCCCACGGCGAGGTAGAACTGAAGGTCCAGTTCAGCTCCACGGTGCCGGGGCAGTTTGATCAGACGCTGCATTTTGAGGTGCTGGGGACAAACCGACAGTACCAGGTGCACTGCAGGGGTACCTGCCTGTATCCCACCATCAGCCAGGACCCCCACGGTAAGGCTGGGGCATGGGAGCCTCCCACACTGCTCCTCCCTGAACTCAGAGCCAGGGCTGCCCCTTGTGCCCCAGCGACCTTCTGGCTCGGGCAGAGCATGCTGCCTGAGCCGCCCAGTGTCTCTTCCCGTGCTTGGAGCTGGGAACCAGTACTGGTACTATGGGAGACCTGGGCTGGTCTGAGGGATCAGAATGTAAGTTTGATACTGACTTTGAGCAGATAACCACGTACCCTTAAGAGACGTGAAAGTCCCGAGAAGAGCTGAGAAGATCAAGGAACTGCCAGACCAGAACTGCCTGACCGCAAGGAGAGGAAGGTCATCGAGGCTGCAACAGAGAAGAGGGCATCCAGCCGTGAACTGTTAGTCTCCACCAAAACCAGTCGTACATGAACACAAACGCTGCATAAAGTCACTAAAAGGCTTGTTGGAACAATAAAGTAGCCATTTTGCACAATTCGGTGTTTGTCGTGTCCATCTCAACAACGACAAATGGTGACCCCGATGTGATCCCAACACCGAGGAAATAAATAACGGCGGCAGGAAGAGCTGCAGAGATGGAGCCCAGCCAAGCACAGCGGCGGGGAGAGCTGCACAGTCCCGACAACCTTTTGGAATTTGACACCGTCCAGGTGAGCGGCTGGGAACAAAGTGATGGGTGCCATCCTCTCTAAGGAGGAGGGTATGATTCTGACAATGTGGAAGTTGGTGCTTCAGCGCAGGGGAGTCAAATTGGATGATGTAGCGCTCCAAAAAATGTTGTCGTGAATCAAAGCGCAAGGGTATGAAGCTGGCACTGCCACTGCATTTAGTGTGAGCAAATGGGAAGAACTGGGACAGAAACTGCTGGAGTGTGCCTCTCGCGGTAATAAGAATGCAACCAACCTCCTTACAACCTGGAGGTTTTTAAAAGAGACTTTAAAAGACTTTAAGGCGGAGAAAGCAAGCTCAGGGGAAACACCTTATAATCCAGGGGTGTCCTCGGGCCGGGTCCTGGTGGCGAGAGGTCAAGATATGGACCTAGCGGGGGGAGCCCGTCCCAAACGTAGACGCGGTTGAGGGCGAGGGGATTGTGTGAGGACTCCGATGAGGAAGCACAAGATGAGTTGTTTCCTCCACAAAGACGGAATGAGCAGAAAGCCCCTCAGGCAGTGCCCCCTCCACCTCCCATCGTGGAGCCCTCTGCTGCCACCTCCCTCTGACGAGGGGAAAGCCCTGCGCACTTTGCTTATCTGGTGCAAAAGGAATGGGGTCCCTGCTGATGCACGGTCTGCTCTTGATCTGGAAACATGGAAAGGGGCAGGGAGCGCCTTATTCGAGGCGGCCGTAAGGAAGAACACCATCGCTGTGTCATCTTCAACTGCATGGCGACTGGTACAGGAATTCCTGAAACAGTTAAAAACTGATCGGGCTGTGGCGGCAGCTGCATGGCATGGAGCCAAGGACGTTATCCAGGGAGGGAGGGGTGGGGCGAGGGGTTTTTAACTGTGGTAACATAACGCTTTTCACTGTCCCACTGTGTCTGTTAAGCATTGTTAGTGTTTGAATTCAGGTGCTATTCCTGTTTTCTTCCCCTAACAAGTCTGTCTTTTGCCCTGACTCATGGGTGCTCGAGCCACCCCTCTCTGTCATTATCTCCCTTCCTGAGCTCTTTGCTTCATTTCTCCTTCCCAGCTCTGCGGGGAAGGGGTGAGTGAGCGGCTGCGTGGTGCGCAGTTGCCCTCTGGGCTCAAACCAGGGCAAAATTTAAGGATGGTGTCCACCTAAACAGGCCAGAAAGTGAAAATCCCCCAGGAGCTATGGCGATTTGATGTAGCGTTTTTAAATGGTTGGAAATGGCCCGGGACATGGTGTTCAATTTGTCGAGATTTGTAACACTGGTGTAACAGGGGGTTTGTGCAGCGTGAGCGTATCGAGTCCCAGAAGGTTTTGTCCTGCTCTCAAAGCTAAAGAAGAATTTTCCTGCTTCCATGGGAGCAGATGGATTTTTGAGAGCTCTTTCTAGTTCGTTAACTGTGAGTCTGGGAACTAATGTTCTGATTCAGCATCTCCACCCAGAGTCATGGGGGGTTCCTCATGCAGTGGGTGAAGCGGTGGAGGGTCAGATCTACACACGGGTCAGGGGCTGCATTGGCCCCCCGCCTCCCGCTGCAGGGATGAGCCCAGGCAGAGGCGCTGTGAAACGCACATCGAACCTTTAATGAAGTGAGAAACAGAGAGATGGGAGAGGGCTGGGGCTGGGGCTGGGGCGGGCGGGCGCAGGCTGCGTGCGGCGGGGATCCGGCTCCACGTCTTCTCTGCCCGCCTGTCGGAAGGGGTCGGGGGGCGGCGGCACTCTGTCCGTGGTGTCCCTCAGGTTCTGGCTCGCTTGCCGGGCACGTGGTCGGCATCGGATGCTCTCCGCTTGCTGCTGCCTGCTGCTGCCTGCCGCCACGCTGTGCCTGTCCGGCTTCGCCTCCCGCGGGGTTTTGGAGTGTTTTCCCACCCATTGCTCCACCATCTTCCTCCTCTTGGGTGGGATGTTGTCCCGCAAGGGTTTTTCTTGCTTTTTGATGTTTAAGACTCCTTTAAGGAGCTGCTGGACTATGAGATCTGTAATTTTTTGGTTTCTGCTGTCATTTAAATCAACCGCCTTAATTCCACATTCCATTTTTTAATTTTTTATTTCTAAAAGCATTGTGTACGAGTAGGAGCAAAATGCTGAGCATGGCTGAGTCCTAAATCTATTTGTAGCTGTGACCTAATCAAAGCAGAAGACCCAAGCTCCTAGAAGTGGCTCCTCTTCCTCCCTCCTGCCACCACCCCAGGGCATATTCTCTGCAAACAAAGTCATACCTCGGTAAATGAAAGGGCTGCTGTGCATTGGCTACGCCCCACTCCTCCCATTCACGGAGGTGATGTCGGATTACTTAGTTGAGAAAAAACTGCCAGCACTGACCATTATCTGCTGAAGTAATTTAAATTAAGCCCAGGATATTGCCACGAAAGATTGTGCCTCCCTTGTTCCTGCCTAGGTTTCTGCAAACTGCCCTGTCTGTAGTGAGACAAGAATGTTCTCAGTGGAATGGTAAATCACCTGTCGTGGTAGTTCGGGCAGAAACTGAATGCTTACATTCCAGAACACACTTTTATAGTACTGATTGTACTCTCCTGTTGGTAGACTCAATAGCAAATAAAATCTGAGAACTATTTCAAGTTTAATAAGAAGTAACAGAATGGTAGAAATGGGAATTAAATCTTACTGGAGTTCAGTCATCTAATATCCAGCACAGGTTTGTCTTTTAATATGCATTAATATCACCCCTCAAAAAATTATTCCCAAATCGTAGCAGCAGCTATACCAGCAAAGTTAAAACCAGCAAGTTTTGGTTCTCCGTCAGATTCAATAAAATAAGATAGGAGGTGTGAAATTCAGTATCGAGATAGAGAAATCAAATAACAAAGACAATCTCATTTATCCAACAACATGAGTAGAGGGCTTGGACCTTAGGTGATATTCAGTCAAAACAGCATTCCATGACACCCTGCCTTTTTTTTTCTTTTTTTTTTTTTTTTAATCTTTTTCCTTAAGCAGGAGCTTTGTCTCTCTGCAATCCAAAAATATTCCAGCTGCAGTAGTCCTGTGTTGAGGTAGGGGTATTAGCTGTCTTTTTCTATCTGCCAATCCGCAGAGGTGTGGCGCTCAGATCACAGCTAATCCATGCAGGAGATTATGACCTTCGCGGGAACAAAAGCACAGACGCCAATATGGTGGTTGCTTCTTGTTCGATTTATTAACTGCACAGTTGCTTTATATATGCCTTCCCGTACATCGCGAGATCTTTACTTCCCTATTCTTTCTGTACATCGTGAGATCTTCCGAGCGCCTCTCCCTACACTTCCCCCTCCCCATGCTATATAGCTATATTTGAAATAATTGAAGACTTGTTGTTCTATTTCTTCATGTGCAAGGGTGGGTTTTTTGGTGTTGTTTTTTTTGGTGTTGGGTTTTTTTTCCATTCTTTCTCTGTATTAACCACAGCTGCTGTATGCTTCTCTGTAGTGCTTGCCCATATGTTGGGTCTGGGCGAGATGGTTCGTCTAGCAGAAGATCCAAGTAGCCAAAAGCCACAGAAAATCTGCAAAAACTTTAAGAAGAAATGGTTATTTCAGGTTTTATACATCGGGCAGGTATCCATTTAATTAAACCATCTTTTTCCACTGCTGCATACCCACGCCCAAACACTCTCAGTGACCAGCCTGATTCCCACTCTATCGCTCCCGGTTCCTTGACCTGAACCAAAGGATAGTTTTTTGTCTCCTGGGTTGGCATAAAGTGTTTCCACAGGGGAGGTGTGGACTCGTCGCCTCTACAAAATGATTTAAAGCATAAAGGGCGCGGGACAGTAAAGTCTGTTGCCGGTCTATGGGTATTGTCCCCTTATGACCTTCCCCCTCCCCAAGCTGTTGTAGTTTGGATTTTAGGGTGCGATGCGCACGTTCCACTATTGCTTGCTCTTGACTGCTGTAAGGAAGGCCGTGTACTAACTTGACGTCCCATAACGCACACCATTCTTTCGTACGTCTCGCGATGAAACAAGGGCCGTTATCTGTTTTAATCTCTTGTGGCTTCCCTAATAAGGCGATGACGCCCTCCCAATGAGCAATAATGTGTCTGGCTGTTTGTTTGCAAGCCATCGTGGCTAATATTGTAGAACTCAAGGTGTGAATGGTTACTATGAGGTATTTATTTGGTTTTAATAGGTCAAATTCTGTTATGTCAGTTTGCCATATCTGATTGGGGGAGATACCCCTTGGATTGACCCCTGCTTCCCACAGTGGGCCCTTTTGACAGTAGGGACAAAGTGCCACTATGTTTTTTGCCTGTGACAGAGAAATATGACATGTTTTTGCTAAGGCTTTTGCTCCGAGGTGTAGAAAGGCGTGTAAATGCTTTGCAGCATCTAGTGACCATACACCCCGTGCCGCCTGGTCAGCCTTATGATTGCCTTCTATAATCGGACCAGGTAAGGATTGGTGACTGTTCACATGTGTAAGAAAGGCCTGTCCTACGTGTTGTTGTAGAGCGTCATAAAGCAAAGTCGATACTTCCGTCTGCACAAATCCTACGGTTACCATTTTGTGTACAAGTTTATAAACATAGAGAGAGTCTGTAACAATATTAATTGGATTCTCTGTTTCCTGCTGGAGTGCCGTCTGGACCGCTTTGGCTTCCAACCATTGTACTGATTTATTAGTCTGAGTCCACAACCTCTTTTCCCAATATCCTTCAGCTTTCCATACGACTGCAGCTGTTTGTGATTGCGATGAGGCATCTGTAAGGTATGTTGTACCGTTAAGAGGGCGCATGACTAGAGGTAGTGTAAGTTGTAGCTGAAGTGTCTTCAGGTGTGTAACCCATTGTAGACCCTTTCCAGTTGTCATGGACCCTGGAAAGTCAAAGATGGCACGTTGTAAGTCTTCCGAACGTGTAACCATGTCGTCCCACACTTGCTGCTTCCAGGGGATGAGTATTGTGTCAGGTTCCTTCCCAAAGTGTTGAAGGGTCATGTTGCGTAGGCGTCCTATGAGGTCCGCTACAACAGCGACTGTGGTAACAAAGGCGGCCTTGTTGGTATTTTGACAAGCCCAGGCTAAAGGCACGGGTTTGCCATCCCAGCCAGACTGTCTGATGATACCAACCATGTGTCAGATCGGCTTTTTGTCCACCAAACTATATACATCCCCAGGCCTGACCTCGCATGCTATTCCCAGCTACTGGGGGAAGAGAGCCTCTCAGCTCTAACTCCAATCAAACAGGTCTGAGATGGGTCGGCAGCAGTTGCTAAGCCCAGGCAAAATGCCTGCTGTCCTGATTGATTTTTCCCTGCCACCTTGGCACAGCTCAGCAGTTTCTTATCTATCTTCTGAGGCCTGCTCTTCATCAAAGCCTAGCTGTTTGTCAGAGGCTGTGTAAGGCCGATGCCTCCCAGATCTCCCCTTTCTCGGTTTTTGCAACGGCACCTGCAAGACTTGTTTGAGAGCTGTATCAATTAAAGGTTAGACAAACTTCAAAAACACAGCATACTTACAATAGTTCCACAGAAGGCTGAAACAGTACAGCAGTTACAATTACTAGTTAAAAGAGTAGGCTAATTTCAGTACTGATAAATAAGAGATATGACTAAATACTACAAAATAAACAGTAAGGAAAGTATGGAATAGCACACTTAATAGAAGTACTAACATTCAGATCTGCAATCGCTGGGGAACCCCGGATGCAGCGAGAATTCAGAGTGCCCTTCCTCACAAACTGGAAACCCTACGTGATGCGTCCATCCGTAGGTGAGGCATCCAACGTCGCTGCAAGCAGGTCCGGCCTCTAAATCAACAGGCCAAAATAACTGGCAGTTTTCTTTGAGCGGGAACATCTGATTTCATCCTCCCGTTGGGTTCCACCCAGAGCCTGGCCAGCACTCCAGGGGGAAACCAAGGGAGTTTCTAATAAGGTTAAACACTTGAGCTCTTAATTCTTAATATTGCTAAACAAAGAAAGTTGAATACACACATTCTTACAGCATTTCATCCTTATTAATAACTGCATTTCATCTAAACTACATCTTTCACTAGTGACTAGTAAACCTAGATATCTCATTAAGGAGTTGCAATTACTGTCAGCATCTTCTCTTAAAAGAATTGGCAACTGTAGTGTAGTTTGTTCTGCTGCAGTAGCAAACATTACCCAGATATTCTGCTTAAATGACCAGTCGAAGAGACCGCAAACTGTCAGCACAGGGGCACTCACAGCACCCACAGCTGGATCCTGAGTGCTGGCTGCCTCTCACCCTCAGGTGTGGTTGCACACACCTTGCTGGTGACCATTGGAGACTGAGACCTGTGGAGACACAAGCATAACCTCTTCCCCAGGTTATTAAAAGATATGGTCCTCCTCAGTTACTACTTTCTAAGTTTTTTGTTAACACTTGAGACTTGCTCTGGACCTCTTGTTGATCTGGTATCTTGCATCTTCCCCCTTTTGTTGTTGTTGTTGTTGTAACAGACTCTTTAGCTTGCTAGATGTATGCTCCACCATGGCCTGACCGGTCGGTGAGTGGGGAATGCTGGTCAGGTGCTTGACTCCCCACTGTATGGCAGGATGCAAACAGTGCTCCAGAACAGGCATCAGCAGACACATGTACATATTTTAACATTTCAAATGCAGCGGAGTGAGTGACATCAGATTGGCATAATTCTGAGGAGGTGAGTCCCCAAGGGTCAACACCACTTCCCTGCTGAGGAGATGGAGTCTGTCTGGTATTCAGGGCAAGTTGCAGTGATGTCTTTAGCCTGATGCCTTGACAAAGAAAACTGGTTTTGATTTTGCTCTGGCATTCTGGTGGAAAAAAGGCATGTGTTTTTCATCCCACTGAAACAGCGGAGCATATGGCTGCCCTGGAGCCAAGATCTCTCTCCCTTTTTGTTTTTGCAAAAGTGCTTTCAAAGTTTGGCGTGCTCTTTCTACGGTGGCTTGTCCCGTGGGGGAATGCAGTGTACCTGCGATGCTTGTCTGTTTGAGATGGCGTTAGCTATACGGTGGAGATCTTGTTTTGCTTTCTCTGTAAGTACTCTGGGTGATGTCAGTGAAGGATCTTTTCATAAAATATCAAACAAGCTATGCAGATCATCATGAGTTAGGCCCACACAGCTGTATCCAATTTATGGTTCCTAACAGTTTCTGTAAATCTTTTTTAAAGTCTTAACATCAGTTTTAAGTTTAAGCTGTTGCAGGACAATAGTCTGTTCACAAATCCTTCAGCCCAGGTACTGCCTGGTGATGATATCTGTACCTTTTCAAGCGCTATTTACAACACCATTTGAGATAGTGAGTGCTTGGTTAAAGCCAGAGCCTTTTCCATGATCTCCTGTGTTACTGCTGCTGTAAGGATGTCATCCATATAATGATATGTAACAGCTTGGGGGACCTGGTGGGACTTTTATGTCTTATGGTAAAATAATGCAGTGGTATTGTTTTGCAGGTTCACTAACATCAATAGTGGGAATAGAAAAGGTAATTGTAGGTGCATCGTTCAGATGCAAGGGAATGATAAAAGAAATCAATCCTTTAGATCAATTACTACAAGATGCCAGTTTCAGGTAATCATCGTTGAGGAGGGCATTCATGGTTGTAAAGTATTTTTATCCTGTGTGGTATCATTAATATGCTGGAGATCATGTAAAAGTCACTATTTACCACTTTTCTTTAAAATAAGAAACTTAATCATCCCTGAATTAAGTCATTAAGGTGGCATGACTTTTTCCTTGGCAAGGGCCACTGACCCACCCACACCGGTGATTCCATTTTCCAGGTGAGTTTCAGGGTGGGTTTCAGGGTGGGTTGTGCTGCAGTGGTGATTAAGACAAATTTGATCCAGTTGGAGTTCCCCATTGAGTCATACAGTCACAACCCCAAAACGTAATAGGGGTTTCCAATATAAATGGATGAATATTTGCTACCCAGCTTTCTGGGCCTCTTACATGAATGAGATCCTTGCTTTGAATTGTTACAGCATGACACCAACCCTGAAAAGCATTTGAGTTACCGGAGCCAACAGCCAGTCTGCTCACAGATATTACGGTCACATCTGCGCCAGTATCTAAAATGCCTGTCAGCTCGACAGATTTTTTAGCTTTAACGAGAGTACATTTTACCAGAAGTCAACCTTGTGTCACTGTCTGAGTCCAGAAATATTTAAGGGGTACCTGCTGTTCCAAATCCCGAGTCATCGCGGCTTCTCGGCATAGTAGTAGGGGGAGCCACAGTAAAATTAACAAGCTGAACAATTTTTGACCGTTTTGTTACAGAGCACAGGGGTACAGACCATAGTTTTGATTTTTCTCTTTATAACCAGCATCTACGACCCCTGGTAAAAAAACCAACCCCTGTCAGGTGGTAGATGATCTTTCAAGAATATTTCCATTAGGCAGATGGTTCAGAGGTGCACTCTCCCCGCAGAGCACACACCTAAATTCAAGACAACAATCAACACAGAATGACTGCCTCCTGCTAGAGGAGGTATTTTACCTGTAACACTGAGAACACTGAGCCCGAACAGACAGCAGCACCGATGACTCCGCAGCTGCAGCTGGGCTGCGTCTCACACACGCAGAACAATCACACAACCACACCAGGAAGTCCCTCACACTCCTTACTGACACAACATAGAATGACAAACATTACAAATACGAAGACTCCATTAAGAACATATAAAGCCTGTGCTGCATGACAGCGTCAGCACCTTCTCTGTGAAAAACTCGTTGCTTTTGTCACGAGGAGGGGGGGGGCGGGCCCAGCGCGCGGTGCCGGGCTCAGCCGCAGGCGGCCGCTCCGCGGCGCAGGGGGCTCGGGGGGGCCCCGGGCTGCCGTTGCCATCTCCATACTGCGCACCCCGACCGCTGCTGGACCCCGCGGACTCCTCCGACTGAGTAGTCTCCTCTGAGAAGCGTTGCAGTCCCCTGTGTGCATCCTTAGATGCATGTTGTTCGGCTTGGGTGGCTTTCATCAATGCATTTGCCTTATCCCCAGTCACCAAGTGCTCTGGATTTCCCAATTTTGCCTGCTCTGTTAAATCAGCTTTTATCAGAGGCCAGAGCTCTGACTTCATGCAATCCATCGGCTCGGCCAAAATGCCGAGCTTTAATAATCTTTGTAGCATAGCTCTTAAAGCGCTCGACTTCATGGAAGTCTTATATTGCATTCCCCATGTTTTAAGTACCTTGATTGTGGCCTCCACGGCGCGCCGTGGAGTCTCCCGTCCTGCGTGGAGCTCCGTCACCTCCTGCCGTGTGCCGCCGACCGCCACCGGTCCGCACACCGAAATCACCACTGCCATCACGTCGGGGTCACCATTTGTTGTGGTAAGGCATCAGCTGTCTTTTTCTACCTGCCAATCCACAGACACGTGGCGCTCAGATCACCGCTAACCCTTGCAGGAGGTTAAAACCTTCACGGGAACAAAAGCACAGACGCCAATATGTGGGTTGACTACTTGTTCAACTTATTAGCTGCGCAATTGCTTTATATATGCTCCTTAAAGGCATCCACCTTAAGCATGGCTGTGTTTTGGTAGCATTCTTCTTTGGCATGTTTGATTGGTTCCCTATTCTTCCCGCACATCGCGAGGTCTTCCGAGCGCCTCTCCCTGCAGACCGATGAGCTACAGAGCATCTTGAACTAACAGTGCAGCAGCATCCTGGTACCCACTGAAGCATTTGCAAGCCAAACCCCCTGAATTTATGTGGCTCTGCATGCAAACTTTGGGCATATTACTGCAGGAATTGTTGCAGAGATTTCAGGCAACTGCCTAGAGATTCTGGACGCCCCTGCGTTGTGCTTATAAGCATGGCCTTGTTTGGGGGGTTGATTTAGATATGTCTGCTTAGTGCTGTCTTGTCACTGCACCCTCTGTTTCTGGTTGGATGGCAGCCTCTCCTCGTGTTGTAATGCTGCCCTGAAATGAGAGGACAGGTGCTGCTAGCATCGAAGATCAAACGAATACCTACATGTGGGGATAAGAAAGAATGGCACTGCTGTTCCAGCACTGACAATGAACCAGGCCGATTGGCTTTCTGATCCTTCAGCTGCAAACATTGCAGAAACAACGGGGAGAGAGGTGAATGTTTGGGAATGAGGAATGTGTGCTGTAACAGCGGAGGGGCCTTCAAAAATGCCTAACTCGCCTCGTAGTATGTTCTTCGAGGTAAATGGATGAAGAAATTGCTGTGTGGTAATCTAAAGGGTTTCCTTGGCCTTCCCCACCCTCAGGAGCGGCTGTGTTCGCGGGGCTGGTGGTGGTCTAGCGGTGGGGGAAGCGTGAGCCTTTCTGCTTGCCCATAAATTCCACAGCCGCCTTTGAATTGCCCCTGCTCATGGGACACTTTGAAGTATGGATTGTTTGTTAACTGTATCAGTGGCTGCGTGTCTGATTCGTGACATGATGAGTGGCATGCCGATACAGTTCAGTGAGCATGTGGAACCTCAGCAAGTTTTCAACTGTAATAAACATTTCCTAAAATATTGCAGCATTTTCAAGATTATCTTAAAGCAAATTCTGGCAATTAACACCTTTTTCTTTTGTTTTTTCTTTTCTTTCCTTTTTTTTTTTCTTTCTGTCACAGGGCTCCTAAATCACACAAAATCTTAGAAACTGCTTTCAGGTGACATTTCTACTACTATTTTTACTCAATATAGCCTACGTAACACATGGAGTATTTTGGTACTTTCATGGCTAAGTATGGTAGATATCTGAACACAGTGCTGGGGCTTCCACAAAGGAAGCTATTCCAAGGACTGTGCTGCTGACTGTTTTGTTATTTCTTTGTCAGATGACTGTTTTCACTTAGGTAAACTTGCACTTCAGACTGTCTAGACTCTCACTGTTCTTTCTAAGAAGCTAAAGTACTGGTACCTGCTATTTGGTACCTATTTGTATTACTAGGGATATACAGATCGGCTAAAGTTGCCTTCCTGTTTTGATGGTTAATTATTTAAGAACAAAAACCTGCAGTACAGGTCCAGCTAATACCAGATTTTGACTCCTGTAACAATCCTGTCATGACTGGTGTGATTCCTATTTTATATCTGACTAAACTCTATTGATTGTCACGTTCTGCCACTTCACCCCAAATCAATACTACTTAGAACTCTTCTTTTTTCTCATCCATAACCCTGCAGAGAATGACTGTTTATTACATTCTGACTTTCTCAAAAGTGGATCTAGCAGAAAATTTGCAAATGAACAAACCTTTCAGCTGTCAATATATCTCATTCCTCCCTGATGTATTTAACTCTGCTGATACCAAATCTCGCATACTTCAGCTTGTGACCTTCATCTAATCATCTTTGTTCATCTTGCTTTTTGCGATAATTCCATAGTGTGGGGAAAAAAAAAAAAAAAAAAAAAAAAAAAAGAAGAAGAAGAAAGAAAATAAGGAAGTAGGAGCAGGGTGGGGAAGGCTCATAAGAGGAGAAATGTGGATGGAACTGATGACAAGTTATTCTGGGCTTTTAAGGCACTGTACAGAGTTCACTGTCAAACCTGTAGTATGGAGATAATAGCTGTGAGAAGATATTTTTACCCATATTTCAAATTCCTGGAGTTATATTAAAACTCTGTGTGTGTGTGTAGGAATTCTGAAGGGAGAGGGAGACAAACAATTCATTCAGTTTTAAGATTTGTTCAGTGGCTGTAGAATTTTGTCCTTGTACACGGAGGTCTCCTGGGCGTGTGTCTGCTGTACTGTCCCAGGGCAGCGGGGTGAGCTCTGTCCTTGTGCAGTGTCTCTGCAGGGCCCCGTGGGGAGGCTCAGGGCTGCCACACGCAGCTCCGTGGGCTCGGCCGGGGCCGTGGGCTCTCGCCTCGTCTGGCCTCCTGGCCTCAGGCAGGGTCAGATCTGCTCGTGTTCTTCTTGCAAGGTGTTTGTTCAATCTTCTTAAAAAGTCCCCACCTCTCCTGTAAGCACCCTCTGCCAGCGCTTTATCAGCCTTTACACTGGACAGTTTTCCCTGAGCTCTAACCCGGAGCATCCCTGCTGCTGTTGGAATCTGCTGTTTCCCACCTTGCTCAGGGCCGACGTTCAGCAGAGCTGCTGCTCCTCAGCTTCCTGGCTTTGTGCTGTGTTCCGCCGCTTTGGTCCTCCGCTGCAGAAATGCAGACCCCAGCTCCTCCCAAGACTGGACGGCTCCGTTGGCTCCAACGTTGGCTCCAAACTTCTCCTAAGTGCCCATCGCACTTTCTCGGTTGCCGGTGGATCAGCCCGTGAGCTGGCCCCCGTGGAGCCGAGTGCCCAGCAGCCTCCTCGGTGCTGGGCAGAGCGGAGGGGCGGCCGCTCGTGCCTCGGAGGCTCTGCTCCGGCTCGGACGCCCCGGGGACCTTTGCTGTCATTTAATGAGACATGGTGTGCATCCAGCTTCTGATTCCCTGCAGCTCCCAGGCTGTTCCTGCAGGGCTGCTCCTGGGCCAGCTGTTCCCATCCCGTGTTACTGCTGCTTTTTGGCGCTGCAGGCAATGTGCTGGGTCCCTGGTCGCATTTCCTGCAGGCAACATCCCTTCACGTCGGTGTGGGCTTTTAAGATGGGAAGTGTTGTGCATCGTGCGTGATGATGAAGAAATCTGGCATCTGGTGAAGCCTTCAGACATTATTTTGAACGTTAGTGATACCATGCAGAATAGTGGTGGGCTTTTTTCTAGACCAAAGCTGAATTTTTACTGCTCTGTGATTTTATTGCATTTGGTTGGTGTCTTGGCTATGCCTTGCTTACAGTTCCTAACCACAGCCTTTGGATGTAGTGGCTGCTAAACCCACATCCTTCAGGTTTCTGAGGGCGGGGGACTTGTTTCCTTGGGGTAATAAACGTTTGTGTGTGTGCTGATGGGGCAGGCCCACCATAGGGCTGACTTTTTGTCAACCTCCAGTTGTTTTTGGCAAGAGAAGCCGGCCAAAGATTCCCCATAATTCCAAAGATTCCCCCTAACTGCCTTGCATACACTTTGGGGATCATAAAGAAGGTTTTCTGAAAAATCAGAATGTTTTCTGATACCCTCTCACTCAGGCTGTAATTAATGTATTTTACTCCCTCCCTCTCAGCGTGTCTGCTTTGCTTGTCAAGCAAAATAGACACTTCAGCCTCGAGTTCTCTGTATATTTGATGAAATCATCAGTGATTTGGCAGGATTGTTTTTAACCTCCAGCTTATCGGAGAAGCTCAGTAATTGGGAAGGAACAGATTTTTCACACTGTGATCCGATCTTTTTCTCAGTCCCAGCTCTGCCTCATACAACCTCCGTTCCCTCTCTGCAGACTTAGGTCAGCAGTTCAGTACCATTTTGTCAGTGGATTGCAAGTGGCAGGGCCAGTGACACCGTCGGACGGCAGCGCCTCGTCTGTCTTGGTGGCACATCCTTCTGCCTGCAGCCTGGTGAGGGGTGGCCGTGTTTGAGAGATTAATCTGAAATCGGTTCCTTAGCACCCTGCAAGGAGGTTTATCCCTGATTCACCAGGAGATTTGGAGACCGGGGTTAACATCGCTTCTCTGTTTCGCTCCCTCACTCCCAGAATCTTTGATCTCTGTGTTAGGGATGACTGCAGCTTTAGAAGGATGAATTAATTACGCTTTGCTTGATTTTCTCATCTGTAAGGGAGAGAAGCGATGTATTTCACAGGCATGTTATGAGGTAGCTTGAGAACCTCTCAAAGAAAATATTACAGGAGTGAGAAATAGGGATTTTAACCAAGTATAAACTAAAGTTTGCCAAAGCAGAAGGTTCTTTAACATTCACTATTTTTATTTGTTATGTGGATTAATAATTAAATATCCTTACCAGAAAGAGGAAGATGTTGTCGCTTTTGACTTTTACAGCTCTTCTGAATTTTTTTCTACAGCGCTGATCGTGTACTCCATTTTTTTTCCCAAATGTTGTCTACCTCTGTGATTCAATTTTCGTACAACAAAATATACATTGTTAAAAGTAGAACACCTTGCGGTCATGCTGTGCATTTCAGTGAGGTTTTAGACATGAAAAGGGCAACTAAGTGTGGCCAGAATTAATATTTGCTATATCCCACTGCAAATGTGAATGAAAAAGTGGGCTGCACTTCGTGGTGATCATGACTTAGTCAGAAACTGAGCTCGAGGGATAAAGCACTGTGGTGTGTACAGTTTGATTCAGTAAGGGTAAAAATTTGCTCTGCTCGCGTATTAAGGGGACCGAAGGTCCATGTATCTTACCAAATTCAGCAACTTAACTGTGAAAGCAACACCTCCTCCCTTGGTTTTACCAAGTCTCAGCTACTTTCTTCGACGTGGCACAAGCACAGCATGATGAAACCAGTCCCAGGCTGTCCATCGACTGGATTTCACACCGGAGGGGTTCATAGCAGCAGTTTTTAACGTCCACACTCACCCTCTGGCTGCCTCAGCCCATTGTTTCTCTTGATATCGAGTTTGGCCGCCGGGCTTTTCCTGAACAGCCGGGCTGCTGATGGGGTTTATCCGAATCTGGGTGTTTCTTTCTCCACGTGCTGAAAGCAGTGGAAGAGGTTCTTGGTGCCATCTGTGCTCATGGAGCTCCTGCAGGGAAAACGTGTCAGATGTGTTTCCACGCTCGTGATGGGTGACCCCTGAATCGTATCAGCTTTTAAATTGGGTAGTGTCCGTCCTGGGTTGCTCTTCTGCTCCTCATGAAGGGATTATACACAGCTTTTGCTCTGTCAGGAAGTTCCAGAATTTATCAGGAACATTTCTGTATTAAACAAGCCTTGTTTTTGTCAATATGACCAACTGTAGAAAGTAGTATATAGGGCTTTTCTGCCAGCATCACTACTTACTTTTGAAAAGTATGTGTCATTAAACTCATAATTTGACAAATCATCATGTTAGGTTAATAGTAACAATCGTGATTAAAATCTGACTCTTTTCATACAGTCCTTCTCATCCATAGAATTCAAAGCACTTTATAAAGGACAGTAAGGTTTTTTATGGGGAAATGACTAGAGAAAGATGAAATGACTTAAAGACACATTTCATGTAAGAAACTGAGCTTGTCATAGACAGTGACTATGAGCCAGCACGGTGCACTTGCAGCCCAGAAAGCCAACCGTGTCCGAGCTACATCAAGAGAATTGTGGCCAGCAGGTCAAGGGAGGGGATTCTCTCCCCTGCTCAGCTCTGGCGAGACCCCCCTGCAGTGCTGTGTCCAGCTCTGGGCCCCCAGAAGGGGTCCCGCAGCTCAAGAGGGTCCAGAGGAGGCCTCAAAGATGCTCAGGGGGCTGGAGCACCCCCCTGTGAGGACAGGCTGAGAGAGGGGGGGTTCAGCTGGAGAAGAGAAGGCTCCGGGGAGACCCTGGAGCGGCCTCCCAGGGCTGAAAGGGGCTACAGGAAAGGGGGGAGGGACTCTTGGTCAGGGGGTAGGGATAGGATAAGGGTAATGGTTTTAAACTGAGAGAGGGGAGATTTAGATTAGATCTGAGGAAGAAATTCTTCCCTGTGAGGGTGGTGAGGCCCTGGCAGAGGCTGCCCAGAGCAGCTGTGGCTGCCCCCTCCCTGGCAGGGTTCAAGGCCAGGTTAGACGGGGCTTTGGGCAACCTGGGCTAGTGGAAGGTGTCTCTGCCCGGGGCAGGGTGTGGGACTAGATGATCTTTAAGGTCCCTTCCAACACAAACCATCCTGCAGTTCTCTGAAGGGGCAGTGATGGGTTTGCCAGGTCTGCGTGTAATTCTGCATCTGGGTCTGTTGTGATCTCCTGGGCTGACTGGAGCTGGGTTTGGTCCCGGCTCTGGCTTTCTCCAAGGGCCGGCAGTGGGGCCTCTCGCTGGGTTGGAATGACGGTGACACTGGAGATTCATGGGTTTGTAAATACTCCGAAAAAAGGCAATACAGGCAATCTCGTGAAACTGCAACCAGATTCTCAGCCAGTGAGGAGCGTTCAAGCCCCTATCATCGTGTTTTCACTGTGTTACTCCACGGGCTTTTCAGGAGAAAGCGCAGGCTGTGTGCAGTGAGGATTGCTGCGATTGCCACCGGAGGCACCCCTGGAGAAATGGCTGTAACCTGTTAGTGGAAGGGGCGGCTCGTCATGGCACAAATTGGCTTCATACACAAGAACAGCCTACCAAACCTCCAAGCAATTATTCCTCTCATGGGGTGTGTTCTAGCTGATTTGTAGAAGGGAAAAAAAACCCACACAACAGAAACCACCACACGGACTTATCATGTCATGTTTAAGTGTAGGTTGAAGAGGTGAAATTTATCAAAGTAGAGAAGAAACAGGAGGGAAGATGTTGTCTGGGCTTGCTGCTGCGTCACCCACGCGCGGGGTAGCCGCGCTGTGGCTGCTGCCAGGCTGCGTGGTGCTGCTGGCGTCTGGGCAGGTTGTGAGCGACCCATCTGTCGACAGCCTCGCGGACGGCGTCGTCTCGTGTCCCGCCGCGCTCGGCCTGCTCGACGAGGAGACTGAGCTCGGGGATGGAGAGGTCGAGCAGCTCCGTGGACACCCGGGTCACCTCTGCGAAGTGTCGGAGGATGAACGCGTCGGCTGCGTCTCGCAGGTCGGGACAGAAGTAATACCCTGTGAGCCTCCAGATGCCGATGCAGTTTTCCAAGCAGAGCTGGGATTTGAGGAACTCGCAGCACAGCCCAACGATGCCCATGACATTGAACTGGTCTGCTGCGATGAGCAAACTCTGCACGTTGTCGACCGTGACCGGCGCTGTCCCGGTGTAGGCATAGTTGATGATGAGGCTCATCATGTCAGGTGAAGTGCTGGAGATTTTATATACTGGCTTCTCGGCGCTGTTCCACCCGCTGCTGAACAAAGCCCTGCAAAACCAAAGCAGCAGGGGGGGTGAAAACCAGCTTTGCTGGGTTAAGCCCAGACACCTTGATCCCCTGGGCTGCCTTCCCTGGGCACCAGCGTGGGCACCCGCAGTAGCCATGCCGGGAGGCCGGGCAGTGGGTTAGTGCCCGTTTGAGGAGCTGGGGCTGTAAAAAGGAGCCACAGCCTCGAGCTGCGGCCAGAGAGCGACAGGGCGAGGGTCCCCTCGCTTCAGCAAGAGCAGCAGCGAGTAACGTCCTGTGGGGCAGGAAAACCTCCTGGCACCGAGGGCAGGTGAGCCCGGCCAGCCACGCTGCCAGCCCTGCACTGCCTCGGGGCTCGTCAGGCACCGCCCCGGAGCTGCTGGTAGGCGCTGGGCTGGGGGTGAGTTCTGGTGCTCAGGGAGGGACCAGGACCAGGGGAACTGCTGGGTGAGAGTTTAGTGCTGGTGGGAGCGCTGGAGATACCCCCAGGCGCTGTGAGCCAGGCCAGGAGCTGCCGTCTGTCCCCATCCCCTCCTGCGTCCAGCACCGACCTGAAATAGTCGCTGCAGCTACATAGGATGGTCTCGTGAGCCTCAAACTCGACACCGTCCACGCTGATGACCACGTCACAGCCCTTCCCCTCCAGGCAGCGATCGCTGAAGCTGGGGGAAGCCATCTCCCTCGCCCGCCTCTCCGGGCGTGAGGACGAAGAGCCGGCGGGCGCTGAGCTGTCACCCCTGCTGCAGCCCAAGGCAGTGCCAGGTGCTTCTCCCTGTGGTGCTGCGGAGCGTTGTTGTGGCCCCCCAGCATCACCCTGGAAACCCTGCCCGGTGGTTCTGGAACCACCCCAGTATGATGTCACCCCCTCACAACGCCATGGACGCGGGGGAGCGGGGCCGGCCGTGAGCTCCTCCGCGGTGATGGGGTCCTGGTCCTGCCGGCCCTGGCTCCATGGCTGCCCTCGGCCTTTGCTCGACCACAGCCCCGGTGACCCGGGACCCCCATTCCCCCCATTTCTGCCCCATTTCTCCCTTAACCCCTCATGGGTTAAAGCCTCCTGGGTGGAGCCTTCCCGGGGCGGGGTCTGCTGTGCTGGGGCGTGGCCTGTCTCCACCTGCAGCTGTGGGATCTCTCCCCAGTGGGTGGAGCGGCTCAGAGGGTGTGGCCTGCTGGTGGGTGGGGCCAGCCCCAGAGCCCCACCCATTATTATTGAGCTGTGGCTGAGGGGGCCTCTGAGGGGGGCACAGCTTTCCCCTGTAGGGGTGTGGCCTCTTCAGGGGTGTGTCCCACCTCGGGGCGGGGCTTTCCCCACTCTCCCTTGCCATAGTGACGAGAAAGGGAGTTCTCTTGAGGGTGTGGCACCTCCGGGGGGCGTGGCCCCGGAGGGGGCGTGGCCTATTCAGGAGTGGCGTGGGCGGGTCCAGGGGCGCTGCTGTCCAATGAGGCACTGCTGTTCCATGAGATGTGCGGGGCCCTTGCCAAGCTGAGCAATGGGCGCAAGACAGCCAAGCTTGGGGGGGTTCATGTGGGCACTTATGGGGGTCTTCGGCAGCATCCCAGGGGTCCTGGACAGGTCATAGACACTGTCAAGGGGTGCTGGGAGGGTCTTTAGAAGGGTCCTGGGGGCCCTTGAAAGGATCCTGGGGGTGTTATGGGGGTCCTGGGGGCCTTAGAAGGGTCCTGGGGGTGTTATGTGCTCCCGAGGGGAACTTAGAGTGGTTCTGGGAGGTCAGATGGGGGTCCTGAGTGCTCCTGGTGTTTCATAGATGTCCTGAGGGGTATCACAGGGGTTCTGGGGGTGTCTTCGTGAATTATAGGGGTCTTAGGAGGCACCCAGGGTTGGGGGCAGGGCTTGGGGAGAACACTGAGGACCTGATGTCACTGATTTGCCACCAGTCAGAACTAATAATGTTTGATTCCAGTATGAATACAGAAATATTTTATTAGGGTTACATGTTTACATTTATCTTGCATTTTGCACATCTAACCAGCAACCAATGCTACTACAAACGCCTCTGTATAGCCCTGTACCAAGGCCGAAGAATTGGTCAGTAATCATTTACTAGGTTCACCTAGATACTGCTTAGGGAATTAGACTTAGAATTGAAAATAATTCTGTTTGAAGTCGTTAGAGATGTCTAGACACAGAAGTAATTTATTACCTAGAATACATTGGATAATGTCTCAGATGTACCACAACTCGAGATTAATGAGAACTGGGGAGAATGAACTGTCACAGTTTACAGATCTCTGCCAAGGAACAGTGAAACTAGGTAATGGGTAATTCCGGCAGGGGGAGATCGCGACCACCGACTCATGGGCCACCGACCCAAATCACACCCCAGACTCATTTCTAGAGATTTCTAAGCTTTAGTGCGCAGAATCGGAAGTAGGAAGGAAGTATGATAATGATTTCCAGGAATTCTTGTGTTTATGTATGAATACTTAATGAATATGTATGGGTGAATAATACATAAACTGTATGATTCTTGTGACTGGTGTGCGTTGTTGGTGAGAGCACTCACCCGCGCACCCGGCCGTCAATAAAGAAGTGTCTGCTTATCTGCATCACATTGGTGTCGATAAGTTTCTATCCCGGCTCTTCGGAGACACTGAGAGTGCCCTGGGGACATACTGGGTGTCCTGGGGGCAACTGGGTACCCCACAGGATAATGGGGTTGCTGTAGAGTACACAGGGGGTGCGGATCTTGGGAGCCAGCAGGGGCTCCTGGGGGGTTTTGGGAGGGTCCCCTTACACCCCCCCATGACCTGCCCCGGGTCTGTATTGACAAGCTGGTGAACAAATGGCCAGGCTCCATTGAGATGGGGGTGATGGCACACAACCCCAACAGCCTCAAATACCCCACCACTGTGACCAACCTCCACTCCAGTGACCCCCACACACACCAGGATACCCCCCCAGACACCTGGGTCCCCTCAGAGTGGGGCTGGTGTTCTGCTGATTACGGATACCAATTACACTCAGACACCAGGGTGAAAAAAGCAGGCGTATTTTACTAGTGATAACAGTGTAACAGTAAGAAAAAGCAGAATAGTGCACTTAAAGCAGCAAACAGCAAAAAACAGGGTAATGCATTAAATCATTACTACACGACAGAGGGAATGGAGATTAAGAAAAACACATCACCCCTCGCACACGTTCCCATCCCCCAGCCCCGCAGTGGCTGGGCAGCCCCGGTCACAGCGAGGGTTGGCAGAGCCTGTCCCGGCAAGGGGGAAATCCTACGCGGTGCCTCCACCCGTAGCTGAGGCTGCCAGAGTCGCTGCAAACGGGCCCGGCCTTAGATACCAGAGATCGACAGGCCAGAACAGCTGGCACCTCTGTTCTGAGCGGGAAATTTCTGGTTTCATCCTCCTGTTGGATTCCACCCAAAGCCTGGCCAGGGCTCAGGGGGGGAAACCAAGGGAGTTTTTACAAGGCCAGATACCTGGGTTCTCAGCCTTGCAGAAGGCTGAGAAAGGAAAATGGGAAACATTCTCCCCTCACTGCTGACTATATTCTGTCTAAGCTGCGTCTCTCACTAGCGAGTTTACATACTGTGTTCATGACTACACACTAAGTTAGCAGCTTCGGCTTGGGGCCTGTTGTTCAGGCTTCAGTACTTCCATGCTTTATCACTTTTTACATCAGCATAAGTGCGTTGTTATAACTGAGTACAACACCTACTAGCACAATGGTTTCAGTTATAAAATGTACAGGATTCATCTATAGGTTGACTCTGGCTTGGGCCGGTTGTCCAAGCCTTAGCACTTCAGCTGGGGACTCCCCAGGTGCCTGGTTCCTCCCAAGACCCCCCCCTCTGACATTCTTTGTGTGTGTCCCCGACACCATCATGACAAGTGGCTGCAGGATCCTGGCCAATGGGCAGTGAACTCCAGTTCATCCTCGATGAGCTGCAGGCTTTAGTCCCCTGCCATTTACAATCCACACCACCCTCGGCTGGTGTGTGGCCCAGGAGAGGGGTTGGAATCACACCAAGCACCAGGCGGCCCAGCAAGCAGGGGCGGAATTACCACAGCTGCTTCTCCCCTCTCGTACAGACTGATGAGGACAAAGCCCGCCCATCTTGTTCAATAGTTACTACAGTGTTCACAGTCACGTTCTTGGAGAGGCTTGGAAAAAACCACGCCTGAGTTAAGGCCGAGCACACAAGCATTTCCATAGCAGTTTTAGATAGGACCAGGTACCCTGAACGTATTATTATATCGGATAAGAAAAGGGGATCCTGTGTTCATGGAGGTGCTGGGAATGCCACAGCATGGCCTGGAAACACGGAGGAACGATGGTCATTGGCACTAGGAGTCAGCAGGGGTCCAGCAGGAGAAAGCCTGCTCGCCCCACCTAATAACCTTCCGTGGTGAAATGACCGGCTGGGGAGACGAGAGGAGTGTGGTGGCCACTGTCCACCCCGCCGTGAGGAAGGCTTTCCGCAGCGTTTGCCAGAACAGCCCCGTGGAGACGCTGAAGCAGCGTGGGCTGGCTGAGGAGAGGGGGAGGTGGGTAGAAAGTGCCTGAAGAGCCAAGCCCAGGGGTGGTGAGTGGCGGCACCAAGTCCAGCTGGAGCCAGCGGGGAAGCCCAAGGCAAGAGGCATTGCCAGCAGGTGGAGAGAGGGGGGGTCCTTCCCTCCGCTCTGTCCTGCGCTGGGCTCCCCAGGGCAGGAGAGGAGGGGCCATGCTGGAGAGAACCCCCAGCCCAGGGCCCCTCCACTGTCCGCTGGGGTCGGGCTGTTGGTCAGTCGGAGCCGACAGCCCCAGCGCCGGCAGCAGCACAACTGGATTCCCAAAACTCAAGATGCATGCGAGCTTATTAAAATTTGATCTTTTTTGTGTAAGTCTTCCTTATTTGCAACTTCACCATTGTTTCCTAACCACCAAGGTACAGAAAACACAGAATTTAACTTACTCATCTTGTTCGTGCACAACTTTCTATATAGACATACCTACGTGTCAGTCTTGATGCTAGGTTTTGCATAGAGTCACGCACTGAAACAGAGCTGTAAGTGAACCAGTGCTGACACAGACAGCTTGTCCTAAAAACATAAAGCGCTTAATTTGTTGAGCTTCCTCGCCTTCAAAAGCATCCTGGCATATGGCAAAGAGACTGAAATATGAACATCTATCTTCTCCACTCCAGTGCAGCAACCAGAGGAGTAAGTGGCACGCTGTCTCTGCAGATGGCTTTATTTAGAGACCCCAGGGGTCTCTAAATGTTCCAGCAAAGCCATTAGAAGCAGCTGGCAAAGTAATTGTAACTTGTAATGCTCACTATTGAAAGGACCTGTATTTTTAAGAGATTTATCTTAATTCCTCTTAAAACCTTTAACTCACAGCTACATCTCCAGTTCCAGTCTTTACCAGCATAAGCCGTATATTTCCAGGAATCACTACTGCCGCTTCTCTTCTATTTAATATGGGGTTGTTCCTGCAAGATGGGTTTTCTACACTAGGAGAGAAAACCACGCTGCTCACGTGCACTGACAAACGTAAGAAAAAGCAGCTGCAAAGAAGTGATGAAGTCTTGCTTTAGCATTTCAGGCTTTTCTTCAGCTAATACCCCTAAAAATGACCCATTCTGAGGGCAAAGTCTCCCAGTGGGAAGCATACTCGATCCACAGTGTCATGCCCGCAGCTGGGTTTGGGCTCTAGTTCCTGGCCTTTGACTTATTACTCATTTACTATGACTATCCATGAGACTCTTGACGTGGATTTACTATATATTTTCACAGAATCAGCTAGGTTGGAAAAGCCCTTGAAGATCATCCAGTCCAACCGTTAACCTAGCACTGACAGATCCCAACTACACCAGATCCCTCAGCGCTATGTCGCTATTTTGCATCAAACAGTAACTGGGTAAAGGCGAATATAATCCCGGGAGCAAGGAACAGGACCCAGCCCTCTCCTCCACACGGACTGCTCTGCTCCTTGGGTGGCAGGAGCTGCTCCCACACGCTCTCCCTCTGCCCATGTCTCCTACTCTCCAGTACCATGAGGTCTGCAGTCAGTGGAGGAAGCTGAGGATGCTCCGCGGGTCTGTGGTTCAGGAACTCTTAGGAGAGGGGTGGATTTGAACTCCTTGGGTCTAAGGAGGGCACTGAACTTGGATATTTCCCCCAAGCTCTAACTGCTCAGCTGTGACACAAAACAGGGGGTAGCACTAGCAGAGGCCATATTTCCAAGGAATGAGACGTGCAGGTTGCCTGCACTGACAGAGAAGGTCTGGCTCCAGTTCAGAGTGAAGCCGACGGCGGCACGTGGGCACACCCAGGACGACAAGCAGGTGCCCAGCCTGGGAGACAGGCACTCCTCTGCATCTCCTGGGGACGGGACAGGCTGTGCTCCTGCCTGGCACGCTCTCTGCTGTGGATCTCGGATTGCAGCACCCAACCGCCCCCTCTTATTTTCGATAATCTTCAGCCATCAAGCGCTGCGGCGGGAGCTGCGCTCCCAGAATGACGGTGAGAAACGGAGCACAGCAATGCCCGGCATCGCCAACCCTGAGGGTACCAACAGGCAGCCCCTCCCCGTCCCTCCGCGCTGCCCGGTGAAGCCGTCGCTCCCCACTCGTGGGCAGACGCCCCCCCACCGCCTGCCTGTGCTCCCTCATCAGACAGAGCGGTTAATCACAGCTCAGCGGGTTGCACGGCACGGTAAGAGCGGGGAACTGGGGCAGCTGGCAAAGATGCCGTCAGGGCAGACGTGGAGCAAAACTTCCAGTGTGAGTCTCCGTCAGTGGTTCAAACCTGCTGGGCGAGGAGACTTCCAGCTCAAAACCAGACAGACAACTTCGGCGAAGAACTGCAGTGTGGATCCTGCTTCCCTGCCTTTAGATCTAAACTTGATTTTATTCTTGCCCCTCAGTTCATACTGCTGGTTGTCTGATCTAAACTAATTCTTTCTCTTGATTTTCACTCATCTAGCTTGCTTACTCTTCTCACTTTGGAAGAAGGTTTGTTATCAAATAGTCAAAATTTAGCTCATGAAGCAGTTTTCTGATCCCATCTAAGTACTACTGTTTTGGTAGTAATGGGAACTGCATTAATGCAAATTATATATGCAGATCCCAAAATAAATACAGAATGTGACTTGTGTTTGCTGTGAAATCAACGATTCAAGCTCTTCTCTGAAATCAACGATTCAAGCTCTTCTCTGAAATCAACGATTCAAGCTCTTCTCTAAACACAGACACTACAAACTAATTCCTGAGAGTGGCTGAGAGCCGTCATGTAGATTCTGTATATCACGATTCTCTGAGCTTGGGTGTTTCTTAATTGTTTTCAATGCATGGATTTATAGAGCAGCCACAGGCAGAGGTTGGAACAGACAAAGAGCATTACAAGAATTTTTGTTTCCTGCTTTATAGACCTTTAGGAGATTCTTCATACAGAAATCAGCTCAACCTAAATATTTTTCTGTGCTTCTATACGCAGTTTGAGCTGTTCTAACACCACCTTAAAACTGGCTCCCATCAATTGTCTCTCCTCAGCCTGAAATGACCTTTGTCTGGGGGAACGGATGTTCACAGAGTAGAAGAGAACAGTCTGGGCAACATATCTTCCTCTTCAAACAAAAAAGCTCTTTCAATAAAAGGTGGAAAGATGCTACTTTGCTACACCAACCTCATCAGGAACATTGAATCTGGAGATTCAACAAATAGTCGTATAACATGATACTCAACCTGCATAAGAGCTTTAGAAAACTGATGTGTAAATCCACCTACAGACTTCTCTTACGCAGAACACTTATCTTTTCTAAGGAAGCACGTAGGGTCACCTCAGAAGACTTTTCCTATACCTGGCACTATTGTGTGTTCTGCTTGAAGAGAAATGGATGGCAATACATTTCAGGCGCCTTGGGGAAGCGATGTACACCTTGCAGTGCCTGGAGGCTGGATTTATGAACAGATGCCAGGCCCACGGCTCCAAAGGGAGCATTTTGGAAACAGCACTCCCCCTGTCTGCCACCTCACTTGGGCAATCCCCGTCTCAACCAGCAAAGCTTCTCAGCTGTGGGAAACGCTTGTTCCTGGCCTTGCCCTAGGAGCAGGCCGGCTTTAAAAGTGCTGAACAGCTCGGCGCCTGGTTCCTCTCCAGGGACCGAGGTGAGTGTTTCACACTACACCAAGGGCATCAGGGTCCACGCAGAAGCAGCCCAAGGAAAGCTCCCTTCTGCTCTCTGCTTCACTGGGGAAGGGATCCACCTGGGATTTGCAGGACCACATTTAACTTTGAACGGGGAGGAGGCTGCACATCATCTCCCCATCGCACCACCTGGGACACGCATCCAGCAGTAAGAACCGGAGGAAGAAATGGGGTTCCCAGCCTCTCAGCTTATTGTGGCCCTCTCCAGCTCCTCCGTAAATCCACCCCCTTTAGGGCACCTGCCTGTCGTCACTACCCGCTGCTACATGGTGGGATCCCAACAGGCCTGAATTTCCCACAGCTCCCGCCTCCATCAGGAGACCCCTACCCAACCCCTGCAGCCAACACACCTGAGAAAACTAAGCTCTACAATCCAAAGTTTTGGGCAAAGTTGATCTAGCTGCTCGTCCAGATGCTGGTTTCAGGTTTATTTTCTTCATTGTGGTTTATTTATTGGAACAGGGACTGGACATGCATTTCTCCCTTCTCCTAGCTGTGGCAACTGAAACACAGACTCTCCATGAAGTGCAAAAGCAAAGACCCTTTATTATTACAATAGGACATATTTATGCTATGGTTAAAGCAAATCAGCAATTTGACAGCTCTCAGCATTTTCTCCTATCAGCACAGGACCACTCTCACAGGGGCTGTGCAGACCAATCCCCTGCTCGCTCAGGCGCTGTTCACGCGGCGGGAACTTCCCACAGTTCAGGATTTTCCCACAGCTCAGTGTTGCCGCTGTCTGTTGTTTTTCCCTGCCACCCGGGCACAACTCAGCAGTTTCGGATCTTTCTCCCAAGGCCTGTTTCTCATCAAAGCCTAGCTGCTTCTCAGGGGCTGCGCAGAGCTGACAGGCCGATGTCGACTTGCCTCTCTCCCACACCTAGCTAAAATTGTAAAGGAATACAAAAAAGTTCCTTTGAGCACATAATACCATAGAATGGGACTGTCAAGTCTGGTTTATGTCTGTTCTGCCTGCTACATTGCTATATGCACGTATGAGAAAGAAAAAATAACACAAACCTCTCTCAGTGGGGTCCATTAGAAGAGTCGCTCTCACTAGCGATGTGCAAGGCCGAGTCAAACAGCTCGGCCGAGACCTGCTCATCAAATGCCCACGGTGCCGACGGCGCGGAGGGCTCCTCCTGGGCCTGCAGCGGCGGTGTCTGCCGGCCTTTGCATGGTTCCTGCCAAGAGAATGCCACCTGTCAAACATTCAGACTTCAGCCGCCACTTCTCTGACCTGGAAGAACAACTCAAACAACAGAACGACCGAGGACACGAGTCTGTGCAGCATCTGGTCCCTCCAGCCTCTACTTCTGCAAAAAGCATTCCCAGGAGGAAGTGCTGGAGAGCAGGCGTGCGTTCAGCCTGGGCAGCAGCAAAACCCCCACAGGCTGGAGGGGAACTTCCTCCTCGAGGTACTGGCTTTCTTTGTGGTAGATCTGAAAGGCAAGTGCCTTGTGACTGGCCAGACTAAGCCTTTCCTGCTGACTCAGCATGCCCTGATCTCCAGACACATGGCATTACTGGGACTGCAAATAAAGATGACAGTTAGCATGGGGCAAGCGGAAAGTGCTCCAGGATTTTCTGCACTTTCCAGCATTCCTATTTTCTACCCTGTTTGTTGTAACAAACAGGATATTCTGTATATCCTTATAAGGCAAAAGTGAAAAAAAAATGTGTAAGGTTGAGTTACAGTGAATAATACAGGTATACCTTTCCAGCTTACTGCTGATGGGGAATTACTCCTATCATCCATTGACTACTTGGAAATCACGGCTGCATTGCGCTGCCACTTAGGTTATAAGGTAGGAGGATGAATTTTTGAATTTCAGAGCCTTGCAAGTATTTGTTTAGGGTGTTACCATCATGAACGCGGCTAAGCTAACTGCTTGACTTACAACTGTATGAGGTATGGAAAAAGCTTGCTCTCAGGCTTGTCCTCTTGATGAGCCATCTAGCAAGGCAAAGTCCCAGAGCACAGCTGCTTCAAAGAAACAGTCTACTGCCTTGGTTTGCCCCAGAAACTGCAGATATGGGTTGTTTTGCTACAGGGTTTGTGAGCCTGGCTTTGCCTCTCCTCCTTCAGCTTGCCAGGCCATGGCTCCTCCTTCTGCCAGGCTGCAGAGCAAAGAGGGTGGTTGCTCAAGGTGCACCAAAGCGGGTGGTTGCTCAAGGTGCACGTCTGCCTGACACACCATCTCCCCCTTTATTCTGTGGTCCCCAGGCTCATCAGAACACAACTCTGGAAAGCAAAAGCATAAGGAAAGACACGTGTTGGGGTCTGTTGAGCTTCAGAAGTCATGACTCTGCCTTTTGATTCAGTAGGACAAACTACATCCCAACACCGTGCTGCAGAGTGACTCCTGTGAAGTAAGATGGCAAAAACCTACAGCCCAACTGACGAGGGACATGGTCATGATTGCTGACCCTGACACCGTGTGCTCTGCCAGCCCTGCTGCCCTCCTCGGAAGGACTCCTGGCAGCAGGTGTCACTCAGCAGATGTCAGACACTGCAGCCCAGAGCACCAGGTCTCACCGTCAGAACTGCCCTGGAGGTGACACCACATCTGAAATGTGGGCACTTGGTCTGAATGGTACCTGTCCCCTACAAGACAGCTAAAAGACCCTGCTCAGAAAAGAAGGGCTACAGAGAACACAACACAATCTACATTAGTCAGGTGGTAAGAGAACAAAACTCCCACCGCAGACCACCTGGTTCTGTGCCAACGGAGAGGAGCCTCAGTGCCGCTGGGCAGCAGGCTCAGCAGGGCCCAGCAGTGGCACCGGTCACAGACCTCAGGCCACATCTGATGAGCATCTGGAAAAAACAAAGAAAGAAGCCCTGGCCTGTGTGCCAGGTTGTGCACTGAAACCTGAAGAAAGGTCAGTTAACCTCTGGAAAGGCCACCCTAATTCACCCTGTTTGTTAACATTCAAAGCAGTAAATTCCAAGATGTTATAAGGGCAATGGCTAGAGAACCGCCACCCAAGGGGATGCTCCCAACTGCACCACGAACTGCCTGTTCCAGGTGTATCTGGATCGATGGGCTTTGAGTTGGCCATGAAATCAAGACCTTTACAGCATTCCACCTGTCTGCACAGCAGCGTGTGCTCTGACCTCCTCAGGCTCAGGTGCTTTTGGCTCCAGCTGCTGCCGCACTTGCTCCTCGGCCAGGGCTCTCCTGAGATCTTCTCCATGCCTTGGAGTCTGAGGACAGTGATGTGGGATACTCTGGCCAGGTGGGAAGAAAAAAAATAAATCCATCCCAGATTACTTTCTGTATGAAAGTGGTACTCCTTCTGCCCACAGGTAAACGAAGAATGATCGCCTCTCACCCGACAGATGTGCAGTTCAGGGCCCTGACCCCCAGGAGGGAGTCGTGGGCTCCATGCAATGAGACACCATGGGGGTGTTTGCTCCCCAGGCCTGTGCTGCACCCAGCTCCTCGGGACCGGCCCCACAGAGCCCTGCCCCAGCACCCCTCTCGGCTGCCGCGTGGGCCAGAACAGCCACAGCCGGGCACAGGGCACCGGCGTGAGCACAGGGAACACAGCCTGCCCCTCTGTGCTCTCACCCCGGCACTGGAGGTTTCCGCCCCAACTCCTCCAGGGAGGAAGAGGCCTGTGTCTTGATGGCTTCCCATCCCAGAAAGGCCGACCCTCCCGCCCATACACAATGCCAAGGAGGAGAAATTGCCTGGCACTGAAGCAAAGCCTTGATGGTCGAGGCAGTTAATGTCACCAGCTAGAAAAGAGAACAAAGGCCAAGTGGGAGAAACTCCTCTGATGGTCCATGCTAGAAAGCAGAGTCACTGCCTTGACCCAGCTGGAACAACAAAGACACTTCCAGATCCACTGAGGTCCAAGACTTTCATGAGTAGACCAGTCGAGGGCAATGGGATCACCTGCATCTCCTGGGCTCTACTCCTTTGCCCGTGCACAGGGAATGGACAAAGGAAGAGCTCTGTATCACTGAACCTGGCTTTGCTGTCTCCCCTGCAGCCCCTCCAGCACCATTTACATCAGAAGAAATCCAGGCACAAAAGGAGCAAGTGGTGGCAGCAGGATTGGCTCGGTGTCACTTTAACAACAATTAAAGCTGAGTAAGTCGGCCAGCGCTGCCCCGCAGCTGCCCCAGCAGTGGGGGTACCTCTCCCCCAGCTCTCGAGCTCCCTTTCAGCTCAGCTGGAGCATCCCACTGACGGCCACGCTGGCGCCAGAGGCTTGCTACTGCAGCGGGGCTCACCTGAGGATGGCATCCGACCAGAGCTCTTGCCTCCGGGGAAAGTGCTCTTTCCTTCCTCCAGAGCTCTTTTCCAGGGCTGCAGCATAGGGCTGGCACCAGCTGGGGCTCTGCTGCAAGAAAAAGGCAGGGGTGACCCTGGAGTCCCACCCATGTACCCGGTCCTGGGACACGGCAACCTGCCCCTCCGCCCATCACCATCACGGGACCCGGAAAGCAGCACCGCCAGCCCTGGCGTGGACCTGAGCCGTCTCTTGACAGAGGAGTCTCTAACCAGCGGCCTAGAAAGAGGGCAAATTTCACAGAATTAAGCTGTGCTCAAGTTTTTGCAGGCAGTATGGGTTTTTGAGCTGCCTGGTGGTGCTGTTGCCAGGGAACACTCAAGACGCAGGCAGGGGGTGGAATGTGTGCGAGAGCGAGTGATGGTTTGTGCAGCTGTTCAGTGGGTTCGGCCTTTAAATGTGACCAGCCTGGTACGCCTGGTTCCTTTTTCCTTTTCAGACTGTATTTAGAGCTTACATCATACTTTTTAAAAAGCAAAACAAACAAGCAGACAAAGGAAAAAAAAATAGGCAATTTTTCTTCCCCCAGCTGGGCTTTTTTTCCCTGGCCCTGGCCACTTTGCAGTATGATGATTGGCCCCAATATTAGTGCACAGGACTGGGCCCAGGGCAGGGCTTTGGCAGGCAGCACCTTCCTGAGGCTCCCAGTAATGCAGTTCAGGTGGAAGTGCTCGAGAAATGGGGGCACTCACTCATAATTGCTCTTTCTGGTCTCTCCCCATCGCTGTCTGTCCGGATCCCTGCCCCCATTTTTTAGTCCCTCCCTCTCTGTCTTTAGCCCATCGCTATTTTGTCTTTCTCTTTCTTTCTCTGTCTGATTCCCTGTCTGCAGTTTCTCATTCCTCCCTCTCTGTCCTATAGCCTGTCGCTACTTTTTTATTTCTCCACACCTCCTTCTCCCTCTCCTCTTTTTTTCTGTCTCCATGTCCTGCTCTCCTGCAGCCTGGCCCCGCTCTCTTGCCTGTCTCCCCTGCTCAGCTGCCTGGGCCTTCTCTCTGGGCCTCTGTCCTGCTCCCCATCCCCTTCTGCTCTTCCTCCATCTCCATCCCGGAGGCCATCGCTGTTCTGTCCTTCTCTGCCCCTTGTCCTGACCCACACCCTGTTTCTCAGTCTCTAGGGACAGTTTCCATCTTCTCTTGCTCCGTGCAGTGCTCTGTGTCCCTGCCTCTCCCTTGCTCTTCCCTCTCACCCTTTCCCCTCCATCCCTCTCTTCTGCTCCCCGTCCCACGTCTCTGTCACTCCACTCTCCTGGTGCCTTTGCTGTCTCTCGCCCCCCGGCCCGCTCACTCGCCCAGCCTGTGTCTGTCCGTCCCTCTGTCCTCCTTCCTGCCCTTCTGCTCTCGCTGTCCCTCCGTCCTGAGGCTCATCACTCTCTTTCTTCCTGCACCCGCTGTCCCCTTCCCCTTCCCCTCCACCCTCCTCCCGCTCTGCCCCTCTGCCCGGCTCCTCACCAGTATTTCTCCTTCCCCCACTCCCTGCCCAGCTCCCCCCACTCTCCTCGTCCCCCTTCCCGTTCCCATCCCTCTGCCCGCCGCCCGTCCCTCTCCAGCCAGCCCAACGCCCGTCCCACCTCTCTCCGCCGCTCTGTCCCTCCTTCTTCTTCTTTTTCTCCTTTCTCTTGTCCTTCAACTCTTCCCCCGCCTCTCCCCTGCTCCACCTGCCGGAGCAGCCCGGGGAGGCGGCCATGGGGCTGGGGGGCGGGGCCGGGCCGGGGACGGTGTCCCCGCAGGGTCAGACCGCGGGAACCGGCGCCCCGGGGCATGCTGGGAGCTGCAGGCCTGGGCTGCCGGGCAGCCATGCTGGCTCCCGGGGCATGCTGGGAGCTGCAGGCCTGGGCTGCCGGGCAGCCATGCTGGCTCCCGGGGCATGCTGGGAGCTGCAGGCCTGGGCTGCCGGGCGGCCATGTTGGCTCCCGGGGCATGCTGGGAGCTGCAGGCCTGGGCTGCCGGGCAGCCATGCTGGCTCCCGGGGCATGCTGGGAGCTGCAGGCCTGGGCTGCCGGGCAGCCATGCTGGCTCCCGGGGCATGCTGGGAGCTGCAGGCCTGGGCTGCCGGGCGGCCATGTTGGCTCCCGGGAGGTGCAGCCTCTGCTCCAGCTGCGGCCCGGCTGAGGTCAGTACTGGGGTCACCCGTGAGGAGTGAGGCCCCTGGGCAGGGGTCGGGGTTTCTCCTGCCCGCTGGATGCCTGGGGGGTGTGTGTGTGCGCTCCCGGTCAGCTGGAGGCAGGCCCGGCCAGCGCAGGCCCAGGAGTAATGTGAGAGCTGGGGAGGGGAGGGGGAGGAGACAGACCCCCTGGGCACAGGCACCGGGCAGCCCCGCCCCCAGAGCCCCCGGGAGACCCCCAGCACCTTGAGTTACTACACTAATAGGAGTAGTGTGTTTTTCTGTTAACTCTTACAGGGCCTTTGTTGTCCTTCAGTGTTCATTACCCTGTGTGCAAAAAAGGGAATCTTACACACGGAGCTGAATCAGTTTAATCCGTATTTGTGCAAAGATGGGGGCTAGGTTCAATTCCACAAAGCTGGCATGCTACACAAAGGAACTGCTGCGTATTTATCTTGTTACAGGATTAGTAAAAACCTGTCTAAGATTACACTCATGGGTCCGTAATTACTATTCCATCTGCTGTTGGTTAGTTATAGTTAAATTACCATCGCTTGCTGTGTAAATTAGCACACATGCTCCTTACAGCCGTGGGGGGGGCAATTCTTTCTGGTCTTGAATTGAGTCAGTGGTCACAGTCTCCCCCCCGCCCCCCCCCGCCACCTTTGCCTTTCCCCCCAGTTATTGCTGATTCTTGCTGAATTCATGCTTCTCAGACAATCATCCAAGCATCTGGCATCTTCTGGGACAGGATGTTCCCCTCTTAACACTCCTTTAGCTGTTCTTCAAAGGTAGAGCTGTTAGCCAGGCACCCACTGTTCATGCAAAGTTGGGGAAACTCACTCCCTTATCTCCTGGTTCCTTCTTTTCATGGCAAGAGTCTTAAATCAGAAACTGCCCCTGTCATTCTTCTATTTACAAGGTCAGAATGAGCAGAGAAGACAATTTCCTAGAGACATCAGGGAGGCCGGGCTGTGAGCTCTGCTGCTTCCCGGCTGCACCCTGGCTTTCAGCCTGGGGCTCGGGGCCACCCAGCTCACAGCCTGTCGGCCAGCGCCTCGCCCAGGGGGTGACAGATGCGGGTGTCCAACACCAGCCCAGACAAACACCGCCGTTGCTGCGGGGCTGGGCTGTGCCCCGGTTTATGACGGCCAGCCTTACTGCTCAGGGCAGGACTGAAGCAGAAACGGGGCTGTGAGAAGGGCTCAGGACCAGGGCCCTGGCCATGTAACCCCCAGAAAGGGATGGCACCCCAAAGATCGGGACATAATCTGCCACTTTTTGGTTTTACCCTGATTTGCAACAGTGCCAATGGAAGTGCCTGAGACCATTTTAAAGTAGTTTCTTGACTTATTTTACTAATTTGCCTTTTTAGAGTCGGAATGGTTCTTTCTACCTTTCCGCTGGACTGTGGCCTCCATGGTGTATTGATTAGCAGAAAAAACTCTACAACTCAAATAGAGTTATAAAGCAGGTGTGTTTACTCTGGCCGGGGTGCAAGGGGATTTCTCCACAAAGTGATACAGAGAAATGATTATTGTTTTGAGATTTATTTACTTATTTATAGCAAGTTATAGTATTACTTATAGTATTTTTTTTAATATTGCTAAGAATCCTGCTTGCCTGGACTGATTTCTGGAATGTTGCCCAGCGTCCCTGGGGGGCGGCAGGGGGGTCGGGGCAGCCCCCAGAGAGCCCCCCCACATCTGCCCAAGGCAGTGATTCGTGGAAAAAAGACTCTACAACTCGAACAGAGTTACACAGGAGGTCTGTTTACTCCGGCGCTGGGGTGCAGGGGGATTTCTCCACAGAGCTTGCACACCCACCGCACATTTTACCAAAAACTGATAGAGTGTGGATATCCATATTCATTGGGTTACATAACACACACATCCATATGCATGAGTGAGGCTGGGTTAGTTAGAAAGGCTGATGTCAACAGTTCATGTCATCTTTGCACCTGCCCATTGCCTCCTGGTGGGCGTCTCCGGGGGCTTTGGGAGGAAGGCTCGTAGTCTTTCTCACTTTGTTTTTCCCCGGAGCATGCACAGATTCTCTTGGCCAATTTCTTGAATAACAAGAGTGTTTTTCAGACGATTTACTTTCCGTCTTATCTAAGAGAACCAATAGAACTTCTACCATTAGTATATGGCTATCTTTACTCATTAGCAAAATTCCAACTAGTTAGAGCCACCTCTTCCTCAAGGCCAAAAGTATAATATTTTGCTGAACATTGTAGTCCTTGGTAGATTTTCACAGAGAACTGCTTTGTTTTGATGAACATAGCAGTCCTTGGTAAAATTCCACAGAACAGTCTGGGCAAGCAGGATTCTTAGCAATATTGAAAAAAATACTGTAACTTGCTATAAGCAAGTAAATAAGTTGCTAAGCAGTTTTCTGTAAGTAAATAAATCTCAAAACAACTAATAATTTCTCTGTATCACCCGGCCCCCCCAAGACAATTGTCAGCACCTGGACAGAGCGTGGCTGCAGCGTGGCAACCTGTGCTTGGTACGGTGGGGGGGACCCCAAAATGCAAGAGGAAGACACCCAAAATGGGGGTGGGGGGAACAATGACAGCGTGAGGGGGGGCACTTAAAATATGGGGGAACTGGGTATGGGGGCAGTGGGAGGGGGAGTGGTGGGATGTGGGGGTGCGGTGGGGGTTTGGGGGCTACCCCGACCCTCCCTGTCCCCCCCAGGCGCTGCCGGGCGCTGCGCGGCTTCAGCTGTTGTTTTCGCGGGTGGGTTCAGATTTTCTCTTGGTGGGGGTGTGTGTGTTTTATTTTGTTTATCCCCCCTGCCTCGTGGTTCTGGATGACACCGACACCCCCCCCCCTCCCCGCTTTCCGCCCGCAGCAGCTTTGCCGCCCGGGGGAGGCAGGCGGGAGCCTGTAGGACCCAGCGGAGTCCCCGCGGGCTCCGGTCCTGGCGGCGGCTGCTCCTGCCGGGGCTGCCCCGGCGCAGCGCGGGGAGGCCAGGTCTACCCAGGCCGGCCCCGCCCCCGCCGTGCCCCGCCCCCGCCGTGCCCCGCCCCCGCCGTGCCCCGCCCCCGCCGTGCCCCGCCCCCGCCGTGCCCCGCCCCCGCCGTGCCGCCACGGCAACAGGCGCCGCCCCCCCCGCGCGGCGCGGCCGTTGGCTCCCGGGTGTGGGGGGGCCGCGGCTGCCGGGACCCCCGCCCGCTCCCGGCTGGACAAAGGGGAGCCCCTGCGCCGCCTGAGGGCGGGGGGAGTCTCCTCACCTCTGCGGAGCCCCAGCTCTGCCGCAGGTACTGTGGCTGCCCCCCGCCCCGACCGGCTCCTGCGCCAGGCCGGGGGGTCTGAGGGAGGACGTGGGGCTGACGGCGTGTGGGGGGCAGGGCTGGGGGGTGTGGGGGCACCTGTGTGTGACAGGGTCGGGATGGGGGAGGTGTGAGGCCTTTTCCGTGTGAGGGGGGTGTGAGCTGTGGGGCTGCAGGTGTGTAACGGTGAGGTCTGGTTGGGGGCAGCGCTGAGGTAGCTCCTCTGACAGTGGGGGGGGCGTGGGGGGAGCTGTGGAGACCCCCCCGGGGCGGTGTGGGGGTGCTGGCTGGGCGGAGCTGGGGAGGCTGTCTGCGTGTGACAGCGGGGATGTGCAGGGGCAGCTCCGAGGGTCCCTGTGCGTGGCGGGGGAAGCTGTGGCAGTTATGTGTACAGTGTGACAGGTCTGGGGGGATGTGCCGTGGGGCGGGGGAAGCTGGGGCTGTGCGTGGCAGAGGGGGTGGCGTAGGGGGAAGCCGGGGAGTGTGGGGCAGGGGGAGGTGTGGGGCACCTCCCTGTGTGGCCCTGGTGTCAGCGCCTGCCGGGCTGTCAGGGTGAGGCCTCCCCTCCTGCCTGTGCCCGAGCAGCAGAGGGCAGGGATGTGGGAGGACACAGTTCAGTCTGGAGGTGAAAACCCCCCAGCCAGCCCTCCTCAGTGAGTAGAACAGGATCCGATGTGCCTTTGGGTTCAGTGCCCTGAGAGTGCAGCTTCTGCACGAGGTCGTAGTTCAGAGAGAGAGGTTGGGAGCGTGAGGATGTCACCGAAGAGCCGGGATAGAAACTTATCGACACCAATGTGATGCAGATAAGCAGACACTTCTTTATTGACGGCCGGGTGCGCGGGTGAGTGCTCTCACCAACAACGCACACCAGTCACAAGAATCATACAGTTTATGTATTATTCACCCATACATATTCATTAAGTATTCATACATAAACACAAGAATTCCTGGAAATCATTATCATACTTCCTTCCTACTTCCGATTCTGCGCACTAAAGCTTAGAAATCTCTAGAAATGAGTCTGGGGTGTGATTTGGGTCGGTGGCCCATGAGTCGGTGGTCGCGATCTCCCCCTGCCGGAATTACCCATTACCTAGTTTCACTGTTCCTTGGCAGAGATCTGTAAACTGTGACAGTTCATTCTCCCCAGTTCTCATTAATCTCGAGTTGTGGTACATCTGAGACATTATCCAATGTATTCTAGGTAATAAATTACTTCTGTGTCTAGACATCTCTAACGACTTCAAACAGAATTATTTTCAATTCTAAATCTAATTCCCTAAGCAGTATCTAGGTGTACCTAGTAAATGATTACTGACCAATTCTTCGGCCTTGGTACAGGGCTATACAGAGGCGTTTGTAGTAGTATTGGTTGCTGGTTAGATGTGCAAAATGCAAGATAAATGTAAACATGTAACCCTACTAAAATATTTCTGTATTCATACTGGAATCAAACATTATTAGTTCTGATTGGTGGCAAATCAGTGACAGGGATGGGGAGAGAATTTCTGCTTGGGGTTGCTCCCTTTGTCAGTGTGGGAAGGGAAGTCTTGAAGCTGAAACTGTGTGAAAAAACCAGTCAAGAAAACTACCAGGCAACGTGTTCTTGTAGAATTCTACCAGTAACCCTGAATTCACTATTACACTGTTGAATCGTTCTACCAGTACGGAGGTGGTGATGTGTATGAGAAGTATTTGTCCCAGAAAACAAATGATTTCTCTTACCCTCTACTGAGGAATTACGTGACAAGCTTTCAAGTGAGTGGCAAGCATGACCAGCAGCATATTTTGGACACAGGACTAGCAGAAAAAGTAACTGTTAGATGTACCAAATGTACAGAACATGGCTATACAGATTTAAAAGAAATTAAAAATTACACTGACTTGCTTGGAGGAGTAGGGGTCTGCTACATGGGATATCAGGTCCCTGGAGCAGGCCTCAGAACAGTCTAGGACATGTCTAGGAGAAATCTTGCGCAGATCCCAGAGAACAGAGCAACCTTTCAGGGATAAAAACCTCTGTTTATCTTCCTTGGAGAACGCTGGGGCTGCCACCCAAACTTAGAAAAAAAGACCCCTAAAGAAGAGCAGAAAAGACTCCCAAGACATGATTGGAGGAAAAGTGGGAGGATCCTGGAACAAAAATCTTATCTTACATGAGAAAAAGCATCTGGGTATCTTCTCTGGAGGAGTCTGGAGCTGCTACCCAGGATTAGGCCTCCCTAAAGCAGAGTTGAAAAGACTCCAGGCCGTTCCCGGGAGGGATCATGGTTGGATTGTGAAGGTGGGAGAGTTTGTCAGGAGGTAAGAAATATCTCAGGTGGCATCCTTGGAGGAGTGTGAGGGTGCTTCCTTGGATCTGATATCCCTGCAGTAGGGTCTGGGGCATGTCTGGGAGGAATCCTGGTCACATCCCAGAGAGGAGAGTGAATTATCAGGGAGAAAAATCATCTGGGTCCCTTCCTTGGAGGAGTCTGGGGTTGCTACCCAGGATTAGGCTTGCGAAATCCCCGCGAAAAGACACCAGAATGTGCCTGTGAGGAAGCGTGGGATGATGCTGAAGCGAAGATCTTTCTTTCCGGGATAAAACAGATCTCGGTTGTCTCCTTTGGAGGTGTCAGGGGCTGCTGCCTGCGATGTGATGGCCCTAAACCAAAGAGAGAAGAGAGCAGGAGATGCCTGTCAAAAGATCTGGGTGTAAGCTGGAGATGAGTTTTCTTCAGAAGGTAAAAAAAAATTCCTGTGGCCTCCTTGGAGACTTCTTGGGCTGTACCTGGGATCTCGGTGCCCTGTATCAGCGTCAGGTCAGTGTGTGACAAGTCTGGGAGGAATCTTGGTCAGATCCCAGAGAACAGACCATTCTTCAGGGAGAAAATAGTTCTGGGTATCTTCCTTGGAGGAGTCTGGGGCTGCTACCCAGGATTAGGCCTCCCTAATGCAGAGTTGAAAAGACTCCAGGCCGTTCCTGGGAGGGATCATGGTTGGATTGTGGAGGTGGGGGAGTTTGTCAGAAGGTAAGAAATATCTCAGATGGCATCCTTGGAGGAGTGTGAGGGTGCTTCCTTGGATGTGATATCCCAGCAGCAGGGTGCAGGAGAGTCTGGGGCATGTCTGGGAGGAATCCTGGTCACATCCCAGAGAGGAGAGTGAATTATCAGGGAGAAAAATCATCTGGGTCCCTTCCTTGGAGGAGTCTGGGGTTGCTACCCAGCATTAGGCTTGCGAAATCCCCACGAAAAGACACCAGAATGTGCCTGTGAGGAAGCGTGGGATGATGCTGAAGCCAAAATCTTTCTTTCCAGGAGAAAACAGATCTCGGTTGTCTCCTTTGGAGGTGTCAGGGGCTGCTGCCTGCGATGTGATGGCCCTGAATCAAAGAGAGAAGAGAGCATGAGATGCCTGTCAGAAGATCTGGGTGGAAGCTGGACATGAGTTTTCTCCAGAAGGTAAAAAATATTTCCTCTGGCCTCCTTGGAGACTTCTTGGACTGTACCTGGGATCTCGGTGCCCTGTATCAGTGTCAGGTCAGTGTGTGACATGTCTGGGAGGAATCTTGGTCAGATCCCAGAAAAGAGCATGTGCTATGAGGGAGACAAATACGTCTGAGTATCATCCTTGGAGGAGTCTGGGGCTGCTACCTGGGGTCTGAGGGCACTGCAGCAGCTCTTAGGACAGTCTGGGACATGTCTGGGAGGAATCTTGGTCAGATCCCAGAGAATAGACCATTCTTCAGGGAGAAAATAGTTCTGGGTATCTTCCCTGGAGGAGTCTGGGGCTGCTACCTGGGGTCTGAGGGCACTGCAGCACCTCTTAGGACAGTCTGAGATATGTCTGGGAGGAATCTTGGTCAGATCCCAGAGAATAGACCATTCTTCAGGGAGAAAATCGGTCTGGGTATCTTCCTTGGAGGAGTCTGGGGCTGCTACCTGGGGTCTGAGGGCACAGCAGCAGCTCTTAGGACAGTGTGTGACATGTCTGGGAGGAATCTTGGTCAGATCCCAGAGAACAGACCATTCTTCAGGGAGAAAATAGTTCTGGGTGTCTTCCTTGGAGGAGTCTGGGGCTGCTACCCAGGATTAGGCCTCCCTAAAGCAGAGTTGAAAAGACTCCAGGCCGTTCCCGGGAGGGATCATGGTTGGATTGTGGAGGTGGGAGAGTTTGCCAGAAGGTAAGAAATATCTCAGATGGCATCCTTGGAGGAGTGTGAGGGTGCTTCCTTGGATCTGATATCCCTGCAGTAGGGTCTGGGGCATGTCTGGGAGGAATCCTGGTCACATCCCAGAGAGGAGAGTGAATTATCAGGGAGAAAAATCATCTGGGTACCTTCCTTGGAGGAGTCTGGGGTTGCTACCCAGCATTAGACTTGTTGAATTTCCGCGAAAAGACACCAGAAATGTGCCTGGGGGGAAGCGTGGGATGATGCTGAAGCCAAAATCTTTCTTTCCAGCTGAAAACACATCTCGGTTGTCTCATTTGGAGGTGTCAGGGGCTTTTGCCTGTGATTTGATGGCCCTAAACCAAAGAGAGAAGAAAGCAGAAGATATCTGTCAGATCTGGGTGGAAACTAGAGATGACTTTTCTCCAGAAGGTAAAAAATATTTTCTGTGGGCTCCTTGGAGAGTTCTTGGGCTGTACCTGGGACCTCAGGACCCTGTATCAGCGTCAGGTCAGTCTGCGACATGTCTGGGAGGAATCTCGGTCAGATCCCAGAGAATAGACCGTTCTTCAGGGAGAAAATCAGTCTGGGTATCTTCCTTGGAGGAGTCTGGGGCTGCTACCTGGGGTCTGAGGGCACTGCAGCAGCTATTAGGACGGTCTGGGACATGTCTGGGAGGAATCTTGGTCAGGTCCCAGAGAATAGACCATTCTTCAGGGAGAAAATCGGTCTGGGTATCTTCCTTGGAGGAGTCTGGGTCTGGTACCTGGGGTCTGAGGGCACTGCGGCAGCTCTTAGGACAGTCTGGGACATGTCTGGGAGGAATCTTGGTCAGATCCCAGAGAATAGACCGTTCTTCAGGGAGAAAATCAGTCTGGGTATCTTCCTTGGAGGAGTCTGGGGCTGCTACCCAGGATTAGGCCTCCCTAAAGCAGAGTTGAAAAGACTCCAGGCTGTTCCTGGGAGGGATCTTGGTTGGATTGTGTAGGTGGGAGAGTTTGTCAGAAGGTCAGAAATATCTCAGGTGGCATCCTTGGAGGAGTGTGAGGGTGCTTCCTCGGATCTGATATCCCAGCAGCAGGGTGCAGGAGAGTCTGGGGCATGTCTGGGAGGAATCCTGGTCACATTCCAGAGAGGAGAGTGAAATATCAGCAAGAAAAATCATCTGGGTCCCTTCCTTGGAAGAGTCTGGGGTTTCTACCCAGCATTAGGCTTGCGAAATTCCTGTGAAAAGACACAAGAACGTGCCTGTGAGGAAGCGTGGGATGATGCTGAAGCCAAAATCTTTCTTTACAGGAGAAAACACATCTCGGTTGTCTCCTTTGGAGGTGTCAGGTGCTGCTGCCTGTGATGTGATGGCCCTAAACCAAAGAGAGAAGTGAGCAGGAGATGCCTGTCAGAAGATCTGGGTGGAAGCTGGAGATGAGTTTTCTCCAGAAGATAAAGATATTTCCTTTGGACTCCTTGGAGACTTCTTGGGCTGTACCTGGGATCTCAGGGTCCTGTATCGGCGTCAGGTCAGTGTGTGACATGTCTGAGAGGAATCTTGGTCAGATCCCAGAGAAGAGACCGTTCTTCAGGGAGAAAATCAGTCTGGGTATCTTCCTTGGAGGAGTCTGGGGCTGCTACCCAGGATTAGGCCTCCCTAAAGCAGAGTTGAAAAGACTCCAGGCCGTTCCCGGGAGGGGTCATGGTTGGATTGTGGAGGTGGGAGAGTTTGTCAGAAGGTAAGAAATATCTCAGGTGGCATCCTTGGAGGAGTGTGAGGGTTCTTCCTTGGATCTAATATCCCTGCAGCAGGGTGCAGGAGAGTCTGGGGCATGTCTGGGAGGTATCCTGGTCACATCCCAGAGAGGAGAGTGAATTATCAGGGAGAAAAATCATTTGGGTACCTTCCTTGGAGGAGTCTGGGGTTGCTACCCAGCATTAGGCTTGTTGAATTTCCGCGAAAAGACACCTGAAATGTGCCTGTGAGGAAGTGTGGAATGATGATGATGTCAGATCCCAGAGAACAGACCATTCTTCAGGGAGAAAATAGTTCTGGGTATCTTCCTTGGAGGAGTCTGGGGCTGCTACCTGGGCTATGAGGGCACTGCAGCAGCTCTTAGGACCGTCTGGGACATGTCTGGGAGGAATCTTGGTCAGATCCCAGAGAACAGACCATTCTTCAGGGAGAAAATCGGTCTGGGTATCTTCCTTGGAGGAGTCTGGGGCTGCTACCTGGGGTCTGAGGGCACTGCAGCAGCTATTAGGACCGTCTGGGACATGTCTGGGAGGAATCCTGGTCACATTCCAGAGAGGAGAGTGAATTATCAGGGAGAAAAATCATCTGGGTACCTTCCTTGGAGGAGTCTGGGGTTGCTACCCAGCATTAGGCTTGCGAAATTCCCGCGAAAAGACACAAGAACGTGCCTGGGAGGAAGCGTGGGATGATGCTGAAGCCAAAATCTTTCTTTCCAGGAGAAAACACATCTCGGTTGTCTCCTTTGGAGGTGTCAGGGGCTGCTGCCTGTGATTTGATGGCCCCAAACCAAAGAGAGAAGAAAGCAGGATATGCCTGTCATAAGATCTGGGTGGAAGCTGGAGATGAGTTTTCTCCAGAAGGTAAAAAATATTTCCTGTGGCCTCCTTGGAGACTTCTTGGGCTGTAACTGGGACCTCAGGGCCCTGTATCAGCGTCAGGTCAGTCTGGGGCATGTCTGGGAGGAATCTTGGTCAGATCCCAGAGAATAGACCATTCTTCAGGGAGAAAATAGTTCTGGGTATCTTCCTTGGAGGAGTCTGGGGCTGCAACCCAGGATTAGGCCTGCCTAACGCAGAGCTGAAAAGACTCCAGGCCGTTCCCGGGAGGGATCATGGTTGGATTGTGGAGGTGGGAGAGTTTGTCAGAAGGTAATAACTATGTCAGGTGGCATCCTTGGAGGAGTGTGAGGGTGCTTCCTCGGATCTGATATCCCAGCAGCAGGGTGCAGGAGAGTCTGGGGCATGTCTGGGAGGAATCCTGGTCACATCCCAGAGAGGAGAGTGAATTATCAGGGAGAAAAATCATCTGGGTACCTTCCTTGGAGGAGTCTGGGGTTGCTACCCAGGATTAGGCTTGCGAAATCCCCGCGAAAAGACACCAGAATGTGCCTGTGAGGAAATGTGGGATGATACTGAAGCCAAAATCTTTCTTTCCAGGAGAAAACACATCTCGGTTGTCTCATTTGGAGGTGTCAGGGGGTGCTGCCTGTGATGTGATGGCCCTAAACAAAAGATAGAAGAAAGCAGGAGATGCCTGTTAGACGATCCGGGTGGAGGCTGGAGATGAGTTTTCTCCAGAAGGTAAAAAATATTTCCTGTGGCCTCCTTGGAGACTTCTTGGGCTGTACCTGGGATCTCAGTGTCCTGTATTATTGTCAGGTCAGTGTGTGACATGTCTGGGAGGAATCTTGGTCAGATCCCAGAGAACAGACCATTCTTCAGGGAGAAAATCACTCTGGGTATCTTCCTTGGAGGAGTCTGCGGCTGCTACCCAGGATTAGGCCTCCCTAAATCACAGTTGAAAAGACTCCAGGAAGTTCCCGGGAGGGATCATGGTTGGATTGTGGAGGTGGGAGAGTTTGTCAGAAGGTAAGAAATATCTCAGGTGGCATTCCTGGAGGAGTGTGAGGGTGCTTCCTTGGATCTAATATCCCAGCAGCAGAGTGCAGGAGAGTCTGGGGCATGTCTGGGAGGAATCCTGGTCACATCCCAGAGAGGAGAGTGAATTATCAGGGCGAAAAATCATCTGCGTCCCTTCCTTGGAGGAGTCTGGGGTTGCTACCCAGGGTTAGGCTTGCGAAATCCCCACGAAAAGACACCAGAATGTGCCTGTGAGGAAGCGTGGGATGATGCTGAAGCCAAAATCTTTCTTTACAGGAGAAAACACATCTCGGTTGTCTCCTTTGGAGGTGTCAGAGGCTGCTGCCTGTGATTTGATGGCCCTAAACCAAAGAGAGAAATAAAGCAGAAGAAGCCTGTCAGAAGATCTGTGTGGAAGCTGGAGATGAGGTGTCTCCAGAAGGTAAAAAATATTTCCTGTGGGCTCCTTGGAGACTTCTTGGGCTGTACCTGGGATCTCAGGGCCCTGTATTATTGTCAGGTCAGTGTGTGACATGTCTGGGAGGAATCTTGGTCAGATCCCTGAGAAGAGCGTGTGTTACGAGGGAGAAAAAAACATCTGAGTATTATCCTTGGAGGAGTCTGGGGCTGGTACCTGGGGTCTGAGGACACTGCAGCGGCTATTAGGACAGTCTGGGACATGTCTGGGAGGAATCTTGGTCAGATCCCAGAGAACAGACCATTCTTCAGGGAGAAAATAGTTCTGGGTATCTTCCCTGGAGGAGTCTGGGGCTGCTACCTGGGGTCTGAGGGCACTGCAGCACCTCTTAGGACAGTCTGGGACATGTCTGGGAGGAATCTTGGTCAGATCCCAGAGAATAGACCATTCTTCAGGGAGAAAATCGGTCTGGGTATCTTCCTTGGAGGAGTCTGGGGCTGCTACCCAGGATTAGGCCTCCCTAAAGCAGAGTTGAAAAGACTCCAGGCCGTTCCCTGGAGGGATCATGGTTGGATTGTGGAGGTGGGAGAGTTTGTCAGAAGGTAAGAAATATCTCAGGTGGCATCCTTGGAGGAGTGTGAGGGTGCTTCCTTGGATCTGATATCCCTGCAGTAGGGTCTGGGGCATGTCTGGGAGGAATCCTGGTCACATCCCAGAGAGGAGAGTGAATTATCAGGGAGAAAAATCATCTGGGTCCCTTCCTTGGAGGAGTCTGGGGTTGCTACCCAGGGTTAGGCTTGCGAAATCCCCACGAAAAGACACCAGAATGTGCCTGTGAGGAAGCGTGGGATGATGCTGAAGCCAAAATCTTTCTTTCCAGGAGAAAACAGATCTCGGTTGTCTCCTTTGGAGGTGTCAGGGGCTGCTGCCTGCGATGTGATGGCCCTAAACCAAAGAGAGAAGAGAGCATGAGATGCCTGTCAGAAGATCTGGGTGGAAGCTGGACATGAGTTTTCTCCAGAAGGCAAAAAATATTTCCTCTGGCCTCCTTGGAGACTTCTTGGACTGTACCTGGGATCTCAGGGCCCTCTATCAGTGTCAGGTCAGTGTGTGACATGTCTGGGAGGAATCTTGGTCAGATCCCAGAAAAGAGCATGTGCTATGAGGGAGACAAATACGTCTGAGTATCATCCTTGGAGGAGTCTGGGGCTGCTACCTGGGGTCTGAGGGCACTGCAGCAGTTCTTAGGACAGTCTGGGAAATGTCTGGGAGGAATCTTGGTCAGATCCCAGAGAATAGACCATTCTTCAGGGAGAAAATCGGTCTGGGTATCTTCCTTGGAGGAGTCTGGGGCTGCTACCCAGGATTAGGCCTCCCTAAAGCAGAGTTGGAAAGACTCCAGGCCGTTCCCGGGAGGGATCATGGTTGGATTGTGGAGGTGGGAGAGTTTGTCAGAAGGTAAGAAATATCTCAGGTGGCATCCTTGGAGGAGTGTGAGGGTGCTTCCTTGGATCTGATATCCCTGCAGTAGGGTCTGGGGCATGTCTGGGAGGAATCCTGGTCACATCCCAGAGAGGAGAGTGAATTATCAGGGAGAAAAATCATCTGGGTACCTTCCTTGGAGGAGTCTGGGGTTGCTACCCAGCATTAGGCTTGTTGAATTTCCGTGAAAATATTCCAGAAATGTGTCTTGGGGGAAGCGTGGGATGATGCTGAAGCCAAAATCTTTCTTTCCAGGAGAAAACACATATTGGTGGTCTCCTTTGGAGGTGTCAAGGGCTGCTGCCTGCGATGTTCTGGCCCTAAACTAAAGAGAGAAGTGAGCAGGAGATGCCTGTCAGAAGATCTGGGTGGAAGCTGGAGATGAGGTGTCTCCAGAAGGTAAAAAACATTTCCTGTGGGCTCCTTGGAGACTTCTTGGGCTGTACCTGGGATCTCGGTGCCCTGTATCAGCGTCAGGTCAGTGTGTGACATGTCTGGGAGGAATCTTGGTCAGATCCCAGAGAACAGACCATTCTTCAGGGAGAAAATAGTTCTGGGTATCTTCCTTGGAGGAGTCTGGGGCTGCTACCTGGGGTCTGAGGGCACTGCGGCAGCTCTTAGGACAGTCTGGGAAATGTCTGGGAGGAATCTTGGTCAGATCCCAGAAAAGAGCATGTGCTATGAGGGAGACAAATACGTCTGAGTATCATCCTTGGAGGAGTCTGGGGCTGCTACCTGGGGTCTGAGGGCACAGCAGCAGCTCTTAGGACAGTGTGTGACATGTCTGGGAGGAATCTTGGTCAGATCCCAGAGAATAGACCATTCTTCAGGGAGAAAATCAGTCTGGGTATCTTCCTTGGAGGAGTCTGGGGCTGCGACCCAGGATTAGGCCTCCCTAACGCAGAGTTGAAAAGATTCCAGGCCGTTCCCGGGAGGGATCATGGTTGGATTGTGGAGGTGGGAGAGTTTGTCAGAAGGTAAGAAATATCTCAGATGGCATCCCTGGAGGAGTGTGAGGGTGCTTCCTTAGATCTGATATCCCTGCAGCAGGGTGCAGGAGAGTCTGGGGCATGTCTGGGAGGAATCCTGGTCACATCCCAGAGAGGAGAGTGAATTATCAGGGAGAAAAATCATCTGGGTCCCTTCCTTGGAGGAGTCTGGGGTTGCTACCCAGGGTTAGGCTTGCGAAATCCCCACGAAAAGACACCAGAATGTGCCTTGTGGGAAGCGTGGGATGATGCTGAAGCCAAAATCTTTCTTTCCAGGAGAAAACACATCTCGGTTGTCTCCTTTGGAGGTGTCAGGGGCTGCTGCCTGTGATGTGATGGCCCTAAACAAAAGATAGAAGAAAGCAGGAGATTCCTGTCAGAAGATCCGGGTGGAGGCTGGAGATGAGTTTTCTCCAGAAGGTAAAAAATATTTCCTGTGGGCTCCTTGGAGACTTCTTGGGCTGTACCTGGGATCTCAGGGTCCTGTATTATTGTCAGGTCAGTGTGTGACATGTCTGGGAGGAATCTTGGTCAGATCCCAGAGAATAGACCATTCTTCAGGGAGAAAATAGTTCTGGGTATCTTCCTTGGAGGAGTCTGGGGCTGCTACCTGGGGTCTGAGGACACTGCAGCAGCTCTTAGGACAGTGTGTGACATGTCTGGGAGGAATCTTGGTCAGATCCCAGAGAATAGACCATTCTTCAGGGAGAAAATAGTTCTGGGTATCTTCCTTGGAGGAGTCTGGGGCTGCTACCCAGGATTAGGCCTCCCTAACGCAGAGTTGAAAAGATTCCAGGCCGTTCCCGGGAGGGATCATGGTTGGATTGTGGAGGTGGGAGAGTTTGTCAGAAGGTAAGAAATATCTCAGATGGCATTCTTGGAGGAGTGTGAGGGTGCTTCCTTGGATCTGATATCCCAGCAGCAGGGTGCAGGAGAGTCTGGGGCATGTCTGGGAGGAATCCTGGTCACATCCCAGAGAGGAGAGTGAATTATCAGGGAGAAAAATCATCTGGGTCCCTTCCTTGGAGGAGTCTGGGGTTGCTACCCAGGGTTAGGCTTGCGAAATCCCCACGAAAAGACACCAGAATGTGCCTGTGAGGAAGCGTGGGATGATGCTGAAGCCAAAATCTTTCTTTCCAGGAGAAAACAGATCTCGGTTGTCTCCTTTGGAGGTGTCAGGGGCTGCTGCCTGCGATGTGATGGCCCTAAACCAAAGAGAGAAGAGAGCATGAGATGCCTGTCAGAAGATCTGGGTGGAAGCTGGACATGAGTTTTCTCCAGAAGGTAAAAAATATTTCCTCTGGCCTCCTTGGAGACTTCTTGGACTGTACCTGGGATCTCAGGGCCCTCTATCAGTGTCAGGTCAGTGTGTGACATGTCTGGGAGGAATCTTGGTCAGATCCCAGAAAAGAGCATGTGCTATGAGGGAGACAAATACGTCTGAGTATCATCCTTGGAGGAGTCTGGGGCTGCTACCTGGGGTCTGAGGGCACTGCAGCAGCTCTTAGGACAGTCTGGGACATGTCTGGGAGGAATCTTGGTCAGATCCCAGAGAATAGACCATTCTTCAGGGAGAAAATCGGTCTGGGTATCTTCCTTGGAGGAGTCTGGGGCTGCTACCCAGGATTAGGCCTCCCTAAAGCAGAGTTGAAAAGACTCCAGGCCGTTCCCTGGAGGGATCATGGTTGGATTGTGGAGGTGGGAGAGTTTGTCAGAAGGTAAGAAATATCTCAGGTGGCATCCTTGGAGGAGTGTGAGGGTGCTTCCTTGGATCTGATATCCCTGCAGTAGGGTCTGGGGCATGTCTGGGAGGAATCCTGGTCACATCCCAGAGAGGAGAGTGAATTATCAGGGAGAAAAATCATCTGGGTCCCTTCCTTGGAGGAGTCTGGGGTTGCTACCCAGGGTTAGGCTTGCGAAATCCCCACGAAAAGACACCAGAATGTGCCTGTGAGGAAGCGTGGGATGATGCTGAAGCCAAAATCTTTCTTTCCAGGAGAAAACAGATCTCGGTTGTCTCCTTTGGAGGTGTCAGGGGCTGCTGCCTGCGATGTGATGGCCCTAAACCAAAGAGAGAAGAGAGCATGAGATGCCTGTCAGAAGATCTGGGTGGAAGCTGGACATGAGTTTTCTCCAGAAGGCAAAAAATATTTCCTCTGGCCTCCTTGGAGACTTCTTGGACTGTACCTGGGATCTCAGGGCCCTCTATCAGTGTCAGGTCAGTGTGTGACATGTCTGGGAGGAATCTTGGTCAGATCCCAGAAAAGAGCATGTGCTATGAGGGAGACAAATACGTCTGAGTATCATCCTTGGAGGAGTCTGGGGCTGCTACCTGGGGTCTGAGGGCACTGCAGCAGTTCTTAGGACAGTCTGGGAAATGTCTGGGAGGAATCTTGGTCAGATCCCAGAGAATAGACCATTCTTCAGGGAGAAAATCGGTCTGGGTATCTTCCTTGGAGGAGTCTGGGGCTGCTACCCAGGATTAGGCCTCCCTAAAGCAGAGTTTGAAAGACTCCAGGCCGTTCCCGGGAGGGATCATGGTTGGATTGTGGAGGTGGGAGAGTTTGTCAGAAGGTAAGAAATATCTCAGGTGGCATCCTTGGAGGAGTGTGAGGGTGCTTCCTTGGATCTGATATCCCTGCAGTAGGGTCTGGGGCATGTCTGGGAGGAATCCTGGTCACATCCCAGAGAGGAGAGTGAATTATCAGGGAGAAAAATCATCTGGGTACCTTCCTTGGAGGAGTCTGGGGTTGCTACCCAGCATTAGGCTTGTTGAATTTCCGTGAAAATATTCCAGAAATGTGTCTTGGGGGAAGCGTGGGATGATGCTGAAGCCAAAATCTTTCTTTCCAGGAGAAAACACATATTGGTGGTCTCCTTTGGAGGTGTCAAGGGCTGCTGCCTGCGATGTTCTGGCCCTAAACTAAAGAGAGAAGTGAGCAGGAGATGCCTGTCAGAAGATCTGGGTGGAAGCTGGAGATGAGGTGTCTCCAGAAGGTAAAAAACATTTCCTGTGGGCTCCTTGGAGACTTCTTGTGCTGTACCTGGGATCTCGGTGCCCTGTATCAGCGTCAGGTCAGTGTGTGACATGTCTGGGAGGAATCTTGGTCAGATCCCAGAGAACAGACCATTCTTCAGGGAGAAAATAGTTCTGGGTATCTTCCTTGGAGGAGTCTGGGGCTGCTACCTGGGGTCTGAGGGCACTGCGGCAGCTCTTAGGACAGTCTGGGAAATGTCTGGGAGGAATCTTGGTCAGATCCCAGAAAAGAGCATGTGCTATGAGGGAGACAAATACGTCTGAGTATCATCCTTGGAGGAGTCTGGGGCTGCTACCTGGGGTCTGAAGGCACAGCAGCAGCTCTTAGGACAGTGTGTGACATGTCTGGGAGGAATCTTGGTCAGATCCCAGAGAACAGACCATTCTTCAGGGAGAAAATAGTTCTGGGTGTCTTCCTTGGAGGAGTCTGGGGCTGCTACCTGGGGTCTGAGGGCACTGCGGCAGCTCTTAGGACAGTCTGGGAAATGTCTGGGAGGAATCTTGGTCAGATCCCAGAGAACAGACCGTTCTTCAGGGAGAAAATAGTTCTGGGTATCTTCCTTGGAGGAGTCTGGGGCTGCTACCCAGGATTAGGCCTCCCTAAAGTAGAGTTGAAAAGACTCCAGAACGTTCCCTGGAGGGGTCATGGTTGGATTGTGGAGGTGGGAGAGTTTGTCAGAAGGTAAGAAATATCTCAGGTGGCATTCTTGGAGGAGTGTGAGGGTGCTTCCTTGGATCTAATATCCCAGCAGCAGGGTGCAGGAGAGTCTGGGGCATGTCTGGGAGGAATCCTGGTCACATCCCAGAGAGGAGAGTGAATTATCAGGGAGAAAAATCATCTGGGTACCTTCCTTGGAGGAGTCTGGGGTTGCTACCCAGGATTAGGCTTGCGAAATCCCCACGAAAAGACACCAGATTGTGCCTGTGAGGAAATGTGGGATGAGACTGAAGCCAAAATCTTTCTTTCCAGGAGAAAACACATCTCGGTTGTCTCCTTTGGAGGTGTCAGGGGCTGCTGCCTGTGATGTGATGGCCCTAAACAAAAGATAGAAGAAAGCAGGAGATTCCTGTCAGAAGATCCGGGTGGAGGCTGGAGATGAGTTTTCTCCAGAAGGTAAATAATATTTCCTGTGGGCTCCTTGGAGACTTCTTGGGCTGTACCTGGGATCTCAGGGTCCTGTATTATTGTCAGGTCAGTGTGTGACATGTCTGGGAGGAATCTTGGTCAGATCCCAGAGAATAGACCATTCTTCAGGGAGAAAATCAGTCTGGGTATCTTCCTTGGAGGAGTCTGGGGCTGCGACCCAGGATTAGGCCTCCCTAACGCAGAGTTGAAAAGATTCCAGGCCGTTCCCGGGAGGGATCATGGTTGGATTGTGGAGGTGGGAGAGTTTGTCAGAAGGTAAGAAATATCTCAGATGGCATCCCTGGAGGAGTGTGAGGGTGCTTCCTTAGATCTGATATCCCTGCAGCAGGGTGCAGGAGAGTCTGGGGCATGTCTGGGAGGAATCCTGGTCACATCCCAGAGAGGAGAGTGAATTATCAGGGAGAAAAATCATCTGGGTCCCTTCCTTGGAGGAGTCTGGGGTTGCTACCCAGGGTTAGGCTTGCGAAATCCCCACGAAAAGACACCAGAATGTGCCTTGTGGGAAGCGTGGGATGATGCTGAAGCCAAAATCTTTCTTTCCAGGAGAAAACACATCTCGGTTGTCTCCTTTGGAGGTGTCAGGGGCTGCTGCTTGTGATGTGATGGCCCTAAACAAAAGATAGAAGAAAGCAGGAGATTCCTGTCAGAAGATCCGGGTGGAGGCTGGAGATGAGTTTTCTCCAGAAGGTAAAAAATATTTCCTGTGGGCTCCTTGGAGACTTCTTGGGCTGTACCTGGGATCTCAGGGTCCTGTATTATTGTCAGGTCAGTGTGTGACATGTCTGGGAGGAATCTTGGTCAGATCCCAGAGAATAGACCATTCTTCAGGGAGAAAATAGTTCTGGGTATCTTCCTTGGAGGAGTCTGGGGCTGCTACCCAGGATTAGGCCTCCCTAACGCAGAGTTGAAAAGATTCCAGGCCGTTCCCGGGAGGGATCATGGTTGGATTGTGGAGGTGGGAGAGTTTGTCAGAAGGTAAGAAATATCTCAGATGGCATCCTTGGAGGAGTGTGAGGGTGCTTCCTTGGATCTGATATCCCTGCAGAAGAGTGCAGGAGAGTCTGGGCCATGTCTGGGAGGAATCCTGGTCACATCCCAGAGAGGAGAGTGAATTATCAGGGAGAAAAATCATCTGGGTCCCTTCCTTGGAGGAGTCTGGGGTTGCTACCCAGGGTTAGGCTTGCGAAATCCCCACGAAAAGACACCAGAATGTGCCTGTGAGGAAGCGTGGGATGATGCTGAAGCCAAAATCTTTCTTTCCAGGAGAAAACAGATCTCGGTTGTCTCCTTTGGAGGTGTCAGGGGCTGCTGCCTGCGATGTGATGGCCCTAAACCAAAGAGAGAAGAGAGCAGGAGATGCCTGTCAGAAGATCTGGGTGGAAGCTGGAGATGAGGTGTCTCCAGAAGGTAAAAAACATTTCCTGTGGGCTCCTTGGAGACTTCTTGGGCTGTACCTGGGATCTCGGTGCCCTGTATCAGCGTCAGGTCAGTGTGTGACATGTCTGGGAGGAATCTTGGTCAGATCCCAGAGAACAGACCATTCTTCAGGGAGAAAATAGTTCTGGGTATCTTCCTTGGAGGAGTCTGGGGCTGCTACCTGGGGTCTGAGGACACTGCAGCAGCTCTTAGGACAGTGTGTGACATGTCTGGGAGGAATCTTGGTCAGATCCCAGAGAACAGACCGTTCTTCAGGGAGAAAATAGTTCTGGGTATCTTCCTTGGAGGAGTCTGGGGCTGCTACCCAGGATTAGGCCTCCCTAAAGTAGAGTTGAAAAGACTCCAGGCCGTTCCCTGGAGGGATCATGGTTGGATTGTGGAGGTGGGAGAGTTTGTCAGAAGGTAAGAAATATCTCAGGTGGCATTCTTGGAGGAGTGTGAGGGTGCTTCCTTGGATCTGATATCCCTGCAGTAGGGTCTGGGGCATGTCTGGGAGGAATCCTGGTCACATCCCAGAGAGGAGAGTGAATTATCAGGGAGAAAAATCATCTGGGTACCTTCCTTGGAGGAGTCTGGGGTTGCTACTCAGGATTAGGCTTGCCAAATCCCCGCGAAAAGACACCAGATTGTGCCTGTGAGGAAATGTGGGATGATGCTGAAGCCAAAATCTTTCTTTCCAGGAGAAAACAGATCTCGGTTGTCTCCTTTGGAGGTGTCAGGGGCTGCTGCCTGTGATGTGATGGCCCTAAACCAAAGAGAGAAGAGAGCATGAGATTCCTGTCAGAAGATCCGGGTGGAGGCTGGAGATGAGTTTTCTCCAGAAGGTAAATAATATTTCCTGTGGGCTCCTTGGAGACTTCTTGGGCTGTACCTGGGATCTCAGGGTCCTGTATTATTGTCAGGTCAGTGTGTGACATGTCTGGGAGGAATCTTGGTCAGATCCCAGAGAATAGACCATTCTTCAGGGAGAAAATCAGTCTGGGTATCTTCCTTGGAGGAGTCTGGGGCTGCGACCCAGGATTAGGCCTCCCTAACGCAGAGTTGAAAAGATTCCAGGCCGTTCCCGGGAGGGATCATGGTTGGATTGTGGAGGTGGGAGAGTTTGTCAGAAGGTAAGAAATATCTCAGATGGCATCCCTGGAGGAGTGTGAGGGTGCTTCCTTAGATCTGATATCCCTGCAGCAGGGTGCAGGAGAGTCTGGGGCATGTCTGGGAGGAATCCTGGTCACATCCCAGAGAGGAGAGTGAATTATCAGGGAGAAAAATCATCTGGGTCCCTTCCTTGGAGGAGTCTGGGGTTGCTACCCAGGGTTAGGCTTGCGAAATCCCCACGAAAAGACACCAGAATGTGCCTTGTGGGAAGCGTGGGATGATGCTGAAGCCAAAATCTTTCTTTCCAGGAGAAAACACATCTCGGTTGTCTCCTTTGGAGGTGTCAGGGGCTGCTGCTTGTGATGTGATGGCCCTAAACAAAAGATAGAAGAAAGCAGGAGATTCCTGTCAGAAGATCCGGGTGGAGGCTGGAGATGAGTTTTCTCCAGAAGGTAAAAAATATTTCCTGTGGGCTCCTTGGAGACTTCTTGGGCTGTACCTGGGATCTCAGGGTCCTGTATTATTGTCAGGTCAGTGTGTGACATGTCTGGGAGGAATCTTGGTCAGATCCCAGAGAATAGACCATTCTTCAGGGAGAAAATAGTTCTGGGTATCTTCCTTGGAGGAGTCTGGGGCTGCTACCTGGGGTCTGAGGACACTGCAGCAGCTCTTAGGACAGTGTGTGACATGTCTGGGAGGAATCTTGGTCAGATCCCAGAGAATAGACCATTCTTCAGGGAGAAAATAGTTCTGGGTATCTTCCTTGGAGGAGTCTGGGGCTGCTACCCAGGATTAGGCCTCCCTAACGCAGAGTTGAAAAGATTCCAGGCCGTTCCCGGGAGGGATCATGGTTGGATTGTGGAGGTGGGAGAGTTTGTCAGAAGGTAAGAAATATCTCAGATGGCATCCTTGGAGGAGTGTGAGGGTGCTTCCTTGGATCTGATATCCCAGCAGCAGGGTGCAGGAGAGTCTGGGGCATGTCTGGGAGGAATCCTGGTCACATCCCAGAGAGGAGAGTGAATTATCAGGGAGAAAAATCATCTGGGTCCCTTCCTTGGAGGAGTCTGGGGTTGCTACCCAGGGTTAGGCTTGCGAAATCCCCACGAAAAGACACCAGAATGTGCCTGTGAGGAAGCGTGGGATGATGCTGAAGCCAAAATCTTTCTTTCCAGGAGAAAACAGATCTCGGTTGTCTCCTTTGGAGGTGTCAGGGGCTGCTGCCTGCGATGTGATGGCCCTAAACCAAAGAGAGAAGAGAGCAGGAGATGCCTGTCAGAAGATCTGGGTGGAAGCTGGAGATGAGGTGTCTCCAGAAGGTAAAAAACATTTCCTGTGGGCTCCTTGGAGACTTCTTGGGCTGTACCTGGGATCTCGGTGCCCTGTATCAGCGTCAGGTCAGTGTGTGACATGTCTGGGAGGAATCTTGGTCAGATCCCAGAGAACAGACCATTCTTCAGGGAGAAAATAGTTCTGGGTATCTTCCTTGGAGGAGTCTGGGGCTGCTACCTGGGGTCTGAGGACACTGCAGCAGCTCTTAGGACAGTGTGTGACATGTCTGGGAGGAATCTTGGTCAGATCCCAGAGAATAGACCATTCTTCAGGGAGAAAATAGTTCTGGGTATCTTCCTTGGAGGAGTCTGGGGCTGCTACCTGGGGTCTGAGGGCTCTGCGGCAGCTCTTAGGACAGTCTGGGAAATGTCTGGGAGGAATCTTGGTCAGATCCCAGAGAACAGACCGTTCTTCAGGGAGAAAATAGTTCTGGGTATCTTCCTTGGAGGAGTCTGGGGCTGCTACCCAGGATTAGGCCTCCCTAAAGTAGAGTTGAAAAGACTCCAGGCCGTTCCCTGGAGGGATCATGGTTGGATTGTGGAGGTGGGAGAGTTTGTCAGAAGGTAAGAAATATCTCAGGTGGCATTCTTGGAGGAGTGTGAGGGTGCTTCCTTGGATCTGATATCCCTGCAGTAGGGTCTGGGGCATGTCTGGGAGGAATCCTGGTCACATCCCAGAGAGGAGAGTGAATTATCAGGGAGAAAAATCATCTGGGTACCTTCCTTGGAGGAGTCTGGGGTTGCTACTCAGGATTAGGCTTGCCAAATCCCCGCGAAAAGACACCAGATTGTGCCTGTGAGGAAATGTGGGATGATGCTGAAGCCAAAATCTTTCTTTCCAGGAGAAAACAGATCTCGGTTGTCTCCTTTGGAGGTGTCAGGGGCTGCTGCCTGTGATGTGATGGCCCTAAACCAAAGAGAGAAGAGAGCATGAGATTCCTGTCAGAAGATCCGGGTGGAGGCTGGAGATGAGTTTTCTCCAGAAGTTAAAAAATATTTCCTGTGGGCTCCTTGGAGACTTCTTGGGCTGTACCTGGGATCTCAGGGTCCTGTATTATTGTCAGGTCAGTGTGTGACATGTCTGGGAGGAATCTTGGTCAGATCCCAGAAAAGAGCATGTGCTATGAGGGAGACAAATACGTCTGAGTATCATCCTTGGAGGAGTCTGGGGCTGCTACCTGGGGTCTGAGGGCACTGCAGCACCTCTTAGGACAGTCTGGGACATGTCTGGGAGGAATCTTGGTCAGATCCCAGAGAATAGACCATTCTTCAGGGAGAAAATCGGTCTGGGTATCTTCCTTGGAGGAGTCTGGAGCTGCTACCCAGGATTAGGCCTCCCTAAAGCAGAGTTGAAAAGACTCCAGGCCGTTCCCTGGAGGGATCATGGTTGGATTGTGGAGGTGGGAGAGTTTGTCAGAAGGTAAGAAATATCTCAGGTGGCATCCTTGGAGGAGTGTGAGGGTGCTTCCTTGGATCTGATATCCCTGCAGTAGGGTCTGGGGCATGTCTGGGAGGAATCCTGGTCACATCCCAGAGAGGAGAGTGAATTATCAGGGAGAAAAATCATCTGGGTACCTTCCTTGGAGGAGTCTGGGGTTGCTACCCAGCATTAGGCTTGTTGAATTTCCGTGAAAATATTCCAGAAATGTGCCTTGTGGGAAGCGTGGGATGATGCTGAAGCCAAAATCTTTCTTTCCAGGAGAAAACACATCTTGGTGGTCTCCTTTGGAGGTGTCAAGGGCTGCTGCCTGCGATGTTCTGGCCCTAAACTAAAGAGAGAAGTGAGCAGGAGATGCCTGTCAGAAGATCTGGGTGGAAGCTGGAGATGAGGTGTCTCCAGAAGGTAAAAAACATTTCCTGTGGGCTCCTTGGAGACTTCTTGGGCTGTACCTGGGATCTCGGTGCCCTGTATCAGCGTCAGGTCAGTGTGTGACATGTCTGGGAGGAATCTTGGTCAGATCCCAGAGAACAGACCATTCTTCAGGGAGAAAATAGTTCTGGGTATCTTCCTTGGAGGAGTCTGGGGCTGCTACCTGGGGTCTGAGGGCACTGCGGCAGCTCTTAGGACAGTCTGGGAAATGTCTGGGAGGAATCTTGGTCAGATCCCAGAGAACAGACCGTTCTTCAGGGAGAAAATAGTTCTGGGTATCTTCCTTGGAGGAGTCTGGGGCTGCTACCCAGGATTAGGCCTCCCTAAAGTAGAGTTGAAAAGACTCCAGAACGTTCCCTGGAGGGGTCATGGTTGGATTGTGGAGGTGGGAGAGTTTGTCAGAAGGTAAGAAATATCTCAGGTGGCATTCTTGGAGGAGTGTGAGGGTGCTTCCTTGGATCTAATATCCCAGCAGCAGGGTGCAGGAGAGTCTGGGGCATGTCTGGGAGGAATCCTGGTCACATCCCAGAGAGGAGAGTGAATTATCAGGGAGAAAAATCATCTGGGTACCTTCCTTGGAGGAGTCTGGGGTTGCTACCCAGGATTAGGCTTGCCAAATCCCCGCGAAAAGACACCAGATTGTGCCTGTGAGGAAATGTGGGATGAGACTGAAGCCAAAAATCTTTCTTTCCAGGAGAAAACACATCTCGGTTGTCTCCTTTGGAGGTGTCAGGGGCTGCTGCCTGTGATGTGATGGCCCTAAACAAAAGATAGAAGAAAGCAGGAGATGCCTGTCAGAAGATCCGGGTGGAGGCTGGAGATGAGTTTTCTCCAGAAGGTAAATAATATTTCCTGTGGGCTCCTTGGAGACTTCTTGGGCTGTACCTGGGATCTCAGGGTCCTGTATTATTGTCAGGTCAGTGTGTGACATGTCTGGGAGGAATCTTGGTCAGATCCCAGAGAATAGACCATTCTTCAGGGAGAAAATCAGTCTGGGTATCTTCCTTGGAGGAGTCTGGGGCTGCGACCCAGGATTAGGCCTCCCTAACGCAGAGTTGAAAAGATTCCAGGCCGTTCCCGGGAGGGATCATGGTTGGATTGTGGAGGTGGGAGAGTTTGTCAGAAGGTAAGAAATATCTCAGATGGCATCCTTGGAGGAGTGTGAGGGTGCTTCCTTAGATCTGATATCCCAGCAGCAGGGTGCAGGAGAGTCTGGGGCATGTCTGGGAGGAATCCTGGTCACATCCCAGAGAGGAGAGTGAATTATCAGGGAGAAAAATCATCTGGGTCCCTTCCTTTGAGGAGTCTGGCGTTGCTACCCAGGGTTAGGCTTGCGAAATCCCCACGAAAAGACACCAGAATGTGCCTGTGAGGAAGCGTGGGATGATGCTGAAGCCAAAATCTTTCTTTCCAGGAGAAAACAGATCTCGGTTGTCTCCTTTGGAGGTGTCAGGGGCTGCTGCCTGCGATGTGATGGCCCTAAACCAAAGAGAGAAGAGAGCATGAGATGCCTGTCAGAAGATCTGGGTGGAAGCTGGACATGAGTTTTCTCCAGAAGGTAAAAAATATTTCCTCTGGCCTCCTTGGAGACTTCTTGGACTGTACCTGGGATCTCAGGGCCCTCTATCAGTGTCAGGTCAGTGTGTGACATGTCTGGGAGGAATCTTGGTCAGATCCCAGAAAAGAGCATGTGCTATGAGGGAGACAAATACGTCTGAGTATCATCCTTGGAGGAGTCTGGGGCTGCTACCTGGGGTCTGAGGGCACTGCAGCAGCTCTTAGGACAGTCTGGGACATGTCTGGGAGGAATCTTGGTCAGATCCCAGAGAATAGACCATTCTTCAGGGAGAAAATCGGTCTGGGTATCTTCCTTGGAGGAGTCTGGGGCTGCTACCCAGGATTAGGCCTCCCTAAAGCAGAGTTGAAAAGACTCCAGGCCGTTCCCTGGAGGGATCATGGTTGGATTGTGGAGGTGGGAGAGTTTGTCAGAAGGTAAGAAATATCTCAGGTGGCATCCTTGGAGGAGTGTGAGGGTGCTTCCTTGGATCTGATATCCCTGCAGTAGGGTCTGGGGCATGTCTGGGAGGAATCCTGGTCACATCCCAGAGAGGAGAGTGAATTATCAGGGAGAAAAATCATCTGGGTCCCTTCCTTGGAGGAGTCTGGGGTTGCTACCCAGGGTTAGGCTTGCGAAATCCCCACGAAAAGACACCAGAATGTGCCTGTGAGGAAGCGTGGGATGATGCTGAAGCCAAAATCTTTCTTTCCAGGAGAAAACAGATCTCGGTTGTCTCCTTTGGAGGTGTCAGGGGCTGCTGCCTGCGATGTGATGGCCCTAAACCAAAGAGAGAAGAGAGCATGAGATGCCTGTCAGAAGATCTGGGTGGAAGCTGGACATGAGTTTTCTCCAGAAGGCAAAAAATATTTCCTCTGGCCTCCTTGGAGACTTCTTGGACTGTACCTGGGATCTCAGGGCCCTCTATCAGTGTCAGGTCAGTGTGTGACATGTCTGGGAGGAATCTTGGTCAGATCCCAGAAAAGAGCATGTGCTATGAGGGAGACAAATACGTCTGAGTATCATCCTTGGAGGAGTCTGGGGCTGCTACCTGGGGTCTGAGGGCACTGCAGCAGTTCTTAGGACAGTCTGGGAAATGTCTGGGAGGAATCTTGGTCAGATCCCAGAGAATAGACCATTCTTCAGGGAGAAAATCGGTCTGGGTATCTTCCTTGGAGGAGTCTGGGGCTGCTACCCAGGATTAGGCCTCCCTAAAGCAGAGTTGGAAAGACTCCAGGCCGTTCCCGGGAGGGATCATGGTTGGATTGTGGAGGTGGGAGAGTTTGTCAGAAGGTAAGAAATATCTCAGGTGGCATCCTTGGAGGAGTGTGAGGGTGCTTCCTTGGATCTGATATCCCTGCAGTAGGGTCTGGGGCATGTCTGGGAGGAATCCTGGTCACATCCCAGAGAGGAGAGTGAATTATCAGGGAGAAAAATCATCTGGGTACCTTCCTTGGAGGAGTCTGGGGTTGCTACCCAGCATTAGGCTTGTTGAATTTCCGTGAAAATATTCCAGAAATGTGTCTTGGGGGAAGCGTGGGATGATGCTGAAGCCAAAATCTTTCTTTCCAGGAGAAAACACATATTGGTGGTCTCCTTTGGAGGTGTCAAGGGCTGCTGCCTGCGATGTTCTGGCCCTAAACTAAAGAGAGAAGTGAGCAGGAGATGCCTGTCAGAAGATCTGGGTGGAAGCTGGAGATGAGGTGTCTCCAGAAGGTAAAAAACATTTCCTGTGGGCTCCTTGGAGACTTCTTGTGCTGTACCTGGGATCTCGGTGCCCTGTATCAGCGTCAGGTCAGTGTGTGACATGTCTGGGAGGAATCTTGGTCAGATCCCAGAGAACAGACCATTCTTCAGGGAGAAAATAGTTCTGGGTATCTTCCTTGGAGGAGTCTGGGGCTGCTACCTGGGGTCTGAGGGCACTGCGGCAGCTCTTAGGACAGTCTGGGAAATGTCTGGGAGGAATCTTGGTCAGATCCCAGAAAAGAGCATGTGCTATGAGGGAGACAAATACGTCTGAGTATCATCCTTGGAGGAGTCTGGGGCTGCTACCTGGGGTCTGAGGGAACAGCAGCAGCTCTTAGGACAGTGTGTGACATGTCTGGGAGGAATCTTGGTCAGATCCCAGAGAACAGACCATTCTTCAGGGAGAAAATAGTTCTGGGTGTCTTCCTTGGAGGAGTCTGGGGCTGCTACCTGGGGTCTGAGGGCACTGCGGCAGCTCTTAGGACAGTCTGGGAAATGTCTGGGAGGAATCTTGGTCAGATCCCAGAGAACAGACCGTTCTTCAGGGAGAAAATAGTTCTGGGTATCTTCCTTGGAGGAGTCTGGGGCTGCTACCCAGGATTAGGCCTCCCTAAAGTAGAGTTGAAAAGACTCCAGAACGTTCCCTGGAGGGGTCATGGTTGGATTGTGGAGGTGGGAGAGTTTGTCAGAAGGTAAGAAATATCTCAGGTGGCATTCTTGGAGGAGTGTGAGGGTGCTTCCTTGGATCTAATATCCCAGCAGCAGGGTGCAGGAGAGTCTGGGGCATGTCTGGGAGGAATCCTGGTCACATCCCAGAGAGGAGAGTGAATTATCAGGGAGAAAAATCATCTGGGTACCTTCCTTGGAGGAGTCTGGGGTTGCTACCCAGGATTAGGCTTGCGAAATCCCCACGAAAAGACACCAGATTGTGCCTGTGAGGAAATGTGGGATGAGACTGAAGCCAAAATCTTTCTTTCCAGGAGAAAACACATCTCGGTTGTCTCCTTTGGAGGTGTCAGGGGCTGCTGCCTGTGATGTGATGGCCCTAAACAAAAGATAGAAGAAAGCAGGAGATTCCTGTCAGAAGATCCGGGTGGAGGCTGGAGATGAGTTTTCTCCAGAAGGTAAATAATATTTCCTGTGGGCTCCTTGGAGACTTCTTGGGCTGTACCTGGGATCTCAGGGTCCTGTATTATTGTCAGGTCAGTGTGTGACATGTCTGGGAGGAATCTTGGTCAGATCCCAGAGAATAGACCATTCTTCAGGGAGAAAATCAGTCTGGGTATCTTCCTTGGAGGAGTCTGGGGCTGCGACCCAGGATTAGGCCTCCCTAACGCAGAGTTGAAAAGATTCCAGGCCGTTCCCGGGAGGGATCATGGTTGGATTGTGGAGGTGGGAGAGTTTGTCAGAAGGTAAGAAATATCTCAGATGGCATCCCTGGAGGAGTGTGAGGGTGCTTCCTTAGATCTGATATCCCTGCAGCAGGGTGCAGGAGAGTCTGGGGCATGTCTGGGAGGAATCCTGGTCACATCCCAGAGAGGAGAGTGAATTATCAGGGAGAAAAATCATCTGGGTCCCTTCCTTGGAGGAGTCTGGGGTTGCTACCCAGGGTTAGGCTTGCGAAATCCCCACGAAAAGACACCAGAATGTGCCTTGTGGGAAGCGTGGGATGATGCTGAAGCCAAAATCTTTCTTTCCAGGAGAAAACACATCTCGGTTGTCTCCTTTGGAGGTGTCAGGGGCTGCTGCTTGTGATGTGATGGCCCTAAACAAAAGATAGAAGAAAGCAGGAGATTCCTGTCAGAAGATCCGGGTGGAGGCTGGAGATGAGTTTTCTCCAGAAGGTAAAAAATATTTCCTGTGGGCTCCTTGGAGACTTCTTGGGCTGTACCTGGGATCTCAGGGTCCTGTATTATTGTCAGGTCAGTGTGTGACATGTCTGGGAGGAATCTTGGTCAGATCCCAGAGAATAGACCATTCTTCAGGGAGAAAATAGTTCTGGGTATCTTCCTTGGAGGAGTCTGGGGCTGCTACCTGGGGTCTGAGGACACTGCAGCAGCTCTTAGGACAGTGTGTGACATGTCTGGGAGGAATCTTGGTCAGATCCCAGAGAATAGACCATTCTTCAGGGAGAAAATAGTTCTGGGTATCTTCCTTGGAGGAGTCTGGGGCTGCTACCCAGGATTAGGCCTCCCTAACGCAGAGTTGAAAAGATTCCAGGCCGTTCCCGGGAGGGATCATGGTTGGATTGTGGAGGTGGGAGAGTTTGTCAGAAGGTAAGAAATATCTCAGATGGCATCCTTGGAGGAGTGTGAGGGTGCTTCCTTGGATCTGATATCCCAGCAGCAGGGTGCAGGAGAGTCTGGGGCATGTCTGGGAGGAATCCTGGTCACATCCCAGAGAGGAGAGTGAATTATCAGGGAGAAAAATCATCTGGGTCCCTTCCTTGGAGGAGTCTGGGGTTGCTACCCAGGGTTAGGCTTGCGAAATCCCCACGAAAAGACACCAGAATGTGCCTGTGAGGAAGCGTGGGATGATGCTGAAGCCAAAATCTTTCTTTCCAGGAGAAAACAGATCTCGGTTGTCTCCTTTGGAGGTGTCAGGGGCTGCTGCCTGCGATGTGATGGCCCTAAACCAAAGAGAGAAGAGAGCAGGAGATGCCTGTCAGAAGATCTGGGTGGAAGCTGGAGATGAGGTGTCTCCAGAAGGTAAAAAACATTTCCTGTGGGCTCCTTGGAGACTTCTTGGGCTGTACCTGGGATCTCGGTGCCCTGTATCAGCGTCAGGTCAGTGTGTGACATGTCTGGGAGGAATCTTGGTCAGATCCCAGAGAACAGACCATTCTTCAGGGAGAAAATAGTTCTGGGTATCTTCCTTGGAGGAGTCTGGGGCTGCTACCTGGGGTCTGAGGACACTGCAGCAGCTCTTAGGACAGTGTGTGACATGTCTGGGAGGAATCTTGGTCAGATCCCAGAGAATAGACCATTCTTCAGGGAGAAAATAGTTCTGGGTATCTTCCTTGGAGGAGTCTGGGGCTGCTACCTGGGGTCTGAGGGCTCTGCGGCAGCTCTTAGGACAGTCTGGGAAATGTCTGGGAGGAATCTTGGTCAGATCCCAGAGAACAGACCGTTCTTCAGGGAGAAAATAGTTCTGGGTATCTTCCTTGGAGGAGTCTGGGGCTGCTACCCAGGATTAGGCCTCCCTAAAGTAGAGTTGAAAAGACTCCAGGCCGTTCCCTGGAGGGATCATGGTTGGATTGTGGAGGTGGGAGAGTTTGTCAGAAGGTAAGAAATATCTCAGGTGGCATTCTTGGAGGAGTGTGAGGGTGCTTCCTTGGATCTGATATCCCTGCAGTAGGGTCTGGGGCATGTCTGGGAGGAATCCTGGTCACATCCCAGAGAGGAGAGTGAATTATCAGGGAGAAAAATCATCTGGGTACCTTCCTTGGAGGAGTCTGGGGTTGCTACTCAGGATTAGGCTTGCCAAATCCCCGCGAAAAGACACCAGATTGTGCCTGTGAGGAAATGTGGGATGATGCTGAAGCCAAAATCTTTCTTTCCAGGAGAAAACAGATCTCGGTTGTCTCCTTTGGAGGTGTCAGGGGCTGCTGCCTGTGATGTGATGGCCCTAAACCAAAGAGAGAAGAGAGCATGAGATTCCTGTCAGAAGATCCGGGTGGAGGCTGGAGATGAGTTTTCTCCAGAAGTTAAAAAATATTTCCTGTGGGCTCCTTGGAGACTTCTTGGGCTGTACCTGGGATCTCAGGGTCCTGTATTATTGTCAGGTCAGTGTGTGACATGTCTGGGAGGAATCTTGGTCAGATCCCAGAAAAGAGCATGTGCTATGAGGGAGACAAATACGTCTGAGTATCATCCTTGGAGGAGTCTGGGGCTGCTACCTGGGGTCTGAGGGCACTGCAGCACCTCTTAGGACAGTCTGGGACATGTCTGGGAGGAATCTTGGTCAGATCCCAGAGAATAGACCATTCTTCAGGGAGAAAATCGGTCTGGGTATCTTCCTTGGAGGAGTCTGGAGCTGCTACCCAGGATTAGGCCTCCCTAAAGCAGAGTTGAAAAGACTCCAGGCCGTTCCCTGGAGGGATCATGGTTGGATTGTGGAGGTGGGAGAGTTTGTCAGAAGGTAAGAAATATCTCAGGTGGCATCCTTGGAGGAGTGTGAGGGTGCTTCCTTGGATCTGATATCCCTGCAGTAGGGTCTGGGGCATGTCTGGGAGGAATCCTGGTCACATCCCAGAGAGGAGAGTGAATTATCAGGGAGAAAAATCATCTGGGTACCTTCCTTGGAGGAGTCTGGGGTTGCTACCCAGCATTAGGCTTGTTGAATTTCCGTGAAAATATTCCAGAAATGTGCCTTGTGGGAAGCGTGGGATGATGCTGAAGCCAAAATCTTTCTTTCCAGGAGAAAACACATCTTGGTGGTCTCCTTTGGAGGTGTCAAGGGCTGCTGCCTGCGATGTTCTGGCCCTAAACTAAAGAGAGAAGTGAGCAGGAGATGCCTGTCAGAAGATCTGGGTGGAAGCTGGAGATGAGGTGTCTCCAGAAGGTAAAAAACATTTCCTGTGGGCTCCTTGGAGACTTCTTGGGCTGTACCTGGGATCTCGGTGCCCTGTATCAGCGTCAGGTCAGTGTGTGACATGTCTGGGAGGAATCTTGGTCAGATCCCAGAGAACAGACCATTCTTCAGGGAGAAAATAGTTCTGGGTATCTTCCTTGGAGGAGTCTGGGGCTGCTACCTGGGGTCTGAGGGCACTGCGGCAGCTCTTAGGACAGTCTGGGAAATGTCTGGGAGGAATCTTGGTCAGATCCCAGAGAACAGACCGTTCTTCAGGGAGAAAATAGTTCTGGGTATCTTCCTTGGAGGAGTCTGGGGCTGCTACCCAGGATTAGGCCTCCCTAAAGTAGAGTTGAAAAGACTCCAGAACGTTCCCTGGAGGGGTCATGGTTGGATTGTGGAGGTGGGAGAGTTTGTCAGAAGGTAAGAAATATCTCAGGTGGCATTCTTGGAGGAGTGTGAGGGTGCTTCCTTGGATCTAATATCCCAGCAGCAGGGTGCAGGAGAGTCTGGGGCATGTCTGGGAGGAATCCTGGTCACATCCCAGAGAGGAGAGTGAATTATCAGGGAGAAAAATCATCTGGGTACCTTCCTTGGAGGAGTCTGGGGTTGCTACCCAGGATTAGGCTTGCCAAATCCCCGCGAAAAGACACCAGATTGTGCCTGTGAGGAAATGTGGGATGAGACTGAAGCCAAAAATCTTTCTTTCCAGGAGAAAACACATCTCGGTTGTCTCCTTTGGAGGTGTCAGGGGCTGCTGCCTGTGATGTGATGGCCCTAAACAAAAGATAGAAGAAAGCAGGAGATGCCTGTCAGAAGATCCGGGTGGAGGCTGGAGATGAGTTTTCTCCAGAAGGTAAATAATATTTCCTGTGGGCTCCTTGGAGACTTCTTGGGCTGTACCTGGGATCTCAGGGTCCTGTATTATTGTCAGGTCAGTGTGTGACATGTCTGGGAGGAATCTTGGTCAGATCCCAGAGAATAGACCATTCTTCAGGGAGAAAATCAGTCTGGGTATCTTCCTTGGAGGAGTCTGGGGCTGCGACCCAGGATTAGGCCTCCCTAACGCAGAGTTGAAAAGATTCCAGGCCGTTCCCGGGAGGGATCATGGTTGGATTGTGGAGGTGGGAGAGTTTGTCAGAAGGTAAGAAATATCTCAGATGGCATCCTTGGAGGAGTGTGAGGGTGCTTCCTTAGATCTGATATCCCTGCAGAAGAGTGCAGGAGAGTCTGGGGCATGTCTGGGAGGAATCCTGGTCACATCCCAGAGAGGAGAGTGAATTATCAGGGAGAAAAATCATCTGGGTCCCTTCCTTGGAGGAGTCTGGGGTTGCTACCCAGGGTTAGGCTTGCGAAATCCCCACGAAAAGACACCAGAATGTGCCTGTGAGGAAGCGTGGGATGATGCTGAAGCCAAAATCTTTCTTTCCAGGAGAAAACAGATCTCGGTTGTCTCCTTTGGAGGTGTCAGGGGCTGCTGCCTGCGATGTGATGGCCCTAAACCAAAGAGAGAAGAGAGCATGAGATGCCTGTCAGAAGATCTGGGTGGAAGCTGGACATGAGTTTTCTCCAGAAGGTAAAAAATATTTCCTCTGGCCTCCTTGGAGACTTCTTGGACTGTACCTGGGATCTCAGGGCCCTCTATCAGTGTCAGGTCAGTGTGTGACATGTCTGGGAGGAATCTTGGTCAGATCCCAGAAAAGAGCATGTGCTATGAGGGAGACAAATACGTCTGAGTATCATCCTTGGAGGAGTCTGGGGCTGCTACCTGGGGTCTGAGGGCACTGCAGCAGCTCTTAGGACAGTCTGGGACATGTCTGGGAGGAATCTTGGTCAGATCCCAGAGAATAGACCATTCTTCAGGGAGAAAATAGTTCTGGGTATCTTCCTTGGAGGAGTCTGGGGCTGCTACCCAGGATTAGGCCTCCCTAAAGCAGAGTTGGAAAGACTCCAGGCCGTTCCCGGGAGGGATCATGGTTGGATTGTGGAGGTGGGAGAGTTTGTCAGAAGGTAAGAAATATCTCAGGTGGCATCCTTGGAGGAGTGTGAGGGTGCTTCCTTGGATCTGATATCCCTGCAGTAGGGTCTGGGGCATGTCTGGGAGGAATCCTGGTCACATCCCAGAGAGGAGAGTGAATTATCAGGGAGAAAAATCATCTGGGTACCTTCCTTGGAGGAGTCTGGGGTTGCTACCCAGCATTAGGCTTGTTGAATTTCCGTGAAAATATTCCAGAAATGTGTCTTGGGGGAAGCGTGGGATGATGCTGAAGCCAAAATCTTTCTTTCCAGGAGAAAACACATATTGGTGGTCTCCTTTGGAGGTGTCAAGGGCTGCTGCCTGCGATGTTCTGGCCCTAAACTAAAGAGAGAAGTGAGCAGGAGATGCCTGTCAGAAGATCTGGGTGGAAGCTGGAGATGAGGTGTCTCCAGAAGGTAAAAAACATTTCCTGTGGGCTCCTTGGAGACTTCTTGGGCTGTACCTGGGATCTCGGTGCCCTGTATCAGCGTCAGGTCAGTGTGTGACATGTCTGGGAGGAATCTTGGTCAGATCCCAGAGAACAGACCATTCTTCAGGGAGAAAATCAGTCTGGGTATCTTCCTTGGAGGAGTCTGGGGCTGCGACCCAGGATTAGGCCTCCCTAACGCAGAGTTGAAAAGATTCCAGGCCGTTCCCGGGAGGGATCATGGTTGGATTGTGGAGGTGGGAGAGTTTGTCAGAAGGTAAGAAATATCTCAGATGGCATCCCTGGAGGAGTGTGAGGGTGCTTCCTTAGATCTGATATCCCTGCAGCAGGGTGCAGGAGAGTCTGGGGCATGTCTGGGAGGAATCCTGGTCACATCCCAGAGAGGAGAGTGAATTATCAGGGAGAAAAATCATCTGGGTCCCTTCCTTGGAGGAGTCTGGGGTTGCTACCCAGGGTTAGGCTTGCGAAATCCCCACGAAAAGACACCAGAATGTGCCTTGTGGGAAGCGTGGGATGATGCTGAAGCCAAAATCTTTCTTTCCAGGAGAAAACACATCTCGGTTGTCTCCTTTGGAGGTGTCAGGGGCTGCTGCCTGTGATGTGATGGCCCTAAACAAAAGATAGAAGAAAGCAGGAGATTCCTGTCAGAAGATCCGGGTGGAGGCTGGAGATGAGTTTTCTCCAGAAGGTAAAAAATATTTCCTGTGGGCTCCTTGGAGACTTCTTGGGCTGTACCTGGGATCTCGGTGCCCTGTATCAGCGTCAGGTCAGTGTGTGACATGTCTGGGAGGAATCTTGGTCAGATCCCAGAGAACAGACCATTCTTCAGGGAGAAAATAGTTCTGGGTATCTTCCTTGGAGGAGTCTGGGGCTGCTACCTGGGGTCTGAGGGCACTGCAGCAGCTCTTAGGACAGTCTGGGAAATGTCTGGGAGGAATCTTGGTCAGATCCCAGAGAACAGACCGTTCTTCAGGGAGAAAAACAGTCTGGGTATCTTCCTTGGAGGAGTCTGGGGCTGCTACCCAGGATTAGGCCTCCCTAAAGTAGAGTTGAAAAGACTCCAGAACGTTCCCTGGAGGGGTCATGGTTGGATTGTGGAGGTGGGAGAGTTTGTCAGAAGGTAAGAAATATCTCAGGTGTCATCCTTGGAGGAGTGTGAGGGTGCTTCCTTGGATCTGATATCCCTGCAGCAGGGTGCAGGAGAGTCTGGGGCATGTCTGGGAGGAATCCTGGTCACATCCCAGAGAGGAGAGTGAATTATCAGGGAGAAAAATCATCTGGGTCCCTTCCTTGGAGGAGTCTGCGGTTGCTACCCAGGGTTAGGCTTGCGAAATCCCCACGAAAAGACACCAGAATGTGCCTGTGAGGAAGCATGGGATGATGCTGAAGCCAAAATCTTTCTTTCCAGGGGAAAACAGATCTCGGTTGTCTCCTTTGGAGGTGTCAGGGGTTGCTGCCTGCGATGTGATGGCCCTAAACCAAAGAGAGAAGAGAGATGAGATGCCTGTCAGAAGATCTGGGTGGAAGCTGGACATGAGTTTTCTCCAGAAGGTAAAAAACATTTCCTGTGGGCTCCTTGGAGACTTCTTGGGCTGTACCTGGGATCTCGGTGCCCTGTATCAGTGTCAGGTCAGTGTGTGACATGTCTGGGAGGAATCTTGGTCAGATCCCAGAAAAGAGCATGTGCTATGAGGGAGACAAATACGTCTGAGTATCATCCTTGGAGGAGTCTGGGGCTGCTACCTGGGGTCTGAGGGCACTGCAGCAGCTCTTAGGACAGTCTGGGACATGTCTGGGAGGAATCTTGGTCAGATCCCAGAGAATAGACCATTCTTCAGGGAGAAAATCGGTCTGGGTATCTTCCTTGGAGGAGTCTGGGGCTGCTACCCAGGATTAGGCCTCCCTAACGCAGAGTTGAAAAGACTCCAGGCCGTTCCCGGGAGGGATCATGGTTAGATTGTGGAGGTGGGAGAGTTTGTCAGAAGGTAAGAAATATCTCAGGTGGCATTCTTGGAGGAGTGTGAGGGTGCTTCCTTGGATCTAATATCCCAGCAGCAGGGTGCAGGAGAGTCTGGGCCATGTCTGAGAAGGAATCCTGGTCACATCCCAGAGAGGAGAGTGAATTATCAGGGAGAAAAATCATCTGGGTACCTTCCTTGGAGGAGTCTGGGGTTGCTTCCCAGCATTTGGCTTGTTGAATTTCCGCGAAAAGACACCAGAAATGTGCCTGGGGGGAAGCGTGGGATGATGCTGAAGCCAAAATCTTTCTTTCCAGCAGAAAACACATCTCGGTTGTCTCCTTTGGAGGTGTCAGGAGCTGCTGCCTATGATGTGATGGCCCTAAACCAAAGAGCGAAGTCAGCATGAGATGCCTGTCAGAAGATCTGGGTGGAAGCTGGAGATGAGGTGTCTCCAGAAGGTAAAAAACATTTCCTGTGGGCTCCTTGGAGACTTCTTGGGCTGTACCTGGGAACTCGTTGCCCTGTATCAGCGTCAGGTCAGTGTGTGACTTGTCTGGGAGGAATCTTGGTCAGATCCCAGAGAATAGACCATTCTTCAGGGAGAAAATAGTTCTGGGTATCTTCCTTGGAGGAGTCTGGGGCTGCTACCTGGGGTCTGAGGGCACTGCGGCAGCTCTTAGGACAGTCTGGGAAATGTCTGGGAGGAATGTTGGTCAGATCCCAGAGAACAGACCGTTCTTCAGGGAGAAAATAGTTCTGGGTATCTTCCTTGGAGGAGTCTGGGGCTGCTACCCAGGATTATGCCTCCCTAAAGTAGAGTTGAAAAGACTCCAGAACGTTCCCTGGAGGGGTCATGGTTGGATTGTGGAGGTGGGAGAGTTTGTCAGAAGGTAAGAAGTATCTCAGGTGGCATTCTTGGAGGAGTGTGAGGGTGCTTCCTTGGATCTAATATCCCAGCAGCAGGGTGCAGGAGAGTCTGGGGCATGTCTGGGAGGAATCCTGGTCACATCCCAGAGAGGAGAGTGAATTATCAGGGAGAAAAATCATCTGGGTACCTTCCTTGGAGGAGTCTGGGGTTGCTACCCAGGATTAGGCTTGCCAAATCCCCGCGAAAAGACACCAGATTTTGCCTGTGAGGAAATGTGGGATGATGCTGAAGCCAAAATCTTTCTTTACAGGAGAAAACACATCTCGGTTGTCTCCTTTGGAGGTGTCAGGGGCTGCTGCCTGCGATGTTCTGGCCCTAAACCAAAGAGAGAAGAGGGCAGGAGATGCCTGTCAGAAGATCTGGGTGGAAGCTGGAGATGAGGTGTCTCCAGAAGGTAAAAAACATTTCCTGTGGCCTCCTTGGAGACTTCTTGGCGTGTACCTGGGATCTCAGTGCACTGTATCAGCGTCAGGTCAGTGTGTGACATGTCTGGGAGGAATCTTGGTAGGATCCCAGAGAATAGACCATTCTTCAGGGAGAAAATAGTTCTGAGTATCTTCCTTGGAGGAGTCTGGGGCTGGTTCCTGTGGTCTGAGGGCACTGCAGCAGCTCATAGGACAGTCTGGGACATGTCTGGGAGGAATCTTGGTCAGATCCCAGAGAATAGACCATTCTTCAGGGAGAAAATATTTCTGGGTATCTTCCTTGGAGGAGTCTGGGGCTGGTACCTGTTGTCTGAGGGCACTGCAGCAGCTCATAGGACAGTCTGGGACATGTCTGGGAGGAATCTTGGTCAGATCTCAGAGAATAGACCATTCTTCAGGGAGAAAATAGTTCTGGGTATCTTCCTTGGAGGAGTCTGGGGCTGCTACCCAGGATTAGGCCTCCCTAACGCAGAGTTGAAAAGAGTGCAGGACGTTCCCTGGAGGGATCACGGTTGGATTGTGGAGGTGGGAGAGTTTGTCAGAAGGTAAGAAATATCTCAGGTGGCATCCTTGGAGGAGTGTGAGGATGCTTCCTCGGATCTGATATTCCAGCAGCAGGGTGCAGGAGAGTCTGGGGCATGTTTTGGAGGAATCCTGGTCACATCCCAGAGAGGAGAGTGAATTATCAGGGCGAAAAATCATCTGCGTCCCTTCCTTGGAGGAGTCTGGGGTTGCTACCCAGGGTTAGGCTTGCGAAATCCCCACGAAAAGACACCAGAATGTGCCTGTGAGGAAGCGTGGGATGATGCTGAAGCCAAAATCTTTCTTTACAGGAGAAAACACATCTCGGTTGTCTCCTTTGGAGGTGTCAGAGGCTGCTGCCTGTGATTTGATGGCCCTAAACCAAAGAGAGAAATAAAGCAGAAGAAGCCTGTCAGAAGATCTGTGTGGAAGCTGGAGATGAGGTGTCTCCAGAAGGTAAAAAATATTTCCTGTGGGCTCCTTGGAGACTTCTTGGGCTGTACCTGGGATCTCAGGGCCCTGTATTATTGTCAGGTCAGTGTGTGACATGTCTGGGAGGAATCTTGGTCAGATCCCTGAGAAGAGCGTGTGTTACGAGGGAGAAAAAAACATCTGAGTATTATCCTTGGTGGAGTCTGGGGCTGGTACCTGGGGTCTGAGGACACTGCAGCGGCTATTAGGACAGTCTGGGACATGTCTGGGAGGAATCTTGGTCAGATCCCAGAGAACAGACCATTCTTCAGGGAGAAAATAGTTCTGGGTATCTTCCCTGGAGGAGTCTGGGGCTGCTACCTGGGGTCTGAGGGCACTGCAGCACCTCTTAGGACAGTCTGGGACATGTCTGGGAGGAATCTTGGTCAGATCCCAGAGAATAGACCATTCTTCAGGGAGAAAATCGGTCTGGGTATCTTCCTTGGAGGAGTCTGGGGCTGCTACCCAGGATTAGGCCTCCCTAAAGCAGAGTTGAAAAGACTCCAGGCCGTTCCCTGGAGGGATCATGGTTGGATTGTGGAGGTGGGAGAGTTTGTCAGAAGGTAAGAAATATCTCAGGTGGCATCCTTGGAGGAGTGTGAGGGTGCTTCCTTGGATCTGATATCCCTGCAGTAGGGTCTGGGGCATGTCTGGGAGGAATCCTGGTCACATCCCAGAGAGGAGAGTGAATTATCAGGGAGAAAAATCATCTGGGTCCCTTCCTTGGAGGAGTCTGGGGTTGCTACCCAGGGTTAGGCTTGCGAAATCCCCACGAAAAGACACCAGAATGTGCCTGTGAGGAAGCGTGGGATGATGCTGAAGCCAAAATCTTTCTTTCCAGGAGAAAACAGATCTCGGTTGTCTCCTTTGGAGGTGTCAGGGGCTGCTGCCTGCGATGTGATGGCCCTAAACCAAAGAGAGAAGAGAGCATGAGATGCCTGTCAGAAGATCTGGGTGGAAGCTGGACATGAGTTTTCTCCAGAAGGCAAAAAATATTTCCTCTGGCCTCCTTGGAGACTTCTTGGACTGTACCTGGGATCTCAGGGCCCTCTATCAGTGTCAGGTCAGTGTGTGACATGTCTGGGAGGAATCTTGGTCAGATCCCAGAAAAGAGCATGTGCTATGAGGGAGACAAATACGTCTGAGTATCATCCTTGGAGGAGTCTGGGGCTGCTACCTGGGGTCTGAGGGCACTGCAGCAGTTCTTAGGACAGTCTGGGAAATGTCTGGGAGGAATCTTGGTCAGATCCCAGAGAATAGACCATTCTTCAGGGAGAAAATCGGTCTGGGTATCTTCCTTGGAGGAGTCTGGGGCTGCTACCCAGGATTAGGCCTCCCTAAAGCAGAGTTGGAAAGACTCCAGGCCGTTCCCGGGAGGGATCATGGTTGGATTGTGGAGGTGGGAGAGTTTGTCAGAAGGTAAGAAATATCTCAGGTGGCATCCTTGGAGGAGTGTGAGGGTGCTTCCTTGGATCTGATATCCCTGCAGTAGGGTCTGGGGCATGTCTGGGAGGAATCCTGGTCACATCCCAGAGAGGAGAGTGAATTATCAGGGAGAAAAATCATCTGGGTACCTTCCTTGGAGGAGTCTGGGGTTGCTACCCAGCATTAGGCTTGTTGAATTTCCGTGAAAATATTCCAGAAATGTGTCTTGGGGGAAGCGTGGGATGATGCTGAAGCCAAAATCTTTCTTTCCAGGAGAAAACACATATTGGTGGTCTCCTTTGGAGGTGTCAAGGGCTGCTGCCTGCGATGTTCTGGCCCTAAACTAAAGAGAGAAGTGAGCAGGAGATGCCTGTCAGAAGATCTGGGTGGAAGCTGGAGATGAGGTGTCTCCAGAAGGTAAAAAACATTTCCTGTGGGCTCCTTGGAGACTTCTTGGGCTGTACCTGGGATCTCGGTGCCCTGTATCAGCGTCAGGTCAGTGTGTGACATGTCTGGGAGGAATCTTGGTCAGATCCCAGAGAACAGACCATTCTTCAGGGAGAAAATAGTTCTGGGTATCTTCCTTGGAGGAGTCTGGGGCTGCTACCTGGGGTCTGAGGGCACTGCGGCAGCTCTTAGGACAGTCTGGGAAATGTCTGGGAGGAATCTTGGTCAGATCCCAGAAAAGAGCATGTGCTATGAGGGAGACAAATACGTCTGAGTATCATCCTTGGAGGAGTCTGGGGCTGCTACCTGGGGTCTGAGGGCACAGCAGCAGCTCTTAGGACAGTGTGTGACATGTCTGGGAGGAATCTTGGTCAGATCCCAGAGAACAGACCATTCTTCAGGGAGAAAATAGTTCTGGGTGTCTTCCTTGGAGGAGTCTGGGGCTGCTACCTGGGGTCTGAGGGCACTGCGGCAGCTCTTAGGACAGTCTGGGAAATGTCTGGGAGGAATCTTGGTCAGATCCCAGAGAACAGACCGTTCTTCAGGGAGAAAATAGTTCTGGGTATCTTCCTTGGAGGAGTCTGGGGCTGCTACCCAGGATTAGGCCTCCCTAAAGTAGAGTTGAAAAGACTCCAGAACGTTCCCTGGAGGGGTCATGGTTGGATTGTGGAGGTGGGAGAGTTTGTCAGAAGGTAAGAAATATCTCAGGTGGCATTCTTGGAGGAGTGTGAGGGTGCTTCCTTGGATCTAATATCCCAGCAGCAGGGTGCAGGAGAGTCTGGGGCATGTCTGGGAGGAATCCTGGTCACATCCCAGAGAGGAGAGTGAATTATCAGGGAGAAAAATCATCTGGGTACCTTCCTTGGAGGAGTCTGGGGTTGCTACCCAGGATTAGGCTTGCGAAATCCCCACGAAAAGACACCAGATTGTGCCTGTGAGGAAATGTGGGATGAGACTGAAGCCAAAATCTTTCTTTCCAGGAGAAAACACATCTCGGTTGTCTCCTTTGGAGGTGTCAGGGGCTGCTGCCTGTGATGTGATGGCCCTAAACAAAAGATAGAAGAAAGCAGGAGATTCCTGTCAGAAGATCCGGGTGGAGGCTGGAGATGAGTTTTCTCCAGAAGGTAAATAATATTTCCTGTGGGCTCCTTGGAGACTTCTTGGGCTGTACCTGGGATCTCAGGGTCCTGTATTATTGTCAGGTCAGTGTGTGACATGTCTGGGAGGAATCTTGGTCAGATCCCAGAGAATAGACCATTCTTCAGGGAGAAAATCAGTCTGGGTATCTTCCTTGGAGGAGTCTGGGGCTGCGACCCAGGATTAGGCCTCCCTAACGCAGAGTTGAAAAGATTCCAGGCCGTTCCCGGGAGGGATCATGGTTGGATTGTGGAGGTGGGAGAGTTTGTCAGAAGGTAAGAAATATCTCAGATGGCATCCCTGGAGGAGTGTGAGGGTGCTTCCTTAGATCTGATATCCCTGCAGCAGGGTGCAGGAGAGTCTGGGGCATGTCTGGGAGGAATCCTGGTCACATCCCAGAGAGGAGAGTGAATTATCAGGGAGAAAAATCATCTGGGTCCCTTCCTTGGAGGAGTCTGGGGTTGCTACCCAGGGTTAGGCTTGCGAAATCCCCACGAAAAGACACCAGAATGTGCCTTGTGGGAAGCGTGGGATGATGCTGAAGCCAAAATCTTTCTTTCCAGGAGAAAACACATCTCGGTTGTCTCCTTTGGAGGTGTCAGGGGCTGCTGCTTGTGATGTGATGGCCCTAAACAAAAGATAGAAGAAAGCAGGAGATTCCTGTCAGAAGATCCGGGTGGAGGCTGGAGATGAGTTTTCTCCAGAAGGTAAAAAATATTTCCTGTGGGCTCCTTGGAGACTTCTTGGGCTGTACCTGGGATCTCAGGGTCCTGTATTATTGTCAGGTCAGTGTGTGACATGTCTGGGAGGAATCTTGGTCAGATCCCAGAGAATAGACCATTCTTCAGGGAGAAAATAGTTCTGGGTATCTTCCTTGGAGGAGTCTGGGGCTGCTACCTGGGGTCTGAGGACACTGCAGCAGCTCTTAGGACAGTGTGTGACATGTCTGGGAGGAATCTTGGTCAGATCCCAGAGAATAGACCATTCTTCAGGGAGAAAATAGTTCTGGGTATCTTCCTTGGAGGAGTCTGGGGCTGCTACCCAGGATTAGGCCTCCCTAACGCAGAGTTGAAAAGATTCCAGGCCGTTCCCGGGAGGGATCATGGTTGGATTGTGGAGGTGGGAGAGTTTGTCAGAAGGTAAGAAATATCTCAGATGGCATCCTTGGAGGAGTGTGAGGGTGCTTCCTTGGATCTGATATCCCAGCAGCAGGGTGCAGGAGAGTCTGGGGCATGTCTGGGAGGAATCCTGGTCACATCCCAGAGAGGAGAGTGAATTATCAGGGAGAAAAATCATCTGGGTCCCTTCCTTGGAGGAGTCTGGGGTTGCTACCCAGGGTTAGGCTTGCGAAATCCCCACGAAAAGACACCAGAATGTGCCTGTGAGGAAGCGTGGGATGATGCTGAAGCCAAAATCTTTCTTTCCAGGAGAAAACAGATCTCGGTTGTCTCCTTTGGAGGTGTCAGGGGCTGCTGCCTGCGATGTGATGGCCCTAAACCAAAGAGAGAAGAGAGCAGGAGATGCCTGTCAGAAGATCTGGGTGGAAGCTGGAGATGAGGTGTCTCCAGAAGGTAAAAAACATTTCCTGTGGGCTCCTTGGAGACTTCTTGGGCTGTACCTGGGATCTCGGTGCCCTGTATCAGCGTCAGGTCAGTGTGTGACATGTCTGGGAGGAATCTTGGTCAGATCCCAGAGAACAGACCATTCTTCAGGGAGAAAATAGTTCTGGGTATCTTCCTTGGAGGAGTCTGGGGCTGCTACCTGGGGTCTGAGGACACTGCAGCAGCTCTTAGGACAGTGTGTGACATGTCTGGGAGGAATCTTGGTCAGATCCCAGAGAATAGACCATTCTTCAGGGAGAAAATAGTTCTGGGTATCTTCCTTGGAGGAGTCTGGGGCTGCTACCTGGGGTCTGAGGGCTCTGCGGCAGCTCTTAGGACAGTCTGGGAAATGTCTGGGAGGAATCTTGGTCAGATCCCAGAGAACAGACCGTTCTTCAGGGAGAAAATAGTTCTGGGTATCTTCCTTGGAGGAGTCTGGGGCTGCTACCCAGGATTAGGCCTCCCTAAAGTAGAGTTGAAAAGACTCCAGGCCGTTCCCTGGAGGGATCATGGTTGGATTGTGGAGGTGGGAGAGTTTGTCAGAAGGTAAGAAATATCTCAGGTGGCATTCTTGGAGGAGTGTGAGGGTGCTTCCTTGGATCTGATATCCCTGCAGTAGGGTCTGGGGCATGTCTGGGAGGAATCCTGGTCACATCCCAGAGAGGAGAGTGAATTATCAGGGAGAAAAATCATCTGGGTACCTTCCTTGGAGGAGTCTGGGGTTGCTACTCAGGATTAGGCTTGCCAAATCCCCGCGAAAAGACACCAGATTGTGCCTGTGAGGAAATGTGGGATGATGCTGAAGCCAAAATCTTTCTTTCCAGGAGAAAACAGATCTCGGTTGTCTCCTTTGGAGGTGTCAGGGGCTGCTGCCTGTGATGTGATGGCCCTAAACCAAAGAGAGAAGAGAGCATGAGATTCCTGTCAGAAGATCCGGGTGGAGGCTGGAGATGAGTTTTCTCCAGAAGTTAAAAAATATTTCCTGTGGGCTCCTTGGAGACTTCTTGGGCTGTACCTGGGATCTCAGGGTCCTGTATTATTGTCAGGTCAGTGTGTGACATGTCTGGGAGGAATCTTGGTCAGATCCCAGAAAAGAGCATGTGCTATGAGGGAGACAAATACGTCTGAGTATCATCCTTGGAGGAGTCTGGGGCTGCTACCTGGGGTCTGAGGGCACTGCAGCACCTCTTAGGACAGTCTGGGACATGTCTGGGAGGAATCTTGGTCAGATCCCAGAGAATAGACCATTCTTCAGGGAGAAAATCGGTCTGGGTATCTTCCTTGGAGGAGTCTGGAGCTGCTACCCAGGATTAGGCCTCCCTAAAGCAGAGTTGAAAAGACTCCAGGCCGTTCCCTGGAGGGATCATGGTTGGATTGTGGAGGTGGGAGAGTTTGTCAGAAGGTAAGAAATATCTCAGGTGGCATCCTTGGAGGAGTGTGAGGGTGCTTCCTTGGATCTGATATCCCTGCAGTAGGGTCTGGGGCATGTCTGGGAGGAATCCTGGTCACATCCCAGAGAGGAGAGTGAATTATCAGGGAGAAAAATCATCTGGGTACCTTCCTTGGAGGAGTCTGGGGTTGCTACCCAGCATTAGGCTTGTTGAATTTCCGTGAAAATATTCCAGAAATGTGCCTTGTGGGAAGCGTGGGATGATGCTGAAGCCAAAATCTTTCTTTCCAGGAGAAAACACATCTTGGTGGTCTCCTTTGGAGGTGTCAAGGGCTGCTGCCTGCGATGTTCTGGCCCTAAACTAAAGAGAGAAGTGAGCAGGAGATGCCTGTCAGAAGATCTGGGTGGAAGCTGGAGATGAGGTGTCTCCAGAAGGTAAAAAACATTTCCTGTGGGCTCCTTGGAGACTTCTTGGGCTGTACCTGGGATCTCGGTGCCCTGTATCAGCGTCAGGTCAGTGTGTGACATGTCTGGGAGGAATCTTGGTCAGATCCCAGAGAACAGACCATTCTTCAGGGAGAAAATAGTTCTGGGTATCTTCCTTGGAGGAGTCTGGGGCTGCTACCTGGGGTCTGAGGGCACTGCGGCAGCTCTTAGGACAGTCTGGGAAATGTCTGGGAGGAATCTTGGTCAGATCCCAGAGAACAGACCGTTCTTCAGGGAGAAAATAGTTCTGGGTATCTTCCTTGGAGGAGTCTGGGGCTGCTACCCAGGATTAGGCCTCCCTAAAGTAGAGTTGAAAAGACTCCAGAACGTTCCCTGGAGGGGTCATGGTTGGATTGTGGAGGTGGGAGAGTTTGTCAGAAGGTAAGAAATATCTCAGGTGGCATTCTTGGAGGAGTGTGAGGGTGCTTCCTTGGATCTAATATCCCAGCAGCAGGGTGCAGGAGAGTCTGGGGCATGTCTGGGAGGAATCCTGGTCACATCCCAGAGAGGAGAGTGAATTATCAGGGAGAAAAATCATCTGGGTACCTTCCTTGGAGGAGTCTGGGGTTGCTACCCAGGATTAGGCTTGCCAAATCCCCGCGAAAAGACACCAGATTGTGCCTGTGAGGAAATGTGGGATGAGACTGAAGCCAAAAATCTTTCTTTCCAGGAGAAAACACATCTCGGTTGTCTCCTTTGGAGGTGTCAGGGGCTGCTGCCTGTGATGTGATGGCCCTAAACAAAAGATAGAAGAAAGCAGGAGATGCCTGTCAGAAGATCCGGGTGGAGGCTGGAGATGAGTTTTCTCCAGAAGGTAAATAATATTTCCTGTGGGCTCCTTGGAGACTTCTTGGGCTGTACCTGGGATCTCAGGGTCCTGTATTATTGTCAGGTCAGTGTGTGACATGTCTGGGAGGAATCTTGGTCAGATCCCAGAGAATAGACCATTCTTCAGGGAGAAAATCAGTCTGGGTATCTTCCTTGGAGGAGTCTGGGGCTGCGACCCAGGATTAGGCCTCCCTAACGCAGAGTTGAAAAGATTCCAGGCCGTTCCCGGGAGGGATCATGGTTGGATTGTGGAGGTGGGAGAGTTTGTCAGAAGGTAAGAAATATCTCAGATGGCATCCTTGGAGGAGTGTGAGGGTGCTTCCTTAGATCTGATATCCCTGCAGAAGAGTGCAGGAGAGTCTGGGGCATGTCTGGGAGGAATCCTGGTCACATCCCAGAGAGGAGAGTGAATTATCAGGGAGAAAAATCATCTGGGTCCCTTCCTTGGAGGAGTCTGGGGTTGCTACCCAGGGTTAGGCTTGCGAAATCCCCACGAAAAGACACCAGAATGTGCCTGTGAGGAAGCGTGGGATGATGCTGAAGCCAAAATCTTTCTTTCCAGGAGAAAACAGATCTCGGTTGTCTCCTTTGGAGGTGTCAGGGGCTGCTGCCTGCGATGTGATGGCCCTAAACCAAAGAGAGAAGAGAGCATGAGATGCCTGTCAGAAGATCTGGGTGGAAGCTGGACATGAGTTTTCTCCAGAAGGTAAAAAATATTTCCTCTGGCCTCCTTGGAGACTTCTTGGACTGTACCTGGGATCTCAGGGCCCTCTATCAGTGTCAGGTCAGTGTGTGACATGTCTGGGAGGAATCTTGGTCAGATCCCAGAAAAGAGCATGTGCTATGAGGGAGACAAATACGTCTGAGTATCATCCTTGGAGGAGTCTGGGGCTGCTACCTGGGGTCTGAGGGCACTGCAGCAGCTCTTAGGACAGTCTGGGACATGTCTGGGAGGAATCTTGGTCAGATCCCAGAGAATAGACCATTCTTCAGGGAGAAAATAGTTCTGGGTATCTTCCTTGGAGGAGTCTGGGGCTGCTACCCAGGATTAGGCCTCCCTAAAGCAGAGTTGGAAAGACTCCAGGCCGTTCCCGGGAGGGATCATGGTTGGATTGTGGAGGTGGGAGAGTTTGTCAGAAGGTAAGAAATATCTCAGGTGGCATCCTTGGAGGAGTGTGAGGGTGCTTCCTTGGATCTGATATCCCTGCAGTAGGGTCTGGGGCATGTCTGGGAGGAATCCTGGTCACATCCCAGAGAGGAGAGTGAATTATCAGGGAGAAAAATCATCTGGGTACCTTCCTTGGAGGAGTCTGGGGTTGCTACCCAGCATTAGGCTTGTTGAATTTCCGTGAAAATATTCCAGAAATGTGTCTTGGGGGAAGCGTGGGATGATGCTGAAGCCAAAATCTTTCTTTCCAGGAGAAAACACATATTGGTGGTCTCCTTTGGAGGTGTCAAGGGCTGCTGCCTGCGATGTTCTGGCCCTAAACTAAAGAGAGAAGTGAGCAGGAGATGCCTGTCAGAAGATCTGGGTGGAAGCTGGAGATGAGGTGTCTCCAGAAGGTAAAAAACATTTCCTGTGGGCTCCTTGGAGACTTCTTGGGCTGTACCTGGGATCTCGGTGCCCTGTATCAGCGTCAGGTCAGTGTGTGACATGTCTGGGAGGAATCTTGGTCAGATCCCAGAGAACAGACCATTCTTCAGGGAGAAAATCAGTCTGGGTATCTTCCTTGGAGGAGTCTGGGGCTGCGACCCAGGATTAGGCCTCCCTAACGCAGAGTTGAAAAGATTCCAGGCCGTTCCCGGGAGGGATCATGGTTGGATTGTGGAGGTGGGAGAGTTTGTCAGAAGGTAAGAAATATCTCAGATGGCATCCCTGGAGGAGTGTGAGGGTGCTTCCTTAGATCTGATATCCCTGCAGCAGGGTGCAGGAGAGTCTGGGGCATGTCTGGGAGGAATCCTGGTCACATCCCAGAGAGGAGAGTGAATTATCAGGGAGAAAAATCATCTGGGTCCCTTCCTTGGAGGAGTCTGGGGTTGCTACCCAGGGTTAGGCTTGCGAAATCCCCACGAAAAGACACCAGAATGTGCCTTGTGGGAAGCGTGGGATGATGCTGAAGCCAAAATCTTTCTTTCCAGGAGAAAACACATCTCGGTTGTCTCCTTTGGAGGTGTCAGGGGCTGCTGCCTGTGATGTGATGGCCCTAAACAAAAGATAGAAGAAAGCAGGAGATTCCTGTCAGAAGATCCGGGTGGAGGCTGGAGATGAGTTTTCTCCAGAAGGTAAAAAATATTTCCTGTGGGCTCCTTGGAGACTTCTTGGGCTGTACCTGGGATCTCAGGGTCCTGTATTATTGTCAGGTCAGTGTGTGACATGTCTGGGAGGAATCTTGGTCAGATCCCAGAGAATAGACCATTCTTCAGGGAGAAAATAGTTCTGGGTATCTTCCTTGGAGGAGTCTGGGGCTGCTACCTGGGGTCTGAGGACACTGCAGCAGCTCTTAGGACAGTGTGTGACATGTCTGGGAGGAATCTTGGTCAGATCCCAGAGAATAGACCATTCTTCAGGGAGAAAATAGTTCTGGGTATCTTCCTTGGAGGAGTCTGGGGCTGCTACCCAGGATTAGGCCTCCCTAACGCAGAGTTGAAAAGATTCCAGGCCGTTCCCGGGAGGGATCATGGTTGGATTGTGGAGGTGGGAGAGTTTGTCAGAAGGTAAGAAATATCTCAGGTGGCATCCTTGGAGGAGTGTGAGGGTGCTTCCTTGGATCTGATATCCCTGCAGTAGGGTCTGGGGCATGTCTGGGAGGAATCCTGGTCACATCCCAGAGAGGAGAGTGAATTATCAGGGAGAAAAATCATCTGGGTCCCTTCCTTGGAGGAGTCTGGGGTTGCTACCCAGGGTTAGGCTTGCGAAATCCCCACGAAAAGACACCAGAATGTGCCTGTGAGGAAGCGTGGGATGATGCTGAAGCCAAAATCTTTCTTTCCAGGAGAAAACAGATCTCGGTTGTCTCCTTTGGAGGTGTCAGGGGCTGCTGCCTGCGATGTGATGGCCCTAAACCAAAGAGAGAAGAGAGCATGAGATGCCTGTCAGAAGATCTGGGTGGAAGCTGGACATGAGTTTTCTCCAGAAGGCAAAAAATATTTCCTCTGGCCTCCTTGGAGACTTCTTGGACTGTACCTGGGATCTCAGGGCCCTCTATCAGTGTCAGGTCAGTGTGTGACATGTCTGGGAGGAATCTTGGTCAGATCCCAGAAAAGAGCATGTGCTATGAGGGAGACAAATACGTCTGAGTATCATCCTTGGAGGAGTCTGGGGCTGCTACCTGGGGTCTGAGGGCACTGCAGCAGTTCTTAGGACAGTCTGGGAAATGTCTGGGAGGAATCTTGGTCAGATCCCAGAGAATAGACCATTCTTCAGGGAGAAAATCGGTCTGGGTATCTTCCTTGGAGGAGTCTGGGGCTGCTACCCAGGATTAGGCCTCCCTAAAGCAGAGTTGGAAAGACTCCAGGCCGTTCCCGGGAGGGATCATGGTTGGATTGTGGAGGTGGGAGAGTTTGTCAGAAGGTAAGAAATATCTCAGGTGGCATCCTTGGAGGAGTGTGAGGGTGCTTCCTTGGATCTGATATCCCTGCAGTAGGGTCTGGGGCATGTCTGGGAGGAATCCTGGTCACATCCCAGAGAGGAGAGTGAATTATCAGGGAGAAAAATCATCTGGGTACCTTCCTTGGAGGAGTCTGGGGTTGCTACCCAGCATTAGGCTTGTTGAATTTCCGTGAAAATATTCCAGAAATGTGTCTTGGGGGAAGCGTGGGATGATGCTGAAGCCAAAATCTTTCTTTCCAGGAGAAAACACATATTGGTGGTCTCCTTTGGAGGTGTCAAGGGCTGCTGCCTGCGATGTTCTGGCCCTAAACTAAAGAGAGAAGTGAGCAGGAGATGCCTGTCAGAAGATCTGGGTGGAAGCTGGAGATGAGGTGTCTCCAGAAGGTAAAAAACATTTCCTGTGGGCTCCTTGGAGACTTCTTGGGCTGTACCTGGGATCTCGGTGCCCTGTATCAGCGTCAGGTCAGTGTGTGACATGTCTGGGAGGAATCTTGGTCAGATCCCAGAGAACAGACCATTCTTCAGGGAGAAAATAGTTCTGGGTATCTTCCTTGGAGGAGTCTGGGGCTGCTACCTGGGGTCTGAGGGCACTGCGGCAGCTCTTAGGACAGTCTGGGAAATGTCTGGGAGGAATCTTGGTCAGATCCCAGAAAAGAGCATGTGCTATGAGGGAGACAAATACGTCTGAGTATCATCCTTGGAGGAGTCTGGGGCTGCTACCTGGGGTCTGAGGGCACAGCAGCAGCTCTTAGGACAGTGTGTGACATGTCTGGGAGGAATCTTGGTCAGATCCCAGAGAACAGACCATTCTTCAGGGAGAAAATAGTTCTGGGTGTCTTCCTTGGAGGAGTCTGGGGCTGCTACCTGGGGTCTGAGGGCACTGCGGCAGCTCTTAGGACAGTCTGGGAAATGTCTGGGAGGAATCTTGGTCAGATCCCAGAGAACAGACCGTTCTTCAGGGAGAAAATAGTTCTGGGTATCTTCCTTGGAGGAGTCTGGGGCTGCTACCCAGGATTAGGCCTCCCTAAAGTAGAGTTGAAAAGACTCCAGAACGTTCCCTGGAGGGGTCATGGTTGGATTGTGGAGGTGGGAGAGTTTGTCAGAAGGTAAGAAATATCTCAGGTGGCATTCTTGGAGGAGTGTGAGGGTGCTTCCTTGGATCTAATATCCCAGCAGCAGGGTGCAGGAGAGTCTGGGGCATGTCTGGGAGGAATCCTGGTCACATCCCAGAGAGGAGAGTGAATTATCAGGGAGAAAAATCATCTGGGTACCTTCCTTGGAGGAGTCTGGGGTTGCTACCCAGGATTAGGCTTGCGAAATCCCCACGAAAAGACACCAGATTGTGCCTGTGAGGAAATGTGGGATGAGACTGAAGCCAAAATCTTTCTTTCCAGGAGAAAACACATCTCGGTTGTCTCCTTTGGAGGTGTCAGGGGCTGCTGCCTGTGATGTGATGGCCCTAAACAAAAGATAGAAGAAAGCAGGAGATTCCTGTCAGAAGATCCGGGTGGAGGCTGGAGATGAGTTTTCTCCAGAAGGTAAATAATATTTCCTGTGGGCTCCTTGGAGACTTCTTGGGCTGTACCTGGGATCTCAGGGTCCTGTATTATTGTCAGGTCAGTGTGTGACATGTCTGGGAGGAATCTTGGTCAGATCCCAGAGAATAGACCATTCTTCAGGGAGAAAATCAGTCTGGGTATCTTCCTTGGAGGAGTCTGGGGCTGCGACCCAGGATTAGGCCTCCCTAACGCAGAGTTGAAAAGATTCCAGGCCGTTCCCGGGAGGGATCGTGGTTGGATTGTGGAGGTGGGAGAGTTTGTCAGAAGGTAAGAAATATCTCAGATGGCATCCCTGGAGGAGTGTGAGGGTGCTTCCTTAGATCTGATATCCCTGCAGCAGGGTGCAGGAGAGTCTGGGGCATGTCTGGGAGGAATCCTGGTCACATCCCAGAGAGGAGAGTGAATTATCAGGGAGAAAAATCATCTGGGTCCCTTCCTTGGAGGAGTCTGGGGTTGCTACCCAGGGTTAGGCTTGCGAAATCCCCACGAAAAGACACCAGAATGTGCCTTGTGGGAAGCGTGGGATGATGCTGAAGCCAAAATCTTTCTTTCCAGGAGAAAACACATCTCGGTTGTCTCCTTTGGAGGTGTCAGGGGCTGCTGCTTGTGATGTGATGGCCCTAAACAAAAGATAGAAGAAAGCAGGAGATTCCTGTCAGAAGATCCGGGTGGAGGCTGGAGATGAGTTTTCTCCAGAAGGTAAAAAATATTTCCTGTGGGCTCCTTGGAGACTTCTTGGGCTGTACCTGGGATCTCAGGGTCCTGTATTATTGTCAGGTCAGTGTGTGACATGTCTGGGAGGAATCTTGGTCAGATCCCAGAGAATAGACCATTCTTCAGGGAGAAAATAGTTCTGGGTATCTTCCTTGGAGGAGTCTGGGGCTGCTACCTGGGGTCTGAGGACACTGCAGCAGCTCTTAGGACAGTGTGTGACATGTCTGGGAGGAATCTTGGTCAGATCCCAGAGAATAGACCATTCTTCAGGGAGAAAATAGTTCTGGGTATCTTCCTTGGAGGAGTCTGGGGCTGCTACCCAGGATTAGGCCTCCCTAACGCAGAGTTGAAAAGATTCCAGGCCGTTCCCGGGAGGGATCATGGTTGGATTGTGGAGGTGGGAGAGTTTGTCAGAAGGTAAGAAATATCTCAGATGGCATCCTTGGAGGAGTGTGAGGGTGCTTCCTTGGATCTGATATCCCAGCAGCAGGGTGCAGGAGAGTCTGGGGCATGTCTGGGAGGAATCCTGGTCACATCCCAGAGAGGAGAGTGAATTATCAGGGAGAAAAATCATCTGGGTCCCTTCCTTGGAGGAGTCTGGGGTTGCTACCCAGGGTTAGGCTTGCGAAATCCCCACGAAAAGACACCAGAATGTGCCTGTGAGGAAGCGTGGGATGATGCTGAAGCCAAAATCTTTCTTTCCAGGAGAAAACAGATCTCGGTTGTCTCCTTTGGAGGTGTCAGGGGCTGCTGCCTGCGATGTGATGGCCCTAAACCAAAGAGAGAAGAGAGCAGGAGATGCCTGTCAGAAGATCTGGGTGGAAGCTGGAGATGAGGTGTCTCCAGAAGGTAAAAAACATTTCCTGTGGGCTCCTTGGAGACTTCTTGGGCTGTACCTGGGATCTCGGTGCCCTGTATCAGCGTCAGGTCAGTGTGTGACATGTCTGGGAGGAATCTTGGTCAGATCCCAGAGAACAGACCATTCTTCAGGGAGAAAATAGTTCTGGGTATCTTCCTTGGAGGAGTCTGGGGCTGCTACCTGGGGTCTGAGGACACTGCAGCAGCTCTTAGGACAGTGTGTGACATGTCTGGGAGGAATCTTGGTCAGATCCCAGAGAATAGACCATTCTTCAGGGAGAAAATAGTTCTGGGTATCTTCCTTGGAGGAGTCTGGGGCTGCTACCTGGGGTCTGAGGGCTCTGCGGCAGCTCTTAGGACAGTCTGGGAAATGTCTGGGAGGAATCTTGGTCAGATCCCAGAGAACAGACCGTTCTTCAGGGAGAAAATAGTTCTGGGTATCTTCCTTGGAGGAGTCTGGGGCTGCTACCCAGGATTAGGCCTCCCTAAAGTAGAGTTGAAAAGACTCCAGGCCGTTCCCTGGAGGGATCATGGTTGGATTGTGGAGGTGGGAGAGTTTGTCAGAAGGTAAGAAATATCTCAGGTGGCATTCTTGGAGGAGTGTGAGGGTGCTTCCTTGGATCTGATATCCCTGCAGTAGGGTCTGGGGCATGTCTGGGAGGAATCCTGGTCACATCCCAGAGAGGAGAGTGAATTATCAGGGAGAAAAATCATCTGGGTACCTTCCTTGGAGGAGTCTGGGGTTGCTACTCAGGATTAGGCTTGCCAAATCCCCGCGAAAAGACACCAGATTGTGCCTGTGAGGAAATGTGGGATGATGCTGAAGCCAAAATCTTTCTTTCCAGGAGAAAACAGATCTCGGTTGTCTCCTTTGGAGGTGTCAGGGGCTGCTGCCTGTGATGTGATGGCCCTAAACCAAAGAGAGAAGAGAGCATGAGATTCCTGTCAGAAGATCCGGGTGGAGGCTGGAGATGAGTTTTCTCCAGAAGTTAAAAAATATTTCCTGTGGGCTCCTTGGAGACTTCTTGGGCTGTACCTGGGATCTCAGGGTCCTGTATTATTGTCAGGTCAGTGTGTGACATGTCTGGGAGGAATCTTGGTCAGATCCCAGAAAAGAGCATGTGCTATGAGGGAGACAAATACGTCTGAGTATCATCCTTGGAGGAGTCTGGGGCTGCTACCTGGGGTCTGAGGGCACTGCAGCACCTCTTAGGACAGTCTGGGACATGTCTGGGAGGAATCTTGGTCAGATCCCAGAGAATAGACCATTCTTCAGGGAGAAAATCGGTCTGGGTATCTTCCTTGGAGGAGTCTGGAGCTGCTACCCAGGATTAGGCCTCCCTAAAGCAGAGTTGAAAAGACTCCAGGCCGTTCCCTGGAGGGATCATGGTTGGATTGTGGAGGTGGGAGAGTTTGTCAGAAGGTAAGAAATATCTCAGGTGGCATCCTTGGAGGAGTGTGAGGGTGCTTCCTTGGATCTGATATCCCTGCAGTAGGGTCTGGGGCATGTCTGGGAGGAATCCTGGTCACATCCCAGAGAGGAGAGTGAATTATCAGGGAGAAAAATCATCTGGGTACCTTCCTTGGAGGAGTCTGGGGTTGCTACCCAGCATTAGGCTTGTTGAATTTCCGTGAAAATATTCCAGAAATGTGCCTTGTGGGAAGCGTGGGATGATGCTGAAGCCAAAATCTTTCTTTCCAGGAGAAAACACATCTTGGTGGTCTCCTTTGGAGGTGTCAAGGGCTGCTGCCTGCGATGTTCTGGCCCTAAACTAAAGAGAGAAGTGAGCAGGAGATGCCTGTCAGAAGATCTGGGTGGAAGCTGGAGATGAGGTGTCTCCAGAAGGTAAAAAACATTTCCTGTGGGCTCCTTGGAGACTTCTTGGGCTGTACCTGGGATCTCGGTGCCCTGTATCAGCGTCAGGTCAGTGTGTGACATGTCTGGGAGGAATCTTGGTCAGATCCCAGAGAACAGACCATTCTTCAGGGAGAAAATAGTTCTGGGTATCTTCCTTGGAGGAGTCTGGGGCTGCTACCTGGGGTCTGAGGGCACTGCGGCAGCTCTTAGGACAGTCTGGGAAATGTCTGGGAGGAATCTTGGTCAGATCCCAGAGAACAGACCGTTCTTCAGGGAGAAAATAGTTCTGGGTATCTTCCTTGGAGGAGTCTGGGGCTGCTACCCAGGATTAGGCCTCCCTAAAGTAGAGTTGAAAAGACTCCAGAACGTTCCCTGGAGGGGTCATGGTTGGATTGTGGAGGTGGGAGAGTTTGTCAGAAGGTAAGAAATATCTCAGGTGGCATTCTTGGAGGAGTGTGAGGGTGCTTCCTTGGATCTAATATCCCAGCAGCAGGGTGCAGGAGAGTCTGGGGCATGTCTGGGAGGAATCCTGGTCACATCCCAGAGAGGAGAGTGAATTATCAGGGAGAAAAATCATCTGGGTACCTTCCTTGGAGGAGTCTGGGGTTGCTACCCAGGATTAGGCTTGCCAAATCCCCGCGAAAAGACACCAGATTGTGCCTGTGAGGAAATGTGGGATGAGACTGAAGCCAAAAATCTTTCTTTCCAGGAGAAAACACATCTCGGTTGTCTCCTTTGGAGGTGTCAGGGGCTGCTGCCTGTGATGTGATGGCCCTAAACAAAAGATAGAAGAAAGCAGGAGATGCCTGTCAGAAGATCCGGGTGGAGGCTGGAGATGAGTTTTCTCCAGAAGGTAAAAAATATTTAGTGTGGGCTCCTTGGAGACTTCTTGGGCTGTACCTGGGATCTCAGGGTCCTGTATTATTGTCAGGTCAGTGTGTGACATGTCTGGGAGGAATCTTGGTCAGATCCCAGAGAATAGACCATTCTTCAGGGAGAAAATCAGTCTGGGTATCTTCCTTGGAGGAGTCTGGGGCTGCGACCCAGGATTAGGCCTCCCTAACGCAGAGTTGAAAAGATTCCAGGCCGTTCCCGGGAGGGATCATGGTTGGATTGTGGAGGTGGGAGAGTTTGTCAGAAGGTAAGAAATATCTCAGATGGCATCCTTGGAGGAGTGTGAGGGTGCTTCCTTAGATCTGATATCCCTGCAGAAGAGTGCAGGAGAGTCTGGGGCATGTCTGGGAGGAATCCTGGTCACATCCCAGAGAGGAGAGTGAATTATCAGGGAGAAAAATCATCTGGGTCCCTTCCTTGGAGGAGTCTGGGGTTGCTACCCAGGGTTAGGCTTGCGAAATCCCCACGAAAAGACACCAGAATGTGCCTGTGAGGAAGCGTGGGATGATGCTGAAGCCAAAATCTTTCTTTCCAGGAGAAAACAGATCTCGGTTGTCTCCTTTGGAGGTGTCAGGGGCTGCTGCCTGCGATGTGATGGCCCTAAACCAAAGAGAGAAGAGAGCATGAGATGCCTGTCAGAAGATCTGGGTGGAAGCTGGACATGAGTTTTCTCCAGAAGGTAAAAAATATTTCCTCTGGCCTCCTTGGAGACTTCTTGGACTGTACCTGGGATCTCAGGGCCCTCTATCAGTGTCAGGTCAGTGTGTGACATGTCTGGGAGGAATCTTGGTCAGATCCCAGAAAAGAGCATGTGCTATGAGGGAGACAAATACGTCTGAGTATCATCCTTGGAGGAGTCTGGGGCTGCTACCTGGGGTCTGAGGGCACTGCAGCAGCTCTTAGGACAGTCTGGGACATGTCTGGGAGGAATCTTGGTCAGATCCCAGAGAATAGACCATTCTTCAGGGAGAAAATAGTTCTGGGTATCTTCCTTGGAGGAGTCTGGGGCTGCTACCCAGGATTAGGCCTCCCTAAAGCAGAGTTGGAAAGACTCCAGGCCGTTCCCTGGAGGGATCATGGTTGGATTGTGGAGGTGGGAGAGTTTGTCAGAAGGTAAGAAATATCTCAGGTGGCATCCTTGGAGGAGTGTGAGGGTGCTTCCTTGGATCTGATATCCCTGCAGTAGGGTCTGGGGCATGTCTGGGAGGAATCCTGGTCAAATCCCAGAGAGGAGAGTGAATTATCAGGGAGAAAAATCATCTGGGTACCTTCCTTGGAGGAGTCTGGGGTTGCTACCCAGCATTAGGCTTGTTGAATTTCCGTGAAAATATTCCAGAAATGTGCCTTGTGGGAAGCGTGGGATGATGCTGAAGCCAAAATCTTTCTTTCCAGGAGAAAACACATCTTGGTGGTCTCCTTTGGAGGTGTCAAGGGCTGCTGCCTGCGATGTTCTGGCCCTAAACTAAAGAGAGAAGTGAGCAGGAGATGCCTGTCAGAAGATCTGGGTGGAAGCTGGAGATGAGGTGTCTCCAGAAGGTAAAAAACATTTCCTGTGGGCTCCTTGGAGACTTCTTGGGCTGTACCTGGGATCTCGGTGCCCTGTATCAGCGTCAGGTCAGTGTGTGACATGTCTGGGAGGAATCTTGGTCAGATCCCAGAGAACAGACCATTCTTCAGGGAGAAAATAGTTCTGGGTATCTTCCTTGGAGGAGTCTGGGGCTGCTACCTGGGGTCTGAGGGCACTGCAGCAGCTCTTAGGACAGTCTGGGAAATGTCTGGGAGGAATCTTGGTCAGATCCCAGAGAACAGACCGTTCTTCAGGGAGAAAAACAGTCTGGGTATCTTCCTTGGAGGAGTCTGGGGCTGCTACCCAGGATTAGGCCTCCCTAAAGTAGAGTTGAAAAGACTCCAGAACGTTCCCTGGAGGGGTCATGGTTGGATTGTGGAGGTGGGAGAGTTTGTCAGAAGGTAAGAAATATCTCAGGTGTCATCCTTGGAGGAGTGTGAGGGTGCTTCCTTGGATCTGATATCCCTGCAGCAGGGTGCAGGAGAGTCTGGGGCATGTCTGGGAGGAATCCTGGTCACATCCCAGAGAGGAGAGTGAATTATCAGGGAGAAAAATCATCTGGGTACCTTCCTTGGAGGAGTCTGGGGTTGCTACCCAGGATTAGGCTTGCGAAATCCCCACGAAAAGACACCAGAATGTGCCTGTGAGGAAGCATGGGATGATGCTGAAGCCAAAATCTTTCTTTCCAGGGGAAAACAGATCTCGGTTGTCTCCTTTGGAGGTGTCAGGGGTTGCTGCCTGCGATGTGATGGCCCTAAACCAAAGAGAGAAGAGAGATGAGATGCCTGTCAGAAGATCTGGGTGGAAGCTGGACATGAGTTTTCTCCAGAAGGTAAAAAACATTTCCTGTGGGCTCCTTGGAGACTTCTTGGGCTGTACCTGGGATCTCGGTGCCCTGTATCAGTGTCAGGTCAGTGTGTGACATGTCTGGGAGGAATCTTGGTCAGATCCCAGAAAAGAGCATGTGCTATGAGGGAGACAAATACGTCTGAGTATCATCCTTGGAGGAGTCTGGGGCTGCTACCTGGGGTCTGAGGGCACTGCAGCAGCTCTTAGGACAGTCTGGGACATGTCTGGGAGGAATCTTGGTCAGATCCCAGAGAATAGACCATTCTTCAGGGAGAAAATCGGTCTGGGTATCTTCCTTGGAGGAGTCTGGGGCTGCTACCCAGGATTAGGCCTCCCTAACGCAGAGTTGAAAAGACTCCAGGCCGTTCCCGGGAGGGATCATGGTTAGATTGTGGAGGTGGGAGAGTTTGTCAGAAGGTAAGAAATATCTCAGGTGGCATTCTTGGAGGAGTGTGAGGGTGCTTCCTTGGATCTAATATCCCAGCAGCAGGGTGCAGGAGAGTCTGGGCCATGTCTGAGAAGGAATCCTGGTCACATCCCAGAGAGGAGAGTGAATTATCAGGGAGAAAAATCATCTGGGTACCTTCCTTGGAGGAGTCTGGGGTTGCTTCCCAGCATTTGGCTTGTTGAATTTCCGCGAAAAGACACCAGAAATGTGCCTGGGGGGAAGCGTGGGATGATGCTGAAGCCAAAATCTTTCTTTCCAGCAGAAAACACATCTCGGTTGTCTCCTTTGGAGGTGTCAGGAGCTGCTGCCTATGATGTGATGGCCCTAAACCAAAGAGCGAAGTCAGCATGAGATGCCTGTCAGAAGATCTGGGTGGAAGCTGGAGATGAGGTGTCTCCAGAAGGTAAAAAACATTTCCTGTGGGCTCCTTGGAGACTTCTTGGGCTGTACCTGGGAACTCGTTGCCCTGTATCAGCGTCAGGTCAGTGTGTGACTTGTCTGGGAGGAATCTTGGTCAGATCCCAGAGAATAGACCATTCTTCAGGGAGAAAATAGTTCTGGGTATCTTCCTTGGAGGAGTCTGGGGCTGCTACCTGGGGTCTGAGGGCACTGCGGCAGCTCTTAGGACAGTCTGGGAAATGTCTGGGAGGAATCTTGGTCAGATCCCAGAGAACAGACCGTTCTTCAGGGAGAAAATAGTTCTGGGTATCTTCCTTGGAGGAGTCTGGGGCTGCTACCCAGGATTATGCCTCCCTAAAGTAGAGTTGAAAAGACTCCAGAACGTTCCCTGGAGGGGTCATGGTTGGATTGTGGAGGTGGGAGAGTTTGTCAGAAGGTAAGAAGTATCTCAGGTGGCATTCTTGGAGGAGTGTGAGGGTGCTTCCTTGGATCTAATATCCCAGCAGCAGGGTGCAGGAGAGTCTGGGGCATGTCTGGGAGGAATCCTGGTCACATCCCAGAGAGGAGAGTGAATTATCAGGGAGAAAAATCATCTGGGTACCTTCCTTGGAGGAGTCTGGGGTTGCTACCCAGGATTAGGCTTGCCAAATCCCCGCGAAAAGACACCAGATTTTGCCTGTGAGGAAATGTGGGATGATGCTGAAGCCAAAATCTTTCTTTACAGGAGAAAACACATCTCGGTTGTCTCCTTTGGAGGTGTCAGGGGCTGCTGCCTGCGATGTTCTGGCCCTAAACCAAAGAGAGAAGAGGGCAGGAGATGCCTGTCAGAAGATCTGGGTGGAAGCTGGAGATGAGGTGTCTCCAGAAGGTAAAAAACATTTCCTGTGGCCTCCTTGGAGACTTCTTGGCGTGTACCTGGGATCTCAGTGCACTGTATCAGCGTCAGGTCAGTGTGTGACATGTCTGGGAGGAATCTTGGTAGGATCCCAGAGAATAGACCATTCTTCAGGGAGAAAATAGTTCTGAGTATCTTCCTTGGAGGAGTCTGGGGCTGGTTCCTGTGGTCTGAGGGCACTGCAGCAGCTCATAGGACAGTCTGGGACATGTCTGGGAGGAATCTTGGTCAGATCCCAGAGAATAGACCATTCTTCAGGGAGAAAATATTTCTGGGTATCTTCCTTGGAGGAGTCTGGGGCTGGTACCTGTTGTCTGAGGGCACTGCAGCAGCTCATAGGACAGTCTGGGACATGTCTGGGAGGAATCTTGGTCAGATCTCAGAGAATAGACCATTCTTCAGGGAGAAAATAGTTCTGGGTATCTTCCTTGGAGGAGTCTGGGGCTGCTACCCAGGATTAGGCCTCCCTAACGCAGAGTTGAAAAGAGTGCAGGACGTTCCCTGGAGGGATCACGGTTGGATTGTGGAGGTGGGAGAGTTTGTCAGAAGGTAAGAAATATCTCAGGTGGCATCCTTGGAGGAGTGTGAGGATGCTTCCTCGGATCTGATATTCCAGCAGCAGGGTGCAGGAGAGTCTGGGGCATGTTTTGGAGGAATCCTGGTCACATCCCAGAGAGGAGAGTGAATTATCAGGGCGAAAAATCATCTGCGTCCCTTCCTTGGAGGAGTCTGGGGTTGCTACCCAGGGTTAGGCTTGCGAAATCCCCACGAAAAGACACCAGAATGTGCCTGTGAGGAAGCGTGGGATGATGCTGAAGCCAAAATCTTTCTTTACAGGAGAAAACACATCTCGGTTGTCTCCTTTGGAGGTGTCAGAGGCTGCTGCCTGTGATTTGATGGCCCTAAACCAAAGAGAGAAATAAAGCAGAAGAAGCCTGTCAGAAGATCTGTGTGGAAGCTGGAGATGAGGTGTCTCCAGAAGGTAAAAAATATTTCCTGTGGGCTCCTTGGAGACTTCTTGGGCTGTACCTGGGATCTCAGGGCCCTGTATTATTGTCAGGTCAGTGTGTGACATGTCTGGGAGGAATCTTGGTCAGATCCCTGAGAAGAGCGTGTGTTACGAGGGAGAAAAAAACATCTGAGTATTATCCTTGGTGGAGTCTGGGGCTGGTACCTGGGGTCTGAGGACACTGCAGCGGCTATTAGGACAGTCTGGGACATGTCTGGGAGGAATCTTGGTCAGATCCCAGAGAACAGACCATTCTTCAGGGAGAAAATAGTTCTGGGTATCTTCCCTGGAGGAGTCTGGGGCTGCTACCTGGGGTCTGAGGGCACTGCAGCACCTCTTAGGACAGTCTGGGACATGTCTGGGAGGAATCTTGGTCAGATCCCAGAGAATAGACCATTCTTCAGGGAGAAAATCGGTCTGGGTATCTTCCTTGGAGGAGTCTGGGGCTGCTACCCAGGATTAGGCCTCCCTAAAGCAGAGTTGAAAAGACTCCAGGCCGTTCCCTGGAGGGATCATGGTTGGATTGTGGAGGTGGGAGAGTTTGTCAGAAGGTAAGAAATATCTCAGGTGGCATCCTTGGAGGAGTGTGAGGGTGCTTCCTTGGATCTGATATCCCTGCAGTAGGGTCTGGGGCATGTCTGGGAGGAATCCTGGTCACATCCCAGAGAGGAGAGTGAATTATCAGGGAGAAAAATCATCTGGGTCCCTTCCTTGGAGGAGTCTGGGGTTGCTACCCAGGGTTAGGCTTGCGAAATCCCCACGAAAAGACACCAGAATGTGCCTGTGAGGAAGCGTGGGATGATGCTGAAGCCAAAATCTTTCTTTCCAGGAGAAAACAGATCTCGGTTGTCTCCTTTGGAGGTGTCAGGGGCTGCTGCCTGCGATGTGATGGCCCTAAACCAAAGAGAGAAGAGAGCATGAGATGCCTGTCAGAAGATCTGGGTGGAAGCTGGACATGAGTTTTCTCCAGAAGGCAAAAAATATTTCCTCTGGCCTCCTTGGAGACTTCTTGGACTGTACCTGGGATCTCAGGGCCCTCTATCAGTGTCAGGTCAGTGTGTGACATGTCTGGGAGGAATCTTGGTCAGATCCCAGAAAAGAGCATGTGCTATGAGGGAGACAAATACGTCTGAGTATCATCCTTGGAGGAGTCTGGGGCTGCTACCTGGGGTCTGAGGGCACTGCAGCAGTTCTTAGGACAGTCTGGGAAATGTCTGGGAGGAATCTTGGTCAGATCCCAGAGAATAGACCATTCTTCAGGGAGAAAATCGGTCTGGGTATCTTCCTTGGAGGAGTCTGGGGCTGCTACCCAGGATTAGGCCTCCCTAAAGCAGAGTTGGAAAGACTCCAGGCCGTTCCCGGGAGGGATCATGGTTGGATTGTGGAGGTGGGAGAGTTTGTCAGAAGGTAAGAAATATCTCAGGTGGCATCCTTGGAGGAGTGTGAGGGTGCTTCCTTGGATCTGATATCCCTTCAGTAGGGTCTGGGGCATGTCTGGGAGGAATCCTGGTCACATCCCAGAGAGGAGAGTGAATTATCAGGGAGAAAAATCATCTGGGTACCTTCCTTGGAGGAGTCTGGGGTTGCTACCCAGCATTAGGCTTGTTGAATTTCCGTGAAAATATTCCAGAAATGTGTCTTGGGGGAAGCGTGGGATGATGCTGAAGCCAAAATCTTTCTTTCCAGGAGAAAACACATATTGGTGGTCTCCTTTGGAGGTGTCAAGGGCTGCTGCCTGCGATGTTCTGGCCCTAAACTAAAGAGAGAAGTGAGCAGGAGATGCCTGTCAGAAGATCTGGGTGGAAGCTGGAGATGAGGTGTCTCCAGAAGGTAAAAAACATTTCCTGTGGGCTCCTTGGAGACTTCTTGGGCTGTACCTGGGATCTCGGTGCCCTGTATCAGCGTCAGGTCAGTGTGTGACATGTCTGGGAGGAATCTTGGTCAGATCCCAGAGAACAGACCATTCTTCAGGGAGAAAATAGTTCTGGGTATCTTCCTTGGAGGAGTCTGGGGCTGCTACCTGGGGTCTGAGGGCACTGCGGCAGCTCTTAGGACAGTCTGGGAAATGTCTGGGAGGAATCTTGGTCAGATCCCAGAAAAGAGCATGTGCTATGAGGGAGACAAATACGTCTGAGTATCATCCTTGGAGGAGTCTGGGGCTGCTACCTGGGGTCTGAGGGCACAGCAGCAGCTCTTAGGACAGTGTGTGACATGTCTGGGAGGAATCTTGGTCAGATCCCAGAGAACAGACCATTCTTCAGGGAGAAAATAGTTCTGGGTGTCTTCCTTGGAGGAGTCTGGGGCTGCTACCTGGGGTCTGAGGGCACTGCGGCAGCTCTTAGGACAGTCTGGGAAATGTCTGGGAGGAATCTTGGTCAGATCCCAGAGAACAGACCGTTCTTCAGGGAGAAAATAGTTCTGGGTATCTTCCTTGGAGGAGTCTGGGGCTGCTACCCAGGATTAGGCCTCCCTAAAGTAGAGTTGAAAAGACTCCAGAACGTTCCCTGGAGGGATCATGGTTGGATTGTGGAGGTGGGAGAGTTTGTCAGAAGGTAAGAAATATCTCAGGTGGCATTCTTGGAGGAGTGTGAGGGTGCTTCCTTGGATCTAATATCCCAGCAGCAGGGTGCAGGAGAGTCTGGGGCATGTCTGGGAGGAATCCTGGTCACATCCCAGAGAGGAGAGTGAATTATCAGGGAGAAAAATCATCTGGGTACCTTCCTTGGAGGAGTCTGGGGTTGCTACCCAGGATTAGGCTTGCGAAATCCCCACGAAAAGACACCAGATTGTGCCTGTGAGGAAATGTGGGATGAGACTGAAGCCAAAATCTTTCTTTCCAGGAGAAAACACATCTCGGTTGTCTCCTTTGGAGGTGTCAGGGGCTGCTGCCTGTGATGTGATGGCCCTAAACAAAAGATAGAAGAAAGCAGGAGATTCCTGTCAGAAGATCCGGGTGGAGGCTGGAGATGAGTTTTCTCCAGAAGGTAAATAATATTTCCTGTGGGCTCCTTGGAGACTTCTTGGGCTGTACCTGGGATCTCAGGGTCCTGTATTATTGTCAGGTCAGTGTGTGACATGTCTGGGAGGAATCTTGGTCAGATCCCAGAGAATAGACCATTCTTCAGGGAGAAAATCAGTCTGGGTATCTTCCTTGGAGGAGTCTGGGGCTGCGACCCAGGATTAGGCCTCCCTAACGCAGAGTTGAAAAGATTCCAGGCCGTTCCCGGGAGGGATCATGGTTGGATTGTGGAGGTGGGAGAGTTTGTCAGAAGGTAAGAAATATCTCAGATGGCATCCCTGGAGGAGTGTGAGGGTGCTTCCTTAGATCTGATATCCCTGCAGCAGGGTGCAGGAGAGTCTGGGGCATGTCTGGGAGGAATCCTGGTCACATCCCAGAGAGGAGAGTGAATTATCAGGGAGAAAAATCATCTGGGTCCCTTCCTTGGAGGAGTCTGGGGTTGCTACCCAGGGTTAGGCTTGCGAAATCCCCACGAAAAGACACCAGAATGTGCCTTGTGGGAAGCGTGGGATGATGCTGAAGCCAAAATCTTTCTTTCCAGGAGAAAACACATCTCGGTTGTCTCCTTTGGAGGTGTCAGGGGCTGCTGCCTGTGATGTGATGGCCCTAAACAAAAGATAGAAGAAAGCAGGAGATTCCTGTCAGAAGATCCGGGTGGAGGCTGGAGATGAGTTTTCTCCAGAAGGTAAAAAATATTTCCTGTGGGCTCCTTGGAGACTTCTTGGGCTGTACCTGGGATCTCAGGGTCCTGTATTATTGTCAGGTCAGTGTGTGACATGTCTGGGAGGAATCTTGGTCAGATCCCAGAGAATAGACCATTCTTCAGGGAGAAAATAGTTCTGGGTATCTTCCTTGGAGGAGTCTGGGGCTGCTACCTGGGGTCTGAGGACACTGCAGCAGCTCTTAGGACAGTGTGTGACATGTCTGGGAGGAATCTTGGTCAGATCCCAGAGAATAGACCATTCTTCAGGGAGAAAATAGTTCTGGGTATCTTCCTTGGAGGAGTCTGGGGCTGCGACCCAGGATTAGGCCTCCCTAACGCAGAGTTGAAAAGATTCCAGGCCGTTCCCGGGAGGGATCATGGTTGGATTGTGGAGGTGGGAGAGTTTGTCAGAAGGTAAGAAATATCTCAGGTGGCATTCTTGGAGGAGTGTGAGGGTGCTTCCTTGGATCTGATATCCCAGCAGCAGGGTGCAGGAGAGTCTGGGGCATGTCTGGGAGGAATCCTGGTCACATCCCAGAGAGGAGAGTGAATTATCAGGGAGAAAAATCATCTGGGTCCCTTCCTTGGAGGAGTCTGGGGTTGCTACCCAGGGTTAGGCTTGCGAAATCCCCACGAAAAGACACCAGAATGTGCCTGTGAGGAAGCGTGGGATGATGCTGAAGCCAAAATCTTTCTTTCCAGGAGAAAACAGATCTCGGTTGTCTCCTTTGGAGGTGTCAGGGGCTGCTGCCTGCGATGTGATGGCCCTAAACCAAAGAGAGAAGAGAGCATGAGATGCCTGTCAGAAGATCTGGGTGGAAGCTGGACATGAGTTTTCTCCAGAAGGTAAAAAATATTTCCTCTGGCCTCCTTGGAGACTTCTTGGACTGTACCTGGGATCTCAGGGCCCTCTATCAGTGTCAGGTCAGTGTGTGACATGTCTGGGAGGAATCTTGGTCAGATCCCAGAAAAGAGCATGTGCTATGAGGGAGACAAATACGTCTGAGTATCATCCTTGGAGGAGTCTGGGGCTGCTACCTGGGGTCTGAGGGCACTGCAGCAGCTCTTAGGACAGTCTGGGACATGTCTGGGAGGAATCTTGGTCAGATCCCAGAGAATAGACCATTCTTCAGGGAGAAAATCGGTCTGGGTATCTTCCTTGGAGGAGTCTGGGGCTGCTACCCAGGATTAGGCCTCCCTAAAGCAGAGTTGAAAAGACTCCAGGCCGTTCCCTGGAGGGATCATGGTTGGATTGTGGAGGTGGGAGAGTTTGTCAGAAGGTAAGAAATATCTCAGGTGGCATCCTTGGAGGAGTGTGAGGGTGCTTCCTTGGATCTGATATCCCTGCAGTAGGGTCTGGGGCATGTCTGGGAGGAATCCTGGTCACATCCCAGAGAGGAGAGTGAATTATCAGGGAGAAAAATCATCTGGGTCCCTTCCTTGGAGGAGTCTGGGGTTGCTACCCAGGGTTAGGCTTGCGAAATCCCCACGAAAAGACACCAGAATGTGCCTGTGAGGAAGCGTGGGATGATGCTGAAGCCAAAATCTTTCTTTCCAGGAGAAAACAGATCTCGGTTGTCTCCTTTGGAGGTGTCAGGGGCTGCTGCCTGCGATGTGATGGCCCTAAACCAAAGAGAGAAGAGAGCATGAGATGCCTGTCAGAAGATCTGGGTGGAAGCTGGACATGAGTTTTCTCCAGAAGGCAAAAAATATTTCCTCTGGCCTCCTTGGAGACTTCTTGGACTGTACCTGGGATCTCAGGGCCCTCTATCAGTGTCAGGTCAGTGTGTGACATGTCTGGGAGGAATCTTGGTCAGATCCCAGAAAAGAGCATGTGCTATGAGGGAGACAAATACGTCTGAGTATCATCCTTGGAGGAGTCTGGGGCTGCTACCTGGGGTCTGAGGGCACTGCAGCAGTTCTTAGGACAGTCTGGGAAATGTCTGGGAGGAATCTTGGTCAGATCCCAGAGAATAGACCATTCTTCAGGGAGAAAATCGGTCTGGGTATCTTCCTTGGAGGAGTCTGGGGCTGCTACCCAGGATTAGGCCTCCCTAAAGCAGAGTTGGAAAGACTCCAGGCCGTTCCCGGGAGGGATCATGGTTGGATTGTGGAGGTGGGAGAGTTTGTCAGAAGGTAAGAAATATCTCAGGTGGCATCCTTGGAGGAGTGTGAGGGTGCTTCCTTGGATCTGATATCCCTGCAGTAGGGTCTGGGGCATGTCTGGGAGGAATCCTGGTCACATCCCAGAGAGGAGAGTGAATTATCAGGGAGAAAAATCATCTGGGTACCTTCCTTGGAGGAGTCTGGGGTTGCTACCCAGCATTAGGCTTGTTGAATTTCCGTGAAAATATTCCAGAAATGTGTCTTGGGGGAAGCGTGGGATGATGCTGAAGCCAAAATCTTTCTTTCCAGGAGAAAACACATATTGGTGGTCTCCTTTGGAGGTGTCAAGGGCTGCTGCCTGCGATGTTCTGGCCCTAAACTAAAGAGAGAAGTGAGCAGGAGATGCCTGTCAGAAGATCTGGGTGGAAGCTGGAGATGAGGTGTCTCCAGAAGGTAAAAAACATTTCCTGTGGGCTCCTTGGAGACTTCTTGGGCTGTACCTGGGATCTCGGTGCCCTGTATCAGCGTCAGGTCAGTGTGTGACATGTCTGGGAGGAATCTTGGTCAGATCCCAGAGAACAGACCATTCTTCAGGGAGAAAATAGTTCTGGGTATCTTCCTTGGAGGAGTCTGGGGCTGCTACCTGGGGTCTGAGGGCACTGCGGCAGCTCTTAGGACAGTCTGGGAAATGTCTGGGAGGAATCTTGGTCAGATCCCAGAAAAGAGCATGTGCTATGAGGGAGACAAATACGTCTGAGTATCATCCTTGGAGGAGTCTGGGGCTGCTACCTGGGGTCTGAGGGCACAGCAGCAGCTCTTAGGACAGTGTGTGACATGTCTGGGAGGAATCTTGGTCAGATCCCAGAGAACAGACCATTCTTCAGGGAGAAAATAGTTCTGGGTGTCTTCCTTGGAGGAGTCTGGGGCTGCTACCTGGGGTCTGAGGGCACTGCGGCAGCTCTTAGGACAGTCTGGGAAATGTCTGGGAGGAATCTTGGTCAGATCCCAGAGAACAGACCGTTCTTCAGGGAGAAAATAGTTCTGGGTATCTTCCTTGGAGGAGTCTGGGGCTGCTACCCAGGATTAGGCCTCCCTAAAGTAGAGTTGAAAAGACTCCAGAACGTTCCCTGGAGGGGTCATGGTTGGATTGTGGAGGTGGGAGAGTTTGTCAGAAGGTAAGAAATATCTCAGGTGGCATTCTTGGAGGAGTGTGAGGGTGCTTCCTTGGATCTAATATCCCAGCAGCAGGGTGCAGGAGAGTCTGGGGCATGTCTGGGAGGAATCCTGGTCACATCCCAGAGAGGAGAGTGAATTATCAGGGAGAAAAATCATCTGGGTACCTTCCTTGGAGGAGTCTGGGGTTGCTACCCAGGATTAGGCTTGCGAAATCCCCACGAAAAGACACCAGATTGTGCCTGTGAGGAAATGTGGGATGAGACTGAAGCCAAAATCTTTCTTTCCAGGAGAAAACACATCTCGGTTGTCTCCTTTGGAGGTGTCAGGGGCTGCTGCCTGTGATGTGATGGCCCTAAACAAAAGATAGAAGAAAGCAGGAGATTCCTGTCAGAAGATCCGGGTGGAGGCTGGAGATGAGTTTTCTCCAGAAGGTAAATAATATTTCCTGTGGGCTCCTTGGAGACTTCTTGGGCTGTACCTGGGATCTCAGGGTCCTGTATTATTGTCAGGTCAGTGTGTGACATGTCTGGGAGGAATCTTGGTCAGATCCCAGAGAATAGACCATTCTTCAGGGAGAAAATCAGTCTGGGTATCTTCCTTGGAGGAGTCTGGGGCTGCGACCCAGGATTAGGCCTCCCTAACGCAGAGTTGAAAAGATTCCAGGCCGTTCCCGGGAGGGATCATGGTTGGATTGTGGAGGTGGGAGAGTTTGTCAGAAGGTAAGAAATATCTCAGATGGCATCCCTGGAGGAGTGTGAGGGTGCTTCCTTAGATCTGATATCCCTGCAGCAGGGTGCAGGAGAGTCTGGGGCATGTCTGGGAGGAATCCTGGTCACATCCCAGAGAGGAGAGTGAATTATCAGGGAGAAAAATCATCTGGGTCCCTTCCTTGGAGGAGTCTGGGGTTGCTACCCAGGGTTAGGCTTGCGAAATCCCCACGAAAAGACACCAGAATGTGCCTTGTGGGAAGCGTGGGATGATGCTGAAGCCAAAATCTTTCTTTCCAGGAGAAAACACATCTCGGTTGTCTCCTTTGGAGGTGTCAGGGGCTGCTGCTTGTGATGTGATGGCCCTAAACAAAAGATAGAAGAAAGCAGGAGATTCCTGTCAGAAGATCCGGGTGGAGGCTGGAGATGAGTTTTCTCCAGAAGGTAAAAAATATTTCCTGTGGGCTCCTTGGAGACTTCTTGGGCTGTACCTGGGATCTCAGGGTCCTGTATTATTGTCAGGTCAGTGTGTGACATGTCTGGGAGGAATCTTGGTCAGATCCCAGAGAATAGACCATTCTTCAGGGAGAAAATAGTTCTGGGTATCTTCCTTGGAGGAGTCTGGGGCTGCTACCTGGGGTCTGAGGACACTGCAGCAGCTCTTAGGACAGTGTGTGACATGTCTGGGAGGAATCTTGGTCAGATCCCAGAGAATAGACCATTCTTCAGGGAGAAAATAGTTCTGGGTATCTTCCTTGGAGGAGTCTGGGGCTGCTACCCAGGATTAGGCCTCCCTAACGCAGAGTTGAAAAGATTCCAGGCCGTTCCCGGGAGGGATCATGGTTGGATTGTGGAGGTGGGAGAGTTTGTCAGAAGGTAAGAAATATCTCAGATGGCATCCTTGGAGGAGTGTGAGGGTGCTTCCTTGGATCTGATATCCCAGCAGCAGGGTGCAGGAGAGTCTGGGGCATGTCTGGGAGGAATCCTGGTCACATCCCAGAGAGGAGAGTGAATTATCAGGGAGAAAAATCATCTGGGTCCCTTCCTTGGAGGAGTCTGGGGTTGCTACCCAGGGTTAGGCTTGCGAAATCCCCACGAAAAGACACCAGAATGTGCCTGTGAGGAAGCGTGGGATGATGCTGAAGCCAAAATCTTTCTTTCCAGGAGAAAACAGATCTCGGTTGTCTCCTTTGGAGGTGTCAGGGGCTGCTGCCTGCGATGTGATGGCCCTAAACCAAAGAGAGAAGAGAGCAGGAGATGCCTGTCAGAAGATCTGGGTGGAAGCTGGAGATGAGGTGTCTCCAGAAGGTAAAAAACATTTCCTGTGGGCTCCTTGGAGACTTCTTGGGCTGTACCTGGGATCTCGGTGCCCTGTATCAGCGTCAGGTCAGTGTGTGACATGTCTGGGAGGAATCTTGGTCAGATCCCAGAGAACAGACCATTCTTCAGGGAGAAAATAGTTCTGGGTATCTTCCTTGGAGGAGTCTGGGGCTGCTACCTGGGGTCTGAGGACACTGCAGCAGCTCTTAGGACAGTGTGTGACATGTCTGGGAGGAATCTTGGTCAGATCCCAGAGAATAGACCATTCTTCAGGGAGAAAATAGTTCTGGGTATCTTCCTTGGAGGAGTCTGGGGCTGCTACCTTGGGTCTGAGGGCTCTGCGGCAGCTCTTAGGACAGTCTGGGAAATGTCTGGGAGGAATCTTGGTCAGATCCCAGAGAACAGACCGTTCTTCAGGGAGAAAATAGTTCTGGGTATCTTCCTTGGAGGAGTCTGGGGCTGCTACCCAGGATTAGGCCTCCCTAAAGTAGAGTTGAAAAGACTCCAGGCCGTTCCCTGGAGGGATCATGGTTGGATTGTGGAGGTGGGAGAGTTTGTCAGAAGGTAAGAAATATCTCAGATGGCATCCTTGGAGGAGTGTGAGGGTGCTTCCTTAGATCTGATATCCCTGCAGAAGAGTGCAGGAGAGTCTGGGGCATGTCTGGGAGGAATCCTGGTCACATCCCAGAGAGGAGAGTGAATTATCAGGGAGAAAAATCATCTGGGTCCCTTCCTTGGAGGAGTCTGGGGTTGCTACCCAGGGTTAGGCTTGCGAAATCCCCACGAAAAGACACCAGAATGTGCCTGTGAGGAAGCGTGGGATGATGCTGAAGCCAAAATCTTTCTTTCCAGGAGAAAACAGATCTCGGTTGTCTCCTTTGGAGGTGTCAGGGGCTGCTGCCTGCGATGTGATGGCCCTAAACCAAAGAGAGAAGAGAGCATGAGATGCCTGTCAGAAGATCTGGGTGGAAGCTGGAGATGAGGTGTCTCCAGAAGGTAAAAAATATTTCCTGTGGCCTCCTTGGAGACTTCTTGGGCTGTACCTGGGATCTCAGGGCCCTGTATTATTGTCAGGTCAGTGTGTGACATGTCTGGGAGGAATCTTGGTCAGATCCCAGAAAAGAGCATGTGCTATGAGGGAGACAAATACGTCTGAGTATCATCCTTGGAGGAGTCTGGGGCTGCTACCTGGGGTCTGAGGGCACTGCAGCAGCTCTTAGGACAGTCTGGGACATGTCTGGGAGGAATCTTGGTCAGATCCCAGAGAATAGACCATTCTTCAGGGAGAAAATAGTTCTGGGTATCTTCCTTGGAGGAGTCTGGGGCTGCTACCCAGGATTAGGCCTCCCTAAAGCAGAGTTGAAAAGACTCCAGGCCGTTCCCTGGAGGGATCATGGTTGGATTGTGGAGGTGGGAGAGTTTGTCAGAAGGTAAGAAATATCTCAGGTGGCATCCTTGGAGGAGTGTGAGGGTGCTTCCTTGGATCTGATATCCCTGCAGTAGGGTCTGGGGCATGTCTGGGAGGAATCCTGGTCAAATCCCAGAGAGGAGAGTGAATTATCAGGGAGAAAAATCATCTGGGTACCTTCCTTGGAGGAGTCTGGGGTTGCTACCCAGCATTAGGCTTGTTGAATTTCCGTGAAAATATTCCAGAAATGTGCCTTGGGGGAAGCGTGGGATGATGCTGAAGCCAAAATCTTTCTTTCCAGGAGAAAACACATCTTGGTGGTCTCCTTTGGAGGTGTCAAGGGCTGCTGCCTGCGATGTTCTGGCCCTAAACTAAAGAGAGAAGTGAGCAGGAGATGCCTGTCAGAAGATCTGGGTGGAAGCTGGAGATGAGGTGTCTCCAGAAGTTAAAAAACATTTCCTGTGGGCTCCTTGGAGACTTCTTGGGCTGTACCTGGGATCTCGGTGCCCTGTATCAGCGTCAGGTCAGTGTGTGACATGTCTGGGAGGAATCTTGGTCAGATCCCAGAGAACAGACCATTCTTCAGGGAGAAAATAGTTCTGGGTATCTTCCTTGGAGGAGTCTGGGGCTGCTACCTGGGGTCTGAGGGCACTGCAGCAGCTCTTAGGACAGTCTGGGAAATGTCTGGGAGGAATCTTGGTCAGATCCCAGAGAACAGACCGTTCTTCAGGGAGAAAATCAGTCTGGGTATCTTCCTTGGAGGAGTCTGGGGCTGCTACCCAGGATTACGCCTCCCTAAAGTAGAGTTGAAAAGACTCCAGAACGTTCCCTGGAGGGGTCATGGTTGGATTGTGGAGGTGGGAGAGTTTGTCAGAAGGTAAGAAATATCTCAGGTGTCATCCTTGGAGGAGTGTGAGGGTGCTTCCTTGGATCTGATATCCCTGCAGCAGGGTGCAGGAGAGTCTGGGGCATGTCTGGGAGGAATCCTGGTCACATCCCAGAGAGGAGAGTGAATTATCAGGGAGAAAAATCATCTGGGTCCCTTCCTTGGAGGAGTCTGCGGTTGCTACCCAGGGTTAGGCTTGCGAAATCCCCACGAAAAGACACCAGAATGTGCCTGTGAGGAAGCATGGGATGATGCTGAAGCCAAAATCTTTCTTTCCAGGGGAAAACAGATCTCGGTTGTCTCCTTTGGAGGTGTCAGGGGTTGCTGCCTGCGATGTGATGGCCCTAAACCAAAGAGAGAAGAGAGATGAGATGCCTGTCAGAAGATCTGGGTGGAAGCTGGACATGAGTTTTCTCCAGAAGGTAAAAAACATTTCCTGTGGGCTCCTTGGAGACTTCTTGGGCTGTACCTGGGATCTCGGTGCCCTGTATCAGTGTCAGGTCAGTGTGTGACATGTCTGGGAGGAATCTTGGTCAGATCCCAGAAAAGAGCATGTGCTATGAGGGAGACAAATACGTCTGAGTATCATCCTTGGAGGAGTCTGGGGCTGCTACCTGGGGTCTGAGGGCACTGCAGCAGCTCTTAGGACAGTCTGGGACATGTCTGGGAGGAATCTTGGTCAGATCCCAGAGAATAGACCATTCTTCAGGGAGAAAATCGGTCTGGGTATCTTCCTTGGAGGAGTCTGGGGCTGCTACCCAGGATTAGGCCTCCCTAACGCAGAGTTGAAAAGACTCCAGGCCGTTCCCGGGAGGGATCATGGTTAGATTGTGGAGGTGGGAGAGTTTGTCAGAAGGTAAGAAATATCTCAGGTGGCATTCTTGGAGGAGTGTGAGGGTGCTTCCTTGGATCTAATATCCCAGCAGCAGGGTGCAGGAGAGTCTGGGCCATGTCTGAGAAGGAATCCTGGTCACATCCCAGAGAGGAGAGTGAATTATCAGGGAGAAAAATCATCTGGGTACCTTCCTTGGAGGAGTCTGGGGTTGCTTCCCAGCATTTGGCTTGTTGAATTTCCGCGAAAAGACACCAGAAATGTGCCTGGGGGGAAGCGTGGGATGATGCTGAAGCCAAAATCTTTCTTTCCAGCAGAAAACACATCTCGGTTGTCTCCTTTGGAGGTGTCAGGAGCTGCTGCCTATGATGTGATGGCCCTAAACCAAAGAGCGAAGTCAGCATGAGATGCCTGTCAGAAGATCTGGGTGGAAGCTGGAGATGAGGTGTCTCCAGAAGGTAAAAAACATTTCCTGTGGGCTCCTTGGAGACTTCTTGGGCTGTACCTGGGAACTCGTTGCCCTGTATCAGCGTCAGGTCAGTGTGTGACTTGTCTGGGAGGAATCTTGGTCAGATCCCAGAGAATAGACCATTCTTCAGGGAGAAAATAGTTCTGGGTATCTTCCTTGGAGGAGTCTGGGGCTGCTACCTGGGGTCTGAGGGCACTGCGGCAGCTCTTAGGACAGTCTGGGAAATGTCTGGGAGGAATCTTGGTCAGATCCCAGAGAACAGACCGTTCTTCAGGGAGAAAATAGTTCTGGGTATCTTCCTTGGAGGAGTCTGGGGCTGCTACCCAGGATTATGCCTCCCTAAAGTAGAGTTGAAAAGACTCCAGAACGTTCCCTGGAGGGGTCATGGTTGGATTGTGGAGGTGGGAGAGTTTGTCAGAAGGTAAGAAGTATCTCAGGTGGCATTCTTGGAGGAGTGTGAGGGTGCTTCCTTGGATCTAATATCCCAGCAGCAGGGTGCAGGAGAGTCTGGGGCATGTCTGGGAGGAATCCTGGTCACATCCCAGAGAGGAGAGTGAATTATCAGGGAGAAAAATCATCTGGGTACCTTCCTTGGAGGAGTCTGGGGTTGCTACCCAGGATTAGGCTTGCCAAATCCCCGCGAAAAGACACCAGATTTTGCCTGTGAGGAAATGTGGGATGATGCTGAAGCCAAAATCTTTCTTTACAGGAGAAAACACATCTCGGTTGTCTCCTTTGGAGGTGTCAGGGGCTGCTGCCTGCGATGTTCTGGCCCTAAACCAAAGAGAGAAGAGGGCAGGAGATGCCTGTCAGAAGATCTGGGTGGAAGCTGGAGATGAGGTGTCTCCAGAAGGTAAAAAACATTTCCTGTGGCCTCCTTGGAGACTTCTTGGCGTGTACCTGGGATCTCAGTGCACTGTATCAGCGTCAGGTCAGTGTGTGACATGTCTGGGAGGAATCTTGGTAGGATCCCAGAGAATAGACCATTCTTCAGGGAGAAAATAGTTCTGAGTATCTTCCTTGGAGGAGTCTGGGGCTGGTTCCTGTGGTCTGAGGGCACTGCAGCAGCTCATAGGACAGTCTGGGACATGTCTGGGAGGAATCTTGGTCAGATCCCAGAGAATAGACCATTCTTCAGGGAGAAAATATTTCTGGGTATCTTCCTTGGAGGAGTCTGGGGCTGGTACCTGTTGTCTGAGGGCACTGCAGCAGCTCATAGGACAGTCTGGGACATGTCTGGGAGGAATCTTGGTCAGATCTCAGAGAATAGACCATTCTTCAGGGAGAAAATAGTTCTGGGTATCTTCCTTGGAGGAGTCTGGGGCTGCTACCCAGGATTAGGCCTCCCTAACGCAGAGTTGAAAAGAGTGCAGGACGTTCCCTGGAGGGATCACGGTTGGATTGTGGAGGTGGGAGAGTTTGTCAGAAGGTAAGAAATATCTCAGGTGGCATCCTTGGAGGAGTGTGAGGATGCTTCCTCGGATCTGATATTCCAGCAGCAGGGTGCAGGAGAGTCTGGGGCATGTTTTGGAGGAATCCTGGTCAGATCCCAGAGAGGAGAGTGAATTATCAGGGCGAAAAATCATCTGGGTACCTTCCTTGGAGGAGTCTGGGTTTGCTACCCAGGATTAGGCTTGCGAAATCCCCGCGAAAAGACACCAGAACGTGCCTGTTAGGCAGCGTGGGATGATGCTGAAGCCAAAATCTTTCTTTCCAGGAGAAAACAGATCTCGGTTGTCTCCTTTGGAGGTGTCAGGTGCTGCTGCCTGCGATGTGATGGCCCTAAACCAAAGAGAGAAGAGAGCATGAGATGCCTGTCAGAAGATCTGGGTGGAAGCTGGAGATGAGGTGTCTCCAGAAGGTAAAAAATATTTCCTGTGGCCTCCTTGGAGACTTCTTGGGCTGTACCTGGGATCTCAGGGCCCTGTATTATTGTCAGGTCAGTGTGTGACATGTCTGAGAGGAATCTTGGTCATATCCCTGAGAAGAGCGTGTGTTATCAGGGAGGAAAACAATTCTGGGTATCTACCTTGGAGGAGTCTGGGGCTGTTATCTGGCATCTCAGGCCACTGCAGCAGCTCTTAGCAGTGTATGGGGTATATCAGTGAGGAATCTCCAGAGGATTTTAGGAAGAAGCCAGCCTGTCAGGAGCCAGGACTTGCAATCCTATCGACTCGATCAGATAAAACCTTCATTGTGAGTCACGCTTGGATACGAAGCACTCCAGGGCAGTGCATCTTCAGAGCATGCCTTCCTCTTTGCTTCCCTTGTTACCATGCCTTTTATAACTTTGGAGTTTAGTGTTGTTTTTTTTCTTTTTCTAAGTTTCCAGCCCGCCTCCCCTGCAGGATACAACCAATCTCAATGTGCACAGGTTAACTTGCTTTGAAAATGATCCCAAGCTCCTGCTCACAGCAGGGCTGGCTTCTGCCAGGCGTAGCATGTTCACAGATGGGGAAGAGAGGTAGTGAACATTTTCCTGTTGCCAGAACTTGTCATATCAGTAGCCTATCCTGACTCTAGCGTAAAGTAGCTGTTTAGTTCACCGCTTTCACAGTGCTTGTGCGAGGAACTTGGACGTGCTGGAATGCAAGGTTTTGGTTCAGAAGGCACGTTTTGCCACTGCTTTAATTCTTTACCGGTATGAGACAAAGACTTGTGAAAAAATCATGCAATAAATAGAAAGACACGTGTGCACTGAGGCATTTACCTTGCTAACTATTTATTTGCAATGTGGGAAAAGCACTTTTTTCACCTTTAAATAATCTGTCTAGTGGTAGTTTGGTCTAGTCTCAGAGAAGAAACAATTGTCTGGTTTCTGGTTCCATGTTTCATCTGCCTTTGACATGCTCCCTGTTCTTTAGAAGCTCTCTCAAGGGTTTTGTCCCAGGCTTCTTTTTTTCTTCTCTTTTAATTTCAAAAATCTTCCTTCCCTCTAATCATATCCAGTGCCTGAAATCTTTTTCTTTTTCTTGTTCTTTTCTTCCTCAGGATGATGCCTTGGAATGAACTGGTTATACATTACCCGATAAAGTAGAATAGTTTGGGTCCTCTCATAGTCAGATCGTGGGCAGAGAATTTACTCTTCTGTTGATCTCTCAGACAGAGGATGAGTATACAAGCATGATGTGTCGGAACAACTTCCAAGAGCTGAGCCCCTCTTTCCTTCTTTCTGTGACCATGTGGTTGTGCTGTGATTGTTAGTGTCTTCGGTGTGATTTTCTGATTCCTCTTCATAGCTCTTAGGAATTGCCACATGATTTCTTTGTGAATCCAGACAGGGAGGTGCAAGTGGTGCAGCTGCAGAGTTCTTTCCGTGACACTATCAGGAATTACAGGAGAGTATTTCCTGCAGCAGCCCTGTAAACCTGGAGAAGTGCAGGACTTGCGTCCCGTCTGTTTGAGGTCTCTTGCAGCTGAAGCACCTTTCCCTTCCCTATTTCCCTTCCCTCCCAAGGAGACCATTATTTGCCGGAAAGGTCAGGACTCTTTCGGCTCTAAAGCCACCTTCGAGGACAGCCATCACAAAGGTTCCAAGCGCTAACAGGATTTTACTGTATTTTTCTCGGCCCGTTTCAGAGCAGACGCTCACAAGCATTAACGTGGTGCACACGTGTAGCCAGGCGCGGGCTGAGGCGATCCTCGGTTTAGCTTGAAAAACCTTCACTGGCAGCCTGGCAAAGGGAAGGGAGGGCCACAGAAAGTCACGACTCCCCTGCGTCATGTGGAGGGACAGAGGCATGAATGTTCTGGTTAAGAGGAATCTTTGCTGGGAAGAGGAAAGCAGGTAAGTGACGGCTGCAGCAAGAAGGTGCTCTTGAGAGCAAACTGCAAAGTTTGAAGAATGTGATTTTTCTTTCTTTTGGGGGGAATGAACTATTTTCACATGATTTTCATCTTGGCATCCAAAAATCCCCAAACGTTCCTGCACCTAGTTTAGAATTATTTTTTAAAAGATGTTTTTAAATTTTGATAATTATCTTTTTCTATTTTTAAAATGATATTTTAATATTGTTGTATTCTGTTTTGCATATCTTGTCATTATTTTTATAACGACTTGAATGGCTATTTTTCTTTGAATTTTTGCTCTTTATTTTTTATTGTTGTGATAGGGTTTTTTTAATTCTTTTTATCATTAGTTTGCTCTCGTGTTTCTAACTTCTTTGTTTCAGTCTGTAAAAAAGAACTATGATCTATGCCACGTTTGACTTTGGATGACAAAGTGGCAGCAGGAAAGCAGGCCCTGAGGTAGTCTCTGTGTCCTGAAGAGCGAGAATCTGAAGAATGAGGAGCAGGAGTGATCAGACACTTTGAAAAGAGGAGGAGCTCTCGAGCAGGAGGTGCGGGGTATTTTCCGAAGTATTACACTTGTCAAGGCTTGTGAACTGTTTTCACATGAATTCTCACCTTGGCATCCAAAAAACCCCCAGACGTTCCCGCACCTTCTTTGAAATTATTGTTGTAATTATTTTTGTAATTATTTTTATCATGGTATTCTTATATTTTTCTATTTTTATAATGGTATATTTGGAATTATTTTATACCTATTTTTATAATTCTTTGAATGGCTATTTTTAGAATTATATTTGCTCTTGATTTGTTATTCTTTTTCTTGGGATTTTATATTCATCATTAGTTTTGCTCTTGTGTCTCTAAATGTTTCAGTCTGTAAGGAGAGAGTATGATCAATACCACATTTGACTATAGGATGACAAAGTGGCAGCAGGAAAACAGGCCGGGTAGTGCCTGTTTCCTGAAGAGGGAGCATCTGAAGGAGGAGGAGCAGGACAGATGCCAGCCTTTGAAAAGAGGAGGAGCTCTCGAGCAGGAGGTGCGTGGTATTTTCTGAAGTATTACAATTGGCAAGGCTTGTGAAGTCTTTTCACATGAATTCTCCTCTTGGCATCCAAAAACCCCCCAAAGGTTCCTGCACCTAATTTCAGAGGAGCCCTGACGTGGGACTGTGCTCAGTGCTACAGAGGACAAGCAGCAAGCCCTGGTGGACACCCTAGGGCCCACCTGGGAGTCCAGAAAGGTTCCTCCCCCCGGATGCGGTGCACGAGGGCCATCTTGGTGGAGCAGGAGCGGCAGGCACCTGGCCAGCATGGCCCAAAGGAGCCCTGGCCAGGGGCCGTGCTCAGCGCTGCAGAGGAAGGCAAAAAACCCCCGGGGACACTGGCTAGCCCACCGTGGGGGAAAAAAAGCCTTCCTCCCCCCAGCTGCAGGGCACGAGAGGCCACCTTCGTGGTGCACAAGCAGCAGGCAGTAAGCCGGCCAAAAGGGACCGGAGGAGCCCTGACAAGTGGTCATGCTCAGTGCTGCAGAGGAAGGCAAAAAACCCCCGGGGGCCAGCGCCAATGTGCCCCGGGGGAAAATTCCTTCCTGACCCCAGCAATGGCGATCGGCTACTCCCTGAGCAGGTGAGCAAGACCTGCCTCCGCGTCCCACAGGCTGGTCACGCCTCCCAGGAGATGCCCAAACCCTGTTCTCCCTCAGCCTGGAGCCATCTCAGGGGCTTCCAGGAGTGGTCAGATGCCCCCGGCCTGATTGACCTTGGGGGCAAGAGTCTTTCCTGTGCCTGTCTAGCGGGCGCTCCAAAGCACTGGGAGCCCTGGCAACATCCCTGCATCCATCCCATTGCTTACGGCTGCTGCCCCTGGCTCCGCAGGGGAGGAGGCCGGCGAGCTCTGCAGTGCTCCTCACGGCGGCACTCCCTGGGTCTGGCCACGGCTCTCCAGCGGAAACGACCTGAGAGCCTGGGGCACCTCCAGCGCTTGGTGGTTCTTCTCCTCTCCTGAGGGACTTGCATCTGCTCCCGGAAGGCTTGAAGCAGGATTTCCATCCATCCATCCATCCATCCATCCATCCATCCATGCAATGAGATTTGTGGTGGCCCTGCCAGGAGCTGGCCTTGCGTGAGAGAAGCTCCAGCAGCCTCGACCAGGCTGCAGTCTTCTTCCCTCAGCCCCCTGCCATTAATCCCATCCTCTCCTCAAGGGCTTCCTCTCGGATGTCCCCGGGGCAGCTCTGGCAGCTGGACACTGCCGGGTGCCCCCTTTTTCACTGCCCCAGCGCACGGCGACTGCTGCGTTGCCAGGGGTGGCATTGTGACATGGGGTTGGTTGGCATTGTGCCATGGGGGTAGCGCTGTGACCTGGGGGTGACTGACAGGGCCCCCCATGCGCAGCCCCGCCCAGCCCCCTTTGGAGGAAGCCTTTGGGGTGCTGGCCCTGAGGCAGTCGCTGTGCCCAGGAGGCCCCGGGGCTGTCCCTGCCCTTGATGGCCATGCGCTGGGCACAGCTGAAACCACCTGCAGTGGTGGGGGGGTGAAGTTCCTGATGCGCTTATTCAGCTGCTTTTTGAGGTTTTCTTTTAAATTAATAAACAGCACGATCCAAAACAATCCTCCAGCACATGCCTGGTCCTGAATCGGTCTGCAAAAGTAGTGAAATGAGGGCAGAAAGCTGCCAGGCTGTGTCGACTCAGTGAAAGCATCCCGACATTTTGATGCCAGCCAGGTGTGAAGAGACAGGCCCTCGCCCTTGTGCAGACGTGGCTCTGCTGGAGCAGCAGGCAGAGGGAGGCTAGAGACGAGTTCCCTTGCCAGGAGTTCCCCCTCTCCAGAGGCTGTTAGGGAGAAGACAGCCTGTCAGGAGCCAGGACTTGCAGCCCTATCTACTCGATCAGCTAAAACCTGCCTTGTGAGTCACGCTTGGAAAGGAAGCACTCCAAGGCAGTGCATCCTCAGAGCATGCCTTCCTCTTTGCATGGGCCCGGCCAGGCCGAGAGGTGCTGAAATAGCACATCCTGAGAGAATGAACTCTGGCTCTACTAATGGCATTCCCCTAGAGTGCTGGTAAAGAAATGCATGCTAATGTCCACCCTCAAGCTCCCCGCGTGCAGCTTGGAAGCATTCCCACACAGCCTCTCCCTGGACACCAGGGAGAAGAGCTCAGCACCTCCCCCTGCCCTTGCTCTCCTCAGGAAGCTGTAGAGAGCAATGAGGTCCCCCCTCAGCCTCCTCCTCCCCAAGCTAGACAAACGCCAAGTCCCCAGCTGCTCCTCACCGGACATTCCTTCCAGGCCTTTCACCAGCTTGGTTGCCCTCCTCTGGACACATTCAAGGACCTTCACATCCTTCTCAGATGGTGGGGCCCAGAACTGACGGCAGCACTCGAGGTGAGGCCGCACCAACGCTGAATACAGCGGGATAATCCCCTCTTTTGCCCGGCTGCTTCTGCCATCTTTGATGCAGCCCCGGGTGCCGTTTGCCCTCTTGGCTGCCAGGGCGCACGCTGCTGGCTGGCACTGAGCCTGCCGTCAGCCAGCGCCCCTGCATCCCTTTCTGCAGGGATGCTTTCCAGCACCTCCAGCGGTTGGTGGTTCTTCTCCTCTCCTGAGGTACTTGCATCTGCTCCCAGAAGGCTTGAAGCAGGATTTCCATCCATCCAATGACATTTGAAGATGGCCCTGCTAGGAATGTCTCTCAGGAAGTGGTTGCTGGATTGAATTTTTGTCCTCACTTGGCCTCTCACTCTCTTTTTGCCATTTCCCTGAAGAGATTGTCCGCTGACATGAAATTTGCTCCGACATTGTTTGGCAAAGTGCCCTATTTTTCCACAGTGGCTTCACGTTAGTCCTCTGGAATTGCTGGCGGAATTTCTTGGAGGGTTTTTTTTGGCAGGGCTATTTGTTTTAACATGTCCCTCCTGCCCACATCCAAAACCCTGGAGAGCAGATTTAGCCTTCATGGCCATAGCTAGTGCTGCCATTTTATGCTCCACAGTGCCAAATTTAGAGCAGGCAGCAACCACCTCAGGTATAGAGGGATCTCCAGCCATGGCTTCCATAATTTTTTGGCAGTCTTCATTAGCATTATCTTTTGCGAGTTGCTTACACAACATCTGCCACAGTCCATTATCATCTTCTTGTTTTTCTAAAGCAGCAGAAATTTTTTCAACCAACTGCAAAAAGGTTCTCTGTGTCCCTGCCGGATAAGTAACATATTTCTGCTTGGAGCTGCTAGCTCCATGTTTCTTTTTAAGGCATTTAATTCCTAATTGTTGGGATTGTTCTAAAATAAGCGGGTGCCATGTCCCTGTAATTGAGGATTAGTAAACGGTCCTTCTCCTAGTAAAGCATCTTCACAAACGCCAAGCTGTGGTTCATCCAGTGGCAGTCCCGTATTATTAGTCTCAACGGCTCAAGCCATTCGCCTCCAGTTAGACTGAACGACCATAAGCTGTATAGGCAGAAATAACACTTGTGGAAGATGAGTAATATCATAAGGACATAACAAGTCAGTACTGATGATTCTACTTAACTGCATATTCTCAGGAGAGTTAATACCAAACTGTGCTGATTTTGTTTGCAAATCTTGCACCACCTTCCACGAGATAGGATTGTGTTCCTCATGTTGGTTAGTGCCAGCCGCTGCCTTATAAACAGGAAATGTTCTTGGGGCCCCGGTACCACTGTGAGTTTTCTGGCGACAGGGGTCGAGTTTCTCAACTAGATCCCAGTTTTCCACTTCGGCCGCTTTCTGTCTCACCTGCACCCAAAGCCGAGCAGGGTGACGAGGCGTAACGGTCACAATAGCAGGGGGCAAAGTCCATGGGAGGGCGGATTTGCTGACTCGGTCAGGGTCCGCAATCTTAACGCTGCAGTTGCATTTTGTACTGCGCCTGCTCTTCCCTCCTCCTCATCGGTACTGTTCCCCCAAGAAACACAAAGGGATCTGAGAGGGGTTCACTGTTGATTCTGTTTCTATCTCTTCCTCTGCAGGGGGTGCAGTAAGTTCTGTAAAGTTAGAGCTTTGTTTCATCATCTGTAACTGCTGACTAGGGGTCTGATATCGACTAGGTGGAGGCGGAGGAGGTCATCATGAACAATGTTTGACAAAGCCTGTGCAGGGTTTTTTGCCTGCTACAGAGGACACGGCGGAACAATCTTTAACTTGAGTGAGCTACATCGAGCATTTATCCTCGTGATTTGGTAAAGGAACATGCATATGATTAATGGAAGAGAAGTGAGGTAACTGGAACTCCTCTTTTCCCACAGAGTGGGTACTGGGTACAGTAGGTTTGCCTTTATCAGCAAATTCTTCTGGCTGCTGAGCGGGGATTTTATGATTAAACCCCTGGGAATAGTCTTTTGATGACTTCCAGGTGTTCACAACTTTAATCTGATCGGCAGGTGATGGATTACTAGAGGATTTGTTTAGTTTCTTATTTAGATCTTTAGTTGAAGAATTAGGCAAATCAGGCTCTGCAGGGAGTTGTAACGCTCCCAGTTGCTCGGTTACAGTTTCTATGTCAGAGTCTTGATCAGAGCATTTTTCGTTCACAGAGCATGTTTCTTTTGTCTCAGCAGTTCCTGCCTGTAGGTCCCTTTCCTTACTGTCCCGTTCTGCTTTTCATTCTTTTAGAGTCTCCCTCAGCAGTTGCCAAGTAGTAACCAATTCTGCTGCTTCTTTTGACCCTTTAGAAATTTCATGCCATAATTTTTGCCCTACTGCCTGCCATGCTGATATACTAAATGCTGTGGCAGCTGTTGCTTCAAATACGTGCCTTTTACTCAAAGTGAGCATTCACCTTAGCCCGTGTTCTCTAGTCTTAACACCCTTACATTTAAGTAATGCTTTCCATGTGGTCAGTGTTTTTGCCTCTTCTTTTGTTAAATGCTGTCCCATGGCTATAGTCCCTTTCCCAGTGGCTCACCTTCCTAGGTGTCGAAGTTCAGGTCCGGATCAAGCAGATTCCCACTGCTCTCAGCTTCACTGGGCTCCGTCTCCACTGCACGTTGTCCTGCAGCCCACTTGTGCTAAGTTGCAAATCCCAAATCACGTCCTTCCAAGTCTCAATCTTGTTGCGCGTCGTCGTCGTGCATCAGGCTCACCAGATGTCACTGTAGAGACAAAGTGACACACACGCTCACATGGGTAAGTGGCCAGGTTTTTTACTACTAAAAGCATGCATTTTTATATATTTCAGGTGCCACAGTGTCACAATATAGTTGGTCAAAAAGCTGTTTTTAACATTCTCATTGGATAACCTTTGTCAGTTTCCTCCCTGCTTACTTCATCCTGCTGTGTAGTCAGCAGCTCCTTGACAGTTATTTGCTTGAAGCAAAGCTTCCCTTTCTCAAGGGTACACCAGAATCTTGTCAAGGTCAAATTCTTCTTCAATCAGGTTGTTAGCAGACCAGCTGCCTTCCTCAACAAGTGGAAGGATGATGGTGGATTGTGGAATGGTGGGTTATGGGAAGGTGAATTGTGGGATGGTGGATGGTGGGAAGTTGGATGGTGAATTGTGAGATGGTGGATCATGGATGGTGTTGGTGGGAAGGTGGATAGTTGGAAGGAAGATAGTGGGGGGTAGATTGTCAGATGGTAGATGATGGATGGTGGTGGGAAGGTGGATGGTGGATTGTGGGATTGTGGATGGTGGACGGCAGATGGTGGATTGAGGGAAGGTGGATGAAAAATGGTAGATTGTGGCATGGTGGATTGTGGGATGGTGTATGGTCGATTGTGGGATGCTGGATGGTATAAGGTGGCAAGGTGGATGGTAAATGTTGGGTGGTGGATTGTGAGATGGTGGATGGTGGCTTGTGGATGGTATATTGTTGCATGGTAGATGTTGGATGGTGTGTTGTGGGATGGTGGATCGTGCATGGTGGATTGCGTGATGGTAGATGGTGGACAGTGGGAAGGGGGATGGTTTATGTTGTTTGGTGTGAAGGTAGGTGGTGAGTGGTGGGAAGATGGATGGTGGATGCTGGATGGGTGATTGTGTGGTCATGGATGGTGGATGTTGGGTGGTGAGAAGGTGGATGGTGGACGAAAGATGGTGGATTGTGGCATGGTGGATGATGGAAACACGAATGGTGTACTCGGCTGGGGAGCACAACCCTCTTAAGAACCAACCCCTACACCTAAGGGACAACAAGGGACTATGGGATACCTGGCAGTTCGATTATATTGGTGCTTTCTGGGTCTCTGAGGGAAAATGCTATGTATTGGTGGGGGTGCAAATCATGTTGGGCCTAACCCAAGCAGAAGCTGTATCTTGAGGAAGTGCAGAAAATATGGTGAAGGGGTTAAAACATTGGTTCAGCTGCTTGCCTAAACTCAGCTGAACATATCGGACATTGGGAGTCAATTTACTGCTGGGGTGGTTCAAGAGTGGACTTGAGATGAAGGAATCCAATGGATTTTCCATATTTCATGCTATCCCCGTGTGAATGGGATTTTGGAACACACCAATGGACTTCTAAAGCAGGCCCTAAAACCCCACAAACAGGGATGGTCACAACAGGTTCCAGATGTGGTAATAAGGGTAAACAGCCCGTGGGGAATTAATGGATGCCCACGATTTACTGCGTTCTGTCCTAAGCCTCCATCCATACTCGCTGGGAAAAAAGAGACTCAAGACCCTGCAAACCCACTCCATTATCCTGGACAACCTGCTCTAGTAGGCTTGGTGGGGCAAGTACCCCTAACCCTAAAAACTCCCATCAGTATTTGATCATGGGTGACTACTGATGCCCATGGGAAAGAATACCATATCAATACCACGTGGATTGTCCCTTCTTTCTAACTATTATTGTTTTGTAATGTAAATATTTGTTTTATAGAGCGTTGATCCTAGATGACAGGGGACCTATGTTACTTTTAGCTTTTCCAATAGTTACAGGCATTATTGACTAGTTGTTATTTGTAATTCGCCTTCATTATTATCTGGAAAAGATGTTTTGGGAAGCCTGGTGTTCAGTCTTTGTCCTTGCAGTGGTGGGACCATGGGGAGACTCCCCCAGTCTATCCTGGGACCTAATAGGAGGATTCATGGACATTTGGAACATAACATTACCAACGTCTGCCAGAGATGGCTTGAAATTCACCATAAACCCAGTCAATCTCACTGCACTGGTTCTGCAGATTTAACCCAGGTGTTCCAAAACGTCACGGGAATTGATGAGGGTCCGTCAAATGTCATGTGGGAGAATTGTGGAATCATACCTGCTGGGTGTGAAATAAATCATTGCCAACCAATTACAATCAACAGTGGTATCTATATCCAGGAAATTTTACAGGTACATTTAATAAGTCCACTTATTAGAAGGCTAACCTGGAGTTGTGCCTTAATTTACCTTATTGGGAATCGCCTCCCAATTAGAAAAGCCTGTGAGTCACCCATGACTGCGCACTGGTGCTGGCAAATACCAAACAGGTTTGGGGATCTAACCAGTTACAGTGCTAGCACATATAACTGTATGTGGTCCTAACAACACCACACGCACCAACAGCAAGATGAAGTAATCAAAAACTAGCTGGAGGGGTCTGATTCCACAAATTAAGCATTAATGAGTTGTTCCTGAATATGAAATTATATTCCCATTTAAATCCTTATAGACCTGCCAATGTGACTGTATAACCTCAAATAGTTTTAGAAAATTTAACTTAGCAATTATATGTACTAAATAACTGAACAAGATATGCCTTTAGGGAATTAAAGGTGGAGACCCAACAAGCATCTAGGATGGTGCTGCAGAATCTGGCGGGCATTGCTGAAGGAACACGGACTGTGCAGTGTGCTGAGTCTGACTGGGGGAGAACTGCATCCCCATCCACAACGCCACCACCTCTACAGAGGAGACCTGTGCCAAGATGAAGGAGATCGTCAACAGGACCAGAGAACTTCTTCGACCGACAGACTGGTTTGATGGATGGAACCCTGGGTCATGGGTCACATCACTGGGATCCTCAGGACTCACGGGGTGGGGAAGATGGCTGGTAAATATCGGTGTTATGATATTAGGTAGTTTTTGCTTTTAATAGTATGCCTTGCAGCAGTTAGATATATGCTCTCTCACCTTCTGTCTTCTTTTTCCCTTTACCTTTTTAAGATCACAATGGTCAAAGAACAACTTTTAAATGTCTTCAGAGGGAAATGAGAGGTGGAGTTTGTTAAAGATAGTGAGAAATTTAATACTAACATGCAGGTGACTATTTGAAGATTGGATGTTTAAGCGTCCGTTGGGGTCACTAATCATCTAAAATGGCACCTTCGTTTAGTTGGTTGAAAGGTTCTTTAGACTCCATTGACTGTATCGGCTAAGATCTCATATAACTTCATACACTTCAAGGCTCAATTAAGCTGCCCACTAATAAGTAACGAGTGGCAGCTGAGACACCTTAGTATATTTAACATTCAGAGGAGGCTGGCAGGTATGAAACATGGGCACTAAAGGTGTGCCAGGTTGAGGTTACCTGGGTAAATGGAACTAGATTCCTTTGGGTGGGCAAATGAACCAAAACCCAACTTCAGATAAGATAAATCCCAGCCAGAATAAACATCTGATTTATTCTGACTTTAAGATGAATCCCATGCTATGTGTTTCTCAAAGATGATTTGAATTACAACAAGGACTAGCTCCACTCCTTTACCTAAACCTGTTTTTCATGCCATCACAAACTGTTTCTCCTTAGGATGCGAAGCTTCTTGTATGGTTGTATCATCTGATTATACTACACTTCATCAATGATTTAACTTCTTTTATTTAAAGCACCCCCTTCAATCTCACCTAGAAATTTTATCTAATCTTTTGCTGAGGGGAAATTATCATTTTTGTCTTATTTTTACTTTTATTTTAATAAAATAATTTTATTATTATTTTTGTTACTTTTTTGTTGTATTGCTGTATTTTACAAGGAACCACATCACTAAATTTCGTACTATTCATAGCTGTACTCCCAGTAAGAAAGGGATGATGTCCATGACTTTGTGAGCACACTGCTAGTCCTTTCATATATACTAAGGAGTTGAGAATGTGTAAAGTGTCCCAAAGTTAATTTGCTTCTTCAGCTTCCTAGGTGTGGTAAAATACCTGCTCATAACAGAATGTGGTTTCTGTGGCGATTTTAAAGATGCATGGATGTCAATACAAACACTAGTTGTTGAAAAATTATATACTTAAGTGTCTTTTTTTCTGATTTTTGCTTATATTTTTATTTTAACATTAGACCAATTGGATCCCATATGCCATTGGCTATACTGATTAAGTGAATCCAACATATAAATCCTTTATGTGATCTACCCCCTGGAGACTCATTATTCTGAGTGCTGGCATTTTGGAAAAGGAGAACTAAAGAAAAATTAAATCATAGCAGGAACCAAAAGCTTTCCTGTGAGGGAATCATTGTGTGCTCAAGGCCAATCACTGCAAGCCATCCGTAGGGGGAAATCAGCTGACTCCAGTTTTAGGAGTGCAAAATAATGTAGCTAAAGATTTCTGAGTCACAACGCTCAAATGGGACAAAATCAAGTCTTCTAAGGATGAAACTTTCTCGTAGGTCTTCCAGCTGAAGTCGTAGTTATCAGAGCACTAGTATTTGCCCTAAAAAGTAAATACTCCAGAAAAACAGGAGGACCATCAACCTCTATGATTAAACACAGAATTCTTTTGTTATCTGTGTAAAACATATCAGCATGAGACTACTCCCTTCAACAAACATATTTGGCCTATGGAAGGAGAACTGTGGAATACCTCAATTTACATTAATCTTGGATGAAAATCTTATAAGAGAGACTCAGTCCCCAGGAATGCCTGTGTCAGGCTTCTGCTCTGAACTGCTTTGTGGAAGGGCATCTCTCCTTTTCTGCTGACTATGGGGTACCTACGGAGATCCTTCCCTTACATAACGTAACTGAAGTTTGACAAAGTGGATGCCGCAAAGTATATTCCCTAAATGCTGCCCTGAGGAACACGTGTAAGTAACTGCCCAATCTAAGCTGCCGCGCATCTGCGAAACAGCAGTCCCTTCAGACTCTTTGGACCAGAAGTGTCTCCTGTTTCACAAAGAGTATCTGACAGGTTAATCATGAGAAAAGATCAAATATAAAACATATTTTAAAACCACCATCAACTTTCGCTATGAAAACTACTACAGGGAGACTCTTCTTTATTTCTACTTCCCTCCCTACCCTTCTTTATCTTTCCTTTTCTAATATGAAAGATCTCCCCTCTCCAAAAGAGATTAGATGCGTTTATACTTGTACTGAGCTTTCTGCTACAGCCACTGAGAAAAGAATCAGATATTAATGCTTTTACACTGAATTTTACCACTGTTTTCATGCTCTTAAGCTTTAGAAAAAAGAAAAAAAAAAGCCCCAACAACCAACAAGCCAACATATGTTCTCATTTTAAACATTTCAGGACTGGAACATTGATTCCACTATTTGAATAAAAGCTCTTTAAGTAATAAACTGTTATTACAAAGTTTACCATTAAGAGGCCCTGAATTTTCTCTGAGATATTATTAAGGAAAATAACAACAGCACTCCCATTGCTAAATCTGCAGCTTTTGATGCAAATATTAACCAGCAAATCAAATGAAAGAGAAGCAGAAGGTAGGTGAAGGTGAATGCACAAAACACAGGCTTTTCTGTATTGTTAGTTTATCCTTAGAATTGCTTTTCAGGCAGGCATGAAAATGGTGGAAATTTTTACTTGTTTTTGCACTGAGGCACTGTTTCCTCTATCCAGTTTGTTGGGGGTAGTTGGGGGAAGACCAGAGGAATAGACATAATTTTTAATTAGGGGGGAAAAAGGTTCTGTCTTTATACTGATATGTGGTTGTCTTTGAGATGAAAGGTCATGCATTGAAAAATTATTTGGATTAACTGAATCATTTGGTGAAATAATGTTAACTTCATAGTTTTCTTTCAGCTGAATAAACATACAATTTAAAAGTAAAGAGTAGAGGTTTCTGACATTCTAAAATCAAAACCAGGTGTTTCTTTAATTTAGAATAAGCTCCAAAAATTTTTGGTTTGCAATCTTTGAGGACTTTCAAACCTTTAGATTTGAAGAGCTCAAGAAGACCTTTAAATCTAAATGAAACATTATGCAACTTTTCATACGTGGAAAAAAATTATCAGGTATATTCACATTTGACTTTGACTTTAAAACCAACACTTTTCCCAATTTTTCAGTAATGAAAACTGAACACAGTTATTTACATGGCTATATTTGTGCACACTGAATAAATACCACTGGGCATAAAATCAATTTTTCTTCTCAAGTCCTAAGGACAGTTGCCAATGATCAGGCCTAGCATAAAGGACACAGCCAGCATAAAGATGAACCAATAACCAAATTGTATTTGATACAAAAGGGTCAGTACATGGGTGAGCGCTGGGGGTACAAACAAGTCAGATTATACATAATTGACATCAATCCCACTGACCCCAACAACGACACCGCACGACCAACAACGGGTGGGATAAATGGTGACATGCAGTCTCCCATAGAAGGGACGGGAGACAACCGAGTCAACAAGCCAAACACATCAGACCAAGGAAGCCACACACTGAATCTCCACACAGCCCACGTTTACAAGAGCCAGACCTGACTGGAGCCCAGTCCCAGGGAGGCGGGAGGTCCTTCCCCAACAGGGAACTCTGCACAGGGCATCCCCCTCACACACAGACACTGCCCCTCCTGCAAGGGGTCCCAGCTGTTATCCCTCAGTGGGACACCTGGCCTTTGGTCACTTAATGCAGACACCCGGGGGTCCTTTACCCAACGGCTCTGTCTGCCAGGCCAGCACCACCCTGGAGGGAAGCCTGAAGGGAAACTCACCCCCCTTTGGGAAGGGCTGTGGGAATCACCCAGATGTCAGCCTTAATGTGGGGCTTGGGTTGAAACCCCAGCATTTCAACAGTACATCTGACCTCTGCCTGCCTGTAGGGCTCTCACACAGAAATGCTTGTACATCTTCATGATTATTGGAAGCAGTCACAGATTTGGGAATGAGCGGGCTCACACTGAGCTCCGTGACTTTTGCTTCTCTGCGTAATGTTGCTGCTTCAGAGAATGGAGGGAATGTGCCCCTGACACAGGGCAGCACACAGCCAGGGGCAAACCTCCTTCACTGGGAAAGGTCAGTTTGCTCCAGCCCGAGGAGATGCTACTCTGGATTATCTTCCAGTATGGGTGAGTGCTCTGAATAGGCATTTCTGCGAACCTGCACCTCCACAAGCCCACTGCATCCTGCCTCATTAAGGGCCCTCAGAGAACATCTGCAAGCCCACTAGGAGCCTCTGAGAAAGATGTCAAAGAAATTCCAGCGTCAAAGAAATTGCAGCGTCAAAGAGCTGTCAGGTTTGGGGTCTGAATTGGACATTACTATGAGGAAGGCTAAAATTCCCTCAACCGGGAAGGCTAAGTGCTTCTAGGAACCAAAAGACTAATTAAAAGCAGGAAAGAAAAAAAAAAAAAAAAAAGTTTATGGATTTCTGTCTCATTCTGTGCAGAGATATTTTTAGAACTGTGATTTAGACTTTAGTACTTATATTTTTCATAGTTTTTCTTTGAAATGTAGTGCTGTGAAACACACCTAGGATACTCAGCTCTGGTGAGGGGACCTCAAGTACCCAGCCTTGCTCCCATTAACTTCTCATCTTGTGCTTTCCACTAAAAGACCAGAGCTCTGCCCTCAGCTTAGAAAGCTCAGCCCCGGCGGTACAGTGCTCCTGCAAGCCAAACAGTATCTCCACTCCTTGGAGACATCAATTATCCCTTGCAAAGCTGGGGGGAAAAAAAAAAAAAAAAAAAAAAAAGACCTGTAGCTGCAATACTTTAACAAGATTTTTTGAAAGAGCAAACCCCCTTTTATTCTTGCCAAGACGTGCTTCACACCCCAAAGCATTTTCTTGTGGTATTTCCTTTGATTTCTGCCTCTTTGCTGACCCTCTCGCTCTTTGGCTGTGTGACACCAGACGGAGCTGTGGATCTGCTGAAGGCACCAGGCTCCATCTCTCCTTCTGCCCGCAGAGGGCATCCAAGCTCTTCGCAGGTCCTGTCCTAGAAAAGGTTGATTCAGTCTTGTGCGTCAGGGATTTGGAGAAGTCAGAAGTCAGAAAGGCAACGGGTTTGATTCAGTCCCTCTGAATGACGATGGTCTCGGGGGAGGAATTTTCTAAACTGAGTCTTGAGCAATCCATGTTTTTGGAAGTAGGCAGAGATGGAGACAAGCAAAAGGTGAAAGCAAAGAGATTGTGAACATAATGTATTTGTGATAAACATGGCTTTGGGATGCTTTCCCAAGCTTAAAAATGCAAGAGGGGAAAGCCAAGACAGGATGGCTCAAACCAGGGCTTTCCAGAAGCTGCATCTTCGCAGAAGTGTGGGAGGCAGACAGATCCCTCCTCTTTGCTTCCCACCACTAGCATGGCAGGGCTCAGCCCTGAACTGCCATCCTGACGCCTCTGATACTCCATCCTCTCTTTTTTTTGTCACCTTCCACCAAACTACAGAGCCAACTCATGCAACTCTGTGGTTCACCCTCAGCTCCTTCACCTGTGTACGAGGTTTCGAGAAATTCCAGGTACTCTCCCAGCCAAATATTGAGCCATCCCAGAACTGCCCCATTTCACGAGGAAATGTGTTTACCCGACCACAGCTGCTTATCACTCAGCTCCATTTCTAGTCTCCCTACCATGCAGTTAATAATAAAAGATAAAACAATGGAGCAGCTTCAGCAAAGCAGACACAAGGTGATCAAAGCTTCCAGGTACTGTTCTAATAACAACCTTCACAGTGATAATAATATACAAAATGACAATTCTACAGCAATGTTTAAAGTTTATTTCCTATCTCCAAAGTAAATTAGACAGATGCATTTCTCTCTATCAGATGACAAAATCACTGTGAAAAAATTTAATGGCAGATGACCCAACTAAGCCATACACTTTGTGTAGTTATCTAGTATATAGTTAAACAACTGTCAGTGCAATGAACTTCTCAATCATCTTCTCAGATCCACCCCTTTATAACCTGTAGTGCTGGTTTGCATTAACTTTCACTTGACTGAGGCAGGAGGAAGAAAAGCCACACAAGTGGCAAACTCCTAGACGAGAGTATTCTTGCACAATGTAGCAGAATTCAGATAGTGCAGGAAGAGAGAGGTAATAAATCTGTAAGCCAGATGGGAACTAGTGACCAGGAACCATGGTGGGACCCCCTTGTTTTAGCAGCAAAAGATGACAGGCATTTACAATTTGAGCTAGAGGAAACATTCACAGGCTTCCACACAGTAAATGTGGTTTATTCCCTGTGTTCCAGAAGTAATTTTCCTTTACACAGGCACTCCTTGAAAGTACTTCTATTGCTATAAGGTGAATAATGTGGTTATAAACTGGTGAACCGAGACATGGAAACCCAGTCTAGTTTCCAAAACAGTAGTTTCCAAATTCACTAGTGAATTCGGCAAATGTTTGAAAACAAATTCCTCCTAATCTAGTCTATTCAGTAATGCATTCCCATATAAATACTGGGTTTCAGTAACACTTGTGGAAAGTATCAACAAAGCTTATGTCCCAGCTTACTCACGTTGGTTGACAGGAGTCTTCATCAAGCTTCCTTCTTCAGACTGTGAGAACTGTGACATTAATCATCAGGGTGGTTTGCTGATTAAGGATACCGATTAAACTCAGACACCAGAGTGAAAAAAAGTAGGCGTATTTTACCCAAAATAACTAAATAAAGTAACAAAATAATAGAGAAAACATACAGTAAGAAAAGACAGAATAGTGCACTCAAACAAACAGGAAAATACAGGGTAATGCATCAAATCATGACTAGCTGAGAGCGAGAGAATAGTGATTAAGAAAAGCACATCACCCCTTGCACACGTTCCCATCCCCCAGCCCCGCAGTGGCTGGGCAGCCCCGGTCACAGCGAGGGTTGGCAGAGCCTGTCCCGGCAAGGGGGAAGTCCTACGCGGTGCCTCCACCCGTAGCTGAGGCTGCCAGAGTCGCTGTGAGCGGGCCCAGCCTTGTATACCAAAAATCAGCAAGCCAGAGGAGCTGGCACCTTTGTGTTGAGCAGAACATCTGGTTTCATTCTCACATTAGATTCCCCCAGAGGCTCAAGGGAGAAGCTAAGGGAGTTTCCCTGCTTATCTAATTTATTTCTGTTCTTTTCAGAACAAGGCCACATGTCTGGTCCCAAGGCCGGACAGCTGGCTTCATGGCTTTGTTAACTTGCTTCTACTCAAAGAAGAAGAAAGATACATTCGGGATAGACATGTTTTCATTACATTCATCATCAGTAATGGGTCTATGATACCTAAGCTACATCTTTCACTAGTGAGCACACGTATCTTGTTCATGACTACACTCTAAGTGAGCAGCTTTGGCTCAGGGCCTGTTGTTCAGGCTTCAATACTTCAGCGCTTCAGCACTTTTTACATCAGTATAGGTGGTTTGTTATAACCTAGTACAAGGCCTACTAGCACAGTGGTTATCAGTTACAAAATATACAGGATTCATCTACAGGTCAACCCTGGCTTGGGCCTGTTGTCCAAGCCTTAGCACTTCACAGGGTCTACTGTGAAGTCAATCATTCTGTTGCCTCCCAAAGTAGGTGGATGTGTCCTCCATGTTTTCTGAGCTCCTGTGCTTTCTGTGGTCCCTGTTCTGCCGTTGGCCAGGACAGCATCACTGGAGTTGGTGACCTAAAGCAGACGAGTTGTCCTAGCTTAATTCACTACGGGTCACCTTCTGCCATACCCGCTTTTTGTCCCTTTTCAGGTTCCCTAGGAAGGATACAGAGACACACGGATCCACGTGGAGATCTGGCTATGGCAGAAAACTCACTGAGCAGAATCTCCTTTCCTTTCAAACTAAATCGATAAATCACCCTCAGAACTTACTCTTCCTATAACTTTTCATCTCAAAAGCAGAATCTGCAACTTCGAATTGTGACACCTTCCTTATGCAGGATAGAGGTTTTGTCCATGTAACAAATGAGACTCTAATTGTTGGGGTTTCCTCATCTTTGCACAGATCTTCCTTACAGAAATATTGGAAGGTATCAAAAAAATAGGGACCAGTATGTTTTAGTTTGGGTTCGTTCTCATGAAATTTCCACCATAGTCTTCCAAATGTCAACACAGGGATTTCCACCTGTGTAGGGAGGTGGGAGTTGCTCTTTATTGTTATTCTGTTTCATAACATTAGGCTTCTATCTGTTCTTTATTCTCTTGCACTGCAGCTGTTTCCAAGTGTTTTTCCCCCCCAGTCATAGCCATGGAGTATAGCTCATACCTTTTGGTCCACACATTTTCAGTCCCAGTAGTACTTTTTGTGAGAGATGCTATCATGCACCTAATCCTGGACTGCTGCATTTTTTACTTCTGAGGAGATATGGCCACGTTATTAATTTATGTACGTGAGTGACGCTCTGTTATGTTCCTGTTCTGCCAGAAGGCAAACCCATTGTCATGAGTTGGTTTAAAACATTTTCACTGGACGTACAAAATTGATGGGCTGAACCACGAAAGATGTTAATTAACTCCGAGGAGTTTTTGCTACATATTGCTGACAACCCGATTGTCACATATGCTAAAAGAATACACAAACCTGCAACTTCTTTTGCAAGACAAACTGTCCCCACTGGTCTGTCTCTCTCCCCTAATAAGTATCTGAGTACTCAGAGAAGCAACAGAAGTAAACAACAATTCATCAGTCCTCTGCTGAGAAACCTTGTATGTAAGTCACTGCAGAAGCAAAGGAACTTCAAAGCTCCTCAGTTTGTACCTCTGTGTGGTAGAAAATCAACTTAAAGCCTCTTAGAGTACACCTTTATTAGATATTGGTTGTGATTATGGGTTTCTCACAGGAAGAAGGAAATAAAAAAACTTTATTGTGAAAAACAATACATGGTACTAGGAGTGCCAAGACACCTGGAGATCAAAATAATCTGTGTGAGACAATCCTTTCCTTACACCTTTGATGCCCCTGCTCTAGTAAGGAGACCGAAGAAGTCACATTGACATTCACAGAGTCTTTGTATGTAAGAATGGAAGAACTAAATGAGTCTAGGATGTGTAAGAGGAATCTTGGCAGACAGACCTCTCTGCTGAAGATAGGCATTTAAAAAAAAAAAGTTTTTGTCAAAACAAGCTTTAATTTTTAGTTAGTAGCAAAGTGATAAGAGTAATTCCTCAGTAACTGGCATGGCTAGGTCATAGAAACATCAACTGTTACCTACACCCAAACTGAATTAGGTGAGCCCTTCTGTTCAAGTTTTTGAGTTTCATGGAAATTAACTTATCTTGAGACCTAAACAGCAGAGAAGAGCAGATTTGGGACCCATGGTGGGATATGTACTGATCACAGAAGCTGGGTGTATTTCATATAGTTGAGCTTTGCTGATCAGCACAGTTCCTATCTGTAAATTACTCTGGGTCTCTGCTGAACTGGTGCGGGAGAGCTGAGCATGCACACGACCAATGGGATCAAGCAATGCCCGTTTATTGTAACTAAGAAAGCCCTTTTATAACGTTCTCCCGCACACGTGAGTAACATGCAGTACAAGTCCTCAAGACTGGACAGTTAACTTAGCCCGCGCTTTAAACCTTCTTATGATTGGATAAAAAGTGCCACATCAGCCTTGCCAGGCTGCCTGCCCTGTGGAACCTCCTCTTCCGTCCCAACCCCTGCCAGGGGTTGTTTGTCTCGTCGAGTTTCTCCCCCCTCGTTCAGGGTCACATCCTTATCGCATTCTTGCTCGGCTGAGGCTCTTATCGGTCTTGTTCTCACGCAGGATTGCTCACATGGCCATTCTCTCGCAGAAAGCCCTCTAGAACCCCAACAAACTGGTACTACAGTCTACGTCCTTCAGTAATGCACTAGAAAGGATCAGTGCAAATACACACCACTTTCTCCCTCTGCAATGCATTATAAAGTCATTTTACTTCATCTGTGACCCTATCATGCCCTTTCAAAGGACAACACCTAAGACACCAAGTGAATTGGAATCAATTTATTTCAAAGAGTCATGTCTGAGTTGACTAAGTCTGGGAGTTTCAAAGGACCCTAAATAAACAAAGAATACAATTTCCTTGGTATTTCAACTGGGACTTTTACAGGATTTGGAAATTTCAGACTCTCAGTGATTGAAGATATGATCCACCCCACCTTCTACACTTCCAAAAACACTGGAATTATCTCTTGTGTTATTTAATTTAAGAAATGTACTAACACTATAGTCATTGCCTGCAAAACTATCCACTATACTATGGATATTTTTGTTGAGGAAATTCTCTCACTGGTTTGCTTTAAGCTGTAGATGAGGATGCTGTCTATACCCTAAAAGAAAGGAGGGTAACCTGGCTGGCAGTTCAATTCCATTAGATATTCTTGCAGGTAGATAGATTTCTCATCCTGGAAGTCTTCAGTTTTTGAAACAGGTTTTCCAGCTCTGGGGATGAAAGAGAATGAAGTCTGTTAAAATAGTGCATATTTAATAGCCATGTTTAATTCTGCATATTAGAACTTTTTGTTTGCTTTAATTGATTCCATATTATCCACAGGTTAGAATATAAAATTTTGATGACTATAGTATTATATATAGTACTTACATGTCTGTATTGTCTAATTTTTTTCTTTTCAGAGACCTCTTTTCAAAATTGTTTTCAGCCTAACTACTTGATTGAAGGACTAATTTCTCTCCAGGTCTAATCAGTTTCTAACAAAACGTTAAGAGGTGTGTGCACTTGTAGGGGGATTTTTTAATTATTTTTTTTTCTAGAAACACACAGGGGCAGCAAGATTTCATTTGAATCCTACAACACAACAAAGAGAACTGAAATATTAATAACTCATGGAATTTATATTGCACTGTTCATTCTCAAAGCACTTGGCAAACATTGTGGCTAATTAAATTCATAATACTGCTGTGGAGTTATGGAGTAAGTATTGTGTGCTGAGGACATGCAAAGGTATACGAAGGCAAGATTAGGCGAATGCTACTGAAGGAGGACAGAGCCCCAGGCCTGAGCTTGCAGCACTAACATGTCCTTCTTTGTCCCAGAAGTCAATCGGGATCAGAAGTCAGGAAAATTATTTTGCAGTTCAGTGTATTGTGGCCAGTTAGCTTAAATAATAACAGCACTTCATCAGAGGTGTGTGGTAGGTGCCAAACACCCTTGAACACAATCTATCAGTAATACTGAAACTAATGATTTTGCAATTAAGATTAAATAAGGACTGAAGATGAGAGATGCGATGGGAAGGTCCATGTTTTGGCTTCCCTGTCCAAGTTATGCATGACACTGCCTTTGATCACCAGGGCTTTGGGAAGCAAAAATCAGGTTCCCAAAGGTATTTAGGTATGTAAGGGCTAGGCACCTAAGAACATTCGACACTCTTTCAAACATAGTTTAGCTGTTAAAATCCTTTCCATGAGCTGTAACTGATAATAATGTTTTATGTGGGTTCAAAAAGTGACTGCACAATTTCAGTCCTGAAAAGGCTACTAAATATGGAGTTGCTGCCAGGGCTCAGTAAGTCTGAGTCACAAATCGCTGGAAGATGGAGGAATACGCTGGGAATGTATCATTGCATAAATTCCCGGCTTTGATATTGTCCTGTACCCATGCACTATGGACTGAATGACAAAGAGAGACTAAGAGGTGAAGCTGTTTTTCTCATTCCTAAAAAAATCTATGACTACAGTTCTTATACCGAATGACTGAAATCATAATTCGGCTGAAAAACAGATACCAGAGCATCTGCAGCTCATTACACCAAATTCAGAAGTTTAGCTGATGTAAACCGGCATGATGGTCTGGGCCTTCCATCTGGAATATACAGTCCTGGATCTCCTATTTTACCATAGCTCATCCAGGCATAAAATTCTGCACAGGGTACAGGAGGAGGATATGCAATGAAAGCCTAAAGTTTCCTGTGAAGAGTTTCACAGTTCTTTCATTTCAGTGCCTGGGAAGCTGATGGAGCAGCTCATCCTGAGCACCATCCACAACACATGTGGGACAACCAGATGCTCAGGCCCAGTCAGCATGGGTTTAGGAAAGGCAGGTCCTGCTGTCAAACCTGATCTCCTGTTACAACAGGACCACCTGCTTATTGGATGAGGGAAAGGCTGTGGATGTTGTTTACCTTGACTTTAGCAAGGCCTTTGACACTGTTTCCCACAGCATTCTCCTGGCGAAACTGGCTGCTCGTGGCTTGGATGGGCACACGCTTTGCTGGGTAAAAAACTGTCTGGATGGCCGGGCCCAGAGAGTGGTGGTGAAGGGAGTTAAATCCAGTTGGCAGCCGGTCACGAGTGGTGTCCCCCAGGGCTGGGTGTTGGGGCCACTCCTGTTTAACATCTTCATTGATGATCTAGACGAGGGGATCGAGTGCCCCCTCAGTCAGTTTGGAGATGGCACCAAGTTGGGTGGGACAAGCTGGCCCTGGGACAGCCCCCCTCTCCTCCTTCACAACTCCAGGCACCTACTGCAACTGGCCAGAGATCCTGCTTCCTTCTGATGCATGAGGCCACAAGAGTGAGAAAGGCTGAGGTGCTGGGCTGCAGGCACAGGAGGGACTGTTCCTCCCTGCAAGAAACATGACGCAGGAAATTCGACAGGTTTGTAGTTGGTCGTGACATCATCATGGGTTTTTTTGTGCAACAGCACATGGATAACCCGTAAAATAACACATACACAGGCTAGTGAATACGCTTCATGAAAAATAGCAACTGTATCTACTCACCTGTATGTCACCAAGCCTATACGGCTAATGATAAAGTCATTTTCCTTAGTGTTTAAGCGATTAACCTTCAGGGCTTATGTTCTGGATTTACTGCATTTTCTTACCATGTCTTTGAACCAGGTCTGTCGAGTTGAAGAGTCACAGTTCCCCCTCTGGCCACCCAGCAGCTCCTCAGGGCAAAGAAGCACATGGTAAAGTGAGCAGACCAAGTTATCTACCTGACAAGCATCAAGATATATTTGCCCTTGTTTCACCCAATTTGCAGGGTGCTCACGGACTTCTGAATTTCAGGGGTGTTCTCCATTATGCAACAAGGAGCAGTCCGCACTCATCTGCCACGGATTCATGGCAGTATGAACATTTCTCATTACTAACGCCTTGCCAGGCAGCACCTCCCACTCCCATCTCCCAAAGCACTCCTTGGTTTCCAAGTCAACTTGTTCAGCTCAGAGAGCTCTGAAACAGAGAATACTGAAGGGTCGCTACTGCAGTGAGGAGTCAAAATTTAAGAATAAGGTGTTTAAGGAATGGAACCATCAATAACAGGATCCACAGTGTGCACCTGCTGCAAAAGGCTTGTGTTTGGCATCTCAGATGCGACACCTCTCCAGGCAGAATGCAACACCCAAAGTGCTTCTTAAATCATCAGACATGCAGATGTCTGACCTGGGCCAGACTTAACAATAAGATTATACAAGCAGGACCTATTTTCATGGCAGCACACAAGTGTGAAACTAAAGGAAAGAGGGACCTTTTGAGCTACTCCATGCAGATTCATACCACACAGATGTGCCACCTGGATGAAATGAAAAGGGCAGTAGAGAAAAGCCACCATCTCCAGGGCAGAGGTCAGGCTTTGAAAGGTCAGGCTGGGAAAGGGTATTGTAGGGGACAGGATATGTGGGCTGCTCTGAGACACGGACCTCACTCGTGGTGGAAAAGATGGGCAAAATAGGGTTTGGAAAATGTTGATGATCAAAGGAAAAAAACCGTGATTGCTTGGGCTGGGGTGCCCACCAGTGCCCTCATGCAAGAGCTGACTGAATTGACCAGGCGGTGGGAGCTGGGGAATGAACACGAGGCAATGCTCGATCCGGGCCCGTCAGCGCAGCTCCCTGCAGCGATGCAGCAGAGCTACTCAGCTCCCCAAACCTGTGGTGTATCACCTTTGAGCGGACAGCAGTGTTCAGAAGCACAACACAGAGCCTTCCGATGTCTTGCAAGAGCTCTACGGTTTGAAGCTACAAGTTCAGCCAATCACCTTGTCTCAAGCCAGTTCTCTGTCACAAATCAGTCCATCTCACCTCTGCAGAGACCAGCCGGGGAGCTCCTGACCTGCCCAGAGAATTAATCATTAATTACACTGGGGAAGCACACAGGCACAGCCCTGACATCCAACAACAGCGGAATGGTAATTTCTCATCCTGATATCAGAGTTATAATGTAAAGGGCGCAGATCTTCCCACACTAGGGGTGCCACATTTCCTGCAGAATGGTAACTAGGGACAGAAGATGGCACTCAGACATCGGTAGATAAGTCAATCATTGTACATACTCTAACTAAAACCAGAGCGCTCTGCCAATAGAAAAAGACATATCCAGGATGAGTCCGAACAGCCCTCATTAGTCCACTGCCTACAAACAAGAAGAGGAACAAATATTTTAAGGTCACAGCAGACCTCTGCTAAAGGCACTTTATGGTTTAACCCCAGTCAGCAACTAAGCACCACACAGCCACTCGCTCACTTCTCCACTTGTGCACCTGCTTGCTGGCAGAGCATGGGTAAATGAAAAAACCTTCACTTAGGATAAGCACTACTTAACAACAACTAAAACATCAGTGTGTTATCAATGTTATTCTCACACTAAATGTAAAACACAGCACTGTACCAGGTACAGTGAAGTGAAGTGAAGAAGATAATTATCTATCCCAGCTGAAACCAGGACAGACATAAATACACTTCCCATCAAAAACCATTTCTATAGAGATGAAAACTTGTCAAAGGTTCAGTAGTGTCTTCTCCTGGTGTGAGAAGCTGATACTAAGAATCTACTAAGAAAGCGTAGTAAAGAAATAATTTTAGGAATTAAACAGTGGTTTCACATAGCTAGACACTCCAAAGGCCGCACAAATACAGAGAGTTAATCAGATATAAAATCGTTAACAACACACAAGAAGCATGGGATGAATAATTCTCCATCATCCTAATGACCCAATGCTTCTTTCCTGCTGCACCTAGATTTTTTCCTTACAGGGCAATGACCACTTAACCTCAACAGTGACAGATTGACACTGAAACACCAGACAAATGGCAGCCAGCCGGGGTACTAACTAGGCTGGTGTTTGCATACGTGACAGTACTGGATTTTGATGTCAGCACTGCCATTAAGACTCTAAACTCTGCTGCAGCCTGCTAGGCAGAAGTGTAAGTGGTATCAGCTTGATACCAAACCCTAATATCAAGGCAATGGCATCCATGATCAAAAGAGATCAGACCATCGAAGAAGGGAACTGTAACTCATAACCCAGTCTTCTGAGGTTCATCCAAATGTGACCTGAGGCTTGACTGTGACCTTGTCTTCACTTCTGTCAGAAACACTTCTTGTAAATGGAGCACAAACTAAAGTAAGCGAGACAGGTAAATGAAAAAAAAAAATAAGGAAAGAAACTATGGAGTCAGAAATAGTCACCTAAAGACTCAAAAATAACAAGAAAAGGTATAAAACCCTCAGCAAAAAGCAGAGGGTCAGAAGATGGACACCTGGTAAGATGAAGGATTGGCCCACTCTGAGAGACAATGGTGGGCACCACCTCCCCACCTCACCCACAACTGCCTGGCCAGCAGAGACTCACCACGTACCTGCGCTGGGCTGGCAAGCACATCAGTGCTTAGCCCAGCAGCCTGCTACTCCCAGCTGATCCCTCTGTGGCTTAGCCAGAACAGAAGATAATTGTCACACAGTCACAAACTATGTATACTGCTGCTTTCCAGTGTCTACACATGGTGGAAGATGCCCATTAAAAATTACCTGAAGAGCTGAGGTCTTTGGTCACAAAGTATTCCCGCTCCCATGGGTCTTTTCCACCTCTGTGCCAGAGCTTACCACCTCTTACAGCTGTGCTTTGTCACAACAGGGAAGTGATCCGTGTTAAGAACAGCTGCTAGAAAATGTGGGGGAGAAGAGTAATCAGTCAGGGTCATGTCCCATAGGTCTACCAGCACATAGAGTAGGGAGGCAAACGAACAGCAGGAACCACTGGTTAGATGTCAGAAGGGTGGTCTCTTCATCCACCAGTCTATCAGATGTGAGCACAGGAGTCTCTCTCAAGATGTGATGAATCACCTGCCTTTGATCCTGCTCCCACAAACACCAGTGGAAGCAGTAGCGCGCTACGCTGGAATCACATTTCAGCTTGTGAGCAGAAGTTTAGAGCAACAGTAGACTTTTCTATAGTGCTTTTGACAATTTCTCCTCAACCCAAAGCTACCTTCTGCTGAAGGCATGCTGAGTTCTAAAGCCAGGTAGGCAAATGATAATCCAGATGGTGTGATCATGAAATACTCAAGGATACAGTTTCTAAGCTTCAAATTCACTTGCCATCTGCTTTGCTGCTTCTTTCACCAGAAGTGCCCAGTATTTTAAAGCTGGCAAAGAAACTGTATTTATACATCAGCTGCAGGCTGTAATGGTCTCTGCCCCCTAAAAAATTAAGGAGGGAGGGGACAGCATGCAGGGGAGAGAAGTAAGATTTTTAGAACCACTTCAGGGACTTTTGGGACCTACTCATCCAAATGCAACTCATTTTGATAGATAACTGGTTTGCAACAAGTAATTATGGGGGTAAAAAGAATGAAGCATCCAGTTCCCATTAACTTTTCCAGGATTTGAACCTGTTCTGCCTGTCATTGACTATCTACCCCAAATATCTAAGAGTTGGAGGGGGCTTTGTGTGTTTTTTCTTCTTTAAGGAAGAGTCACAGCTTCTCTACTCCCCAGAAAACTTCCAGTATTTTTTCCCAAAGTCTTCAAACAATGAATATGCACTTAAACTTGTTTATATGAGTAGTTCCAAGATTTAAGCTTGCGTGCCAAGGTTGGGAAGCCGAAGGATGCATAAACAGCATCTCTTCCCTCCTCCATAAGCTGCTCTCATAATAAGATAATGAACATTGAACTTGACAAAACCTGTTACATAAGTTGTCTGAAAGTAAATACCCGATATTACTTTAACCCATGAAACCCTCAAGGGGTTCTGATGTTCTAAACATTCATTGTCACTTTTAATTCGCATCCTCAAAGTTCAAACGCTTTACAGCTCCAATCCCCCATCATTCTTCAAGCCCTATCTCTGGAATCACTTGAACGCATGGAAAACGCATCTCTGCCACCAGAGCTGGCCTTCCAGTCCCACAGAGGTGTGGCCTAACAGCAGGATCTGCAAGCACTTGCACAAGGCAGATACTGCTAATGCGTAACAGCCTTGGGAAACCACAACAAACAAACAAGAGAATGTTGAACAAAAAGTGAAAAGATTTTTTTTTTTTTTTTAACACAGAAGAGTCATTGGCATTTTATTTTACCTTCACATGCAGAGGAAGGATTATCTGAAATAATTAAAAACTAAGTCGCTATTTTTTTTGTTCAACATGTGTTTTTGTCCTCCAGCTGAACTGGTAATCTGAAAGGAAAAGGAAATAATATATTGCTCACCTCTCCTTGCAACCTTGGTTTCACAATTTCCTCCAGTTTCGCTTAAAAGCCTGAACAATAAATTGACCCAACCCCAGCCTACGCTACCTCCCACCACTCTTCCAAAGATGGATCTGTGTCCAGCTTTTATCGCAGCAAAGTAATTTTTGAAGAAGAAAAGAGACAGGGATAGGGAAAAGAAAGAGATAAAACCTGAAAGATATTTCTCTTCTTACAAGTAGAATAAAAAAAATAGCATGGGCAAATGTAACTGCTTCAGTTAGTCTTTCCCATCATAAATGCTACTTTTATTTCAAGATTTTGCAGAAGCTGCCTACAGTACAGCATGTTTGTGCTGGATTTTGCTGTGGAACAGTAACATGAAAAAGATTAGTAGCTACTTGCAACAGGGCAGGTGGCTGGGCTGTTCTGGCAACCTGTGCAGTCCAGAGCTGGTCTGGCATGCATGGGATGAACGGAACTGCAGGGGACGGCCCTGAAGCAATAGCAGAAGCAACATAGCAGGATGCCCAGCCCACAGAGACCCCAGAGCACCCACAGCCACCCGGCCCCTCCCCAGCCTCCTTATAGTCCTCTGGCCACATCTGTGCCTGCAGAGTCATCTTAGCAGCAGATCCATAGTGAAACGGGCCCATGTCCCTGTGCTAACAAGGAATGGCGATTTATGGTCGTGGTTACCCGGAGCACCATGGGTAAAACAGCTTTTATTTTATCTGTTATGTGCATTTTCTGCCTTGATGTTTTGCCCTGTATCATTCCTTGCTTTGTTCAGTTAATCCAACATGTTGTATCCAACATGCAATTTACATCTACTGCCTCACCTGATGGTGTAAAACAGATTCGTGCTGTTTGCCAATCAAAGTCTACCGCTGTATCAATCATTTAAACCTTATATATATCTCTACACATGTATCCTTGTTCATATTTAGGATAGGCGCTTTGAGGCCTAAACAACACATGCGCTCTGGGCTGGGGGCGTGGAAATCCATTTTCTTGCTGCGTAGACAGACCCCCAACTCAGGTAAACGAGGCCACCATTTTGCAGCTCCATAATTTTTGCAATCTATAGCAACCATGGATATGGATTGCATCTCTGCATTAGTTTTAATCCTCGTTTTATCGGCTATTGCCTTGTTTGTCCACTTCACCCGAACAACAACCGCTGCATTCCTCTGCTGTTTCCCCTGCGTCTCCTCTTCAGTCATCTTCTCCTGCCGCTGTTCCTGAGCCCCAACCATCCTGTTCTTTTGCCGTTGTTCCCGAACCCCAGCCATCATGTTCTTCCGCCGCTCTACCCGAACCTCAACCGCCCTCGTGTTCTTTTGATGATTTTCTTGAAACTCGCGTCTAATTTGTAAGATGTCTTTGTTTTATAAAGTTAATTAGTTTTAATATTGTTAGAGATAATAGTATTGTTTATTTGTTTTGGTTTAAATTTAAAATAGAATTTTCCAGGCTCGGATGATGCATGCGCTTTGGGATAAGGGAAGCCCTTTTTCCCTCTGCGCATACTGATCCTGATTCTAGCAGACCGGAGCAGCGGACCACGTGCACTTGCAGGGCCCTGAACATTTTTTGGTATCTTTTGTTTACAATGGATTGCTTCTTAGCATTACTTTTAATTCATGTTACCCTTTCTGTTCTGATGGCTATTATTTTGCTTATTATTGTCATACTTCTGTTTTGTCCCTGTAAGTGCTTTCCATGGAGACTGTCGCTGCATCCCTCTGCGGATTCAGAGCCTTAAGTTTATAAGATGTTCTAGTTTTATAATGTTAATTAGTTTAAATATATCGGTTAAAATTGTTAGATAAAAATGTTTAAATATTGTTAAGAATATATGTTTGTTAGATAAAAATGTTCACTGCTATCTTGTTAGACTAAAAATGTTTATGTTAAAAATAGTGTTAAAAGATATTTGTCTATTGTTGTTAAGAATAGTGTTTAAAAAAGTTTATAAAAAAAAAAAAATTTATTGTTGTACTGCGCACTTTTCTGGCCTTTTCTCTCTCCTCTTTCTGTACTGTTATCTTTCACACCACCACGAAGACAGCGATGTTGAGCCACGGGGTGGTGTAAGGAACTTTTTGGACTTTTACTATGTCTCAACATCGCTGTCTCCACGACGACCACCTCCTGACTCGACGTAAAGGAGCAAACACACAGTCCCCGACGAAAACCACATCCGCCCTAGATGAGAACATCAGCAGTCATCTATCGAGCTGCGAGCGCGTGAGCCGGGTGGAGGGGAAACCGCGGCGAGACAGATCGGCCCCTCGCCAGCACGACCACCATGGACACCCGGGCATGCGCGCACGGAGGGCCACGGGGTGGCACCTACAACAACGAGCCCCGTGGAAATGGGCGGACAAACTGTGGGGACGGGGACTATAAAAAAGACAGACTGAGTACTCCTTTGTAAGAGGGAAACCAGCTACAAGATGGGAACCAACAAGAAGAGGGGAACCAACTCGGAGCCAGGAACGTGGAGCATCATCGGACCGACAGAACATCGCCGGATCCCCAGTCGTGGTGGTGGTAATTAGTTGCGCCTCTACCGTGTTCTTGCTTAGGGATTCCGACCTTTTCCTTGCTTTTCCTCTCTGTCCTATCGCTCTTATTAGTTGTTGTAGAAATAAAGTTCATAAGGTTATGCAGCATCTGACCTCGTTTGTGTCTTAATCTCGCTCTCGGCATATCGGATCGGGACACCACCACAATGTCACAGTGCCACACCCATGTCACAGTGCCACCACAATGTCACAGTGCCGTCCCCATGTCAGTGCGGCCACCATGTCACAGTGCCAACCCAATGTCACAATGCCACCACACTGACACAGTGCCATCCCCATGACACAGTGCCACCCCCATGTCACAGTGCTACACACATGTCACAGTGCCGTGCCCATGTAAGAGCTTCACTCCATGTCACTGTGCTGTCCCCCTGTCACAGTGCCACCCACATGTCATAGTATCATCCCCATGTCACAGTGCCGCCACAATGTCACACTGCCGTCCCCTTGTTTAAAATGCCATACCCATGTCACAATGCTGTCCCCATGTCACAGTGACACACCCATGTCACAGTGACACACCCATGTCACAGTACTACCACAATTTTCACAGTGCCGTCCCCATGTCACAGCGCCCTGCCCATGACACTGTGCCATGCCCATTTCACAGTGTCAACCCCTGTCACAGTGCCACCACAATGTCACAGAGCCACCTCCATGTCACAGTGACGCTCCCAAGTCACAGTGGCAGCACATGTCACACTGCTGACCCAATATCACAGTGCCACACCCATGTCAGAGTGATCCCCCCATGTCACAGTGCCACCCCCTTCTCACAGTGCTGCTCCCATGTCACAATGCTGTCCCCATGTCACACTGCCACCCCCATGTCAGTGTGCCACACCCATGACACATTACCGTCCCCATGTCACAGTGCCACCACAATGTCACAGTGCCACCCCCATGTCACGTGCTATTTTCATGTCACAGTGCCACCCCAATGTCACAGAGCGACACCCATTTCACAGTGTCACACTAAAGTCACTGTGCCGCCGCCATGTCACAGTGCCACCCACATGTCACATTGCCGCACCCATGTCACAGTGCCGTCCCCATGGCACAGTGCCAAGCCCATGTCACTGTGCCCTCCCCATCTCATAGTGCCACACATGTCACAGTGCCGCCCCCATGTAAGAGTGGTACTCGATGTCACAATGCTGTCCCCATGTCAGTGTCGACCCCAAGTCACAGTGATAGCTCAATTTCACAGTGCCACCCTAATATCACAGTGCCACACCGTCACAGTGCCACACCAATGTCACAGCACCATCCCCATGTCACAGTGCCAACCACATGTCACAGAGCTGCTCCCATGTCACAGTGCCACTCCATGTCACTGTGCAGTCCCCATGTCACAGTTCCGCACCCATGTCACAGTGCCACCACAAAGCCACAGTGCAGTCCCCATATCGCAGCACCACCACAATGTCACAGTGCCGGCCCCATGTCACAGTGCCGGCCCCATGTCACAGATCCACCGCCACATAATAGTGACGCTCCCCTGTCACAGATCCAACCCCATGTCACAGTGTCACACTAAAGGCACAGTGCCACACCCATTTCACAGTGCCACCCCAATGTCACAGTACAGTCCCTATGTCACAGTGCCACCACAATGTCACAGTGCCACCGCCATGTTACAGTGCCACACCAAGTTCACAGTCCCGTCCCCATGTAACAGCGCCACCCCCATGTCACACTGCTGTCCCCATGTCACAGTGCTGCCCCGTGTGCCAGTGCTGTGCAAATGTCACAGTGAAACACCCATGTCACACTGCAGTCCCCAAGTCACTGTGCCACTCTCAAGTCACAGTGACGCTCCCATGTCACCGTGCCGTCTCCATGTCACAATGCAGCCCCTATGTCACAGTGCCGCCTCCATGTCACAGTGCCGCCCCGTGTGCCAGTGCCGTGCCCATGTCAGGGTGACACACCCATGTCACAGTGCCACACCCACATCACTGTGCCATTCCTATGTCACACTGCCAAACCAATGTGACAATGCCACCGCCAGGTCACAGTGCCACACACATGCCACAGAGTCACCTCCATCTCACAGTGCCGCCCCATTGTCACAGTGCAGGCCCCTTGTCAATATGCCATCCCCATGTCACGCTGCCACCCCCATGCCAAACTGCCACCCCAATGTCACACTGCTGTCCCTAAGTCACAGCGCCGTCCCCATGTCACAGTACGACAACAATGTCACAGTGCCACCGCCACGTCACAATGCCACCGCCATGTCACAATGCCAACCCCATGTCACAGTACCACCACCATATAACAGTGCCGGCCCCATGTTACAGTGCAACCCACATGTCACAGTGCCACCCCCTTGTCACAGTGCCGCCCCATACCACAGTGCCATCCCCATGTCAGAATGCCAAACCCATGTCACAGTGCCATCTCCATGTCAGAGTGCCATCCCCATGTCACTGTACCATCCTCATGTCACAATGCAACCACAAGATCACAGTGCCACCGCCATGCAACACTGCCGCCCCCGTGTCACAGCGCCACCCCTGTGTCACAGTGCCATCCCCATATCACAATGCCACCGCCAGGTCACAGTGCCACACCCACATCATAGTGCCACCCCCATCTCACAATGCTGCCCCATTGTCACAGTGCAGGACCCTTGTCAATATGCCACCCCCATGTCACACTGCTACCTCCCTGTCAAAGTGCCACCCCGATTTAACACTGCTGTCCCTATGTTACAGTGCCGACCCCATGTCCCCATGCCACAGTAAAGTCCCCATGACACAGTGCCACCCCCATGTCACAGTGCCACACCCATGTCACAGCGCCAACCAACTGTCACGGTGACGTCCACATATCACAGTGCCACCCCCATGTGACAATGCCACCCCCATGTCGCAATGCCATTGTCATGTCACAGTGCCATCCCCATGTCACAGTGCCACCAGAATGTCACAGTGCCACCGCCAGGTCACTCTAACATCCCCATATCAAACTGCCATCCCCATGTAACAGTGCCACCCCCATGCCACAGAGCCGCACCCATGTCACAGTACCATCCCCATGTCACACTGCTATAACCATGTTACAGTGCCGTCCCAATTTCAAAGTGCAATCCACATGTCACAGTTCCGTCACCATGTCACAGTGCCACTACCACATCACAGTGCCATCCCCATGTCACAGTGCCACCACCATGTCACAATGCAGCCACCATGTTACAGTGCCGTCCCAATGTCACAGTGCCGATCCATGTGACAGTGCCCTGCCCTTGTCACACTGCCATCCCCATGTCACACTGTCGTCCCCGTGTCAGTGCCGCCCCCATGTCACTGTGCCATTCCCATGTCACACTACCAACCCATTGTGACAATGCTGCCGCCAGGTCTCAGTGCCACACCCATGTCACAGAGCCACCCCCAGCTCACAGTGCCGCCCCATTGTCACAGAGTAGGCCCCTTGTCAATATGCCACACCCATGTCACACTGCCACCCTGATGTCACACTGCTATCCATATGTCACAGTGCCATCCCCATGTCACTGTGCCACCACAATGTCACAGTGCCACCATGATATCACAGTGCCGTCCCCATGTCACAGTGCTGTCCCCATGTCACAGTGCCACGCCCATGGCACAGTGCTGTGCCCATGTCACAGTGCCATCCCCATGTAACAATGCCACCTCCATGTCACAGTGCCACCAACGTGTCACAGTGCTGTGCCCATGTCACAGTGGAATTCTAATGACACAGTTCCGTCCCCATGTCACAGTGCTGTCCCCATGTAATAGTGCAGTCCCCATGTCATAGTGCCACCAGAATGTCACAGTGCTGTCCCCATGTCACAGTGCCACCTGCATGTCACGGTTCAGCCTTCATGTCACAGTGCCACCCCCACGACAAAGTGCCACCCCAACGTAACAGTGCCACCCCAATGTCACAGTGCCCCCCCCAATGTCACAATGCAGCCCCCATGTCACAGTTCTGTCCTCATATCAAAGTGCCATCCCCATGTCACAGTACCGTCCCCATGTCACAGTGCAACCCCACTGTCACAGTGACATCCACTGTCACAGTGACATCCACATGTCACAGAGCCACCCTCATGTCACCGTGCCACCACAATGTCACAATGCCACACCCATATCAGAGTGCTGTCCCCACGTCACAGTGCCATCCCCATGTCATAGTGCCGCCCCCATTTCACAGTGCCAGCCACATGTCACAGTGCAGTCCTAATGTCACAATGCCACCGCCGTGTCACAATGCCACCCCTCTGATGCAGTGTCATCCCCATGTCACAGTTCCACTCCATTGTTCCAGTGCCACTCCAATGTCCCAGTGCCGTCCCCACGTCACAGTGCAACCACAATGTCACAGTGCCACTGCCGTGTCACAGTGCCACCCCTCTCTCACAGTGTCATCGCCATGTCACAGTTCCACTTCATTGTCCCAGTGCCACTCCAATGTCCCAGTGCCACCCCCATTTCATAGAGACACCCCCATGTCCCAGCATCGCTCCCATGTCCGAGTGCCGACCCTATGTCATAATGCCGCTCACATGTCACCGTGCCACCCCCATGTCACAGTGCCATCAGCATGTCACAGTGCCAAACCAATGTCACAATGCCGCCCCCATGTCACAGTGAAGCCCCCATGTCAAAGTGTCAACCCCATGTCACAGTGCCGTCCCCATGTCACACTGAAGCCCCATGTCACAATGCCACCCTCATGTCACAGAGCCACCACCATGTCACAGTGTCACTCTAATGTCCCAGTGCAGTCTCAATGTCATAATGATGTCCCATGTCACAGAGCCACCACCATGTCACAGTGGCATCCCCATGTCACAGTGCCAGCCCCATGTCACAGTGACGCTCCCAAGTCACAGTGGCATCACATGTCACACTGCCGTCCCAATATCACAGTGCCACACCCATGTCAGAGTGACCCCTCCATGCCACAGTGCCACACCCTTGTAACAGTGCCGCTCCCATATCACAATGCTGTTCCCATGTCACAGTGCCGTCCCCATGTAAGAGCGCCACTCCATGTCATTGTGCCGACCCCATGTCACAGTGGCACCCACATGTCACAGTGCCGTCCTTATGTCACAATGCCACCGCCATGTCACAATGCCACCGCCATGTCACACTGACATCCCCGTGTCACGGTGCCACCGCCATATCATAATGCCATCACCATGTGTCCCAATCTGATATCGGGGCAGGTTCTTAAAAAATCCCGAGAGCGAGATTAAGACACAAACGAGGTCACATGCTGCATAACCTTATGAACTTTATTTCTACAACAACTAATAAGAGCGATAGGACAGAGAGGAAAAGCAAGGAAAAGGTCGGAATCCCTAAGCAAGAACACGGTAGAGGCGCAACTAATTACCACCACCACGACCGGGGATCCGGTGATGTTCTGTCGGTCCGATGATGCTCCACGTTCCTGGCTCCGAGTTGGTTCCCCTCTTCTTGTTGGTTCCCATCTTGTAGCTGGTTTCCCTCTTACAAAGGAGTACTCAGTCTGTCTTTTTTATAGTCCCCGTCCCCACAGTTTGTCCGCCCATTTCCACGGGGCTTGTTGTTGTAGGTGCCACCCCGTGGCCCTCCGTGCGCGCATGCCCGGGTGTCCATGGTGGTCGTGCTGGCGAGGGGCCGATCTGTCTCGCCGCGGTTTCCCCTCCACCCAGCTCACGCGCTCGCAGCTCGATAGATGACTGCTGATGTTCTCATCTAGGGCGGATGTGGTTTTCGTCGGGGACTGTGTGTTTGCTCCTTTACGTCGAGTCAGGAGGTGGTCGTCATGGAGACAGCGATGTTGAGACATAGTAAAAGTCCAAAAAGTTCCTTACACCACCCCGTAGCTCAACATCGCTGTCTTCGTGGTGGTGTGAAAGATAACAGTACAGAAAGAGGAGAGAGAAAAGGCCAGAAAAGTGCGCAATACAACAATTTTTAAACACTATTCTTAACAACAATAGACAAACATCTTTTAACACTATTTTTAACAACAATAAACATTTTTAGTCTAACAAGATAACAGTGAACATTTTTATCAAACAAACATATATTCTTAACCGATACACTTAAACCAATTAACTTTATAAAACTAGAACATCTTATAAACTTAATCTTAAGGCTCTGAATCCGCAGAGGGATGCAGCGACAGTCTCCATGGAAAGCACTTACAGGGACAAAACAGAAGTATGACAATAATAAGCAAGATAATAGCCATCAGAACAGAAAGGGTAACATGAATTAAAAGTAATGCTAAGAAGCAATCCATTGCAAACAAAAGATACCAAAAAATGTTCAGGGCCCTGCAAGTGCACGTGGTCTGCTGCTCCGGTCTGCTAGAATCAGGATCAGTATGCGCAGAGGGAAAAAGGGCTTCCCTTATCCCAAAGCGCATGCGTCATCCGAGCCTGGAAAATTCTATTTTAAATTTAAACCAAAACAAATAAACAATACTATTATCTCTAACAATATTAAAACTAATTAACTTTATAAAACAAAGACATTTTACAAATTAGATGTGAGTTTCAAGAAAATCATCAAAAGAACACGAGGGCAGTTGAGGTTCGGGTAGAGCGGCGGAAGAACATGATGGCTGGGGTTCGGGAACAACGGCAAGAACAGGATGTTTGGGGTTCAGGAACAGTGGCAGGAGAAGACGATTGAGGAGGAGACGCAGGGGAAACAGCAGAGGAATGCAGCGGTTGTTGCTCGGGTGAAGTGGTAGAGGAAGACGAAGATAATTTACAAAGATCACATTTGCAACGGCAAAAAAGAAACATTACAATAACAAACAAGGCAATAGCCGATAAAACGAGGATTAAAGCTAATGCAGAGATACAATCCGTATCCATGGTTGCTATAGATTGCAAAAATTACGGAGCTGCAAAATGGTGGTCTCGTTCGCCTGAGTTGGGGGTCTGTCTACGCAGCAAGAAAATGGATTTCCACGCCCCCAGCCCAGAGCGCATGTGTTGTTTAGGCCTCAAAGCGCCTATCCTAAATATGAACAAGGATACATGTGTAGAGATATATATAAGGTTTAAATGATTGATACAGCGGTAGACTTTGATTGGCAAACAGCACGAATCTGTTTTACACCATCAGGTGAGGCAGTAGATGTAAATTGCATGTTGGATACAACATGTTGGATTAACTGAACAAAGCAAGGAATGATACAGGGCAAAACATCAAGGCAGCAAATGCACATAACAGATAAAATAAAAGCTGTTTTACCCATGGTGCTCCGGGTAACCACGACCATAAACCACCATTCCAGCCATTCCATGTTTGAACAGGGACATGGGCCCGTTTCCTAATGTCTGTAGTTAGTTGAAGGACTACTTCACCTACATCAGCTATTTCCAAACAACAATTAGAAACATTCAGTTTTCCACATACCCCTCCCTCTTCTGCTAGCAGATAGTCCAAGTCCATGCGATGTTGAAGGATTGCAGTGCGCATCTGTTGAGATTGTTGGGTTAAAATGTCTATAGCATTAGCAGTTTTATTGGTAATAATTTCTAAAACTGCTTGTAGTCGAATTATGCGATTCAAATTATAAATCGGTTCTCTTGCCCCTGATATTGGTTCATTGGGATTCCAGGTTGCAGGCCCATAATGCTTAATTATTCTTTCGGGAGGCCACTCATTTTCTCCCCACTTTTGAGTTCCACCAATTTTGAACTCAACAGATCGCTTGCTGCGGACAATCCCTTTGTTTCCTAATTTGTCATATAGTCTTATTCCCAATTGAGGACCGTCCGCCTCTGGAAGAAGGAAAAACAGGGGGCGAATAATCCCTATATAACAAATCCCTGACCAGTTTGCTGGTAGTTGTTTGTAGGCAGTATGTCCACAAATCCAATAATGGCCTTTTTGGGCTTTGGCACCGTTTGCAAATGGTCCAGCTGCAGTTTTTGGAATTTGAAAGTAAGTTGTGTTTTTGTCCCCCAAGGGACTAAAAAACTCATTAAGGTAACTATTCGTTCGAGCGGTACAGTACCAGGCACCAGTGTCATTTTTCCACTCACAAACTTGATGATAAAAATAATCTTTCTGTAATTTAGCATATACAGTTTCGTTTTTGTTTGACCAAAACCCCTGAAATCCTTTGTTAAGCCCATTTTCATTAAGCCACATCCATATATAAAGACCTCTGTTTTTGTTAACCAATTTATGTGTGAGTGTCCATTGACACTTACTTTCTCCCACGTTGACCCCTCCCTTCCGGGTGCGATTTAAACAAAATTTTCCCATACTAGGAAATTGAATTGGCCATGTTCCACTGTCATCCCAGGTGGTGTTGCTAGTTTCACTACAGTTACTTACAATTTGTGCTGGGGTAAGGGGTGTAGAGACCCACGGCCAGCTTGACAATCCTAGAGGTCCTCCACTAACCCAGCAGCGACTTAGATTAAGGGTTTGGCTTACAGTTTTTGCTAACAAAACAAACTCATTATCCTCAAAGGGGTCATATGGGTTGAGGGGAAATGGGGGAATTGGTTTCCCTTCACTCCCATAGGTAAATGCACAGAATACTATAATAAAAAACAGCATATACATCCTAACAAAATTACACTAAGATCTGCATCTGCTTCACTTCTTCTGTGGGTGCGTCTGCGTCGCTTGCTTCCTCCTGAAAGTGAAACAAAAGAACAAATCCGCTTCTCGGGTTAGAAGGAGGGAACAATCCATCTAGTGTGAATCTTGTGAGTTTTCCCACAGGCATCTTTTGCTTTCCAGGTGTATTTATTAAGAGGTGTGTCCAACACCAGTGGCACTTTGCCCACTGTGGGGAGTTCAACCAAGACAGGTTGTCCTGGGAAATGAGATGGGTTGCTAGCATGGTCGGGACCGTGTGGGGCTGGCATGATTGCTGGAGGTTTAGGACAGAATGCTGTGATCTTTGGGCATCCATTTACTCCCCAGCGACTGTTGACGCTGGTCACTGCATCCCACACCCTCTCAGCCCATCCTGGCTTATGTGGTTTGAGGAAGTGTTTTAGTAGACCATTCGTTCTTTCCACAATTCCATTCGCTTGTGGGTAATACGGAGTATGAAACACCCATGAAATTCCTTCCTGAGCTGCCCACTCTTGGACCACTTTGGCTGTGAAATGTGAGCCATTATCTGATTGGATCGACTGTGGTTTGGGGAAGATTCCAAACCATTCTTTCAGAGCTTTTACTGTGTTTTCTCCTGTTGCTTTAGAACATGCTTTAGCTTGCACTAGCCCAGACACTATCTCTGCGCCTACCAGTATATAGTATTTGCCTTCTGACTTTCGAAAGGGACCGATGTAATCGATCTGCCAGGCCTCCCATAGGCCTTTTCCCTCTCTTAAGGGCAGGGGGTCACTTCCCAGTGGATGTCTGTCCAGACGGACGCGGCATTGTTCACAAGAAGATACACAAGTTTTACACTCTTCCTTGGTAACTGGCCACCCTCGGGCTTGTGCCTCACAATACAGGTCTTTAATTCCTGAATGTTTTCTTTTTACATGTAGCCATTCTAACAGGCGTTCCCAATTTTCTGCTATCTGGGTGCTTTGTAGGGGAGCCAGCTGAGCTAGTTCATCCACCTCGGCATTCCATCGGCTCACAGGGGTATTATCTTGCTGATGAGATGCTACCCAAGCTACTGCAAATTTCCCTTGTCTGGCAATGGTAAGGATTTCCTGCCATTTTTCCTTTTGCCATACGGGTATTCTGTTGACCTCCCATCCATTTTGTTCCCAGAACGGAAGCCATTCAGTGCAACCTTTGAACACAGCATAAGAGTCGGTATAGATATAGACAGAAGAAGCAGACTGAGCCTCGTGTTGGAAAACACTCCACACAGCAACTAATTCTCCTACTTGTGCACTACCTTCTCCTTCAGTAATGATCTGTTCATTGGTGTCTATCCGAAGTGCCACAGCTCGGTACTTCCAAATTTTTCCCTCTCGCTTTGATGAGGCATCATTAAACCAGACATTTCACAATTGTTCAGAAAACGGAGGAACTACTTGTATTACAGGCGAAAGCTCGGGTGTTTCCCTACTCGGGTCTACCTCATCCTGTATATTTAACACTTTTGTGGTTCCTTCAGTTAGAGAAAAGATTTCACAATAATGTTCTATTCCACTTTCGCACGGAGGCTCTCTGGGCTACTCCGTCAGGGGGTGGAGTTCCTGACAAAGCTGCTTTGATCACTTTAAATGGGCCTCTGAGAATTATAGATTGTTGCCGAATGGTGCGTTCGGCTTCTCTTAAAGCTAGACTGACTACAAACAGACCTTTTACCCAAGTGGTGTACCTTTTTTCAGCGTCTTTGAAGCTACGAGAATAAAAACCAATGGGCCTAACAGGACCCTCTGGACCCTTTTGCCATAAGTGAATGGACAGTCGACTCTTGGCGAATCCCCATTCAATTTGAACTGGATCTGTCGGATGAATTGGACCCAGGGCTTGATAGGCAGTTGCTTCAAACACCAGTAGTTGTAAAGCCTCGTCATGGACCGGAGTCCATTCCCACTGAGCTCTCTTTCTCAATAAGTCATACAAAGGCCTAGCAATAATCGAAAAGTCAGGAATGTGTTTCCTCCAAAACACAAGCAATCCTAGTGCATGTTGCAAGTCTTTGACCCTGGCATCTTGATCTGATTAAGAGAGGAAAGAGTATCTGGGGGAATACACGTCATACCTCCTTTCCACCAGATCCCCAAAAATTTTACCTCACTTGAAGGTGTCTGTATTTTCTCAGGTGGGACTGTCAATCCTATGCTTTCTAGATGGGTGATGATGTCCTTCTGAGTTTCCCTCACTTTTTCTACCTGACTTCCTCCTATTAGTACATCATCTATATACTGATAAATCTTTACCTCTGGTTTTCTGGGAATTGTTTCTAGCTCTTGTGCTAGAACATGGTGAGCTAGTGTGGGGGAATGTTTATATCCCTGAGGGAGTCATGTAAAGGTGTACTGCTGCCCTTCCCAGGTGAAGGCAAAGCCATCCTGGTCCTCGGGTTGTAAAGGGACCATGAAAAACATATCTTTGACATCAATTGTAGCCATGACAGGGTGGGACCGTTCCTGAATGGTTGCTATTAATTCAGCAATATTTGGTACAGCTGCTGTAAGGGGGCCTGTGTTAGCATTGAGTCTCCTGTCATCTATTGTCAGTCTCCATTTGCCGTTAGGTTTTTGAACTGGCCATGCGGGAGAATTGAAGGGGGAGTGAGTGGGAACTACAACCCCTTGTTTTTTCAGGTCTTACAGGACTGGTGTAATTCCGTCCCTTGCTCCTAGAGGCAATGGATAAGGTTTAACATTTGTCACTTTAGAGGGAGGCAGAGCAGGTGCTGCTTGCAATAAGCGCACCTCTGTGTCTGATCTTTTGGTCAATTGCCTGATCTGGGAGACACCAAAGGACCACGAGTTTCCCTGAGTGTCCCTCCATTGTCTGCCCTTCAAAACATCTATGCCTAAAAGATTTGTTTGGAAAGATCCTATGGCTACCATAGTGTTGACTGGGTTTTCCTCTCCTGGTAACCATAATTTTACTGAAGTCATAGGTACTGACTGTGTTTTTCCCAGGGCATTTAGGACAATTAAATTTTTAGATGGAATTGCAATTCCACATTGTTCCGCTTCAGTCCACGTTAGTGCGGTAATTTGTGCCCCAGTATCAATAAAAAATGTCACCAGTCTTTTCTTTGGTCCTACAGCAACAGTAATCAGTAAGTCTCCTTTGGTGTAGCAGGTGAGTTGTCTTAAAAACATCCATCCTCCGCATCCCCCCTCACCTTTGGGGAGCAGAGGGTCTAGTTTCCCATCACCTTCTTTTCTCCAGTCGGCTCCTCCCCAAGGTCTATTAAGGGTGGAGCACTAGGGGTTGGTTTGGAAGTGACCTTTTGCTCGGGCCATCCCTCCACAAGTTGCTCTAATTTTTAAGTCGTGAGTCCATCCATCAATTTCCAAGGAATGCCTTTCTGAAGCCCTAATTGCCACAATCCCAATCGAGTTGGGGACCTATCTTTCCCAGGATTCTGAAATCGGGGTGATCCAAAGCCTTGTCCCTTCCTCATTGATGATTATCGCCCACTAATTTGCTCTGCAGCCCGCACAACCCTGGTTTCAGTTCTTTGAGACGGTCCACCAACAGGACCATATTTTCTCCCAAAATTAATCAATTCTTGAGCTACATCTCCCCATGTCCATACTTTCTTCCCTGGCCATTGATTGGCAGGGGTCACTATCCCCTCCAGAGCGGCCGTTATTCTTTCTCCATTAGGAGTGTTTTGAATCTTCCCTTGCAATTGAATGCCAATGGGTTTCAGGGAGTCAGGGAGTCCTCGTATCAGAGGAGTCATCCTCTCTGGGTCCACAGGCATCATCATCGGAGAGCCTTGGTTGGGCTTGAGCTCCCGATCATACATCATCTGCAGACAGGCTGCCTTCTGTACACTTTCCACTAGTTGATCCACCGTACCTGTTGTGGCAAGGGGATCTCCCCTCTCCAAGGGGTTCAGCCCTCCGGCCCAATATGCAACTCTCTGAGTCAAAGACCATGGGGCTCGGCAGTCGCCAGTGGTTAGAAACACACCCGGACCCCAATATCCTTCTGCTTCTTTCTCAGACAGTAGAATTCCATCCCCTCCTGACAGAGACACTCTCCACACGTACTCTGTCTCTGATTCTTTTGCAGTCCTTGAAAAATCTTTTTTCAGTTTTGCCAATTCAGTTGAGGTAAATGGGACTTCTTTGGTGATAACCTGAGGACGGTTATCACTATCGTCCTCATATAGATACTCTGTTTTAACCAGTGGATACATGTGGGGGTGACTTTCTAAAGTTTCTTTTGCCTTCTGCAAATCTCCTTGGGGATAGATTTGACGTATCCCTTTCTTCAGAAGTTTCACTTCTGCCTCGGCATGGGTATCTGTCTCTGCCAAAATGTATTCTCTCAATTCATCTTTCAATATTCTATTTTGATCCTTTTCCTCCTCTAACAACCCTTTAGTATCTCTCAATTGGTTCTGCAGGGTCTGTATGACCGTCTGCAGCGAGTCTATCAAAGTGTCAGTTTGGCTACACTTCTCCTTTTTCTCTTCCATTGCAGCTGCCAGACTCGCTCCTAGCACTGCACAAATTATAGCTTTTCCTTTCCCCTTTCTAACCTTAGCTTCCTTCTGCAATACCCTTATTCCATCCACCACACTCTGTGGTTGGAACCAGTGGTTTTTCGCCCAGTCTCGCCCCTGAATTGAGGGACGGGATCTGTGTGCCTCCAAAAGATCATATAATATATCTATTCCTTCAGCCTCTGAGGGCGCATCATCACAGCCCATTCCTTTTCCCTTTCTCTGATACAAAGGGGACATCGTCCTGAGAGGGTCAAACCTTAATGTCACATTTCCCCTATTCTCTCTCAGGAGACCAAATATGAATCTCACACAAGAGCAATGCAAAGGGTTTTCATCCTGAGAGGGCCACAACTTGATAAATAACTTTCACCCGTTCACTCTCAGGAGGTCACAACTGAATCCAAACACAAATGCAACATCACTGTCCACGCTCTCCCTGTTTGCTCTCAGGAGGTCACAACTTAATATAAAACACAGAGAACTTTTTCACCCTGAGAGGTTTGCATTCAAGACAACAAGGTAACACAGCACTCTCGTCTCAAGGGATCCTGTCCGTGACGCCAATTTAAAAATGTCCCGATCCGATATCGGGGGAGGGTTCTTAAAAAATCCCGAGAGCGAGATTAAGACACAAACGAGGTCAGATGCTGCATAACCTTATGAACTTTATTTCTATAACAACTAATAAGAGCGATAGGACAGAGAGGAAAAGAAAGGAAAAGGTCGGAATCCCTAAGCAAGAACATGGTAGAGGCGCAACTAATTACCACCACCACGACCGGGGATCCGGCGATGTTCTGTCGGTCCGATGATGCTCCACGTTCCTGGCTCCGAGTTGGTTCCCCTCTTCTAGTTGGTTCCCATCTTGTAGCTGGTTTCCCTCTTACAAAGGAGTACTCAGTCTGTCTTTTTTATAGTCCCCGTCCCCACAGTTTGTCCGCCCATTTCCACGGGGCTCGTTGTTGTAGGTGCCACCCCGTGGCCCTCCGTGCGCGCATGCCCGGGTGTCCATGGTGGTCGTGCTGGCGAGGGGCCGATCTGTCTCGCCGCGGTTTCCCCTCCACCCGGCTCACGCGCTCGCAGCTCGATAGATGACTGCTGATGTTCTCATCTAGGGCGGATGTGGTTTTCGTCGGGGACTGTGTGTTTGCTCCTTTACGTCGAGTCAGGAGGTGGTCGTCGTGGAGACAGCGATGCTGAGACATAGTAAAAGTCCAAAAAGTTCCTTACAGGTGGCACTGTGACATTGGGGAGGCACTGTGAGGTGCAGGCAGCACTGTGACATGCAGGTGGCGCTATGACATGGGGACTGCACTATTACGTGGGGACAGCTCTGTGACATGGGGATGGCACTGTGACATAGGGATAGCAGTGTGACATCGGGATGGCACTTTGACATGGGGGTGGCATATTGACAAGGGGCCTGCACTGTGACAATGGGGCGGCACTGTGAGCTGGGGGTGGCACTATGACATGGGGGTGGCACTGTTACCTGGCGGTGGCATTGTGATATGGGCATGGCACTGTGGCCTGGGACAGCACTGTGACATGGGGGTGGCACTCTGACATGAGAGTGGCACTGTGACATGGGGATAGTACTGTGAAATGGGGACGGCACTGTGACACAGGGGCGGCAGTGTTGCATGGCGGTGGCACTGTGACTTTGTGGTTGCACTGTGACATGAGGATGGTACAGTGACATTGGGCCGGCACTGTGACATGGGGATGGCACTCTGACATGGAGATGGCACTGTGACATGTGGGTGGCACTGTGACATATGTACAGCACTGTGACATGGGTTTGGCATTGTGACATGGGGCGGCACTGTGACATGGGGTGGCACTGTGACATGTGGGTTGCACTGTAACATGGGGCCGGCACTGTTATATGGTGGTGGTACTGTGACATGGGGTTGGCATTGTGACATGGCGGTGGCATCGTGACATGGGAGCGTCACTGTGACTTGGGAGCGGCACTGTGACTTGGGGACGGCAGCGTGACATGGGTGTTTCACCGTGACATTTGCCCGGCGCTGGCACACAGGGCGGCACTGTGACATGGCGACAACAGTATGACATGGGGGTGGCGCTGTTACATGGGGACGGGACTGTGAACTTGGTGTGGCACTGTAACATGGCGGTGGCACTGTGACATTGTGGTGGCACTGTGACATAGGGACTGTACTGTGACATTGGGGTGGCACTGTGAAATGGGTGTGACTAAAGTCACAGTGCCACACCCATGTCACAGTGCTGTCCCAGGCCACAGTGCCATCCCCATATCACAATGCCACCGCCAGGTCACAGTGCCACACCCATGTCATAGTGCCACCCCACTGTCGCAGTGCAGGACCCTAGTCATTTTGCCACCCCCATGTCACACTGCCACCTCCTTGTCAAAGTGCCACCCCGATTTAACACTGCTGTCCCTATGTTACAGTGCCGACCCCACGTCACACTGCTGCCCCCATGTCACAGTGCCGTCCCCATGTCACAGGGCTGTCCCCATGTAATAGTGCAGTCCCCATGTCATAGCGCCACCAGAATGTCACAGTGCTGTCCCCATGTCACAGTGCCGCCTGCATGTCACAGTGCTGCCTGCATTTCACAGAGCCGTTCCCATTTCACAGTACTATCCCCATGTCACAGTGCCACCCCCAGGTCACAGTGCCACCGCCAGGTCACAGAGCCACCGCCAGGTCACAGTGGCACTCACGTGTCACAGTGCCGTCCCCATGTCACAGATCCACCACCACATAATAGTGATGCTCCCCTGTCACAGATCCAACCCCATGTCACAGTGTCACGCTAAAGTCACAGTGCCACACCCATTTCAGAGTGCCACCCCAATGTCACAGTACAGTCCCCATGTCACAGTGCTGTCCCCGTGTAATAGTGCAGTCCCCATGTCATAGCGCCACCAGAATGTCACAGTGCTCTCCCCATGTCACAGTGCCACCTGCATGTCACAGTGCCACCCACGTGTCACACTGCTGTCTGTGGCGGGCGGAGGAAGCAAGCAGCCGATTCAATGTGAATGATAGAGCAAGCTTCAACTTTATTGAAAGAAATCACACCTTATATAAGCACTCTACAATAATCGTGCATACTACTCACAAATCTATTGGATACATGTAAAAGGCTGCATTATAATGTCCCAGCCCCCTGTGGCGTCTCAGACATGTCACAACATCTTCCCTCTTCTGGCCTGCCTCCTTTCCCAAGGTTGTTTTTACCATCAAGGCCATTGTGTACCTCAGTTTCTCTCTTTGTTAACATAACAGTCTGTTGTTTGGCATAACTGTACCCTGGGTTTTTCCTTTGTTTACCTCAGATGGCTGCAGTCAGCTCCTGCACAGACCCATGGCCTTGCTCTCTGCAAGCCGTTCTCCAACAGCTGTCCACATGTCACGGTGGAATTCTGAAGTCCCAGTGCTGTCCCCATGTCACACTGCTGTCCCCATGTAACAATGCCACCCTCATGTCACAGGGACATCCCCATGACACAAAGCCACTGCCAAGTCACAACGCAGTCCTCATGGCATAGTGCCACCGCCATGTCACAGTGCCATCCCATGTCACAGTGCCACCACAAAATCACAGTGACATCCCCATGACACAGTGCCGACGACATGTCACAGTGCCACCCCCATGTCACTGTTCAATTTTTCCTGCCACCTCAATGTCACAGAGCCATCCCCATTTCACAGTGTCACACTAAAGTCATGGTGGCGTGTCCATCTCACCGTGCTGCCGAATGTCACAGTGCCACATCCATGTCACAGTGCCGTCCCCATGTCACAGTGCCACCACCATGTCACAGTGCCACTCCCAAGTCACAGTGCCACCCCCATTTCAAAGAGACAACCGCATGTCCCAGTGTCGCTCCCCTGTCACAGTGCCACCCCTATGTCATACTGCCGCTCACATGTCACCGTGCCATCCCCATGTCACAGTACCACCAACATGTCACAGTGCCAAACCAATGTCACAGTGCCACCCCCATGTCACAGTGCCGTCCTAATGTCAGAGTGCCACCACCATGTCACACTGACCTCCCCATGTCACGCTGACATCCACATGTCAAAGTGCCACCCCAATATCATAATGCCACCACGTCAAAGTGCCACCCCTCTGTCACAGTGTCATCACCATGTCACAGTTCCACTACAATGTCCCAGTGCCGTCCCCATGTCACAGTGCAACCACAATGTCACAGTGCCACTGCCATGTCACAGTGCCATCCTCTAGTCACAGTGCCACCGCCGTATCATAGTGACGTCCATATGATAGTACCGTCCACGTCACAGTGCCGCCCCCGTGACACACTGCCGTCCCCATGTCAGAGTGCCACCACCATGTCACAGTGACGTCCCCATGTCACAGTGCCATCCTAATGTCACAGTGCGACCAGAATGTCACTGTGCCACCGCCATATTACAGTGACACCCCCACGTCATAGTACCACCCCCATGTCACAGTGCCAGCCCCATGTCACAGTGCCGCCCCAGTGTCACAGTGCCACCCCCGTGTCACAGTGCCACCCACATGTCACAGTGCCACCCCCATGTCACAGTGCAGCCCCCATGTCACAGTGCCATCCCCATGTCACAGTGATGTCCACATATTACAGTGCCACCCACATGTCACAGTGCCACCACCATGTCACAGTGCTGCACTCAGGTCACAGAACCATCCCCATATCAAAGTGCCCTGTCCATGTCACAGTGCCATCCCCAGGTCACAGTGCCACCGCCGTATCATAGTGACGCAGCCATGTGATAGTACCGTCCACATATCACAGTGCAGCCCCCATGTCAGAGTGCCACCACCATGTCACAGTGCCATCCCCATGTCACAGTGCCACTCCCAAGACACAGTGCATTCCCCATGTCACAATGCAGTCCCCATGGCACAGTGCCAGCGCCATGTCACAGTGCCAGACACATTTCACAGTGCCATCCCCATGTAAGAGCGCCACTGCGTGTCACTATTCCAACTCCATGTCACAGTGCCACCACAATGTCACAGTGCCACTCCTTTTCATTGTGCTATTTTCACGTCACAGTGCCGTCCCCATGTCATAGTGCCAACCCCACGTCACAGTGCCGTCCCCATGTCACAGTGCCAACCCCATGTCACAGTGCCATCCCAATGTCACAATACCGTATCCATGTCACAGTGCCACCAGAATATCACTGTGCCACCGCCATATTACAGTGACACCCCCACGTCACAGTACCACCCCCATGTAACAGTGCCACCCCCGTGTCACAGTGCCGATGACATGTCACAGTGTCACTCTAATGTCCCAGTGCAGTCCCAATGTCATAATGACGTCCCATGTCACAGAGCCACCACCATGTCACAGAGCCTTCCCCATTTCACAGTGTCCCATTTCACAGTGTCACACTAAAGTCACAGTGCCACCCCCATGTCAAGGTGCCGGCCCCGTGTCACAGTGCCGTCCCGATGTCACAGTGCTGCCCCCATGTCACTGTGCCATCCCCATGTCACTGTGCCACTCCCAAGTCACAGTGCCACCCCCATGTCACAATGCAGTCCCCATGGCACAGTGCCAAGCCCATGTCACTGTGCCGTCCCCATGTCATAGTGCCACACACGTCACAGTGCCGTCCCCATGTAAGAGTGCTACTCGATGTCACAATGCTGTCCCCATGTCGCAGTGCCACCCACATGTCGTAGTGCCGCCCCATGTCACAATGCTGACCCCATGTCACAGTGTCGACCCCATGTCATAGTGCCACCCCCAAGTCACAGTGAGAGCCCAATTTCAGTGCCACCCTAATGTCACAGTGCCACAATAATGTCACAGTGCCACACCAATGTCACAGTGCCATCCCCATGTCACAGTGCACCATATGTCACCATGCCGTCCCATGTGACACACTGCTGTCCCAATGTCAGAGTGCCACCACCATGCCATAGTGCCGCCCCCATGTCACAGTGCCACCCACATGTCACAATGCAGTCCTAATGTCACAATGCCACCGCCGTGTCACAATGCCACTACCATGTCACAATGCCACCCCTCTGACGCAGTGTCATCCCTATGTCACAGTTCCACTCCATTGTCCCAGTGACACTCCAATGTCCCAGTGCCATCCCCATGGCACAGTGCAACCACATTGTCACAGTGCCACTGCCATGTCACAGTGCCGTCCCCCTGTCACAGTGCCACCGCCGTATCATAGTGACGCAGCCATGTGATAGTACTGTCGCCATGTCACAGTGCCGCCTCTATGACGCAATGCTGTCCCCATGTAACAGTGCCACACCCTTGTCACAGTGCCGCCCCATACCACAGTGCCGTCCCCATGTCAGAATGCTGTTCCCATGTCACAATGCCAAACCCATGTCACAGTGCCGGCCCAATGTCACAGTGCCAACCCAATGTCACAGTGCCATCCTCATGTCACAGTGCCATCCTCATGTCACAGTGTGACCACAAAGTCACAGTGCCACCGCCATGCAACACTGCCGCCCCCGTGTCAAAGTGCTGACCCCATGTCACAGTGCTGACCCCATGCCACAGTACCGCCCCCATGACACAGTGCCACCTGAATGTCAAAGTGCTACCCCAATGTCACAATGCAGCCCCCATGTCAGAGTGAAGCCCCCATGTCACAGTGCGGCCACCATGTCACAGTGCCAACCGAATGTCATAATGCCACCACACTTTCACAGTGCCGTCCCCATGTCACTGTGCCACCATAATATCACAGTACAGTCCCCATGTCACAGTGCCACCACAATGTCACAGTGACACCCCCATGTCACCCCCATGTCACAGTGCCACACCCATGTCACCATGTCACAGTGCCACACCCATGTCACAGTGCCATGCCCATGTAAGAGCGTCACTCCATGTCACAGTGCCACCACAATGTCACAGTGCCATAACCACGTCACAATCCTGTCCCCATGTCACAGTGCCACACCCATGTTACATTGCCGTCTCGATGTCACAGTACTACCACAATTTTCACAGTGCCGTCCCCATGTCACAGCGCCCTGCCCATGACACAGTGCCATGCCCATTTCACAGTGCCATCCCATGTCACCGTGCCACCACCATGTCATAGTGCCAAACCAATGTCACAATGTCACCCCCATGTCACAGTGCTGTCCCCATGTCATATTGAAGCCCCTATGTCACAATGCCACCCTCATGTCACAGAGCCACCACCATGTCACAGTGTCACACTAATGTTCCAGTGCAGTCCCAATGTCATAATGATGTCCCATGTCACAGAGCCACCACCATGTCACAGAGCCACCCCCATGTCACAGTGACGCTCCCAAGTCACAGTGGCATCACATGTTACACTGCCGACCCAATATCACAGTGCCACACCCATATCAGAGTGACCCCCCCATGTCACAGTGCCACCCCCTTGTCACAGTGCCGCTCCCATGTCACAATGCTGTCCCCATGTCACAATGCCGCCCCATGTCAGTGTGCCACACCCATGACACAGTACCGTCCCCATGTCACAGTGCCACGCCCATGTCACAGTGCAGTCCCCATGTCACAGTGACGTCCCCATGTAAGAGCGCCACTCCATGTCATTGTGCCGACCCCATGTCAAAATGCCACCCCCATGTCACACTGCCAGTACTTGTCACTGAGCTATTTTCATGTCACACTGCCACCCCAATGTCATGCCTGTACTTGTCACTGAGCTATTTTCATGTCACAGTGCCACCCCAATGTCACAGAGCGACCCCCATTTCACAGTGTCACACTAAAGTCACTGTGCCGCCTCCATGTCACAGTGCCACCCACGTCACATTGCCGTCCCCATGGCACAGTGCCACTCCTATGAAACAGTGCCACGTCCAAGTCACAGTGCCACCCCCATTTCATAGTGACACCCCCATGTCACACTACAGTCCCCATGTCATACGGCCATCCCCAAGTCACAGTGCCAACCCTAATGTCACAGTGACCCCCCTATGTCACACTGCCGTCCCGATGTCACAGTGCTGCCCCCATGTCACTGTGCCATCCCCATGTCACTGTGCCACTCCCAAGTCACAGTGCCACCCCCATGTCACAATGCAGTCCCCATGGCACAGTGCCAAGCCCATGTCACTGTGCCGTCCCCATGTCATAGTGCCACACACGTCACAGTGCCGTCCCCATGTAAGAGTGCTACTCGATGTCACAATGCTGTCCCCATGTCGCAGTGCCACCCACGTCACAGTGCCGTCCCCATGTAAGAGTGCTACTCGATGTCACAATGCTGTCCCCATGTCGCAGTGCCACCCACATGTCGTAGTGCCGCCCCATGTCACAATGCTGTCCCCATGTCACAGTGTCGACCCCATGTCATAGTGCCACCCCCAAGTCACAGTGAGAGCCCAATTTCAGTGCCACCCTAATGTCACAGTGCCACAATAATGTCACAGTGCCACACCAATGTCACAGTGCCATCCCCATGTCACAGTGCACCATATGTCACCATTGTGACATGGGGCTTCAGGGTAACATGGGGACGGCATTGTGACATGGTGGTGACACTTTGACATGGGGGCTTCACTGTGTCATGGGGGCTGCATTGTGACATTGGTTTGGCATTGTAAGGTTTTGGTGGCACTGTGACATGGGGGTGGCATGGTGACATGTGAGCGGCACTATGACATAGGGGTGGCACTGTGACATGGGAGCGACACTGGGACATGGGGGTGTCACTATGACATGGGGACTGCACTGTGACATGGGGAGGCCACTGTGACATGGGTGTGGCACTCACTGTGACATGGGGACGGCGCTGTGACATAGGAGGGACAGCAGTGTGACATTGGGGTGGCAGTTTGGCATGGGGGTGGCAGTGTGACATGGGGATGCAATATTGACAAGGGGCCTGCACTGTGACAATGGTGTGGCTCTTTCAGATGGAGGTGACTCTGTGACATGTGTGGCACTGTGACATGTGGATGTCACCCTGACAGTGGGTTGGCACTGTGACATGGGTGTGGCACTGTGATATGGGTGCATGTCACAGTGCTACTCCCATGTCATAATGCCACCGCCATGTCACAGTGCCAACCCCATGTCACAGTGCCATCGCCGTATCATAGTGGCGCCCCCATGTGACAGTACCGTCCCCATGTCACGGTGCAATTCTAATGACCCAGTGCCATCCCACTCTCACAATGCCACGCCCATGTCACAGTGCCGCCCCCGTGTCACAGTGCTACTCCAGTGTCACAGCACCGTACCCATGTCACAGTGCCACCAGAAAGTCACGTGCCACCGACATGTTACAGTGACACCCCCACGTCACAGTACCACTCCCATGTCCCAGTGTCGTCCCCATGTCCCAGTGCCGTCCCCTTGTCACGGTGCCGCCCCCATGTCACAGTGCTGACCCCATATCTCAGTGTCACCCCCATGTCACATTTCTGCTCCCATTTCACAGTGCCACTTCCATGTCACAGTGTCGCCCCCATGTCACAATGCCGCCCGCATGTCACAGCGCCACTCCTTGTCACTGAGCTATTTTCATGTCACAGTGCCACCCCAACGTCACAGAGCCATCCCCATTTCACAGTGTCACACTAAAGTCACCGTGCCACTCCCACGTCTCAGTGCCACTCCCATGTCACCGTGCCAGCCACACGTCACCATGATGCCCCCATGGCACAGTGCCTAGTCCATGTCACAGTGCCACACTCATGTCACAGTGCCGTCCCCATGTAAGAGTGATACTCCAAGTCATTGTGCCGTCCCCATGTCACTGTGCCATGTCACAATGCCGCCCACATGTCACAGTGCCACTCGCTGTCACTGTTCTATTTTCAGTGCCACCCTAATGTCACAGCGCCAAACCAACGTCACACTGCTACTGCCATGTCTCAGTGCTAAAACCATGTCACAGTGCCACCTACATGTCACAGTGCCATCTCTATGTCACAGTACCTTCTCCATGTCACAGTGCCTATGTCACAGTACCGTCTCCATGTCACAGTGCCACCCCCATGTCACAGTGCCATCCCAATGTCACTGTACCGTACCCATGTCACTGCTACCCCCATTTCATAGTGACACCAATGTTGCCCCCATGTCACATTGCTGTACCAATGTCACAGTGCCGCCATCATGTCACAATGCCACCACCATGTCACAGTACCGTCCCCATGTCACACTGCTATCCCCATGTCACAGTGCCACCCCCATGTCACAGTGCCACCCCTCTGTCACAGTGTCATCCCCATGTCACAGTGAAACCACAATGTCCCAGTGCCGTCCCCACGGCACAGTGCAACCACAAAGTCACAGTGCCCCTGCCATGTCACAGTGCCGTCCCCATGGCACAGTGCCTTCCCGTGACACAGTGCCATCCCCTTGTCACAATGCCACCGCCATGTCACACTGACCTCCCCATGTCACAATGCCACCACCATGTCACAGTGCCACCCCTCTGTCACAGTGTCATCCCCATGTCACAGTGAAACCACAATGTCCCAGTGCCGTCCCCATGTCACAGTGCAACCACAAAGTCACAGTGCCACTGCCATGTCACAGTGCCGTCCCCATGGCACAGTGCCTTCCCGTGACACAGTGCCATCCCCTTGTCACAATGCCACTTCCATGTCACGGTGGCACCCACATGTTACGGTGCCATCCCGATGTCACAGTGCCACCGCCGTATCAAAGTGACGCTGCCATATGATAGTACCGTCCACATGTCACAGTGCCGCCCCCGTGACACACTGCCGTCCCCATGTCAGAGTGCCACCACCATGTCACAGTGCCGTCCCCATGTCACAGTGCCGACCCCATGTCACAGATACACCGCCACATAATAGTGACGCTCGCCTGTCACAGATCCAACCCCATGTCACAGTGTCACACTGGAGTCACAGTGCCACACCCATGTCACGGTACCATTCCCATGTCACAGCGCCACCCCCTTTCACAGTGACATCCACATGTCACAGTGGCACCACCATGTCACAGTGCCAACACCAGGTCAGAGTACCGTCCCCATATCACAGTGCCACACCCATGTCACAGTGCCACACCCATGTCACACTACCAAACCAATGTGACAATGCCACCGCCAGGTCACAGTGCCACACACATGTCACAGAGCCACCTCCATCTCACAGTGCCACCCCATTGTCACAGTGCAGGCCCCTTGTCAATATGCCATCCCCATGTCACACTGTCACCCCCATGCCAAACTGCCACCCCAATGTCACACTGCTGTCCCTATGTCACAGCGCCGTCCCCATGACACAATGCCACACCCATGTCACAGTGGCCTCCCCATGTCACAGTGCAGTCCCCATGTCCCAGTGTCGCTCCCATGTCACAGTGCCACCCCTATGTCATAGTGCCGCTCACATGTCACCGTGCCACCCCCATGTCACAGTGCCACCAACACGTTACAATGCCAAACCAATGTCACAATGCTGCCCCCATGTCACAGTGAAGCCGCCATGTCAAAGTGTCACCCCCATGTCACAATGCCGTCCCCATGTTACCCTGAAGCCCCATGTCACAATGCCACCCTCATGTTACAGAGCCACCACCATGTCACACTGCCATCCCCATGTCACAGAGCCATCCCCATTTCACAGTGTCACACTAAAGTCACGGTGCAGCCTCCATGTCACAGTGCCACCCACATGTCACATTGCCGCACCCATGTCACAGTGCCGTCCCCATGGCAAAGTGATGCCACCATGTCACAGTGCCACGAACATGTGACATGGGGACTGCACTATTAGGTGGGGACAGCACTGTGACATGGGGATGGCACTGTGACATGGGGACGGCACCAGGTCATTAGAATTCCACTGTGACATGGGGAAAGCAGTGTGACACGCTGGTGGACTGTGACATGGAGGCAGCACTGTTACATGGGGATATCACTGTGACATGGGCGCGGCATTGTGACATGGGGGTGGCTCTGGGACATGTGGATGGCTCTGTGACATGGGGGTGGCACTGTGACATGGGGGCTGCATTGTGACATTGGGGTGGCACTTTGAAATTGAGGTGACACTGTGACACGTGGATGGGGCCGGCACCTTGTCATGGGGGTGGCACTCTGACATGGGGACGGCAGTGTGTCACGGGGCCGTCACTGTGACATGTGGACGGTACTATCACATGGCAGCGTCACTATGATACGGCGGTGGCACTGTGACATGGAGACGCCACTGTAACATGAGGGTTCCACTGTGACATGGCAGTGGCATTGTGACATGGGGATGGCACTGTGTCACGGGAAGGCACTGTGCCATGGGGATGGTACTGTGACAGGGCAGTGGCACTGTGACATTGTGGTTGCACTGTGACATGGGATGGCACTGTGACATGGCAGTGGCACTGTGAGACGTGGTGGCACTGTGACATGGAATGGCACTGTGTCATGGCGGTGGCACTATGCCATGAGGACTGCGTTATGACATGGGGACGGCACTGTGACATGGGGCGGCACGGTGAGATGGAGACGGCACCATGAGTTTAGTGTGGCACTGTGAAATGGGGATGGCTCTGTGACATTGAGGTGGCATTGTGACAGGAAAATAGAACAGTGACAAGCAGTGGCACTGTGACATGGGGATGACAGTGTGACATGGGGGCGGCACTGTGACATGGGGACGGCACTGTGACATTGTGGTGGCACTGTGACATGGTGGCGGCACTGTGACGTTAGTGTGAAACTGTGAAATGGGGATGGCTCTGTGACATGGGGATGGCAGTGTGACATGGTGGTGGCTCTGTAACATGAGGGTGGCATTGTGACATGGGGCTTCAGGGTAACATGGGGACAGCACTGTGACATGGGGGTGACATTTTGACATGGGGGCTTCACTGTGACATGGGGGCTGCATTGTGACATTGGTTTGGCATTGTAACGTGTTGGTGGCACTGTGACATGGGGGTGGCACGGTGACATGTGAGCGGCACTATGACATAGAGGGTGGCACTGTGACATGGGAGCGACACTGGGACATGGGGGTGTCACTATGACATGGGGACTGCACTGTGACATGGGGAGGCCACTGTGACATGGGTGTGGCACTCACTGTGACATGGGGACGGCGCTGTGACATAGGAGGGACAGCAGTGTGACATTGGGGTGGCAGTTTGGCATGGGGGTGGCAGTGTGACATGGGGATGCAATATTGACAAGGGGCCTGCACTGTGACAATGGTGTGGCACTTTCAGATGGAGGTGACTCTGTGACATGTGGGTGGCACTGTGACATGGGTGTGGCACTGCGACATGGGTGCATGTCACAGTGCTAATCCCATGTCATAATGCCACCGCCATGTCACAGTGCCAACCCCATGTCACAGTGCCATCGCCGTATCATAGTGGCGCCCCCATGTGACAGTAACGTCCCCGTGATATGGGTGTGGCATTGTGACATTGTGGTGGCACAGTGACATGGGGGTGGCATTGTGACATGTGGATGTCACTGTGACAGTGGAGTTGCACTATGACGTGGGGACGGTACTGTGCCATGGGGGTGACACTTTGATATGAGTACAGAACTGTGACATGGGGGCTGCATTGTGACATGTGGGTGGCACTGTGACACAGGGCCGGAACCTTGACATGGGGACAGCACTGTGACATGGGGGTGGTACTGTGACTTGGATGTGTCACTGAAATATGGCAGTGGCACCGTGACATTCTGGTGGCACTGTGACATGGGTACGGTACTGTGACATTGGGATGGCATTGTGACATGGGGGTGGCACTGTGACATGGGGATAGCAGTGTGACATGGGGACGGTACTGTGACATGGTGGTGGCACTCTGACATGGGGACGGCAGTGTGTCACCGGGGCAGCACTGTGACATGGGGACGGTACACTGCTATCCCCATGTCACAGTACCGCCCCCATGACATCGTGCCACCCCACTGTCACAGTGACGTCCACATGCCACAATGCCACACCCATGTCACAGTGCCACATCCAGGTCACTGTAACACCCCCATGTAACAGGGCAGTCCCCATGTCACAGCACCACCCCCATGTCACACTGCCCTCCCCATGTCACAGTGCCACCCCCACGCCAAAGTGCCATCCCAATTTCACAGTGCCACCCACATGTCACAATGCCAGCACCATGTCACAGTGCCGTCCCCATGTCATAGGGCCGTCCCCATTTCACAGTGCCACCCCTGTGTCACAGTGTCGACCCAATGTCACAATGCCACGGTTATGTCACAGTGCCACCCGTGTCACAGTGCCACCCCTGTGTCACAGTGCCGTACCCCACCCCCATGGCACAGTGCCGTACCCATGTCACAGTGCCACCGCCGTATCATAGTGACGCCCCCATGCGACAGTGCCGCCCCCATGAAACAGTGCCGACCAAATGTCACCATGACACCGACATGTCACGGTGCCTTCCCCATGTCACAGTGACGCCCCCGTGTCACAGTGCTGTCCCCAATTCACAGTGACGCCTCCATGTCACAGTGCCGTCCCCATGTCACAGTGCCGACCCAATGTCACAAAGCCATCGCCATGTCTCAATGCCACCGCCTTGTCACAGTGCCACCCCCAAGTCACACTGCCATCCCCATGTCACAGTGCATGACCCCTGTGTCATGCTGACACCGCCATGTCCCAGTGCCGTCCCCATGTCACAGTGACACCCACATGTCACAGTTGCCACAAACATGTCACAGTGCCAAGCCGAAGTCAAAGTGCCACCCCCATGTCACAGTGCAGTCCCCCTGTCATAGTGCCACCACAATGTCACAGTGCCACTCCTATTTCACACTGCTACCCCCATTTCATAGTGACACCTCCATGTCACAATGTTGCCCCCATGTCACATTGCTGTACCAATGTCACAGTGCCACCACCATGTCACAGTGCCACCGCCATGTCACAGTGCCGCCCCCATGTCACAGTGCCACTGCTTGTCACTGTTCTATTTTCCTGTCACAATGCCACCTCAATGTCACAGAGCCATCCCCATTTCACAGTGCCACACTAAACTCATGGTGCCGTCTCCATCTCACCGTGCCGCCCCATGTCACAGTGCCGTCCCCATGTCACAACGCAGTCCTCATGGCATAGTGCCACCACCATGACACAGTGCCATTCCATGTCACAGTGCCACCACAATGTCTCACAGTGCCACTCCCATGTCACAGTGCAACCACAATGTCACAGTGCCACTGCCATGTCACAGTACCGTCCCCATGGCACAGTGCCTTCCCGTGACACAGTGCCATCCCCATGTCAAAATGCCACTGCCATGTCACAGTGGAACCCTCATGTTACAGTGGCGTCTCCATGTCACAGTGCCACCGCCGTATCATAGTGACGCTGCCATGTGATAGTACCGTCCACATGTCACAGTGACGGCCCCGTGACACACTGCCGTCCCCATGTCAGAGTGCCACCCCCATGACAAGGTGCCGGCCCCATCCACGTGTCACAGTGCCACCTCAATTTCAAAGTGCCACCCCAATGTCACAATGCAGCCCCCAAGTCACAGTGCCACCCCCATGTCACAGAGCCATCCACATGTCACAGTGCCACCCCCATGTCACAGAGCCATCCACATGTCCCAGAGCCACCCCCATGTCACAATGCCGCGCCCATGTCACAGTGATATCCCCATGTAACAGTGCTGCCTCCATGTCACAGTCCACCAGCGTGTCACACTGCTTTCCCCATGTCACAGTGGAATTCTAATGACCTGGTGCCGTCCCCATGTCACAGTGCCATCCCCATGTCACAGTGCTGTCTCCAACTAATAGTGCAGTCCCCATGTCACATGTTCGTGGCACTGTGACATGGTGGCATCAATTTGCCATGGGGACGGCACTGTGACATGGGGGCGACACTGTGACATGGAAGCGGCACTGTGAAATGGGAGCAGAAATGTGACATGGGGGTGACACTGAGATATGGGGTCGGCACTGTGACATGGGGGCGGCACCGTGACAAGAGGACGGCACTGGGACATGGGGACGACACTGGGACATGGGAGTGGTACTGTGACATGGGGGTGTCACTTTAACATGTCGGTGGCACAGTAACTTTCTGGTGGCACTGTGACATGGGTACGGTGCTGTGACACTGGAGTAGCACTGTGACACGGGGGCGGCACTGTGACATGGGCGTGGCATTGTGAGAGTGCGACGGCACTGGGTCATTAGAGTTGCACCGTGACATGGGGACGGTACTGTCACATGGGGGCGCCACTATGATACGGCGATGGCACTGTGGCATGGGGTTGGCACTGTGACATGGCGGTGGCATTATGACATGGGAGTAGCACTGTGACATGCACCCATGTCACAGTGCCACATCCATGTCACAGTGCCAACCCACTGTCAGGGTGACATCCACATGTCACAGTGCCACACCCCCACATCCATGTCACAGTGCCAACCCACTGTCAGGGTGACATCCACATGTCACAGTGCCACACCCATGTCACAGTGCCACCACAATTACACAGTACAGTCCCCATGTCACTGCCACAACCATGTAACAGTGCCGTCCCAATGTCATAGTGCCATCCACATGTCACAGTTCCGTCACCATGTCACAGTGCCACTACCACGTCACAGAGCCACCACCATGTCACAATGCAGCCCTAATGTCACAGTGCCGTCACATGTCACAGTGTCGCTCCATGTGACAGTGCCCTGCCCATGTCACACTGTCATCCCCATGTCACAGTGTCGTCCCCGTGTCAGTGCCGCCCCCATGTCACTGTGCCATTCCCATGTCACACTACCAACCCACTGTGACAGTGCCGCCACCAGGTCTCAGTGCCACACACGTCACAGAGCCACCCCCAGCTCAGAGTGCCGCCCCATTGTCACAGAGTAGGCCCCTTGTCAATATGCCACCACAATATCACAGTGCCACCATGATATCACAGTGCCGTCCCCATGTCACAGTGCCACGCCCATGTCACAGTGCCACGCCCATGTCACAGTGCCGCCTCTATGTCACAGAGCCATTACAGTCACGGTGCAGCCTCCATGTCACAGTGCTGTCCACATGTCACAGTACCGGCCCCATGACAAAGTGCCATCCCAATGTCACAGTGCCACCCCAATGTCACAGTTCTGTCCTCATATCAAAGTGCCATCCCCATGTCACAGTACCATCCCCATGTCACAGTGCAACCCCACTGTCACAGTGACATCCACATGTCACAGAGCCACCCTCATGTCACTGTGCCACCACAATGTCACAATGCCACACCCATATCAGAGTGCTGTCTCCACGTCACAGTGCCATCCCCATGTCATAGTGCTGCCCCCATGTCACAGTGCCACCCACATGTCACAGTGCAGTCCTAATGTCACAACCCCACCGCCGTGTCACAATGCCACCCCTCTGACGCAGTCATCCCCATGTCACAGTTCCACTCCATTGTCCCAGTGCCACTCCAATGTCCCAGTGCCGTCCCCATGTCACAGTTCCACTCCATTGTCCCAGTGCCACTCCAATGTCCCAGTGCCGTCCCCATGTCACAGTGCAACCACAATGTCACAGTGCCACTGCCATTTCACAGTACCGCCCCAATGTAACAGTGCCACCCCAATGTCACAGTGCCACCACCATGTCACAATGCAGCCCCCATGTCACAGTTCTGTCCTCATGTCACAGTGCCACCCCCATGTCGAAGTACCTTACCCATTTCACAGTGCAACCCCACTGTCACAGTGACATCCACATGTCACAGTGCCACGCCCATATCATAATGCCACCACCATGTCACAGTGCCACCCCTCTGTCACAGTGCCATCCCCATGTCACAGTGCCACCCCTCTGTCACAGTGCCATCCCCATGTCACAGTGCAACCACAATGTCACAGTGCCACTGCCATGTCACAGTGCCGTGCCATGGGTGACCTGGGTCATGAATGGCACTGTGACATGTGGACGTTACTGTGACATGGGGATAGCACTGTGACATGGCGGTGGCATTGTGACATGGGGGTGCCACTGGGGACGACAGTGTAACATGGGGGTGGCACTGTGACATGTGGACGTTACTGTGACATGGGTGTGGCACTGTGACATGCGTGTCGCACTGTGACATTAGGGTGGCACTGTGACATTGGGGTGGCACGGTTTCACGAGGATGGCACTTTGACATGGGGACGGTTCTGTGACATGGGGGTGGCACTATGACATGGGGACGGCACAGTGACATGGCGTGGCACTGTGTCATGGGTATGGCACTGTGACTTGGGTACGGCACTGTGACATGGGTGTTGCACCGTGAAAGGCAGTGGCATTGTGACATTGGCTTGGCACTGTGACATGGGTCTGCACTGTGACATGGGCATGGCACTGTGACCTGGGGGTGGCACGTGACATGCGGGCGGTACTGTGACCAGGAGGTGGCACGGTAACTTGGCAGTGGCACTGTGACATCTGGTCGAAATGTGACATGGGTATGGTACTGTGACATGGGGGCTGCATTGTGACATGGCGGTGGCACTGTGACATGTGGGTGGCACTGTGACATGTGGGTGGCACTGTGACATGGTTTTAGCACTGAGACATGGCAGTAGCATTGTGACGTTGGTTTGGCGCTGTGACATTGGGGTGGCACTGTGACATGGTGGCAGCGCTGTGAAATGGGGGAGGCATGGGGTCATTAGAGTTGCACCATGACATGGGGACGGCACTGTGACATGGGTAGGGCAGTGTGTCTTGTGGGTGGCACTGTGATATGGTGACGGCACTGTGACATGGCGGTGGCACTGTGACATTGTGGTCACACTGTGACATAGGGATGGCACTGGGACATGGATATGGCACTGTGACAGGGGATGGCGCTGTTACATGGCATGGCACTGTGACATGGGGACGGCACTGGGTCATTATAGTTGCACTGTGACATGGGGACGGCAGGGTGACATAGGGCTGGCACTGTGACATGGGTGTTGCACTGTGACATGGGGACAGCAGTTGGACATGGGAGTGGTACTGTGACGTGGGGGTGTCACTGTAACATGGCGGTGGCACAGTGACATTCTGGTGGCACCGTGACACGGGTAAGGTGCTGTCGCACTGCGGTAGCACTGTGACATGGGGGCAGCACTGTGACATGGGAGTGGCACTGTGACAATGGGACAGCACTGGGTCATTAGAGTTGCACTGTGACATGGGGAAGGCAGTGTGACATGGCGGTGGCATTATGACATGTGGGTGGCACTGTGACATGGGGACGGCATTGCGACATGGGGGTGGTGCTGTGACGTGGGGGCGTTACTGTGACATGGGGGTGGCTCTGTGACATGTGGATGGCTCTGTGACATGTGGGTGGCACTGTGACATGGGGGCTGCATTGTGACATGGGGAGGCCACTGTGACATGGGTGTGGCACTCACTGTGACATGGGGACGGCGCTGTGACATAGGAGGGACAGCAGTGTGACATTGGGGTGGCTGGCAGTTTGGCATGGGGGTGGCAGTGTGACATGGGGATGCAATATTGACAAGCGGCCTGCACTGTGACAATGGTGTGGCACTTTCAGATGGAGGTGACTCTTTGACATGGGTGTGGCACTGTGACAAGTGGATGTCACCCTGACAGTGGGTTGGCACTGTGACATGGATGTGGCACTGTGACATGGGTGCATGTCACAGTGCTAGTACCATGTCATAATGCCACCGCCATGTCACTGTGCCAACCTGTCGGGGTAGGCAGCGGGTCTGCTGAACGCCTGGCAGAGCAGAAGGAATTTGACCTTGGCCAGATCATCCCGTACCCGTGAGAAGTCTGCATGAGGGAGAGCATACCACAGATAAGGAGCAAGGACAGTGAACATCTGCTGCAAGAAACGTGAAACTGTTGAACATAGATAAGGAACTGCGTGAATCATGTTCAGAAGTAAAAACTTTAAGAAAGCTATCTAATCATGTACCGTTGCTATGGGTGTACCGTTGCTATGGGCTTAGCCAATTATGTTAGAGCTTGCAGTAGTTGTAGAAGATATAAAAAAGGATGTAAAAGAGCAATAAACGATTCCACTTCTTTTGCTTCTTAATTAATTGTCAATTGTCACATGACCGTCTCGACCGCGACAATTGGTGACCCCGACGTGATATTCCACTTCTTTTGCTTCTTAATTAATTGTCAATTGTCGCATGACCGTCTCGACCGCGACAATTGGTGACCCCGACGTGATATGATACAAGTGGAACATAGGGGATTTTTTATGAGCTGCAGGGCGAGGTGCAGCGGAGACGGAGACCGGTGAAGCTGAGAGCAGAGGAGATTCTGCCTGGTCCGGACCTGACATTTTGACACCTTCGTACAAGGTGAGCCACCGGGGAAAACTTATTAAGATATAATATGGGGCAGCAATTAACTAAAGAGGAGGAGACAATTTTGTCTGCCTGGAAAGCCCTTTTAAAAAGAAAAGGGGTTAAAACCCCAGAACAAAGCCTGAAGAAAATGTTGATATGGAGTAAGACGCAAGGCTTTGAAGCTAACGTAACCACTGCATTTAGTGTGACTGTGTGGCAGAGAATAGGCGAAAAGCTGTGGGATGAAGTTTCAAAAGGACAGAAAGAGGCGTGTGAGCTAGCAACTACATGGCGCGTGCTAACTGAGACGCTGAAGGAGTGGAAAAAGGAACATGATGCTGAAGGAAAGAAAGAATCCACTCCTGCCTCTAGTTCATTTGGTCCTGGTCTGTTATGGTGATCCCACACTGTCTGCAGTAGCGGGTCGAAAACCATTGACAGGAAAAAGCAGGGGGCATTCTCGTCCACCTCCCCCTGTGCCGATACAGGAAGACCCTGGAGGGGCTTCCCCCTCGCAGGATTCTGATACGGTAAACGTGACACCATTAACTCCCCCGGAGGAGCCAGCAGTATGTAGTGAGTCTGACAGAGACTCTGAGGGTGATGAATCTGGCACTAAAGAACTTACTGACAGTTTGCGAGCGTTGAATCTGACTGATAAACAGACAGAACAAAAAGCTTCGCCATGGACACTTCCTCCAGCCACTGTGACTGTCCTTCCTAGATCCCCAGAGCAGTTTTGGGAGGGTGTTCGTAAATATGCAGCTGAGAGTGGTAACTGGGACTTAGTAGAGCGAATCACTTCTGGTTCTTCCCTCCTGTCCTCCTCCCGTTCAGTTCAACTACAAACGCAGGCTTTCCCTGTTTTTAAAGCTGCTCCTGGTACTAATCAGCATGATGATCATAACCCGATTAGTTGGAAAGTCGTGCAAGATCTCCAAAATAAGGCACAGAAATTTGGAATAAATTCACCAGAGGTGATGCAACTGATCCGTATAATCAGCACGGATTTGCTATGTCCTTATGATATTACCCATCTGGCACAAGTACTATTTCAGCCTGTTCAACTGCAGGTATTTTTTCATAATTGGAGGCAGCTGGCCAGAACCACTGCAATGACTAACCAGCGCCTGCCACAAGCACATCCCAGATTAGGTGTCGGTGAAGAGGCATTAATGGGAGAGGGTCCTTTTAGCAACCCACAGTTGCAAGCAACCTGGCCACAGATTGTGCTTGAGCAAACACAGAGAGTAGGATTGGAAGCCTTGAAAAAAACCATGGAGATGGCTGCTCCTAAACCAAAATATATTACCATTTGTCAGGGACCCAGAGAGCCATTTTTACAGTTTGTGGAGAAAATTTCTGCAGCCTTAGAAAAACAGGTAGAGGATGACACTTTGCGAGAAATGATGTGTAAACAATTAGCGAAAGATAATGCTAATGAGGACTGTCAAAAGATCATTCAAACTCTCCCTGGGGATCCGTCGGTGCCAGAAATGATAACAGCATGTTCGAAAGTCGGCACCATAGAACATAAGATGGCAGCATTGGCTACTGCCATGAAAATAAGGCACTGCCATACGTGTGGAAAAGATGGGCATATTAAGGCATTTTGCCCAAATAAAGCTACTGAGAAACGATCTCAATCAGTCATAATTTGTAACCGATGTGGCAGACTTGGTCATTATGCTAAACTGTGTCGATCAAAGTTTCATGCACAGGGGCATGCAATCTCGGGAAACCGAAGGAAGAGCGCGAGAGGGCGCGCTCAGACAGCAAATACCCTGACACCACAGCCCCTCTCTGTGAACGCCTGTCGGCAGCCACAGCAGGCTCCGCAGGGCTGGATGTATCCACCTCCGACACAGTAACAATAACTACTAAAGAGATCGTTAAAGTACCCCTTGAGGCTGTTGGGCCCATAGGGCAAGGACTAAGTGCATTGTTAATTGGAAGATCCAGTAGCACTTTAAATGGACTCATAGTACATGTTGGAGTTATTGATGCAGATTTTACAGGACAGATTTGTGCCATGGTTTCAACTCTTTTTCCACCAATAACAATACCAAAAGGTACTCGTATTGCTCAACTTGTTCCATTTTTGAGTTGTGTTTCAAAAGCAGAACAGCGCCTGCGTGGAGACGGCAGCTTCGGATCTACAGGACCTCCGCAGATCTGCTGGTCACCGACTTTGTCATCATCCCGACCACACATGGTGTGTACACTATCAAATCGTGACCGATCACCGACCACAGTAAGGCTTGCTGGGCTCCTGGATACTGGAGCTGATGTGACTATCATTGCCGATTACCTGTGGCCACCGACCTGGCCAACGGAAGATGCAGGAGCAGGGGTACTAGGGCTGGGAGGGTCCACACGAGCTAGAACGGCAACCACGCCAATTCTTGTTACCAATCCTGAGGGCCAACAGGCAACTGTCAAACCGTATGTGACAGCTGCCCCTCTCAATTTATGGGGGCGGGATTGCTTGTCACAATGGGGGGTAAAGATTACTACGGATTTTTAACAGGGGTCACTGTTCTGCAGGGCGTTAAACGACCTACACTGGAATTAACCTGGTTAACAACTGACCCTGTGTGGGTAGATCAGTGGCCCCTGCCAATTAAAAAGTTAAAGGCCCTGCAAGAATTGGTACAAGAACAGTTGGTTGCTGGACACATTGAACCCTCTCAGAGCCCTTGGAACACTCCTGTATTTGTAATCAAAAAGAAATCAGGTAAATGGAGGTTTTTACATGACCTGCGGCAAGTTAATGCTGTTATGGCCACAATGGGGGCTCTGCAGCCAGGTATGCCCTCACCTGCCATGATCCCTCACAATTGGGAAATCATAGTTATAGATCTGAAAGACTGTTTTTTTACAATACCATTAGCTTCTCAGGACAAAGAAAAATTTGCATTCTCTGTGCCTTCTGTTAATCACGCAGAACCTGTACAAAGATACCACTGGAAGGTGTTGCCGCAGGGCATGAAAAATTCTCCAACAATATGCCAATGGTTTGTGGCACAAGCATTGTCACCTGTACGGGAGAAATTTCCCACCAGTTATTGTTATCATTATATGGATGACATTTTGTTAGCATCAAACAGCGAGGAGCAGTTGTGTGACATGGAAAATTTGACTAGAGAATCATTGCAACAGTATGGATTGATTATTGCCCCTGAAAAAGTGCAAAAGACAGAGCCCTGGAAATATTTGGGGATGACAGTTACTAACAATCAGGTTATTCCCCAACCTGTGAAACTTGACCTCGAGGTTAAGACACTCAATGATGTACAGAAATTAATGGGATCTTTGAATTGGATCAGGCCTTACCTCGGGCTGACCAATTCACAGCTGCAACCATTGTTGGAATTGTTAAGTAATTCCAGTGATCCAACAGAACCCAGAACATTAAATAAGGAAGCATTAAGTGCAATTCATATTGTGGAGCAATCTATACACAAAAAATTTGTTTCTCGAATAGCTCTGTCTCAATTAGTACAATTCTTTGTACTAATTGACAAAACTGTGCCATTTGGTGCCCTGGTGCAGTGGAATCCTGAGTGGAGTGACCCCTTACACATTTTAGAATGGATGTTTTTACCATTTAGACCACGGAAAACTGCTCCTGGATTGTTTGAGTTAATTGCTGATGTGATTATAAAAGCTAGAAAACGCTGTTTGGAATTAACAGGCCGTGATCCAGGTACGACTGTTTTACCTGTTCAGAACTGGTACTTTGAGTGGTGCCTTGCAAACAAGTATGAGTTACAAGCGGCCTTAGCGGACTTTCAGGGACAAGTGTCTTATCATCTTCCATCACACCCGCTACTAAAATTTGCTCAAGAAATACCATTCGGTCAGAAGCACTTGAGCCAGCCAGAACCTGTCAAAGGCCTTACCGTATTTACGGATGGATCAGGAAAGACTGGTAAAGCAGCAGTGGTGTGGTATGAGAATGATGTCTGGAATAACAAGGTTGTTTACCAAAAGGGTTCTCCACAAATTGTTGAATTACGTGCGATGACCCTTGTTTTTTCTACCTTTTCTGTTCCTATTAATATTGTAACTGATTCAGCTTATGTGGCTAACTTAGTTTCCCGACTGGACAAAGTAGTCTTAACTTCGTCAAGCAATCAAATGTTATTTGAGGTTTTGAGAGAACTCTGGAAAAACATTCAGTCACGCACAGAACCCTATTTTATCATGCACATCCGCAGCCATACCACCTTACCTGGGTTTTACACAGAAGGTAATGCCAGAGCGGATGCTCTTGTCTCTGCGATGGCTTTGAGTACTGTTCCTAATGTGAAACAACAAGCTGTTCTATCACATCAATTTTTTCATCAAGGTTTTCGAGCTTTGCGACAGCAGTTTGGTTTGTCTCATTCTGAGGCTCGGTCTATTGTTGCTGCTTGTCCTGATTGTCAAGGAACTCATACTCCAGCGTATTTCGGTACTAATCCCAGAGGTATTCAAGCTTTACAGATTTGGCAAACTGATGTTACTCATATACCTGAGTTTGGTCGACAGAAATATGTTCATGTTTCTGTTGATACTTATTCACATGCTTTGGTGGCAACAGCACATAATGGAGAAACAAGTAAGGATGTAATCCGACATTTACAGAAAGCTTTTTCTGTCCTTGGGGTGCCACGTCAAATTAAAACAGATAATGGTCCAGCATATGTTTCACAGAAGGTTCAAACATTTTTTAATTTATGGGGTGTTACTCATGTTACGGGGATTCCCCATTCCCCAACAGGACAAGCAATTGTCGAGCGTGCACATGGCACGCTGAAACGGCAGCTTCAAAAACAAAAAGGGGGAATGGTTGGGGAACCACCTCAGGCATGTTTAGATAAAGCAGTTTATGTTCTTAATTTCCTTCATTATGGAGATGTTGTTTCCACACCTCCTATATTGCAACATTTTTCCTCTCTTTTTTCGAAACAGAATGTGAAAGAGGGTGTTAAAGTACATGTAAAGGATTTAGTTTCTGGTCAATGGAGTGGACCATGTGAATTATTAACCTGGGGTAGGGGTTACGCTTGTGTCTCCACAGATGCTGGTCCTCGCTGGGTTCCTGCTCGGTGTGTTCGGCCTGTACTGGAGTCTACATCAGGGTGAAGGCTGGGTAGTGCCGCAACCAAAGCAAAATGTATGGGTAACTTTGGCAAACATGACACAACAGGATACCCTGTGTCTTGCCACTGCAACCCCTGAAAATCCATTTTCCACATGCTTGGTAGGAATACCTGTAGACACATGGCCGAACCCAGTGCCGGTTGCGTCTCTTTGTGACTCTCCAAAAACCTGTGCAAACAATTGGGATGGTGTGTATGCATACCTCCCGCAAGTTACTCAGGAGCCTCAGGAGTTAGAATTGTTGGGATCTGTTATGATGGATGCATGTGTGTTTTTTAATTATTCTTATGCTAATCCTGCTCGTCGAGGCCAGAATGTTAATGCAATCAGCACTCTCTATCGCAATGCAACAGCATGGTGCAATTATATTGCACCCGAAGCTTCCCTATCCTTTAGCATACCTTTAGCACTACCCCCTGGTGTGTTTCTGATTTGTGGAGACAGAGCTTGGAGTGGTATCCCATCAGCACTGCACGGCGGACCTTGTAGTCTTGGTCGCCTTACCCTGCTGACACCAAGTTTGTCACAGCTTGTAAACATGACTCGGAAGCATAACCGGGCCCGGAGAGCTGTTCATTCATTTGACAGTCAGTGCAACGATAATGTTGAATTTTGGAATTCAGGCGAAATCATAGCATCTGCTCTCTTAGCCCCAATTGTTGGTGTTGCACATGCTTTAAGAACTTTGAATAAATTAGGCTGTTGGCTTAGCAAGCAAACCAATGCTACCTCTATAGCTTTAAGTGGTCTTCTAACTGATGTTGATAGTGTTAGGCATGCTACCTTACAGAACAGGGCTGCGATTGACTTTTTGCTTTTAGCACAAGGATATGGTTGTGACGAATTTGAAGGGATGTGTTGTATGAACTTGTCTGAGCATTCTGAATCTATTTTCAACAGTATTCAGCAGCTGAAAGATGGAGTGCATCGCTTAACAGAAGATGATGGTCTTGACTGGCTAACAAAGTTGTTTAAAGGATGGGGGTTATTGGGCTGGCTGATTTCTTTAATCAGAACTACTGGAATGATCCTGTTAGTCGTCATAACTGTGCTCCTGATGTTGCCATGTATCATCAGTCTTCTGCAAAGGGCCCTGCAGAGGGCTGCTCATGCAATATTTGTAGCACAAATACAAAAAGGGGGAATTGTCGGAGTAGGCAGCGGGTCTGCTGAACGCCTGGCAGAGCAGATGGAATTTGACCTTGGCCAGATCATCCCGTACCCGTGAGAAGTCTGCATGAGGGAGAGCATACCACAGATAAGGAGCAAGGACAGTGAACATCTGCAACAAGAAACGTGAAACTGTTGAACATAGATAAGGAACTGCGTGAATCATGTTCAGAAGTAAAAACTTTAAGAAAGCTATCTAATCATGTACCGTTGCTATGGGTGTACCGTTGCTATGGGCTTAGCCAATTATGTTAGAGCTTGCAGTAGTTGTAGAAGATATAAAAAAGGATGTAAAAGAGCAATAAACGATTCCACTTCTTTTGCTTCTTAATTAATTGTCAATTGTCGCATGACCGTCTCGACCGCGACACCAAACCCATGTCACAGTGCCATCGCCGTATCATAGTGGCGCCCCCATGTGACAGTACCGTCCCCATGTCACGGTGCAACTCTAATGACCCAGTGCCGTCCCACTCTCACAATGCCACGCCCATGTCACAGTGCCGCCCCCGTGTCACAGTGCTACTCCAGTGTCACAGCACCGTACCCATGTCACAGTGCCACCAGAAAGTCACTGTGCCACCGACATGTTACAGTGACACCCCCACGTCACAGTACCACTCCCATGTCCCAGTGTCGTCCCCATGTCCCAGTGCTGTCCCCTTGTCACGGTGCCGCCCCCATGTCACAGTGCCGACCCCATGTCAGAGTGTCACACCCATGTCACATGTCTGCTCCCATTTCACAGTGCCACTTCCATGTCAGTGTCGCCCCCATGTCACAATGCCGCCCGCATGTCACAGCGCCACTCCTTGTCACTGAGCTATTTTCATGTCACAGTGCCACCCCAACGTCACAGAGCCATCCCCATTTCACAGTGTCACACTAAAGTCACAGTGCCGTCCTCATGTCACAGTGCCATCCACATGTCACAGTGCCAACCCAATGTGACAATGCAACTGCCAGGTCACAGTGCCACACCCATGTCACAATGCCACAGTAAAGTCACCATTTCGCCCACATGTCACCGTGCCACCCTCATGTCACACTGCTGTCCCCATGACACAGTGCCGTCCCCATGACACAGTACTGACCCCATGTCACAGTGCCACCACAATGTCACAGTTCAGTACCCATGTCACAGTGCCGTCCCCATTACACAGTGCCGTTCCTATGAAACAGCGCCACCCCATGTCCCAGTGCCGTCCCCTTGTCACGGTGCCGCCCCAATGTCACAGTGCTGACCCCATATCTCAGTGTCACCCCCATGTCACATTTCTGCTCCCATTTCACAGTGCCACTTCCATGTCACAGTGTCGCCCCCATGTCACAATGCCGCCCGCATGTCACAGCGCCACTCCTTGTCACTGAGCTATTTTCATGTCACAGTGCCACCCCAACGTCACAGAGCCATCCCCATTTCACAGTGTCACACTAAAGTCACCGTGCCACTCCCATGTCTCAGTGCTACTCCCATGTCACCGTGCCACCCACATGTCACCATGATGCCCCCATGGCACAGTGCCTAGTCCATGTCACAGTGCCACACTCATGTCACAGTGCCGTCCCCATGTAAGAGTGCTACTCCATGTCATTGTGCCGTCCCCATGTCACTGTGCCACGTCACAATGCCGCCCACATGTCACAGTGCCACTCGCTGTCACTGTTCTATTTTCATGTCACAGTGCCACCCCAATGTCACAGCGCCAAACCAACGTCACAATGCTACTGCCATGTCTCAGTGCTAAAACCATGTCACAGTGCCACCCACATGTCACAGTGCCATCTCTATGTCACAGTACCGTCTCCATGTCACAGTGCCACCCCACTGTCACAGTAATGTCCACATGTCACAGTGCCATCCACATGTCACAATGCCACCCCATGTTACAATGCTGCCCCCGTGTCACAGTGCTACACCCGTTACACTGCTGTCCCCATGTCACAGTGCCGCCCCAATGTCACAGTGCCACCGCCATGTCACAATGCAGCCCCCATGTCACAGTACCATACCCATGTCACATTTCGACCAGATGTCACAGTGCCTCACAGTGCCACTACCAAGTTACCGTGCCACCCCCTGGTCACAGTACCGCCCGCATGTCACATGCCACCCCCAGGTCACAGTGCCATGCCCATGTCACAGTGCAGACCCATGTCACAGTGCCAACCCAATGTCACAATGCCACTGCCTTTCACGGTGCAACACCCATGTCACAGTGCCGTACCCAAGTCACAGTGCCATACCCATGACACAGTGCCACGCCATGTCACTGTGCCGTCCCCATGTCATAGTGCCACCCCCATGTCACAGAACCGTCCCCATGTCAAAGTGCCATCCTCGTGAAACCGTGCCACCCCAATGTCACAGTGCCACGCTAATGTCACAGTGCCACACCCATGTCACAGTGCCACACCCATGTCACAGTAACGTTCACATGTCACAGTGCCACCCCCATGTTACACTGCCGTCCCCACGTCAAAGTGGCACCCCCATGTCACAATGCCACCGCCATGTCACAGTGCCAATCCAATGTCACAAAACCACTGCCATGTCACAGTGGCACCCACAGGTCACACTGCTATCCCCATGGCACAGTACCGCCCCCATGACACTGTGCCACCCCACTGTCACAGTGACGTCCACATGCCACAGTGCCACACCCATGTCACAGTGCCACATCCAGGTCACAGTAACGCCCCCATGTAACTGTGCCATCCCCATGTCACAGCACCACCCCCATGTCACACTGCCCTCCCCATGTCACAGTGCCACCCCCACGCCAAAGTGCCATCCCAATTTCACAGTGCCACCCACATGTCACAATGCCAGCACCATGTCACAGTGCCGTCCCCAGGGCCGTCCCCATTTCACAGTGCCACCCCTGTGTCACAGTGCCGACCCGATGTCACAATGCCACTGTCATGTCACAGTGCCACCCCTGTGTCACAGTGCCACCCCCATGGCACAGTGCCGTACCCATGTCACAGTGCCACCGCCGTATCATAGTGACGCCCCCATGCGACAGTGCCGCCCCCATGAAACAGTGCCGACCAAATGTCACAATGACACCGACATGTCACTGTGCCACCGCCATGTCACAGTGCCTTCCCCATGTCACAGTGACGCCCCCGTGTCACAGTGCTGCCCCCAATTCACAGTGACGCCTCCATGTCACAGTGCCGTCCCCATGTCACAGTGCCGACCCAATGTCACAAAGCCATCGCCATGTCTCAATGCCACCGCCTTGTCACAGTGCCACCCCCAAGTCACACTGCCGTCCCCATGTCACAGTGCGACCCCTGTGTCATAATGCCACCACCATGTCACAGTGCCACCCCACTGTTACAGTGTCGCCCCATGTTACAGTGCACTGCCCATGTCACGCTGCCACCACCATGCCACAGTGCAGTCCCCATGTCACAGTGACACCCACATGTCACAGTGCCACTTACATGTCACAGTGCTACTCCCATGTCATAATGCCACCGCCATGTCACAGTGCCAACCCCATGTCACAGTGCCATTGCCGTATCATAGTGACGCCCCCATGTGACAGTACCGTCCCCATGTCACGGTGCAACTCTAATGACCCAGTGCCGTCCCACTCTCACAGTGCCACGCCCATGTCACAGTGCCGCCCCCGTGTCACAGTGCTACTCCAGTGTCACAGCACCGTACCCATGTCACAGTGCCACCAGAAAGTCACTGTGCCACCGACATGTTAAAGTGACACCCCCACGTCACAGTGCCACTCCCATGTCCCAGTGTCGTCCCCATGTCCCAGTGCCGTCCCCTTGTCACAGTGCCGCCCCCATGTCACAGTGCCGACCCCATATCTCAGTGTCACCCCCATGTCACATTTCTGCTCCCATTTCACAGTGCCACTTCCATGTCAGTGTCGCCCCCATGTCACAATGCCGCCCGCATGTCACAGCGCCACTCCTTGTCACTGAGCTATTTTCATGTCACAGTGCCAGCCCAATGTGACAATGCAACCGCCAGGTCACAGTGCCACACCCATGTCACAGTGCAACTCGTGCAATAACGTGTCACAGTGCCACCCCATGACACAATGCCACAGTAAAGTCACCATTTCGCCCACATGTCACCGTGCCACCCTCATGTCACACTGCTGTCCCCATGACACAGTGCCGTCCCCATGACACAGTACTGACCCCATGTCACAGTGCCACCACTATGTCAGAGTTCAGTACCCATGTCACAGTGCCGTCCCCATTACACAGTGCCGTTCCTATGAAACAGCGCCACCCCATGTCACTGTGCCATCCACTTGTCACAGTGCCACGCCCATATCATAATGCCACCACCATGTCACAGTGCCACCCCTCTGTCACAGTGTCGTCCCCATGTCACAGTGAAACCACAATGTCCCAGTGCCGTCCCCGTGGCACAGTGCAACCACAATGTCACAGTGCCACTGCCATGTCACAGTACCGTCCCCATGGCACAGTGCCTTCCCGTGACACAGTGCCATCCCCTTGTCACAATGCCACTTCCATGTCATGGTGGCACCCTCATGTTACTGTGCCATCCCGATGTCACAGTGCCACCGCTGTATCATAGTGACGCTGCCATATGATAGTACCGTCCACATGTCACAGTGCCGCCCCCGTGACACACTGCCGTCCCCATGTCAGAGTGCCACCACCATGTCAGAGTGCCGACCCCATGTCACAGTGCCGACCCCATGTCACAGATGCACCGCCACATAATAGTGACGCTCGCCTGTCACAGATCCAACCCCATGTCACAGTGTCACACTGAAGTCACAGTGCCACACCCATGTTACAGAGTCACCTCCATCTGAAAGTGCCACACCATTGTCACAGTGCAGGCCCCTTGTCAATATTGCATCCCCATGTCACACTGCCACCCCCATGCCAAACTGCCAGCCACCCCAATGTCACACTGCTGTCCCTCCTATGTCACAGCGCCGTCCCCATGTCACAGTGAGTGCCACACCCATGTCACAGTGGCCTCCCCATGTCACAGTGCAGTCCCCATGTCATAGTGACACCCCCATGTTCCAGTGTCGCTCCCATGTCACAGTGCCACCCCTAAGTCATAGTGCCGCTCACATGTCACCGTGCCACCCCCATGTCACAGTGCCACCAACACGTTACAATGCCAAACCAATGTCACAATGCAGCCCCCATGTCACAGTGAAGCTCCCATATCAAAGTGTCACCCCCATGTCACAGTGCCGTCCCCATGTTACCCTGAAGCCCCATGTCACAATGCCACCCTCATGTTACAGAGCCACCACCATGTCACACTGCCATCCCCATGTCACAGAGCCATCCCCATTTCACAGTGTCACACTAAAGTCACGGTGCAGCCTCCATGTCACAGTGCCACCCACACGTCATATTGCCGCACCCATGTCACAGTGCCGTCCCCATGGCAAAGTGATGCCACCATGTCACAGTGCCACGAACATGTGACATGGGGACTGCACTATTAGGTGGGGACAGCACTGTGACATGGGGATGGCACTGTGACATGGGGACGGCACCAGGTCATTAGAATTCCACTGTGACATGGGGAAAGCAGTGTGACACGCTGGTGGACTGTGACATGGAGGCAGCACTGTTACATGGGGATATCACTGTGACATGGGCGCGGCATTGTGACATGGGGGTGGCACTTTGAAATTGAGGTGGCACTGTGACACGTGGATGGGGCCGGCACCTTGTCATGGGGGTGGCACTCTGACATGGGGACGGCAGTGTGTCACGGGGCCGTCACTGTGACATGTGGACGGTACTATCACATGGCAGCGTCACTATGATACGGCGGTGGCACTGTGACATGGAGACGCCACTGTAACATGAGGGTTCCACTGTGACATGGCAGTGGCATTGTGACATGGGGATGGCACTGTGTCACGGGAAGGCACTGTGCCATGGGGACGGTACTGTGACATGGCAGTGGCACTGTGACATTGTGGTTGCACTGTGACATGGGATGCACTGTGACATGGGAGTGGCACTGTGAGACATTGTGGTGGCACTGTGACATGGAATGACACTGTGTCATGGCAGTGGCACTATGCCATGAGGACTGCGTTGTGACATGGGGACGGCACTGTGACATGAGGCGGCACGGTGAGATGGAGACGGCACCATGAGTTTAGTGTGGCACTGTGAAATGGGGATGGCTCTGTGACATTGAGGTGGCTTTGTGACAGGAAAATAGAACAGTGACAAGCAGTGGCACTGTGACATGGGGATGACAGTGTGACATGAGGGCGGCACTGTGACATGGGGACGGCACTGTGATATTGTGGTGGCACTGTAACATGGTGGGGGGATGACAGTGTGACATGGGGGCAGCACTGTGACATGGGGGCGGCACTCTGACATGGGGACGGCACTGTGACATTGTGGTGGCACTGTGACATGGTGGCGGCACTGTGACATTGGTACAGCAATGTGACATGGGGGCAACATTGGTGTCACTATGAAATGGGGGTAGCAGTGTGAAATAGGAGTGGCACTGTGACATTGTGGTGGCACTATGACAGGGGGACTGCACTGTGACATGGGGACGGCACTGTGACATGGGTGCGGCAATGTGACATGTGGGTGGCACTGTGACATGGAGGCTGCACCGTGACTTTAGTGTGACACTGTGAAATGGGGATGGCTCTGTGACATGGGGATGGCAGTGTGACATGGTGGTGGCTCTGTAACATGTGGGTGGCATTGTGACATGGGGCTTCAGGGTAACATGGGGACGGCATTGTGACATGGGGGTGACACTTTGACATGGGGGCTTCATTGTGAAGCGGCACTATGACATAGGGGTGGCACTGTGACATGGGAGCGACACTGGGACATGGGGGTGTCACTATGACATGGGGACTGCACTGTGACATGGGGAGGCCACTGTGACATGGGTGTGGCACTCACTGTGACATGGGGACGGCGCTGTGACATAGGAGGGACAGCAGTGTGACATTGGGGTGGCAGTTTGGCATGGGGGTGGCAGTGTGACATGGGGATGCAATATTGACAAGGGGCCTGCACTGTGACAATGGTGTGGCACTTTCAGATGGAGGTGAGTCTGTGACATGTGTGTGGCACTGTGACCTGGCGGTGGCATTGTCACATTGGTTTGGTAGTATGACATGGGAATGGCACAGTGACATGGGTGTGGCACTGTGACATGGGTGTGGCACTGGGATATGGGGACGGTACTCTGACCTGGTGTTGGCACTGTGACATGGTGGTGCCACTGTGACATTCTGGTGGCACTGTGACATGTGGACGTCACTGTGAAAGGGGGTGGCGCTGTGACATGGGATCTGTGACATGGGGACGGCACTGTGACACGGGGACGGCACTGTGACATGGTGGTGGCACTCTGACATGGGGATGGCAGTGTGTCACGGGGGCGGCACTGTGACATGTGGACGGTACTATCATATGGCAGCGTCACTTTGATACGGCGGTGGCACTGTGACATCGGTATGGCACCGTAACATGAGGGTGCCACCTTGACATGGAAGTGGCATTGTGACAAGGGGATGGCACTGTGTCACGGGAAGGCACTGTGCCATGGGGACGGTACTGTGACATGGCAGTGGCACTGTGACATTGTGGTTGCACTGTGACATGGGGACGGCACTGTGACATTGTGGTTTCACTGTGACATGGGGATGACACTGTGAGAAAGGGGTGGCACTGTGACATGGTGGTGGCCTTATGATATGGGCGTGGCACTGTGACATGTGGATGGCACAGTGACATGGGGTGGCGCTGTTTCATAGGAACGGCACTGTGTAATGGGGACGGCACTGTGACATGGGGACAGCAGTAGGACATGAGGGTGGCACGGTGACATGTGGGCGAAATGGTGACTTTACTGTGGTATTGTGACATGGGGTGGCACTGTGACACGTTATTGCACGAGTTGCACTGTGACATGGGTGTGGCACTGTGACATGGCGGTTGCATTGTCACATTGGGTTGGTAGTGTGACATGGGGATGGCACTGTGACATGGGGACGGCACTGTGATATGGGTGTGGCATTGTGACATTGTGGTGGCACAGTGACATGGGGGTGGCTCTGTGACATGTGGATGTCACTGTTTCAGTTGTGTTGCACTGTGACGTGGCGACGGTACCGTGCCATGGGGGTGGCACTTTGATATGAGGACAGAACTGTGACATGGGGGCTGCAGTGTGACATGTGGGTGGCACTGTGACATGGGGACAGCACTGTGACATTCTGGTGGTGCTATGACATGGGGACTGTACTATTACATGGGGACAGCACTGTGACATGGGGACGGAACTGGGTCATTAGAATTCCACTGTGACATGGGCACAGCACTGTGACACGTTGGTGGCACTGTGACATGGAGGCGGCATTGTTACATGGGGACGGCACTGTGACATCGTGGTGGCACTCTGACATGGGGATGGCACTGTGACATAGGGATAGCAGTGTGACATCGGGGTGGCACTTTGACATGGGCGTGGGGCGTGGCATATTGACAAGGGGCCTACTCTGTGACAATGGGGCGGCACTCTAAGCTGGGGGTGGCTCTGTGACATGGGTGTGGCACTGAGACCTGGCGGCGGCATTACCACAAAGGGTTGGTAGTGTGACATGGGAATGGCACAGTGACATGGGGGCGGCACTGACACGGGGACGACACAGTGACATGGGGATGGCAGTGTGACATGGGAGCGGCACTGTGCCATTGGGACGGCACTGTAACATGGGGGCTGCATTGTGTCATGGTGGTGGTACTGTGACATGGGGTTGTCATTGTGACATGGCGGTGACACTGTGACATTGTTGTCGCACTGTGCCATGGGGACGGCACTGTGACATGGGTGCGGCAATGTGACGTGGGTGGCACTGTGACATGGAGGCGGCACGGTGACTTTAGTGTGACACTGTGAAATGGGGGTCGCTCTGTGACATTGGGGTGGCACTGTGACATGAAAATAGCTCAGTGACAAGTAGTGGCAGTGTGACATGGGGGTGGCAGTGTGACATGGGGGTGGCATTTTGACATGGGGTCAGCACAATGACATGGAGTGGCGCTCTTACATGGGGACGTCACTGTGACATGGGGACGGCACTGTGACTTTTTGGTGGCACTGTGACATGGGGACGGTACTGTGTCATGGGTGTGGCACACTGACATGGGGCGGCATTGTGACATGGGGACAGCATTGTGACATGGGAGCGGCACTGTGACAAGGGGGTGGCACTGTGACATGGTGGGTCACTCTGATATGGGTGTGGCACTGTGATATTGGGTCGGCAGTGTGACATGTGATGCCACTGTGACTTGGGAGCGTCACCGTGACATGGGGGTGGCTCTGTGACATGGTGGTGGCTCTGTGACTTTGGACATCATTATGACATTGGGACTACACTGGAATATTAGAGTGACACTGTGACATGGTGGTGGCTCTGTGACATGAGGGCGGCATTGTGACATGGGGGCTTCAGTATGACATGGGGACAGCACTGTGACATGGGAGTGACACTTTGACATGGGGGCTTCACTGTGACATGGGGGTGGCATTGTGACATTGGTTTGGCACTATGACATGGTGGTGGCACGGTGACATGGGATGGCACTGTGAAATGGGCATGGCACTGTGTCATGGGCAGGGCGCTGTGACATGGGGACGGCACTGTGAAAATTGTGGTAGTACTGTGACATCGAGATGGCAATGTGACATGGGGACAGGATTGTGACATGGGTATGGCATTTTAAACAAGGGGAGGGATGGCTCTGTGACATTGTGGTGGCACTGTGGCATGGGGATGATACTATGACATGTGGGTGGCACTGTGACATGGAGTGACGCTCTTACATGGGCACGGCACTGTGACATGGGTGTGGCACTGTGACATGGGGGTGACATGGGGGTGTCACTGTGACATTGTGGTGGAACTGTGACATGGGGACTGTACTGTGATATTGTGGTGGCACAGTGACATGGGGACGGCACTGTGACAGTGTGGTGGCATTATGACATTGGGTTGGCACTGTGACATGGTGGCCACACTGTGACATGGGGACGGCACTGTGACATTGTGGTGGCACTGTGATATGGGGGCTTCACTCTGACATGGGGGCTGCATTGTGACATTGGGGTAGCACTTTGACATTCAGGTGGCACTGTGTCATGGGGGCGGTACTGTGGCATGGGGTCAGCACTGTGACATGGGGTCAGCACTTTGACACGGGGGCGGCAGTGTTGCATGGCGGTGGCACTGTGACTTTGTGGTCACACTGTGACATGAGGATGGCTTTGTGACATTGGGTTGGCACTGTGACATTGGGCCGGCACTGTGACATGGGTTTGGCATTGTGACATGGGGACAGCATTCTGACATGGGGACGGCACTGTGGTATGGGGCGGCACTGTGACAAGGGTGTGGCACTGTTACATGGGGACAGCATTGCGTCATAGAGGCGGCACTGTGACATGGCGACAGTACTATCACATGGCTGCGTCACTATGATACGGCCGTGGCACTGTGACATGGGGACGGCACTGTGACATGGCAGTGGCACTGTGACATTGTGGTTGCACTGTGCCATGGGGATGGCACTGGGACATTGGAGTGTCACTGGGACAATGGAGTGGAACTGTGACATAGGGATGACACTGCGTCAGAGGGGTGGCATTGTGACATGGTGGTGGCATTGTGACATGGCAGTGGCATTGTGACATTAGGACTGCACTGTGACATGTGGGTGGCACTATGACATGGGGATGGCACTGTGATGTGGGGACAGCACTCTGATATGGGTGTGGCATTGTGACATTGTGGTGGCACAGTGACATGAGGGTGGCTCTGTCACATGTGGTTGTCACTGTGGCAGTAGGATTGCACTGTGACGGTACTGTGACATGGGGGTGGCACTTTGATACGAGGACAGAATTGTGACATGGGGGCTGCATTGTGACATTGGGGTGGCACTTTGTCATGTGGACGGCACAGTGACATGTGGACGGCACTGTGACATGGGGCGGCACTGTGACACGGGGCCGGCACCTTGACATGGGGGTGGCACCGTGACTTTAGTGTGACACTGTGAAATGGGGAAGGCTCTGTGACATGGTGGTGGCTCTGTGACATGGGACGTCATTATGACATTGGGACTGCACTGGGACATTAGAGTGACACTGTGACACGGGGGTGGCACTGTGACACGGGGGTGGCACTGTGACGTGGGGGTGTCACTGTAATATGGCGGTGGCACAGTGATATTCTGGTGGCGCTGTGACATGGGTATGTGACATTGGGATGGCACTGTGACATGGGGTTGGCACTATGACATGGGGACGGCACTGTGACGTGAAAATAGCACAATGAAAAGGAGTGGCACTGTGACATTGTGGTGGCACTGTGACATGGAATGGCACTGTGTCATGGCGGTAGCACTATGCCATGAGGACTGCGTTGTGACTTGGCAGTGGCACTGTGACATGTCGTCAGCACTGTGACATGGGGATGTCACTGTGACATGAGGGCAGCATTGTTACATGGGGACGGCAGTGTGACATGGGGGCGGCACGATGATATGGCAGTGTCACAGTGACATGGGTGTGGCACTGTGACATTCTGGTGGCACTGTGACATGTGGACGTCACTGTGAAAGGGGGTGGCGCTGTGACATGGGAATGGTACCGTGACATGGGTGTGGCACACTGACTTCAGTGTGACACTGTGACATGGGGTTGGATCTGTGACAGGCGAGCGTCACTATTATGTGGCGGTGTATCTGTGACATGGGGTCGGCACTGTGACATCGGGATGGCACAGTAACATGAGGGTGCCACCGTGACATGGAAGTGGCATTGTGACAAGGGGATGGCACTGTGTCATGGGAAGGCACTGTGCCATGGGGACGGCACTGTGACATGGGGATGACACTGTGACATTGTGGTTGCACTGTGACATGGGGATGGCACTGGGACATTGTGGTTTCACTGTGACATGGGGATGACTCTGTGACAGAGGGGTGGCACTGTGACATTGTGGTGGCATTATGATATGGGCGTGGCACTGTGACATGGGGATGGCACTGTGACATGGGGAGGTCAGTGTGACATGGCGGTGGCATTGTGACATTAGGACTGCACTGTGACATGTGGGTGGCACTGTGACATGTGGATGGCACAGTGACATGGGGTGGCGCTGTTTCATAGGAACGGCACTGTGTAATGGGGACGGCACTGTGACATGGGTACTGAACTGTGACATTGTGGTGGCACTGTGACATGGGGTCTGTACTGTGTCATGGGGACGGCACTGTGTCATGGGGACAGGGCAGTCCCCATGTCACAGCACCACACCCATGTCACACTGCCCTCCCCATGTCACAGCCACCCCCATGTCACACTGCCCTCCCCATGTCACAGTGCCACCCCCACGCCAAAGTGCCATCCCAATTTCACAGTGCCACCCACATGTCACAATGCCAGCACCATGTCACAGTGCCGTCCCCATGTCATAGGGCCGTCCCCATTTCACAGTGCCACCCCTGTGTCACAGTGCCGACCCGATGTCACAATGCCACTGTCATGTCACAGTGCCACCCCTGTGTCACAGTGCCACCCCCATGGCACAGTGCCGTACCCATGTCACAGTGCCACCGCCGTATCATAGTGACGCCCCCATGCGACAGTGCCGCCCCCATGAAACAGTGCCGACCAAATGTCACAATGACACCGACATGTCACTGTGCCACCGCCATGTCACAGTGCCTTCCCCATGTCACAGTGACGCCCCCGTGTCACAGTGCTGCCCCCAATTCACAGTGACGCCTCCATGTCACAGGGCCATCCCCATGTCACAGTGCCGACCCAATGTCACAAAGCCATCGCCATGTCTCAATGCCACCGCCTTGTCACAGTGCCACCCCCAAGTCACACTGCCGTCCCCATGTCACAGTGCGACCCCTGTGTCATAATGCCACCACTATGTCACAGTGCCGTCCCCTGTCACAGTGACACCCACATGTCACAGTGCCACCCCCATGTCACAGTGCAGTCCCCCTGTCATAGTGCCACCACAATGTCACAGTGCCACTCCTATTTCACACTGCTACCCCCATTTCATAGTGACACCTCCATGTCACAATGTTGCCCCCATGTCACACCCCATGTCACATTGCTGTACCAATGTCACAGTGCCGCCACCATGTCACAGTGCCGCCCCCATGTCACAGTGCCACTGCTTGTCACTGTTCTATTTTCCTGTCACAATGCCACCTCAATGTCACAGAGCCATCCCCATTTCACAGTCCCACACTAAACTCATGGTGCCGTCTCCATCTCACCGTGCTGCCCCATGTCACAGTGCCGTCCCCATGTCACAACGCAGTCCTCATGGCATAGTGCCACCGCCATGACACAGTGCCATTCCATGTCACAGTGCCACCACAGTGTCTCACAGTGCCACTCCCATGTCACAGTGCAACCACAATGTCACAGTGCAACCACAATGTCACAGTGCCACTGCCATGTCACAGTACCGTCCCCATGGCACAGTGCCTTCCCGTGACACAGTGCCATCCTCATGTCACAATGCCACTGCCATGTCACAGTGGAACCCTCATGTTACAGTGGCGTCTCCATGTCACAGTGCCACCGCCGTATCATAGTGACGCTGCCATGTGATAGTACCGTCCACATGTCACAGTGATGGCCCCGTGACACACTGCCGTCCCCATGTCAGAGTGCCACCCCCATGACAAGGTGCCGGCCCCATGTCACAGTGCCGCCCCAGTGTCACAGTGCCATCCACGTGTCACAGTGCCACCTCAATTTCAAAGTGCCACCCCAATGTCACAATGCAGCCCCCATGTCACAGTGCCACCCCCATGTCACAGAGCCACCCCCATGTCACAATGCCGCGCCCATGTCACAGTGATATTCCCATGTCACACTACCAATCCACTGTGACAATGCCGTCACCAGGTCTCAGTGCCACACACGTCACAGAGCCACCCCCAGCTCAGAGTGCCGCCCCACTGTCACAGAATAGGCCCCTTGTCAATATGCCACACCCATGTCAAAGTGCCACCCCGATGTCACACTGCTATCCCTATGTCACAGTGCCATCCCCATGTCACAGTGCCACCATGATATCACAGTGCCGTCCCCATATCACAGTGCCACCACAATGTCACAGTGCCATGCCCATGTCACAGTGCCGCCTCTATGTCACAGTGCCACCAACGTGTCACAGTGATGTGCCCATGTCACAGTGGAATTCTAATGACCCAGTTCCGTCCCCATGTCACAGTGCTGTCCCCACGTAATAGTGCAGTCCCCATGTCACAGTGCCGCACCCATGTCACAGTGCCAACCCACTGTCACGGTGCCCATGTCACAATGCCACCTCAATGTCACAGAGCCATCCCCATTTCACAGTGTCACACTAAAGTCACGGTGCAGCCTCCATGTCACAGTGCTGTCCACTTGTCACAGTACCTCCCCCATGACAAAGTGCCACCCCAATGTCACAGTGCCACCCCAATGTCACAGTTCTGTCCTCATATCAAAGTGCCATCCCCATGTCACAGTGCCATCCCCATGTCATAGTGCCACCCCCATGCCATAGTGCTGCCCCCATGTCACAGTGCTCCCCACATGTCACAGTGCAGTCCTAATGTCACAACCCCACCGCCGTGTCACAATGCCACCCCTCTGACGCAGTCATCCCCATGTCACAGTTCCACTCCATTGTCCCAGTGCCACTCCAATGTCCCAGTGCCGTCCCCATGTCACAGTGCTACCACAATGTCACAGTGCCACTGCCATTTCACAGTACCGCCCCAATGTAACAATGCCACCCCAATGTCACAGTGCCACCACCATGTCACAATGCAGCCCCCATGTCACAGTTCTGTCCTCACGTCACAGTGCCTCCCCCATGTCGAAGTACCTTACCCATTTCACAGTGCAACCCCACTGTCACAGTGACATCCACATGTCACAGTGCCGCCCCCATGCAATAGTTCCACCCACATGTCACAGTGCCGTCCTAATGTCACAATGCCACCGCCATGTCACAATGCCACCACCATGTCACACTGACCTCCCCATGTCACACTGCCGTCCCCACGTCACAGTGCCGCCCCCATGTCACAGTGCCGCCCCCATGTCACAGTTCTACTCCATTGTCCCAGGGCCACTCCAATGTCCCAGGGCCGTCCCCATGTCACAGTGCCACCGCCGTATCAAAGTGACGCTGCCATATGATAGTACCGTCCACATGTCACAGTGCCGCCCCCGTGACACACTGCCGTCCCCATGTCAGAGTGCCACCACCATGCCACAGTGCCGTCCCCATGTCACAGTGCCACTGCTTGTCACTGTTCTATTTTCCTGTCACAATGCCACCTCAATGTCACAGAGCCATCCCCATTTCACAGTGCCACACCCATGTCACAGTGCCGTCCCCATGTCACAGTGCCACCCTCATGTCACAGTGCCACCCTCATGTCACAGTGCAGTCCCCATGTCATAGTGCCACCACAATGTCACAGTGCCACTCCTATTTCACACTGCTACCCCCATTTCATAGTGACACCTCCATGTCACAATGTTGCCCACATGTCACAGTGCTGTACCAATGTCAAAGTAGCACCCACATGTCACCCCATGTCACAGTGCCGCCACCATGTCACAGTGCCGCCCCCATGTCACAGTGCCACTCCCAAGACACAGTGCCTTCCCCATGTCACAATGGAATCCCCATGTCACAATGCCGCCCCCATGTCAGAATGCCACCACCATGTCACAGTGCAACCACAATGTCACAGTGCCATCCCAATGTCACAGTGCCATCCCAATGTCAATGTGGCGTCCCCATGGCACACTGCCTTCCCATGTCACAGTGCCGCCCCAGTGTCACAGTGCTGTCCACATGTAACAGTACCGTCCCCATGTCACAGTGCCACCACAATGTCACAGTGCCGTCCCCACGTAAGAGCGTCACTCCATGTCATTGTGCCGACCCCATGTCAAAATGCCACCCCCATGCCATACTGCCGCCCCCATGTCACAGTGGCACCCACGTCACAGTGCCGTCCTTATGTCACAATGTCACCGCCATGTCACACTGACATCCCCATGTCACAGTGTCACCCCATATCACAATGTCACCATGTCACTGTGCCACCCCTATGTCACCGTGCCGCCCCCATGTCACAGAGTCACCCCCATGTCACAGTGCCGCTCCCGTGTCACAGAGCCACCCTACGTCACAATGCCACCCCCATTTCAATGTACCTTCCCCGTGCCACAATGGCAGCCACGTCACCGTGCCATGTCAATGTCACAGTGCCATCCCCATGTCACTGTGTCACCCCATGTCACAGTGCCACCCCAAATGTCTCAGTGTGAAGTGCTAAGGTTTGGACTACCAGCCCAAACCAGAGCTGACCTATAGATGAATCCTGTACATTTTATACCCAATAACAATTGCGCTAGTAGGTGTTGTACTCAGTTATAACAACGCACTTATGCTGATGTAAAAAGTGATAAAGCATGGAAGTACTGAAGCCTGAACAACAGGCCCCAAGCCGAAGCTGCTAACTTAGTGTGTAGTCATGAACACAGTATCTAAACTCGCTAGTGAGAGACGCAGCTTAGACAAAATATAGTCAGCAGTGAGGGGAAAATGTTTCCCATTTTCCTTTCTCAGCCTTCTGCAAGGCTGAGAACCCAGGTATCTGGCCTTGTAAAAACTCCCTTGGTTTCCCCCCCTGAGCCCTGGCCAGGCTTTGGGTGGAATCCAACAGGAGGATGAAACCAGAAATTTCCCGCTCAGAACAGAGGTGCCAGCTGTTCTGGCCTGTCGATCTCTGGTATCTAAGGCCGGGCCCGTTTGCAGCGACTCTGGCAGCCTCAGCTACGGGTGGAGGCACCGCGTAGGATTTCCCCCTTGCCGGGACAGGCTCTGCCAACCCTCGCTGTGACCGGGGCTGCCCAGCCACTGCGGGGCTGGGGGATGGGAACGTGTGCGAGGGGTGATGTGTTTTTCTTAATCTCCATTCCCTCTGTCGTGTAGTAATGATTTAATGCATTACCCTGTTTTTTCCTGTTTGCTGCTTTAAGTGCACTATTCTGCTTTTTCTCACTGCGTGTTTTCTGTATTACACTGTTATCACCAGTAAAATACGCCTGCTCTTTTCACTCTGGTGTCTGAGTGTAATTGGTATCCGTAATCAGCAGAACACCAGCCCCACTCTGAGGGGACCCAGGTGTCTGGGGGGGTATCCTGGTGTGTGTGTGGGTCACTGGAGAGGAGGTTGGTCACAGTGGTGGGGTATTTGATGGCTGTGTGCCATCACCCCCATCTCAATGGATCCTGGCCATTTGTTCACCAGCTTGTCAATACAGACCCGGGGCAGGTCATGGGGGGGTGTAAGGGGACCCTCCCAAAACCCCCCGGGAGCCCCTGCTGGCTCCCAAGATCCGCACCCCCTGTGTGCTCTACAGCAACCCCATTATCCTGTGGGGCACCCAGTTGCCCCCAGGACACCCAGTATGTCCCCAGGGCACTCTCAGTGTCACCGAAGAGCCGGGATAGAAACTTATCGACACCAATGTGATGCAGATAAGCAGACACTTCTTTATTGACGGCCGGGTGTGCGGGTGAGTGCTCTCACCAACAACGCACACCAGTCACAAGAATCATACAGTTTATGTATTATTCACCCATACATATTCATTAAGTATTCATACATAAACACAAGAATTCCTGGAAATCATTATCATACTTCCCTCCTACTTCCGATTCTGCGCACTAAAGCTTAGAAATCTCTAGAAATGAGTCTGGGGTGTGGTTTGGGTCGGTGGCCCATGAGTCGGTGGTCGCGATCTCCCCCTGCCGGAATTACCCGTTACCTAGTTTCACTGTTCCTTGGCAGAGATCTGTAAACTGTGACAGTTCATTCTCCCCAGTTCTCATTAATCTCGAGTTGTGGTACATCTGAGACATTATCCAATGTATTCTAGGTAATAAATTACTTCTGTGTCTAGACATCTCTAACGACTTCAAACAGAATTATTTTCAATTCTAAGTCTAATTCCCTAAGCAGTATCTAGGTGAACCTAGTAAATGATTACTGACCAATTCTTCGGCCTTGGTACAGGGCTATACAGAGGCGTTTGTAGTAGCATTGGTTGCTGGTTAGATGTGCAAAAGGCAAGATAATAGTAAACATGTAACCCCACTAAAATATTTCTGTATTCATACTGGAATCAAACATTATTAGTTCTGATTGGTGGCAAATCAGTGACATCAGGTCCTCAGTGTTCTCCCCAAGCCCTGCCCCCAACCCTGGGTGCCTCCTAAGACCCCTATAATTCACGAAGACACCCCCAGAACCCCTGTGATACCCCTCAGGACATCTATGAAACACCAGGAGCACTCAGGACCCCCATTTGACCTCCCAGAACCACTCTAAGTTCCCCTCGGGAGCACATAACACCCCTAGGACCCTTCTAAGGCCCCCAGGACCCCCATAACACCCCCAGGATCCTTCCAAGGGCCCCCAGGACCCTTCTAAAGACCCTCCCAGCACCCCTTGACACCGTCTATGACCCGCCCAGGAACCCTGGGATGCTGCCGAAGACCCCCATAAGTGCCCACATGACCCCCCCCAAGCCTGGCTGTCTTGCGCCCATTGCTCAGCTTGGCAAGGGCCCCGCACATCTCATGGAACAGCAGCGCCTCATTGGACAGCAGCGCCCCTGGACCCGCCCACGCCACTCCTGAATAGACCACGCCCCCTCCGGGGCCACACCCCCCGGAGGTGCCACACCCTCAAGAAAACCCCCTTTCTCGTCACTATGGCAAGGGAGAGTGGGGAAAGCCCCGCCCCGAGGTGGGACACACCCCTGGAGAGGCCACACCCCTACAGGGGAAAGCCACGCCCCCCTCAGAGGCCCCCTCAGCCACAGCTCAATAATAATGGGCGTGGCTCTGGGGCTAGCCCCACCCACCAGCAGGCCACACCCTCTGAGACGCTCCACCCACTGGGGAGAGATCCCACAGCTGCAGGTGGAGACAGGCCACGCCCCAGCACAGCAGACCCCGCCCCGGGAAGGCTCCACCCAGGAGGCTTTAACCCATGAGGGGTTAAGGGAGAAATGGGGCAGAAATGGGGGGAACGGGGGTCCCGGGTCACCGGGGCTGTAGTCGAGCAAAGGCCGAGGGCAGCCATGGAGCCAGGGCCCGGCAGGACCAGGACCCCATCACCGCGGAGGGGCTCACGGCCGGCCCCGCTCCCCCGTGTCCGTGACATTGTGAGGGGGTGACATCATACTGGGGTGGTTCCAGAACCACCGGGCAGGGTTTCCAGGGTGATGCTGGGGGGCCACAACAACGCTCCGCAGCACCACAGGGAGCAGCACCTGGCACTGCCTTGGGCTGCAGCAGGGGTGACAGCTCAGCGCCCGCCGGCTCTTCGTCCTCACGCCCGGAGAGGCAGGCGAGGGAGATGGCTTCCCCCAGCTTCAGCGATCGCTGCCTGGAGGGGAAGGGCTGTGACGTGGTCATCAGCGTGGACGGTGTCGAGTTTGAGGCTCACGAGACCATCCTATGTAGCTGCAGCGACTATTTCAGGTCGGTGCTGGACGCAGGAGGGCATGGGGACAGACGGCAGCTCCTGGCCTGGCTCACAGCGCCTGGGGGTATCTCCAGCGCTCCCACCAGCACTAAACTCTCACCCAGCAGTTCCCCTGGTCCTGGTCCCTCCCTGAGCACCAGAACTCACCCCCAGCCCAGCACCTACCAGCAGCTCCGGGGCGGTGCCTGACGAGCCCCGAGGCGGTGCAGGGCTGGCAGCGTGGCTGGCCGGGCTCACCTGCCCTCGGTGCCAGGAGGTTTTCCTGCCCCACAGGACGTTACTCGCTGCTGCTCTTGCTGACGCGAGGGGACCCTCGCCCTGTCGCTCTCTGGCCGCAGCTCGAGGCTGTGGCTCCTTTTTACAGCCCCAGCTCCTCAAACGGGCACTAACCCCCTGCCCGGCCTCCCGGCATGGCTACTGCGGGTGCCCACGCTGGTGCCCAGGGAAGGCAGCCCAGGGGATCAAGGGGCCTGGGCTTAACCCAGCAAAGCTGGTTTTCACACACACGACACCCCCCACACCCCCCCCCCGCTTTGGTTTTGCAGGGCTTTGTTCAGCAGCGGGTGGAACAGCGCCGAGAAGCCAGTATATAAAATCTCCGGCACTTCACCTGACATGATGAGCCTCATCATCAACTATGCCTACACCGGGACAGCGCCGGTCACGGTCGACAACGTGGAGAGTTTGCTCATCGCAGCAGACCAATTCAATGTCATGGGCATCGTTGGGCTGTGCTGCGAGTTCCTCAAATCCCAGCTCTGCTTGGAAAACTGCATCGGCATCTGGAGGCTCACAGGGTATTACTTCTGTCCCGACCTGCGAGACGCAGCCGACGCGTTCATCCTCCGACACTTCGCAGAGGTGACCCGGGTGTCCACGGAGCTGCTCGACCTCTCCATCCCCGAGCTCAGTCTCCTCGTCGAGCAGGCCGAGCGCGGCGGGACACGAGACGACGCCGTCCGCGAGGCTGTCGACAGATGGGTCGCTCACAACCTGCCCAGACGCCAGCAGCACCACGCAGCCTGGCAGCAGCCACAGCGCGGCTACCCCGCGCGTGGGTGACGCGGCAGCAAGCCCAGACAACATCTTTCCCCGTTTCTTCTCTACTTTGATAAATTTCACCTCTTCGACCTACACTTAAACATGACATGATAAGTCCGTATGGTGGTTTCTGTTGTGTGGGTTTATTTTCCCTTCTTTCAAATCAATTAGAACACACCCCATGAGAGGAATAATTGCTTGGAGGTTTGGTAGGTTGTTCTTGTGTATGAAGCCAATTTGTGCCGTGACAAGCCGCCCCTTCCACTAATAAGTTACAGCCATTTCTCCAGGGGTGCCTCCGGTGGCAATCGCAGCAATCCTCACAGCACACAGCCTGCGCTTTCTCCTGAAAAGCCCGTGGAGTAACACAGGGAAAACACGATGATAGGGGCTTGAACGCTCCTCACTGGCTGAGAATCTGGTTGCAGTTTCAAGAGATCGCCTGTATTGCCTTTTTTTGGAGTATTTACAAACCCATGAATCTCCAGTGTCACCGTCATTCCAACCCAGCGAGAGGCCCCACTGCCGGCCCTCGGAGAAAGCCAGAGCAGGGACCAAACCCAGCTCCAGTCAGCCCAGGAGATCACAACAGACCCAGATGCAGAATTACACGCAGACCTGGCAAACCCATCACCGCCCCTTCAGAGAACTGCAGGATGGTTTGTGTTGGAAGGGACCTTAAAGATCACCAAGTCCCACACCCTGCCCCGGGCAGGGCCACCTTCCACTAGCCCAGGTTGCCCAAAGCCCCGTCCAACCTGGCCTTGAACCCTGCCAGGGAGGGGGCAGCCACAGCTGCTCTGGGCAGCCTGTGCCAGGGCCTCACCACCCTCACAGGGGAGAATTTCTTCCTCAGATCTAATCTAAATCTCCCCTCTCTCAGTTTAAAACCATTACCCTTATCCTATCCCTACCCCCTGATCAAGAGTCCCTCCCCCCTTTCCCGCAGCCCCTTTCAGCCCTGGGAGGCCGCTCTAAGGTCTCCCCGGAGCCTTCTCTTCTCCAGCTGAACCCCCCCTCTCTCAGCCTGTCCTCACAGGGGGGTGCTCCAGCCCCCCGAGCATCTTTGAGGCCTCCTCTGGACCTTCTTGAGCTGAGGGACCCCTTCTGGGGGCCCAGAGCGGGACACAGCACTGCAGGGGGGTCTCACCAGAGCTGAGCAGGGGAGAGAATCCCCTCTCTTGACCTACTGGCCACAATTCTCTTGATGCAGCTCAGGACACGGTTGGCTTTCTGGGCTGCAAGTGCACCATGCTGGCTCATAGTCACTGTCTATGACAAGCTCAGTTTCTTACATGAAATGTGTCTTTAAGTCATTTCATCTTTCTCTAGTCATTTCCCTAGAAAAAAACTTACTGTCCTTTATAAAGTGCTTTGAATTCTATGGATGAGAAGGACTGTATGAAAAGAGTCAGATTTTAATCACTATTGTTACTATTAACCTAACATGATGATTTGTCAAATTATGAGTTTAATGACACATACTTTTCAAAAGTAAGTAGTGATGCTGGCAGAAAAGCCCTATATACTACTTTCTACAGTTGGCCATATTGACAAAAACAAGGCTTGTTTAGTACAGAAATGTTCCTGATAAATTCCGGAACTTCCTGACAGAGCAAAAGCTGTGTATAATCCCTTCATGAGGAGCAGAAGAGCAACCCAAGACGGACACTACCCAATTCAAAAGCTGATACGATTCAGGGGTCACCCATCACAAGTGTGGAAACACGTCCGACACGTTTTCCCTGCAGGAGCTCCATGAGCACAGACGGCACCAAGAACCTCTTCCACTGTTTTCAGCACGTGGAGAAAGAAACACCCAGATTCAGATAAACCCCATCGGCAGCCCGGCTGTTCAGGAAAAACCCGGCGGCCAAACTCGGTGTCAAGAGAAACAACGGGCCGAGGCAGCCAGAGGGTGAGTGTGGACGTTAAAAACTGCTGCTATGAACCACTCCGGTGTGAAATCCAGTCGATGGACAGCCTGGGACTGGTTTCATCATGCTGTGCTCGTGCCACCTCGAAGAAAGTAGCTGAGACTTGGTAAAACCAAGGGAGGAGGTGTTGCTGTCACAGTTAAGTTGCTGAATTTGGTAAGATACATGGACCTTCGGTCCCCTTAATACGTGAGCAGAGCAAATTTTTACCCTCACTGAATCAAACTGTACACACCACACTGCTTTATCCCTCGAGCTCAGTTTCTGACTAAGTCATGTTCACCACGAAGTGCAGCCCACTTTTTCATCCACATTTGCAGTGGGATATAGCAAATATGAATTCCGGCCACACTTGTTGCCCTTTTCATGTCTAAAACCTCACTGAAATGCACAGCATGACTTCAAGGTGTTCTACTTCTAACAATATGTATTTTGTTGTACGAAAATTGAATCACAATCAGAGGTAGAGAATATTTGGGAAAAAAATGGAGTACACGATCAACGCTGTAGAAAAAAAAAAATCCAGAAGAGCTGTAAAAGTCAAAAGTGACAACATCTTCCTCTTTCTGGTAAGGATATTTAATTATTAATCCACATAACAAAAATAGTGAATGTTAAAGAACCTTCTGCTTTGGCAAACTTTAGTTTATATTTGGTTAAAATCCCTATTTTTCCTGTAACATTTCCTTTGAGAGGTTCTCAAGGTACCTCATAACATGCCTGTGAAATACATCACTTCTCTCCCTTACAGATGAGAAAATCAAGCAAAGCGTAATTAATTCATCCTTCTAAAGCTGCAGTCATCCCTAACACAGAGATCAAAGATTCTGGGAGTGAGGGAGCGAAACAGAGAAGCGATGTTAACCCCGGTCTCCAAATCTCCTGGTGAATCAGGGATAAACCTCCTTGCAGGGTGGTAAGAAACCGATTTCAGATTAATCTCTCAAACACGGCCACCCCTCGCCAGGCTGCAGGCAGAAGGATGTGCCACCAAGACAGACGAGGCGCTGCCGTCCGACGGTGTCACTGGCCCTGCCACTTGCAATCCACTGACAAAATGGTACTGAACTGCTGACCTAAGTCTGCAGAGAGGGAACGGAGGTTGTATGAGGCAGAGCTGGGACTGAGAAAAAGATCGGATCACAGTGTGAAAAATCTGTTCCTTCCCAATTACTGAGCTTCTCTGATAAGCTGGAGGTTAAAAACAATCCTGCCAAATCACTGATGATTTCATCAAATATACAGAGAACTCGAGGCTGAAGTGTCTATTTTGCTTGACAAGCAAAGCAGACACACTGAGAGGGAGGGGGTAAAATACATTAACTACAGACTGAGTGAGAGGGCATCAGAAAACATTCTGATTTTTCAGAAAACCTTCTTTAAGATCCCCAAAGAGTATGCAAGGCAGTTAGGGGAAATCTTTGGAATTATGGGGAATCTTTGGCGGGCTTCTCTTGCCAAAAACAACTGGAGGTTGACAAAAAGTCAGCCCTATGGTGGGCCTGCCCCATCAGCACACACACAAACATTTATTACCCCAAAGAAACAAGTCCCCCGCCCTCAGAAACCTGAAGGATGTGGGTTTAGCAGCCACTACATCCAAAGGCTGTGGTTAGGAACTGTAACCAAGGCATAGCCAAGACACCAAACAAATGCAATAAAATAAAAACAGAGCAGTAAAAATTCAGCTTTGGTCTAGAAAAAAACCCACCACTATTCTGCATGGTATCACTAACGTTCAAAATAATGTCTGAAGGCTTCACCAGATGCCAGATTTCTTTATCATCACACACGATGTACAACACTTCCCATCTTAAAAGCACACACCGACGTGAAGGGATGTTGCCTGCAGGAAATGCGACCAGGGACCCAGCACATTGCCTGCAGCGCCAAAAAGCAGCAGTAACACGGGATGGGAACAGCTGGCCCAGGAGCAGCCCTGCAGGAACAGCCTGGGAGCTGCAGGGAATCAGAAGCTGGATGCACACCATGTCTCATTAAATGACAGCAAAGGTCCCCGGGGTGTCCGAGCCGGAGCAGAGCCTCCGAGGCACGAGCAGCCACCCCTCAGCTCTGCCCAGCACCGAGGAGGCTGCTGGGCACTCGGCTCCACGGGAGCCAGCTCATGGGCTGATCCACCAGCAATGGAGAAAGTGCGATGGACACTTAGGAGAAGTTTGGAGCCAACGGAGCCGTCCAGTCTTGGGAGGAGCTGGGGTCTGCATTTCTGCAGCAGAGGACCAAAGCGGCGGAACACAGCACAAAGCCAGGAAGCTGAGGAGCAGCAGCTCTGCTGAACGTCGGCCGTGGGCAAAGTGGGAAACAGCAGATTTCAACAGCAGCAGGGATGCTCCAGGTTAGAGCTCAGGGAAAACTGTCCAGTGTAAAGGCTGATAAAGCGCTGGCAGAGGGTGCTTACAGGAGAGGTGGGGACTTTTTAAGAAGAAGATTAAACAAATACCTTGTAAGAAGAACATGAGCAGATCTGACCCTGCCTGAGGCCAGGAGGCCAGACGAGGCGAGAGCCCACGGCCCCGGCCGAGCCCACGGAGCTACGTGTGTCAGCCCTGAGCCTCCCCACGGGGCCCTGCAGAGACACTGCACAAGGACAGAGCTCACCCCGCTGCCCTGGGACAGTACAGCAGACACAGGCCCAGGAGACCGCCGCGTACAAGGACAAAATTCTACGGCCACTGAACAAATCTCAAAGCTGAATGAACTGTTTGTCTCCCTCTCCTTTTAGAATTCCTACACATTCACACACACACACAGAGTTTTAATATAACTCCAGGAATTTGAAATATGGGTAAAAATATCTTACAGCTATTATCTCCATACTACAGGTTTGACAGTGAACTCTGTACAGTGCCTTAAAGCTCCAGAATAACTTGTCATCAGCTCCATCCACATTTCGCCTCTTATGAGCCTTCTCACCCTGCTCCTACTTCCTTATTTTTATTTTTATTTTTTTCCCCTACACTATGGAATTATCGCAAAAAGCAAGATGAACAAAGATGATTAGATGAAGGTCACAAGCTGAAGTATGCGAGATTTGGTATCAGCAGAGTTAAATACATCAGGGAAGAATGAGATATATTGACAGCCGCAAGGTTTGTTCATTTGCAAATTTTCTGCTAGATCCACTTTTGAGAAAGTCAGAATGTAATAAACAGTCATTCTCTGCAGGGTTATGGGTGAGAAAAAAAAAAAAAAGTTCTAAGTAGTATTGATTTGGGGTGAAATGAAATGGCAGAACGTGACAATCAATAGAGTTCAGTCAGATATAAAATAGGAATCACACCAGTCATGACAAGATTGTTACAGGAGTCAAATCCTGGTATCAGCTGGACTTGTACTGCAGTTTTGTGTTCTTAAATAATTAACCATCAAAACAGGAAGGCAACTTTAGCCGATCTGTATATCCCTAGTAATACAAATAGGTACCAAATACCGGGTACCAGTACTTTAGCTTCTTAGAAAGAACAGTGAGAGTCTAGACAGTCTGAAGTGCAAGTTTACTTAAGTGAAAACAGTCATCTGACAAAGAAACAACAAAACAGTCAGCAGCACAGTCCTTGGAATAGCTTCCTTTGTGGAAGCCCCAGCACTGTGTTCAGATATCTACCATACTTAGCCATGAAAGTACCAAAATACTCTATGTGTTACATAGGCTATATTGAGTAAAAATAGTAGTAGAAATGTCATCTGAAAGCAGTTTCTAAGATTTTGTGTGATTTAGGAGCCCTGTGACAGAAAGGAAAAAAAAAAAAAAAAAAAAGGTGTTAATCGCCAGAATTTACTTTAAGATAATCTTGAAAATGCTGCAATATTTTAGGAAATATTTACTACAGTTGAAAACTTGCTGAGGTTCCACATGCTCACTGATCTGTATCGGCATGCCACTCATCATGTCACGAATCAGACACGCAGCCACTGATACAGTTAACAAACAATCCATACTTCAAAGTGTCCCATGAGCAGGGGCGATTCAAAGGCGGCTGTGGAATTTATGGGCAAGTAGAAAGGCTCACGCTTCCCCCACCGCTAGAACACCACCAGCCCCGCGAACACAGCCGCTCCTGAGGGTGGGGAAGGCCAAGGAAACCCTTTAGATTACCACACAGCAATTTCTTCATCCATTTACCTCGAAGAACATACTACGAGGCGAGTTATGCGTTTTTGAAGGCCCCTCCGCTGTTACAGCACACATTCCTCATTCCCAAACACTCACCACTCTCCCCGTTGTTTCTGCAATGTTTGCAGCTGAAGGATCAGAAAGCCAATCGGCCTGGTTCATTGTCAGTGCTGGAACAGCAGTGCCATTCTTTCTTATCCCCACATGTAGGTATTCGTTTGATCTTCGATGCTAGCAGCACCTGTCCTCTCATTTCAGGGCAGCATTACAACACGAGGAGAGGCTGCCATCCAACCAGAAACAGAGGGTGCAGTGACAAGACAGCACTAAGCAGACATATCTAAATCAACCCCCCAAACAAGGACATGCTTATAAGCACAACGCAGGGGCATCCAGAATTTCTAGGCAGTTGCCTGAAATCTCTGCAGCAATTCCTGCAGTAATACGCCCAAAGTTTGCATGCAGAGCCACATAAATTCAGGGGGTTTGGCTTGCAAATGCTTCAGTGGGTACCAGGATGCTGCTACACTGTTTGTTCAAGATGCTCTGTAGCTCATCGGTCTACTTTATTTATTGAGAACCAACATTAGAAAGACATGGAAAAACCACAAGCTAATAATATCTATTAATTGTGGTGGAGAGGCATCACTTTAAGAAAACACGACCATCCACACAATGCTAATGTAGGTGATACAGAACTGAACTGTAGGAATACATAAATGACAGCAATAGTCCTGTAGCCAGGATTGCATTTGAATTTCTGTCATTTTAATCAATACGCTCGATTCTCTGTCATCCATAAATCTCAGGAATACGGAATTAAAACCTGGAGCACAAGTATCAGCTTAGGGTAAAATGAGACTTAGAAAGATAACTAGTAACATTTGGCAACATGCTAAACTGTTTACTGAGTTTCAAGTCTGTAAAGAATTACCTATTCCTTCATCACACTCACACAAAGGCAATACACTGTAGGATATTGTTCTTCTCTTGCCTGAAACGCACATCGTCTTTAGGAAAGTAACAGGTCTCACTTCTGAATGACACTTCTTGTTTGCATGGTTCACCTGCCAGCAACCCTTTGTCTTGCCTCTATAGCTAGTATGCAAAATACCCAGATCTGAGGCATAAGAATACCTGCCATATCCTGCCCCTCCTTCCCCAATGCAACAAACAGTCAACACTCAGAATCAGACTCTTTATACTACAGTGTGGATCTGTCTTCACTATAAAAGCAAACACATATAATAAGGAATCTCTCCATGTAGAGGAAACAGGATCTACAACTTGACTCAGAAAAATCAGCCCAAGAACAAACCCAACAGAAGGCCCTGTCACCCCCATGCCTGTCCCTGCCCGGTGTCCCTCCTGTCACCCCCGGGCCTGGCACTGCCCAGAGTCCTGTCACACCCCCAGGTCTGCGGTGTCCCTGCTGCCACCCCCCAGGCCTTCACCTCCCGCCAGCCCCTGGGCCTGTGGTGACCCCCCAACAGCCCTGGGCACATCACTCCCTGACGCCCTGTCCCCCCAGGCTGTGCTATATACCGCATCCTCTGAACATGAACGGGAGAGTCTCCAGAAGCCCCTACGTAAGACCTATTCTAACAGACCATCACGCTGTAGATTTGTTCCTGGATGGAGTTTATCAGGCCCTGAAGACTCCGACATTATGTGGATATCCGCAGACAGATTAACTGGGTGTTCTGCAGGAAGCCATAATCAAACTGAAGATGATGATACAATTTCCATTCCCACTAGAGGCCTGTAGGATCCTGATTGCTCTGGGTCATCCACCCTGGGTCTGAACCTCACTGGTTTACCTGAACAACCAAACTCAGCATGTGCTAAAACCCTTTTACAGGAAATAATTGACGTGATTCAGATTTATGTGAAGATTATACTACCCGTTGACACACCTACCAGGGCAATATTGGGTAGGTGGAGAAATGGTATGCATGGATTTGCTCTCAACCTGAGCCAAAAAGTGCATTCTAAGTGCATTAATATCATCTGCACAGGTTAGAACTGGGATTTCTTTTGCCTCTGTAGCTCCTAACTACTGATACCTACGGGAAAAAATGTTACAGCCCTCTGACAGAACGTGGCACTAAGTTGCACCTGTCTGTAACAGCTTTTATCCCAGTTAAGGGCTGCAAAACTAGAAAGAGCTATTGCAAATGTGCTAAGAGAATTCCGAAAAGCCATTAATGAAAGTGCAGATAGTATTACAGCCCTGCAAAAAGAAAACAAATTTGTAGGGAAATTTATAAAGAAAAATGGTCATACAGTATTGCTAGACAAGTTGGACAATCCTGACTGGCTTGCTGAACTGCAGCTGTCCTTGGAGTCACCTTTGGAGCCATACAAGGCAGAGCCCTGGAGTAAACAACAGGGGTAGCGACAGGTAGAACGGGATGCTGCAGCCACAGTGGGGAGTGCCCTCAGGTAGAATTGCCTCGTGGACCGCTTACGCTGCTCCAGTGAGGAGTCAGCTGTGGCACGTGGACTGAGCTCAGGGACCAACCACGAGTTGTTATTGCACGCGTGGTTGTCTCATGCACGTTTACGTTGTATATACTGGACAGTCGCCTAATGAAGTTGGAACACGTTGGTAAATCATATTGGTGTCTACGCTTGTTACTCGGGCTCTACCCCTACCACGACACAAATTCCATTATCACAAATGGTAATACAGAATTGATTAGCCCTAGATCATCATCTAGAAGTACAGGACAGAGTATGTGCATTAATGAATAACAGGTGATGAGGTTTTTATGTAAATCAAGACCAGAAAAATGAAACTGATTGATAAAAACAAAATAAAGACTCATTTTAAAATTTTGCATGAAGTAAGGCAGGGATCTCCCCTAAATCTATTTGGGAGGTTAACCTTTTGGCTCCCAAACTTAGGTAGAGGACTGTGAACTAAAAGGATTTGGGTTGTTACATTCACTCTCTTGCTTTGCTCTGTAATTATCTATGTGTGATTACAGAGCTGTATTACCTTATGCACTTGACTTATGACTAAAATAATGAATAATATACCGTGACCCTGACAGTCAAAAGAAAAGGAGGAACTGTTAGGAAAATCTTATGCCTTAACTAATGTACCAATCAGTCTTTAGAGTATGAAGTTGTACGAAGTTTCTGAAGGTATATTCACATTGTATACTGCATACCCATGGTTCAGTCAGCATGACTACAGGTCCCCAGCTTATGGCAAGGAGAAGGACAGCCCCAGCTTGAAGAAGGAAGGATACCCCTGGGCTACACAGATCATGGCAGCATCCCAGCCCCTCTGACACCTCCGTGAAACCCTCCCCACATCTGGCATCAGAGATAAGGAACTGCAGCAAGACTGACGCCGGGGAGCTCTAGATCAGGAAAGAAGCAGATGGATGATGATGCCATAGAATTAGAGTTGCTTTGTAAAACATCAGTATATATGTGTGTATCCTGGTTTTGGCTGGGATAGAGTTAATTTTCTTCCTAGCAGCCAGTACAGTGCCGTGCTTTGGATTTAGTGTGAGAATAGTGTTGATAGCACACTGATGTTTTAGTTGTTGCTAAGTCGTGCTTATCCTAAATTAAGGATTTTTCAGTTTCCCAGGCTCTGCCAGCACGCAAGTGCACAATAAGCTGGGAGGAAGCATGGCTAGGAGAGCTGCCCCAGACGAGCCAAAGGGCTATTCCATACCACAGGACATCGTGCCCAGTATATAAACTGTGCAGGGGTGGCCAGGAGGAGTGGGTCACTGCTCAGGCATCCGTCAGCAGGTGGTGACCAATTGCGTTGTGCATCACTTGTGTTTTATTTTTCTTTGTTATATTCCTTCTCATTATTTTTATTATTGTTATTGTTATATGTTAGTTTAGTTTAGTTATTAAACTGTTCTTCTCTCAACCTCCTTTTTGATTCTCCTTCCCATCCCAGTGGGAGCAGGGAGGAGTGAGCAAGTGGTTGCACGGTGCTTAGCTGCTGGCTGGGGTTAAACCACAACAGCATGTTAAACCGCAACAGCATAATAACTGGACAAATCATGTTGTACCTGAATGCTCAAAAGCCGTAATAACTGTATGTAAAACTGCATTTGGGGTGCCCCTTACCAAAGAAGAGGAGGATGAGGACCGCTAAAGCAACAACAAACATAATGACAGACAGAAGGAGGAGGAGCAGAAGGAGAAAGAATGAAAATGAAGAGGAGTAGGAAGAGAAGCTGGAAGAAGACCATCAGGAGGAGGAAGAGGAGGAGGGCAGGAGGATGCAGTAAATCCACACGGTGAGTAAGCCATGACTAGTTCACTGGTTTGGCAAATCCACAGCCATTTCTGCAGATGTGATGTAGAAGCTCAATGCTGCTGGTCCGGTTTAGCACTGTGGGTGCATTTATCCAGTCTTCCTTGCAGCTTTAGCTCAGGCTTAGCCATCAGGTCTAGTCCTCTCTTGAGAGTTCTTCCAGGGGTTTCTTCTCTGTGCCATCATAGTCTTTAGCCTTTGCAAGCCTTTTTTCTCCATGGTTACTGTGGTTTTATCCGCCATCTTTCATCCCGAGCTTTGGCGTTCCTGCACAGTGGGCCATGCTGGAGCAGCTGTGTCACACGGCCTTGGCGCTGCTGTGCGCACTTCCAGGCTGTGTCTTCTGGTCTGGTATTAACTCTACCCTGTGTGGCATTCTTGCATCCTTAGGTCACGTTTGCAGAGCACGTATAGGTGGAGCTACGTTGTCCATTTCCATAGCAATTCTGGTTGAGGTTGGAATGGTCCAAGCATGGGACAATAACCTGCTGGTGAGCACGGCCTGTTTGGGTGGGTGTTGCATAGGCTGGCTTTGGGGGTAGCCCGTAGCTATGGGCAAGCAGGATCTAGAGTCCCTTCTTTAGTCTGTTGCAGGTGGCAGAGGGCCATTCGGATCCTGGGAGAAAATCCTTCCATGAGGGTTGCTGGAGCGTTCAAATGGAAGCAAAGAAGGCGCAGGAGTGGTGCACAGAGGGAAACATAATCTGCTGCTTCCAGTTAGGAAGGTCAGTGCTGTGGAGTCCTGTGGAGCGGTGGTGGTGTTTCGAGGTGCATGACGATGCAGTTCCAGGGATGGTTATAGAATTGGAGTGACCTGCCAGGTGGAGTGGTGAAAAGGATGCGTTCTGAGTGGGGGGTGGGTGCCGAATGAGTGTTAGTCCTGGAATGTGTCTATCTGTCTAGGGGTGGCTTTCTTTTATTTCAGGTTGTATCGAGTGTGGAGACAGTTAATGTTTTTTTAAAACTAATTTTAAAACCCCCTCAAGCTGGGGGATTGTTTTTCTCCCTGATTGGGTTTATTTTCACCTTGTCCTGTTTGCTCTGTGAGACCAGTGTTTGGGTGGCAGTCAGGCTTACTCCGGGGTGGCTTAGGGTTTTTTTTCCCTTAACTTTTCCTTGCAGGCTGTATGTGGAGTCGAGATTTTTTTTCAGACATTTAGGGAAAAAACCCTAGCCGGGGGATGTTATTGTTTTTCTCCTGAGCTGGGTGTTTTCTTCCTGGTCCTGGCCATTCTGCAAGGTGATGTTCATCACTGATGTTTGCATACAGGTATGGCTCAGGCCAGGGTTTTTGCAGGCAGGGTGATTTTTGAGGCCCCTGGAAACACTGTTCCCGGGGAGCGCTCCCCTGGAACGTGGCAATTGTCCCTCACTGCAGAGAAGTATGTTCTGTGGGTGGTCGAGGAAGGACGGTTGTGCATCTTGCAGTTGAAAGGTGCAGGGAGTTGGGCTAGACGGCCAATGGAATCCTAGATGTTGCAAAAGAGAGAGAAAAGATATTTACAGCCATTGACAGGTCTCACTTGGGAATATGATATAAAGTGCAACATATTTTGTAAATGGTAAATCAGAAGGAGGCATAGAGGGGGAGCAGTCAGTGCCGACAGGTGACCGTAGCTGTTGACAGGTTAGGAGAAAGACTGCGCAGTGCCGGCTCCCGAGTACATCTGAAGTCGGAGCGTCACGGTTTGTCCAGAGCTCTCGAACTCTTCAAAGCCATGTCCTTCCCCGCTCGGGGACAACTGGAGCTGGAGGCGGGAACCGGCAGGAGTTCTGTCGGGTCGATCCCGGTGAGGACGGGCGTGACGGGGCGTTCAGTGCCCCTCGGTGCCGGGAGAGCTGCCGATGGATGACCGGGACTCCCGCGCCCCGCCAGCGCTTCCCCCGGGGAGCGAGTGGGTGCACTCCCGCGGGGCCCTTCCCGGCCGTGTGGCGGGGGGCCGGCGGAGGGAGCCGGGCGGAGGCAAGCGCTGCCGGGCAGGGGGACGGAGCCGTGCCGCGGCGGCAGTGCCCTCCCGCCGCACCGAGGTCCGCGGGGCTCCTGCCGCTCCCCACCCCACGCGGAGGCCGAGCCGGGCAGCAGGGGGAGGCGTGGGCGGGCCGGTCCCCCCTAGCTCCCTCCGTGCCGCGGGCAGCGCCGCTGTGGCACACGGGGGCGGGCAGTGCCGCGCAGGCACCCCCTGAGCGGCCACGGCCCGTCCCGGGGGCGGCCCCGCCGCGGCACCGCCATGCCCCCGCCGTCGCCGGCCGTGGTGGCCCCACGCTGCCCCGCGGAGGGGAGGCGGCGGCGGGAAGGGGCGCTGGCGGAGCGGGAGCCGGCGGCGATGGACGAGCCGCCGGTGCCGGGGGCTCCACGTGCCGGGAGCGGCCGCACACCGCGGCCAAGCCACCGCCGCGCCCGCGCCCCTTCTGCCACCGCTGCCCCCTCCTGGGCGGCGCCCGACGGCGGCCCCCGCACACCCCCTGCCTGCCGCCAGACCGCGGGAGCTGAGGAAGGCGGGCGCCGGACCGGGCGTGTGCGCGTCCCCGTGGGGCGCTCCCGGGTCACGCTCCCGGGTTGCCAGTGGCATGTCCCGGCGGCGGCGGAGGCTGCTCTCGGTGGGGCCCCGTGGCGGGAGCCACTCCTGCGCTTGCGGCCGGTGGCGGCGGTTCCCCCCCGCGATGTTCCGATGGGAGGCGCAGGAGGCTCGGCCGGGGGCGCACTTGAAATACTCTGGGCAGCCCGGAAAGAAACACCCGGGTGAGTTCATTTTCCTGCCCGAGGTGTGTGATGCACGGAGCGAGAGACCTGCAACATCGGCATTTCTTTATTTTCAAATGGCTCCATCTTGCTCCTTTGCGCATCCCTGGCGGGGGTTTCACTGACCCAGAGGGGACAAGATCCATTCCTCCCGGTGTTCTGTGTTACTCTGTGATTCAGTCTGATCAACTTTGCTACAGGACCTATTTAGGAGACTAGAATGGAGGCACTCTGAGGACTCTCAACTCCCTCTGATTTCTAATGTCCTGTATGTAGGGGATGTATTTAACTGCCTGTGATCTTTCAGGACGGCTGCTTGAGCTGTAGTTTAGTGTACAGGCTTTTGATTTGGAAGGACCAACGCAGAGATTCCTTGCGACGTTCCATCGCTATCATTAATGTTTCAGTTAATTATTTTCCTATTTTTTCTGAGAAAAAGTAATAGACCTCTACTGGTGTTTTGAAGTTTTGCCTACTGGAAATGGTTGCAAATGCCATCCATTGTTCCATAAAATTCAGTTCTGGAGTCTGAAGTGAAATATGCGTGGCAGTATTTCTGGAAGGGTAAATCCTTTATCACTGAGCTGTAGATCGCAATGATCTTCAGGTATTCCATAATGATTTGTAAAATTTAAAGAAGAATAAAGGCAGTGGGATTCTGCCCTCTGCTTTTTCGCTTATTTGTTTTTCAACCACGCTGAGGGTTGTGCCTTTTCATAGCAGACAACTCCTGTAGTCTTGAGTTTCATCATCACCAGAAGGGACATTTGCATTCAGGAGGCAGTTTAAAATGCGGTATCTGCATGCTTTGGTTTGGTGTCTGGCACAGGAAGGGGGGTCTGCGTGAAGGCTTATTGCACCCGCAGGGTTCACATTGCTGCGACAGGCGCTCACACCCTGACTGAGCTTTTGTGACCATCCAGCAAGAAGAAAATCGCTGGGTTTCGTATCTTCAAACCCTGGTCAAGCTGGGATGGTACAGGGGGGGTGTGCATATAAAGAAACACTTGATGGGCAAAGTTACTTGACAGTAATTTTTTATTTTAACGCAAATTTTTAGAGAAGCTGACTTTTCGTTATTTTACCATAAATGGGCAGATTTTCAGGAAGTTATGGCAGATATCATGTAGTAACTAAAGAAACGTTGTGTTCTATCATTTTCCGGCTTTGACTGAAGGAGTTGGGTGAGCATCTTCAGTGCTGTCATCTGTTCTGTGGGGGTTGTTACTCATCTGAACTTGATAGAAAGCAAAGTTACACATGACCTGAGAATCACGTCTAGGCTTTTATGGTTAACAGCTGCAGGTTTTTTCCCCTTGCTGGGGCTAATGGGTGATTCTGGGGCCGTGGGTCTGCTGGGGCATAGTAGATCTGTGAAATTGCTTGGCCTTGTGACTGACTGCCCAGTTTTATCCAGAAAATCAGTGCAATGTGCTTGATCCTTACGAGGTTCATTACAGCAAGAGAAAGTCTGTTATAAAAACAGCAGCAGGGGGGAATAATCCTCCTCGGAGCTGCGGATCCAGCTGATTGCGGAGCTCTCCTGGAGACAAGAGTACAGCACCTCTGTCTGTACTAAACAACAGATGGTACAAGAATAAGGCTTTTTGGGGCTGATACGGAAGAGCATAACTGCATCCCTTTCAGTCTTACATTGCTCTTTCACAGCTTAGCTCCCTTGGAGAGAGCTGAAGGGATTCTTTATAATATATACCTTTTTTTTTTTTTTTTTTTTTTTTTTAAATTTCAGAAATGGCTGTAGATTTGCTGCCTGGAGCTTAAATGCAAATTACATTATTTTACTAATTAATACCTTTCATTTTAGGTAATATGGTATATAAAATGGGAAATACTGTTATGGACTCTTCCGGTTAGGAAGGAGAATGGTAATTGTGAAATGTAGTGTCAGAGAGCCAAGATCCCTTGTCAGACATCAATTGTGCCCAGATCCTCGGGCCACTGTGTTAGAATCACACCAGGGATCTGTTTATCTGAGGGTTTTAACTAACCTTAGAAGACAGAGCAGGGCCAGCTTTCGTGTTCCTATTACACCTGTGTTTTGCTTCTACACCTTGTACTTTGGGGAAGCCTTCTTTACATAGGTGGTATTTTCTACAATCAACAAATGTTTCTGTCACTCTGGCAAAACTCTGGGGGTTTTATGTTTCTTCATCCCATCTTTGGTCCTTCTTTTCCCATAGTTTATCGTAGACTTGGTCCATCCAGAATGCTAATACCCAGTGTGTGAGGGGCTGGCCTGGGGATGAACTGGCACTGGGGCGGCACCTAAAGTTGTCCAAGACCATTCTTAGAAACTCTTCCAAAACACTGTAGGTGTTTCAGATAGGCGGTATACATCTTCAGTACTGGAGATCTGGAAGTGGTGTTTACCTACTAATACATGCTTGAAAAATATCTGGGATTCTATCGATATAGTGGAATGTGACCTTTAGTAAGCCAGTTAGTCTCCTAGTGCCTCTATTTCAGCCTGTAAAAAAAAAACAGTGGTCTGTTTTTAAATGGTATAGCGTATTTTGGGATGTTCACATTCAAGATAAAAATATTAAATATTAATATAAATATTTGAAATATTTTTTCACCTATGATGACCTCAGTCTATGAACTCAAAGGGAAGCATAATAATTATTAAACATAGTGCATGTCATTTTGGCATTTGATATGCCAAGATTATGCATTTTTCACAGGAGTTATGTTAACAATTTCAGCATGATAACTAATTTTAAAAAGGGCTTTTTCTTTGTTAAAGGGAGGGTTATCCATGCATGTGTACAAGGACAACTTTAATTAAAATTTCTGTTCTCCTTTGTTTCAGGAGTTTAAAATGCACTTTCTCCCCTTGTGAGACAAAAAGACAGGACTCAAAGGGCTAATGTGTGAAAATGAACATATTCATGGTTATATTGCTGACAGCTCCATTGTGTTGGCAAAAGAGAAACGAAGCACAGCCTCAATTTACTTTTCTTGCTAAATCGTACTTTGTTCTCTGTATATGGAGAAGAAGGAAAACGTGGACATCATGATACTGCCTCTGCTAACCTTAATGCAACTTTTTTTTTTTTTAACCATTTCTCCCCTCATCCTTGTGGAAAGCTTGACATAGAAACCACTCTTCTTCTGAGGAAGGTGTAGTGGTTTAGGCCCTGCCGGGACCAGAGAGCACGTTGCTGTTGCCCCTCCCCCACCCTCAGCCGGTCAGGCTGGAAGTGAGGCACAAACTCCGGGTTAAAATAAGAAGAAATTTAATACAACAGTGTGATAAAACAATCTGAACAACAACAGTGGCAATGATAACAACAATAAACAGCAATAACAGTGAACAAGACAAACGATATACAAAGAAATACCGCAAAATGGTCACGGAACAAAGCCGACGTGTGGGGTCCCACCACCAAATAGCCAAAGAGAGAGTAATAAGGTTCCGCCCCTGGACCTGACGTGAATGGTATGAATAACCCGGCTGGAGATCCCCTCCCCCTCTTTCTCTGCTGGGGAAACCTAACTGTATTCTAGTTGAACCAGGACATAATCCACCCCTTTATTCTATACCACCTGCGTCATGTCCAGGTGCCAGTTAGCAGTTAACAATAACAAAGTAATAATTTCCACAGGGTATTCGCCACTGCCCACGAGTCGGTGTAGAGGTAGAGCCTCAGCCACTTTTCCCGCTCAGCAACATCCAAAGCCAGCTGGACTGCTTTCACCTCTGCAAACTGGCTCGATTCACCCTGTCCCTCAGCAGCTTCAGTGACCCGTCGTGTGGGACTCCATACAGCAGCCTTCCACCGTCGATGTTTTCCCCCAATACGACAAGACCCATCAGTGAACAGGGCATATCTCTTCTCCTCATCCGGCAGCTCGTTATATGGTGGGGCCTCCTTGGCATGTGTCACCTCCTGTTCTGGTGACATCCCGGAATCTTTGCTGTCTGGCCAGTTCATGATCACCTCTAGTGTCCCTGGGTGGCTGGGGTTCTCTAGTCGAGCCTGTTGTGTTATCAATGCAACCCATTTACTCCACGTGGCATCAGTTGCATGATGCGTGGAGGAGGCCTTTCCTTTGAACATCCACCCCAGCACCGGCAGTCGGGGTGCCAGGAGGAGCTGTGTTTCAGTGCCGACCACTTCTCAGGCAGCCCGAACTCCTTCGTACGCTGCCAGTATCTCCTTCTCAGTTGGTGTGTAATTAGCTTCAGAGCCTTTGTATCCCCGGCTCCAAAAGCCTAGAGGTCGGCCTCGGATCTCCCCAGGTGCTCTCTGCCAGAGGCTCCAGGTAGGGCCGTTCTCCCCGGCTGCGGTGTAGAGCATGTTCTTAACCTCCTGCCCTTCCCGGACTGGCCCGAGGGCTACTGCTTGGGCAATCTCCTGTTTAATCTGTTCAAAGGATTGTTGTTGCTCAGGGCCCCATTCAAAATCGTTCTTCTTATGGGTTACATGGTAGAGAGGGCTCACAATCAGGCTGTAGTTCGAGATGTACATCCTCCAGAACCCCACCAGTGCCCAGGAAAGACTGAGTCTCCTTCTTAGAGGTTGGTGGGGCCATGGCTGTTTTCTTGTTTATCCTTACACCTGGGATGTGGCGACGCCCATCTTGCCATTTTATTCCTAGGAATTGAATTTCCCTTGCAGGCCCCTTAACTTTCTTTTGCTTAATGGCAAAGCCGGCCTTCAGGAGGATTTCAATGATTTTCTTCCCTTTCTCAAAGACTTCCTTGGCTGTGTCCCCCCATACAGTGATGTCATCAATATACTGCAGGTGTTCTGGAGCCCCACCTTCCTCCAGTGCAGTATGGACCAGTCCATGGCAAATGGTGGAGGTGTGGTTCCACCCCTGGGGCAATCGATTCCAAGTGTACTGGATGCCTCTCCAAGTGAACGCAAACTGTGGCCTGCACTCTGGCGCTATTGGAATGGAGAAGAACGCGTTAGCAATGTCAGTCGTGGCGTACCACTTGGCTGCCTTCGACTCCAGTTCATACTGGAGCTCTAGCATGTCTGGCACTGCAGCACTCATTGCTGGCGTAACTTCATTCAGGCCACGGTAGTCCACAGTTAGCCTCCATGCGCCATTGGGCTTTCTCACTGGCCATATAGGGCTGTTGAAGGGTGAGTGAGTTTTGCTGATCACCTTCTGGCTTTCTAGTTGACGGATCAGCTGATGGATAGGGACCAGGGAATCTCGGTTGGTGCGTGTAGGAGTTAGGGTCTGGCGCTCGGAAGATATCGCATTGTATGGGAAGATAAGACGTAGGCAGATGGATGTGACGTCATAAACCCAGGGTATAAAAAGCGGTGTTATACAATAATAAATGCCATTTGCCATCCATCACATTGATGTCTGTGTGCAGATGGACCGAGCAGCCTGGGGTTGGCCGCCGTGTTGTTTTTCCCTGAGCCAGGTCATTAAGCATCATTAGGCAACAGGTGCGGTACTGCCGCCGGTGCACCGTCCTGGTAGCAATCGGCACTTGCTGCTCCTCAACCTTAAGCCGCCCCACCACTGAGGGATCCTCTGAGAGGCCGTGTAAGGTGGACGAGACAAACGATATACAGAGAAATCCTGCAAATACAGCAGCTGAATGCAGTAATGCTGAAAACTGTTCTTTTTTCATTCTTGTAGTGCTAGGGCCTGAATAATAGGCTCTGAAACAAAGCTGACCTCTAGATGAACCTCATAACCAAATGTTATCCATTATTAGTATCTGCTAATTAGTAAAATCTGTATTACCAATAGTGTTAATTTTTAGTATCTGATTGTCGTGGATGAAAGTATTGACACGGTGATGATCTAGTAAAAATAATCTAGATTTATTAATGACTAACAACTATTTGTCAATACAAAATAACTCAGACAGAAAAGCGACTTATTCAGATTCTAAAATGACAATATTCACTCTAACTTACTTAACGGTACCTTAATTTATACACATATATACATGCACATACACAAAACAGACATATACATACAGAAACAAAGGTATTTGGATTTAGTAAAATGAACACAAAAGGGACAAACACACAGGAACAAGGGCAAGGGTACGTACCCACACCCCCCCCCCCCAATAAACAGGTGAAATAGAAGCTAGCTCAAAGAAAATTTCCCTCTTGAGTTTAGAGCAAATACTCACAATGCCTTGGCATTCCTCAACGGGCGATAATTGAGACTCGAGCGGGGGGACTTCGCCCTGGCCTTCCGTCTGGAGCAGACGACACCTGAGAGGCGTCCCAGCTCAGGGGAGATGCTGGTCACAGCCCGCTGGGATCCAGGAGAGCTCAAAGGGTGTCTCTGGTGGTCGCAGTTTATAGGATCCAAGATAACTGACTTTTGTCAAATACTATCTGGTGCCTTCCGGCAGTTGTACAAGAATTTGAATAACATGCAACCCTGTTACTGCTCCATCTGATCACATCTCAGGCACAGGGGTGTCAGGCCATCAGGAGATGATGGGCCATTATAACCCTTTCCAAGCAATTGGGGGGGCAGGGGCCAGGCTCCTCAAGGTTATCAGTCCTTATCTCCATAGATTGGTGGAGAATGAGCTCGGGGGAATGTGGACGGAATCACACCTGGCACCAAGCAGCCCAACAAGGAGAACAGGGAGGGATAAGGATTGCACCACCGCAGATGTAACCAGGATTCCTCCCAGACATGCCCCAGAACCTACTCTGCCCTGCTGCAGGGATATCAGATCCCAGGTAGCACCCTCAGACTCCTCCAAGGATGCCATCTGAAATTTTTTTAAACTTCTGAGAAACTCTCCTAACTCCACGATCCAACCAAGATTGCTTCCAGGCATGTCATGGAGTCTTTTCATCTCTGCTTTAGGGAGGCCTAATCCTGGGTAGCAGCCCCAGACTCCTCCAAGGAAGATACCCAGATGTATTTTCTCCCTGACTAATGCTCTATTCTCTGGGATCTGACCAAGATTCCTCCCAGACATGTCCCAGACTGTCCTAAGTGCTGCTGCAGTGCCCTGAGATCTCAGGTACAGCCCAAGAAGTCTCCAAGGAGGCCACAGGAAATATTTTTTACCTTCTGGGGAAACCTCTTCTCCAGCATCCACCCATATCTTCTGACAGGCATCTCCTGCTCTCTTCTCTCCTTATGTTTAGGGCCATAACATCACAGGTAATGATTTGCGGAAAAGTCACTCTTTAACTGTGGAGTTACAAAGTGGGTATGTTTATTCAGCGCTGGGCGCATGGGGGATCGCTCCACCACAAGCATGCACATCGTTTGCAGCTCCCGTCCGGCTCATATGTTACAGAATAGTGCATATTCATAGAACGCCTGTACATATACAGAGTCTACCCCCCCCCCCCCCCTCGCTTCTCATGGTAATCAGGTCTCCTCCCCTTGCGCCTGCGTGATGAGCTCTTCAAGTTCTGGGCAGGGGTCGTATAGATGAAGTACCTCTTCTTCCTTGCTGATGAACTTTTCACCCTGTCGCTCTGCGCAGCCTCAGTTGTTCTCTGGCTTCTGACCAGACTGCCAGGCCAGTTTGTGCTGGAATTCGGGGTAATCTGTTGCTGATACCCACAACTTCAAGGACTGAGGAGACTTCTCTTTGAGCTAGGAGATAGCAGCCTAGCAACGTTATCAGCACCTGGTATGTCTTTGCGAACAGCAGCATACGCTTCCTTTTGTCTTTGCGAAAGTTCCTCAGTCTTGCACCATCATCTAAGATTGTTTAGACTCCCCATCTCATTCCCCCCTTTTCTTCCTACTTAGTAAATTATTTTATTACTTATTTATCTACTTCTTAACCTATTTCCCTGGCCCCATAATATGTTAGTACTATCCTACAAATTAGTTTATTGCTTAAAGCTCGGATTGTGATATAAAGCGTCATACATATCTTGCAAGCGTTTTGTAAGTCTCCAGATCCATACATATATAGCTACAGGAAGGATCAACAAAATTGCTACAGATATTAGTAAAACAACCACTGGGTGAAGGGCTGTGTTTAAGATTCCAGTAGTATTAAGCGACCATCCGAGGAGCGTATCCCACCAATTATGTTTCCCTTCCTGCTCAACCATCTTTAAGACCTTTTTTTATCTTTTCCCCATCATGAAAGGTTGTGAGTAAAGCTCCTTGCCCCTTCTATGGTTATTGTGTCACACAGTGTCCTTAAACATGCACATCCCTTTCCGGTATAGACAACAATGGTCCTCAAATCTACGTTGGGGCGTGCTCCAAAGTGACAAATCTTTTGGTCAGTATCTAAGCAGGTACCCTGGGTTATTAAGGTATTACTGTCACATATAAATCTCTGTTGTTCTTTCATGATACAGGGTTCGAGATCTACTGCTTGCCATTTATTGCCAGTATTCATAGCCCAGGTCTTATGTTCAAAGGGGTACAGCAGGGTCCTGTTGTAATTGACTCTGAAGCTTACAATGGGGTGTATGGTGATTAATTTTGCATCATATATTGTTAACACAAAAGTCGTTACTGTATGCGTGTCAGGCCTGTAGGTGAAGTTGACCATGTTCCACCATGATTGTAACTTTTTCTCTGTCTCTGTGGCACTATCCTAAACTATTTTTCGAATTTCAGTGGGAAGTGTGCCCTCCTCTCCTTCCCTTATTACAGATTCTGCTACTGTTTGCATCCATAACTGGGCTTGTATGCAACTTAGAGCTATGACGACATCACCTGGTAATGCTCCCAGTGTTTCAGCAATAAGTATGTGATTTTTTGTTTCTTCCTATTGATGTACCCCTAATGCTGATAGTGAAGACCTCAATGGCTGTTGTAATTTTGATATATCCCTTGTAGTAGCTGTTAATTTGTTCATTATTACTTCTGAATCTATTGAATTCAACACTCCTAATCCTGTTCCTAACACTCCGGTTAGGTCTCTCTGTGGTCTTTTCCGGTAGGTATTTCCCTTTTTCCTTAGCCAAGTTGTCCATCCTTACTTTGAGTTTCGCAAGAAGGGGGAACAACGTGGGTCTATATTAGAGATGTTAACTTGCATCTATAATTCTACCTTTTTTAGAGACCATTTTGGACTGATCAGCACTTGCTGTTGGTCTGTGTGTCTGATCACGTACAGGCCGACCTCGTATATGTTGGGTGTAAGATTTACAGCAATTGGTGTGGTTGTCATGGTTACTGTGCTTTCAGTTGTGGTTGTAACTAGGGTAGTCACCATTTAAATTTAAAGGATAGCCCTAGTTTATCCTTGGCCCAGAGACATGTCACAGAAACAGCAGGTTGAGTCAAAGTAAAATTATACCAGCATTCTAGATCTTTCAGATCACAAATATGGCCAATACTTGACATGATATATTTAGGATTTGATATCTTGATCTCAGACACTGTAATTTGACGCACTGACCAATAGGTGATTTTATCTATTACTTGACACCCTACTCTAATCTCTTGCCCTACCGTTCCCCATAATTGCGGTACTCCATTGACGTCTCTCCATTCGGTTTTTGTATACACTTCTGTTCCCTGCATCACTACAGTAGTTAAAGTTAAGGCTGAGTTAGTATTGGTTATACTCATGCTTTCAGTATACCTAATGTACGCCTGGGACCATGGCCATTCAGCGAACCTTTGACCAGGTATTTGGGGAAAGGAGATTATTAGACTTATCATGAGAAGTGTAGTCCTCCCGGCTGAGTTTGTGTAACCTTCTATGGGGATTTGTGGGCCCTCTTTAAATGGGTGTGATGAATCCAGGCTGAGTATTCCTTAATCTTGATGACTGTAAACATTGTGAGTAGCACTTGAAACAGCCCTTTCCTTTGTGGTTCCAATGTCTTTTCTGTAAGAGACTTAACATACACATAGTCTCCAGGCTGAATGTTATGTCCGGCCCATCTAACCCGAGTTCCAAATATATGTTTCCCAATTCTATTGAGTTGTTTACTTAATGCTATCATGTATGAAGTTATAGTTTCCTCGCCAACTTGCATCGACGTTTCCTTCTGTACCACGTAAGGTCTGCTATATAACATCTCAAAAGGGCTCAACCCTTCCCTGGCCCTCGGTTTTGCTCGTATGCGCAAAAGTGCCAGAGGGAGAATCTGGGGCCAGGTCAGGTTTGATTCCTGCCCGAGTTTCACTATTTGCTGCTTAATCAAATGGTTCATCTTTTCTACTTGGCCACTAGATTGGGGACGATAAGGAGTGTGAAGTTGCCAGTCTATACCCAGACGGCGACTGATTTGCTGAACTACTTTCGAGATAAAGTGTGGTCCTCTATCTGAGGATATAGTCGCTGGGACCCCAAAGCGTGGAATTATTTCTTGTACTAATATTCTTGTTACTTCCCGGGCTTTGGCAGACCTAGTGGGCAATGCTTCTGGCCAACCTGAAAAGGTATCCATTAATACCAGTAAATATTGATACCCCCCTTTTTTTGGAAGTTCTGAAAAATCAATTTGCCATTGTTGTCCCGGTCCATTTCCTTTTCCAATTTGGCCTACTTCTAGAGTGGGGGTATTCTTAGGATTAGTCTGGAGGTAAAGGTCACACTGTTGAGTCACTTGTCTTACTATGGTATACAAATTTCTAGCTCTAATACTCTTGACCAAGTATCAGTATAGGGCCTCCGCTCCCCAGTGCCCTTTCCTGTGTTCTTCTCGTACCAGGTGTCTCGCTAAACAAGAGGGAATTACTGCCTTCCCTTGGGGAGTGATGGCCCAACCTTCTTCATTATATGATCCTTCCAGGTCTGTAATTAACTTTTGATCCTCTTTAGTATAAGTAGGCTTGCCTTCTGGGATGACTTGCCCATCAGGAACTAAAGCTCCCTCCATTTTTACCTCTCTTCTGGCTGCTTGTTTTGCCTCTCTGTCCGCCAGTTCATTTCCTTTTTCCAAATATGAGTTCACCTTTTGGTGTGCCTTAACATGCATGATTGCCACTTTTCTTGGAAGTTGTACAGCTTCTAGCAGTTCCAGAATTTCCTTCCCATGTTTGATGTGTTTCCCTTGTGAGTTTAATAGTCCTCTTTCCTTCTAGATTGCTCCATGAGCGTGGACTACCCGAAAGGCATACTCTGAGTCTGTATAAATGTTCACAGTTTTGTCTTGGGCTAATTCTAAAGCATGGGTCAGAGTGATTATCTCTGCCTTTTGTGCAGATATATTCACAGGCAGCAGTCCTGATTCCAGTATTTCTTGGGTGGTAGAGACAGCATACCCAGCATACCTTTTGCCGCTCAGGACATAGCTGCTCCCATCTGTAAACCAGTTCTCAGCATCTTCCAGAGGGGCATCCTTCAGATCTGTGCAGCTTGAGTATGTTGCCTCGATGGTCTCCAGGCAGTCATGTTGCACTGGTTCTCCTGTGTTTCCACTCAGGAAAGAAGCTGGGTTAATAATGTTAATTACTACAATCTCCACATCATCTTGTTCTACTAATTCTGCCTGATATTTTAAGAACCTTTGGGGCGAAAGCCGATGTCCCTCTTTAATTTCCAATACTGCAGACACTGTGTGAGATACAAATACAGTCATTTTCTGGCCTAAGGTGATTATCGTGCCTCCTGTATGTTTAAGATCACTGCTGCAACTGCTTGTAGGCATCCAGGCCAACCTTTAGCGGTTGTATCTAGTTGCTTGGAGAAATAGGCGACTGCCCAACGATACGGGCCTAAGTCTTATGCCAGTATTCCCAATGCAATTCCCTGTTTCTCGTGTGAAAAGAGAAAGAATGGCTGCTTACATCTGGGAGTCCCAAGGCTGGAGCTGACATCAGAGCCTTTTTAACAGGTCAAAGGCTTGTATAGCCTCCTTATTCCATTGGAGATTTTTCTGTTGCGTGGCAGTTAGTGCATATAAAGGTTTAACAAGCAATCCATAATTATAAATCCATAGTCTGCACCACCCAGTAATTCCCAGGAACGTTCGCGGTTCTTTCACTGTCTGTGGCCTCAAAGTCTGACAAATTGCCTCTTTTCGAGCTTGTCCTAAGGTTCTCTTTCCAGCACTGATTTCATAGCCCAGATAGATCACTTCACTCTGCACAACTTGGGCCTTCTTTTGAGATACCCGGTAGCCCTGAAGTCCCAGAAAATTTAAAAGGCTTACCGTCTAGGTCACGCAGGCCTCTTTTGTCTTGGTGGCAATTAGGATGTCGTCTACATACTGCAGCAGCTTTCCCTCTTCAGGTGGAGTTGGGGTTTCAAGGTCTTTGGCCATTAGTTGCTAAATATAGTGGGGCTGTTTTTAAATCCTTGTGGCAGCACCGTCCAGGTCAACTGGGTTTTACGTCCACTCCTAGGATTTTCCCATTCAAATGTAAATATTTTCTGACTGGCTTCAAGGAGACAGAGGCAAAAGAAACCATCCTTGAGGTCTAAAACATTAAACCAGATTAGCTCAAGTGTTAATTTTGTTTATAAAGTGTATGGGTTTGCCACCACTGGGTGGAGATCTGTTTATTAATCCTATCTGTAAAAATTTTTCTATAACTGGCTGGATCCCTTCCCAATCTTCCTTTTAAAGGGTATTGCTTAATTCTTACCAGTTGTTGTCCTTCCTTAAATTTTACCTCTACGGGCGAGGCATTCTTCGCCCTTCCAGGCGTGTCAGTGGCCCACACTCCGGGATACACTTGATTGATAATTTCCTCACTGATTTCTCCTCCTGTGGGGATACTAGCTAGGGACAAGCTCATGATTTGTGTAAGTTCTTAGTTAATTACCTCCAGAGTAATGTCTCCATTGTTAAAGGTAATGGTTGCTCCTAATTGTTCTAGTAAGTGTCTTCCTAGGAGTGCTTTTGTGGAGTAAGGCATATACAGAAATTTGTGTATGCCTAACTGCTTTCCCAGTTTATATTTCAAAGGTTTGCAAAAATAAGCCTTTTCACTTTGGCCAGTAGCTCCCTTATAATCTTTTTCCAGGGTGTCCCGATCCGATATCGGGGGAGGGTTCTTAAACAATCCCGAGAGCGAGATTAAGACACAAACGAGGTCAGATGCTGCATAACCTTATGAACTTTATTTCTATAACAACTAATAAGAGCGATAGGACAGAGAGGAAAAGAAAGGAAAAGGTTGGAATCCCTAAGCAAGAACACGGTAGAGGCGCAACTAATTACCACCACCATCGACCCGGCGATGTTCTGTTGGTCCGATGATGCTCCACGTTCCTGGCTCCGAGTTGGTTCCCCTCTTCTAGTTGGTTTCCCATCTTCTAGCTGGTTTCCCTCTTACAAAGGAGTACACAGTCTGTCTTTTTTATAGTCCCCGTCCCCACAGTTTGTCCGCCCATTTCCACGGGGCTCGTTGTTGTAGGTGCCACCCCGTGGCCCTCCATGCGCGCATGCCTGGGTGTCCATGGTGGTTGTGCTGGCGAGGGGCCAATCTGTCTCGCCGCGGTTTCCCCTCCACCCAGCTCATGCGCTCGCAGGTGCAGCTCAATAGATGACTGCTGATGTTCTCGTCTAGGGCGGATGTGGTTTTCATTGGGGACTGTGTGTTTTCTCCAAGATGTGCTCCTTTATGCTGAGTCAGGAGGTGGTCGTCATGGAGACAGCGATGTTGAGACATAGTAAAAGTCTAAAAAGTTCCTTACACAGGGAAAGCACTAAAGGATCTTGTGGTGGAACAAGTCCACAGTCCCTCTGCCACCCCGGGTGATTTCGGAGGGTAAAGAACATGTCTGCGTACGATACCTCATCCTACTTTCCTTCCCTCTGTAAAAATAACATTAACTGCAGAAGTGTGTTATAGTCTAAGGTCCCATTTAGTGGCCATTTAGCTTCTTCTAGTTTGTAAAGTGGCCACCACTAATTACAATATTTAATCAGGATTTTCTTGCTTTCCATGCTTCCCCTCCCCGCTATGTCTTTCCAGTGCGTGAGTATGCAATCCAATGGACTTTTCTTTATGATTCTTCCCTGCTTATTCCCCATAATTGTTCCCGATACTCTGCACACCTCGATCTCCTCGTATCGGACACTATCACTCGTATTGCACAATACCACTTATATCAACAACGCACTCTGCTAATACCCAAGCTTGATGAAAATTACCAAAGGTAGGAGCATAGGAGCACAGAGAAAAAGCAGGGGATTCTCTCACGAATCCAGTCTGGTACTACCAGTTGCCCAGAAGGAGCTGTGTACAATCCTTCTAGCAGGTATAAATCATTTCCCTGTGCCGACCATTCACTCCTTCTACACAAATAATCCGACCAAATCTAACTCAAACTGACAGAAAAGGGATTCACACTCCCGGTTCCGGTTCATACAATGTTTTCACAAGACATACAAGGACAGTGCATTATTTAAACAGACATAAACTTCTCATTTGTCTTGCATCAGCTGCCTCTCACTCACGCAGCAGTGTCGTCGTCTCACTCACACCCTGTCCCTGCAGGCACGCAGGCACACGGACACACAGCAGCGGCAGCGTCTCACTCACACCACACAGGCACACAGACACTTAAAGGGCCCATCACACTTTCCACTCTTTCCACAACAAAATATACTGAGTTTAAACAATCACCAAGTCCATTTGTAACATATATCATAAACAGTTAACAATCTGCAGTCAGTTCAAAGCCAGTATATCCACAATTAGTGCACTACACAATGACCTGAAGCAAGATCCTGCAAGTGACAGTAATTACCAGGACCCTGCCCAAAATGCAAACTGCCTCTTATATACCAGTCATCGGTAGTTTGCCCCAGAAGATCTTACTCCTTTCCCGTGGATTCCCAAAGCCAAAACCAAATGGGTGTACCCCCTCCTCGGGACTGAGCCATGTGCCAGACGTCTCTGCGTGTCTTACCAGCAGCCCGTTACCCTTAAACATACCTCTGTCCGCGAACCAGATGGTCCTTGTCTGCTCCCGCAGTGGACAGCTGGGAGCGGAGTTCCTCCGAGAAGAGCTCGGGGTGCACCTAGGACGTCCACCCGTCAGCAGTCGATGGCAGCCGAGCAGAGTTTGTCCCATCTGGGGTGCCAAGATGACTTGCGGAGAAATCACTCTTTAACTGTGGAGTTATAAAGTGGGTATGTTTATTCAGCGCTGGGCGCATGGGGGATCGCTCCACCACCAGCATGCGCATCGTTTGCAGCTCCCGTCCGGCTCATATGTTACGGAACAGTGCATGTTCATAGAACGCCTGTACATACACAGAGTCTACCCCGCCCCCCCTCGCTTCTCATGGTAATCGGGTCTTCTCCCCTTGCGCCTGCGCCATGAGCTCTTCAAGCTCCGGGCAGGGGTCGTAACTTCCTGGGGAGGGGTCATAAAGATGAAGTACCTCTTCTTCCTCGCTGATGAACTTTTCATCCTGTCGCTCTGCACAGCCTCAGTTGTTCTCTGGCTTCTGTCCAGACTGCCAGGCCCGTTTGTGCTGGTGTTTGGGGTAGTCTGTTGCTGACACTCACAACTTCAAGGACCAGAGGAGACTTCTCTTTGGCTAGGAGATAGTAGCCTAGCAACATTATCAGCACCTGATATGTCTTTTCAAACAGTCCCAAACGCCTCCCTTTGTTTTTGCGCAAGTTCCCCAGTTTTGCACCATCAATCTAAGATTCTTTAGACTCCCCGTCTCACTGAGATGAGCCCAGATCCCGGCCCCGAGATGAGCCCAGAGCCAATCCCCGAGCCCAGCCGAGCCGAGCACAGAGCGGAGACTTGCCGAGGACTGAGCCGAGCCACTGGCCGAACCCCAAGCCGAGACCCAAGACGAGCCCAGCCCCAGCCCCGAGATTAGCCGATCCACGAGCCAAGACCCCAGCTGAGCCGAGACGAGAGCCTAGCCCAGAACCGAGACGAGCAGAGCACAGAGCTGAGTCTAGCCGAAGACCGAGCCAAGCCCAGAGCGCAGCCCCAAGCTGAGTCACGAGCCGAGTCCAGAGCTGGCCCCGAGCCGAGACGAATCCAGAACCGAGCCGAGCCCAGAGCCGAGCCCAGAGCCCGGCTCAGAGCCGAGGTGAGCCGAGCCCAGAGCTGTGCCCAGAGCCCAGCCCCGAGCCTCGCCTCACCAAGCGCAGAGCCGAGCCCAGAGCCTGGCCCTGATCTGAGAAGAGCCCAGCCCAGAGCCGAGCCTCAAGCCGAGCCGACAGGAGAGCCCACCCTGAGCCCAGCCCAAACAGTGCCACTAGCCAAGAGCCATCCTGAAACCTGAGTCGAGCCGAGCCCAGAGCCAATCCCTGAGCCCAGCCTAGAGCCGAGCCGAGCCGAGCACAACACCAACTCTAGCCGAAGACCGAGCCGAGCTACTGGACCAACACCGAGCCCAGCACCGATCTGTGCCAGAAGCCGATCCCCGAGCCCAGCCCAGAGCTGAGCTGCGCCGAGCCCAGAGCCAAACCTCGAGACGAGCCCCTATCCCAGCTCCGAGCCGAACCGAGCCCAGAGCCTATCCCCCAACCCAGCCCAGAGCCAAGCCGAGCCGAGCCCAGAGCCTGGCCCTGATCTGAGAAGAGCCCAGCCCAGAGCCGAGCCTCAAGCCGAGCCGACAGGAGAGCCCACCCTGAGCCCAGCCCAAACAGTGCCACTAGCCAAGAGCCATCCCGAAACCTGAGTCGAGCCGAGCCCAGAGCCAATCCCTGAGCCCAGCCTAGAGCCGAGCCGAGCCGAGCACAACACCAACACTAGTCGAAGACCGAGCCGAGCTACTGGACCAACACCGAGCCCAGCACCGATCTGTGCCAGAAGCCGATCCCCGAGCCCAGCCCAGAGCTGAGCTGCGCCGAGCCCAGAGCCAAACCTCGAGACGAGCCCCTATCCCAGCTCCGAGCCGAACCGAGCCCAGAGCCTATCCCCCAACCCAGCCCAGAGCCAAGCCGAGCCGAGCCCAGAGCCCAGCCCCGAGCCGAGTCAAGCGCCAGCTGAGGCCAGAGGTCGCCCTGAGCCAAGCCGAACCCAGATCCAAGACCCGAGCCGAGCCTAGAGCTGAGCTGAGCCGAGTCCAGAGCCGATCCCTGTGCCCAGCTCAGAGCCGAGCCGAGCCGAGCCCAGAGACTCTACCTGAGCCCAGCCGCGAGCTGAGCCAAGCAAAGCGCCGAGCTGAGCCCAGAGCCCGGCCCTGAGCCGAGTCGAATCCAGAGCCGAGCCACGAGATGAGCGTCAAGCTAAACCCAGATCAGAGCTGAACCGAGCCCAGAGAGGCCCCGAGCCAAGCCTCGAGCCAAGCCCAGAGCCCAGAGATGATCCCTGAGCCCAGGCCAGAGCCGAGACAAGATGAGCCCAGCGCCCGTCCCTGAGCCGAGCCTCGAGCCGAGCCCCGAGCCGAGGCGAGTGAGCCCAGAGCCCATACCCAAGCACTTCGCCCATCCCCGAGTCGAGCCCAAACAGAGCCAGTAGCCAAGAGCCGTGCCGAACCCTGAGCCGAGCCGATCCCCGAGCCCAGTCCAGATACGAGCCGAGCCCATCGCTGAGCCGAGCCCAGAGCCTGGCCCGAGACCCGAGCCGAGCCAAGCCGAGTCCAGAGCCGAACCCAGAGCTGAGCCTCGAGCCCAGCTCAGAGCAGAGCTGACCCCAGCCCAGCTCCCATCCCTGAACCGAGCCTCGAGCCGAGCCGAGCCCAGAGCCGATACACGAGCCCAACCCAAACCCGAGATGAGACGAGCCTCGAGCCGAGGCTCGAGCCGAGCCCTGAGCCTATCCCCGAGCCCCGCCACGAGCTGAGCCGCGCCGAGCCCAGAGCCAAACCGAGCCAGGGGCTTAGCCGAGACAAGCCAACACAGAGCCGAGTCTAGCCGAAGACCAAACTGAGCCACTGGAGCAGCACCGAGCCCAGCAACATTCCGAGACACAAGCCGAGCTCAGAACCCATAACAGAGCACAGAGACGATCGCCGAGCCCAGCCCAGAGCCGAGCCGAGCCCAGCACTGAGCCGAGCACAGAGCCCTGGCCCGGAGTCGAGTCCCGAGCTGAGACCAGAGCCGACCCCTGATCCCAGCCCCGAGCCAGACCGACATGGAGCCGATCCCTGAGCCGAGCTAGAGCCAAGCCGAGCCCAGAGCCTAGCCGGAGCACCGATACGAGCCGAACCCATAGACGAGCCAAGAGTCGAGCGTCGAGCCGAGCCCCGAGTCCAGCCTAGAGCTGAGCCGATCCGAGTTCAGAGCCGAGCCCAGAGCCCAGCCCCGAGCCGAGCCCTGCCCAGAGCCGAACCCCGTACCCAGCCTAGAGCCGAACCGAGCCAAGAGCCGATACCCGAGCCCAGCACAAAGCCGAGCCAAGTCCAGAGCGAATCCCCGAGCCCAGTCTAGAGACGAGCCGAGCCCAGAGCCCAGAACCGATTCCCTAGCCCAGCCCAGAGCCAAGCCGAGCCGAGCCCAGAACCGAGCCTCGAGCCGATCCCCTTGCACAGCCCAGAGCCTAGTCAGCTGAGCCCAGATGCGAGCCTCGAGAAGATCCCCGAGCCTATCCCAGAGCCCGGCCCAGAGTAAAGCCCAGTGGAGCCCAGAGCCCAGAGCCGATCCCCGAGCCCAGCCCAGAGCTGAGCCGAGACAAGAGCCGAGCCTCGAGCCGAGCCGAGCCCAGAGACCACCCCGAGCCAAGCCCAAACAGAGCCATTAGGCAAGAGCCGTGCCGAACCCTGAGCCGAGCCGAGCCCAGACCCGATACCCTAGCCCTGCCCAGAGCCGGACCTTGAGCCGAGCCCCGAGCCAAGTCGAATCCCAGACTCGAGCCGAGCCCAGAGCCATGAGCCGATCCCCTAACCAAGCCCACAGCCGAGCCGAGCCAAACCGAGAGACCAGCACCGAGCCCAGACTAGAGCCGAGCCGAGCAGACCCTCGAGCCGAACCCTGAACCCAGCCTACAGCCGAGCCGAGACAGCCCAGAGCCGAGCCTTGAGCCGATCCCCGAGCCCTGAGCCGATCCCCGAGCCCAACCCAGAGCCGAGCCGAGCCGAGCACAGAGCTCAAAGCCGATCTCCTAGCCCAGCCCAGAGCAGAGGCGAGCCGAATCCAGAGCCAAACCCCGAGACCAGCCTAGAGACGAGGCCAGCCGAGACCAGAGCCGAGCACAGAGACCGGCCCCGAGCCAAGCCTCGAGCAAAGCCCCGAGACCAGCCGAGCAGAGAGCCCAGAGCCGAGCCTCGAGATGAGCCCCGAGACAATCCCCAAGATCAGCCTAGAGCCCAGCCGAGTCCAGAGCCGAACCCAGAGCCGAGCGACGAGTCCAGCCTAGAGCCGAGTCCAGAGCAGAGCCCAGAGCCGAGCCTCGAGCCGATCCCTGAGCCCAGCCCAGAGCCGAGACGAGCCAGCCCAGAGCCCAGCCCCGAGCCGAGACCAGAACCCGGCACCGAGCCGTGCCGAATCCAGAGCCGAGCCCCGAGACAAGCCTCAATCCGACACCCGAGCCCGGCTCAGAGCCGAGCCGAGCTGAGCCCAGAGTCGGGCCCCGAGCCGAGCATCGAGCTGAGCCCAGAGCACAGAACCGAACCCCTAGCCCAGACCAGAGACGAGACGAGCCCAGAGGTGAGCCCCGAGCCGAGTCCAGAGCCAATCCCTGAGCCCAGCCCACAGTCGAGCCGAGCCAAGCTCATAGTTCGGCCACGAGCTGATCCCAGCATCGAGCCGAACCCCGAGCCGAGCCGACACAGAGCTGAGTCTAGCCAAAGACTGAGCTGAGCCACTGGACCAGCACCAAGCCCAGCCCAGAGCCGAGTCTAGCCGAACCCAGATTGTAGCACCGAAGCCAGCCTTATGCCGAGCAGAGCCGAGCCCATAGACTGGCCCTGAAAGGAGCCTTGAGCCGAGACCCGAGCCCAGCGTACAGCCGAGCCGAGCCAGCCCAGAGCCGAGCCTTGAGCCGATCCCCGAGCCCTGAGTCGATCCCCGATCCCAGCCCAGAGCCGAGTCTAGCCGAGCACAGAGCCGAGTCTAGCCGAACACAGAGCCGAGCCCAGAGCCAAGCCTCGAGCCGAGTCAAGACCAGAACCAATCCCTGAGCCCAGCCCAAAGCCGAAACGAGCCAGCCCCGACCCGAGCCTCGATCCGATCCGAGCCCAGAGACCGGCCCCGAAACACGCCTTGAGCTGATCCCCGAGCCCAGCGACCCTACCCGAGCCTAGACTTGAGCCGAGCCAAAACCAGAGACGATCCCTGAGCCCTGAGCCGAACCTCGAGACGAGCCCCGAGACAATCCCCAAGACCAGCCTAGAGCCAAGGCGAGCCGAGTCCCGAGCCGAACCCAGATCTGAGCCCCGAGCCCAGCCTAGAGCCGAGCCGAGTCCAGAGCTGAGTCCAGAACCGAGCCCAGAGCCCTGCCTCAAGCCCAGAGCCGAGCCGCGAGACGAGCCCCGAAACAATCCCCAAGCCCAGCCTAGAGCCGAGGCGAGCCGAGTCCAGAGCCAAATCCAGATCCGAGCCCCGAGCCCGGCCTAGAGCCGAGGCGAGCCGAGTCCAGAGCCGAGCCCAGAGCCGGCCCCAAGCCGAGCCTCGAGCCGAGCGAAGAGCGGAGCCGCTCCCTGAGCCCAGCCCAAAGCCGAGAGCAGACAAGCCCAGAGCCGAGCCTCGAGCCGAGTCCAGGGTCGATCCCCGAGCCCAACTCAGAGCTGAGCAGAGCCGAGCCCAGAGCCCGGCCCTGAACAGAGCCTCGAGCCGAGCCAAGAGCGGAGCCGATCCCTGAGCCCAGCCCAAAGCCGAGAGGAGACAAGCCCAGAGCTGAGCCTCGAGCCCAGCCTGGAACCGAGTCCAGAACCGAGGCCAGAGCCGAGCCTCAAGCCCAGAGCCGAGGAGCGAGACAAGCCCCGAGACAATCCCCAAGCCCAGCCTAGAGCCGAGGCGAGCCGAGTCCAGAGCCAAATCCAGATCCGAGCCCTGAGCCCGGCCTAGAGCTGAGACGAGCCGAGTCCAGAGCCGTGCCCAGAGCCGGCCCCGAGCCGAGCCCCGAGCCGAGCGAAGAGCGGAGCCGATCCCTGAGCCCAGCCCAAAGCCGAGAACAGACAAGCCCAGAGCCGAGCCCTGAGCCCAGCCGAGCACAGAGCCCAGAGCCGAGCCTCGAAACAAGCCGAGCACAGAGGCCAGCCTAGAGCTGAGCCTCACCAAGTGCCGAGCCGACCCCAGAGCCCAGAGCCGATACCCTAGCCCAGCCCAGAGCAAAACCTCGAGCCGAGCCTAGCCCAGAGGCCAGAGCCAATCCCCTAGACCAGCCATGAGCCGAGCCCCGAACCAAGCCTCGAGCCGAGATTAGCCCAGAGCCCAGAGCACAGAGCCAATCCCCTAGACCAGCCCAGAGCCGAGCCTCGAGCCGAGTCCAGGGTCGATCCCCGAGCCCAACTCAGAGCTGAGCAGAGCCGAATCCAGAGCCCGGCACGGAACAGAGCCTCGAGCCGAGCCAAGAGCGGAGCCGATCCCTGAGCCCAGCCCAAAGCCGAGAGCAGACAAGCCCAGAGCCGAGCCTCGAGCCCAGCCTAGAGCTGAGTCCAGAGCCGAGCCCAGAGCCGAGCCTCGAGCCGAGCCCAGAGCCCAGCCGAGCCCAGAGCCCAGAGCCAAGCCTCGAGACGAGCCCCGAGACAATCCCCAAGCCCAGCCTAGAGCCGAGGCGAGCCGAGTCGATAGCCGAGCCCAGAGCCGGCCCCGAGCCGAGCCGAACCCAGAGTGCAGCCTCGAGCCGAGCCTCGTCGAGTGCCGTGCCGACCCCAGAGCCCAGAGCCGATACACTAGCCCAGCCCAGAGCCGAGCCCTGAGCCAAGTCTCGAGCCGAGCCTAGCCCAGAGCCCAGAGCCCAGAGCCCAGAGGCAATCCCCTAGACCAGCCCAGAGCCGAGCCTCGAGCCGAGTCCAGGGTCGATCCCCGAGCCCAACTCAGAGCCGAGCAGAGCAGAGCCCAGAGCCCGGCCCCAAAACGAGCCTCGAGCCGAGCCAAGAGAGGAGCCGATCCCTGAGCCCAGCCCAAAGCCGAGAGGAGACAAGCTCAGAGCTGAGCCTCGAGCCCAGACTGGAACCGAGTCCAGAGTCGAGCCCAGAGCCCAGCCTCGAGCCGAGCCCTGAGACAATCCCCAAGCCCAGCCTAGAGCCGCAGCGAGCCGAGTCCAGAGCCGAACCCAGATCCGAGTCCCTAGCCCGGCTTAGAGCCGAGCCGAGCCGAGTCCAGAGCCGAGCACAGAGCCGAGCCTCGAGCCGAGCCCCGAGCCCAGCCGAGCACAGAGCCCAGAGACGAGCCTCGAGACGAGCCTCGAGACAATCCCCAAGCCCAGCCAAGAGCCGAGGCGAGCCGATTCCAGAGCCGAACCGAGATCCGAGCCCCGAGCCCAGCCTAGAGCCGAGCCGAGCCCAGAGCCCAGCCTAGTGCCGAGCCCAGAGCGGAGCCTCGAGCCCAGCCCCGAGCCCAGCCGAGCACAGAGCCCAGAGCCGAGCCTCGAAAAGGGCCCCGAGAATATCCCCAAGCCCAGCCTAGCGCCGAGCCGACCCGAGTCCAGAGCCGAAGCCAGATCCGAGCACCGAGCACAGCCTAGAGCCGAGCCGAGTCCAGAGCCGAGCACAGAGTCGGGCGCGAGCTGAGCCTGGAGCCGAGCCAAGAGCAGAGCATATCCCTGAGCCCAGCCCAGAGCCGAGAGCAGACAAGCCCACAGCCGAGCCTCGAGCTCAGCCTAGAGCCGAGTCCAGAGCCGAGCCCAGAGACGAGCCTCGAGCTGAACCCCGAGCCCAGCCGAGCACAGAGCCCAGAGCCGAGCCTCGAGACAAGCCCCGAGACAATGCCCACGCCCAGCCTAGAGCAGAGGGGACCCGAGTCCAGAGCCGAACCCAGATCCGAGCCCCGAGCCCAGCCTAGAGATGAGCCGAGCCCAGAGCCCAGCCTAGTGCCGAGCCCAGAGCCGAGCCTCTAACCGAGCCCCGAGCCCAGCCGAGCACAGAGCCCAGATCCGAGCCTCGAGACGGTCCCCGAGAATATCCCCAAGCCCCGTCTAGCGCCGAGCCGAGCCGAGTCCAGAGCCGAACCCAGATCCGAGCCCCGATCCCAGCCTAGAGCCGAGCCGAGCCCAGAGCCCAGCCTAGTGCCGAGCCCAGAGCCGAGCCTCGAGCCGAGCCCCGAGACAATGCCCAAGTGCAGCCTAGAGCCGAGGAGAGCTGAGTCCAGAGCCGAACCCAGATCCGAGCCCCGAGCCCAGCCTAGAGCCGAGCCGAGTCCAGAGCCGAGACCAGAGTCGGGAGCGAGCTGAGCCTCGAGCCGAGCCAAAAGCAGAGCCGATTCCTGAACCCAGCCCAAAGCCGAGAGCAGACAAGCCCAAAGGCGAGCCTCGAGCCCAGCCTAGAGCCGAGTCCAGAGCCGAGCCCAGAGCCGAGCCTCGAGCCGAGCCCCGAGCCCAGCCGAGCACAGAGCCCAGAGCCGAGCCTCGAGACGAGCCCCGAGACAATCCCCAAGCCCAGCCTAGAGCCGAGGCGAGCCGAGTCCAGAGCCGAACCCAGATCCAAGCCCCGAGCCCAGCCTAGAGCCGAACCGAGCCCAGAGCCCAGCCTAGAGCCGAGCCTCGAGCCGAGCCCCGAGCCCATCCGAGCACAGAGCCCAGAGCCGAGCCTCGAGACAATGACCAAGCACAGCCTAGAGCCGAGGCGAGCCGAGTCCAGAGTCGAACCCAGGTCCGAGCCCCAAGCCCAGCCTAGAGCCGAGCCCAGAGTCGGGCGCGAGCTGAGCCTCGAGCCGAGCCAAGAGCATAGCCGATCATTGAGCCCAGCCCAAAGCCGAGAGCAGACAAGCCCAGAGCCGAGCCTCGAGCCCAGCCTAGTGCCGAGCCCAGAGCCGAGCCTCGAGCCGAGCCCCGAGCCCAGCCGAGCACAGAGCCCAGAGCCGAGCATCGAGATGGGCCCCGAGAATATCCCCAAGCCCCGTCTAGCGCCGAGCCGAGCCGAGTCCAGAGCCAAACCCAGATCCGAGCCCCGAGCCCACGCTAGAGCCGAACCGAGCCCAGAGCCCAGCCTAGTGCCGAGCCCAGAGCCGAGCCTCGAGCCGAGCCCCGAGACAATGCCCAAGCACAGCCTAGAGCCGAATCGAGCCGAGTCCAGAGCCGAACCCAGATTCGAGACCCAAGCCCAGCCTAGAGTGGAGCCGAGTCCAGAGCCGAGCCCAGAGTCTGACGCGAGCTGAGCCTCGAGCCGAGCCAAGAGCATTGCCGATCATTGAGGCCATCCCAAAGCCGAGAGCAGACAAGCCCAGAGCCGAGCCTCGAGCACAGCCTAGTGCCGAGACCAGAGCCGAGCCTCGAACCGAGCCCAGAGACAATGACCAAGCACAGCCTAGAGCCGAGGCGAGCCGAGTCCAGAGCCGAACCCAGGTCCGAGCCCCAAGCCCAGCCTAGAGCCGAGCCCAGAGTCGGGCGCGAGCTGAGCCCCGAGCCGAGCCAAGAGCAGAGCTTATACCTGAGCTCAGCTCACAGCCGAGAGCAGACAAGCCCACAGCCGAGCCTCGAGACCAGCCTTGAGCCGATTCCAGAGCCGAGCCCAGAGCCGAGACCAGAGTCGGGAGCGAGCTGAGCCTCGAGTCGAGCCAAGAGCAGAGCCGATCCCTGAGCCCAGCTCAAAGCCGAGAGCAGAAAAGCCCAAAGCCGAGCCTCGAGCCCAGCCTAGAGCCGAGTCCAGAGCCGAGCCCAGAGCAGAGCCCAGCCTACAGCCGATCCGAGCCCAGAGCGCAGCCTAGAGCCGAGCCGAGTCCAGAGCGCAGCCTAGAGCCGAGCCTCGAGCCGAGCCCCGAGCCCAGCCGAGCACAGAGCCCAGAGCCGAGCCTCGAGACGAACCCCGAGACAATCCCCAAGCCCAGTCTAGAGCCGAGGCGAGCCGAGTCCAGAGCAGAAACCAGATCCGAGCCCAGAGCCCAGCCTAGAGCCGAGCCGAGCCCAGAGCCCAGCCTAGTGCTGAGCCCAGAGCCGAGCCTCAAGACGGGACCCGAGAATATTCCCAAGCCCAGCCTAGAGCCGAGGCGAGACGAGTCCAGAGCCGAACCCAGATCCGAATCCTGAGCCCAGCCTAGAGCCGAGCCGAGACCAGAGCCCAGCCTAGTGCCGAGCCCAGAGCCGAGCCTCGAGCCGAGCCCCGAGACAATGCCCAAGCACAGCCTAGAGCCGAGGCGAGCCGAGTCCAGAGCCGAACCCAGATCCGAGCCCCAAGACCAGCCTAGAGCCGAGCCCAGAGTCGGGCGCGAGCTGAGCCTCGAGCCGAGCCAAGAGCAGAGCATATCCCTGAGCCCAGCCCAAAGCCGAGAGCAGACAAGCCCACAGCTGAGCCTCGAGCCCAGCCTAGAGCCGAGTCCAGAGCCGAGCCCAGAGCCGAGCCTCGAGCTGAGCCCCGAGCCCAGCCGAGCACAGAGCCCAGAGCCGAGCCTCGAGAGGAGCCCCGAGACAATCCCCAAGCCCAGCCTAGAGCCGAGGCAAGCCGAGTCCAGAGCCGAACCCATATCCGAGCCCCGAGCCCAGCCTACAGCCGAGCCGAGCCCAGACTAGCCTAGAGCCGAGCCCTCAGCCGAGACTCGAGCCGAACCCCGAGCCCAGCCGAGCACAGAGCCCAGAGCCGAGCCTCGAGACGAGCCCCGAGACAATGCCCAAGCCCATCCTAGAGCCGAGGCGAGCCGAGTCCAGAGCCGAACCCAGATCCGAGCCCCGAGCCCAGCCTAGAGCCGAGCCGAGTACAGAGCCGAGCCCAGATTCGGGCGCGAGCTCAGCCTCGAGCCGAGCCAAGAGCAGAGCATATCACTGAGCCCAGCCCAAAGCCGAGAGCAGACAAGCCCACAGCCGAGCATCGAGCCCAGAGCCGAGCCTCGAGCCGAGCCCCGAGCCCAGCCGAGCCCAGAGGCCAGAGCCGAGCCTCGAGAGGAGCCCCGAGACAATGCCCAAGCCCATCCTAGAGCCGAGGCGAGCCGAGTCCAGAGCCGAAACCAGATCCGAGCCTTGAGCCCAGCCTAGAGCCGAGCTCAGAGCCGAGCCTCGAACCGAGCCCCGAGCCCAACCGAGCACAGAGCCCAGAGCCGAGCCTCGAGACGTGCCCCGAGAATATCCCCAAGCCCAGTCTAGCGCCGAGCCGAGCCGAGTCCAGAGCCGAACCCAGATCCGAGCCCCGAGCCAAGCCTAGAGCCGAGCCGAGCCCAGAGCCCAGCCTAGAGCAGAGCCTCGAGCCGAGCCCCGAGCCAAGCCGAGCACAGAGCCCAGAGCCGAGCCTCGAGACGAGCCCCGAGACAATCCCCAAGCCCAGCCTAGAGCCGAGGCCAGCCGAGTCCAGAGCCGAACCCAGATCCGAGCCCCGAGCCCAGCCTGGAGCCGAGCCGAGCCCAGAGACCAGCCTAGAGCCGAGCCCTGAGCCGAGCCTCGAGGCGAGCCCCGAGCCCAGCCGAGCACAGAGACCAGAGCCCAGCCTCGAGACGAGCCCCGAGACAATCCCCAAGCCCAGCCTAGAGCCGAGGCGAGCCGAGTCCAGAGCCGAACCCAGATCCGAGCCTCGAGCACAGCCTAGAGCCGAGCCGAGTCCAGAGCCGAGCCTAGAGCCGAGCCCTGAGCCGAGCCTCGAGCCGAGCCCCGAGCCCGGCCGAGCTCAGAGCCCAGAGCCGAGCCTCGAGACGAGCCCCGAGACAATCCCCAAGCCCAGCCTAGAGCCGAGGAGAGCCGAGTCCAGATCCGAACCGAGATCCGAGCCCCGAGCCCAGCCTAGAGCCGAGCCGAGCCCAGAGTCGGGCGCGATCTGAGCCTCGAGCCGAGCTAAGAGCAGAGCCGATCCCTGAGCCCAGCCCAAAGCCGAGGGCAGACAAGCCCAGAGCCGAGCCTCGAGCCCAGCCTATAGCCGAGTCCAGAGTTGAGTACAGAGCCGAGCCTCGAGCCGAGCCCCGAGCCCAGCCGAGCACAGACACCAGAGCCGAGCCTCGAGACGAGCCCCGAGACAATCCCCAAGCCCAGACTATTGCCGAGGCGAGTCGAGTCCAGGAGTCCAGAGCCGAAACCAGATCCGAGCCCCGAGCAGAACTTAGAGCCAAGCCGAGTCCAGAGCCGAGCCCAGAGCTGAGCCTCGAGCCGAACCCCAAGCCCAGCCGAGCACAGAGCCCAGAGCCGATCCTCGAGACGAGCCCCGATACAATCCCCAAGCCCAGCCTAGAGCCGATGCGAGCCGAGTCCAGAGCCGAACCCAGAACGGAGCCCCGAGCCCAGCCTACAGCCGAGCCGAGCCCACAGCCCAGCCTAGAGGCGAGCCCAGAGCCGAGTATCGAGCACAGCCTCGAGCCGTGCCCCGAGCCCAGAGCCGAGCCTCGAGACGAGCCCCGAGACAATCCCCAAGCCCAGCCTAGAGCCGAGGCGAGCCGAGTCCAGAGCCGAACCCAGATCCGAGCCCCGAGCACAGCCTAGAGCCGAGCCGAGTCCAGAGCCGAGCCCAGAGTCGGGTGCGAGCTGAGCCTCGAGCCTAGCCAAGAGCAGAGCCGACCATTTGGCCCAGCCCAAAGCCGAGAGCAGACAATTCCAGAGCCGAGCCTCGAGCCCAGCCTAGAGCCGATCCGATTCCAGAGCGGAGCCCAGAGCCGAGCCTCGAGCCGAGCCCCGAGCCCAGCCGAGCACAGAGCCCAGAGCCGAGCCTCGAGACGAGCCCCGAAACAATCCCCAAGCCGAGCCTAGAGTCGAGGCGAGCCGAGTCCAGAGCCGAAACCAGATCCGAGCCCCGATCCCAGCCTAGAGCCGAGCCGAGTCCAGAGCCGAGCCCAGAGTCGGGCGCGAGCTGAGCCTCGACCCTACCCTAGAGCAGAGCCGATCATTGAGGCCAGCTCAAATCCTAGAGCAGACAATTCCAGAGCCGAGACTCGAGCCCAGCCTAGAGCCGAGCCGAGTCCAGAGCCGAGCACAGAGTAGAGCGAGATCTGAGCCTCGAGCCGAGCCAAGAGCAGAGCCGATCATTGAGCCCAGCTCAAAGCCGAGAGAAGACAAGTCCATACCCGAGCCTCGATCCCAGCCTAGAGCCGAGTCCAGAGCGGAGCCCAGAGCCGAGCCTCGAGACGAGCCCCGAGACAATCCCCAAGCCCAGCCTAGAGCTGAGGCGAGCCGAGTCCAGAGCCGAACCCAGATCCGATCCCCGAGCCCAGCCAAGAGCCGAGCCGAGCCCAGAGCCCAGCCTAGAGGCGAGCCCAGAGGCGAGTATCGAGCCGAGCCTCGAGCCGTGCCCCGAGCACAGAGCCGAGACTCGAGCCGATCCCAGAGCCCAGCCGAGCCCAGAGCCCAGAGCCGAGCCTCGAGACGAACCCCGAGACAATCCCCAAGCCCAGCCTAGAGCCGAGGCGAGCCGAGTCCAGAGCCGAACCCAGATCCGAGCCCCGAGGCCAGGCTAGAGCCGAGCCGAGCCCGGAGCCCAGCCGAGCACAGAGCCCAGAGCCGAGCCTGGAGACGAGCCCCGAGACAATCCCCAAGACCAGCCTAGAGCCGAGGCGAGCCGAGTCCAGAGACGAACCCAGATCCGAGCCCCGAGCCCAGCCAAGAGCCGAGCCGAGCCCAGAGCCCAGCCTAGAGGCGAGCCCAGAGCCGAGTATCGAGCCGAGCCTCGAGCCGTGTCCCGAGCCCAGAGCCGAGCCTCGAGACGAGACCCGAGACAATCCACAAGCCCAGCCTAGAGCCGAGGCGAGCCGAGTCCAGAGCCGAAGCAAGATCCGAGCCCCGAGGCCAGCCTAGAGCCGAGCCGAGTCCAGAGCCGAGCCCAGAGTCGGGCGCGATCTGAGCCTCGAGCCGAGCCAAGAGCAGAGCCGATCCCTGAGCCCAGCCCAAAGCCGAGAGCAGACAAGCCCAGAGCCGAGCCTCGAGCCCAGCCTAGAGCCGAGTCCAGAGCGGTGCCCAGAGCCGAGCCTCGAGCCGAGCCCCGAGCCCAGGCGAGCACAGAGCCCAGAGCCGAGACTCAAGACGAGCCCCGAGACAATCCCCAAGCCCAGCCTAGAGCCGAGGCGAGCCGAGTCCAGAGCCGAACCCAGATCCGAGCCCCGAGCCCAGCCTACAGCCGAGCCGAGCGAGGAGCCCAGCCTTGACCCGAGCCCTGAGCCGAGCCCCGAGCCGAGTCCCGAGCCCAGCCGAGCACAGAGCCCAGAGCCGAGCCTCGAGACGAGCCCCGAGAAAATCCCCAAGCCCAGCCTAGAGCCGAGGCGAGCCGAGTCCAGAGCCGAACCCAGATCCGAGCCCCGAGCACAGCCTAGAGCCGAGCCGAGTCCAGAGCCGAGCCCAGAGTCGGGCGCGAGCTGAGCCTCGAGCCTAGCCAAGAGCAGAGCCGACCATTTGGCCCAGCCCAAAGCCGAGAGCAGACAATTCCAGAGCCGAGCCTCGAGCCCAGCCTAGAGCCGATCCGATTCCAGAGCCGAGCCCAGAGCCGAGCCTCGAGCCGAGCCCCGAGCCCAGCCGAGCACAGAGCCCAGAGCCGAGCCTCGAGACGAGCCCCGAAACAATCCCCAAGCCGAGCCTAGAGTCGAGGCGAGCCGAGTCCAGAGCCGAACCCAGATCCGAGCCCCGATCACAGCCTAGAGCCGAGCCGAGTCCAGAGCCGAGCCCAGAGTCGGGCGCGAGCTGAGCCTCGAGCCGAGCCAAGAGCAGAGCCGATCATTGAGCCCAGCTCAAAGCCGAGAGAAGACAAGTCCTGAGCCGAACCTCGATCCCAGCCTAGAGCCGAGTCCAGACTGGAGCCTAGAGCCGAGCCCTGAGCCGAGCCTCCGGCCGAGCCCCCAGCCCGGCCGAACCCAGAGCCCAGAGCCGAGCCTCGAGACGAGCCCCGAGACAATCCCCAAGCCCAGACTATTGCCGAATCGAGTCGAGTCCAGGAGTCCAGAGCCGAAACCAGATCCGAGCCCCGAGCCCAGCCTAGAGCCAAGCCGAGTCCAGAGCCGAACCCAGATCCGAGCCCCGAGCACAGCCTAGAGCCGAGCCGAGTCCAGAGCCGAGCCCAGAGTCGGGTGCGAGCTGAGCCTCGAGCCTAGCCAAGAGCAGAGCCGACCATTTGGCCCAGCCCAAAGCCGAGAGCAGACAATTCCAGAGCCGAGCCTCGAGCCCAGCCTAGAGCCGATCCGATTCCAGAGCGGAGCCCAGAGCCGAGCCTCGAGCCGAGCCCCGAGCCCAGCCGAGCACAGAGCCCAGAGCCGAGCCTCGAGACGAGCCCCGAAACAATCCCCAAGCCGAGCCTAGAGTCGAGGCGAGCCGAGTCCAGAGCCGAAACCAGATCCGAGCCCCGATCCCAGCCTAGAGCCGAGCCGAGTCCAGAGCCGAGCCCAGAGTCGGGCGCGAGCTGAGCCTCGACCCTACCCTAGAGCAGAGCCGATCATTGAGGCCAGCTCAAATCCTAGAGCAGACAATTCCAGAGCCGAGACTCGAGCCCAGCCTAGAGCCGAGCCGAGTCCAGAGCCGAGCACAGAGTAGAGCGAGATCTGAGCCTCGAGCCGAGCCAAGAGCAGAGCCGATCATTGAGCCCAGCTCAAAGCCGAGAGAAGACAAGTCCATACCCGAGCCTCGATCCCAGCCTAGAGCCGAGTCCAGAGCGGAGCCCAGAGCCGAGCCTCGAGACGAGCCCCGAGACAATCCCCAAGCCCAGCCTAGAGCCGAGGCGAGCCGAGTCCAGAGCCGAACCCAGATCCGATCCCCGAGCCCAGCCAAGAGCCGAGCCGAGCCCAGAGCCCAGCCTAGAGGCGAGCCCAGAGGCGAGTATCGAGCCGAGCCTCGAGCCGTGCCCCGAGCACAGAGCCGAGACTCGAGCCGATCCCAGAGCCCAGCCGAGCACAGAGCCCAGAGCCGAGCCTCGAGACGAACCCCGAGACAATCCCCAAGCCCAGCCTAGAGCCGAGGCGAGCCGAGTCCAGAGCCGAACCCAGATCCGAGCCCCGAGGCCAGGCTAGAGCCGAGCCGAGCCCGGAGCCCAGCCGAGCACAGAGCCCAGAGCCGAGCCTCGAGACGAGCACCGAGACAATGACCAAGGCCAGCCTAGAGCCGAGGCGAGCCGAGTCCAGAGCCGAACCGAGATCCGAGCCCCGAGCCCAGCCTAGAGCCGAGCCGAGACCAGAGTCGGGCGCGATCTGAGCCTCGATCCGAGCTAAGAGCAGAGCCGATCCCTGATCCCAACCCAAAGCCGAGAGCAGACAAGCCCAGAGCCGAGCTTCGAGCCCAGTCTAGAGCCGAGTCCAGAGCCGAGCCTAGAGCCGATCCCCGAGCCCAGCCAAGCACAGAGCCCAGAGCCGAGCCTCGAGACGAGGCCCGAAACAATCCCCAAGCCCAGCCTAGAACGGAGGCGTGCCGAGCCCAGAGCCGAACCCAGATCCCAGCCCCGAGCCCAGCCTAGAGCCGAGCCGAGCCCGTAGCCCAGCCTAGAGCCGAGCCATGAGCCGAGCCTCGAGCCGAGCCCCGAGCCCAGCCGAGCACAGAGCCCAGATCCGAGCCTCGAGACGAGCCCCGAGACAATCCCCAAGCCCAGCCTAGAGCCGAGGCGAGCAGAGTCCAGAGCCGAACCCAGAGTCGAGCCTCGAGCACAGCCTATAGCCGAGCCGAGTCCAGAGCCGAGCCTGGAGCCGAGCCCTGAGCCGAGCCTCGAGCCGAGCCCCGAGCACGGCCGAGCCCCGAGCCCAGAGCCGAGCCTCGAGACGAGCCCCGAGACAATGACCAAGCCCAGCCTAGAGCCGAGGCGAGCCGAGTCCTGAGCCGAACCGAGATCCGAGCCCCGAGCCCAGCCTAGAGCCGAGCCGAGCCCAGAGTCGGGCGCGATCTGAGCCTCGATCCGAGCTAAGAGCAGAGCCGATCCCTGAGCCCAGCCCAAAGCCGAGAGCAGACAAGCCCAGATCCGAGCCTCGAGCCCAGTCTAGAGCCGAGTCCAGAGCCGAGCCTAGAGCCGAGCCCCGAGCCCAGCCTAGAGCCAAGCCGAGTCCAGAGCCGAGCCCAGAGCCGAGCCTCGAGCCGAGCCCCGAGCCCAGCCGAGCACAGAGCCCGGAGCCGAGCCTCGAGACGAGCCCCGAGACAATGCCCAAGCCCATCCTAGAGCCGAGGCGAGCCGAGTCCAGAGACGAACCCAGATCCGAGCCCAGCCAAGAGCCGAGCCGAGCCCAGAGCCCAGCCTAGAGGCGAGCCCAGAGCCGAGTATCGAGCCGAGCCTCGAGCCGTGTCCCGAGCCCAGAGCCGAGCCTCGAGACGAGACCCGGACAATCCCCAAGCCCAGCCTAGAGCCGAGGCGAGCCGAGTCCAGAGCCGAACCGAGATCCGAGCCCCGAGCCCAGCCTAGAGCCGAGCCGAGTCCAGAGCCGAGCCCAGAGTCGGGCGCGATCTGAGCCTCGAGCCGAGCCAAGAGCAGAGCCGATCCCTGAGCCCAGCCCAAAGCCGAGAGCAGACAAGCCCAGAGCCGAGCCTCGAGCCCAGCCTAGAGCCGAGTCCAGAGCGGTGCCCAGAGCCGAGCCTCGAGCCGAGCCCCGAGCCCAGGCGAGCACAGAGCCCAGAGCCGAGACTCAAGACGAGCCCCGAGACAATCCCCAAGCCCAGCCTAGAGCCGAGGCGAGCCGAGTCCAGAGCCGAATCCAGATCCGAGCCCCGAGCCCAGCCTACAGCCGATCCGAGCCCAGAGTCGGGCGCGATCTGAGCCTCGATCCGAGATAAGAGCAGAGTCGATCCCTGAGCCCAGCCCAAAGCCGAGAGCAGACAAGCCCAGATCCGAGCCTCGAGCCCAGTCTAGAGCCGAGTCCAGAGCCGAGCCTAGAGCCGAGCCCCGAGCCCAGCCTAGAGCCGAGCCGAGCCCGGAGCCCAGCCTAGAGCCGAGCCCTGAGCCGAGCCTCGAGCCGAGCCCCGAGCCAAGCCGAGCACAGAGCCCAGCCGAGCACAGAGCCCAGAGCCGAGCCTCGAGACGAGCCCCGAGCCCAGCCAAGCACAGAGCCCAGAGCCGAGCCTCGAGACGAGGCCCGAAACAATCCCCAAGCCCAGCCTAGAACGGAGGCGAGCCGAGCCCAGAGCCGAACCCAGATCCGAGCCCCGAGCCCAGCCTAGAGCCGAGCCGAGCCCGGAGCCCAGCCTAGTTCCGAGCCATGAGCCGAGCCTCGAGCCGAGACCTGAGCCCAGCCGAGCACAGAGCCCAGAGCCGAGCCTCGAGACGAGCCCCGAGACAATCCCCAAGCCCAGCCTGGAGCCGAGGCGAGCCGAGTCCAGAGACGAACCCAGATCCGAGCCCCGAGCCCAGCCAAGAGCCGAGCCGAGCCCAGAGCCCAGCCTAGAGGCGAGCCCAGAGCCGAGTATCGAGCCGAGCCTCGAGCCGTGTCCCGAGCCCAGAGCCGAGCCTCGAGACGAGCCCCGAGACAATCCCCAAGCCCAGCCTAGAGCCGAGGCGAGCCGAGTCCAGAGCCGAAGCGAGATCCGAGCCCCGAGCCCAGCCTAGAGCCAAGCCGAGTCCAGAGCCGAGCCCAGAGTCGGGCGCGATCTGAGCCTCGAGCCGAGCCAAGAGCAGAGCCGATCCCTGAGCCCAGCCCAAAGCCGAGAGCAGACAAGCCCAGAGCCGAGCCCCGAGCCCAGCCGAGCACAGAGCCCAGAGCCGAGCCTCGAGACGAGCCCCGAGACAATCCCCAAGCCCAGCCTAGAGCCGAGGCGAGCCGAGTCTAGAGCCGAACCCAGATCCGAGCCCCGAGCCCAGCCTAGATCCGAGCCGAGCCCGGAGACCAGCCTAGAGCTGAGCCCTGAGCCGAGCCTAGATCCGAGCCCAGAGCCCAGCCGAGCACAGAGCCCAGAGCCGAGCCTCGAGACGAGCCCCGAGACAATCCCCAAGCCCAGCCTAGAGCCGAGGCGAGCCGAGTCCTGAGCCGAACCGAGATCCGAGCCTCGAGCCCAGCTTAGAACCGAGTCCAGAGCCGAGCCCTGAGCCGAGCCTCGAGTCGAGCCCCGAGACTATCCCCAAGCCCAGCCTATTGCCGAGGCGAGCCGAGTCCAGAGCCGAACCCAGATCCGAGCCCCGAGCCCAGCCTAGAGCCGAGCCGAGTCCAGATCTGAGCCCAGAGCCGAGCCTCGAGCCGAGCCCCGAGCCCAGCCGAGCACAGAGCCCAGAGCCGAGCCTCGAGACGAGACCCGAGACAATCCCCAAGCCCAGCCTAGAGCTGAGGCGAGCCGAGTCCTGAGCCGAACCGAAATCCGAGCCTCGAGCCCAGCTTAGAACCGAGTCCAGAGCCGAGCACAGAGCCGAGCCTCGAGACGAGCCCCGAGACAATCCCCAAGCCCAGCATAGATCGGAGGCGAGCCGAGTCCAGAGCCGAACCCAGATCCGAGCCCCGAGCCCAGCCTAGAGCCGAGCCGAGTCCAGAGCCGAGCCCGGAGTCGGGCGCGAGCTGAGCCTCGAGCCTAGCCAAGAGCAGAGCCGATCATTGAGCCCAGCCCAAAGCCTAGAGCAGACAATTCCAGAGCCGAGCCTCGAGCCCAGCCAAGAGCCGAGCCGAGTCCAGTGCCGAGCCCAGAGTCTGGCGAGATCTGAGCCTCGAGCCGAGCCAAGAGCAGAGCCGATCCCTGAGCTCAGCCCAAAGCCGAGAGAAGACAAGTCCAGAGCCGAGCCTCGATCCCAGCCTAGAGCCCAGTCCAGAGCGGAGCCCAGAGCCGAGCCTCGAGACGAGCCCTGAGACAATCCCCAAGCCCAGCTTAGAGCCGAGGCGAGCCGAGTCCAGAGACGAACCCAGATCCGAGCCCCGAGCCCAGCCTAGAGCCAAGCCGAGCCCAGAGCCCAGCCTAGAGGCGAGCCCAGAGCCGAGTATCGAGCCGAGCCTCGAGCCGTGTCCCGAGCCCAGCCGAGCACAGAGACCAGAGCCGAGCCTCGAGCCCAGCTTAGAGCCGAGTCCAGAGCCGAGCCCAGAGCCGAGTCTCGAGCCGAGCCCAGAGCCCAGCCGAGCACAGAGCCCAGAGCCGAGTCTCAAGACGAGCCCCGGGACAATCCCCAAGCCCAGCCTAGAGCCGAGGCGAGCCGAGTCCAGAGCCGAACCCAGATCCGAGCCCCGAGCCCAGCCTAGAGCCGAGCCGAGCCCAGAGCCCAGCCTAGAGCCGAGCTCAGAGCCGGCCCTCGACCCGAGCCCCGAGCGCAGCCGAGCACCGAGCCCAGAGCCGAGCCTCGAGATGAGCCCCGAGACAATCCCCAAGCCCAGCCTAGAGCCGAGGCAAGCCGAGTCCAGAGCCGAACCCAGATCCGAGCCCCGAGCCCAGCCTAGAGCCGAGCCGAGCCCAGAGACCAGCCTAGAGGCGAGCCCAGAGGCGAGGATCGAGCCGAGCCTCGAGCCGAGCCCCGAGCCCAGCCGAGCACAGAGCCTCGAGACGATCCCCGAGACAATACCCAAGCCCAGCCTAGAGCCGAGGCGAGCCGAGTCCAGAGTCGAACCCAGATCCTGGCCCCGAGCCCAGCCTAGAGCCGAGCCGAGTCCAGAGCCGAGCCCAGAGTCGGGCGCGATCTGAGCCTCGATCCGAGCCAAGAGCAGAGCCGATCGCTGAGCCCAGCCCAAAGCCGAGAGCAGACAAGCCCAGAGCCGAGCCTCGAGCCCAGCCTAGAGCCGAGTCCAGAGCAGAGCCCAGAGCCGAGCCTCAAGACGAGCCCCGAGACAATCCCCAATCCCAGCCTAGAGCCGAGGCGAGCCGAGTCTAGAGCCGAAGCGAGATCAGAGCCCCGAGCCCAGCCTAGAGACGAGCCGAGTCCAGAGCCGAACTGAGATCCGAGCCTAGAGCCCAGCTTAGAACCGAGTCCAGAGCCGATCCCAGAGCCGAGCCTCGAGCCGAGCCCCGAGCCCAGCAGAGCACAGAGACCAGAGCCGAGCCTCGAGACGAGCCCCGAGACAATCCCCAAGCCCAGCCTATTGCCGAGGCGAGCCGAGTCCAGAGCCGAACCCAGATCCGCGCCCCGAGCCCAGCCTAGAGCAGAGCCGAGTCCAGAGCCGAGCACAGAGCCGAGCCTCGAGCCGAGCCCCGAGCCCAGCCGAGCACAGAGCCCAGAGCCGAGCCTCGAGACGAGCCCCGAGAGAATCCCCAAGCCCAGCCAAGAGCCGAGGCGAGCCGAGTCCAGAGCCGAACCCAGATCCAAGCCCCGAGCCCAGCCTAGAGCCGAGCCGAGCCCGGAGCCCAGCCTAGAGCCTAGCCCTGAGCCGAGCCTCGAGCCGAGCCCCGAGCCCAGCCGAGCACAGAGCCCAGAGCCGAGTATCGAGCCGAGCCTCGAGCCGTGCCCCGAGCCCAGAGCCGAGCCTCGAGGCGAGCCCCGAGACAATCCCCAAGCCCAGCCTTGAGCCGAGGCGAGCCGAGTCCAGAGCCGAACCGAGATCCGAGCCCCGAGCCAAGCCTAGAGCCAAGCCGAGCCCAGAGTCGGGCGCGATCTGAGCCTCGAGCCGAGCCAAGAGCAGAGCCGATCCCTGAGCCCAGCCCAAAGCCGAGAGCAGACAAGCCCAGAGCCGAGCCTCAAGCCCAGCTTAGAGCCGAGTCCAGAGCCGAGCCCAGAGCCGAGTCTCGAGCCGAGCCCAGAGCCCAGCCGAGCACAGAGCCCAGAGCCGAGTCTCAAGATGAGCACCGGGACAATCCCCAAGCCCAGCCTAGAGCCGAGGCGAGCCGAGTCCAGAGCCGAACCCAGATCCGAGCCCCGAGCCCAGGCTAGAGCCGAGCCGAGCCCGGAGCCCAGCCTAGAGCCGAGCACTGAGCCGAGCCTCGAGCCGATCCCCGAGCCCAGCCGAGCACAGAGCCCAGAGCCGAGCCTCGAGACGAGCCCCGAGACAATCCCCAAGCCCAGCCTAGAGCCGAGGCGAGCCGAGTCCAGAGCCGAACCCAGAGCCGAGCCTCCAGACCAGCCTGAAGCTGAGCCGAGTCCAGAGCCGAGGTACGAGCGCAGCCTAGAGCCGAGTATAGAGCCGAGCCCAGAGCCGAGCCTCGAGCCAGCCTCGAGCCCAGCCGAGCACAGAGCCGAGCCTCGAGACGAGCCCCGAGACAATCCCCAAGCCCAGCCTAGAGCCGAGGCGAGCCGAGTCCAGAGCCGAACCCAGATCCGAGCCTCGAGCACAGCCTAGAGCCGAGCCGAGTACAGAGCCCAGCCTAGAGGAGAGCCCAGAGGCGAGTATCGAGCCGAGCCTGGAGCCGAGCCCCGAGCCCAGAGCCGAACCTCGAGACGAGCCCCGAGACAATCCCCAAGCCCAGCCTACAGCCGAGGCGAGCCGAGTTCAGAGCCGAACCGAGATCCGAGCCCCGAGCCCAGCCTAGAGCCGAGCCGAGCCCAGAGTATAGCCTAGAGCCGAGCCCAGCGCCGAGCATCTAGCCGTGCCCCGAGTCCAGCCGAGCATAGAGCCCAGAGCCAAGCCTCGAGACGAGCCCCGAGACAATCCCCAAGCCCAGACTAGAGCCGAGGCGAGCCGAGTCCAGAGCCGAACGCAGATCCGAGCCTCGAGCCCAGCTTAGAACCGAGTCCAGAGCTGAGCCTGCAGACGAGCCTCGAGCCAAGCCCCGAGTCCAGCCGAGCCCAGAGCCCAGAGCCGAGCCTCAAGACGCGCCCCGAGACAATCCCCAAGCCTAAGCAAGAGCCGAGGCGAGCCGAGTCCAGAGCCGAACCCAGATGCGAGCCCCGAGCCCAGCCTAGAGCCGAGGCGAGCCTGGAGCCCAGCCTAGAGCCGAGCCCTGAGCCGAGCCTCGAGCCGAGCCCCGAGCCCAGCCGAGCACAGAGACCAGAGCCGAGCCTCGAGACGAGCCCCGAGACAATCCCCAAGCCCAGCCTAGAGCCGAGGCGAGCCGAGTCCAGAGCCGAACCGAGATCTGAGCCCCGAGCCCAGCCTAGAGCCGATCCGAGTCCAGAGCCGAGCCCAGAGTCGGGCGCGATCTGAGCCTCGAGCAGAGCCAAGAGCAGAGCCGATCCCTGAGCCCAGCCCAAAGCCGAGAGCAGACAAGCCCAGAGCCGAGCCTCGAGCCCAGCCTAGAGCCGAGTCCAGAGCCGAGCCCAGAGCCGAGCCTCGAGCCGAGCCCCGAGCCCAGCCGAGCACATAGCCCAGAGCCGAGCCTCGAGACGAGCCCCGAGACAATCCCCAAGACCAGCCTAGAGCCGAGGAGAGCCGAGTCCAGAGCCGAACCCAGACCCGAGCCCCGAGCCCAGCCGAGAGCCGAGCCGAGCCCAGAGCCCAGCCTAGAGGCGAGCCCAGATGCGAGTATCGAGCCGAGCCTCGAGCCGAGCCCCGAGACCAGAGCCAAGCCTCGAGACGAGCCCCGAGACAATCCCCAAGCCCAGCCTAGAGCCGAGGAGAGCCGAGTCCAGAGCCGAACGCAGATCCGAGCCCCGAGCCCAGCCTAGAGCCGAGCCGAGCCCAGAGCCCAGCCTAGAGGCGAGCCCAGAGGCGAGTATCGAGCCGAGCCTCGAGCCGAGCCCCGAGCCCAGAGCCAAGCCTCGAGACGAGCCCCGAGACAATCCCCAAGCCCAGCCTAGAGCCGAGGCGAGCCGAGTCCAGAGCCGAACCGAGATCTGAGCCCCGAGCCCAGCCTAGAGCCGATCCGAGTCCAGAGCCGAGCCCAGAGTCGGGCGCGATCTGAGCCTCGAGCCGAGCCAAGAGCAGAGCCGATCCCTGAGCCCAGCCCAAAGCCGAGAGCAGACAAGCCCAGAGCCGAGCCTCGAGCCCAGCCTAGAGCCGAATCCAGAGCCGAACCCAGAGCCGAGCCTCGAGACGAGCCCCGAGACAATCCCCAAGCCCAGCCTAGAGCCGAGGCGAGCCGAGCCCCGAGCCCAGCCGAGCCCCGAGCCCAGCCGAGCACAGAGCCCAGAGCCGAGCCTCGAGACGAGCCCCGAGACAATCCCCAAGACCAGCCTAGAGCCGAGGCGAGCCGAGTCCAGAGCCGAAGCGAAATCCGAGCCCCGAGCCCAGCCAAGAGCCGAGCCGAGCCCAGAGCCGAGGTACGAGCGCAGCCTAGAGCCGAGTAGAGAGCCGAGCCCAGAGCGGAGCCTCGAGCCGAGCCCCAAGCACAGCCGAGCACAGATCTCAGATCCGAGCCTCGAGACGATCCCCGAGACAATCCCCAAGCCCAGCCTAGAGCCGAGGCGAGCCGAGTCCAGAGCCGAACCCAGATCCGAGCCCCGAGCCCATCCTAGAGCCGAGGCGAGCAGAGTCCAGAGCCGAACCCAGTTCCGAGCTCCGAGCCCAGCCTAGAGCCGAGCCGAGCACAGAGCCCAGCCTAGAGGAGAGCCCATAGTCGAGTATCGAGCCGAGCCTCGAGCCGAGCCCCGAGCCCAGCCGAGCACAGAGCCCAGAGCCGAGCCTCGAGCCCAGCCTAGAGCCGAGTCCAGAGCCGAGCCCAGAGCCGAGCCTCGAGCCGAGCCCCGAGCCCAGCCGAGCACCGAGCCCAGAGCCGAGCCTGCAGACGAGCCTCGAGCCGTGCACCGAGCCCTGAGCCGAGCCTCGAGACGAGCCCCGAGACAATCCCCAAGCCCAGCCTAGAGCCGAGGCGAGCCGAGTCCACATCCGAACCGAGATCTGAGCCCCGAGCCCAGCCTAGAGCCGATCCGAGTCCAGAGCCGAGCCCAGAGTCGGGCGCGATCTGAGCCTCGAGCCGAGCCAAGAGCAGAGCCGATCCCTGAGCCCAGCCCAAAGCCGAGAGCAGAAAAGCCCAGAGCCGAGCCTCGAACCCAGCCTCGAGCCGAGTCCAGGGCCGAGCCCAGGGCCGAACCTCGAGCAGAGCCCCGAGCCCAGCCGAGCACATAGCCCAGAGCCGAGCCTCGAGACGAGCCCCGAGACAATCTCAAATCCCAGCCTAGAGCCGAGGCGAGCCGAGTCCAGAGCCGAACCGAGATCCGAGCCCCGAGCCCGGCCTAGAGCCGAGCCGAGCCCAGAGTCGGGCGCGATCTGAGCCTCGAGCTGAGCCAAGAGCAGAGCCGATCCCTGAGCCCAGCCCAAAGCCGAGAGCAGACAAGCCCAGAGCCGAGCCTCGAGCCCAGATTAGAGCCGAGTCCAGAGCCGAGCCCAAAGCCGAGCCTCGAGCCAAGCCCCGAGTCCAGCCGAGCCCAGAGCCCAGAGCCGAGCCTCAAGACGCGCCCCGAGACAATCCCCAAGCCTAAGCAACAGCCGAGGCGAGCCGAGTCCAGAGCCGAAACCAGATCCGAGCCCCGAGCCCAGCCTAGAGCCGAGGCGAGCCTGGAGCCCAGCCTAGAGCCGAGCCCTGAGCCGAGCCTCGAGCCGAGCCCCGAGCCCAGCCGAGCACAGAGACCAGAGCCGAGCCTCGAGACGAGCCCCGAGACAATCCCCAAGCCCAGCCTAGAGCCGAGGCGAGCCGAGTCCAGGGCCGAACCCAGATCCGAGCCTCGAGCCCAGCTTAGAACCGAGTCCAGAGCTGAGCCCAGAGCCGAGCCTCGAGCCGAGCCCCGAGACAATCCCGAAGCCCAGCCTATTGCCGCGCCGAGCCGAGTCCAGAGCCGAACCCAGATCTGAGACTTGAGCCCAGCCTAGAGCCGAGCCGAGTCCAGAGCCGAGCCCAGAGCCGAGCCTCGAGCCGAGCCCCGAGCCCAGCCGAGCACAGAGCCCAGAGCCGAGCCTCGAGACGAGCCCCGAGACAATCCCCAAGCCCAGCCTAGAGCCGAGGCGAGCCGAGTCCAGAGCCGAACCCAGATCCGAGCCCCGAACCCAGCCGAGAGCCGAGCCGAAGCCAGAGCCCAGCCTAGAGCCGAGCCCAGCGCCGAGTATCGAGCCGAGCCTCGAGCCGTGCCCCGAGCCCAGAGTCGAGCCTCGAGACGAGCCGAGCCTGGAGCCCAGCCTAGAGCCGAGCCCTGAGCCGAGCCTCGAGCCGATCCCCGAGCCCAGCCGAGCACAGAGCCCAGATCCGAGCCTCGAGACGAGCCCCGAGAAAATCCCCAAGCCCAGCCTATTGCCGAGGCGAGCCTAGTCCAGAGCCGAAGCGAGATCCGAGCCCCGAGCCCAGCCTAGAACCGAGCCGAGTCCAGAGCCGAGCCCAGAGCCGAGCCTCGAGCCGAGCCCCGAGCCCAGCCGAGCACAGAGCCCAGAGCCGAGCCTCGAGACGAGCCCCGAGACAATCCCCAAGCCCAGCCTAGAGCCGAGGCGAGCCGAGTCCAGAGCCGAAACCAGATCCGAGCCTTGAGCCCAGCCGAGAGCCGAGCCGAAGCCAGAGGCCAGCCTAGAGCCGAGCCCAGAGCCGAGCCTCGAGACGAGACCCGAGCCCAGCCGAGCCCCGAGCCCAGAGCCAAGCCTCGAGACGAGCCTCGAGCCGTGCACCGAGCCCAGAGCCGAGCCTCGAGACGAGCCCCGAGAAAATCCCCAAGCCCAGCCTAGAGCCGAGGCGAGCCGAGTCCAGAGCCGAACCGAGATCCGAGCCCCGAGCCCAGCCTAGAGCCGATCCGACTCCAGAGCCGAGCCCAGAGTCAGGCGCGATCTGAGCCTCGAGCCGAGCCAAGAGCAGAGCCGATCCCTGAGCTCAGCCCAAAGCCGAGAGCAGACAAGCCCAGAGCCGAGCCTCGGCCCAGCCTAGAAACTAGTCCAGAGCGGAGCCCAGAAACGAGCCTCGAGCAGAGCCCCGAGCCCAGCCGAGCACAGAGCCCATAGCCGAGCCTCGAGACGAGCCCCGAGACAATCTCAAAGCCCAGCCTAGAGCCGAGGCGAGCCGAGTCCAGAGCCGAACCGAGATCCGAGCCCCGAGCCCAGCCTAGAGCCGAGCCGAGCCTGGAGCCCAGCCTAGAGCCGAGCCCTGAGCCGAGCCTCGAGCCGAGCCCCGAGTCCAGCCGAGCACAGAGCCCAGAGCCGAGCCTCGAGACGAGCCCCGAGACAATCCCCAAGCCCAGCCTAGAGCCGAGGCGAGCCGAGTCCAGAGCCGAACCCAGATCCGAGCCTTGAGCCCAGCCGAGAGCCGAGCCGAAGCAGAGCCCAGCCTAGAGCCGAGGCGAGCCGAGTCCAGATCCGAACCGAGATCTGAGCCCCGAGCCCAGCCTAGAGCCGATCCGAGTCCAGAGCCGAGCCCAGAGTCGGGCGCGATCTGAGCCTCGAGCCGAGCCAAGAGCAGAGCCGATCCCTGAGCCCAGCCCAAAGCCGAGAGCAGAAAAGCCCAGAGCCGAGCCTCGAGCCCAGCCTAGAGCCGAGTCCAGAGCCGAGCCCAGAGCCGAGCCTCGAGCAGAGCCCCGAGCCCAGCCGAGCACATAGCCCAGAGCCGAGCCTCGAGACGAGCCCCGAGACAATCTCAAATCCCAGCCTAGAGCCGAGGCGAGCCGAGTCCAGAGCCGAACCGAGATCCGAGCCCCGAGCCCACCTAGAGCCGAGCCGAGCCCAGAGTCGGGCGCGATCTGAGCCTCGAGCCGAGCCAATAGCAGAGCCGATCCCTGAGCCCAGCCCAAAGCCGAGAGCAGACAAGCCCAGAGCCGAGCCTCGAGCCCAGATTAGAGCCGAGTCCAGAGCCGAGCCCAAAGCCGAGCCTCGAGCCAAGCCCCGAGACAATCCCCAAGCCTAAGCAAGAGCCGAGGCGAGCCGAGTCCAGAGCCGAACCCAGATGCGAGCCCCGAGCCCAGCCTAGAGCCGAGGCGAGCCTGGAGCCCAGCCTAGAGCCGAGCCCTGAGCCGAGCCTCGAGCCGAGCCCCGAGCCCAGCCGAGCACAGAGACCAGAGCCGAGCCTCGAGACGAGCCCCGAGACAATCCCCAAGCCCAGCCTAGAGCCGAGGCGAGCCGAGTCCAGAGCCGAACCGAGATCTGAGCCCCGAGCCCAGCCTAGAGCCGATCCGAGTCCAGAGCCGAGCCCAGAGTCGGGCGCGATCTGAGCCTCGAGCAGAGCCAAGAGCAGAGCCGATCCCTGAGCCCAGCCCAAAGCCGAGAGCAGACAAGCCCAGAGCCGAGCCTCGAGCCCAGCCTAGAGCCGAGTCCAGAGCCGAGCCCAGAGCCGAGCCTCGAGCCGAGCCCCGAGCCCAGCCGAGCACAGAGCCCAGAGCCGAGCCTCGAGACGAGCCCCGAGACAATCCCCAAGCCCAGCCTAGAGCCGAGGCGAGCCGAGTCCAGAGCCGAAACCAGATCCGAGCCCCGAGCCCAGCCGAGAGCCGAGGCGAGCCCAGAGCCCAGCCTAGAGGCGAGCCCAGAGGCGAGTATCGAGCCGAGCCTCGAGCCGAGCCCCGAGACCAGAGCCGAGCCTCGAGACGAGCCCCGAGACAATCCCCAAGACCAGCGTAGAGACGAGGCGAGCCAAGTCCAGAGCCGAACCGAGATCCGAGCCCCGAGCCCAGCCTAGAGCCGAGCACAGAGCCGAGCCTCGAGCCGAGCACCGAGCCCAGCCGAGCACATAGCCCAGAGCCGAGCCTCGAGACGAGCCCCGAGACAATCCCCAAGCCCAGCCTAGAGCCGAGGAGAGCCAAGTCCAGAGCCGAACGCAGATCCGAGCCCCGAGCCCAGCCTAGAGCCGAGCCGAGCCCAGAGCCCAGCCTAGAGGCGAGCCCAGAGGCGAGTATCGAGCCGAGCCTCGAGCCGAGCCCCGAGCCCAGAGCCAAGCCTCGAGACGAGCCTCGAGCCGTGCACCGAGCCCAGAGCCGAGCCTCGAGACGAGCCCCGAGACAATCCCCAAGCCCAGCCTAGAGCCGAGGCGAGCCGAGTCCAGAGCCGAACCGAGATCTGAGCCCCGAGCCCAGCCTAGAGCCGATCCGAGTCCAGAGCCGAGCCCAGAGTCGGGCGCGATCTGAGCCTCGAGCCGAGCCAAGAGCAGAGCCGATCCCTGAGCCCAGCCCAAAGCCGAGAGCAGACAAGCCCAGAGCCGAGCCTCGAGCCCAGCCTAGAGCCGAATCCAGAGCCGAACCCAGAGCCGAGCCTCGAGACGAGCCCCGAGACAATCCCCAAGCCCAGCCTAGAGCCGAGGCGAGCCGAGCCCCGAGCCCAGCCGAGCCCCGAGCCCAGCCGAGCACAGAGCCCAGAGCCGAGCCTCGAGACGAGCCCCGAGACAATCCCCAAGACCAGCCTAGAGCCGAGGCGAGCCGAGTCCAGAGCCGAACCCAGATCCGAGCCCCGAGCCCATCCTAGAGCCGAGGCGAGCCGAGTCCAGAGCCGAACCCAGATCCGAGCTCCGAGCCCAGCCTAGAGCCGAGCCGAGCACAGAGCCCAGCCTAGAGGAGAGCCCAGAGTCGAGTATCGAGCCGAGCCTCGAGCCGAGCCCCGAGCCCAGCCGAGCACAGAGCCCAGAGCCGAGCCTCAAGACGCGCCCCGAGACAATCCCCAAGCCTAAGGAAGAGCCGAGGCGAGCCGAGTCCAGAGCCGAAACCAGATCCGAGCCCCGAGCCCAGCCTAGAGCCGAGGCGAGCCTGGAGCCCAGCCTAGAGCCGAGCCCTGAGCCGAGCCTCGAGCCGAGCCCCGAGCCCAGCCGAGCACAGAGACCAGAGCCGAGCCTCGAGACGAGCCCCGAGACAATCCCCAAGCCCAGCCTAGAGCCGAGGCGAGCCGAGTCCAGAGCCGAACCGAGATTTGAGCCCCGAGCCCAGCCTAGAGCCGATCCGACTCCAGAGCCGAGCCCAGAGTCGGGCGCGATCTGAGCCTCGAGCAGAGCCAAGAGCAGAGCCGATCCCTGAGCCCAGCCCAAAGCCGAGAGCAGACAAGCCCAGAGCCGAGCCTCGAGCCCAGCCTAGAGCCGAGTCCAGAGCCGAGCCCAGAGCCGAGCCTCGAGCCGAGCCCCGAGACAATCCCCAAGACCAGCCTAGAGCCGAGTCGAGCCAAGTCCAGAGCCGAACCGAGATCCGAGCCCCGAGCCCAGCCTAGAGCCGAGCCGAGTCCAGAGCCCAGCCTAGAGCCGAGCACAGAGCCGAGCCTCGAGCCGAGCACCGAGCCCAGCCGAGCACATAGCCCAGAGCCGAGCCTCGAGACGAGCCCCGAGATAATCCCCAAGCCCAGCCTAGAGCCGAGGAGAGCCGAGTCCAGAGCCGAACGCAGATCCGAGCCCCGAGCCCAGCCTAGAGCCGAGCCGAGCCCAGAGCCCAGCCTAGAGGCGAGCCCAGAGGCGAGTATCGAGCCGAGCCTCGAGCCGAGCCCCGAGCCCAGAGCCAAGCCTCGAGACGAGCCTCGAGCCGTGCACCGAGCCCAGAGCCGAGCCTCGAGACGAGCCCCGAGAAAATCCCCAAGCCCAGCCTAGAGCCGAGGCGAGCCGAGTCCAGAGCCGAACCGAGATCCGAGCCCCGAGCCCAGCCTAGAGCCGAGCCGAGCCTGGAGCCCAGCCTAGAGCCGAGCCCTGAGCCGAGCCTCGAGCCGATCCCCGAGCCCAGCCGAGCACAGAGCCCAGATCCGAGCCTCGAGACGAGCCCCGAGAAAATCCCCAAGCCCAGCCAATTGCCGAGGCGAGCCTAGTCCAGAGCCGAAGCGAAATCCGAGCCCCGAGCCCAGCCTAGAACCGAGCCGAGTCCAGAGCCGAGCCCAGAGCCGAGCCTCGAGCCGAGCCCCGAGCCCAGCCGAGCACAGAGCCCAGAGCCGAGCCTCGAGACGAGCCCCGAGACAATCCCCAAGCCCAGCCTAGAGCCGAGGCGAGCCGAGTCCAGAGCCGAAACCAGATCCGAGCCTTGAGCCCAGCCGAGAGCCGAGCCGAAGCCAGAGGCCAGCCTAGAGCCGAGCCCAGAGCCGAGCCTCGAGACGAGACCCGAGCCCAGCCGAGCCCCGAGCCCAGAGCCGAGCCTCGAGACGAGCCCCGAGAAAATCCCCAAGCCCAGCCTAGAGCCGAGGCGAGCCGAGTCCAGAGCCGAACCGAGATCCGAGCCCCGAGCCCAGCCTAGAGCCGATCCGACTCCAGAGCCGAGCCCAGAGTCGGGTGCGATCTGAGCCTCGAGCCGAGCCAAGAGCAGAGCCGATCCCTGAGCTCAGCCCAAAGCCGAGAGCAGACAAGCCCAGAGCCGAGCCTCGGCCCAGCCTAGAAACTAGTCCAGAGCGGAGCCCAGAAACGAGCCTCGAGCAGAGCCCCGAGCCCAGCCGAGCACAGAGCCCATAGCCGAGCCACGATACGAGCCCCGAGACAATCTCAAAGCCCAGCCTAGAGCCGAGGCGAGCCGAGTCCAGAGCCGAACCGAGATCCGAGCCCCGAGCCCAGCCTAGAGCCGAGCCGAGCCTGGAGCCCAGCCTAGAGCCGAGCCCTGAGCCGAGCCTCGAGCCGAGCCCCGAGTCCAGCCGAGCACAGAGCCCAGAGCCGAGCCTCGAGACGAGCCCCGAGACAATCCCCAAGCCCAGCCTAGAGCCGAGGCGAGCCGAGTCCAGAGCCGAACCCAGATCCGAGCCTTGAGCCCAGCCGAGAGCCGAGCCGAAGCCAGAGCCCAGCCTAGAGCCGAGCCCAGAGCCGAGCCTCGAGCCGAGCCCCGAGCCCAGCCGAGCACCGAGCCCAGAGCCGAGCCTGCAGACGAGCCTCGAGCCGTGCACCGAGCCCTGAGCCGAGCCTCGAGACGAGCCCCGAGACAATCCCCAAGCCCAGCCTAGAGCCGAGGCGAGCCGAGTCCACATCCGAACCGAGATCTGAGCCCCGAGCCCAGCCTAGAGCCGATCCGAGTCCAGAGCCGAGCCCAGAGTCGGGCGCGATCTGAGCCTCGAGCCGAGCCAAGAGCAGAGCCGATCCCTGAGCCCAGCCCAAAGCCGAGAGCAGAAAAGCCCAGAGCCGAGCCTCGAGCCCAGCCTAGAGCCGAGTCCAGAGCCGAGCCCAGAGCCGAGCCTCGAGCAGAGCCCCAAGCCCAGCCGAGCACATAGCCCAGAGCCGAGCCTCGAGACGAGCCCCGAGACAATCTCAAATCCCAGCCTAGAGCCGAGGCGAGCCGAGTCCAGAGCCGAACCGAGATCCGAGCCCCGAGCCCGGCCTAGAGCCGAGCCGAGCCCAGAGTCGGGCGCGATCTGAGCCTCGAGCCGAGCCAAGAGCAGAGCCGATCCCTGAGCCCAGCCCAAAGCCGAGAGCAGACAAGCCCAGAGCCGAGCCTCGAGCCCAGATTAGAGCCGAGTCCAGAGCCGAGCCCAAAGCCGAGCCTCGAGCCAAGCCCCGAGTCCAGCCGAGCCCAGAGCCCAGAGCCGAGCCTCAAGACGCGCCCCGAGACAATCCCCAAGCCTAAGCAAGAGCCGAGGCGAGCCGAGTCCAGAGCCGAAACCAGATCCGAGCCCCGAGCCCAGCCTAGAGCCGAGGCGAGCCTGGAGCCCAGCCTAGAGCCGAGCCCTGAGCCGAGCCTCGAGCCGAGCCCCGAGCCCAGCCGAGCACAGAGACCAGAGCCGAGCCTCGAGACGAGCCCCGAGACAATCCCCAAGCCCAGCCTAGAGCCGAGGCGAGCCGAGTCCAGAGCCGAACCGAGATCTGAGCCCCGAGCCCAGCCTAGAGCCGATCCGAGTCCAGAGCCGAGCCCAGAGTCGGGCGCGATCTGAGCCTCGAGCAGAGCCAAGAGCAGAGCCGATCCCTGAGCCCAGCCCAAAGCCGAGAGCAGACAACCCCAGAGCCGAGCCTCGAGCCCAGCCTAGAGCCGAGTCCAGAGCCGAGCCCAGAGCCGAGCCTCGAGCCGAGCCCCGAGCCCAGCCGAGCACAGAGCCCAGAGCCGAGCCTCGAGACGAGCCCCGAGACAATCTCAAAGCCCAGCCTAGAGCCGAGGCGAGCCGAGTCCAGAGCCGAACACAGATCCGAGCCCCGAGCCCAGCCTAGAGCCGAGCCGAGCCCAGAGCCGAGGTACGAGCGCAGCCTAGAGCCGAGTAGAGAGCCGAGCCCAGAGCGGAGCCTCGAGCCGAGCCCCGAGCACAGCCGAGCACAGAGCCCAGATCCGAGCCTCGAGACGAGCCCCGAGACAATCCCCAAGCCCAGCCTAGAGCCGAGGCGAGCCGAGTCCAGAGCCGAACCCAGATCCGAGCCCCGAGCCCATCCTAGAGCCGAGGCGATCCGAGTCCAGAGCCGAACCCAGATCCGAGCTCCGAGCCCAGCCTAGAGCCGAGCCGAGCCCAGAGCATAGCCTAGAGCCGAGCCCAGCGCCGAGCATCGAGCCGAGCCCCGAGCCCAGCCGAGCACAGAGCCCAGAGCCGAGCCTCGAGCCCAGCCTAGAGCCGAGTCCAGAGCCGAGCCCAGAGCCGAGCCTCGAGCCGAGCCCCGAACCCAGCCGAGCACAGAGCCCAGAGCCGAGCCTCAAGACGAACCCCGAGACAATCCCCAAGCCCAGCCTAGAGCCGAGGCGAGCCGAGTCCAGAGCCGAACCCAGATCCGAGACCCGAGCCCAGCCTAGAGCAGAGCCGAGGCCAGAGCCCGGCCTAGAGCCGAGCCCAGAGCCAAGCCTCGAGCCGAGCCCCAAGCCCAGCCGAGCACAGAGCCCAGATCCGAGCCTCGAGACGAGCCCCGAGACAATCCCCAAGCCCAGCCTAGAGCCGAGGCGAGCCGAGTCCAGGGCCGAACCCAGATCCGAGCCTCGAGCCCAGCTTAGAACCGAGTCCAGAGCCGAGCCCAGAGCCGAGCCTCGAGCCGAGCCCCGAGCCCAGCCGAGCACAGAGACCAGAGCCGAGCCTCGAGACGAGCCCTGAGACAATCCCGAAGCCCAGCCTATTGCCGAGCCGAGCCGAGTCCAGAGCCGAACCCAGATCTGAGCCCTGAGCCCAGCCTAGAGCCGAGCCGAGTCCAGAGCCGAGCCACGAGCCGAGTCCCGAGCCCAGCCGAGCACAGAGACCAGAGCCGTGCCTCGAGACGAGCCCCGATACAATCCCACGGTCCAGCCTAGAGCCGAGGCGAGCCGAGTCCAGAGCCGAACCGAGATCTGAGCCCCGAGCCCAGCCTAGAGCCGAGCCGAGTCCAGAGCCGAGCCCAGAGTCGGGCGCGATCTGAGCCTCGAGCCGAGCCAAGAGCAGAGCCGATCCCTGAGCCCAGCCCAAAGCCGAGAGCAGACAAGCCCAGAGCCGAGCCTCGAGCCCAGCCTAGAGCCGAGTCAAGAGCCGAGCCCAGAGCCGAGCCTCGAGCCGAGCCCCGAGTCCAGCCGAGCACAGAGCCCAGAGCCGTGCCTCGAGACGAGCCCCGATACAATCCCCAAGCCCAGCCTAGATCCGAGGCGAGCCGAGTCCAGAGCCGAACCCAGACCCGAGCCCCGAGCCCAGCCGAGAGCCGAGCCGAGCCCAGAGCCCAGCCTAGAGGCCAGCCCAGATGCGAGTATCGAGCCGAGCCTCGAGCCGAGCCCCGAGACCAGAGCCGAGCCTCGAGACGAGCCCCGAGACAATCCCCAAGCCCAGCCTAGAGCCGAGGAGAGCCGAGTCCAGAGCCGAACGCAGATCCGAGCCCCGAGCCCAGCCTAGAGCCGAGCCGAGCCCAGAGCCCAGCCTAGAGGCGAGCCCAGAGGCGAGTATCGAGCCGAGCCTCGAGCCGAGCCCCGAGCCCAAAGCCAAGCCTCGAGACGAGCCTCGAGCCGTGCACCGAGCCCAGAGCCGAGCCTCGAGACGAGCCCCGAGACAATCCCCAAGCCCAGCCTAGAGCCGAGGCGAGCCGAGTCCAGAGCCGAACCGAGATCTGAGCCCCGAGCCCAGCCTAGAGCCGATCCGAGTCCAGAGCCGAGCCCAGAGTCGGGCGCGATATGAGCCTCGAGCCGAGCCAAGAGCAGAGCCGATCCCTGAGCCCAGCCCAAAGCCGAGAGCAGACAAGCCCAGAGCCGAGCCTCGAGCCCAGCCTAGAGCCGAATCCAGAGCCGAACCCAGAGCCGAGCCTCGAGACGAGCCCCGAGACAATCCCCAAGCCCAGCCTAGAGCCGAGGCGAGCCGAGCCCCGAGCCCAGCCGAGCCCCGAGCCCAGCCGAGCACAGAGCCCAGAGCCGAGCCTCGAGACGAGCCCCGAGACAATCCCCAAGACCAGCCTAGAGCCGAGGCGAGCCGAGTCCAGAGCCGAAGCGAGATCCGAGCCCCGAGCCCAGCCAAGAGCCGAGCCGAGCCCAGAGCCGAGGTACGAGCGCAGCCTAGAGCCGAGTAGAGAGCCGAGCCCAGAGCGGAGCCTCGAGCCGAGCCCCGAGCACAGCCGAGCACAGAGCCCAGATCCGAGCCTCGAGACGAGCCCCGAGACAATCCCCAAGCCCAGCCTAGAGCCGAGGCGAGCCGAGTCCAGAGCCGAACCCAGATCCGAGCCCCGAGCCCATCCTAGAGCCGAGGCGAGCCGAGTCCAGAGCCGAACCCAGATCCGAGCTCCGAGCCCAGCCTAGAGCCGAGCCGAGCCCAGAGCCCAGCCTAGAGGAGAGCCCATAGTCGAGTATCGAGCCGAGCCTCGAGCCGAGCCCCGAGCCCAGCCGAGCACAGAGCCCAGAGCCGAGCCTCGAGCCCAGCCTAGAGCCGAGTCCAGAGCCGAGCCCAGAGCCGAGCCTCGAGCCGAGCCCCGAGCCCAGCCGAGCACAGAGCCCAGAGCCGAGCCTCAAGACGAGCCCCGAGACAATCCCCAAGCCCAGCCTAGAGCCGAGGCGAGCCGAGTCCAGAGCCGAACCCAGATCCGAGCCCCGAGCCCAGCCTAGAGCCGAGCCGAGGCCAGAGCCCGGCCTAGAGCCGAGCCCAGAGCCGAGCCTGGAGCCGAGCCCCGAGCCCAGCCGAGCACAGAGCCCAGATCCGAGCCTCGAGACGAGCCCCGAGACAATCTCAAAGCCCAGCCTAGAGCCGAGGCGAGCCGAGTCCAGAGCCGAACCCAGATCCGAGCCCCGAGCCCAGCCGAGAGCCGAGCCGAAGCCAGAGCCCAGCCTAGAGCCGAGCCCAGAGCCGAGCCTCGAGCCGAGTCCCGAGCCCAGCCGAGCCCCGAGCCCAGAGCCGAGCCTCGAGACGAGCCCCGAGACAATCCCCAAGCCCAGCCTAGAGCCGAGGCGAGCCAAGTCCAGAGGCGAACCGAGATCCGAGCCCCGAGCACAGCCTAGAGCCGAGTCGAGTCCAGAGCCGAGCCCAGAGCCGACCCTCGAGCCGAGCCCCGAGCCCAGCCGAGCACAGAGACCAGAGCCGAGCCTCGAGACGAGCCCCGAGACAATCCCCAAGCCCAGCCTAGAGCCGAGGCGAGCCGAGTCCAGGGCCGAACCCAGATCCGAGCCTCGAGCCCAGCCTAGAACCGAGTCCAGAGCCGAGCCCAGAGCCGAGCCTCGAGCCGAGCCCCGAGCCCAGCCGAGCACAGAGACCAGAGCCGAGACTCGAGACGAGCCCCGAGACAATCCCGAAGCCCAGCCTATTGCCGAGCCGAGCCGAGTCCAGAGCCGAACCCAGATCTGAGCCCTGAGCCCAGCCTAGAGCCGAGCCGAGTCCAGAGCCGAGCCCAGAGCCGAGCCTCGAGCCGAGCCCCGAGCCCAGCCGAGCACAGAGCCCAGAGCCGAGCCTCGAGACGAGCCCCGAGACAATCCCCAAGCCCAGCCTAGAGCCGAGGCGAGCCGAGTCCAGGAGTCCAGAGCCGAACCCAGATCCGAGACCCGAACCCATCCTAGAGCCGAGCCGAGTCCAGAGCCGAGCCACGAGCCGAGTCCCGAGCCCAGCCGAGCACAGAGCCCAGAGCCGTGCCTCGAGACGAGCCCCGATACAATCCCCAAGTCCAGCCTAGAGCCGAGGCGAGCCGAGTCCAGAGCCGAAGCGAGATCAGAGCCCCGAGCCCAGCCTAGAGCCGAGCCGAGTCCAGAGCCGAGCCCAGAGTCGGGCGCGATCTGAGCCTCGAGCCGAGCCAAAGCAGAGCCGATCCCTGAGCCCAGCCCAAAGCCGAGAGCAGACAAGCCCAGAGCCGAGCCTCGAGCCCAGCCTAGAGCCGAGTCAAGAGCCGAGCCCAGAGCCGAGCCTCGAGCCGAGCCCCGAGTCCAGCCGAGCACAGAGCACAGAGCCGAGCCTCGAGACGAGCCCCGAGACAATCCCCAAGCCCAGCCTAGAGCCGAGGCGAGCCCAGAGCATAGACTAGAGCCGAGCCCAGCGCCGAGCATCGAGCCGAGCCCCGAGCACAGCCGAGCACACAGCCAAGATCCGAGCCCCGAGATCAGCCTAGATCCGAGCCGAGCCCAGAGCCCAGCCTAGAGGCGAGCCCAGAGTCGAGTATCGAGCCGAGCCTCGAGCCGAGCCACGAGCCCAGCCGAGCACAGAGCCCATAGCCGAGCCTCAAGACGAGCCCCGAGACAATCCCCAAGCCCAGCCTAGAGCCGAGGCGAGCCGAATCCAGAGCCGAACCCAGATCCGAGCCCCGAGCCCAGCCTAGAGCCGAGCCGAGGCCAGAGCCCAGCTTAGAGCCGAGCCCAGAGCCGAGCCTGGAGCCGATCCCCGAGCCCAGCCGAGCACATAGCCCAGAGCCGAGCCTCGAGACGAGCCCCGAGACAATCCCCAAGCCCAGCCTAGAGCCGAGGCGAGCCGAGTCCAGAGCCGAACCCAGATCCGAGCCCCGATCCCAGCCTAGAGCCGAGCCGAGCCCAGACCCCAGCCTAGAGGAGAGCCTAGAGGCGAGTATAGAGCCGAGCCTCGAGCCGAGCACCGAGCCCAGAGCCGAGCCTCGAGACGAGCCCCGAGACAATCCCCAAGACCAGCCTAGAGCCGAGGCGAGCCGAGTCCAGAGCCGAACCGAGATCCGAACCCCGAGCCCAGCCTAGAGCCGAGCCGAGCCTGGAGCCCAGCCTAGAGCCGAGCCGAGCCCAGACCCCAGCCTAGAGGAGAGCCTAGAGGCGAGTATAGAGCCGAGCCTCGAGCCGAGCACCGAGCCCAGAGCCGAGCCTCGAGACGAGCCCCGAGACAATCCCCAAGACCAGCCTAGAGCCGAGGCGAGCCGAGTCCAGAGCCGAACCGAGATCCGAGCCCCGAGCCCAGCCTAGAGCCGAGCCGAGCCTGGAGCCCAGTCTAGAGCCGAGCCCTGAGCCGAGCCTCGAGCCGATCCCCGAGCCCAGCCGAGCACAGAGCCCAGATCCGAGCCTCGAGACGAGCCCCGAGAAAATCCCCAAGCCCAGCCTATTGCCGAGGCGAGCCTAGTCCAGAGCCGAAGCGAGATCCGAGCCCCGAGCCCAGCCTAGAACCGAGCCGAGTCCAGAGCCGAGCCCAGAGCCGAGCCTCGAGCCGAGCCCCGAGCCCAGCCGAGCACAGAGCCCAGAGCCGAGCCTCGAGACGAGCCCCGAGACAATCCCCAAGCCCAGCCTAGAGCCGAGGCGAGCCGAGTCCAGAGCCGAAACCAGATCCGAGCCTTGAGCCCAGCCGAGAGCCGAGCCGAAGCCAGAGGCCAGCCTAGAGCCGAGCCCAGAGCCGAGCCTCGAGACGAGACCCGAGCCCAGAGCCAAGCCTCGAGACGAGCCTCGAGCCGTGCACCGAGCCCAGAGCCGAGCCTCGAGACGAGCCCCGAGAAAATCCCCAAGCCCAGCCTAGAGCCGAGGCGAGCCGAGTCCAGAGCCGAACCGAGATCCGAGCCCCGAGCCCAGCCTAGAGCCGAGCCGAGCCTGGAGCCCAGCCTAGAGCCGAGCCCTGAGCCGAGCCTCGAGCCGAGCCCCGAGTCCAGCCGAGCACAGAGCCCAGAGCCGAGCCTCGAGACGAGCCCCGAGACAATCCCCAAGCCCAGCCTAGAGCCGAGGCGAGCCGAGTCCAGAGCCGAACCCAGATCCGAGCCTTGAGCCCAGCCGAGAGCCGAGCCGAAGCCAGACCCCAGCCTAGAGCCGAGCCCAGAGCCGAGCCTCGAGCCGAGCCCCGAGCCCAGCCGAGCACCGAGCCCAGAGCCGAGCCTGCAGACGAGCCTCGAGCCGTGCACCGAGCCCTGAGCCGAGCCTCGAGACGAGCCCCGAGACAATCCCCAAGCCCAGCCTAGAGCCGAGGCGAGCCGAGTCCACATCCGAACCGAGATCTGAGCCCCGAGCCCAGCCTAGAGCCGATCCGAGTCCAGAGCCGAGCCCAGAGTCGGGCGCGATCTGAGCCTCGAGCCGAGCCAAGAGCAGAGCCGATCCCTGAGCCCAGCCCAAAGCCGAGAGCAGAAAAGCCCAGAGCCGAGCCTCGAGCCCAGCCTAGAGCCGAGTCCAGGGCCGAGCCCAGAGCCGAGCCTCGAGCAGAGCCCCGAGCCCAGCCGAGCACATAGCCCAGAGCCGAGCCTCGAGACGAGCCCCGAGACAATCTCAAATCCCAGCCTAGAGCCGAGGCGAGCCGAGTCCAGAGCCGAACCGAGATCCGAGCCCCGAGCCCGGCCTAGAGCCGAGCCGAGCCCAGAGTCGGGCGCGATCTGAGCCTCGAGCCGAGCCAAGAGCAGAGCCGATCCCTGAGCCCAGCCCAAAGCCGAGAGCAGACAAGCCCAGAGCCGAGCCTCGAGCCCAGATTAGAGCCGAGTCCAGAGCCGAGCCCAAAGCCGAGCCTCGAGCCAAGCCCCGAGTCCAGCCGAGCCCAGAGCCCAGAGCCGAGCCTCAAGACGCGCCCCGAGACAATCCCCAAGCCTAAGCAACAGCCGAGGCGAGCCGAGTCCAGAGCCGAAACCAGATCCGAGCCCCGAGCCCAGCCTAGAGCCGAGGCGAGCCTGGAGCCCAGCCTAGAGCCGAGCCCTGAGCCGAGCCTCGAGCCGAGCCCCGAGCCCAGCCGAGCACAGAGACCAGAGCCGAGCCTCGAGACGAGCCCCGAGACAATCCCCAAGCCCAGCCTAGAGCCGAGGCGAGCCGAGTCCAGAGCCGAACCGAGATCTGAGCCCCGAGCCAAGCCTAGAGCCGATCCGAGTCCAGAGCCGAGCCCAGAGTCGGGCGCGATCTGAGCCTCGAGCAGAGCCAAGAGCAGAGCCGATCCCTGAGCCCAGCCCAAAGCCGAGAGCAGACAAGCCCAGAGCCGAGCCTCGAGCCCAGCCTAGAGCCGAGTCCAGAGCCGAGCCCAGAGCCAAGCCTCGAGCCGAGCCCCGAGCCCAGCCGAGCACATAGCCCAGAGCCGAGCCTCGAGACGAGCCCCGAGACAATCCCCAAGCCCAGCCTAGAGCCGAGGCGAGCCGAGTCCAGAGCCGAAACCAAATCCGAGCCCCGAGCCCAGCCGAGAGCCGAGCCGAGCCCAGAGCCCAGCCTAGAGGCGAGCCCAGAGGCGAGTATCGAGCCGAGCCTCGAGCCGAGCCCCGAGACCAGAGCCGAGCCTCGAGACGAGCCCCGAGACAATCCCCAAGACCAGCCTAGAGCCGAGTCGAGCCAAGTCCAGAGCCGAACCGAGATCCGAGCCCCGAGCCCAGCCTAGAGCCGAGCCGAGTCCAGAGCCCAGCCTAGAGCCGAGCACAGAGCCGAGCCTCGAGCCGAGCACCGAGCCCAGCCGAGCACATAGCCCAGAGCCGAGCCTCGAGACGAGCCCCGAGACAATCCCCAAGCCCAGCCTAGAGCCGAGGCGAGCCGAGCCCCGAGCCCAGCCGAGCCCCGAGCCCAGCCGAGCACAGAGCCCAGAGCCGAGCCTCGAGACGAGCCCCGAGACAATCCCCAAGACCAGCCTAGAGCCGAGGCGAGCCGAGTCCAGAGCCGAAGCGAGATCCAAGCCCCGAGCCCAGCCAAGAGCCGAGCCGAGCCCAGAGCCGAGGTACGAGCGCAGCCTAGAGCCGAGTAGAGAGCCGAGCCCAGAGCGGAGCCTCGAGCCGAGCCCCGAGCACAGCCGAGCACAGAGCCCAGAGCCGAGCCTCGAGACGAGCCCCGAGACAATCCCCAAGCCCAGCCTAGAGCCGAGGCGAGCCGAGTCCAGAGCCGAACCCAGATCCGAGCCCCGAGCCCAGCCTAGAGCCGAGTCGAGTCCAGAGCCGAGCCCAGAGTCGGGCGCGATCTGAGCCTCGAGCCGAGCCAAGAGCAGAGCCGATCCCTGAGCCCAGCCCAAAGCCGAGAGCAGACAAGCCCAAAGCCGAGCCTCGAGCCCAGCCTAGAGCCGAGTCCAGAGCCGAGCCCAGAGCCGAGCCTCGAGCCGAGCCGCGAGCCCAGCCGAGCACAGAGCCCAGAGCCGAGCCTCGAGACGAGCCCCGAGACAATCCCCAAGCCCAGCCTAGAGCCGAGGCGAGCCGAGTCCAGAGCCGAAGCGAGATCCGAGCCCCGAGCCCAGCCAAGAGCCGAGCCGAGCCCAGAGCCGAGGTACGAGCGCAGCCTAGAGCCGAGTAGAGAGCCGAGCCCAGAGCGGAGCCTCGAGCCGAGCCCCGAGCACAGCCGAGCACAGAGCCCAGATCCGAGCCTCGAGACGAGCCCCGAGACAATCCCCAAGCCCAGCCTAGAGCCGAGGCGAGCCGAGTCCAGAGCCGAACCCAGATCCGAGCCCCGAGCCCATCCTAGAGCCGAGGCGAGCCGAGTCCAGAGCCGAACCCAGATCCGAGCTCCGAGCCCAGCCTAGAGCCGAGCCGAGCCCAGAGCCCAGCCTAGAGGAGAGCCCATAGTCGAGTATCGAGCCGAGCCTCGAGCCGAGCCCCGAGCCCAGCCGAGCACAGAGCCCAGAGCCGAGCCTCGAGCCCAGCCTAGAGCCGAGTCCAGAGCCGAGCCCAGAGCCGAGCCTCGAGCCGAGCCCCGAGCCCAGCCGAGCACAGAGCCCAGAGCCGAGCCTCAAGACGAGCCCCGAGACAATCCCCAAGCCCAGCCTAGAGCCGAGGCGAGCGGAGTCCAGAGCCGAACCCAGATCCGAGCCCCGAGCCCAGCCTAGAGCCGAGCCGAGGCCAGAGCCCGGCCTAGAGCCGAGCCCAGAGCCGAGCCTGGAGCCGAGCCCCGAGCCCAGCCGAGCACAGAGCCCAGATCCGAGCCTCGAGACGAGCCCCGAGACAATCTCAAAGCCCAGCCTAGAGCCGAGGCGAGCCGAGTCCAGAGCCGAACCCAGATCCGAGCCCCGAGCCCAGCCGAGAGCCGAGCCGAAGCCAGAGCCCAGCCTAGAGCCGAGCCCAGAGCCGAGCCTCGAGCCGAGTCCCGAGCCCAGCCGAGCCCCGAGCCCAGAGCCGAGCCTCGAGACGAGCCCCGAGACAATCCCCAAGCCCAGCCTAGAGCCGAGGCGAGCCAAGTCCAGAGGCGAACCGAGATCCGAGCCCCGAGCACAGCCTAGAGCCGAGTCGAGTCCAGAGCCGAGCCCAGAGCCGAGCCTCGAGCCGAGCCCCGAGCCCAGCCGAGCACAGAGACCAGAGCCGAGCCTCGAGACGAGCCCCGAGACAATCCCCAAGCCCAGCCTAGAGCCGAGGCGAGCCGAGTCCAGGGCCGAACCCAGATCCGAGCCTCGAGCCCAGCCTAGAACCGAGTCCAGAGCCGAGCCCAGAGCCGAGCCTCGAGCCGAGCCCCGAGCCCAGCCGAGCACAGAGACCAGAGCCGAGACTCGAGACGAGCCCCGAGACAATCCCGAAGCCCAGCCTATTGCCGAGCCGAGCCGAGTCCAGAGCCGAACCCAGATCTGAGCCCTGAGCCCAGCCTAGAGCCGAGCCGAGTCCAGAGCCGAGCCCAGAGCCGAGCCTCGAGCCGAGCCCCGAGCCCAGCCGAGCACAGAGCCCAGAGCCGAGCCTCGAGACGAGCCCCGAGACAATCCCCAAGCCCAGCCTAGAGCCGAGGCGAGCCGAGTCCAGGAGTCCAGAGCCGAACCCAGATCCGAGACCCGAACCCATCCTAGAGCCGAGCCGAGTCCAGAGCCGAGCCACGAGCCGAGTCCCGAGCCCAGCCGAGCACAGAGCCCAGAGCCGTGCCTCGAGACGAGCCCCGATACAATCCCCAAGTCCAGCCTAGAGCCGAGGCGAGCCGAGTCCAGAGCCGAAGCGAGATCAGAGCCCCGAGCCCAGCCTAGAGCCGAGCCGAGTCCAGAGCCGAGCCCAGAGTCGGGCGCGATCTGAGCCTCGAGCCGAGCCAAAGCAGAGCCGATCCCTGAGCCCAGCCCAAAGCCGAGAGCAGACAAGCCCAGAGCCGAGCCTCGAGCCCAGCCTAGAGCCGAGTCAAGAGCCGAGCCCAGAGCCGAGCCTCGAGCCGAGCCCCGAGTCCAGCCGAGCACAGAGCACAGAGCCGAGCCTCGAGACGAGCCCCGAGACAATCCCCAAGCCCAGCCTAGAGCCGAGGCGAGCCCAGAGCATAGACTAGAGCCGAGCCCAGCGCCGAGCATCGAGCCGAGCCCCGAGCACAGCCGAGCACACAGCCAAGATCCGAGCCCCGAGATCAGCCTAGATCCGAGCCGAGCCCAGAGCCCAGCCTAGAGGCGAGCCCAGAGTCGAGTATCGAGCCGAGCCTCGAGCCGAGCCACGAGCCCAGCCGAGCACAGAGCCCATAGCCGAGCCTCAAGACGAGCCCCGAGACAATCCCCAAGCCCAGCCTAGAGCCGAGGCGAGCCGAATCCAGAGCCGAACCCAGATCCGAGCCCCGAGCCCAGCCTAGAGCCGAGCCGAGGCCAGAGCCCAGCTTAGAGCCGAGCCCAGAGCCGAGCCTGGAGCCGATCCCCGAGCCCAGCCGAGCACATAGCCCAGAGCCGAGCCTCGAGACGAGCCCCGAGACAATCCCCAAGCCCAGCCTAGAGCCGAGGCGAGCCGAGTCCAGAGCCGAACCCAGATCCGAGCCCCGATCCCAGCCTAGAGCCGAGCCGAGCCCAGACCCCAGCCTAGAGGAGAGCCTAGAGGCGAGTATAGAGCCGAGCCTCGAGCCGAGCACCGAGCCCAGAGCCGAGCCTCGAGACGAGCCCCGAGACAATCCCCAAGACCAGCCTAGAGCCGAGGCGAGCCGAGTCCAGAGCCGAACCGAGATCCGAACCCCGAGCCCAGCCTAGAGCCGAGCCGAGCCTGGAGCCCAGCCTAGAGCCGAGCCGAGCCCAGACCCCAGCCTAGAGGAGAGCCTAGAGGCGAGTATAGAGCCGAGCCTCGAGCCGAGCACCGAGCCCAGAGCCGAGCCTCGAGACGAGCCCCGAGACAATCCCCAAGACCAGCCTAGAGCCGAGGCGAGCCGAGTCCAGAGCCGAACCGAGATCCGAGCCCCGAGCCCAGCCTAGAGCCGAGCCGAGCCTGGAGCCCAGTCTAGAGCCGAGCCCTGAGCCGAGCCTCGAGCCGATCCCCGAGCCCAGCCGAGCACAGAGCCCAGATCCGAGCCTCGAGACGAGCCCCGAGAAAATCCCCAAGCCCAGCCTATTGCCGAGGCGAGCCTAGTCCAGAGCCGAAGCGAGATCCGAGCCCCGAGCCCAGCCTAGAACCGAGCCGAGTCCAGAGCCGAGCCCAGAGCCGAGCCTCGAGCCGAGCCCCGAGCCCAGCCGAGCACAGAGCCCAGAGCCGAGCCTCGAGACGAGCCCCGAGACAATCCCCAAGCCCAGCCTAGAGCCGAGGCGAGCCGAGTCCAGAGCCGAAACCAGATCCGAGCCTTGAGCCCAGCCGAGAGCCGAGCCGAAGCCAGAGGCCAGCCTAGAGCCGAGCCCAGAGCCGAGCCTCGAGACGAGACCCGAGCCCAGAGCCAAGCCTCGAGACGAGCCTCGAGCCGTGCACCGAGCCCAGAGCCGAGCCTCGAGACGAGCCCCGAGAAAATCCCCAAGCCCAGCCTAGAGCCGAGGCGAGCCGAGTCCAGAGCCGAACCGAGATCCGAGCCCCGAGCCCAGCCTAGAGCCGAGCCGAGCCTGGAGCCCAGCCTAGAGCCGAGCCCTGAGCCGAGCCTCGAGCCGAGCCCCGAGTCCAGCCGAGCACAGAGCCCAGAGCCGAGCCTCGAGACGAGCCCCGAGACAATCCCCAAGCCCAGCCTAGAGCCGAGGCGAGCCGAGTCCAGAGCCGAACCCAGATCCGAGCCTTGAGCCCAGCCGAGAGCCGAGCCGAAGCCAGACCCCAGCCTAGAGCCGAGCCCAGAGCCGAGCCTCGAGCCGAGCCCCGAGCCCAGCCGAGCACCGAGCCCAGAGCCGAGCCTGCAGACGAGCCTCGAGCCGTGCACCGAGCCCTGAGCCGAGCCTCGAGACGAGCCCCGAGACAATCCCCAAGCCCAGCCTAGAGCCGAGGCGAGCCGAGTCCACATCCGAACCGAGATCTGAGCCCCGAGCCCAGCCTAGAGCCGATCCGAGTCCAGAGCCGAGCCCAGAGTCGGGCGCGATCTGAGCCTCGAGCCGAGCCAAGAGCAGAGCCGATCCCTGAGCCCAGCCCAAAGCCGAGAGCAGAAAAGCCCAGAGCCGAGCCTCGAGCCCAGCCTAGAGCCGAGTCCAGGGCCGAGCCCAGAGCCGAGCCTCGAGCAGAGCCCCGAGCCCAGCCGAGCACATAGCCCAGAGCCGAGCCTCGAGACGAGCCCCGAGACAATCTCAAATCCCAGCCTAGAGCCGAGGCGAGCCGAGTCCAGAGCCGAACCGAGATCCGAGCCCCGAGCCCGGCCTAGAGCCGAGCCGAGCCCAGAGTCGGGCGAGATCTGAGCCTCGAGCCGAGCCAAGAGCAGAGCCGATCCCTGAGCCCAGCCCAAAGCCGAGAGCAGACAAGCCCAGAGCCGAGCCTCGAGCCCAGATTAGAGCCGAGTCCAGAGCCGAGCCCAAAGCCGAGCCTCGAGCCAAGCCCCGAGTCCAGCCGAGCCCAGAGCCCAGAGCCGAGCCTCAAGACGCGCCCCGAGACAATCCCCAAGCCTAAGCAACAGCCGAGGCGAGCCGAGTCCAGAGCCGAAACCAGATCCGAGCCCCGAGCCCAGCCTAGAGCCGAGGCGAGCCTGGAGCCCAGCCTAGAGCCGAGCCCTGAGCCGAGCCTCGAGCCGAGCCCCGAGCCCAGCCGAGCACAGAGACCAGAGCCGAGCCTCGAGACGAGCCCCGAGACAATCCCCAAGCCCAGCCTAGAGCCGAGGCGAGCCGAGTCCAGAGCCGAACCGAGATCTGAGCCCCGAGCCAAGCCTAGAGCCGATCCGAGTCCAGAGCCGAGCCCAGAGTCGGGCGCGATCTGAGCCTCGAGCAGAGCCAAGAGCAGAGCCGATCCCTGAGCCCAGCCCAAAGCCGAGAGCAGACAAGCCCAGAGCCGAGCCTCGAGCCCAGCCTAGAGCCGAGTCCAGAGCCGAGCCCAGAGCCGAGCCTCGAGCCGAGCCCCGAGCCCAGCCGAGCACATAGCCCAGAGCCGAGCCTCGAGACGAGCCCCGAGACAATCCCCAAGCCCAGCCTAGAGCCGAGGCGAGCCGAGTCCAGAGCCGAAACCAAATCCGAGCCCCGAGCCCAGCCGAGAGCCGAGCCGAGCCCAGAGCCCAGCCTAGAGGCGAGCCCAGAGGCGAGTATCGAGCCGAGCCTCGAGCCGAGCCCCGAGACCAGAGCCGAGCCTCGAGACGAGCCCCGAGACAATCCCCAAGACCAGCCTAGAGCCGAGTCGAGCCAAGTCCAGAGCCGAACCGAGATCCGAGCCCCGAGCCCAGCCTAGAGCCGAGCCGAGTCCAGAGCCCAGCCTAGAGCCGAGCACAGAGCCGAGCCTCGAGCCGAGCACCGAGCCCAGCCGAGCACATAGCCCAGAGCCGAGCCTCGAGACGAGCCCAGAGACAATCCCCAAGCCCAGCCTAGAGCCGAGGCGAGCCGAGCCCCGAGCCCAGCCGAGCCCCGAGCCCAGCCGAGCACAGAGCCCAGAGCCGAGCCTCGAGACGAGCCCCGAGACAATCCCCAAGACCAGCCTAGAGCCGAGGCGAGCCGAGTCCAGAGCCGAAGCGAGATCCGAGCCCCGAGCCCAGCCAAGAGCCGAGCCGAGCCCAGAGCCGAGGTACGAGCGCAGCCTAGAGCCGAGTAGAGAGCCGAGCCCAGAGCGGAGCCTCGAGCCGAGCCCCGAGCACAGCCGAGCACAGAGCCCAGAGCCGAGCCTCGAGACGAGCCCCGAGACAATCCCCAAGCCCAGCCTAGAGCCGAGGCGAGCCGAGTCCAGAGCCGAACCCAGATCCGAGCCCCGAGCCCAGCCTAGAGCCGAGTCGAGTCCAGAGCCGAGCCCAGAGTCGGGCGCGATCTGAGCCTCGAGCCGAGCCAAGAGCAGAGCCGATCCCTGAGCCCAGCCCAAAGCCGAGAGCAGACAAGCCCAAAGCCGAGCCTCGAGCCCAGCCTAGAGCCGAGTCCAGAGCCGAGCCCAGAGCCGAGCCTCGAGCCGAGCCGCGAGCCCAGCCGAGCACAGAGCCCAGAGCCGAGCCTCGAGACGAGCCCCGAGAAAATCCCCAAGCCCAGGCTATTGCCGAGGCGAGCCGAGTCCAGAGCAGAAGCGAGATCCGAGCCCCGAGCCAAGCCGAGCCCCGAGCCCAGAACCGAGCCTCGAGACGAGCCTCGAGCCGTGCACCGAGCCCAGAGCCGAGCCTCGAGACGAGCCCCGAGACAATCCCCAAGCCCAGCCTAGAGGCGAGGTGAGCCGAGTCCAGAGCCGAACCCAGATCCGAGCCCCGAGCCCAGCCGAGAGCCGAGCCGAAGCCAGAGCCCAGCCTAGAGCCGAGCCCAGAGCCGAGCCTCGAGCCGAGCCCCGAGCCCAGCCGAGCCCCGAGCCCAGAGCCGAGCCTCGAGACGAGCCCCGAGACAATCCCCAAGCCCAGCTTAGAGCCGAGGCGACCCGAGTCCAGAGCCGAACCTAGAGTCGGGCGCGATCTGAGACTCGAGCAGAGCCAAGAGCAGAGCCGATCCCTGAGCCCAGCCCAAAGCCGAGAGCAGAAAAGCCCAGAGCCGAACCTAAAGCCCAGCCTACAGCCGAGTCAAGAGCCGAGCCCAGAGCCGAGCCTCGAGCCGAGCCCCGAGCCCAGCCGAGCACAGAGCCCAGAGCCGAGCCTCGAGACGAGCCCCGAGACAATCCCCAAGCCCAGCCTAGAGCCGAGGCGAGCCGAGTCCAGGGCCGAACCCAGATCCGAGCCTTGAGCCCAGCTTAGAACCGAGTCCAGAGCTGAGCCCAGAGCCGAGCCTCGAGCCGAGCCCCGAGACAATCCCGAAGCCCAGCCTATTGCCGCGCCGAGCCGAGTCCAGAGCCGAACCCAGATCTGAGACTTGAGCCCAGCCTAGAGCCGAGCCGAGTCCAGAGCCGAGACCAGAGCCGAGCCTCGAGCCGAGCCCCGAGCCCAGCCGAGCACAGAGCCCAGAGCCGAGCCTCGAGACGAGCCCCGAGACAATCCCCAAGCCCAGCCTAGAGCCGAGGCGAGCCGAGTCCAGAGCCGAACCCAGATCCGAGCCCCGAACCCAGCCGAGAGCCGAGCCGAAGCCAGAGCCCAGGCTAGAGCCGAGCCCAGCGCCGAGTATCGAGCCGAGCCTCGAGCCGTGCCCCGAGCCCAGAGTCGAGCCTCGAGACGAGCCCCGAGACAATCTCCAAGCCCAGCCTAGAGCCGAGGCGAGCCGAGTCCAGAGCCGAACCGAGATCTGAGCCCCTAGCCCAGCCTGGAGCCGAGCAGAGTCCAGAGCCGAGCCCAGAGCCGAGCCTCGAGCCGAGCCCCGAGCCCAGCCGAGCACAGAGACCAGAGCCGAGCCTCGAGACGAGCCCCGAGAAAATCCCCAAGCCCAGCCTAGAGCCGAGGCGAGCCGAGTCCAGAGCCGAACCCAGATCCGAGCCCCGAGCCCATCCTGGAGCCGAGCCGAGTCCAGAGCCGAGCCACGAGCCGAGTCCTGAGCCCAGCCGAGCACAGAGCCCAGAGCCGTGCCTCGAGACGAGCCCCGATACAATCCCCAAGCCCAGCCTAGAGCCGAGGCGAGCCGAGTCCAGAGCCGAACACAAATCCGAGCCCCGAGCCCAGCCTAGAGCCGAGGCGAGCCTGGAGCCCAGCCTAGAGCCGAGCCCTGAGCCGAGCCTCGAGCCGAGCCCCGAGCCCAGCCGAGCACAGAGACCAGAGCCGAGCCTCGAGACGAGCCCCGAGAAAATCCCCAAGCCCAGCCTAGAGCCGAGGCGAGCCGAGTCCAGAGCCGAACCGAGATCCGAGCCCCGAGCCCAGCCTAGAGCCGAGCCGAGCCTGGAGCCCAGCCTAGAGCCGAGCCCTGAGCCTAGCCTCGAGCCGATCCCCGAGCCCAGCCGAGCACAGAGCCCAGATCCGAGCCTCGAGACGAGCCCCGAGAAAATCCCCAAGCCCAGCCTATTGCCGAGGCGAGCCTAGTCCAGAGCCGAAGCGAGATCCGAGCCCCGAGCCCAGCCTAGAACCGAGCCGAGTCCAGAGCCGAGCCCAGAGCCGAGCCTCGAGCCGAGCCCCGAGCCCAGCCGAGCACAGAGCCCAGAGCCGAGCCTCGAGACGAGCCCCGAGACAATCCCCAAGCCCAGCCTAGAGCCGAGGCGAGCCGAGTCCAGAGCCGAAACCAGATCCGAGCCTTGAGCCCAGCCGAGAGCCGAGCCGAAGCCAGAGGCCAGCCTAGAGCCGAGCCCAGAGCCGAGCCTCGAGACGAGACCCGAGCCCAGCCGAGCCCCGAGCCCAGAGCCAAGCCTCGAGACGAGCCTCGAGCCGTGCACCGAGCCCAGAGCCGAGCCTCGAGACGAGCCCCGAGAAAATCCCCAAGCCCAGCCTAGAACCGAGGCGAGCCGAGTCTAGAGCCGAACCGAGATCCGAGCCCCGAGCCCAGCCTAGAGCCGATCCGACTCCAGAGCCGAGCCCAGAGTCGGGCGCGATCTGAGCCTCGAGCCGAGCCAAGAGCAGAGCCGATCCCTGAGCTCAGCCCAAAGCCGAGAGCAGACAAGCCCAGAGCCGAGCCTCGGCCCAGCCTAGAAACTAGTCCAGAGCGGAGCCCAGAAACGAGCCTCGAGCAGAGCCCCGAGCCCAGCCGAGCACAGAGCCCATAGCCGAGCCTCGAGACGAGCCCCGAGACAATCTCAAAGCCCAGCCTAGAGCCGAGGCGAGCCGAGTCCAGAGCCGAACCGAGATCCGAGCCCCGAGCCCAGCCTAGAGCCGAGCCGAGCCTGGAGCCCAGCCTAGAGCCGAGCCCTGAGCCGAGCCTCGAGCCGAGCCCCGAGTCCAGCCGAGCACAGAGCCCAGAGCCGAGCCTCGAGACGAGCCCCGAGACAATCCCCAAGCCCAGCCTAGAGCCGAGGCGAGCCGAGTCCAGAGCCGAACCCAGATCCGAGCCTTGAGCCCAGCCGAGAGCCGAGCCGAAGCAGAGCCCAGCCTAGAGCCGAGGCCAGAGCCGAGCCTCGAGCCGAGCCCCGAGCCCAGCCGAGCACCGAGCCCAGAGCCGAGCCTGCAGACGAGCCTCGAGCCGTGCACCGAGCCCTGAGCCGAGCCTCGAGACGAGCCCCTAGACAATCCCCAAGCCCAGCCTAGAGCCGAGGCGAGCCGAGTCCAGATCCGAACCGAGATCTGAGCCCCGAGCCCAGCCTAGAGCCGATCCGAGTCCAGAGCCGAGCCCAGAGTCGGGCGCGATCTGAGCCTCGAGCCGAGCCAAGAGCAGAGCCGATCCCTGAGCCCAGCCCAAAGCCGAGAGCAGAAAAGCCCAGAGCCGAGCCTCGAGCCCAGCCTAGAGCCGAGTCCAGAGCCGAGCCCAGAGCCGAGCCTCGAGCAGAGCCCCGAGCCCAGCCGAGCACATAGCCCAGAGCCGAGCCTCGAGACGAGCCCCGAGACAATCTCAAATCCCAGCCTAGAGCCGAGGCGAGCCGAGTCCAGAGCCGAACCGAGATCCGAGCCCCGAGCCCGGCCTAGAGCCGAGCCGAGCCCAGAGTCGGGCGCGATCTGAGCCTCGAGCCGAGCCAAGAGCAGAGCCGATCCCTGAGCCCAGCCCAAAGCCGAGAGCAGACAAGCCCAGAGCCGAGCCTCGAGCCCAGATTAGAGCCGAGTCCAGAGCCGAGCCCAAAGCCGAGCCTCGAGCCGAGCCCCGAGTCCAGCCGAGCCCAGAGCCCAGAGCCGAGCCTCAAGACGCGCCCCGAGACAATCCCCAAGCCTAAGCAAGAGCCGAGGCGAGCCGAGTCCAGAGCCGAACCCAGATGCGAGCCCCGAGCCCAGCCTAGAGCCGAGGCGAGCCTGGAGCCCAGCCTAGAGCCGAGCACTGAGCCGAGCCTCGAGCCGAGCCCCGAGCCCAGCCGAGCACAGAGACCAGAGCCGAGCCTCGAGACGAGCCCCGAGACAATCCCCAAGCCCAGCCTAGAGCCGAGGCGAGCCGAGTCCAGAGCCGAACCGAGATCTGAGCCCCGAGCCCAGCCTAGAGCCGATCCGAGTCCAGAGCCGAGCCCAGAGTCGGGCGCGATCTGAGCCTCGAGCAGAGCCAAGAGCAGAGCCGATCCCTGAGCCCAGCCCAAAGCCGAGAGCAGACAAGCCCAGAGCCGAGCCTCGAGCCCAGCCTAGAGCCGAGTCCAGAGCCGAGCCCAGAGCCGAGCCTCGAGCCGAGCCCCGAGCCCAGCCGAGCACAGAGCCCAGAGCCGAGCCTCGAGCCGAGCCCCGAGACCAGAGCCGAGCCTCGAGACGAGCCCCGAGACAATCCCCAAGACCAGCGTAGAGCCGAGGCGAGCCAAGTCCAGAGCCGAACCGAGATCCGAGCCCCGAGCCCAGCCTAGAGCCGAGCCGAGTCCAGAGCCCAGCCTAGAGCCGAGCACAGAGCCGAGCCTCGAGCCGAGCACCGAGCCCAGCCGAGCACATAGCCCAGAGCCGAGCCTCGAGACGAGCCCCGAGACAATCCCCAAGCCCAGCCTAGAGCCGAGGAGAGCCAAGTCCAGAGCCGAACGCAGATCCGAGCCCCGAGCCCAGCCTAGAGCCGAGCCGAGCCCAGAGCCCAGCCTAGAGGCGAGCCTAGAGGCGAGTATCGAGCCGAGCCTCGAGCCGAGCCCCGAGCCCAGAGCCAAGCCTCGAGACGAGCCTCGAGCCGTGCACCGAGCCCAGAGCCGAGCCTCGAGACAAGCCCCGAGACAATCCCCAAGCCCAGCCTAGAGCCGAGGCGAGCCGAGTCCAGAGCCGAACCGAGATCTGAGCCCCGAGCCCAGCCTAGAGCCGATCCGAGTCCAGAGCCGAGCCCAGAGTCGGGCGCGATCTGAGCCTCGAGCCGAGCCAAGAGCAGAGCCGATCCCTGAGCCCAGCCCAAAGCCGAGAGCAGACAAGCCCAGAGCCGAGCCTCGAGCCCAGCCTAGAGCCGAATCCAGAGCCGAACCCAGAGCCGAGCCTCGAGACGAGCCCCGAGACAATCCCCAAGCCCAGCCTAGAGCCGAGGCGAGCCGAGCCCCGAGCCCAGCCGAGCCCCGAGCCCAGCCGAGCACAGAGCCCAGAGCCGAGCCTCGAGACGAGCCCCGAGACAATCCCCAAGACCAGCCTAGAGCCGAGGCGAGCCGAGTCCAGAGCCGAAGCGAGATCCGAGCCCCGAGCCCAGCCAAGAGCCGAGCCGAGCCCAGAGCCGAGGTACGAGCGCAGCCTAGAGCCGAGTAGAGAGCCGAGCCCAGAGCGGAGCCTCGAGCCGAGCCCCGAGCACAGCCGAGCACAGAGCCCAGATCCGAGCCTCGAGACGAGCCCCGAGACAATCCCCAAGCCCAGCCTAGAGCCGAGGCGAGCCGAGTCCAGAGCCGAACCCAGATCCGAGCCCCGAGCCCATCCTAGAGCCGAGGCGAGCCGAGTCCAGAGCCGAACCCAGATCCGAGCTCCGAGCCCAGCCTAGAGCCGAGCCGAGCACAGAGCCCAGCCTAGAGGAGAGCCCATAGTCGAGTATCGAGCCGAGCCTCGAGCCGAGCCCCGAGCCCAGCCGAGCACAGAGCCCAGAGCCGAGCCTCGAGCCCAGCCTAGAGCCGAGTCCAGAGCCGAGCCCAGAGCCGAGCCTCGAGCCGAGCCCCGAGCCCAGCCGAGCACAGAGCCCAGAGCCGAGCCTCAAGACGAGCCCCGAGACAATCTCCAAGCCCAGCCTAGAGCCGAGGCGAGCCGAGTCCAGAGCCGAACCGAGATCTGAGCCCCTAGCCCAGCCTGGAGCCGAGCAGAGTCCAGAGCCGAGCCCAGAGTCGGGCGCGATCTGAGCCTCGAGCCGAGCCAAGAGCAGAGCCGATCCCTGAGCCCAGACCAAAGCCGAGAGCAGACAAGCCCAGAGCCGAGCCTCGAGCCCAGCCTAGAGCCGAGTCCAGGGCCGAGCCCAGAGCCGAGCCTCGAGCCGAGCCCCGAGCCCAGCCGAGCACAGAGACCAGAGCCGAGCCTCGAGACGAGCCCCGAGACAATCCCTAAGCCCAGACTATTGCCGAGGCGAGTCGAGTCCAGGAGTCCAGAGCCGAACCCAGATCCGAGCCCCGAGCCCATCCTAGAGCCGAGCCGAGTCCAGAGCCGAGCCACGAGCCGATTCCTGAGCCCAGCCGAGCACAGAGCCCAGAGCCGTGCCTCGAGACGAGCCCCGATACAATCCCCAAGCCCAGCCTAGAGCCGAGGCGAGCCGAGTCCAGAGCCGAACACAAATCCGAGCCCCGAGCCCAGCCTAGAGCCGAGGCGAGCCTGGAGCCCAGCCTAGAGCCGAGCCCTGAGCCGAGCCTCGAGCCGAGCCCCGAGCCCAGCCGAGCACAGAGACCAGAGCCGAGCCTCGAGACGAGCCCCGAGAAAATCCCCAAGCCCAGCCTAGAGCCGAGGCGAGCCGAGTCCAGAGCCGAACCGAGATCCGAGCACCGAGCCAAGCCTAGAGCCGAGCCGAGCCTGGAGCCCAGCCTAGAGTCGAGCCCTGAGCCTAGCCTCGAGCCGATCCCCGAGCCCAGCCGAGCACAGAGCCCAGATCCGAGCCTCGAGACGAGCCCCGAGAAAATCCCCAAGCCCAGCCTATTGCCGAGGCGAGCCTAGTCCAGAGCCGAAGCAAGATCCGAGACCCGAGCCCAGCCTAGAACCGAGCCGAGTCCAGAGCCGAGCCCAGAGCCGAGCCTCGAGCCGAGCCCCGAGCCCAGCCGAGCACAGAGCCCAGAGCCGAGCCTCGAGACGAGCCCCGAGACAATCCCCAAGCCCAGCCTAGAGCCGAGGTGAGCCGAGTCCAGAGCCGAAACCAGATCCGAGCCTTGAGCCCAGCCGAGAGCCGAGCCGAAGCCAGAGGCCAGCCTAGAGCCGAGCCCAGAGCCGAGCCTCGAGACGAGACCCGAGCCCAGCCGAGCCCCGAGCCCAGAGCCAAGCCTCGAGACGAGCCTCGAGCCGTGCACCGAGCCCAGAGCCGAGCCTCGAGACGAGCCCCGAGAAAATCCCCAAGCCCAGCCTAGAGCCGAGGCGAGCCGAGTCCAGAGCCGAACCGAGATCCGAGCCCCGAGCCCAGCCTAGAGCCGATCCGACTCCAGAGCCGAGCCCAGAGTCGGGCGCGATCTGAGCCTCGAGCCGAGCCAAGAGCAGAGCCGATCCCTGAGCTCAGCCCAAAGCCGAGAGCAGACAAGCCCAGAGCCGAGCCTCGGCCCAGCCTAGAAACTAGTCCAGAGCGGAGCCCAGAAACGAGCCTCGAGCAGAGCCCCGAGCCCAGCCGAGCACAGAGCCCATAGCCGAGCCTCGAGACGAGCCCCGAGACAATCTCAAAGCCCAGCCTAGAGCCGAGGCGAGCCGAGTCCAGAGCCGAACCGAGATCCGAGCCCCGAGCCCAGCCTAGAGCCGAGCCGAGCCTGGAGCCCAGCCTAGAGCCGAGCCCTGAGCCGAGCCTCGAGCCGAGCCCCGAGTCCAGCCGAGCACAGAGCCCAGAGCCGAGCCTCGAGACGAGCCCCGAGACAATCCCCAAGCCCAGCCTAGAGCCGAGGCGAGCCGAGTCCAGAGCCGAACCCAGATCCGAGCCTTGAGCCCAGCCGAGAGCCGAGCCGAAGCCAGACCCCAGCCTAGAGCCGAGCCCAGAGCCGAGCCTCGAGCCGAGCCCCGAGCCCAGCCGAGCACCGAGCCCAGAGCCGAGCCTGCAGACGAGCCTCGAGCCGTGCACCGAGCCCTGAGCCGAGCCTCGAGACGAGCCCCGAGACAATCCCCAAGCCCAGCCTAGAGCCGAGGCGAGCCGAGTCCACATCCGAACCGAGATCTGAGCCCCGAGCCCAGCCTAGAGCCGATCCGAGTCCAGAGCCGAGCCCAGAGTCGGGCGCGATCTGAGCCTCGAGCCGAGCCAAGAGCAGAGCCGATCCCTGAGCCCAGCCCAAAGCCGAGAGCAGACAAGCCCAGAGCCGAGCCTCGAGCCCAGCCTAGAGCCGAGTCCAGAGCCGAGCCCAGAACCGAGCCTCGAGCAGAGCCCCGAGCCCAGCCGAGCACATAGCCCAGAGCCGAGCCTCGAGACGAGCCCCGAGACAATCTCAAATCCCAGCCTAGAGCCGAGGCGAGCCGAGTCCAGAGCCGAACCGAGATCCGAGCCCCGAGCCCGGCCTAGAGCCGAGCCGAGCCCAGAGTCGGGCGCGATCTGAGCCTCGAGCCGAGCCAAGAGCAGAGCCGATCCCTGAGCCCAGCCCAAAGCCGAGAGCAGACAAGCCCAGAGCCGAGCCTCGAGCCCAGATTAGAGCCGAGTCCAGAGCCGAGCCCAAAGCCGAGCCTCGAGCCAAGCCCCGAGTCCAGCCGAGCCCAGAGCCCAGAGCCGAGCCTCAAGACGCGCCCCGAGACAATCCCCAAGCCTAAGGAAGAGCCGAGGCGAGCCGAGTCCAGAGCCGAACCCAGATCCGAGCCCCGAGCCCAGCCTAGAGCCGAGGCGAGCCTGGAGCCCAGCCTAGAGCCGAGCCCTGAGCCGAGCCTCGAGCCGAGCCCCGAGCCCAGCCGAGCACAGAGACCAGAGCCGAGCCTCGAGACGAGCCCCGAGACAATCCCCAAGCCCAGCCTAGAGCCGAGGCGAGCCGAGTCCAGAGCCGAACCGAGATCTGAGCCCCGAGCCCAGCCTAGAGCCGATCCGAGTCCAGAGCCGAGCCCAGAGTCGGGCGCGATCTGAGCCTCGAGCAGAGCCAAGAGCAGAGCCGATCCCTGAGCCCAGCCCAAAGCCGAGAGCAGACAAGCCCAGAGCCGAGCCTCGAGCCCAGCCTAGAGCCGAGTCCAGAGCCGAGCCCAGAGCCGAGCCTCGAGCCGAGCCCCGAGCCCAGCCGAGCACATAGCCCAGAGCCGAGCCTCGAGACGAGCCCCGAGACAATCCCCAAGCCCAGCCTAGAGCCGAGGCGAGCCGAGTCCAGAGCCGAAACCAGATCCGAGCCCCGAGCCCAGCCGAGAGCCGAGCCGAGCCCAGAGCCCAGCCTAGAGGCGAGCCCAGAGGCGAGTATCGAGCCGAGCCTCGAGCCGAGCCCCGAGACCAGAGCCGAGCCTCGAGACGAGCCCCGAGACAATCCCCAAGACCAGCCTAGAGCCGAGTCGAGCCAAGTCCAGAGCCGAACCGAGATCCGAGCCCCGAGCCCAGCCTAGAGCCGAGCCGAGTCCAGAGCCCAGCCTAGAGCCGAGCACAGAGCCGAGCCTCGAGCCGAGCACCGAGCCCAGCCGAGCACATAGCCCAGAGCCGAGCCACGAGACGAGCCCCGAGACAATCCCCAAGCCCAGCCTAGAGCCGAGGAGAGCCGAGTCCAGAGCCGAACGCAGATCCGAGCCCCGAGCCCAGCCTAGAGCCGAGCCGAGCCCAGAGCCCAGCCTAGAGGCGAGCCCAGAGGCGAGTATCGAGCCGAGCCTCGAGCCGAGCCCCGAGCCCAGAGCCAAGCCTCGAGACGAGCCTCGAGCCGTGCACCGAGCCCAGAGCCGAGCCTCGAGACGAGCCCCGAGACAATCCCCAAGCCCAGCCTAGAGCCGAGGCGAGCCGAGTCCAGAGCCGAACCGAGATCTGAGCCCCGAGCCCAGCCTAGAGCCGATCCGAGTCCAGAGCCGAGCCCAGAGTCGGGCGCGATCTGAGCCTCGAGCCGAGCCAAGAGCAGAGCCGATCCCTGAGCCCAGCCCAAAGCCGAGAGCAGACAAGCCCAGAGCCGAGCCTCGAGACCAGCCTAGAGCCGAATCCAGAGCTGAACCCAGAGCCGAGCCTCGAGACGAGCCCCGAGACAATCCCCAAGCCCAGCCTAGAGCCGAGGCGAGCCGAGCCCCGAGCCCAGCCGAGCCCCGAGCCCAGCCGAGCACAGAGCCCAGAGCCGAGCCTCGAGACGAGCCCCGAGACAATCCCCAAGACCAGCCTAGAGCCGAGGCGAGCCGAGTCCAGAGCCGAAGCGAGATCCGAGCCCCGAGCCCAGCCAAGAGCCGAGCCGAGCCCAGAGCCGAGGTACGAGCGCAGCCTAGAGCCGAGTAGAGAGCCGAGCCCAGAGCGGAGCCTCGAGCCGAGCCCCGAGCACAGCCGAGCACAGAGCCCAGATCCGAGCCTCGAGACGAGCCCCGAGAAAATCCCCAAGCCCAGCCTAGTGCCGAGGCGAGCCGAGTCCAGAGCCGAAACCAGATCCGAGCTCCGAGCCCAGCCTAGAGCCGAGCCGAGCACAGAGCCCAGCCTAGAGGAGAGCCCATAGTCGAGTATCGAGCCGAGCCTCGAGCCGAGCCCCGAACCCAGCCGAGCACAGAGCCCAGAGCCGAGCCTCGAGCCCAGCCTAGAGCCGAGTCCAGAGCCGAGCCCAGAGCCGAGCCTCGAGCCGAGCCCCGAGCCCAGCCGAGCACAGAGCCCAGAGCCGAGCCTCAAGACGAGCCCCGAGACAATCCCCAAGCCCAGCCTAGAGCCGAGGCGAGCCGAGTCCAGAGCCGAACCCAGATCCGAGCCCCGAGCCCAGCCTAGAGCCGAGCCGAGGCCAGAGCCCGGCCTAGAGCCGAGCCCAGAGCCGAGCCTGGAGCCGAGCCCCGAGCCCAGCCGAGCACAGAGCCCAGATCCGAGCCTCGAGACGAGCCCCGAGACAATCTCAAAGCCCAGCCTAGAGCCGAGGCGAGCCGAGTCCAGAGCCGAACCCAGATCCGAGCCCCGAGCCCAGCCGAGAGCCGAGCCGAAGACAGAGCCCAGCCTAGAGCCGAGCCCAGAGCCGAGCCTCGAGCCGAGTCCCGAGCCCAGCCGAGCCCCGAGCCCAGAGCCGAGCCTCGAGACGAGCCCCGAGACAATCCCCAAGCCCAGCCTAGAGCCGAGGCGAGCCGAGTCCAGAGGCGAACCGAGATCCGAGCCCCGAGCACAGCCTAGAGCCGAGTCGAGTCCAGAGCCGAGCCCAGAGCCGAGCCTCGAGCCGAGCCCCTAGCCCAGCCGAGCACAGAGACCAGAGCCGAGCCTCGAGACGAGCCCCGAGACAATCCCCAAGCCCAGCCTAGAGCCGAGGCGAGCCGAGTCCAGGGCCGAACCCAGATCCGAGCCTCGAGCCCAGCTTAGAACCGAATCCAGAGCCGAGCCCAGAGCCGAGCCTCGAGCCGAGCCCCGAGCCCAGCCGAGCACAGAGACCAGAGCCGAGACTCGAGACGAGCCCCGAGACAATCCCGAAGCCCAGCCTATTGCCGAGCCGAGCCGAGTCCAGAGCCGAACCCAGATCTGAGCCCTGAGCCCAGCCTAGAGCCGAGCCGAGTCCAGAGCCGAGCCCAGAGCCGAGCCTCGAGCCGAGCCCCGAGCCCAGCCGAGCACAGAGCCCAGAGCCGAGCCTCGAGACGAGCCCCGAGACAATCCCCAAGCCCAGCCTAGAGCCGAGGCGAGCCGAGTCCAGGAGTCCAGAGCCGAACCCAGATCCGAGCCCCGAACCCATCCTAGAGCAGAGCCGAGTCCAGAGCCGAACCACGAGCCGAGTCCCGAGCCCAGCCGAGCACAGAGCCCAGAGCCGTGCCTCGAGACGAGCCCCGATACAATCCCCAAGTCCAGCCTAGAGCCGAGGCGAGCCGAGTCCAGAGCCGAACCGAGATCTGAGCCCCGAGCCCAGCCTAGAGCCGAGCCGAGTCCAGAGCCGAGCCCAGAGTCGGGCGCGATCTGAGCCTCGAGCCGAGCCAAGAGCAGAGCCGATCCCTGAGCCCAGCCCAAAGCCGAGAGCAGACAAGCCCAGAGCCGAGCCTCGAGCCCAGCCTAGAGCCGAATCAAGAGCCGAGCCCAGAGCCGAGCCTCGAGCCGAGCCCCGAGTCCAGCCGAGCCCCGAGCACAGAGCGGAGCCTGGAGACGAGCCCCGAGACAATCCCCAAGCCCAGCCTAGAGCCGAGGCGAGCCCAGAGCATAGACTAGAGCCGAGCCCAGCGCCGAGCATCGAGCCGAGCCCCGAGCACAGCCGAGCACACAGCCAAGATCCGAGCCCCGAGATCAGCCTAGAGCCGAGCCGAGCCCAGAGCCCAGCCTAGAGGCGAGCCCAGAGTCGAGTATCGAGCCGAGCCTCGAGCCGAGCCCCGAGCCCAGCCGAGCACAGAGCCCATAGCCGAGCCTCAAGACGAGCCCCGAGACAATCCCCAAGACCAGCCTAGAGCCGAGACGAGCCGAGTCCAGAGCCGAACCGAGATCTGAGCCCCGAGCCCAGCCTAGAGCCGATCCGAGTCCAGAGCCGAGCCCAGAGCCGAGCCTCGAGCCAAGCCCCGAGCCCAGCCGAGCCCAAAGCCCAGAGCCGAGGCTCGAGACGAGCCCCGAGACAATCCCCAAGCCCAGCCTAGAGCCGAGGCGAGCCGAGTGCAGAGCCGAAACCAGATCCGAGCCTTGAGCCCAGCCGAGAGCCGAGCCGAAGCCAGAGGCCAGCCTAAAGCCGAGCCCAGAGCCGAGCCTCGAGCCGAGCCCCGAGCCCAGCCGAGCCCCGAGCCCAGACCCAAGCCTCGAGACGAGCCTCGAGCCGTGCACCGAGCCCAGTGCCGAGCCTCGAGACGAGCCCCGAGACAATCCCCAAGCCCAGCCTAGAGCCGAGGCGAACCGAGTCCAGAGCCGAACCGAGATCCGAGCCCCGAGCCCAGCCTAGAGCCGATCCGAGTCCAGAGCCGAGCCCAGAGTCGGGCGCAATCTGAGCCTCGAGCCGAGCCAAGAGCAGAGCCGATCCCTGAGCCCAGACCAAAGCCGAGAGCAGACAAGCCCAGAGCCGAGCCTCGAGCCCAGATTAGAGCCAAGTCCAGAGCCGAGCCCAAAGCCGAGCCTCGAGCCAAACCCAGAGTCCAGCCGAGCACAGAGCCCAGAGCCGAGCCTCAAGACGCGCCCCGAGACAATCCCCAAGCCCAGCCTAGAGCCGAGGCGAGCCGAGTCCAGAGCCGAACCCAGATGCGAGCCCCGAGCCCAGCCTAGAGCCGAGGCGAGCCTGGAGCCCAGCCTAGAGCCGAGCCCTGAGCCGAGCCTCGAGCCGAGCCCCGAGCCCAGCCGAGCACAGAGACCAGAGCCGAGCCTCGAGACGAGCCCCGAGAAAATCCCCAAGCCCAGCCTAGAGCCGAGGCGAGCCGAGTCCAGAGCCGAACCGAGATCCGAGCCCCGAGCCCAGCCTAGAGCCGAGCCGAGCCTGGAGCCCAGCCTAGAGCCGAGCCCTGAGCCGAGCCTCGAGCCGATCCCCGAGCCCAGCCGAGCACAGAGCCCAGATCCGAGCCTCGAGACGAGCCCCGAGAAAATCCCCAAGCCCAGCCTATTGCCGAGGCGAGCCTAGTCCAGAGCCGAAGCGAGATCCGAGGCCCGAGCCCAGCCTAGAACCGAGCCGAGTCCAGAGCCGAGCCCAGAGCCGAGCCTCGAGCCGAGCCCCGAGCCCAGCCGAGCACAGAGCCCAGAGCCGAGCCTCGAGACGAGCCCCGAGACAATCCCCAAGCCCAGCCTAGAGCCGAGGCGAGCCGAGTCCAGAGCCGAAACCAGATCCGAGCCTTGAGCCCAGCCGAGAGCCGAGCCGAAGCCAGAGGCCAGCCTAGAGCCGAGCCCAGAGCCGAGCCTCGAGACGAGACCCGAGCCCAGCCGAGCCCCGAGCCCAGAGCCAAGCCTCGAGACGAACCTCGAGCCGTGCACCGAGCCCAGAGCCGAGCCTCGAGACGAGCCCCGAGAAAATCCCCAAGCCCAGACTAGAGCCGAGGCGAGCCGAGTCCAGAGCCGAACCGAGATCCGAGCCCCGAGCCCAGCCTAGAGCCGATCCGACTCCAGAGCCGAGCCCAGAGTCGGGTGCGATCTGAGCCTCGAGCCGAGCCAAGAGCAGAGCCGATCCCTGAGCTCAGCCCAAAGCCGAGAGCAGACAAGCCCAGAGCCGAGCCTCGGCCCAGCCTAGAAACTAGTCCAGAGCGGAGCCCAGAAACGAGCCTCGAGCAGAGCCCCGAGCCCAGCCGAGCACAGAGCCCATAGCCGAGCCTCGAGACGAGCCCCGAGACAATCTCAAAGCCCAGCCTAGAGCCGAGGCGAGCCGAGTCCAGAGCCGAACCGAGATCCGAGCCCCAAGCCCAGCCTAGAGCCGAGCCGAGCCTGGAGCCCAGCCTAGAGCCGAGCCCTGAGCCGAGCCTCGAGCCGAGCCCCGAGTCCAGCCGAGCACAGAGCCCAGAGCCGAGCCTCGAGACGAGCCCCGAGACAATCCCCAAGCCCAGCCTAGAGCCGAGGCGAGCCGAGTCCAGAGCCGAACCCAGATCCGAGCCTTGAGCCCAGCCGAGAGCCGAGCCGAAGCCAGAGCCCAGCCTGGAGCCGAGCCCAGAGCCGAGCCTCGAGCCGAGCCCCGAGCCCAGCCGAGCACCGAGCCCAGAGCCGAGCCTGCAGACGAGCCTCGAGCCGTGCACCGAGCCCTGAGCCGAGCCTCGAGACGAGCCCCGAGACAATCCCCAAGCCCAGCCTAGAGCCGAGGCGAGCCGAGTCCACATCCGAACCGAGATCTGAGCCCCGAGCCCAGCCTAGAGCCGATCCGAGTCCAGAGCCGAGCCCAGAGTCGGGCGCGATCTGAGCCTCGAGCCGAGCCAAGAGCAGAGCCGATCCCTGAGCCCAGCCCAAAGCCGAGAGCAGAAAAGCCCAGAGCCGAGCCTCGAGCCCAGCCTAGAGCCGAGTTCAGAGCCGAGCCCAGAGCCGAGCCTCGAGCAGAGCCCCGAGCCCAGCCGAGCACATAGCCCAGAGCCGAGCCTCGAGACGAGCCCCGAGACAATCTCAAATCCCAGCCTAGAGCCGAGGCGAGCCGAGTCCAGAGCCGAACCGAGATCCGAGCCCCGAGCCCGGCCTAGAGCCGAGCCGAGCCCAGAGTCGGGCGCGATCTGAGCCTCGAGCCGAGCCAAGAGCAGAGCCGATCCCTGAGCCCAGCCCAAAGCCGAGAGCAGACAAGCCCAGAGCCGAGCCTCGAGCCCAGATTAGAGCCGAGTCCAGAGCCGAGCCCAAAGCCGAGCCTCGAGCCAAGCCCCGAGTCCAGCCGAGCCCAGAGCCCAGAGCCGAGCCTCAAGACGCGCCCCGAGACAATCCCCAAGCCTAAGCAAGAGCCGAGGCGAGCCGAGTCCAGAGCCGAACCCAGATGCGAGCCCCGAGCCCAGCCTAGAGCCGAGGCGAGCCTGGAGCCCAGCCTAGAGCCGAGCCCTGAGCCGAGCCTCGAGCCGAGCCCCGAGCCCAGCCGAGCACAGAGACCAGAGCCGAGCCTCGAGACGAGCCCCGAGACAATCCCCAAGCCCAGCCTAGAGCCGAGGCGAGCCGAGTCCAGAGCCGAACCGAGATCTGAGCCCCGAGCCCAGCCTAGAGCCGATCCGAGTCCAGAGCCGAGCCCAGAGTAGGGCGCGATCTGAGCCTCGAGCAGAGCCAAGAGCAGAGCCGATCCCTGAGCCCAGCCCAAAGCCGAGAGCAGACAACCCCAGAGCCGAGCCTCGAGCCCAGCCTAGAGCCGAGTCCAGAGCCGAGCCCAGAGCCGAGCCTCGAGCCGAGCCCCGAGCCCAGCCGAGCACAGAGCCCAGAGCCGAGCCTCGAGACGAGCCCCGAGACAATCTCAAAGCCCAGCCTAGAGCCGAGGCGAGCCGAGTCCAGAGCCGAACCCAGATCCGAGCCCCGAGCCCAGCCTAGAGCCGAGCCGAGCCCAGAGCCGAGGTACGAGCGCAGCCTAGAGCCGAGTAGAGAGCCGAGCCCAGAGCGGAGCCTCGAGCCGAGCCCCGAGCACAGCCGAGCACAGAGCCCAGATCCGAGCCTCGATACGAGCCCCGAGACAATCCCCAAGCCCAGCCTAGAGCCGAGGCGAGCCGAGTCCAGAGCCGAACCCAGATCCGAGCCCCGAGCCCATCCTAGAGCCGAGGCGATCCGAGTCCAGAGCCGAACCCAGATCCGAGCTCCGAGGTCAGCCTAGAGCCGAGCCGAGCCCAGAGCATAGCCTAGAGCCGAGCCCAGCGCCGAGCATCGAGCCGAGCCCCGAGCCCAGCCGAGCACAGAGCCCAGAGCCGAGCCTCGAGCCCAGCCTAGAGCCGAGTCCAGAGCCGAGCCCAGAGCCGAGCCTCGAGCCGAGCCCCGAACCCAGCCGAGCACAGAGCCCAGAGCCGAGCCTCAAGACGAACCCCGAGACAATCCCCAAACCCAGCCTAGAGCCGAGGCGAGCCGAGTCCAGAGCCGAACCCAGATCCGAGCCCCGAGCCCAGCCTAGAGCCGAGCCGAGGCCAGAGCCCGGCCTAGAGCCGAGCCCAGAGCCAAGCCTCGAGCCGAGCCCCAAGCCCAGCCGAGCAAAGAGCCCAGATCCGAGCCTCGAGACGAGCCCCGAGACAATCCCCAAGCCCAGCCTAGAGCCGAGGCGAGCCGAGTCCAGGGCCGAACCCAGATCCGAGCCTCGAGCCCAACTTAGAACCGAGTCCAGAGCCGAGCCCAGAGCCGAGCCTCGAGCCGAGCCCCGAGCCCAGCCGAGCACAGAGACCAGAGCCGAGCCTCGAGACGAGCCCCGAGACAATCCCGAAGCCCAGCCTATTGCCGAGCCGAGCCGAGTCCAGAGCCGAACCCAGATCTGAGCCCTGAGCCCAGCCTAGAGCCGAGCCGAGTCCAGAGCCGAGCCCAGAGCCGAGCCTCGAGCCGAACCCCGAGCCCAGCCGAGCACAGAGCCCAGAGCCGAGCCTCAAGACGAGCCCCGAGACAATCCCCAAGCCCAGCCTAGAGCCGAGGCGAGCCGAGTCCAGGAGTCCAGAGCCGAACCCAGATCCGAGCCCCGAACCCATCCTAGAGCCGAGCCGAGTCCAGAGCCGAGCCACGAGCCGAGTCCCGAGCCCAGCCGAGCACAGAGACCAGAGCCGTGCCTCGAGACGAGCCCCGATACAATCCCCAAGTCCAGCCTAGAGCCGAGGCGAGCCGAGTCCAGAGCCGAACCGAGATCTGAGCCCCGAGCCCAGCCTAGAGCCGAGCCGAGTCCAGAGCCGAGCCCAGAGTCGGGCGCGATCTGAGCCTCGAGCCGAGCCAAGAGCAGAGCCGATCACTGAGCCCAGCCCAAAGCCGAGAGCAGACAAGCCCAGAGCCGAGCCTCGAGCCCAGCCTAGAGCCGAGTCAAGAGCCGAGCCCAGAGCCGAGCCTCGAGCCGAGCCCCGAGTCCAGCCGAGCACAGAGCACAGAGCCGAGCCTCGAGACGAGCCCCGAGACAATCCCCAAGCCCAGCCTAGAGCCGAGGCGAGCCCAGAGCATAGACTAGAGCCGAGCCCAGCGCCGAGTATCGAGCCGAGCCCCGAGCACAGCCGAGCACACAGCCAAGATCCGAGCCCCGAGATCAGACTAGAGCCGAGCCGAGCCCAGACACCAGCCTAGAGGCGAGCCCAGAGTCGAGTATCGAGCCGAGCCTCGAGCCGAGCCCCGAGCCCAGCCGAGCACAGAGCCCAGAGCCGAGCCTCGAGACGAGCCTCGAGACAATCCCTAAGCCCAGACTAGAGCCGAGGCGAGCCGAGTCCAGAGCCGAACCCAGATCCGAACCCCGAGCCCATCCTAGAGCCGAGGCGAGCCGAGTCCAGAGCCGAACCCAGATCCGAGCCCCGAGCCCAGCCTAGAGCCGAGCCGAGGCCAGAGCCCAGCCTAGAGCCGAGCCCAGAGCCGAGCCTCGAGACGAGAACCGAGCCCAGCCGAGCCCCGAGCCCAGAGCCAAGCCTCGAGACGAGCCTCGAGCCGTGCACCGAGCCTAGAGCCGAGCCTCGAGACGAGCCCCGAGAAAATCCCCAAGCCCAGCCTAGAGCCGAGGCGAGCCGAGTCCAGAGCCGAACCGAGATCCGAGCCCCGAGCCCAGCCTAGAGCCGATCCGACTCCAGAGCCGAGCCCAGAGTCGGGCGCGATCTGAGCCTCGAGCCGAGCCAAGAGCAGAGCCGATCCCTGAGCTCAGCCCAAAGCCGAGAGCAGACAAGCCCAGAGCTGAGCCTCGGCCCAGCCTAGAAACTAGTCCAGAGCGGAGCCCAGAAACGAGCCTCGAGCAGAGCCCCGAGCCCAGCCGAGCACAGAGCCCATAGCCGAGCCTCGAGACGAGCCCCGAGACAATCTCAAAGCCCAGCCTAGAGCCGAGGCGAGCCGAGTCCAGAGCCGAACCGAGATCCGAGCCCCGAGCCCAGCCTAGAGCCGAGCCGAGCCTGGAGCCCAGCCTAGAGCCGAGCCCTGAGCCGAGCCTCGAGCCGAGCCCCGAGTCCAGCCGAGCACAGAGCCCAGAGCCGAGCCTCGAGACGAGCCCCGAGACAATCCCCAAGCCCAGCCTAGAGCCGAGGCGAGCCGAGTCCAGAGCCGAACCCAGATCTGAGCCTTGAGCCCAGCCGAGAGCCGAGCCGAAGCAGAGCCCAGCCTAGAGCCGAGCCCAGAGCCGAGACTCGAGCCGAGCCCCGAGCCCAGCCGAGCACCGAGCCCAGAGCCGAGCCTGCAGACGAGCCTCGAGCCGTGCACCGAGCCCTGAGCCGAGCCTCGAGACGAGCCCCGAGACAATCCCCAAGCCCAGCCTAGAGCCGAGGCGAGCCGAGTCCAGAGCCGAACCCAGATCTGAGCCCCGAGCCCAGCCTAGAGCCGATCCGAGTCCAGAGCCGAGCCCAGAGTCGGGCGCGATCTGAGCCTCGAGCCGAGCCAAGAGCAGAGCCGATCCCTGAGCCCAGCCCAAAGCCGAGAGCAGAAAAGCCCAGAGCCGAGCCTCGAGCCCAGCCTAGAGCCGAGTCCAGAGCCGAGCCCAGAGCCGAGCCTCGAGCAGAGCCCCGAGCCCAGCCGAGCACATAGCCCAGAGCCGAGCCTCGAGACGAGCCCCGAGACAATCTCAAATCCCAGCCTAGAGCCGAGGCGAGCCGAGTCCAGAGCCGAACCGAGATCCGAGCCCCGAGCCCGGCCTAGAGCCGAGCCGAGCCCAGAGTCGGGCGAGATCTGAGCCTCGAGCCGAGCCAAGAGCAGAGCCGATCCCTGAGCCCAGCCCAAAGCCGAGAGCAGACAAGCCCAGAGCCGAGCCTCGAGCCCAGATTAGAGCCGAGTCCAGAGCCGAGCCCAAAGCCGAGCCTCGAGCCAAGCCCCGAGTCCAGCCGAGCCCAGAGCCCAGAGCCGAGCCTCAAGACGCGCCCCTGACAATCCCCAAGCCTAAGCAAGAGCCGAGGCGAGCCGAGTCCAGAGCCGAAACCAGATCCGAGCCCCGAGCCCAGCCTAGAGCCGAGGCGAGCCTGGAGCCCAGCCTAGAGCCGAGCCCTGAGCCGAGCCTCGAGCCGAGCCCCGAGCCCAGCCGAGCACAGAGACCAGAGCCGAGCCTCGAGACGAGCCCCGAGACAATCCCCAAGCCCAGCCTAGAGCCGAGGCGATCCGAGTCCAGAGCCTAAACCAGATCCGAGCCCCGAGCCCAGCCGAGAGCCGAGCCGAGCCCAGAGCCCAGCCTAGAGGCGAGCCCAGAGGCGAGTATCGAGCCGAGCCTCGAGCCGAGCCCCGAGACCAGAGCCGAGCCTCGAGACGAGCCCCGAGACAATCCCCAAGACCAGCCTAGAGCCGAGTCGAGCCAAGTTCAGAGCCGAACCGAGATCCGAGCCCCGAGCCCAGCCTAGAGCCGAGCCGAGTCCAGAGCCCAGCCTAGAGCCGAGCACAGAGCCGAGCCTCGAGCCGAGCACCGAGCCCAGCCGAGCACATAGCCCAGAGCCGAGCCTCGAGACGAGCCCCGAGACAATCCCCAAGCCCAGCCTAGAGCCGAGGAGAGCCGAGTCCAGAGCCGAACGCAGATCCGAGCCCCGAGCCCAGCCTAGAGCCGAGCCGAGCCCAGAGCCCAGCCTAGAGGCGAGCCCAGAGGCGAGTATCGAGCCGAGCCTCGAGCCGAGCCCCGAGCCCAGAGCCAAGCCTCGAGACGAGCCTCGAGCCGTGCACCGAGCCCAGAGCCGAGCCTCGAGACGAGCCCCGAGACAATCCCCAAGCCCAGCCTAGAGCCGAGGCGAGCCGAGTCCAGAGCCGAACCGAGATCTGAGCCCCGAGCCCAGCCTAGAGCCGATCCGAGTCCAGAGCCGAGCCCAGAGTCGGGCGCGATCTGAGCCTCGAGCCGAGCCAAGAGCAGAGCCGATCCCTGAGCCCAGCCCAAAGCCGAGAGCAGACAAGCCCAGAGCCGAGCCTCGAGCCCAGCCTAGAGCCGAATCCAGAGCCGAACCCAGAGCCGAGCCTCGAGACGAGCCCCGAGACAATCCCCAAGCCCAGCCTAGAGCCGAGGCGAGCCGAGCCCCGAGCCCAGCCGAGCCCCGAGCCCAGCCGAGCACAGAGCCCAGAGCCGAGCCTCGAGACGAGCCCCGAGACAATCCCCAAGCCCAGCCTAGAGCCGAGGCGAGCCGAGTCCAGAGCCGAAGCGAGATCCGAGCCCCGAGCCCAGCCAAGAGCCGAGCCGAGCCCAGAGCCGAGGTACGAGCGCAGCCTAGAGCCGAGTAGAGAGCCGAGCCCAGAGCGGAGCCTCGAGCCGAGCCCCGAGCACAGCCGAGCACAGAGCCCAGATCCGAGCCTCGACACGAGCCCCGAGAAAATCCCCAAGCCCAGCCTAGAGCCGAGGCGAGCCGAGTCCAGAGCCGAACCCAGATCCGAGCCCCGAGCCCATCCAAGAGCCGAGGCGAGCCGAGTCCAGAGCCGAACCCAGATCCGAGCTCCTAGCCCAGCCTAGAGCCGAGCCGAGCACAGAGACCAGCCTAGAGGAGAGCCCATAGTCGAGTATCGAGCCGAGCCTCGAGCCGAGCCCCGAGCCCAGCCGAGCACAGAGCCCAGAGCCGAGCCTCGAGCCCAGCCTAGAGCCTAGTCCAGAGCCGAGCCCAGAGCCGAGCCTCGAGCCGAGCCCCGAGCCCAGCCGAGCACAGAGCCCAGAGCCGAGCCTCAAGACGAGCCCCGAGACAATCCCCAAGCCCAGCCTAGAGCCGAGGCGAGCCGAGTCCAGAGCCGAACCCAGATCCGAGCCCCGAGCCCAGCCTAGAGCCGAGCCGAGGCCAGAGCCAGGCCTAGAGAAGAGCCCAGAGCCGAGCCTGGAGCCGAGCCCCGAGCCCAGCCGAGCACAGAGCCCAGATCCGAGCCTCGAGACGAGCCCCGAGACAATCTCAAAGCCCAGCCTAGAGCCGAGGCGAGCCGAGTCCAGAGCCGAACCCAGATCCGAGCCCCGAGCCCAGCCGAGAGCCGAGCCGAAGCCAGAGCCCAGCCTAGAGCCGAGCCCAGAGCCGAGCCTCGAGCCGAGTCCCGAGCCCAGCCGAGCCCCGAGCCCAGAGCCGAGCCTCGAGACGAGCCCCGAGACAATCCCCAAGCCCAGCCTAGAGCCGAGGCGAGCCGAGTCCAGAGGCGAACCGAGATCCGAGCCCCTAGCACAGCCTAGAGCCGAGTCGAGTCCAGAGCCGAGCCCAGAGCCGAGCCTCGAGCCGAGCCCCGAGCCCAGCCGAGCACAGAGACCAGAGCCGAGCCTCGAGACGAGCCCCGAGACAATCCCCAAGCCCAGCCTATTGCCGAGCCGAGCCGAGTCCAGAGCCGAACCCAGATCTGAGCCCTGAGCCCAGCCTAGAGCCGAGCCGAGTCCAGAGCCGAGCCCAGAGCCGAGCCTCGAGCCGAGCCCCGAGCCCAGCCGAGCACAGAGCCCAGAGCCGAGCCTCGAGACGAGCCCCGAGACAATCCCCAAGCCCAGCCTAGAGCCGAGGCGAGCCGAGTCCAGGAGTCCAGAGCCGAACCCAGATCCGAGCCCCGAACCCATCCTAGAGCCGAGCCGAGTCCAGAGCCGAGCCACGAGCCGAGTCCCGAGCCCAGCCGAGCACAGAGCCCAGAGCCGTGCCTCGAGACGAGCCCCGATACAATCCCCAAGTCCAGCCTAGAGCCGAGGCGAGCCGAGTCCAGAGCCGAACCGAGATCTGAGCCCCGAGCCCAGCCTAGAGCCGAGCCGAGTCCAGAGCCGAGCCCAGAGTCGGGCGCGATCTGAGTCTCGAGCCGAGCCAAGAGCAGAGCCGATCCCTGAGCCCAGCCCAAAGCCGAGAGCAGACAAGCCCAGAGCCAAGCCTCGAGCCCAGCCTAGAGCCGAGTCAAGAGCCGAGCCCAGAGCCGAGCCTCGAGCCGAGCCCCGAGTCCAGCCGAGCACAGAGCACAGAGCCGAGCCTCGAGACGAGCCCCGAGACAATCCCCAAGCCCAGCCTAGAGCCGAGGAGAGCCGAGTCCAGAGCCGAACGCAGATCCGAGCCCCGAGCCCAGCCTAGAGCCGAGCCGAGCCCAGAGCCCAGCCTAGAGGCGAGCCCAGAGGCGAGTATCGAGCCGAGCCTCGAGCCGAGCCCCGAGCCCAGAGCCAAGCCTCGAGACGAGCCTCGAGCCGTGCACCGAGCCCAGAGCCGAGCCTCGAGACGAGCCCCGAGACAATCCCCAAGCCCAGCCTAGAGCCGAGGCGAGCCGAGTCCAGAGCCGAACCGAGATCTGAGCCCCGAGCCCAGCCTAGAGCCGATCCGAGTCCAGAGCCGAGCCCAGAGTCGGGCGCGATCTGAGCCTCGAGCCGAGCCAAGAGCAGAGCCGATCCCTGAGCCCAGCCCAAAGCCGAGAGCAGACAAGCCCAGAGCCGAGCCTCGAGCCCAGCCTAGAGCCGAATCCAGAGCCGAACCCAGAGCCGAGCCTCGAGACGAGCCCCGAGACAATCCCCAAGCCCAGCCTAGAGCCGAGGCGAGCCGAGCCCCGAGCCCAGCCGAGCCCCGAGCCCAGCCGAGCACAGAGCCCAGAGCCGAGCCTCGAGACGAGCCCCGAGACAATCCCCAAGCCCAGCCTAGAGCCGAGGCGAGCCGAGTCCAGAGCCGAAGCGAGATCCGAGCCCCGAGCCCAGCCAAGAGCCGAGCCGAGCCCAGAGCCGAGGTACGAGCGCAGCCTAGAGCCGAGTAGAGAGCCGAGCCCAGAGCGGAGCCTCGAGCCGAGCCCCGAGCACAGCCGAGCACAGAGCCCAGATCCGAGCCTCGACACGAGCCCCGAGAAAATCCCCAAGCCCAGCCTAGAGCCGAGGCGAGCCGAGTCCAGAGCCGAACCCAGATCCGAGCCCCGAGCCCATCCAAGAGCCGAGGCGAGCCGAGTCCAGAGCCGAACCCAGATCCGAGCTCCTAGCCCAGCCTAGAGCCGAGCCGAGCACAGAGACCAGCCTAGAGGAGAGCCCATAGTCGAGTATCGAGCCGAGCCTCGAGCCGAGCCCCGAGCCCAGCCGAGCACAGAGCCCAGAGCCGAGCCTCGAGCCCAGCCTAGAGCCTAGTCCAGAGCCGAGCCCAGAGCCGAGCCTCGAGCCGAGCCCCGAGCCCAGCCGAGCACAGAGCCCAGAGCCGAGCCTCAAGACGAGCCCCGAGACAATCCCCAAGCCCAGCCTAGAGCCGAGGCGAGCCGAGTCCAGAGCCGAACCCAGATCCGAGCCCCGAGCCCAGCCTAGAGCCGAGCCGAGGCCAGAGCCAGGCCTAGAGAAGAGCCCAGAGCCGAGCCTGGAGCCGAGCCCCGAGCCCAGCCGAGCACAGAGCCCAGATCCGAGCCTCGAGACGAGCCCCGAGACAATCTCAAAGCCCAGCCTAGAGCCGAGGCGAGCCGAGTCCAGAGCCGAACCCAGATCCGAGCCCCGAGCCCAGCCGAGAGCCGAGCCGAAGCCAGAGCCCAGCCTAGAGCCGAGCCCAGAGCCGAGCCTCGAGCCGAGTCCCGAGCCCAGCCGAGCCCCGAGCCCAGAGCCGAGCCTCGAGACGAGCCCCGAGACAATCCCCAAGCCCAGCCTAGAGCCGAGGCGAGCCGAGTCCAGAGGCGAACCGAGATCCGAGCCCCTAGCACAGCCTAGAGCCGAGTCGAGTCCAGAGCCGAGCCCAGAGCCGAGCCTCGAGCCGAGCCCCGAGCCCAGCCGAGCACAGAGACCAGAGCCGAGCCTCGAGACGAGCCCCGAGACAATCCCCAAGCCCAGCCTATTGCCGAGCCGAGCCGAGTCCAGAGCCGAACCCAGATCTGAGCCCTGAGCCCAGCCTAGAGCCGAGCCGAGTCCAGAGCCGAGCCCAGAGCCGAGCCTCGAGCCGAGCCCCGAGCCCAGCCGAGCACAGAGCCCAGAGCCGAGCCTCGAGACGAGCCCCGAGACAATCCCCAAGCCCAGCCTAGAGCCGAGGCGAGCCGAGTCCAGGAGTCCAGAGCCGAACCCAGATCCGAGCCCCGAACCCATCCTAGAGCCGAGCCGAGTCCAGAGCCGAGCCACGAGCCGAGTCCCGAGCCCAGCCGAGCACAGAGCCCAGAGCCGTGCCTCGAGACGAGCCCCGATACAATCCCCAAGTCCAGCCTAGAGCCGAGGCGAGCCGAGTCCAGAGCCGAACCGAGATCTGAGCCCCGAGCCCAGCCTAGAGCCGAGCCGAGTCCAGAGCCGAGCCCAGAGTCGGGCGCGATCTGAGTCTCGAGCCGAGCCAAGAGCAGAGCCGATCCCTGAGCCCAGCCCAAAGCCGAGAGCAGACAAGCCCAGAGCCAAGCCTCGAGCCCAGCCTAGAGCCGAGTCAAGAGCCGAGCCCAGAGCCGAGCCTCGAGCCGAGCCCCGAGTCCAGCCGAGCACAGAGCACAGAGCCGAGCCTCGAGACGAGCCCCGAGACAATCCCCAAGCCCAGCCTAGAGCCGAGGCGAGCCCAGAGCATAGACTAGAGCCGAGCCCAGCGCCGAGCATCGAGCCGAGCCCCGAGCACAGCCGAGCACACAGCCAAGATCCGAGCCCCGAGATCAGCCTAGAGCCGAGCCGAGCCCAGAGCCCAGCCTAGAGGCGAGCCCAGAGTCGAGTATCGAGCCGAGCCTCGAGCCGAGCCCCGAGCCCAGCCGAGCACAGAGCCCATAGCCGAGCCTCAAGACGAGCACCGAGACAATCCCCAAGCCCAGCCTAGAGCCGAGGCGATCCGAATCCAGAGCCGAACCCAGATCCGAGCCCCGAGCCCAGCCTAGAGCCGAGCCGAGGCCAGAGCCCAGCTTAGAGCCGAGCCCAGAGCCGAGCCTGGAGCCGAGCCCCGAGCCCAGCCGAGCACATAGCCCAGAGCCGAGCCTCGAGACGAGCCCCGAGAAAATCCCCAAGCCCAGCCTAGAGCCGAGGCGAGCCGAGTCCAGAGCCGAACCCAGATCCGAGCCCCGAGCCCAGCCTAGAGCCGAGCCGAGCCCAGACCCCAGCCTAGAGGAGAGCCCAGAGGCGAGTATAGAGCCGAGCCTCGAGCCGAGCACCGAGCCCAGAGCCGAGCCTCGAGACGAGCCCCGAGACAATCCCCAAGACCAGCCTAGAGCCGAGGCGAGCCGAGTCCAGAGCCGAACCGAGATCTGAGCCCCGAGCCCAGCCTAGAGCCGATCCGAGTCCAGAGCCGAGCCCAGAGCCGAGCCTCGAGCCGAGCCTAGAAACTAGTCCAGAGCGGAGCCCAGAAACGAGCCTCGAGCAGAGCCCCGAGCCCAGCCGAGCACATAGCCCAGAGCCGAGCCTCGAGACGAGCCCCGAGAAAATCCCCAAGACCAGCCTAGAGCCGAGGCGAGCCGAGTCCAGAGCCGAACCGAGATCCGAGCCCCGAGCCCAGCCTAGAGCCGAGCCGAGCCTGGAGCCCAGCCTAGAGCCGAGCCCTGAGCCGAGACTCGAGCCGAGCCCCGAGTCCAGCCGAGCCCCGAGCCCAGAGCCGAGCCTCGAGACGAGCCCCGAGACAATCCCCAAGCCCAGCCTAGAGCCGAGGCGAGCCGAGTCCAGAGCCGAACCCAGATCCGAGCCTTGAGCCCAGCCGAGAGTCGAGCCGAAGCAGAGCCCAGCCTAGAGCCGAGCCCCGAGCCCAGCCGAGCACCGAGCCCAGAGCCGAGCCTGCAGACGAGCCTCGAGCCGTGCACCGAGCCCTGAGCCGAGCCTCGAGACGAGCCCCGAGACAATGCCCAAGCCCATCCTAGAGCCGAGGCGAGCCGAGTCCAGATCCGAACCGAGATCTGAGCCCCGAGCCCAGCCTAGAGCCGATCCGAGTCCAGAGCCGAGCCCAGAGTCGGGCGCGATCTGAGCCTCGAGCCGAGCCAAGAGCAGAGCCGATCCCTGAGCCCAGCCCAAAGCCGAGAGCAGACAACCCCAGAGCCGAGCCTCGAGCCCAGCCTAGAGCCGAGTCCAGAGCCGAGCCCAGAGCCGAGCCTCGAGCCGAGCCCCGAGCCCAGCCGAGCACATAGCCCAGAGCCGAGCCTCGAGACGAGCCCCGAGACAATCCCCAAGCCCAGCCTAGAGCCGAGGCGAGCCGAGTCCAGAGCCGAAACCAGATCCGAGCCCCGAGCCCAGCCGAGAGCCGAGCCGAGCCCAGAGCCCAGCCTAGAGGCGAGCCCAGAGGCTAGTATCGAGCCGAGCCTCGAGCCGAGCCCCGAGACCAGAGCCGAGCCTCGAGACGAGCCCCGAGACAATCCCCAAGACCAGCCTAGAGCCGAGTCGAGCCAAGTCGAGAGCCGAACCGAGATCCGAGCCCCGAGCCCAGCCTAGAGCCGAGCCGAACCCAGAGCCCAGCCTAGAGGCGAGCCCAGAGGCGAGTATCGAGCCGAGCCTCGAGCCGAGCCCCGAGCCCAGAGCCAAGCCTCGAGACGAGCCTCGAGCCGTGCACCGAGCCCAGAGCCGAGCCTCGAGACGAGCCCCGAGACAATCCCCAAGCCCAGCCTAGAGACGAGGCGAGCCGAGTCCAGAGCCGAACCGAGATCTGAGCCCCGAGCCCAGCCTAGAGCCGATCCGAGTCCAGAGACGAGCCCAGAGTCGGGCGCGATCTGAGCCTCGAGCTGAGCCAAGAGCAGAGCCGATCCCTGAGCCCAGCCCAAAGCCGAGAGCAGACAAGCCCAGAGCCGAGCCTCGAGCCCAGCCTAGAGCCGAATCCAGAGCCGAACCCAGAGCCGAGCCTCGAGACGAGCCCCGAGACAATCCCCAAGACCAGCCTAGAGCCGAGGCGAGCCGAGCCCCGAGCCCAGCCGAGCCCCGAGCCCAGCCGAGCACAGAGCCCAGAGCCGAGCCTCGAGACGAGCCCCGAGACAATCCCCAAGACCAGCCTAGAGCCGAGGCGAGCCGAGTCCAGAGCCGAAGCGAGATCCGAGCCCCGAGCCCAGCCAAGAGCCGAGCCGAGCCCAGAGCCGAGGTACGAGCGCAGCCTAGAGCCGAGTAGAGAGCCGAGCCCAGAGCGGAGCCTCGAGCCGAGCCCCGAGCACAGCCGAGCACAGAGCCCAGATCCGAGCCTCGAGACGAGCCCCGAGACAATCCCCAAGCCCAGCCTAGAGGCGAGGCGAGCCGAGTCCAGAGCCGAACCCAGATCCGAGCCCCGAGCCCATCCTAGAGCCGAGGCGAGCCGAGTCCAGAGCCGAACCCAGATCCGAGCTCCGAGCCCAGCCTAGAGCCGAGCCGAGCCCAGAGCCCAGCCTAGAGGAGAGCCCATAGTCGAGTATCGAGCCGAGCCTCGAGCCGAGCGCCGAGCCCAGCCGAGCACAGAGCCCAGAGCCGAGCCTCGAGCCCAGCCTAGAGCCGAGTCCAGAGGCGAGCCCAGAGCCGAGCCTCGAGCCGAGCCCCGAGCCCAGCCGAGCACAGAGCCCAGAGCCGAGCCTCGAGCCGAGCCCCGAGCCCAGAGCCAAGCCTCGAGACGAGCCTCGAGCCGTGCACCGAGCCCAGAGCCGAGCCTCGAGACGAGCCCCGAGACAATCCCCAAGACCAGCCTAGAGCCGAGTCGAGCCAAGTCGAGAGCCGAACCGAGATCCGAGCCCCGAGCCCAGCCTAGAGCCGAGCCGAACCCAGAGCCCAGCCTAGAGGCGAGCCCAGAGGCGAGTATCGAGCCGAGCCTCGAGCCGAGCCCCGAGCCCAGAGCCAAGCCTCGAGACGAGCCTCGAGCCGTGCACCGAGCCCAGAGCCGAGCCTCGAGACGAGCCCCGAGACAATCCCCAAGCCCAGCCTAGAGACGAGGCGAGCCGAGTCCAGAGCCGAACCGAGATCTGAGCCCCGAGCCCAGCCTAGAGCCAATCCGAGTCCAGAGACGAGCCCAGAGTCGGGCGCGATCTGAGCCTCGAGCTGAGCCAAGAGCAGAGCCGATCCCTGAGCCCAGCCCAAAGCCGAGAGCAGACAAGCCCAGAGCCGAGCCTCGAGCCCAGCCTAGAGCCGAATCCAGAGCCGAACCCAGAGCCGAGCCTCGAGACGAGCCCCGAGACAATCCCCAAGACCAGCCTAGAGCCGAGGCGAGCCGAGCCCCGAGCCCAGCCGAGCCCCGAGCCCAGAGTCGAGCCTCGAGACGAGCCCCGAGACAATCCCTAAGCCCAGACTATTGCCGAGGCGAGTCGAGTCCAGGAGTCCAGAGCCGAACCCAGATCCGAGCCCCGAGCCCATCCTAGAGCCGAGCCGAGTCCAGAGCCGAGCCACGAGCCGAGTCCTGAGCCGAGCCTCGAGCCGAGCCCCGAGTCCAGCCGAGCACAGAGCCCAGAGCCGAGCCTCGAGACGAGCCCCGAGACAATCCCCAAGACCAGCCTAGAGCCGAGGCGAGCCGAGTCCAGAGCCGAAGCGAGATCCGAGCCCCGAGCCCAGCCAAGAGCCGAGCCGAGCCCAGAGCCGAGGTACGAGCGCAGCCTAGAGCCGAGTAGAGAGCCGAGCCCAGAGCGGAGCCTCGAGCCGAGCCCCGAGCACAGCCGAGCACAGAGCCCAGATCCGAGCCTCGAGACGAGCCCCGAGACAATCCCCAAGCCCAGCCTAGAGCCGAGGCGAGCCGAGTCCAGAGCCGAACCCAGATCCGAGCCCCGAGCCCATCCTAGAGCCGAGGCGAGCCGAGTCCAGAGCCGAACCCAGATCCGAGCTCCGAGCCCAGCCTAGAGCCGAGCCGAGCACAGAGCCCAGCCTAGAGGAGAGCCCATAGTCGAGTATCGAGCCGAGCATCGAGCCGAGCCCGGAGCCCAGCCGAGAACAGAGCCCAGAGCCGAGCCTCGAGCCCAGCCTAGAGCCGAGTCCAGAGCCGAGCCCAGAGCCGAGCCTCGAGCCGAACCCCGAGCCCAGCCGAGCACAGAGCCCAGAGCCGAGCCTCAAGACGAGCCCCGAGACAATCTCCAAGCCCAGCCTAGAGCCGAGGCGAGCCGAGTCCAGAGCCGAACCGAGATCTGAGCCCCTAGCCCAGCCTGGAGCCGAGCAGAGTCCAGAGCCGAGCCCAGAGTCGGGCGCGATCTGAGCCTCGAGCCGAGCCAAGAGCAGAGCCGATCCCTGAGCCCAGCCCAAAGCCGAGAGCAGACAAGCCCAGAGCCGAGCCTCGAGCCCAGCCTAGAGCCGAGTCCAGGGCCGAGCCCAGAGCCGAGCCTCGAGCCGAGCCCCGAGCCCAGCCGAGCACAGAGACCAGAGCCGAGCCTCGAGACGAGCCCCGAGACAATCCCTAAGCCCAGACTATTGCCGAGGCGAGTCGAGTCCAGGAGTCCAGAGCCGAACCCAGATCCGAGCCCCGAGCCCATCCTAGAGCCGAGCCGAGTCCAGAGCCGAGCCACGAGCCGAGTCCTGAGCCCAGCCGAGCACAGAGCCCAGAGCCGTGCCTCGAGACGAGCCCCGATACAATCCCCAAGCCCAGCCTAGAGCCGAGGCGAGCCGAGTCCAGAGCCGAACACAAATCCGAGCCCCGAGCCCAGCCTAGAGCCGAGGCGAGCCTGGAGCCCAGCCTAGAGCCGAGCCCTGAGCCGAGCCTCGAGCCGAGCCCCGAGCCCAGCCGAGCACAGAACCCATAGCCGAGCCTCGAGACGAGCCCCGAGACAATCTCAAAGCCCAGCCTAGAGCCGAGGCGAGCCGAGTCCAGAGCCGAACGGAGATCCGAGCCCCGAGCCCAGCCTAGAGCCGAGCCGAGCCTGGAGCCCAGCCTAGAGCCGAGCCCTGAGCCGAGCCTCGAGCCGATCCCCGAGCCCAGCCGAGCACAGAGCCCAGATCCGAGCCTCGAGACGAGCCCCGAGAAAATCCCCAAGACCAGCCTATTGCCGAGGCGAGCCTAGTCCAGAACCGAAGCGAGATCCGAGCCCCGAGCCCAGCCTAGAACCGAGCCGAGTCCAGAGCCGAGCCCAGAGCCGAGCCTCGAGCCGAGCCCCGAGCCCTGCCGAGCACAGAGCCCAGAGCCGAGCCTCGTGACGAGCCCCGAGACAATCCCCAAGCCCAGCCTAGAGCCGAGGCGAGCCGAGTCCAGAGCCGAAACCAGATCCGAGCCTTGAGCCCAGCCGAGAGCCGAGCCGAAGCCAGAGGCCAGCCTAGAGCCAAGCCCAGAGCCGAGCCTCGAGACGAGACCCGAGCCCAGCCGAGCCCCGAGCCCAGAGCCAAGCCTCGAGACGAGCCTCGAGCCGTGCACCGAGCCCAGAGCCGAGCCTCGAGACGAGCCCCGAGAAAATCCCCAAGCCCAGCCTAGAGCCGAGGCGAGCCGAGTCCAGAGCCGAACCGAGATCCGAGCCCCGAGCCCAGCCTAGAGCCGATCCGACTCCAGAGCCGAGCCCAGAGTCGGGTGTGATCTGAGCCTCGAGCCGAGCCAAGAGCAGAGCCGATCCCTGAGCTCAGCCCAAAGCCGAGAGCAGACAAGCCCAGAGCCGAGCCTCGGCCCAGCCTAGAAACTAGTCCAGAGCGGAGCCCAGAAACGAGCCTCGAGCAGAGCCCCGAGCCCAGCCGAGCACAGAGCCCATAGCCGAGCCTCGAGACGAGCCCCGAGTCCAGCCGAGCACAGAGCCCAGAGCCGAGCCTCGAGACGAGCCCCGAGACAATCCCCAAGCCCAGCCTAGAGCCGAGGCGAGCCGAGTCCAGAGCCGAACCCAGATGCGAGCCTTGAGCCCAGCCGAGAGCCGAGCCGAAGCCAGAGCCCAGCCTAGAGCCGAGCCCAGAGCCGAGCCTCGAGCCGAGCCCCGAGCCCAGCCGAGCACCGAGCCCAGAGCCGAGCCTGCAGACGAGCCTCGAGCCGTGCACCGAGCCCTGAGCCGAGCCTCGAGACGAGCCCCGAGACAATCCCCAAGCCCAGCCTAGAGCCGAGGCGAGCCGAGTCCACATCCGAACCGAGATCTGAGCCCCGAGCCCAGCCTAGAGCCGATCCGAGTCCAGAGCCGAGCACAGAGTCGGGCGCGATCTGAGCCTCGAGCCGAGCCAAGAGCAGAGCCGATCCCTGAGCCCAGCCCAAAGCCGAGAGCAGAAAAGCCCAGAGCCGAGCCTCGAGCCCAGCCTAGAGCCGAGTCCAGAGCCGAGCCCAGAGCCGAGCCTCGAGCAGAGCCCCGAGCCCAGCCAAGCACATAGCCCAGAGCCGAGCCTCGAGACGAGCCCCGAGACAATTTCAAATCCCAGCCTAGAGCCGAGGCGAGCCGAGTCCAGAGCCGAACCGAGATCCGATCCCCGAGCCCGGCCTAGAGCCGAGCCGAGCCCAGAGTCGGGCGCGATCTGAGCCTCGAGCCGAGCCAAGAGCAGAGCCGATCCCTGAGCCCAGCCCAAAGCCGAGAGCAGACAAGCCCAGAGCCGAGCCTCGAGCCCAGATTAGAGCCGAGTCCAGAGCCGAGCCCAAAGCCGAGCCTCGAGCCAAGCCCCGAGTCCAGCCGAGCCCAGAGCCCAGAGCCGAGCCTCAAGACGCGCCCCGAGACAATCCCCAAGCCTAAGCAAGAGCCGAGGCGAGCCGAGTCCAGAGCCGAACCCAGATGCGAGCCCCGAGCGCAGCCTAGAGCCGAGGCGAGCCTGGAGCCCAGCCTAGAGCCGAGCCCTGAGCCGAGCCTCGAGCCGAGCCCCGAGCCCAGCCGAGCACAGAGACCAGAGCCGAGCCTCGAGATGAGCCCCGAGACAATCCCCAAGCCCAGCCTAGAACCGAGGCGAGCCGAGTCCAGAGCCGAACCGAGATCTGAGCCCCGAGCCCAGCCTAGAGCCGATCCGAGTCCAGAGCCGAGCCCAGAGTCGGGCGCGATCTGAGCCTCGAGCAGAGCCAAGATCAGAGCCGATCCCTGAGCCCAGCCCAAAGCCGAGACCAGACAAGCCCAGAGCCGAGCCTCGAGCCCAGCCTAGAGCCGAGTCCAGAGCCGAGCACAGAGCCGAGCCTCGAGCCGAGCCCCGAGCCCAGCCGAGCACATAGCCCAGAGCCGAGCCTCGAGACGAGCCCCGAGACAATCCCCAAGCCCAGCCTAGAGCCGAGGCGAGCCGAGTCCAGAGCCGAACCCAGATCCGAGCCCCGAGCCCAGCCTAGAGCCGAGCCGAGGCCAGAGCCCACCCTAGAGCCGAGCCCAGAGCCGAGCCTCGACCCGAGCCCCGAGCCCAGCCGAGCCTCGAGCCCAGAGCCGACACTCGAGATGAGCCCCGAGACAATCCCCAAGCCCAGCCTAGAGCCAAGCCTAGCCCAGAGCCCAGCCTAGAGGCGAGCCCAGAGGCGAGTATCGAGCCGAGCCTCGAGCCGAGCCCCGAGCCCAGATCCGAGCCTCGAGACGAGCCCCGAGACAATCCCCAAGCCCAGCCTAGAGCCGAGGCGAGCCGAGTCCAGAGCCGAACCGAGATCCGAGCCCCGAGCCCAGCCTAGAGCCGCGCCGAGTCCAGAGCCGAGGAACGAGCGCAGCCTATAGCCGAGTAGAGAGCCGAGCCCATAGCCGAGTCTCGAGCCGAGCCCAGAGCACAGCCGAACACAGAGCCCAGATCCGAGCCTCGAGACGAGCCCCGAGACAATCCCCAAGCCCAGACTAGAGCCGAGGGGAGCCGAGTCCAGAGCCGAAACCAGATCCGAGGCCCGAGCTCAGCCTAGAGCCGAGGCGAGCCTGGAGCCCAGCCTAGAGCCGAGCCCTGAGCCGAGCCTCGAGCCGAGCCCCGAGCCCAGCCGAGCACAGAGACCAGAGCCGAGCCTCGAGACGAGCCCCGAGAAAATCCCCAAGCCCAGCCTAGAGCCGAGGCGAGCCGAGTCCAGAGCCGAACCGAGATCCGAGCCCCGAGCCCAGCCTAGAGCCGAGCCGAGCCTGGAGCCCAGCCTAGAGCCGAGCCCTGAGCCTAGCCTCGAGCCGATCCCCGAGCCCAGCCGAGCACAGAGCCCAGATCCGAGCCTCGAGACGAGCCCCGAGAAAATCCCCAAGCCCAGCCTATTGCCGAGGCGAGCCTAGTCCAGAGCCGAAGCGAGATCCGAGCCCCGAGCCCAGCCTAGAACCGAGCCGAGTCCAGAGCCGAGCCCAGAGCCGAGCCTCGAGCCGAGCCCCGAGCCCAGCCGAGCACAGAGCCCAGAGCCGAGCCTCGAGACGAGCCCCGAGACAATCTCAAATCCCAGCCTAGATCCGAGGCGAGCCGAGTCCAGAGCCGAACCGAGATCCGAGCCCCGAGCCCGGCCTAGAGCCGAGCCGAGCCCAGAGTCGGGCGCGATCTGAGCCTCGAGCCGAGCCAAGAGCAGAGCCGATCCCTGAGCCCAGCCCAAAGCCGAGAGCAGACAAGCCCAGAGCCGAGCCTCGAGCCCAGATTAGAGCCGAGTCCAGAGCCGAGCCCAAAGCCGAGCCTCGAGCCAAGCCCCGAGTCCAGCCGAGCCCAGAGCCCAGAGCCGAGCCTGGAGACGAGCCCCGAGACAATCCCCAAGCCCAGCCTAGAGCCGAGGCGAGCCGAGTCCAGAGCCGAACCGATATCCGAGCCCCGAGCCCAGCCTAGAGCCGAGTCCAGAGCCGAGCCCAGAGCCGAGCCTCGAGCCAAGCCCCGAGCCCAGACGAGCACAGAGCCCATAGCCGAGCCTCAAGACGAGCCCCGAGACAATCCCCAAGCCCAGCCTAGAGCCGAGGCGAGCCGAATCCAGAGCCGAACCCAGATCCGAGCCCCGAGCCCAGCCTAGAGCTGAGCCGAGCCCAGAGCCCAGCCTAGAGGCGAGCCCAGAGCCGAGCCACGAGCCGAGCCCCGAGCCGATCCCCGAGCCCAGAGCCGAGCCTCGAGACGAGCCCCGAGACAATCCCCAAGCCCAGCCTAGAGCCGAGGCGAGCCGAGTCCAGAGCCGAGCCAAGAGTCGGGCGCGATCTGAGCCTCGAGCCGAGCCAAGAGCAGAGCCGATCCCTGAGCCCAGCCCAAAGCCGAGAGCAGACAAGCCCAGAGCCGAGCCTCGAGCCCAGCCTAGAGCCGAGTCAAGAGCCGAGCCCAGAGCCGAGCCTCGAGCCGAGCCCAGAGCCCAGCCGAGCACAGAGCCCATAGCCGAGCCTCAAGACGAGCCCCGAGACAATCCCCAAGCCCAGCCTAGAGCCGAGGCGAGCCGAATCCAGAGCCGAACCCAGATCCGAGCCCCGAGCCCAGCCTAGAGCTGAGCCGAGGCCAGAGCCCAGCCTAGAGGCGAGCCCAGAGCCGAGCCTGGAGCCGAGCCCCGAGCCCAGCAGAGCACATAGCCCAGAGCAGAGCCCCGAGACGAGCCCAGAGACAATCCCCAAGCCCAGCCTAGAGCCGAGGCGAGCCGAGTCCAGAGCCGAACCCAGATCCGAGCCTCGAGCCCAGCCTAGAGCCGAGCCGAGTCCAGAGACGAGCCCAGAGCCGAGCCTCGAGCCGAGCCCCGAGCACAGCCGAGCACAGAGCCCAGAGCCGAGCCTCGAGACGAGCCCCGAGACAATCCCCAAGCCCAGCCTAGAGCCGAGGTCGAGCCGAGTCCAGAGCCGAACCGATATCCGAGCCCCGAGCCCAGCCTAGAGCCGAGCCGAGTCCAGAGTCGGGCGCGATCTGAGCCTCGAGCCGAGCTAAGAGCAGAGCCGATCCCTGAGCCCAGCCCAAAGCCGAGAGCAGACAAGCCCAGAGCCGAGCCTCGAGCCCAGCCTAGAGCCGAGTCCAGAGCCGAGCCCAAAGCCGAGCCTCGAGCCAAGCCCCTAGCCCAGCCGAGCACAGAGCCCAGAGCCGAGCCTCGAGACGAGCCCCGAGACAATCCCCAAGACCAGCCTAGATCCGAGGCGAGCCGAGTCCAGAGCCGAACCCAGATCCGAGCCCCGAGCCCAGCCTAGAGCCGAGCCGAGCCCGGAGCCCAGCCTAGAGCCGAGCCCTGAGCCGAGCCTCGAGCCGAGCCCCGAGCCCAGCCGAGCACAGAGACCAGAGCCGAGCCTCGAGACGAGCCCCGAGACAATCCCCAAGCCCAGCCTAGAGCCGAGGCGAACCGAGTCCAGAGCCGAACCCAGATCCGAGCCCCGATCCCAGCCTAGAGCCGAGTCCAGAGCCGAGCCCAGAGCCGAGCCTCGAGCCCAGCCCCGAGACAATCCCCAAGCCCAGCCTAGAGCCGAGGCGAGCCGAGTCCAGAGCCGAACCCAGATCCGAGCCCCGAGCACAGCCTAGAGCCGAGCCGAGTCCAGAGCCGAGCCCAGAGTCGAGCCTCGAGCCGAGCCCCGAGACAATACCCAAGCCCAGATTAGAGCCGAGATGAGCCGAGTACAGAGCCGAACCCAGATCCGAGACCCGAGCCCAGCCTAGAGCCGAGCCCAGAGTCGGGCGCGAGATGAGCCTCGAGCCTAGCCAAGAGCAGAGCCGATCATTGATCCCAGCCCAAAGCCTAGAGCAGACAATTCCAGAGCCGAGCCTCGAGCCCAGCCAAGAGCCGAGCCGAGTCCAGAGCCGAGCCCAGAGTCGGGCGAGATCTGAGCCTCGAGCCGAGTCAAGAGCAGAGCCGATCCCTGAGCTCAGCCCAAAGCCGAGAGAAGACAAGTCCAAAGCCGAGCCTCGATCCCAGCCTAGAGCCGCGTCCAGAACGGAGCCTCGAGCCGAGCCCCGAGCACAGCCGAGCCCAGAGCCCAGAGCCGAGCCTGGAGACGAGCCCCGAGACAATCCCCAAGCCCAGCCTAGAGCCGAGGCGAGCCGAGTCCAGAGCCGAACCGAGATCTGAAGCCCCGAGCCCAGCCTAAAGCCGAGTCCAGAGCCGAGCCCAGAGCCGAGCCTCGAGCCAAGCCCCGAGCCCAGCCTAGAGCTGAGCCGAGCCCAGAGCCCAGCCTAGAGGCGAGCCCAGAGCCGAGCCACGAGCCGAGCCCCGAGCCGATCCCCGAGCCCAGAGCCGAGCCTCGAGACGAGCCCCGAGACAATCCCCAAGCCCAGCCTAGAGCCGAGGCGAGCCGAGTCCAGAGCCGAGCCAAGAGTCGGGCGCGATCTGAGCCTCGAGCCGAGCCAAGAGCAGAACCGATCCCTGAGCTCAGCCCAAAGCCGAGAGCAGACAAGCCCAGAGCCGAGACTCGGCCCAGCCTAGAACCTAGTCCAGAGCGGAGCCCAGAGCCGAGCCTCGAGCAGAGCCCCGAGCACAGCCGAGCACAGAACCCAGAGCCGAGCCTCAAGACGCGCCCCGAGACAATCCCCAAGCCCAGCCAAGAGCCGAGGCGAGCCGAGTCCAGAGCCGAACCCAGATCCGAGCCCCGAGCCCAGCCTAGAGCCGAGGCGAGCCTGGAGCCCAGCCTAGAGCCGAGCCCTGAGCCGAGCCTCGAGCCGAGCCCCGAGCATAGCCGAGCACATAGACCAGAGCCGAGCCTCGAGACGAGCCCCGAGACAATCCCCAAGCCCAGCCTAGAGCCGAGGCGAGCCGAGTCCAGAGCCGAACCGAGATCTGAGCCCCGAGCCCAGCCTAGAGCCGATCCGAGTCCAGAGCCGAGACCAGAGTCGGGCGCGATCTGAGCCTCGAGCCGAGCCAAGAGCAGAGCCGATCCCTGAGCCCAGCCCAAAGCCGAGAGCAGACAAGCCCAGAGCCGAGCCTCGAGCCCAGCCTAGAGCCGAGTCAAGAGCCGAGCCCAGAGCCGAGCCTCGAACCGAGCCCAGAGCCCAGCCGAGCACAGAGCCCATAGCCGAGCCTCAAGACGAGCCCCGAGACAATCCCCAAGCCCAGCCTAGAGCCGAGGCGAGCCGAATCCAGAGCCGAACCCAGATCCGAGCCCCGAGCCCAGCCTAGAGCTGAGCCGAGGCCAGAGCCCAGCCTAGAGGCGAGCCCAGAGCCGAGCCTGGAGCCGAGCCCCGAGCCCAGCAGAGCACATAGCCCAGAGCAGAGCCTCGAGACGAACCCCGAGACAATCCCCAAGCCCAGCCTAGAGCCGAGGCGAGCCGAGTCCAGAGCCGAACCCAGATCCGAGCCCCGAGCCCAGCCTAGAGCCGAGCCGAGCCCAGAGCCCAGCCTAGAGGCGAGCCCAGAGGCGAGTATCGAGCCGAGTCTCGAGCCGAGCCCCGAGCCCAGAGCCGAGCCTCGAGACGAGCCCCGAGACAATCCCCAAGCCCAGCCTAGAGCCGAGGCGAGCCGAGTCCAGAGCCGAACCCAGATCCGAGCCTCGAGCCCAGCCTACAGCCGAGCCGAGTCCAGAGACGAGCCCAGAGCCGAGCCTCGAGCCGAGCCCCGAGCACAGCCGAGCCCAGAGCCCAGAGCCGAGCCTGGAGACGAGCCCCGAGACAATCCACAAGCCCAGCCTAGAGCCGAGGCGAGCCGAGTCCAGAGCCGAACCGATATCCGAGCCCCGAGCCCAGCCTAGAGCCGAGTCCAGAGCCGAGCCCAGAGCCGAGCCTCGAGCCAAGCCCCGAGCCCAGACGAGCACAGAGCCCATAGCCGAGCCTTAGGACGAGCCCCGAGACAATCCCCAAGCCCAGCCTAGAGCCGAGGCGAGCCGAATCCAGAGCCGAACCCAGATCCGAGCCCCGAGCCCAGCCTAGAGCTGAGCCGAGCCCAGAGCCCAGCCTAGAGGCGAGCCCAGAGCCGAGCCACGAGCCGAGCCCCGAGCCGATCCCCGAGCCCAGAGCCGAGCCTCGAGACGAGCCCCGAGACAATCCCCAAGCCCAGCCTAGAGCCGAGGCGAGCCGAGTCCAGAGCCGAGCCAAGAGTCGGGCGCGATCTGAGCCTCGAGCCGAGCCAAGAGCAGAGCCGATCCCTGAGCTCAGCCCAAAGCCGAGAGCAGACAAGCCCAGAGCCGAGACTCGGCCCAGCCTAGAACCTAGTCCAGAGCGGAGCCCAGAGCCGAGCCTCGAGCAGAGCCCCGAGCACAGCCGAGCACAGAACCCAGAGCCGAGCCTCAAGACGCGCCCCGAGACAATCCCCAAGCCCAGCCAAGAGCCGAGGCGAGCCGAGTCCAGAGCCGAACCCAGATCCGAGCCCCGAGCCCAGCCTAGAGCCGAGGCGAGCCTGGAGCCCAGCCTAGAGCCGAGCCCTGAGCCGAGCCTCGAGCCGAGCCCCGAGCATAGCCGAGCACATAGACCAGAGCCGAGCCTCGAGACGAGCCCCGAGACAATCCCCAAGCCCAGCCTAGAGCCGAGGCGAGCCGAGTCCAGAGCCGAACCGAGATCTGAGCCCCGAGCCCAGCCTAGAGCCGATCCGAGTCCAGAGCCGAGACCATAGTCGGGCGCGATCTGAGCCTCGAGCCGAGCCAAGAGCAGAGCCGATCCCTGAGCCCAGCCCAAAGCCGAGAGCAGACAAGCCCAGAGCCGAGCCTCGAGCCCAGCCTAGAGCCGAGTCAAGAGCCGAGCCCAGAGCCGAGCCTCGAGCCGAGCCCAGAGCCCAGCCGAGCACAGAGCCCATAGCCGAGCCTCAAGACGAGCCCCGAGACAATCCCCAAGCCCAGCCTAGAGCCGAGGCGAGCCGAATCCAGAGCCGAACCCAGATCCGAGCCCCGAGCCCAGCCTAGAGCTGAGCCGAGGCCAGAGCCCAGCCTAGAGGCGAGCCCAGAGCCGAGCGTGGAGCCGAGCCCCGAGCCCAGCAGAGCACATAGCCCAGAGCAGAGCCTCGAGACGAACCCCGAGACAATCCCCAAGCCCAGCCTAGAGCCGAGGCGAGCCGAGTCCAGAGCCGAACCCAGATCCGAGCCCCGAGCCCAGCCTAGAGCCGAGCCGAGCCCAGAGCCCAGCCTAGAGGCGAGCCCAGAGGCGAGTATCGAGCCGAGTCTCGAGCCGAGCCCCGAGCCCAGAGCCGAGCCTCGAGACGAGCCCCGAGACAATCCCCAAGCCCAGCCTAGAGCCGAGGCGAGCCGAGTCCAGAGCCGAACCCAGATCCGAGCCTCGAGCCCAGCCTAGAGCCGAGCCGAGTCCAGAGACGAGCCCAGAGCCGAGCCTCGAGCCGAGCCCCGAGCACAGCCGAGCCCAGAGCCCAGAGCCGAGCCTGGAGACGAGCCCCGAGACAATCCCCAAGCCCAGCCTAGAGCCGAGGCGAGCCGAGTCCAGAGCCGAACCGATATCCGAGCCCCGAGCCCAGCCTAGAGCCGAGTCCAGAGCCGAGCCCAGAGCCGAGCCTCGAGCCAAGTCCCGAGCCCAGACGAGCACAGAGCCCATAGCCGAGCCTCAAGACGAGCCCCGAGACAATCCCCAAGCCCAGCCTAGAGCCGAGGCGAGCCGAATCCAGAGCCGAACCCAGATCCGAGCCCCGAGCCCAGCCTAGAGCTGAGCCGAGCCCAGAGCCCAGCCTAGAGGCGAGCCCAGAGCCGAGCCACGAGCCGAGCCCCGAGCCGATCCCCGAGCCCAGAGCCGAGCCTCGAGACGAGCCCCGAGACAATCCCCAAGCCCAGCCTAGAGCCGAGGCGAGCCGAGTCCAGAGCCGAGCCAAGAGTCGGGCGCGATCTGAGCCTCGAGCCGAGCCAAGAGCAGAGCCGATCCCTGAGCCCAGCCCAAAGCCGAGAGCAGACAAGCCCAGAGCCGAGCCTCGAGCCCAGCCTAGAGCCGAGTCAAGAGCCGAGCCCAGAGCCGAGCCTCGAGCCGAGCCCAGAGCCCAGCCGAGCACAGAGCCCATAGCCGAGCCTCAAGACGAGCCCCGAGACAATCCCCAAGCCCAGCCTAGAGCCGAGGCGAGCCGAATCCAGAGCCGAACCCAGATCCGAGCCCCGAGCCCAGCCTAGAGCTGAGCCGAGGCCAGAGCCCAGCCTAGAGGCGAGCCCAGAGCCGAGCCTGGAGCCGAGCCCCGAGCCCAGCAGAGCACATAGCCCAGAGCAGAGCCCCGAGACGAGCCCAGAGACAATCCCCAAGCCCAGCTTAGAGCCGAGGCGAGCCGAGTCCAGAGCCGAACCCAGATCCGAGCCCCGAGCCCAGCCTAGAGCCGAGCCGAGCCCAGAGCCCAGCCTAGAGGCGAGCCCAGAGGCGAGTATCGAGCCGAGTCTCGAGCCGAGCCCCGAGCCCAGAGCCGAGCCTCGAGACGAGCCCCGAGACAATCCCCAAGACCAGCCTAGAGCCGAGGCGAGCCGAGTCCAGAGCCGAACCGATATCCGACCCCCGAGCCCAGCCTAGAGCTGATCCGAGTCCAGAGCCGAGCCCAGAGTCGGGCGCGATCTGAGCCTCGAGCCGAGCCAAGAGCAGAACCGATCCCTGAGCTCAGCCCAAAGCCGAGAGCAGACAAGCCCAGAGCCGAGACTCGGCCCAGCCTAGAACCTAGTCCAGAGCGGAGCCCAGAGCCGAGCCTCGAGCAGAGCCCCGAGCACAGCCGAGCACAGAACCCAGAGCCGAGCCTCAAGACGCGCCCCGAGACAATCCCCAAGCCCAGCCAAGAGCCGAGGCGAGCCGAGTCCAGAGCCGAACCCAGATCCGAGCCCCGAGCCCAGCCTAGAGCCGAGGCGAGCCTGGAGCCCAGCCTAGAGCCGAGCCCTGAGCCGAGCCTCGAGCCGAGCCCCGAGCATAGCCGAGCACATAGACCAGAGCCGAGCCTCGAGACGAGCCCCGAGACAATCCCCAAGCCCAGCCTAGAGCCGAGGCGAGCCGAGTCCAGAGCCGAACCGAGATCTGAGCCCCGAGCCCAGCCTAGAGCCGATCCGAGTCCAGAGCCGAGACCAGAGTCGGGCGCGATCTGAGCCTCGAGCCGAGCCAAGAGCAGAGCCGATCCCTGAGCCCAGCCCAAAGCCGAGAGCAGACAAGCCCAGAGCCGAGCCTCGAGCCCAGCCTAGAGCCGAGTCAAGAGCCGAGCCCAGAGCCGAGCCTCGAACCGAGCCCAGAGCCCAGCCGAGCACAGAGCCCATAGCCGAGCCTCAAGACGAGCCCCGAGACAATCCCCAAGCCCAGCCTAGAGCCGAGGCGAGCCGAATCCAGAGCCGAACCCAGATCCGAGCCCCGAGCCCAGCCTAGAGCTGAGCCGAGGCCAGAGCCCAGCCTAGAGGCGAGCCCAGAGCCGAGCCTGGAGCCGAGCCCCGAGCCCAGCAGAGCACATAGCCCAGAGCAGAGCCTCGAGACGAACCCCGAGACAATCCCCAAGCCCAGCCTAGAGCCGAGGCGAGCCGAGTCCAGAGCCGAACCCAGATCCGAGCCCCGAGCCCAGCCTAGAGCCGAGCCGAGCCCAGAGCCCAGCCTAGAGGCGAGCCCAGAGGCGAGTATCGAGCCGAGTCTCGAGCCGAGCCCCGAGCCCAGAGCCGAGCCTCGAGACGAGCCCCGAGACAATCCCCAAGCCCAGCCTAGAGCCGAGGCGAGCCGAGTCCAGAGCCGAACCCAGATCCGAGCCTCGAGCCCAGCCTACAGCCGAGCCGAGTCCAGAGACGAGCCCAGAGCCGAGCCTCGAGCCGAGCCCCGAGCACAGCCGAGCCCAGAGCCCAGAGCCGAGCCTGGAGACGAGCCCCGAGACAATCCACAAGCCCAGCCTAGAGCCGAGGCGAGCCGAGTCCAGAGCCGAACCGATATCCGAGCCCCGAGCCCAGCCTAGAGCCGAGTCCAGAGCCGAGCCCAGAGCCGAGCCTCGAGCCAAGCCCCGAGCCCAGACGAGCACAGAGCCCATAGCCGAGCCTTAGGACGAGCCCCGAGACAATCCCCAAGCCCAGCCTAGAGCCGAGGCGAGCCGAATCCAGAGCCGAACCCAGATCCGAGCCCCGAGCCCAGCCTAGAGCTGAGCCGAGCCCAGAGCCCAGCCTAGAGGCGAGCCCAGAGCCGAGCCACGAGCCGAGCCCCGAGCCGATCCCCGAGCCCAGAGCCGAGCCTCGAGACGAGCCCCGAGACAATCCCCAAGCCCAGCCTAGAGCCGAGGCGAGCCGAGTCCAGAGCCGAGCCAAGAGTCGGGCGCGATCTGAGCCTCGAGCCGAGCCAAGAGCAGAGCCGATCCCTGAGCTCAGCCCAAAGCCGAGAGCAGACAAGCCCAGAGCCGAGACTCGGCCCAGCCTAGAACCTAGTCCAGAGCGGAGCCCAGAGCCGAGCCTCGAGCAGAGCCCCGAGCACAGCCGAGCACAGAACCCAGAGCCGAGCCTCAAGACGCGCCCCGAGACAATCCCCAAGCCCAGCCAAGAGCCGAGGCGAGCCGAGTCCAGAGCCGAACCCAGATCCGAGCCCCGAGCCCAGCCTAGAGCCGAGGCGAGCCTGGAGCCCAGCCTAGAGCCGAGCCCTGAGCCGAGCCTCGAGCCGAGCCCCGAGCATAGCCGAGCACATAGACCAGAGCCGAGCCTCGAGACGAGCCCCGAGACAATCCCCAAGCCCAGCCTAGAGCCGAGGCGAGCCGAGTCCAGAGCCGAACCGAGATCTGAGCCCCGAGCCCAGCCTAGAGCCGATCCGAGTCCAGAGCCGAGACCATAGTCGGGCGCGATCTGAGCCTCGAGCCGAGCCAAGAGCAGAGCCGATCCCTGAGCCCAGCCCAAAGCCGAGAGCAGACAAGCCCAGAGCCGAGCCTCGAGCCCAGCCTAGAGCCGAGTCAAGAGCCGAGCCCAGAGCCGAGCCTCGAGCCGAGCCCAGAGCCCAGCCGAGCACAGAGCCCATAGCCGAGCCTCAAGACGAGCCCCGAGACAATCCCCAAGCCCAGCCTAGAGCCGAGGCGAGCCGAATCCAGAGCCGAACCCAGATCCGAGCCCCGAGCCCAGCCTAGAGCTGAGCCGAGGCCAGAGCCCAGCCTAGAGGCGAGCCCAGAGCCGAGCGTGGAGCCGAGCCCCGAGCCCAGCAGAGCACATAGCCCAGAGCAGAGCCTCGAGACGAACCCCGAGACAATCCCCAAGCCCAGCCTAGAGCCGAGGCGAGCCGAGTCCAGAGCCGAACCCAGATCCGAGCCCCGAGCCCAGCCTAGAGCCGAGCCGAGCCCAGAGCCCAGCCTAGAGGCGAGCCCAGAGGCGAGTATCGAGCCGAGTCTCGAGCCGAGCCCCGAGCCCAGAGCCGAGCCTCGAGACGAGCCCCGAGACAATCCCCAAGCCCAGCCTAGAGCCGAGGCGAGCCGAGTCCAGAGCCGAACCCAGATCCGAGCCTCGAGCCCAGCCTAGAGCCGAGCCGAGTCCAGAGACGAGCCCAGAGCCGAGCCTCGAGCCGAGCCCCGAGCACAGCCGAGCCCAGAGCCCAGAGCCGAGCCTGGAGACGAGCCCCGAGACAATCCCCAAGCCCAGCCTAGAGCCGAGGCGAGCCGAGTCCAGAGCCGAACCGATATCCGAGCCCCGAGCCCAGCCTAGAGCCGAGTCCAGAGCCGAGCCCAGAGCCGAGCCTCGAGCCAAGTCCCGAGCCCAGACGAGCACAGAGCCCATAGCCGAGCCTCAAGACGAGCCCCGAGACAATCCCCAAGCCCAGCCTAGAGCCGAGGCGAGCCGAATCCAGAGCCGAACCCAGATCCGAGCCCCGAGCCCAGCCTAGAGCTGAGCCGAGCCCAGAGCCCAGCCTAGAGGCGAGCCCAGAGCCGAGCCACGAGCCGAGCCCCGAGCCGATCCCCGAGCCCAGAGCCGAGCCTCGAGACGAGCCCCGAGACAATCCCCAAGCCCAGCCTAGAGCCGAGGCGAGCCGAGTCCAGAGCCGAGCCAAGAGTCGGGCGCGATCTGAGCCTCGAGCCGAGCCAAGAGCAGAGCCGATCCCTGAGCCCAGCCCAAAGCCGAGAGCAGACAAGCCCAGAGCCGAGCCTCGAGCCCAGCCTAGAGCCGAGTCAAGAGCCGAGCCCAGAGCCGAGCCTCGAGCCGAGCCCAGAGCCCAGCCGAGCACAGAGCCCATAGCCGAGCCTCAAGACGAGCCCCGAGACAATCCCCAAGCCCAGCCTAGAGCCGAGGCGAGCCGAATCCAGAGCCGAACCCAGATCCGAGCCCCGAGCCCAGCCTAGAGCTGAGCCGAGGCCAGAGCCCAGCCTAGAGGCGAGCCCAGAGCCGAGCCTGGAGCCGAGCCCCGAGCCCAGCAGAGCACATAGCCCAGAGCAGAGCCCCGAGACGAGCCCAGAGACAATCCCCAAGCCCAGCTTAGAGCCGAGGCGAGCCGAGTCCAGAGCCGAACCCAGATCCGAGCCCCGAGCCCAGCCTAGAGCCGAGCCGAGCCCAGAGCCCAGCCTAGAGGCGAGCCCAGAGGCGAGTATCGAGCCGAGTCTCGAGCCGAGCCCCGAGCCCAGAGCCGAGCCTCGAGACGAGCCCCGAGACAATCCCCAAGACCAGCCTAGAGCCGAGGCGAGCCGAGTCCAGAGCCGAACCGATATCCGACCCCCGAGCCCAGCCTAGAGCTGATCCGAGTCCAGAGCCGAGCCCAGAGTCGGGCGCGATCTGAGCCTCGAGACGAGCCAAGAGCAGAGCCGATCCCTGAGCCTGGCCCAAAGCCGAGAGCAGACAAGCCCAGAGCCGAGCCTCGAGCCCAGTCTAGAGCCGAGTCCAGAGCGGAGCCCAGAGCCGAGCCTCGAGCCGAGCCCCGAGCCCAGCCGAGCACAGAGCCCATAGCCGAGCCTCAAGACGAGCCCCGAGACAATCCCCAAGCCCAGCCTAGAGCCGAGGCGAGCCGAGTCCAGATCCGAACCCAGATCCGAGCCCCGAGCCCAGCCAACAGCCGAGCCGAGCCCAGAGCCCAGCCTAGAGGCGAGCCCAGAGCCGAGTATCGAGCCGAGCCTCGAGCCTTAGCCCGAGCCCAGAGCCGAGCCTCGAGACGAGCGTCGAGCCGTGCAACGAGCCCAGAGCCGAGCCTCGAGACGAGCCCCGAGACAATACCCAAGCCCAGCCTAGAGCCGAGGCGAGCCGAGTCCAGAGCTGAACGCTGATCCGAGCCCCGAGCCCAGCCGAGAGCCGAGCCGAAGCCAGAGCCCAGCCTAGAGCCGAGCCCAGAGCCGAGCCTCGAGCCGAGCCCCGAGCCCTGCCGAGCCCCGAGCCCAGAGCCGAGCCTCGAGACGAGCCCCGAGACAATCCCCAAGCCCATCCTAGAGCCGAGGCGAGCCGAGTCCAGAGCCGAACCGAGATCCGAGCCCCGAGCCCAGCCAAGAGCCGAGCCGAGCCCAGAGCCCAGCCTAGAGGCGAGCCCAGAGCCGAGTATCGAGCCGAGCCTCGAGCCGTGCCCCGAGCCCAGAGCTGAGCCTCGAGACGAGCCCCGAGACAATCCCCAAGCCCAGCCTAGAGCCGAGGCGAGCCGAGTCCAGAGCCGAACCGAGATCTGAGCCCCGAGCCCAGCCTAGAGACGAGCCGAGTCCAGACCCGAGCCCAGAATCGGGCGCGAACTGAGCCTCGAGCCGAGCCAAGAGCAGAGCCGATCCCTGAGCTCAGCCCAAAGCCGAGAGCAGACAAGCCCAGAGCCGAGCCTCGAGCCCAGCCTAGAGCCGAGTCCAGAGCCGAGCCCAGAGCCGAGCCTCGAGCCGAGCCCCGAGCCCAGCCGAGCACAGAGACCAGAGCCGAGCCTCGAGACGAGCCCCGAGACAATCCCCAAGCCCAGCCTAGAGCCGAGGCGAGCCGAGTCCAGAGCCGAACCCAGATCCGAGCCCCGAGCCCAGCCTAGAGCCGAGCCGAGTCCAGAGCCGAGCCCAAAGCCGAGCATCGAGCCGAGCCCCGAGACAATCCCCAGCCCAGCCTAGAGCCGAGGCGTGCCGAGTCCAGAGCCGAACCCAGATCCGAGCCCCGAGCACATCCTAGAGCCGAGGCGAGCCGAGTCCAGAGCCGAACCCAGATCCAAGCTCCGAGCCCAGCCTAGAGCCGAGACGAGCCCAGAGCCCAGCCTAGAGGAGAGCCCAGAGTCGAGTATCGAGCCGAGCCTCGAGCCGAGCCCCGAGCCCAGCCGAGCACAGAGCCCAGAGCCGAGCCTCGAGCCCAGCCTAGAGCCGAGTCCAGAGCCGAGCCCAGAGCCGAGCCTCGAGCCGAGCCCCGAGCCCAGCCGAGCACAGAGCCCAGAGCCGAGCCTCAAGACGAGCCCCGAGACAATCCCCAAGCCCAGCCTAGAGCCGAGGCGAGCCGAGTCCAGAGCCTAACCCAGATCCGAGCCCCGAGCCCAGCCAAGAGCCGAGCCGAGCCCAAAGCCTAGTCTAGAGGCGAGCCCAGAGCCGAGTATCGAGCCGAGCCTCGAGCCGTGTCCCGAGCCCAGAGCCGAGCCTCGAGACGAGCCCCGAGAAAATCCCCTAGCCCAGCCTAGAGCCGAGGCGAGCCGAGTCCAGAGCCGAACCCAGATCCGAGACCCAAGCATAGCCTAGAGCCGAGCCGAGCCCGGAGCCCAGCCTAGAGCCGAGTCCTGAGCTGTGCCTCTAGCCGAGCCCCGAGCCCAGCCGAGCCCAGAGCCCAGAGCCGAGCCTCGAGACGAGCCCCAAGACAATCCCCAAGCCCAGGCTAGAGCCGAGGCGAGCCGAGTCCAGAGCCGAACCGATGATCCGAGCCTCGAGCCCAGCCTAGAGCCGAGCCGAGTCCAGAGACGAGCCCAGAGCCGAGCCGCGAGCCCAGCCGAGCACAGAGCCCAGAGCCGAGCCTCAAGACGAGCCCCGAGACAATCCCCAAGCCCAGCCTAGAGCCGAGGCGAGCCGAGTCCAGAGCCGAACCCAGATCCGAGCCCCGAGCCCAGCCAAGAGCCGAGCCGAGCCCAGAGGCCAGCCTAGAGGTGAGCCCAGAGCCGAGTATCGATTCGAGCCTCGAGCCGTGCCCCGAGCACAGAGCCGAGCCTCGAGACGAGCCCCGAGACAATACCCAAGCCCAGCCTAGAGCCGAGGCGAGCCGAGTCCAGAGCCGAACCCAGATCCGAGCCTCGAGCCCAGCCTAGAGCCGAGCCGAGTCCAGAGACGAGCCCAGAGCCGAGCCTCGAGCCGAGCCCCGAGCACAGCCGAGCCCAGAGCCCAGAGCCGAGCCTCGAGACGAGCCCCGAGACAATCCCCAAGCCCAGCCTAGAGCCGAGGCGAGCCGAGTCCAGAGCCGAACCGATATCCGAGCCCCGAGCCCAGCCTAGAGCCGAGCCGAGTCCAGAGTCGGGCGCGATCTGAGCCTCGAGCCGAGCTAAGAGCAGAGCCGATCCCTGAGCCCAGCCCAAAGCCGAGAGCAGACAAGCCCAGAGCCGAGCCTCGAGCCCAGCCTAGAGCCGAGTCCAGAGCCGAGCCCAAAGCCGAGCCTCGAGCCAAGCCCCTAGCCCAGCCGAGCACAGAGCCCAGAGCCGAGCCTCGAGACGAGCCCCGAGACAATCCCCAAGCCCAGCCTAGATCCGAGGCGAGCCGAGTCCAGAGCCGAACCCAGATCCGAGCCCCGAGCCCAGCCTAGAGCCGAGCCGAGCCCGGAGCCCAGCCTAGAGCCGAGCCCTGAGCCGAGCCTCGAGCCGAGCCCCGAGCCCAGCCGAGCACAGAGACCAGAGCCGAGCCTCGAGACGAGCCCCGAAACAATCCCCAAGCCCAGCCTAGAGCCGAGGCGAGACGAGTCCTGAGCCGAACCGAGATCCGAGCCTAGCGCCCAGCTTAGAACCGAGTCCAGAGCCGAGCCCAGAGCCGACCCTCGAGCCGAGCCCCGAGCCCAGCCGAGCACAGAGACCAGAGCCGACCGTCGAGACCCGCCCCGAGACAATCCCCAAGCCCAGCCTAGAGCCGAGGCGAGCCGAGTCCAGAGCCGAACCCAGATCCGAGCCCCGATCCCAGACTAGAGCCGAGTCCAGAGCCGAGCCCAGAGCCGAGCCTCGAGCCGAGCCCCGAGACAATCCCCAAGCCCAGCCTAGAGCCGAGGCGAGCCGAGTCCAGAGCCGAACCGAGATCTGAAGCCCCGAGCCCAGCCTAGAGCCGAGCCGAGTCCAGAGCCGAGCACAGAGTCGGGCGCGATCTGAGCCTCGAGCCGAGACAAGAGCAGAGCCGATCCCTGAGCACAGCCCAAAGCCGAGAGCAGACAAGCCCAGAGCCGAGCCTCGAGCCCAGCCTAGAGCCGAGTCCAGAGCCGAGCCCTGAGCCGAGCCTCGAGCCGAGCCCCGAGCCCAGCCGAGCCCCGAGCCCAGATCCGAGCCTCGAGACGAGCCCCGAGACAATCCCCAAGCCCAGATTAGAACCGAGATGAGCCGAGTCCAGAGCCGAACCCAGATCCGAGACCCGAGCCAAGCCTAGAGCCGAGCCCAGAGCCGAGCCTCGAGCCGAGCCTCGAGCCCAGCCGAGCACAGAGCCCAGAGCCGAGCCTCGAGACGAGCCTCGAGACAATCCCCAACCCAGCCTAGAGCCGAGGCGAGCCGAGTCCAGAGCCGAGTCCAGAGCCGAGCCCAGAGTCGGGCGCGAGCTGAGCCTCGAGCCTAGCCAAGAGCAGAGCCGATCATTGAGCCCAGCCCAAAGCCTAGAGCAGACAATTCCAGAGCCGAGCCTCGAGCCCAGCCAAGAGCCGAGCCGAGTCCAGAGCCGAGCCCAGAGTCGGGCGAGATCTGAGCCTCGAGCCGAGTCAAGAGCAGAGCCGATCCCTGAGCTCAGCCCAAAGCCGAGAGAAGACAAGTCCAAAGCCGAGCCTCGATCCCAGCCTAGAGCCGCGTCCAGAACGGAGCCTCGAGCCGAGCCCCGAGCACAGCCGAGCCCAGAGCCCAGAGCCGAGCCTGGAGACGAGCCCCGAGACAATCCCCAAGCCCAGCCTAGAGCCGAGGCGAGCCGAGTCCAGAGCCGAACCGAGATCTGAAGCCCCGAGCCCAGCCTAGAGCCGAGTCCAGAGCCGAGCCCAGAGCCGAGCCTCGAGCCAAGCCCCGAGCCCAGCCTAGAGCTGAGCCGAGCCCAGAGCCCAGCCTAGAGGCGAGCCCAGAGCCGAGCCACGAGCCGAGCCCCGAGCCGATCCCCGAGCCCAGAGCCGAGCCTCGAGACGAGCCCCGAGACAATCCCCAAGCCCAGCCTAGAGCCGAGGCGAGCCGAGTCCAGAGCCGAGCCAAGAGTCGGGCGCGATCTGAGCCTCGAGCCGAGCCAAGAGCAGAGCCGATCCCTGAGCTCAGCCCAAAGCCGAGAGCAGACAAGCCCAGAGCCGAGACTCGGCCCAGCCTAGAACCTAGTCCAGAGCGGAGCCCAGAGCCGAGCCTCGAGCAGAGCCCCGAGCACAGCCGAGCACAGAACCCAGAGCCGAGCCTCAAGACGCGCCCCGAGACAATCCCCAAGCCCAGCCAAGAGCCGAGGCGAGCCGAGTCCAGAGCCGAACCCAGATCCGAGCCCCGAGCCCAGCCTAGAGCCGAGGCGAGCCTGGAGCCCAGCCTAGAGCCGAGCCCTGAGCCGAGACTCGAGCCGAGCCCCGAGCATAGCCGAGCACAGAGACCAGAGCCGAGCCTCGAGACGAGCCCCGAGACAATCCCCAAGCCCAGCCTAGAGCCGAGGCGAGCCGAGTCCAGAGCCGAACCGAGATCTGAGCCCCGAGCCCAGCCTAGAGCCGATCCGAGTTCAGAGCCGAGACCAGAGTCGGGCGCGATCTGAGCCTCGAGCCGAGCCAAGAGCAGAGCCGATCCCTGAGCCCAGCCCAAAGCCGAGAGCAGACAAGCCCAGAGCCGAGCCTCGAGCCCAGACTAGAGCCGAGTCAAGAGCCGAGCCCAGAGCCCAGCCTAGAGGCGAGCCCAGAGGCGAGTATCGAGCCGAGTCTCGAGCCGAGCCCCGAGCCCAGAGCCGAGCCTCGAGACGAGCCCCGAGACAATCCCCAAGCCCAGCCTAGAGCCGAGGCGAGCCGAGTCCAGAGCCGAACCCAGATCCGAGCCTCGAGCCCAGCCTAGAGCCGAGCCGAGTCCAGAGACGAGCCCAGAGCCGAGCCTCGAGCCGAGCCCCGAGCACAGCCGAGCCCAGAGCCCAGAGCCGAGCCTGGAGACGAGCCCCGAGACAATCCCCAAGCCCAGCCTAGAGCCGAGGCGAGCCGAGTCCAGAGCCGAACCGATATCCGAGCCCCGAGCCCAGCCTAGAGCCGAGTCCAGAGCCGAGCCCAGAGCCGAGCCTCGAGCCAAGCCCCGAGCCCAGACGAGCACAGAGCCCATAGCCGAGCCTCAAGACGAGCCCCGAGACAATCCCCAAGCCCAGCCTAGAGCCGAGGCGAGCCGAATCCAGAGCCGAACCCAGATCCGAGCCCCGAGCCCAGCCTAGAGCTGAGCCGAGCCCAGAGCCCAGCCTAGAGGCGAGCCCAGAGCCGAGCCACGAGCCGAGCCCCGAGCCGATCCCCGAGCCCAGAGCCGAGCCTCGAGACGAGCCCCGAGACAATCCCCAAGCCCAGCCTAGAGACGAGGCGAGCCGAGTCCAGAGCCGAGCCAAGAGTCGGGCGTGATCTGAGCCTCGAGCCGAGCCAACAGCAGAGCCGATCCCTGAGCCCAGCCCAAAGCTGAGAGCAGACAAGCCCAGAGCCGAGCCTCGAGCCCAGCCTAGAGCCGAGTCAAGAGTCGAGTATCGAGCCGAGCCTCGAGCCGAGCCCAGAGCCCAGCCGAGCACAGAGCCCATAGCCGAGCTTCAAGACGAGCCCCGAGACAATACCCAAGCCCAGCCTAGAGCCGAGGCGAGCCGAATCCAGAGCCGAACCCAGATCCGAGCCCCGAGCCCAGCCTAGAGCTGAGCCGAGGCCAGAGCCCAGCCTAGAGGCGAGCCCAGAGCCGAGCCTGGAGCCGAGCCCCGAGCCCAGCAGAGCACATAGCCCAGAGCAGAGCCCCGAGACGAACCCCGAGACAATCCCCAAGCCCAGCCTAGAGCCGAGGCGAGCCGAGTCCAGAGCCGAACCCAGATCCGAGCCCCGAGCCCAGCCTGGAGCCGAGCCGAGCCCAGAGCCCAGCCTAGAGGCGAGCCCAGAGGCGAGTATCGAGCCGAGTCTCGAGCCGAGCCCCGAGCCCAGAGCCGAGCCTCGAGACGAGCCCCGAGACAATCCCCAAGCCCAGCCTAGAGCCGAGGCGAGCCGAGTCCAGAGCCGAACCGAGATCCGACCCCCGAGCCCAGCCTAGAGCTGATCCGAGTCCAGAGCCGAGCCCAGAGTCGGGCGCGATCTGAGCCTCGAGACGAGCCAAAAGCAGAGCCGATCCCTGAGCTCAGCCCAAAGCCGAGAGCAGACAAGCCCAGAGCCGAGCCTCGAGCCCAGTCTAGAGCCGAGTCCAGAGCGGAGCCCAGAGCCGAGCCTCGAGCCGAGCCCCGAGCCCAGCCGAGCACAGAGCCCATAGCCGAGCCTCAAGACGAACCCCGAGACAATCCCCAAGCCCAGCCTAGAGCCGAGGCGAGCCGAGTCCAGAGCCGAAACCAGATCCGAGCCCCGAGCCCAGCCTAGAGCCGAGCCGAGGCCAGAGCCCAGCCTAGAGCCGAGCGCAGAGCCGAGCCTGGAGCCGAGCCCCGAGCCCAGCCGAGCACATAGCCCAGAGCCGAGCCTCGAGACGAGCCTCGAGACAATCCCCAAGCCCAGGCTAGAGCCGAGGCGAGCCGAGTCCAGAGCCGAACCCAGATGTGAGCCCCGAGCCCAGCCTAGAGCCGAGCCGAGCCCAGAGCCCAGCCTAGAGGCGATCCCAGAGGCGAGTATCGAGCCGAGCCTCGAGCCGAGCCCCGAGCCCAGAGCCGAGCCCCGAGACGAGCCCTGAGACAATCCCCAAGCCCAGCCTAGAGCCGAGGCGAGCCGAGTCCAGAGTCGAACTGGGATCCGAGCCCCGAGCCCAGCCTAGAGCCGAGCCGAGTCCAGAGCCGAGCCCAGAGTCGGGCGCGATCTGAGCCTCGAGCCGAGCCAAGAGCAGAGCCGATCCCTGAGCTCAGCCCAAAGCCGAGAGCAGACAAGCCCAGAGCCGAGACTCGGCCCAGCCTAGAAACTAGTCCAGAGCGGAGCCCAGAGCCGAGCCTCGAGCCGAGCCCCGAGCCCAGCCGAACACAGAGCCCAGAGCCGAGCCTCGAGACGAGCCCCGAGACAATCTCAAAGACCAGCCTAGAGCCGAGGCGAGCCGAGTCCAGAGCCGAACCGAGATCCGAGCCCCGAGCCCGGCCTAGAGCCGAGCCGAGCCCAGAGTCGGGCGCGATCTGAGCCTCGAGCCGAGCCAAGATCAGAGCCGATCCCTGAGCCCAGCCCAAAGCCGAGAGCAGACAAGCCAAGAGCCGAGCCTCGAGCCCAGCCTAGAGCCGAGTCCAGAGCCGAGCCCAAAGCCGAGCCTCGAGCCAAGCCCCGAGTCCAGCCGAGCACATAGCCCAGAGCCGAGCCCAAAGCCGAGCCTCGAGCCAAGCCCCTAGCCCAGCCTAGAGCCGAGGCGAGCCGAGTCCAGAGCCGAACCCAGATCCGAGACCCAAGCATAGCCTAGAGCCGAGCCGAGCCCGGAGCCCAGCCTAGAGCCGAGTCCTGAGCTGTGCCTCTAGCCGAGCCCCGAGCCCAGCCGAGCCCAGAGCCCAGAGCCGAGCCTCGAGACGAGCCCCAAGACAATCCCCAAGCCCAGGCTAGAGCCGAGGCGAGCCGAGTCCAGAGCCGAACCGATGATCCGAGCCTCGTGCGCAGCCTAGAACCGAGTCCAGATCCGAGCCCAGAGCCGAGTCTCGAGCCGAGCCCCGAGCCCAGCCGAGCACAGAGCCCAGAGCCGAGCCTCGAGACGAGCCCCGAGACAATCCCCAAGCCCAGACTATTGCCGAGGCGAGTCGAGTCCAGGAGTCCAGAGCCGAACCCAGATCCGTGCCCCGAGCCCATCCTAGAGCCGAGCCGAGTCCAGAGCCGAGTCCAGAGCCGAGCCCAGAGCCGAGCCTCGAGACGAGCCCCGAGGCAATCCCCAAGCTCAGCCTAGAGCCGAGGCGAGCCGAGTCCAGAGCCGAACCTAGAGCCGAGCCTCGAGCCCAGCCTAGAGCCGAGCCGAGTCCAGAGCCGAGCCCAGAGCCGAGCCTCGAGCCGAGCCCCGAGCCCAGCCGAGCATATAGCCCAGAACCGAGCCTCGAGACGAGCCCCGAGACAATCCCCAAGCCCAGCCTAGAGCCGATGCGAGCCGAGTCCAGAGCCGAAACGAGATCCGAGCCTCGAGCCCAGCTTAGAACCGAGTCCAGAGCCGAGCCCAGAGCCGAGCCTCGAGCCGAGCCCCGAGCCCAGCCGAGCACAGAGACCAGAGCCGAGCCTCGAGACGAACCCCGAGACAATCCCCAAGCCCAGCCTAGAGCCGAGGCGAGCCGAGTCCAGAGCCGAACCCAGATCCGAGCCCCGAGCCCAGCCAAGAGCCGAGCCGAGCCCAGAGGCCAGCCTAGAGGTGAGCCCAGAGCCGAGTATCGATTCGAGCCTCGAGCCGTGCCCCGAGCACAGAGCCGAGCCTCGAGACGAGCCCCGAGACAATACCCAAGCCCAGCCTAGAGCCGAGGCGAGCCGAGTCCAGAGCCGAACCCAGATCCGAGCCTCGAGCCCAGCCTAGAGCCGAGCCGAGTCCAGAGACGAGCCCAGAGCCGAGCCTCGAGCCGAGCCCCGAGCACAGCCGAGCCCAGAGCCCAGAGCCGAGCCTCGAGACGAGCCCCGAGACAATCCCCAAGCCCAGCCTAGAGCCGAGGCGAGCCGAGTCCAGAGCCGAACCGATATCCGAGCCCCGAGCCCAGCCTAGAGCCGAGCCGAGTCCAGAGTCGGGCGCGATCTGAGCCTCGAGCCGAGCTAAGAGCAGAGCCGATCCCTGAGCCCAGCCCAAAGCCGAGAGCAGACAAGCCCAGAGCCGAGCCTCGAGCCCAGCCTAGAGCCGAGTCCAGAGCCGAGCCCAAAGCCGAGCCTCGAGCCAAGCCCCTAGCCCAGCCGAGCACAGAGCCCAGAGCCGAGCCTCGAGACGAGCCCCGAGACAATCCCCAAGCCCAGCCTAGATCCGAGGCGAGCCGAGTCCAGAGCCGAACCCAGATCCGAGCCCCGAGCCCAGCCTAGAGCCGAGCCGAGCCCGGAGCCCAGCCTAGAGCCGAGCCCTGAGCCGAGCCTCGAGCCGAGCCCCGAGCCCAGCCGAGCACAGAGACCAGAGCCGAGCCTCGAGACGAGCCCCGAAACAATCCCCAAGCCCAGCCTAGAGCCGAGGCGAGACGAGTCCTGAGCCGAACCCAGATCCGAGCCCCGATCCCAGACTAGAGCCGAGTCCAGAGCCGAGCCCAGAGCCGAGCCTCGAGCCGAGCCCCGAGCCCAGCCGAGCACAGAGACCAGAGCCGACCGTCGAGACGCGCCCCGAGACAATCCCCAAGCCCAGCCTAGAGCCGAGGCGAGCCGAGTCCAGAGCCGAACCCAGATCCGAGCCCCGATCCCAGACTAGAGCCGAGTCCAGAGCCGAGCCCAGAGCCGAGCCTCGAGCCGAGCCCCGAGACAATCCCCAAGCCCAGCCTAGAGCCGAGGCGAGCCGAGTCCAGAGCCGAACCGAGATCTGAAGCCCCGAGCCCAGCCTAGAGCCGAGCCGAGTCCAGAGCCGAGCACAGAGTCGGGCGCGATCTGAGCCTCGAGCCGAGACAAGAGCAGAGCCGATCCCTGAGCACAGCCCAAAGCCGAGAGCAGACAAGCCCAGAGCCGAGCCTCGAGCCCAGCCTAGAGCCGAGTCCAGAGCCGAGCCCTGAGCCGAGCCTCGAGCCGAGCCCCGAGCCCAGCCGAGCCCCGAGCCCAGATCCGAGCCTCGAGACGAGCCCCGAGACAATCCCCAAGCCCAGATTAGAGCCGAGATGAGCCGAGTCCAGAGCCGAACCCAGATCCGATACCCGAGCCCAGCCTAGAGCCGAGCCGAGCCCGGAGCCAAGCCTAGAGCCGAGCCCAGAGCCGAGCCTCGAGCCGAGCCTCGAGCCCAGCCGAGCAAAGAGCCCAGAGCCGAGCCTCGAGACGAGCCCCGAGACAATCCCCAAGCCCAGCCTAGAGCCGAGGCGAGCCGAGTCCAGAGCCGAACCCAGATCCGAGCCCCGAGCACAGCCTAGAGCCGAGCCGAGTCCAGAGCCGAGCCCAGAGTCGAGCCTCGAGCCGAGCCCCGAGCCCAGCCGAGCACAGAGCCCAGAGCCGAGCCTCGAGACGAGTCTCGAGACAATCCCCAACCCAGCCTAGAGCCGAGGCGAGCCGAGTCCAGAGCCGAGTCCAGAGCCGAGCCCAGAGTCGGGCGCGAGCTGAGCCTCGAGCCTAGCCAAGAGCAGAGCCGATCATTGAGCCCAGCCCAAAGCCTAGAGCAGACAATTCCAGAGCCGAGCCTCGAGCCCAGCCAAGAGCCGAGCCGAGTCCAGAGCCGAGCCCAGAGTCGGGCGAGATCTGAGCCTCGAGCCGAGTCAAGAGCAGAGCCGATCCCTGAGCTCAGCCCAAAGCCGAGAGAAGACAAGTCCAAAGCCGAGCCTCGATCCCAGCCTAGAGCCGCGTCCAGAACGGAGCCTCGAGCCGAGCCCCGAGCACAGCCGAGCCCAGAGCCCAGAGCCGAGCCTGGAGACGAGCCCCGAGACAATCCCCAAGCCCAGCCTAGAGCCGAGGCGAGCCGAGTCCAGAGCCGAACCGAGATCTGAAGCCCCGAGCCCAGCCTAGAGCCGAGTCCAGAGCCGAGCCCAGAGCCGAGCCTCGAGCCAAGCCCCGAGCCCAGCCTAGAGCTGAGCCGAGCCCAGAGCCCAGCCTAGAGGCGAGCCCAGAGCCGAGCCACGAGCCGAGCCCCGAGCCGATCCCCGAGCCCAGAGCCGAGCCTCGAGACGAGCCCCGAGACAATCCCCAAGCCCAGCCTAGAGCCGAGGCGAGCCGAGTCCAGAGCCGAGCCAAGAGTCGGGCGCGATCTGAGCCTCGAGCCGAGCCAAGAGCAGAGCCGATCCCTGAGCTCAGCCCAAAGCCGAGAGCAGACAAGCCCAGAGCCGAGACTCCGCCCAGCCTAGAACCTAGTCCAGAGCGGAGCCCAGAGCCGAGCCTCGAGCAGAGCCCCGAGCACAGCCGAGCACAGAACCCAGAGCCGAGCCTCAAGACGCGCCCCGAGACAATCCCCAAGCCCAGCCAAGAGCCGAGGCGAGCCGAGTCCAGAGCCGAACCCAGATCCGAGCCCCGAGCCCAGCCTAGAGCCGAGGCGAGCCTGGAGCCCAGCCTAGAGCCGAGCCCTGAGCCGAGCCTCGAGCCGAGCCCCGAGCATAGCCGAGCACAGAGACCAGAGCCGAGCCTCGAGACGAGCCCCGAGACAATCCCCAAGCCCAGCCTAGAGCCGAGGCGAGCCGAGTCCAGAGCCGAACCGAGATCTGAGCCCCGAGCCCAGCCTAGAGCCGATCCGAGTTCAGAGCCGAGACCAGAGTCGGGCGCGATCTGAGCCTCGAGCCGAGCCAAGAGCAGAGCCGATCCCTGAGCCCAGCCCAAAGCCGAGAGCAGACAAGCCCAGAGCCGAGCCTCGAGCCCAGCCTAGAGCCGAGTCAAGAGCCGAGCCCAGAGCCGAGCCTCGAGCCGAGCCCAGAGCCCAGCCGAGCACAGAGCCCATAGCCGAGCCTCAAGACGAGCCCCGAGACAATCCCCAAGCCCAGCCAAGAGCCGAGGCGAGCCGAATCCAGAGCCGAACCCAGATCCGAGCCCCGAGCCCAGCCTAGAGCTGAGCCGAGGCCAGAGCTCAGCCTAGAGGCGAGCCCAGAGCCGAGCCTGGAGCCGAGCCCCGAGCCCAGCAGAGCACATAGCCCAGAGCAGAGCCTCGAGACGAACCCCGAGACAATCCCCAAGCCCAGCCTAGAGCCGAGGCGAGCCGAGTCCAGAGCCGAACCCAGATCCGAGCCCCGAGCCCAGCCTAGAGCCGAGCCGAGCCCAGAGCCCAGCCTAGAGGCGAGCCCAGAGGCGAGTATCGAGCCGAGTCTCGAGCCGAGCCCCGAGCCCAGAGCCGAGCCTCGAGACGAGCCCCGAGACAATCCCCAAGCCCAGCCTAGAGCCGAGGCGAGCCGAGTCCAGAGCCGAACCCAGATCCGAGCCTCGAGCCCAGCCTAGAGCCGAGCCGAGTCCAGAGACGAGCCCAGAGACGAGCCTCGAGCCGAGCCCCGAGCACAGCCGAGCCCAGAGCCCAGAGCCGAGCCTGGAGACGAGCCCCGAGACAATCCCCAAGCCCAGCCTAGAGCCGAGGCGAGCCGAGTCCAGAGCCGAACCGATATCCGAGCCCCGAGCCCAGCCTAGAGCCGAGTCCAGAGCCGAGCCCAGAGCCGAGCCTCGAGCCAAGCCCCGAGCCCAGACGAGCACAGAGCCCATAGCCGAGCCTCAAGACGAGCCCCGAGACAATCCCCAAGCCCAGCCTAGAGCCGAGGCGAGCCGAATCCAGAGCCGAACCCAGATCCGAGCCCCGAGCCCAGCCTAGAGCTGAGCCGAGCCCAGAGCCCAGCCTAGAGGCGAGCCCAGAGCCGAGCCACGAGCCGAGCCCCGAGCCGATCCCCGAGCCCAGAGCCGAGCCTCGAGACGAGCCCCGAGACAATCCGCAAGCCCAGCCTAGAGACGAGGCGAGCCGAGTCCAGAGCCGAGCCAAGAGTCGGGCGCGATCTGAGCCTCGAGCCGAGCCAACAGCAGAGCCGATCCCTGAGCCCAGCCCAAAGCCGAGAGCAGACAAGCCCAGAGCCGAGCCTCGAGCCCAGCCTAGAGCCGAGTCAAGAGTCGAGTATCGAGCCGAGCCTCGAGCCGAGCCCAGAGCCCAGCCGAGCACAGAGCCCATAGCCGAGCTTCAAGACGAGCCCCGAGACAATACCCAAGCCCAGCCTAGAGCCGAGGCGAGCCGAATCCAGAGCCGAACCCAGATCCGAGCCCCGAGCCCAGCCTAGAGCTGAGCCGAGGCCAGAGCCCAGCCTAGAGGCGAGCCCAGAGCCGAGCCTGGAGCCGAGCCCCGAGCCCAGCAGAGCACATAGCCCAGAGCAGAGCCCCGAGACGAACCCCGAGACAATCCCCAAGCCCAGCCTAGAGCCGAGGCGAGCCGAGTCCAGAGCCGAACCCAGATCCGAGCCCCGAGCCCAGCATGGAGCCGAGCCGAGCCCAGAGCCCAGCCTAGAGGCGAGCCCAGAGGCGAGTATCGAGCCGAGTCTCGAGCCGAGCCCCGAGCCCAGAGCCGAGCCTCGAGACGAGCCCCGAGACAATCCCCAAGCCCAGCCTAGAGCCGAGGTGAGCCGAGTCCAGAGCCGAACCGAGATCCGACCCCCGAGCCCAGCCTAGAGCTGATCCGAGTCCAGAGCCGAGCCCAGAGTCGGGCGCGATCTGAGCCTCGAGACGAGCCAAGAGCAGAGCCGATCCCTGAGCTCAGCCCAAAGCCGAGAGCAGACAAGCCCAGAGCCGAGCCTCGAGCCCAGTCTAGAGCCGAGTCCAGAGCGGAGCCCAGAGCCGAGCCTCGAGCCGAGCCCCGAGCCCAGCCGAGCACAGAGCCCATAGCCGAGCCTCAAGACGAGCCCCGAGACAATCCCCAAGCCCAGCCTAGAGCCGAGGCGAGCCGAGTCCAGAGCCGAAACCAGATCCGAGCCCCGAGCCCAGCCTAGAGCCGAGCCGAGGCCAGAGCCCAGCCTAGAGCCGAGCGCAGAGCCGAGCCTGGAGCCGAGCCCCGAGCCCAGCCGAGCACATAGCCCAGAGCCGAGCCTCGAGACGAGCCTCGAGACAATCCCCAAGCCCAGGCTAGAGCCGAGGCGAGCCGAGTCCAGAGCCGAACCCAGATGTGAGCCCCGAGCCCAGCCTAGAGCCGAGCCGAGCCCAGAGCCCAGCCTAGAGGCGATCCCAGAGGCGAGTATCGAGCCGAGCCTCGAGCCGAGCCCCGAGCCCAGAGCCGAGCCCCGAGACGAGCCCTGAGACAATCCCCAAGCCCAGCCTAGAGCCGAGGCGAGCCGAGTCCAGAGTCGAACTGGGATCCGAGCCCCGAGCCCAGCCTAGAGCCGAGCCGAGTCCAGAGCCGAGCCCAGAGTCGGGCGCGATCTGAGCCTCGAGCCGAGCCAAGAGCAGAGCCGATCCCTGAGCTCAGCCCAAAGCCGAGAGCAGACAAGCCCTGAGCCGAGACTCGGCCCAGCCTAGAAACTAGTCCAGAGCGGAGCCCAGAGCCGAGCCTCGAGCCGAGCCCCGAGCCCAGCCGAACACAGAGCCCAGAGCCGAGCCTCGAGACGAGCCCCGAGACAATCTCAAAGACCAGCCTAGAGCCGAGGCGAGCCGAGTCCAGAGCCGAACCGAGATCCGAGCCCCGAGCCCGGCCTAGAGCCGAGCCGAGCCCAGAGTCGGGCGCGATCTGAGCCTCGAGCCGAGCCAAGATCAGAGCCGATCCCTGAGCCCAGCCCAAAGCCGAGAGCAGACAAGCCAAGAGCCGAGCCTCGAGCCCAGCCTAGAGCCGAGTCCAGAGCCGAGCCCAAAGCCGAGCCTCGAGCCAAGCCCCGAGTCCAGCCGAGCACATAGCCCAGAGCCGAGCCTCAAGACGCGCCCCGAGACAATCCCCAAGCCCAGCCAAGAGCCGAGGCGAGCCGAGTCCAGAGCCGAACCGAGATCCGAGCCCCGAGCCCGGCCTAGAGCCGAGCCGAGCCCAGAGTCGGGCGCGATCTGAGCCTCGAGACGAGCCAAGAGCAGAGCCGATCCCTGAGCTCAGCCCAAAGCCGAGAGCAGACAAGCCCAGAGCCGAGACTCGGCCCAGCCTAGAAACTAGTCCAGAGCCGAGCCCAGAGCCCAGCCCAGAGGCGAGATCAGAGCCGAGTATCGAGCCTAGCCTCGAGCCGTACCCCGAGCCCAGAGCCGAGCCTCGAGACGAGCCCCGAGACAATCCCCAAGCCCAGCCTAGAGCCGAGGCGAGCCGAGTCCAGAGCCGAACCGAGATCCGAGCCTCCAGCCTAGCTTAGAACCGAGTCCAGAGCCGAGCCCAGAGCCGAGCCTCGAGCCGAGCCCCGAGCCCAGCCGAGCACAGAGCCTAGAGCCGAGCCTCGAGACGAGCCCCGAGACAATCCCCAAGCCCAGACTAGAGCCGAGATGAGCCGAGTTCAGAGCCGAACCGAGATCCGAGCACCGAGCCCAGCCGAGAGCCGAGCCGAAGCCAGAGCCCAGCCTAGAGCCGAGACCAGAGCCGAGCCTCGAGCCGAGCCCCGAGCCGAGCCGAGCCCAGAGCCCAGAGCCGAGCCTCGAGACGAGCCCCGAGACAATCCCCAAGCCCAGCCTAGAACCGAGGCGAGCCGAGTCCAGAGCCGAACCTAGAGCCGAGCCCCGAGCCCAGCCTACAGCCGAGCCCAGCCCAGAGCCCAGCCTAGAGGCGAGCCCAGAGCCGAGTATCGAGCCGAGCCTCGAGCCGTACCCCGAGCCCAGTGCCGAGCCTCGAGACGAGCCCCGAGACAATCCCCAAGCCCAGACTAGAGCCAAGGAGAGCCGAGTCCAGAGCCGAACCGAGATCCGAGCCCCGAGCCCAGCCTAGAGCCGAGCTGAGCCCAGAGTCGGGCGCGATCTGAGCCTCGAGCCGAGCCAAGAGCAGAGCCGATCCCTGAGCCCAGCCCAAAGCCGAGAGCAGACAAGCCCAGAGCCGAGCCTCGAACCCAGCCTAGAGCCGAGTCCAGAGCCGAGCCCAGAGCCGAGCGTCGAGCCGATCCCCGAGCCGAGCCCCGAGCACATAGCCCAGAGGCGAGCCTCGAGACGAACCCGGAGACAATCCCCAAGCCCAGCCTAGATCCGAGGCGAGCCGAGTCCAGAGCCGAACCCAGATCCGAGCCCCGAGCCCAGCCTAGAGCCGAGCCGAGCCCGGAGCCCAGCCTAGAGCCGAGCCCTGAGCAGTGCCTCGAGCCGAGCCCAGAGCCCAGCCGAGCACAGAGCCCAGAGCCGAGCCTCGAGACGAGCCCCGAGACAATCCCCAAGCCCAGCCTAGAGCCGAGGCGAGCCGAGTCCAGAGCCGAACCCAGATCCGAGACTCGAGCACAGCCTAGAGCCGAGCCGAGTCCCGAGCCGAGCCTAGAGCCGAGCCCTGAGCCGAGCCTCGAGCCGAGCCCCGAGCCCGGCGAGCCCAGAGCCCAGAGCCGAGCCTCGAGACGAGCCCCGAGAGAATCCCCAAGCCCAGCCTAGAGCCGAGGCGAGCCGAGTCCAGAGCCGAACCGAGATCTGAGCCCCGAGCCCAGCCTAGAGCCGTGTCGAGCCCAGAGTCCGGCGCGATCTGAGCCTTTGAGCCGAGCCAAGAGTAGAGCCGATCCCTGAGCCCAGACCAAAGCCGAGAGCACACAAGCCCAGAGCCGAGCCTCGAGCCCAGCCTAGAGCCGAGTCCAGAGCCGAGCCCAGAGCCGAGCCTCGAGCCGAGCCCCGAGCCCAGCCGAGCACAGAGCCCAGATCCGAGCCCCGAGCCCATCCTAGAGCCGAGCCGAGTCCAGAGCCGAGCCCAGAGCCGAGCCTCGAGCCGAGCCCCGAGCCCAGCCGAGCACAGAGCCCAGAGCCGAGCCTCGAGACGAGCCCCGAGACAATCCCCAAGCCCAGCCTAGAGCCGAGGCGAGCCGAGTCCAGAGCCGAACCGAGATCCGAGCCCCGAGCCCAGCCTAGAGCCGAGACGAGTCCAGAGCCGAGCCCAGAGTCGGGCGCGATCTGAGCCTCGAGCCTAGCCAAGAGCAGAGCCGATCCCTGAGCCCAGCCCAAAGCCGAGAGCAGACAAGCCCAGAGCCGAGCCTCGAGCCCAGCCTAGAGCCGAGTCCAGAGCCGAGCCCAGAGCCGAGCCTCGAGCCGAGCCCCTAGAAGAGCCCCGAGACAATCCCCAATCCCAGCCTAGAGCCGAGGCGTGCCGAGTCCAGAGCCGAACCCAGATCCGAGCCCCGAGCCCAGCCTAGAGCCGAGCAGAGCCCGGAGCCCAGCCTAGAGCCGAGCCCTGAGCCGAGCCTGGAGCCGAGCCCCGAGCCCAGCCGAGCCCAGAGCCCAGAGCCGAGCCTCGAGACGAGCCCCGAGACAATCCCCTAGCCCAGCCTAGAGCCGAGGCGAGCCGAGTCCAGAGCCGAACCCAGATCCGAGTCTCGAGCCCAGCCTAGAGCCGAGCCGAGTCCAGATCCGAGCCCTGAGCCGAGCCTCGAGCCGAGCCCCGAGCACAGCCGAGCACAGAGCCCAGAGCCGAGCCTCAAGACGCGCCCCGAGACAATCCCCAAGCCCAGCCTAGATCCGAGGCGAGCCGAGTCCAGAGCCGAACCCAGATCCGAGACCCGAGCCCAGCCTAGAGCCGAGCCGAGCCCGTAGCCCAGGCTAGAGCCGAGCCCTGAGCCAAGCCTCGAGCCGAGCCCCGAGCCCAGCCGAGCCCAGAGCCCAGAGCCGAGTCTCGAGACGAGCCCCGAGACAATCCCTAAGCCCAGCCTAGAGCCGAGGCGAGCCGAGTCCAGAGCCGAACCGAGATCTGAGCCCCGACCCCAGCCTAGAGCCGAGCCGAGTCCAGAGCCGAGCCCAGAGTCGGGAGCGATCTGAGCCTCGAGCCGAACCAAGAGCAGAGCCGATCCCTGAGCCCAGCCCAAAGCCGAGAGCAGACAAGCCCAGAGCTGAGCCTCGAGCCCAGCCTAGAACCGAGTCCAGAGCCGAGCCCAAAGCCGAGCCTCGAGCCGAGCCCCGAGCCCAGCCGAGCACAAGGCCCAGAGCCGAGCCTCGAGACGAGCCCCGAGACAATCCCCAAGCCCAGCTTAGAGCCGAGGCGAGCCGAGTCCAGAGCCGAACCCAGATCCGAGCAACGAGCACAGCCAAGAGATGAGCCGAGCCCAGAGCCCAGCCCAGAGGCGAGATCAGAGCCGAGTATCGAGCCGAGCCTCGAGCCGTGCCCCGAGCCCAGAGCCGAGCCTCGAGACGAGCCCCGAGACAATCCCCAAGCCCAGCCTAGAGCCGAGACGAGCCGAGTCCAGAGCCGAACCGAGATCCGAGCCTCGAGCCTAGCTTAGAAACGAGTCCAGAGCCGAGCCCAGAGCCGAGCCTCGAGCCGAGCCCCGAGCCCAGCCGAGCACAGAGCCCAGAGCCGAGCCTCGAGACGAGCCCCGAGACAATCCCCAAGCCCAGACTAGAGCCGAGATGAGCCGAGTCCAGAGCCGAACCGAGATCCGAGCCCCGAGCCCAGCCGAGAGCCGAGCCGAAGCCAGAGCCCAGCCTAGAGCCGAGACCAGAGCCGAGCCTCGAGCCGAGCCCCGAGCCGAGCAGAGCCCAGAGCCCAGAGCCGAGCCTCGAGACGAGCCCCGAGACAATCCCCAAGCCCAGCCTAGAACCGAGGCGAGCCGAGTCCAGAGCCGAACCTAGAGCCGAGCCCCGAGCCCAGCCTACAGCCGAGCCGAGCCCAGAGCCCAGCCTAGAGGCGAGCCGAGTCCAGAGCAGAGCCCAGAGTCGGGCGCGATCTGAGCCTCGAGCCGAACCAAGAGTAGAGCCGATCCCTGAGCCCAGCCCAAAGCCGAGAGCAGACAAGCCCAGAGCCGAGCCTCGAGCCCAGCCTAGGACCGAGTCCAGAGCCGAGCCCAGAGCCGAGCCTCGAGCCGAGCACCGAGCCCAGCCGAGCCCCGAGCCCAGATCCGAGCCTCAAGACGAGCCCCGAGACAATCCCCAAGCCCAGCTTAGAGCCGAGGCGAGCCGAGTCCAGAGCCGAACCCAGATCCGAGCCCCGAGCCCAGCCAAGATCCGAGCCGAGCCCAGAGCCCAACCTAGAGGCGAGCCCAGAGCCGAGTATCGAGCCGAGCCTCGAGCCGTGTCCCGAGCCCAGAGCCGAGCCTCGAGACGAGCCCCGAGAAAATCCCCAAGCCCAGCCTAGGGCCGAGGCGAGCAGAGTCCAGAGCCGAACCCAGATCCGAGCCCCGAGCACAGCCTAGAGCCGAGCCGAGCACGGAGCCCAGCCTAGAGCCGAGCCCTGAGCTGTGCCTCGAGCCGAGACCGAGCACAGCCGAGCCCAGAGCCCAGAGCCGAGCCTCGAGACGAGCCCCAAGACAATCCCCAAGCCCAGGCTAGAGCCGAGGCGAGCCGAGTCCAGAGCCTAACCGATGATCCGAGCCTCGTGCGCAGCCTAGAACCGAGTCCAGAGCCGAGCCCAGAGCCGAGCCTCGAGCCGAGCCCCGAGACAATCCCCAAGCCCAGACTATTGCCGAGGCGAGTCGAGTCCAGGAGTCCAGAGCCGAACCCAGATCCGAGCCCCGAGCCCATCCTAGAGCCGAGCCGAGTCCAGAGCCGAGCCCAGAGCCGAGCCTCGAGACGAACCCCGAGGCAATCACCAAGCTCAGCCTAGAGCCGAGGCGAGCCGAGTCCAGAGCCGAACCTAGAGCCGAGCCTCGAGCCCAGTCTAGAGCCGAGCCGAGTCCAGAGCCAAGCCCTGAGCCGAGCCTCGAGCCCAGTCTAGAGCCGAGCCGAGTCCAGAGCCAAGCCCTGAGCCGAGCCTCGAGCCGAGCCCCGAGCACAGCCGAGCCCAGATCCCAGATCCGAGCCTCGAGACGAGCCCCGAGACAATCCCCAAGCCCAGCCTAGAGCCGAGGCGAGCCGAGTCCAGAGCCGAACCGAGATCCGAGCCCCGAGCGCAGCCTAGAGCCGAGCCGAGTCCAGAGCCGAGCCCAGAGTCGGGCGCGATCTGAGCCTCGAGCCGAGCCCAGAGCAGAGCAGATCCCTGAGCCCAGCCCAAAGCCGAGAACAGACAAGCCCAGAGCCGAGCCTCGAGCCCAGCCTATAGCCGAGTCCAGAGCTGAGCCCAGAGCCGAGCCCCGAGCCCAGCCTAGAGCCGAGCAGAGCCCGGAGCCCAGCCTAGAGCCGAGCCCTGAGCCGAGCCTCGAGCCGAGCCCCTAGCCCAGCCGAGCACAGAGCCCAGAGCCGAGCCTCGAGACGAGCCCCGAGACAATCCCCAAGCCCAGCCTAGAGCCGAGGCGAGCCGAGTCCAGAGCCGAAACCAGATCCGAGCCTCGAGCCCAGCCTAGAGCCGAGCCGAGTCCAGAGCCGAGCCGTGAGCCGAGCCTCGAGCCGAGCCCCGAGCACAGCCGAGCCCAGATCCCAGATCCGAGCATCGAGACGAGCCCCGAGACAATCCCCAAGCCCAGCCTACAGCCGAGGCGAGCCGAGTCCAGAGCCGAACCGAGATCGGAGCCCCGAGCCCAGCCTAGAGCCGAGCCGAGCCCAGAGTCGGGCGCGATCTGAGCCTCGATCCGAGACAAGAGCAGAGCTGATCCCTGAGCCTAGCCCAAGCCGAGAGCAGACAATCCCAGAGCCGAGCCTCGAGCCCAGAATAGAGCCGAGTCCAGAGCCGAGCACAAAGCCGAGCCTCGAGCCAAGCCCGAGCCCAGCCGAGCACAGAGCCCAGAGCCGAGCCTCAAGACGAGCCCCGAGAAAATCCCCAAGCCCAGCCTAGAGCCAAGGCGAGCCGAGTCCAGAGCCGAACCCAGATCCAAGCCTCGAGCCCAGCCTAGAGCGGAGCCGAGTCCAGAGCCGAGCCCAGAGTCGGGCGAGATCTGAGCCTCGAGCCGAGCCAAGAGCAGAGCCGATCCCTGAGCCGAGCCCAAAGCCGAGAGCAGACAAGCCCAGAGCCGAGCCTCGATCCCAGCCTAGAGCCGAGTCCAGAGCCGAGCCCAAAGCCGAGCCTCGAGCCAAGCCCCGAACCCAGATCCGAGCCCCGAGCCCAGCCTAGAGCCGAGCCGAGCCCGGAGCCCAACCTAGAGCCGAGCCCTGAGCCGAGCCTCGAGCCGAGCCCCGAGCCCAGCCGAGCACAGAGCCCAGAGCCGAGCCTCGAGACGAGGCCCGAAACAATCCCCAAGCCCAGCCTAGAGCCGAGGCGAGCCGAGTCCAGAGCCGAACCGAGATCCGAGCCTCGCGCCCAGCTTAGAACCGAGTCCAGAGCCGAGCCCAGAGCCGAGCCTCGAGCCGAGACCCGAGCCCAGCCGAGCACAGAGACCAGAGCCGAGCGTCGAGACGCGCACCGATACAATCCCCAAGCCCAGCATAGATCGGAGGCGAGCCGAGTCCAGAGCCGAACCCAGATCCGAGCCCCGAGCCCAGCCTAGAGCCGAGCCGAGCCCGGAGCCGAGTCCAGAGCCGAGCCCAGAGCCGAGCCTCGAGCCGAGCCCCGAGCCCAGCCGAGCACAGAGACCAGAGCCGAGCGTCGAGACGAGCCCCGAGACAATCCCCAAGCCCAGCCTAGAGCCGAGGCGAGCCGAGTCCAGAGCCGAACCTATGATCCGAGCCTCGAGCCCAGCCTAGAGCCGAGCCGAGTCCAGAGCCGAGCCCAGAGCCGAGCCTCGAGATGAGCCCCGAGGCAATCACCAAGCTCAGCCTAGAGCCGAGGCGAGCCGAGTCCAGAGCCGAACCTAGAGCCGAGCCTCGAGCCCAGCCTAGAGCCGAGCCGAGTCCAGAGCCGAGCCCTGAGCCGAGCCTCGAGCCGAGCCCCGAGCCCAGCCGAGCACAGAGCCCAGAGCCGAGCCTCGAGACGAGCCCCGAGACAATCCTCAAGCCCAGCCTAGAGCCGAGGAGAGCCGAGTCCAGAGCCGAACCCAGATCCGAGCCTCGAGCCCAACCTAGAGCCGAGCCGAGTCCAGAGCCGAGCCCAGAGCCGAGCCTCGAGCCGAGCCCCGAGCACAGCCGAGCCCAGAGCCCAGAGCCGAGCCTCGAGACGAGCCCCGAGACAATCCCCAAGCCCAGCCTAGAGCCGAGGCGAGCCGAGTCCAGAGCCGAACCGAGATCCGAGCCCCGAGCCCAGCCTAGAGCCGAGTCCAGAGCCGAGCCCAGAGCCGAGCCTCGAGCCGAGCCCCGAGACGAGCCCCGAGACAATCCCCAAGCCCAGCCTAGAGCCGAGGCGAGCCGAGTCCAGAGCCGAACCCAGATCCGAGCCCCGAGCCCAGCCTAGAGCCGAGCAGAGCCCGGAGCCCAGCCTAGAGCCGAGCCCTGAGCCGAGCCTCGAGCCGAGCCCCGAGCCTAGCCGAGCACAGAGCACAGAGCCGAGCCTCGAGACGAGCCCCGAGACAATCCCCAAGCCCAGCCTAGAGCCGAGGCGAGCCGAGTCCAGAGCCGAACCCAGATCCGAGCCCCGAGCCCAGCCTAGAGCCGAGCCGAGCCCGGAGCCGAGCCCAGAGCCGAGCCTCGAGCCGAGCCCCGAGCCCAGCCGAGCCCCGAGCCCAGAGCCGAGCCTCGAGACGAGCCCCGAGACAATCCCCAAGCCCAGCTTAGAGCCGAGGCGACCCGAGTCCAGAGCCGAACCCAGAGTCGGGCGCGATCTGAGACTCGAGCAGAGCCAAGAGCAGAGCCGATCCCTGAGCCCAGCCCAAAGCCGAGAGCAGACAAGCCCAGAGCCGAGCCTAAAGCCCAGCCTAGAGCCGAGTCAAGAGCCGAGCCCAGAGCCGAGCCTCGAGCCGAGCCCCGAGCCCAGCCTAGCACAGAGCCCAGAGCCGAGCCTCGAGACGAGCCCCGAGACAATCCCCAAGCCCAGACTAGAGCCGAGGCGAGCCGAGTCCAGGGCCGAACCCAGATCCGAGGCTCGAGCCCAGCTTAGAACCGAGTCCAGAGCCGAGCCCAGAGCCGAGCCTCGAGCCGAGCCCCGAGACAATCCCGAAGCCCAGCCTATTGCCGCGCCGAGCCGAGTCCAGAGCCGAACCCAGATCTGAGACTTGAGCCCAGCCTAGAGCCGAGCCGAGTCCAGAGCCGAGCCCAGAGCCGAGCCTCGAGCCGAGCCCCGAGCCCAGCCGAGCACAGAGCCCAGAGCCGAGCCTCGAGACGAGCCCCGAGACAATCCCCAAGCCCAGCCTAGAGCCGAGGCGAGCCGAGTCCAGAGCCGAACCCAGATCCGAGCCCCGAGCCCAGCCGAGAGCCGAGCCGAAGCCAGAGCCCAGCCTAGAGCCGAGCCCAGCGCCGAGTATCGAGCCGAGCCTCGAGCCGTGCCCCGAGCGCAGAGTCGAGCCTCGAGACGAGCCCCGAGACAATCTCCAAGCCCAGCCTAGAGCCGAGGCGAGCCGAGTCCAGAGCCGAACCGAGATCTGAGCCCCTAGCCCAGCCTGGAGCCGAGCAGAGTCCAGAGCCGAGCCCAGAGTCGGGCGCGATCTGAGCCTCGAGCCGAGCCAAGAGCAGAGCCGATCCCTGAGCCCAGCCCAAAGCCGAGAGCAGACAAGCCCAGAGCCGAGCCTCGAGCCCAGATTAGAGCCGAGTCCAGAGCCGAGCCCAAAGCCGAGCCTCGAGCCAAGCCCCGAGTCCAGCCGAGCCCAGAGCCCAGAGCCGAGCCTCAAGACGCGCCCCGAGACAATCCCCAAGCCTAAGCAAGAGCCGAGGCGAGCCGAGTCCAGAGCCGAAACCAGATCCGAGCCCCGAGCCCAGCCTAGAGCCGAGGCGAGCCTGGAGCCCAGCCTAGAGCCGAGCCCTGAGCCGAGCCTCGAGCCGAGCCCCGAGCCCAGCCGAGCACAGAGACCAGAGCCGAGCCTCGAGACGAGCCCCGAGACAATCCCCAAGCCCAGCCTAGAGCCGAGGCGAGCCGAGTCCAGAGCCGAACCGAGATCTGAGCCCCGAGCCCAGCCTAGAGCCGATCCGAGTCCAGAGCCGAGCCCAGAGTCGGGCGCGATCTGAGCCTCGAGCAGAGCCAAGAGCAGAGCCGATCCCTGAGCCCAGCCCAAATCCGAGAGCAGACAAGCCCAGAGCCGAGCCTCGAGCCCAGCCTAGAGCCGAGACCAGAGCCGAGCCTAGAGCCGAGCCTCGAGCCGAGCCCCGAGCCCAGCCGAGCACATAGCCCAGAGCCGAGCCTCGAGACGAGCCCCGAGACAATCCCCAAGCCCAGTCTAGAGCCGAGGCGAGCCGAGTCCAGAGCCTAAACCAGATCCGAGCCCCGAGCCCAGCCGAGAGCCGAGCCGAGCCCAGAGCCCAGCCTAGAGGCGAGCCCAGAGGCGAGTATCGAGCCGAGCCTCGAGCCGAGCCCCGAGACCAGAGCCGAGCCTCGAGACGAGCCCCGAGACAATCCCCAAGACCAGCCTAGAGCCGAGTCGAGCCAAGTCCAGAGCCGAACCGAGATCCGAGCCCCGAGCCCAGCCTAGAGCCGAGGCGAGCCTGGAGCCCAGCCTAGAGCCGAGCACAGAGCCGAGCCTCGAGCCGAGCACCGAGCCCAGCCGAGCACATAGCCCAGAGCCGAGCCTCGAGACGAGCCCCGAGACAATCCCCAAGCCCAGCCTAGAGCCGAGGCGAGCCGAGTCCAGAGCCGAACGCAGATCCGAGCCCCGAGCCCAGCCTAGAGCCGAGCCGAGCCCAGAGCCCAGCCTAGAGGCGAGCCCAGAGGCGAGTATCGAGCCGAGCCTCGAGCCGAGCCCCGAGCCCAGAGCCAAGCCTCGAGACGAGCCTCGAGCCGTGCACCGAGCCCAGCCTAGAGCCGAGGCGAGCCGAGTCCAGAGCCGAACCCAGATCCGAGCTCCGAGCCCAGCCTAGAGCCGAGCCGAGCACAGAGCCCAGCCTAGAGGAGAGCCCATAGTCGAGTATCGAGCCGAGCCTCGAGCCGAGCCCCGAGCCCAGCCGAGCACAGAGCCTAGAGCCGAGCCTCGAGCCCAGCCTAGAGCCGAGTCCAGAGCCGAGCCCAGAGCCGAGCCTCGAGCCGAGCACCGAGCCCAGCCGAGCACATAGCCCAGAGCCGAGCCTCGAGACGAGCCCCGAGACAATCCCCAAGCCCAGCCTAGAGCCGAGGCGAGCCGAGTCCAGAGCCGAACCGAGATCTGAGCCCCGAGCCCAGCCTAGAGCCGATCCGAGTCCAGAGCCGAGCCCAGAGTCGGGCGCGATCTGAGCCTCGAGCTGAGCCAAGAGCAGAGCCGATCCCTGAGCCCAGCCCAAAGCCGAGAGCAGACAAGCCCAGAGCCGAGCCTCGAGCCCAGCCTAGAGCCGAATCCAGAGCCGAACCCAGAGCCGAGCCTCGAGACGAGCCCCGAGACAATCCCCAAGCCCAGCCTAGAGCCGAGGCGAGCCGAGCCCCGAGCCCAGCCGAGCCCCGAGCCCAGCCGAGCACAGAGCCCAGAGCCGAGCCTCGAGACGAGCCCCGAGACAATCCCCAAGACCAGCCTAGAGCCGAGGCGAGCCGAGTCCAGAGCCGAAGCGAGATCCGAGCCCCGAGCCCAGCCAAGAGCCGAGCCGAGCCCAGAGCCGAGGTACGAGCGCAGCCTAGAGCCGAGTAGAGAGCCGAGCCCAGAGCGGAGCCTCGAGCCGAGCCCCGAGCACAGCCGAGCACAGAGCCCAGATCCGAGCCTCGAGACGAGCCCCGAGACAATCCCCAAGCCCAGCCTAGAGCCGAGGCGAGCCGAGTCCAGAGCCGAACCCAGATCCGAGCCCCGAGCCCATCCTAGAGCCGAGGCGAGCCGAGTCCAGAGCCGAACCCAGATCCGAGCTCCGAGCCCAGCCTAGAGCCGAGCCGAGCACAGAGCCCAGCCTAGAGGAGAGCCCATAGTCGAGTATCGAGCCGAGCCTCGAGCCGAGCCCCGAGCCCAGCCGAGCACAGAGCCCAGAGCCGAGCCTCAAGACGAGCCCCGAGACAATCCCCAAGCCCAGCCTAGAGCCGAGGCGAGCCGAGTCCAGAGCCGAACCCAGATCCGAGCCCCGAGCCCAGCCTAGAGCCGAGCCGAGGCCAGAGCCCGGCATAGAGCCGAGCCCAGAGCCGAGCCTGGAGCCGAGCCCCGAGCCCAGCCGAGCACAGAGCCCAGATCCGAGCCTCGAGACGAGCCCCGAGACAATCCCCAAGACCAGCCTAGAGCCGAGGCGAGCCGAGTCCAGAGCCGAGCCCAGAGCCGAGCCTCGAGCCGAGCCCCGAGCCCAGCCGAGCACAGAGCCCAGAGCCGAGCCTCAAGACGAGCCCCGAGACAATCCCCAAGCCCAGCCTAGAGCCGAGGCGAGCCGAGTCCAGAGCCGAACCCAGATCCGAGCCCCGAGCCCAGCCTAGAGCCGAGCCGAGGCCAGAGCCCGGCATAGAGCCGAGCCCAGAGCCGAGCCTGGAGCCGAGCCCCGAGCCCAGCCGAGCACAGAGCCCAGATCCGAGCCTCGAGACGAGCCCCGAGACAATCTCAAAGCCCAGCCTAGAGCCGAGGCGAGCCGAGTCCAGAGCCGAACCCAGATCCGAGCCCCGAGCCCAGCCGAGAGGCGAGCCGAAGTCAGAGCCCAGCCTAGAGCCGAGCCCAGAGCCGAGCCTCGAGCCGAGTCCCGAGCCCAGCCGAGCCCCGAGCCCAGAGCCGAGCCTCGAGACGAGCCCCGAGACAATCCCCAAGCCCAGCCTAGAGCCGAGGCGAGCCGAGTCCAGAGGCGAACCGAGATCCGAGCCCCGAGCACAGCCTAGAGCCGAGTCGAGTCCAGAGCCGAGCCCAGAGCCGAGCCTCGAGCCGAGCCCCGAGCCCAGCCGAGCACAGAGACCAGAGCCGAGCCTCGAGACGAGCCCCGAGACAATCCCCAAGCCCAGCCTAGAGCCGAGGCGAGCCGAGTCCAGGGCCGAACCCAGATCCGAGCCTCGAGCCCAGCTTAGAACCGAGTCCAGAGCCGAGCCCAGAGCCGAGCCTCGAGCCGAGCCCCGAGCCCAGCCGAGCACAGAGCCCAGAGCCGAGCCTCGAGACGAGCCCCGAGACAATCCCCAAGTCCAGCCTAGAGCCGAGGCGAGCCCAGAGCATAGACTAGAGCCGAGCCCAGCGCCGAGTATCGAGCCGAGCCCCGAACACAGCCGAGCACACAGCCAAGATCCGAGCCCCGAGATCAGACTAGAGCCGAGCCGAGCCCAGAGCCCAGCCTAGAGGCGAGCCCAGAGTCGAGTATCGAGCCGAGCCTCGAGCCGAGCCCCGAGCCCAGCCGAGCACAGAGCCCAGAGCCGAGCCTCGAGACGAGCCTCGAGACAATCCCTAAGCCCAGACTAGAGCCGAGGCGAGCCGAGTCCAGAGCCGAACCCAGATCCGAACCCCGAGCCCATCCTAGAGCCGAGGCGAGCCGAGTCCAGAGCCGAACCCAGATCCGAGCCCCGAGCCCAGCCTAGAGCCGAGCCGAGGCCAGAGCCCAGCCTAGAGCCCAGCCCAGAGCCGAGTATCGACCCGAGCCCCGAGCACAGCCGAGCCTCGAGCCCAGAGCCGACCCTCGATATGAGCCCCGAGACAATCCCCAAGCCCAGCCTAGAGCCGAGCCGAGCCCAGAGCCCAGCCTAGAGGCGAGCCCAGAGGCGAGTATCGAGCCGAGACTCGAGCCGAGACCCGAGCCCAGATCCGAGCCTCGAGACGAGCCCCGAGACAATCCCCAAGCCCAGCCTAGAGCCGAGGCGAGCCGAGTCCAGAGCCGAAGCGAGATCAGAGCCCCGAGCCCAGCCTAGAGCCGAGGCGAGTCCAGAGCCGAGGTACGAGCACAGCCTATAGCCGAGTAGAGAGCCGAGCCCATAGCCGAGCCTCGAGCCGAGCACAGAGCACAGCCGAACACAGAGCCCAGATCCGAGCCTCGAGACGAGCCCCGAGACAATCCCCAAGCCCAGACTAGAGCCGAGGCGAGCCGAGTCCAGAGCCGAAACCAGATCCGAGCCCCGAGCGCAGCCTAGAGCCGAGCCGAGCCCAGAGCATAGCCTAGAGCCGAGCCCAGCGCCGAGCATCGAGCCGAGCCCCGAGCCCAGCCGAGCACAGATCCCAGAGCCGAGCCTCGAGACGAGCCCCGAGACAATCCCCAAGCCCAGCCTAGAGCCGAGGCGAGCCGAGTCCAGAGCTGAAGCGAGATCCGAGACCCGAGCCGAGCCTAGAGCCGAACCGAGTCCAGAGCCGAGGTACGAGCACAGCCTAGAGCCGAGTAGAGAGCCGAGCCCAGATCCGAGCCCCGAGCCCAGCCTAGAGCCGAGCCGAGGCCAGAGCCCAGCCTAGAGCCGAGCCCAGAGCCGAGCCTCGACCCGAGCCCCAAGCCCAGCCGAGCCCCGAGCCGAGCCCCGAGACAATCCCCAAGCCCAGCCTAGAGCCGAGGCGAGCCGAGTCCAGATCCGAACCCAGATGCGAGCCCCGAGCCCAGCCTAGAGACGATCCGAGCCCGGAGTCCAGACTAGAGGCGAGCCCAGATGCGAGTATCGAGCCGAGCCTCGAGCCGAGCCCCGAGCCCAGAGCCGAGGCTCGAGACGAGCCCCGAGACAATCCCCAAGCCCAGCCTAGAGCCGAGGCGAGCCGAGTGCAGAGCCGAATCCAGATCCGAGCCCCGAGCCCAGCCTAGAGCCGAGTCGAGTCCAGAGCCGAGCCCAGAGTCGGGCGCGATCTGAGCCACGAGCCGAGCCAAGAGCAGAGCCGATCCCTGAGCTCAGCCCAAAGCCGAGAGCAGACAAGCCCAGAGCCGAGCCTCGAGCCCAGCCTAGAGCCGAGTCCAGAGCCGAACCCAGAGCCGAGCCTCGAGCCGAGCCCCGAGCCCAGCCGAATACAGAGCCCATAGCCGAGCCTCGAGCCGAGCCCCGAGCCCAGCCGAGCACAGAGCCCAGAGCCGAGCCTCAAGACGAGCCCCGAGACAATCCCCAAGCCCAGCCTAGAGCCGAGGCGAGCCGAGTCCAGAGCCGAACCCAGATCCGAGCCCCGAGCCCAGCCTAGAGCCAAGCCTCGACCAGAGCCTGTCCTAGAGCCGAGCCCAGAGCCGAGCCAGGAGCCGAGCCCCGAGCCCAGCCGAGCACAGAGCCCAGATCCGAGCCTCGAGACGACACCGAGACAATCCCCAAGCCCAGCCTAGAGGCGAGGTGAGCCGAGTCCAGAGCCGAACCCAGATCCGAGCCCCGAGCCCAGCCGAGAGCCGACCCAAAGCCAGAGCCCAGCCTAGAGCCGAGCCCAGAGCCGAGCCTCGAGCCGAGCCCCGAGCCCAGCCGAGCCCCGAGCCCAGAGCCGAGCCTCGAGACGAGCCCCGAGACAATCCCCAAGCCCAGCTTAGAGCCGAGGCGACCCGAGTCCAGAGCCGAACCGAGATCTGAGACCCGAGACCAGCCTAGAGCCGAGCCGAGTCCAGAGCCGAGCCCAGAGTCGGGCGCGATCTGAGACTCGAGCAGAGCCAAGAGCAGAGCCGATCCCTGAGCCCAGCCCAAAGCCGAGAGCAGACAAGCCCAGAGCCGAGCCTCGAGCCCAGCCTAGAGCCGAGTCAAGAGTCGAGTATCGAGCCGAGCCTCGAGCCGAGCCCCGAGCCCAGCCGAGCACAGAGCCCAGAGCCGAGCCTCGAGACGAGCCCCGAGACAATCCCCAAGCCCAGACTAGAGCCGAGGCGAGCCGAGTCCAGAGCCGAACCCAGATCCGAGCGCCGAGCCCAGCCGAGAGCCGAGCCGAAGCCAGAGCCCAGCCTAGAGCCGAGCCCAGCGCCGAGTATCGAGCCGAGCCTCGAGCCGTGCCCCGAGCCCAGTGCCGAGCCTCGAGACGCGCCCCGAGACAATCCCCAAGCACAGCCTATTGCCGAGGCGAGCCGAGTCCAGAGCCGAACGCAGATCCGAGCCCCGAGCCCAGCCTAGAGCCGAGCCGAGCACAGAGCCCAGCCTAGAGGCGAGCCCAGACTCGAGTATCGAGCCGAGGCTCGAGCCGAGCCCCGAGCCCAGCCGAGCACAGAGCCTAGATCCGAGCCTCGAGACGAGCCCCGAGCCCAGCCGAGCACAGAGCCCAGAGCCGAGCCTCGAGACGAGCCCCGAGACAATCCCCAAGCCCAGCCTAGAGCCGAGGCGAGCCGAGTCCAGAGCCGAAGCAAGATCCGAGCCCCGAGCCCAGCCAAGAGCCGAGCCGAGTCCAGAGCCGAGCCCAGATCCGGCGCGAGCTGAGCCTCGAGCCGAGCCAAGAGCAGAGCAGATCCCTGTGCTCAGCCCAAAGCCGAGAGCAGACAAGCCCTGAGACGAGCCTCGAGCCAGCCTAGAACCGAGTCCAGAGCGGAGCCCAGAGCCGAGCCTCGAGCCGAGCCCCGAGCCCAGCCGAGCCCCGAGTCCAGAGCCGAGCCTCGAGACGAGCGCCGAGACAATCCCAAAGCCCAGCTTAGAGCCGAGGCGAGCCGAGTCCAGAGCCTAACCCAGATCCGAGCCCCGAGCCCAGCCAAGAGCCGAGCCGAGCCCAAAGCCTAGTCTAGAGGCGAGCCCAGAGCCGAGTATCGAGCCGAGCCTCGAGCCGTGTCCCGAGCCCAGAGCCGAGCCTCGAGACGAGCCCCGAGAAAATCCCCTAGCTCAGCCTAGAGCCGAGGCGAGCCGAGTCCAGAGCCGAACCCAGATCCGAGACCCAAGCATAGCCTAGAGCCGAGCCGAGCCCGGAGCCCAGCCTAGAGCCGAGTCCTGAGCTGTGCCTCGAGCCGAGCCCCGAGCCCAGCCGAGCCCAGAGCCCAGAGCCGAGCCTCGAGACGAGCCCCAAGACAATCCCCAAGCCCAGGCTAGAGCCGAGGTGAGCCGAGTCCAGAGCCGAACCGATGATCCGATCCTCGAGCCCAGCCTAGAACCGAGTCCAGATCCGAGCCCAGAGCCGAGTCTCGAGCCGAGCCCCGAGCCCAGCCGAGCACAGAGCCCAGAGCCGAGCCTCGAGACGAGCCCCGAGACAATCCCCAAGCCCAGACTATTGCCGAGGCGAGTCGAGTCCAGGAGTCCAGAGCCGAACCCAGATCCGTGCCCCGAGCCCATCCTAGAGCCGAGCCGAGTCCAGAGCCGAGTCCAGAGCCGAGCCCAGAGCCGAGCCTCGAGACGAGCCCCGAGGCAATCCCCAAGCTCAGCCTAGAGCCGAGGCGAGCCGAGTCCAGAGCCGAACCTAGAGCCGAGCCTCGAGCCCAGCCTAGAGCCGAGCCGAGTCCAGAGCCGAGCCCTGAGCCGAGCCTCGAGCCGAGCCCCGAGCCCAGCCGAGCACATAGCCCAGAACCGAGCCTCGAGACGAGCCCCGAGACAATCCCCAAGCCCAGCCTAGAGCCGAGGCGAGCCGAGTCCAGAGCCGAAACGAGATCCGAGCCTCGAGCCCAGCTTAGAACCGAGTCCAGAGCCGAGCCCAGAGCCGAGCCTCGAGCCGAGCCCCGAGCCCAGCCGAGAACAGAGACCAGAGCCGAGCCTCGAGACGAACCCCGAGACAATCCCCAAGCCCAGCCTATTGCCGAGGCGAGCCGAGTCCAGAGCCGAACCCAGATCCGAGCCCCGAGCCCATCCTAGAGCCGAGCCGAGTCCAGAGCCGAGCCCAGAGCCGAGCCTCGAGCCGAGCCTCGAGCCCAGCCTAGAACCGAGTCCAGAGCCGAACCCACATCCGAGCCCCGAGCCCATCCTAGAGCCGAGCAAAGTCCAGAGCCGAGCCCAGAGCCGAGCCGCGAGCCCAGCCGAGCACAGAGCCCAGAGCCGAGCCTCAAGACGAGCCCCGAGACAATCCCCAAGCCCAGCCTAGAGCCGAGGCGAGCCGAGTCCAGAGCCGAACCCAGATCCGAGCCCCGAGCCCAGCCAAGAGCCGAGCCGAGCCCAGAGGCCAGCCTAGAGGTGAGCCCAGAGCCGAGTATCGATTCGAGCCTCGAGCCGTGCCCCGAGCACAGAGCCGAGCCTCGAGACGAGCCCCGAGACAATCCCCAAGCCCAGCCTAGAGCCGAGGCGAGCCGAGTCCAGAGCCGAACCCAGATCCGAGCCTCGAGCCCAGCCTAGAGCCGAGCCGAGTCCAGAGACGAGCCCAGAGCCGAGCCTCGAGCCGAGCCCCGAGCACAGCCGAGCCCAGAGCCCAGAGCCGAGCCTCGAGACGAGCCCCGAGACAATCCCCAAGCCCAGCCTAGAGCCGAGGTCGAGCCGAGTCCAGAGCCGAACCGATATCCGAGCCCCGAGCCCAGCCTAGAGCCGAGCCGAGTCCAGAGTCGGGCGCGATCTGAGCCTCGAGCCGAGCTAAGAGCAGAGCCGATCCCTGAGCCCAGCCCAAAGCCGAGAGCAGACAAGCCCAGAGCCGAGCCTCGAGCCCAGCCTAGAGCCGAGTCCAGAGCCGAGCCCAAAGCCGAGCCTCGAGCCAAGCCCCTAGCCCAGCCGAGCACAGAGCCCAGAGCCGAGCCTCGAGACGAGCCCCGAGACAATCCCCAAGCCCAGCCTAGATCCGAGGCGAGCCGAGTCCAGAGCCGAACCCAGATCCGAGCCCCGAGCCCAGCCTAGAGCCGAGCCGAGCCCGGAGCCCAGCCTAGAGCCGAGCCCTGAGCCGAGCCTCGAGCCGAGCCCCGAGCCCAGCCGAGCACAGAGACCAGAGCCGAGCCTCGAGACGAGCCCCGAGACAATCCCCAAGCCCAGCCTAGAGCCGAGGCGAACCGAGTCCAGAGCCGAACCCAGATCCGAGCCCCGATCCCAGCCTAGAGCCGAGTCCAGAGCCGAGCCCAGAGCCGAGCCTCGAGCCGAGCCCCGAGACAATCCCCAAGCCCAGCCTAGAGCCGAGGCGAGCCGAGTCCAGAGCCGAACCCAGATCCGAGCCCCGAGCACAGCCTAGAGCCGAGCCGAGTCCAGAGCCGAGCCCAGAGTCGAGCCTCGAGCCGAGCCCCGAGACAATACCCAAGCCCAGATTAGAGCCGAGATGAGCCGAGTACAGAGCCGAACCCAGATCCGAGACCCGAGCCCAGCCTAGAGCCGAGCCCAGAGTCGGGAGCGAGATGAGCCTCGAGCCTAGCCAAGAGCAGAGCCGATCATTGATCCCAGCCCAAAGCCTAGAGCAGACAATTCCAGAGCCGAGCCTCGAGCCCAGCCAAGAGCCGAGCCGAGTCCAGAGCCGAGCCCAGAGTCGGGCGAGATCTGAGCCTCGAGCCGAGTCAAGAGCAGAGCCGATCCCTGAGCTCAGCCCAAAGCCGAGAGAAGACAAGTCCAAAGCCGAGCCTCGATCCCAGCCTAGAGCCGCGTCCAGAACGGAGCCTCGAGCCGAGCCCCGAGCACAGCCGAGCCCAGAGCCCAGAGCCGAGCCTGGAGACGAGCCCCGAGACAATCCCCAAGCCCAGCCTAGAGCCGAGGCGAGCCGAGTCCAGAGCCGAACCGAGATCTGAAGCCCCGAGCCCAGCCTAAAGCCGAGTCCAGAGCCGAGCCCAGAGCCGAGCCTCGAGCCAAGCCCCGAGCCCAGCCTAGAGCTGAGCCGAGCCCAGAGCCCAGCCTAGAGGCGAGCCCAGAGCCGAGCCACGAGCCGAGCCCCGAGCCGATCCCCGAGCCCAGAGCCGAGCCTCGAGACGAGCCCCGAGACAATCCCCAAGCCCAGCCTAGAGCCGAGGCGAGCCGAGTCCAGAGCCGAGCCAAGAGTCGGGCGCGATCTGAGCCTCGAGCCGAGCCAAGAGCAGAGCCGATCCCTGAGCTCAGCCCAAAGCCGAGAGCAGACAAGCCCAGAGCCGAGACTCGGCCCAGCCTAGAACCTAGTCCAGAGCGGAGCCCAGAGTCGAGCCTCGAGCAGAGCCCCGAGCACAGCCGAGCACAGAACCCAGAGCCGAGCCTCAAGACGCGCCCCGAGACAATCCCCAAGCCTAAGCAAGAGCCGAGGCGAGTCGAGTCCAGAGCCGAACCCAGATCCGAGCCCCGAGCCCAGCCTAGAGCCGAGGCGAGCCTGGAGCCCAGCCTAGAGCCGAGCCCTGAGCCGAGCCTCGAGCCGAGCCCCGAGCATAGCCGAGCACATAGACCAGAGCCGAGCCTCGAGACGAGCCCCGAGACAATCCCCAAGCCCAGCCTAGAGCCGAGGCGAGCCGAGTCCAGAGCCGAACCGAGATCTGAGCCCCGAGCCCAGCCTAGAGCCGATCCGAGTCCAGAGCCGAGACCAGAGTCGGGCGCGATCTGAGCCTCGAGCCGAGCCAAGAGCAGAGCCGATCCCTGAGCCCAGCCCAAAGCCGAGAGCAGACAAGCCCAGAGCCGAGCCTCGAGCCCAGCCTAGAGCCGAGTCAAGAGCCGAGCCCAGAGCCGAGCCTCGAGCCGAGCCCAGAGCCCAGCCGAGCACAGAGCCCATAGCCGAGCCTCAAGACGAGCCCCGAGACAATCCCCAAGCCCAGCCTAGAGCCGAGGCGAGCCGAATCCAGAGCCGAACCCAGATCCGAGCCCCGAGCCCAGCCTAGAGCTGAGCCGAGGCCAGAGCCCAGCCTAGAGGCGAGCCCAGAGCCGAGCCTGGAGCCGAGCCCCGAGCCCAGCAGAGCACATAGCCCAGAGCAGAGCCTCGAGACGAACCCCGAGACAATCCCCAAGCCCAGCCTAGAGCCGAGCCGAGCCCAGAGCCCAGCCTAGAGGCGAGCCCAGAGGCGAGTATCGAGCCGAGTCTCGAGCCGAGCCCCGAGCCCAGAGCCGAGCCTCGAGACGAGCCCCGAGACAATCCTCAAGCCCAGCCTAGAGCCGAGGCGAGCCGAGTCCAGAGCCGAACCCAGATCCGAGCCTCGAGCCCAGCCTAGAGCCGAGCCGAGTCCAGAGACGAGCCCAGAGCCGAGCCTCGAGCCGAGCCCCGAGCACAGCCGAGCCCAGAGCCCAGAGCCGAGCCTGGAGACGAGCCCCGAGACAATCCCCAAGCCCAGCCTAGAGCCGAGGCGAGCCGAGTCCAGAGCCGAACCAATATCCGAGCCCCGAGCCCAGCCTAGAGCCGAGTCCAGAGCCGAGCCCAGAGCCGAGCCTCGAGCCAAGCCCCGAGCCCAGACGAGCACAGAGCCCATAGCCGAGCCTTAGGACGAGCCCCGAGACAATCCCCAAGCCCAGCCTAGAGCCGAGGCGAGCCGAATCCAGAGCCGAACCCAGATCCGAGCCCCGAGCCCAGCCTAGAGCTGAGCCGAGCCCAGAGCCCAGCCTAGAGGCGAGCCCAGAGCCGAGCCACGAGCCGAGCCCCGAGCCGATCCCCGAGCCCAGAGCCGAGCCTCGAGACGAGCCCCGAGACAATCCCCAAGCCCAGCCTAGAGCCGAGGCGAGCCGAGTCCAGAGCCGAGCCAAGAGTCGGGCGCGATCTGAGCCTCGAGCCGAGCCAAGAGCAGAGCCGATCCCTGAGCTCAGCCCAAAGCCGAGAGCAGACAAGCCCAGAGCCGAGACTCGGCCCAGCCTAGAACCTAGTCCAGAGCGGAGCCCAGAGCCGAGCCTCGAGCAGAGCCCCGAGCACAGCCGAGCACAGAACCCAGAGCCGAGCCTCAAGACGCGCCCCGAGACAATCCCCAAGCCCAGCCAAGAGCCGAGGCGAGCCGAGTCCAGAGCCGAACCCAGATCCGAGCCCCGAGCCCAGCCTAGAGCCGAGGCGAGCCTGGAGCCCAGCCTAGAGCCGAGCCCTGAGCCGAGCCTCGAGCCGAGCCCCGAGCATAGCCGAGCACATAGACCAGAGCCGAGCCTCGAGACGAGCCCCGAGACAATCCCCAAGCCCAGCCTAGAGCCGAGGCGAGCCGAGTCCAGAGCCGAACCGAGATCTGAGCCCCGAGCCCAGCCTAGAGCCGATCCGAGTCCAGAGCCGAGACCATAGTCGGGCGCGATCTGAGCCTCGAGCCGAGCCAAGAGCAGAGCCGATCCCTGAGCCCAGCCCAAAGCCGAGAGCAGACAAGCCCAGAGCCGAGCCTCGAGCCCAGCCTAGAGCCGAGTCCAGAGCCGAGCCCAGAGCCGAGCCTCGAGCCGAGCCCAGAGCCCAGCCGAGCACAGAGCCCATAGCCGAGCCTCAAGACGAGCCCCGAGACAATCCCCAAGCCCAGCCAAGAGCCGAGGCGAGCCGAATCCAGAGCCGAACCCAGATCCGAGCCCCGAGCCCAGCCTAGAGCTGAGCCGAGGCCAGAGCCCAGCCTAGAGGCGAGCCCAGAGCCGAGCCTGGAGCCGAGCCCCGAGCCCAGCAGAGCACATAGCCCAGAGCAGAGCCTCGAGACGAACCCCGAGACAATCCCCAAGCCCAGCCTAGAGCCGAGGCGAGCCGAGTCCAGAGCCGAACCCAGATCCGAGCCCCGAGCCCAGCCTAGAGCCGAGCCGAGCCCAGAGCCCAGCCTAGAGGCGAGCCCAGAGGCGAGTATCGAGCCGAGTCTCGAGCCGAGCCCCGAGCCCAGAGCCGAGCCTCGAGACGAGCCCCGAGACAATCCCCAAGCCCAGCCTAGAGCCGAGGCGAGCCGAGTCCAGAGCCGAACCCAGATCCGAGCCTCGAGCCCAGCCTAGAGCCGAGCCGAGTCCAGAGACGAGCCCAGAGCCGAGCCTCGAGCCGAGCCCCGAGCACAGCCGAGCCCAGAGCCCAGAGCCGAGCCTGGAGACGAGCCCCGAGACAATCCCCAAGCCCAGCCTAGAGCCGAGGCGAGCCGAGTCCAGAGCCGAACCGATATCCGAGCCCCGAGCCCAGCCTAGAGCCGAGTCCAGAGCCGAGCCCAGAGCCGAGCCTCGAGCCAAGCCCCGAGCCCAGACGAGCACAGAGCCCATAGCCGAGCCTCAAGACGAGCCCCGAGACAATCCCCAAGCCCAGCCTAGAGCCGAGGCGAGCCGAATCCAGAGCCGAACCCAGATCCGAGCCCCGAGCCCAGCCTAGAGCTGAGCCGAGCCCAGAGCCCAGCCTAGAGGCGAGCCCAGAGCCGAGCCACGAGCCGAGCCCCGAGCCGATCCCCGAGCCCAGAGCCGAGCCTCGAGACGAGCCCCGAGACAATTCCCAAGCCCAGCCTAGAGCCGAGGCGAGCCGAGTCCAGAGCCGAGCCAAGAGTCGGGCGCGATCTGAGCCTCGAGCCGAGCCAAGAGCAGAGCCGATCCCTGAGCCCAGCCCAAAGCCGAGAGCAGACAAGCCCAGAGCCGAGCCTCGGGCCCAGCCTAGAGCCGAGTCAAGAGCCGAGCCCAGAGCCGAGCCTCGAGCCGAGCCCAGAGCCCAGCCGAGCACAGAGCCCATAGCCGAGCCTCAAGACGAGCCCCGAGACAATCCCCAAGCCCAGCCTAGAGCCGAGGCGAGCCGAATCCAGAGCCGAACCCAGATCCGAGCCCCGAGCCCAGCCTAGAGCTGAGCCGAGGCCAGAGCCCAGCCTAGAGGCGAGCCCAGAGCCGAGCCTGGAGCCGAGCCCCGAGCCCAGCAGAGCACATAGCCCAGAGCAGAGCTCCGAGACGAGCCCAGAGACAATCCCCAAGCCCAGCCTAGAGCCGAGGCGAGCCGAGTCCAGAGCCGAACCCAGATCCGAGCCTCGAGCCCAGCCTAGAGCCGAGCCGAGTCCAGAGACGAGCCCAGAGCCGAGCCTCGAGCCGAGCCCCGAGCACAGCCGAGCCCAGAGCCCAGAACCGAGCCTCGAGACGAGCCCCGAGACAATCCCCAAGCCCAGCCTAGAGCCGAGGTCGAGCCGAGTCCAGAGCCGAACCGATATCCGAGCCCCGAGCCCAGCCTAGAGCCGAGCCGAGTCCAGAGTCGGGCGCGATCTGAGCCTCGAGCCGAGCTAAGAGCAGAGCCGATCCCTGAGCCCAGCCCAAAGCCGAGAGCAGACAAGCCCCGAGCCGAGCCTCGAGCCCAGCCTAGAGCCGAGTCCAGAGCCGAGCCCAAAGCCGAGCCTCGAGCCAAGCCCCTAGCCCAGCCGAGCACAGAGCCCAGAGCCGAGCCTCGAGACGAGCCCCGAGACAATCCCCAAGCCCAGCCTAGATCCGAGGCGAGCCGAGTCCAGAGCCGAACCCAGATCCGAGCCCCGAGCCCAGCCTAGAGCCGAGCCGAGCCCGGAGCCCAGCCTAGAGCCGAGCCCTGAGCCGAGCCTCGAGCCGAGCCCCGAGCCCAGCCGAGCACAGAGACCAGAGCCGAGCCTCGAGACGAGCCCCGAGACAATCCCCAAGCCCAGCCTAGAGCCGAGGCGAACCGAGTCCAGAGCCGAACCCAGATCCGAGCCCCGATCCCAGCCTAGAGCCGAGTCCAGAGCCGAGCCCAGAGCCGAGCCTCGAGCCGAGCCCCGAGACAATCCCCAAGCCCAGCCTAGAGCCGAGGCGAGCCGAGTCCAGAGCCGAACCCAGATCCGAGCCCCGAGCACAGCCTAGAGCCGAGCCGAGTCCAGAGCCGAGCCCAGAGTCGAGCCTCGAGCCGAGCCCCGAGACAATACCCAAGCCCAGATTAGAGCCGAGATCAGCCGAGTACAGAGCCGAACCCAGATCCGAGACCCGAGCCCAGCCTAGAGCCGAGCCGAGCCCGGAGCCAAGCCTAGAGCCGAGCCCAGAGCCGAGCCTGGAGCCGAGCCTCGAGCCCAGCCGAGCAAAGAGCCCAGAGCCGAGCCTCGAGACGAGCCCCGAGACAATACCCAAGCCCAGATTAGAGCCGAGATGAGCCGAGTCCAGAGCCGAAACCAGATCCGAGACCCGAGCCCAGCCTAGAGCCGAGCCGAGCCCGGAGCCAAGCCTAGAGCCGAGCCCAGAGCCGAGCCTGGAGCCGAGCCTCGAGCCCAGCCGAGCAAAGAGCCCAGAGCCGAGCCTCGAGACGAGCCCCGAGACAATCCCCAAGCCCAGCCTAGAGCCGAGGCGAGCCGAGTCCAGAGCCGAACCCAGATCCGAGCCCCGAGCACAGCCTAGAGCCGAGCAGAGTCCAGAGCCGAGCCCAGAGTCGAGCCTCGAGCCGAGCCCCGAGCCCAGCCGAGCACAGAGCCCAGAGCCGAGCCTCGAGACGAGCCTCGAGACAATCCCCAACCCAGCCTAGAGCCGAGGCGAGCCGAGTCCAGAGCCGAGTCCAGAGCCGAGCCCAGAGTCGGGCGCGAGATGAGCCTCGAGCCTAGCCAAGAGCAGAGCCGATCATTGATCCCAGCCCAAAGCCTAGAGCAGACAATTCCAGAGCCGAGCCTCGAGCCCAGCCAAGAGCCGAGCCGAGTCCAGAGCCGAGCCCAGAGTCGGGCGAGATCTGAGCCTCGAGCCGAGTCAAGAGCAGAGCCGATCCCTGAGCTCAGCCCAAAGCCGAGAGAAGACAAGTCCAAAGCCGAGCCTCGATCCCAGCCTAGAGCCGCGTCCAGAACGGAGCCTCGAGCCGAGCCCCGAGCACAGCCGAGCCCAGAGCCCAGAGCCGAGCCTGGAGACGAGCCCCGAGACAATCCCCAAGCCCAGCCTAGAGCCGAGGCGAGCCGAGTCCAGAGCCGAACGGAGATCTGAAGCCCCGAGCCCAGCCTAAAGCCGAGTCCAGAGCCGAGCCCAGAGCCGAGCCTCGAGCCAAGCCCCGAGCCCAGCCTAGAGCTGAGCCGAGCCCAGAGCCCAGCCTAGAGGCGAGCCCAGAGCCGAGCCACGAGCCGAGCCCCGAGCCGATCCCCGAGCCCAGAGCCGAGCCTCGAGACGAGCCCCGAGACAATCCCCAAGCCCAGCCTAGAGCCGAGGGAGCCGAGTCCAGAGCCGAGCCAAGAGTCGGGCGCGATCTGAGCCTCGAGCCGAGCCAAGAGCAGAGCCGATCCCTGAGCTCAGCCCAAAGCCGAGAGCAGACAAGCCCAGAGCCGAGACTCGGCCCAGCCTAGAACCTAGTCCAGAGCGGAGCCCAGAGCCGAGCCTCGAGCAGAGCCCCGAGCACAGCCGAGCACAGAACCCAGAGCCGAGCCTCAAGACGCGCCCCGAGACAATCCCCAAGCCCAGCCAAGAGCCGAGGCGAGCCGAGTCCAGAGCCGAACCCAGATCCGAGCCCCGAGCCCAGCCTAGAGCCGAGGCGAGCCTGGAGCCCAGCCTAGAGCCGAGCCCTGAGCCGAGCCTCGAGCCGAGCCCCGAGCATAGCCGAGCACATAGACCAGAGCCGAGCCTCGAGACGAGCCCCGAGACAATCCCCAAGCCCAGCCTAGAGCCGAGGCGAGCCGAGTCCAGAGCCGAACCGAGATCTGAGCCCCGAGCCCAGCCTAGAGCCGATCCGAGTCCAGAGCCGAGACCAGAGTCGGGCGCGATCTGAGCCTCGAGCCGAGCCAAGAGCAGAGCCGATCCCTGAGCCCAGCCCAAAGCCGAGAGCAGACAAGCCCAGAGCCGAGCCTCGAGCCCAGCCTAGAGCCGAGTCAAGAGCCGAGCCCAGAGCCGAGCCTCGAGCCGAGCCCAGAGCCCAGCCGAGCACAGAGCCCATAGCCGAGCCTCAAGACGAGCCCCGAGACAATCCCCAAGCCCAGCCTAGAGCCGAGGCGAGCCGAATCCAGAGCCGAACCCAGATCCGAGCCCCGAGCCCAGCCTAGAGCTGAGCCGAGGCCAGAGCCCAGCCTAGAGGCGAGCCCAGAGCCGAGCCTGGAGCCGAGCCCCGAGCCCAGCAGAGCACATAGCCCAGAGCAGAGCCTCGAGACGAACCCCGAGACAATCCCCAAGCCCAGCCTAGAGCCGAGGCGAGCCGAGTCCAGAGCCGAACCCAGATCCGAGCCTCGAGCCCAGCCTAGAGCCGAGCCGAGTCCAGAGACGAGCCCAGAGCCGAGCCTCGAGCCGAGCCCCGAGCACAGCCGAGCCCAGAGCCCAGAGCCGAGCCTGGAGACGAGCCCCGAGACAATCCACAAGCCCAGCCTAGAGCCGAGGCGAGCCGAGTCCAGAGCCGAACCGATATCCGAGCCCCGAGCCCAGCCTAGAGCCGAGTCCAGAGCCGAGCCCAGAGCCGAGCCTCGAGCCAAGCCCCGAGCCCAGACGAGCACAGAGCCCATAGCCGAGCCTTAGGACGAGCCCCGAGACAATCCCCAAGCCCAGCCTAGAGCCGAGGCGAGCCGAATCCAGAGCCGAACCCAGATCCGAGCCCCGAGCCCAGCCTAGAGCTGAGCCGAGCCCAGAGCCCAGCCTAGAGGCGAGCCCAGAGCCGAGCCACGAGCCGAGCCCCGAGCCGATCCCCGAGCCCAGAGCCGAGCCTCGAGACGAGCCCCGAGACAATCCCCAAGCCCAGCCTAGAGCCGAGGCGAGCCGAGTCCAGAGCCGAGCCAAGAGTCGGGCGCGATCTGAGCCTCGAGCCGAGCCAAGAGCAGAGCCGATCCCTGAGCTCAGCCCAAAGCCGAGAGCAGACAAGCCCAGAGCCGAGACTCGGCCCAGCCTAGAACCTAGTCCAGAGCGGAGCCCAGAGCCGAGCCTCGAGCAGAGCCCCGAGCACAGCCGAGCACAGAACCCAGAGCCGAGCCTCAAGACGCGCCCCGAGACAATCCCCAAGCCCAGCCAAGAGCCGAGGCGAGCCGAGTCCAGAGCCGAACCCAGATCCGAGCCCCGAGCCCAGCCTAGAGCCGAGGCGAGCCTGGAGCCCAGCCTAGAGCCGAGCCCTGAGCCGAGCCTCGAGCCGAGCCCCGAGCATAGCCGAGCACATAGACCAGAGCCGAGCCTCGAGACGAGCCCCGAGACAATCCCCAAGCCCAGCCTAGAGCCGAGGCGAGCCGAGTCCAGAGCCGAACCGAGATCTGAGCCCCGAGCCCAGCCTAGAGCCGATCCGAGTCCAGAGCCGAGACCATAGTCGGGCGCGATCTGAGCCTCGAGCCGAGCCAAGAGCAGAGCCGATCCCTGAGCCCAGCCCAAAGCCGAGAGCAGACAAGCCCAGAGCCGAGCCTCGAGCCCAGCCTAGAGCCGAGTCAAGAGCCGAGCCCAGAGCCGAGCCTCGAGCCGAGCCCAGAGCCCAGCCGAGCACAGAGCCCATAGCCGAGCCTCAAGACGAGCCCCGAGACAATCCCCAAGCCCAGCCTAGAGCCGAGGCGAGCCGAATACAGAGCCGAACCCAGATCCGAGCCCCGAGCCCAGCCTAGAGCTGAGCCGAGGCCAGAGCCCAGCCTAGAGGCGAGCCCAGAGCCGAGCCTGGAGCCGAGCCCCGAGCCCAGCAGAGCACATAGCCCAGAGCAGAGCCTCGAGACGAACCCCGAGACAATCCCCAAGCCCAGCCTAGAGCCGAGGCGAGCCGAGTCCAGAGCCGAACCCAGATCCGAGCCCCGAGCCCAGCCTAGAGCCGAGCCGAGCCCAGAGCCCAGCCTAGAGGCGAGCCCAGAGGCGAGTATCGAGCCGAGTCTCGAGCCGAGCCCCGAGCCCAGAGCCGAGCCTCGAGACGAGCCCCGAGACAATCCCCAAGCCCAGCCTAGAGCCGAGGCGAGCCGAGTCCAGAGCCGAACCCAGATCCGAGCCTCGAGCCCAGCCTAGAGCCGAGCCGAGTCCAGAGACGAGCCCAGAGCCGAGCCTCGAGCCGAGCCCCGAGCACAGCCGAGCCCAGAGCCCAGAGCCGAGCCTGGAGACGAGCCCCGAGACAATCCCCAAGCCCAGCCTAGAGCCGAGGCGAGCCGAGTCCAGAGCCGAACCGATATCCGAGCCCCGAGCCCAGCCTAGAGCCGAGTCCAGAGCCGAGCCCAGAGCCGAGCCTCGAGCCAAGCCCCGAGCCCAGACGAGCACAGAGCCCATAGCCGAGCCTCAAGACGAGCCCCGAGACAATCCCCAAGCCCAGCCTAGAGCCGAGGCGAGCCGAATCCAGAGCCGAACCCAGATCCGAGCCCCGAGCCCAGCCTAGAGCTGAGCCGAGCCCAGAGCCCAGCCTAGAGGCGAGCCCAGAGCCGAGCCACGAGCCGAGCCCCGAGCCGATCCCCGAGCCCAGAGCCGAGCCTCGAGACGAGCCCCGAGACAATCCCCAAGCCCAGCCTAGAGCCGAGGCGAGCCGAGTCCAGAGCCGAGCCAAGAGTCGGGCGCGATCTGAGCCTCGAGCCGAGCCAAGAGCAGAGCCGATCCCTGAGCCCAGCCCAAAGCCGAGAGCAGACAAGCCCAGAGCCGAGCCTCGAGCCCAGCCTAGAGCCGAGTCAAGAGCCGAGCCCAGAGCCGAGCCTCGAGCCGAGCCCAGAGCCCAGCCGAGCACAGAGCCCATAGCCGAGCCTCAAGACGAGCCCCGAGACAATCCCCAAGCCCAGCCTAGAGCCGAGGCGAGCCGAATCCAGAGCCGAACCCAGATCCGAGCCCCGAGCCCAGCCTAGAGCTGAGCCGAGGCCAGAGCCCAGCCTAGAGGCGAGCCCAGAGCCGAGCCTGGAGCCGAGCCCCGAGCCCAGCAGAGCACATAGCCCAGAGCAGAGCCCCGAGACGAGCCCAGAGACAATCCCCAAGCCCAGCTTAGAGCCGAGGCGAGCCGAGTCCAGAGCCGAACCCAGATCCGAGCCCCGAGCCCAGCCTAGAGCCGAGCCGAGCCCAGAGCCCAGCCTAGAGGCGAGCCCAGAGGCGAGTATCGAGCCGAGTCTCGAGCCGAGCCCCGAGCCCAGAGCCGAGCCTCGAGACGAACCCCGAGACAATCCCCAAGACCAGCCTAGAGCCGAGGCGAGCCGAGTCCAGAGCCGAACCGAGATCCGACCCCCGAGCCCAGCCTAGAGCTGATCCGAGTCCAGAGCCGAGCCCAGAGTCGGGCGCGATCTGAGCCTCGAGACGAGCCAAGAGCAGAGCCGATCCCTGAGCCTGGCCCAAAGCCGAGAGCAGACAAGCCCAGAGCCGAGCCTCGAGCCCAGTCTAGAGCCGAGTCCAGAGCGGAGCCCAGAGCCGAGCCTCGAGCCGAGCCCCGAGCCCAGCCGAGCACAGAGCCCATAGCCGAGCCTCAAGACGAGCCCCGAGACAATCCCCAAGCCCAGCCTAGAGCCGAGGCGAGCCGAGTCCAGATCCGAACCCAGATCCGAGCCCCGAGCCCAGCCAACAGCCGAGCCGAGCCCAGAGCCCAGCCTAGAGGCGAGCCCAGAGCCGAGTATCGAGCCGAGCCTCGAGCCTTAGCCCGAGCCCAGAGCCGAGCCTCGAGACGAGCGTCGAGCCGTGCAACGAGCCCAGAGCCGAGCCTCGAGACGAGCCCCGAGACAATACCCAAGCCCAGCCTAGAGCCGAGGCGAGCCGAGTCCAGAGCTGAACGCTGATCCGAGCCCCGAGCCCAGCCGAGAGCCGAGCCGAAGCCAGAGCCCAGCCTAGAGCCGAGCCCAGAGCCGAGCCTCGAGCCGAGCCCCGAGCCCTGCCGAGCCCCGAGCCCAGAGCCGAGCCTCGAGACGAGCCCCGAGACAATCCCCAAGCCCATCCTAGAGCCGAGGCGAGCCGAGTCCAGAGCCGAACCGAGATCCGAGCCCCGAGCCCAGCCAAGAGCCGAGCCGAGCCCAGAGCCCAGCCTAGAGGCGAGCCCAGAGCCGAGTATCGAGCCGAGCCTCGAGCCGTGCCCCGAGCCCAGAGCTGAGCCTCGAGACGAGCCCCGAGACAATCCCCAAGCCCAGCCTAGAGCCGAGGCGAGCCGAGTCCAGAGCCGAACCGAGATCTGAGCCCCGAGCCCAGCCTAGAGACGAGCCGAGTCCAGACCCGAGCCCAGAATCGGGCGCGAACTGAGCCTCGAGCCGAGCCAAGAGCAGAGCCGATCCCTGAGCTCAGCCCAAAGCCGAGAGCAGACAAGCCCAGAGCCGAGCCTCGAGCCCAGCCTAGAGCCGAGTCCAGAGCCGAGCCCAGAGCCGAGCCTCGAGCCGAGCCCCGAGCCCAGCCGAGCACAGAGACCAGAGCCGAGCCTCGAGACGAGCCCCGAGACAATCCCCAAGCCCAGGCTAGAGCCGAGGCGAGCCGAGTCCAGAGCCGAACCCAGATCCGAGCCCCGAGCCCAGCCTAGAGCCGAGCCGAGTCCAGAGCCGAGCCCAGAGCCGAGCCTCGATCCTAGCCCCGAGCCCAGCCGAGCACAGAGCCCATAGCCGAGCCTCAAGACGAGCCCCGAGACAATCCCCAAGCCCAGCCTAGAGCCGAGGCGAGCCGAGTCCAGAGCCGAACCCAGAGCCGAGCCTCGAGACGAGCCCCGAGACAATCCCCAGCCCAGCCTAGAGCCGAGGCGTGCCGAGTCCAGAGCCGAACCCAGATCCGAGCCCCGAGCACATCCTAGAGCCGAGGCGAGCCGAGTCCAGAGCCGAACCCAGATCCAAGCTCCGAGCCCAGCCTAGAGCCGAGACGAGCCCAGAGCCCAGCCTAGAGGAGAGCCCAGAGTCGAGTATCGAGCCGAGCCTCGAGCCGAGCCCCGAGCCCAGCCGAGCACAGAGCCCAGAGCCGAGCCTCGAGCCCAGCCTAGAGCCGAGTCCAGAGCCGAGCCCAGAGCCGAGCCTCGAGCCGAGCCCCGAGCCCAGCCGAGCACAGAGCCCAGAGCCGAGCCTCAAGACGAGCCCCGAGACAATCCCCAAGCCCAGCCTAGAGCCGAGGCGAGCCGAGTCCAGAGCCTAACCCAGATCCGAGCCCCGAGCCCAGCCAAGAGCCGAGCCGAGCCCAAAGCCTAGTCTAGAGGCGAGCCCAGAGCCGAGTATCGAGCCGAGCCTCGAGCCGTGTCCCGAGCCCAGAGCCGAGCCTCGAGACGAGCCCCGAGAAAATCCCCTAGCCCAGCCTAGAGCCGAGGCGAGCCGAGTCCAGAGCCGAACCCAGATCCGAGACCCAAGCATAGCCTAGAGCCGAGCCGAGCCCGGAGCCCAGCCTAGAGCCGAGTCCTGAGCTGTGCCTCTAGCCGAGCCCCGAGCCCAGCCGAGCCCAGAGCCCAGAGCCGAGCCTCGAGACGAGCCCCAAGACAATCCCCAAGCCCAGGCTAGAGCCGAGGCGAGCCGAGTCCAGAGCCGAACCGATGATCCGAGCCTCGTGCGCAGCCTAGAACCGAGTCCAGATCCGAGCCCAGAGCCGAGTCTCGAGCCGAGCCCCGAGCCCAGCCGAGCACAGAGCCCAGAGCCGAGCCTCGAGACGAGCCCCGAGACAATCCCCAAGCCCAGACTATTGCCGAGGCGAGTCGAGTCCAGGAGTCCAGAGCCGAACCCAGATCCGTGCCCCGAGCCCATCCTAGAGCCGAGCCGAGTCCAGAGCCGAGTCCAGAGCCGAGCCCAGAGCCGAGCCTCGAGACGAGCCCCGAGGCAATCCCCAAGCTCAGCCTAGAGCCGAGGCGAGCCGAGTCCAGAGCCGAACCTAGAGCCGAGCCTCGAGCCCAGCCTAGAGCCGAGCCGAGTCCAGAGCCGAGCCCAGAGCCGAGCCTCGAGCCGAGCCCCGAGCCCAGCCGAGCATATAGCCCAGAACCGAGCCTCGAGACGAGCCCCGAGACAATCCCCAAGCCCAGCCTAGAGCCGATGCGAGCCGAGTCCAGAGCCGAAACGAGATCCGAGCCTCGAGCCCAGCTTAGAACCGAGTCCAGAGCCGAGCCCAGAGCCGAGCCTCGAGCCGAGCCCCGAGCCCAGCCGAGCACAGAGACCAGAGCCGAGCCTCGAGACGAACCCCGAGACAATCCCCAAGCCCAGCCTATTGCCGAGGCGAGCCGATTCCAGAGCCGAACACAGATCCGAGCCCCGAGACCATCCTAGAGCCGAGCCGAGTCCAGAGCCGAGCCCAGAGCCGAGCCTCGAGCCGAGCCTCGAGCCCAGCCTAGAACCGAGTCCAGAGCCGAACCCACATCCGAGCCCCGAGCCCATCCTAGAGCCGAGCAAAGTCCAGAGCCGAGCCCAGAGCCGAGCCGCGAGCCCAGCCGAGCACAGAGCCCAGAGCCGAGCCTCAAGACAAGCCCCGAGACAATCCCCAAGCCCAGCCTAGAGCCGAGGCGAGCCGAGTCCAGAGCCGAACCCAGATCCGAGCCCCGAGCCCAGCCAAGAGCCGAGCCGAGCCCAGAGGCCAGCCTAGAGGTGAGCCCAGAGCCGAGTATCGATTCGAGCCTCGAGCCGTGCCCCGAGCACAGAGCCGAGCCTCGAGACGAGCCCCGAGACAATACCCAAGCCCAGCCTAGAGCCGAGGCGAGCCGAGTCCAGAGCCGAACCCAGATCCGAGCCTCGAGCCCAGCCTAGAGCCGAGCCGAGTCCAGAGACGAGCCCAGAGCCGAGCCTCGAGCCGAGCCCCGAGCACAGCCGAGCCCAGAGCCCAGAGCCGAGCCTCGAGACGAGCCCCGAGACAATCCCCAAGCCCAGCCTAGAGCCGAGGCGAGCCGAGTCCAGAGCCGAACCGATATCCGAGCCCCGAGCCCAGCCTAGAGCCGAGCCGAGTCCAGAGTCGGGCGCGATCTGAGCCTCGAGCCGAGCTAAGAGCAGAGCCGATCCCTGAGCCCAGCCCAAAGCCGAGAGCAGACAAGCCCAGAGCCGAGCCTCGAGCCCAGCCTAGAGCCGAGTCCAGAGCCGAGCCCAAAGCCGAGCCTCGAGCCAAGCCCCTAGCCCAGCCGAGCACAGAGCCCAGAGCCGAGCCTCGAGACGAGCCCCGAGACAATCCCCAAGCCCAGCCTAGATCCGAGGAGAGCCGAGTCCAGAGCCGAACCCAGATCCGAGCCCCGAGCCCAGCCTAGAGCCGAGCCGAGCCCGGAGCCCAGCCTAGAGCCGAGCCCTGAGCCGAGCCTCGAGCCGAGCCCCGAGCCCAGCCGAGCACAGAGACCAGAGCCGAGCCTCGAGACGAGCCCCGAAACAATCCCCAAGCCCAGCCTAGAGCCGAGGCGAGACGAGTCCTGAGCCGAACCGAGATCCGAGCCTAGCGCCCAGCTTAGAACCGAGTCCAGAGCCGAGCCCAGAGCCGAGCCTCGAGCCGAGCCCCGAGCCCAGCCGAGCACAGAGACCAGAGCCGACCGTCGAGACGCGCCCCGAGACAATCCCCAAGCCCAGCCTAGAGCCGAGGCGAGCCGAGTCCAGAGCCGAACCCAGATCCGAGCCCCGATCCCAGACTAGAGCCGAGTCCAGAGCCGAGCCCAGAGCCGAGCCTCGAGCCGAGCCCCGAGACAATCCCCAAGCCCAGCCTAGAGCCGAGGCGAGCCGAGTCCAGAGCCGAACCGAGATCTGAAGCCCCGAGCCCAGCCTAGAGCCGAGCCGAGTCCAGAGCCGAGCACAGAGTCGGGCGCGATCTGAGCCTCGAGCCGAGACAAGAGCAGAGCCGATCCCTGAGCACAGCCCAAAGCCGAGAGCAGACAAGCCCAGAGCCGAGCCTCGAGCCCAGCCTAGAGCCGAGTCCAGAGCCGAGCCCTGAGCCGAGCCTCGAGCCGAGCCCCGAGCCCAGCCGAGCCCCGAGCCCAGATCCGAGCCTCGAGACGAGCCCCGAGACAATCCCCAAGCCCAGATTAGAACCGAGATGAGCCGAGTCCAGAGCCGAACCCAGATCCGAGACCCGAGCCCAGCCTAGAGCCGAGCCGAGCCCGGAGCCAAGCCTAGAGCCGAGCCCAGAGCCGAGCCTCGAGCCGAGCCTCGAGCCCAGCCGAGCAAAGAGCCCAGAGCCGAGCCTCGAGACGAGCCCCGAGACAATCCCCAAGCCCAGCCTAGAGCCGAGGCGAGCCGAGTCCAGAGCCGAACCCAGATCCGAGCCCCGAGCACAGCCTAGAGCCGAGCCGAGTCCAGAGCCGAGCCCAGAGTCGAGCCTCGAGCCGAGCCCCGAGCCCAGCCGAGCACAGAGCCCAGAGCCGAGCCTCGAGACGAGCCTCGAGACAATCCCCAACCCAGCCTAGAGCCGAGGCGAGCCGAGTCCAGAGCCGAGTCCAGAGCCGAGCCCAGAGTCGGGCGCGAGCTGAGCCTCGAGCCTAGCCAAGAGCAGAGCCGATCATTGAGCCCAGCCCAAAGCCTAGAGCAGACAATTCCAGAGCCGAGCCTCGAGCCCAGCCAAGAGCCGAGCCGAGTCCAGAGCCGAGCCCAGAGTCGGGCGAGATCTGAGCCTCGAGCCGAGTCAAGAGCAGAGCCGATCCCTGAGCTCAGCCCAAAGCCGAGAGAAGACAAGTCCAAAGCCGAGCCTCGATCCCAGCCTAGAGCCGCGTCCAGAACGGAGCCTCGAGCCGAGCCCCGAGCACAGCCGAGCCCAGAGCCCAGAGCCGAGCCTGGAGACGAGCCCCGAGACAATCCCCAAGCCCAGCCTAGAGCCGAGGCGAGCCGAGTCCAGAGCCGAACGGAGATCTGAAGCCCCGAGCCCAGCCTAGAGCCGAGTCCAGAGCCGAGCCCAGAGCCGAGCCTCGAGCCAAGCCCCGAGCCCAGCCTAGAGCTGAGCCGAGCCCAGAGCCCAGCCTAGAGGCGAGCCCAGAGCCGAGCCACGAGCCGAGCCCCGAGCCGATCCCCGAGCCCAGAGCCGAGCCTCGAGACGAGCCCCGAGACAATCCCCAAGCCCAGCCTAGAGCCGAGGCGAGCCGAGTCCAGAGCCGAGCCAAGAGTCGGGCGCGATCTGAGCCTCGAGCCGAGCCAAGAGCAGAGCCGATCCCTGAGCTCAGCCCAAAGCCGAGAGCAGACAAGCCCAGAGCCGAGACTCGGCCCAGCCTAGAACCTAGTCCAGAGCGGAGCCCAGAGCCGAGCCTCGAGCAGAGCCCCGAGCACAGCCGAGCACAGAACCCAGAGCCGAGCCTCAAGACGCGCCCCGAGACAATCCCCAAGCCCAGCCAAGAGCCGAGGCGAGCCGAGTCCAGAGCCGAACCCAGATCCGAGCCCCGAGCCCAGCCTAGAGCCGAGGCGAGCCTGGAGCCCAGCCTAGAGCCGAGCCCTGAGCCGAGACTCGAGCCGAGCCCCGAGCATAGCCGAGCACAGAGACCAGAGCCGAGCCTCGAGACGAGCCCCGAGACAATCCCCAAGCCCAGCCTAGAGCCGAGGCGAGCCGAGTCCAGAGCCGAACCGAGATCTGAGCCCCGAGCCCAGCCTAGAGCCGATCCGAGTTCAGAGCCGAGACCAGAGTCGGGCGCGATCTGAGCCTCGAGCCGAGCCAAGAGCAGAGCCGATCCCTGAGCCCAGCCCAAAGCCGAGAGCAGACAAGCCCAGAGCCGAGCCTCGAGCCCAGCCTAGAGCCGAGTCAAGAGCCGAGCCCAGAGCCGAGCCTCGAGCCGAGCCCAGAGCCCAGCCGAGCACAGAGCCCATAGCCGAGCCTCAAGACGAGCCCCGAGACAATCCCCAAGCCCAGCCAAGAGCCGAGGCGAGCCGAATCCAGAGCCGAACCCAGATCGGAGCCCCGAGCCCAGCCTAGAGCTGAGCCGAGGCCAGAGCTCAGCCTAGAGGCGAGCCCAGAGCCGAGCCTGGAGCCGAGCCCCGAGCCCAGCAGAGCACATAGCCCAGAGCAGAGCCTCGAGACGAACCCCGAGACAATCCCCAAGCCCAGCCTAGAGCCGAGGCGAGCCGAGTCCAGAGCCGAACCCAGATCCGAGCCCCGAGCCCAGCCTAGAGCCGAGCCGAGCCCAGAGCCCAGCCTAGAGGCGAGCCCAGAGGCGAGTATCGAGCCGAGTCTCGAGCCGAGCCCCGAGCCCAGAGCCGAGCCTCGAGACGAGCCCCGAGACAATCCCCAAGCCCAGCCTAGAGCCGAGGCGAGCCGAGTCCAGAGCCGAACCCAGATCCGAGCCTCGAGCCCAGCCTAGAGCCGAGCCGAGTCTAGAGACGAGCCCATCGCCGAGCCTCGAGCCGAGCCCCGAGCACAGCCGAGCCCAGAGCCCAGAGCCGAGCCTGGAGACGAGCCCCGAGACAATCCCCAAGCCCAGCCTAGAGCCGAGGCGAGCCGAGTCCAGAGCCGAACCGATATCCGAGCCCCGAGCCCAGCCTAGAGCCGAGTCCAGAGCCGAGCCCAGAGCCGAGCCTCGAGCCAAGCCCCGAGCCCAGACGAGCACAGAGCCCATAGCCGAGCCTCAAGACGAGCCCCGAGACAATCCCCAAGCCCAGCCTAGAGCCGAGGCGAGCCGAATCCAGAGCCGAACCCAGATCCGAGCCCCGAGCCCAGCCTAGAGCTGAGCCGAGCCCAGAGCCCAGCCTAGAGGCTAGCCCAGAGCCGAGCCACGAGCCGAGCCCCGAGCCGATCCCCGAGCCCAGAGCCGAGCCTCGAGACGAGCCCCGAGACAATCCCCAAGCCCAGCCTAGAGACGAGGCGAGCCGAGTCCAGAGCCGAGCCAAGAGTCGGGCGCGATCTGAGCCTCGAGCCGAGCCAACAGCAGAGCCGATCCCTGAGCCCAGCCCAAAGCCGAGAGCAGACAAGCCCAGAGCCGAGCCTCGAGCCCAGCCTAGAGCCGAGTCAAGAGTCGAGTATCGAGCCGAGCCTCGAGCCGAGCCCAGAGCCCAGCCGAGCACAGAGCCCATAGCCGAGCTTCAAGACGAGCCCCGAGACAATACCCAAGCCCAGCCTAGAGCCGAGGCGAGCCGAATCCAGAGCCGAACCCAGATCCGAGCCCCGAGCCCAGCCTAGAGCTGAGCCGAGGCCAGAGCCCAGCCTAGAGGCGAGCCCAGAGCCGAGCCTGGAGCCGAGCCCCGAGCCCAGCAGAGCACATAGCCCAGAGCAGAGCCCCGAGACGAACCCCGAGACAATCCCCAAGCCCAGCCTAGAGCCGAGGCGAGCCGAGTCCAGAGCCGAACCCAGATCCGAGCCCCGAGCCCAGCCTGGAGCCGAGCCGAGTCCAGAGCCCAGCCTAGAGGCGAGCCCAGAGGCGAGTATCGAGCCGAGTCTCGAGCCGAGCCCCGAGCCCAGAGCCGAGCCTCGAGACGAGCCCCGAGACAATCCCCAAGCCCAGCCTAGAGCCGAGGCGAGCCGAGTCCAGAGCCGAACCGAGATCCGACCCCCGAGCCCAGCCTAGAGCTGATCCGAGTCCAGAGCCGAGCCCAGAGTCGGGCGCGATCTGAGCCTCGAGACGAGCCAAGAGCAGAGCCGATCCCTGAGCTCAGCCCAAAGCCGAGAGCAGACAAGCCCAGAGCCGAGCCTCGAGCCCAGTCTAGAGCCGAGTCCAGAGCGGAGCCCAGAGCCGAGCCTCGAGCCGAGCCCCGAGCCCAGCCGAGCACAGAGCCCATAGCCGAGCCTCAAGACGAGCCCCGAGACAATCCCCAAGCCCAGCCTAGAGCCGAGGCGAGCCGAGTCCAGAGCCGAAACCAGATCCGAGCCCCGAGCCCAGCCTAGAGCCGAGCCGAGGCCAGAGCCCAGCCTAGAGCCGAGCGCAGAGCCGAGCCTGGAGCCGAGCCCCGAGCCCAGCCGAGCACATAGCCCAGAGCCGAGCCTCGAGACGAGCCTCGAGACAATCCCCAAGCCCAGGCTAGAGCCGAGCCGAGCCGAGTCCAGAGCCGAACCCAGATCTGAGCCCCGAGCCCAGCCTAGAGCCGAGCCGAGCCCAGAGCCCAGCCTAGAGGCGATCCCAGAGGCGAGTATCGAGCCGAGCCTCGAGCCGAGCCCCGAGCCCAGAGCCGAGCCCCGAGACGAGCCCTGAGACAATCCCCAAGCCCAGCCTAGAGCCGAGGCGAGCCGAGTCCAGAGTCGAACTGGGATCCGAGCCCCGAGCCCAGCCTAGAGCCGAGCCGAGTCCAGAGCCGAGCCCAGAGTCGGGCGCGATCTGAGCCTCGAGCCGAGCCAAGAGCAGAGCCGATCCCTGAGCTCAGCCCAAAGCCGAGAGCAGACAAGCCCAGAGCCGAGACTCGGCCCAGCCTAGAAACTAGTCCAGAGCGGAGCCCAGAGCCGAGCCTCGAGCCGAGCCCCGAGCCCAGCTGAACACAGAGCCCAGAGCCGAGCCTCGAGACGAGCCCCGAGACAATCTCAAAGACCAGCCTAGAGCCGAGGCGAGCCGAGTCCAGAGCCGAACCGAGATCCGAGCCCCGAGCCCGGCCTAGAGCCGAGCCGAGCCCAGAGTCGGGCGCGATCTGAGCCTCGAGCCGAGCCAAGATCAGAGCCGATCCCTGAGCCCAGCCCAAAGCCGAGAGCAGACAAGCCAAGAGCCGAGCCTCGAGCCCAGCCTAGAGCCGAGTCCAGAGCCGAGCCCAAAGCCGAGCCTCGAGCCAAGCCCCGAGTCCAGCCGAGCACATAGCCCAGAGCCGAGCCTCGAGACGAGCCCCGAGAAAATCCCCTAGCCCAGCCTAGAGCCGAGGCGAGCCGAGTCCAGAGCCGAACCCAGATCCGAGACCCAAGCATAGCCTAGAGCCGAGCCGAGCCCGGAGCCCAGCCTAGAGCCGAGTCCTGAGCTGTGCCTCTAGCCGAGCCCCGAGCCCAGCCGAGCCCAGAGCCCAGAGCCGAGCCTCGAGACGAGCCCCAAGACAATCCCCAAGCCCAGGCTAGAGCCGAGGCGAGCCGAGTCCAGAGCCGAACCGATGATCCGAGCCTCGTGCGCAGCCTAGAACCGAGTCCAGATCCGAGCCCAGAGCCGAGTCTCGAGCCGAGCCCCGAGCCCAGCCGAGCACAGAGCCCAGAGCCGAGCCTCGAGACGAGCCCCGAGACAATCCCCAAGCCCAGACTATTGCCGAGGCGAGTCGAGTCCAGGAGTCCAGAGCCGAACCCAGATCCGTGCCCCGAGCCCATCCTAGAGCCGAGCCGAGTCCAGAGCCGAGTCCAGAGCCGAGCCCAGAGCCGAGCCTCGAGACGAGCCCCGAGGCAATCCCCAAGCTCAGCCTAGAGCCGAGGCGAGCCGAGTCCAGAGCCGAACCTAGAGCCGAGCCTCGAGCCCAGCCTAGAGCCGAGCCGAGTCCAGAGCCGAGCCCAGAGCCGAGCCTCGAGCCGAGCCCCGAGCCCAGCCGAGCATATAGCCCAGAACCGAGCCTCGAGACGAGCCCCGAGACAATCCCCAAGCCCAGCCTAGAGCCGATGCGAGCCGAGTCCAGAGCCGAAACGAGATCCGAGCCTCGAGCCCAGCTTAGAACCGAGTCCAGAGCCGAGCCCAGAGCCGAGCCTCGAGCCGAGCCCCGAGCCCAGCCGAGCACAGAGACCAGAGCCGAGCCTCGAGACGAACCCCGAGACAATCCCCAAGCCCAGCCTATTGCCGAGGCGAGCCGATTCCAGAGCCGAACACAGATCCGAGCCCCGAGACCATCCTAGAGCCGAGCCGAGTCCAGAGCCGAGCCCAGAGCCGAGCCTCGAGCCGAGCCTCGAGCCCAGCCTAGAACCGAGTCCAGAGCCGAACCCACATCCGAGCCCCGAGCCCATCCTAGAGCCGAGCAAAGTCCAGAGCCGAGCCCAGAGCCGAGCCGCGAGCCCAGCCGAGCACAGAGCCCAGAGCCGAGCCTCAAGACGAGCCCCGAGACAATCCCCAAGCCCAGCCTAGAGCCGAGGCGAGCCGAGTCCAGAGCCGAACCCAGATCCGAGCCCCGAGCCCAGCCAAGAGCCGAGCCGAGCCCAGAGGCCAGCCTAGAGGTGAGCCCAGAGCCGAGTATCGATTCGAGCCTCGAGCCGTGCCCCGAGCACAGAGCCGAGCCTCGAGACGAGCCCCGAGACAATACCCAAGCCCAGCCTAGAGCCGAGGCGAGCCGAGTCCAGAGCCGAACCCAGATCCGAGCCTCGAGCCCAGCCTAGAGCCGAGCCGAGTCCAGAGACGAGCCCAGAGCCGAGCCTCGAGCCGAGCCCCGAGCACAGCCGAGCCCAGAGCCCAGAGCCGAGCCTCGAGACGAGCCCCGAGACAATCCCCAAGCCCAGCCTAGAGCCGAGGCGAGCCGAGTCCAGAGCCGAACCGATATCCGAGCCCCGAGCCCAGCCTAGAGCCGAGCCGAGTCCAGAGTCGGGCGCGATCTGAGCCTCGAGCCGAGCTAAGAGCAGAGCCGATCCCTGAGCCCAGCCCAAAGCCGAGAGCAGACAAGCCCAGAGCCGAGCCTCGAGCCCAGCCTAGAGCCGAGTCCAGAGCCGAGCCCAAAGCCGAGCCTCGAGCCAAGCCCCTAGCCCAGCCGAGCACAGAGCCCAGAGCCGAGCCTCGAGACGAGCCCCGAGACAATCCCCAAGCCCAGCCTAGATCCGAGGCGAGCCGAGTCCAGAGCCGAACCCAGATCCGAGCCCCGAGCCCAGCCTAGAGCCGAGCCGAGCCCGGAGCCCAGCCTAGAGCCGAGCCCTGAGCCGAGCCTCGAGCCGAGCCCCGAGCCCAGCCGAGCACAGAGACCAGAGCCGAGCCTCGAGACGAGCCCCGAAACAATCCCCAAGCCCAGCCTAGAGCCGAGGCGAGACGAGTCCTGAGCCGAACCGAGATCCGAGCCTAGCGCCCAGCTTAGAACCGAGTCCAGAGCCGAGCCCAGAGCCGAGCCTCGAGCCGAGCCCCGAGCCCAGCCGAGCACAGAGACCAGAGCCGACCGTCGAGACGCGCCCCGAGACAATCCCCAAGCCCAGCCTAGAGCCGAGGCGAGCCGAGTCCAGAGCCGAACCCAGATCCGAGCCCCGATCCCAGACTAGAGCCGAGTCCAGAGCCGAGCCCAGAGCCGAGCCTCGAGCCGAGCCCCGAGACAATCCCCAAGCCCAGCCTAGAGCCGAGGCGAGCCGAGTCCAGAGCCGAACCGAGATCTGAAGCCCCGAGCCCAGCCTAGAGCCGAGCCGAGTCCAGAGCCGAGCACAGAGTCGGGCGCGATCTGAGCCTCGAGCCGAGACAAGAGCAGAGCCGATCCCTGAGCACAGCCCAAAGCCGAGAGCAGACAAGCCCAGAGCCGAGCCTCGAGCCCAGCCTAGAGCCGAGTCCAGAGCCGAGCCCTGAGCCGAGCCTCGAGCCGAGCCCCGAGCCCAGCCGAGCCCCGAGCCCAGATCCGAGCCTCGAGACGAGCCCCGAGACAATCCCCAAGCCCAGATTAGAGCCGAGATGAGCCGAGTCCAGAGCCGAACCCAGATCCGAGACCCGAGCCCAGCCTAGAGCCGAGCCGAGCCCGGAGCCAAGCCTAGAGCCGAGCCCAGAGCCGAGCCTCGAGCCGAGCCTCGAGCCCAGCCGAGCAAAGAGCCCAGAGCCGAGCCTCGAGACGAGCCCCGAGACAATCCCCAAGCCCAGCCTAGAGCCGAGGCGAGCCGAGTCCAGAGCCGAACCCAGATCCGAGCCCCGAGCACAGCCTAGAGCCGAGCCGAGTCCAGAGCCGAGCCCAGAGTCGAGCCTCGAGCCGAGCCCCGAGCCCAGCCGAGCACAGAGCCCAGAGCCGAGCCTCGAGACGAGCCTCGAGACAATCCCCAACCCAGCCTAGAGCCGAGGCGAGCCGAGTCCAGAGCCGAGTCCAGAGCCGAGCCCAGAGTCGGGCGCGAGCTGAGCCTCGAGCCTAGCCAAGAGCAGAGCCGATCATTGAGCCCAGCCCAAAGCCTAGAGCAGACAATTCCAGAGCCGAGCCTCGAGCCCAGCCAAGAGCCGAGCCGAGTCCAGAGCCGAGCCCAGAGTCGGGCGAGATCTGAGCCTCGAGCCGAGTCAAGAGCAGAGCCGATCCCTGAGCTCAGCCCAAAGCCGAGAGAAGACAAGTCCAAAGCCGAGCCTCGATCCCAGCCTAGAGCCGCGTCCAGAACGGAGCCTCGAGCCGAGCCCCGAGCACAGCCGAGCCCAGAGCCCAGAGCCGAGCCTGGAGACGAGCCCCGAGACAATCCCCAAGCCCAGCCTAGAGCCGAGGCGAGCCGAGTCCAGAGCCGAACGGAGATCTGAAGCCCCGAGCCCAGCCTAGAGCCGAGTCCAGAGCCGAGCCCAGAGCCGAGCCTCGAGCCAAGCCCCGAGCCCAGCCTAGAGCTGAGCCGAGCCCAGAGCCCAGCCTAGAGGCGAGCCCAGAGCCGAGCCACGAGCCGAGCCCCGAGCCGATCCCCGAGCCCAGAGCCGAGCCTCGAGACGAGCCCCGAGACAATCCCCAAGCCCAGCCTAGAGCCGAGGCGAGCCGAGTCCAGAGCCGAGCCAAGAGTCGGGCGCGATCTGAGCCTCGAGCCGAGCCAAGAGCAGAGCCGATCCCTGAGCTCAGCCCAAAGCCGAGAGCAGACAAGCCCAGAGCCGAGACTCGGCCCAGCCTAGAACCTAGTCCAGAGCGGAGCCCAGAGCCGAGCCTCGAGCAGAGCCCCGAGCACAGCCGAGCACAGAACCCAGAGCCGAGCCTCAAGACGCGCCCCGAGACAATCCCCAAGCCCAGCCAAGAGCCGAGGCGAGCCGAGTCCAGAGCCGAACCCAGATCCGAGCCCCGAGCCCAGCCTAGAGCCGAGGCGAGCCTGGAGCCCAGCCTAGAGCCGAGCCCTGAGCCGAGACTCGAGCCGAGCCCCGAGCATAGCCGAGCACAGAGACCAGAGCCGAGCCTCGAGACGAGCCCCGAGACAATCCCCAAGCCCAGCCTAGAGCCGAGGCGAGCCGAGTCCAGAGCCGAACCGAGATCTGAGCCCCGAGCCCAGCCTAGAGCCGATCCGAGTTCAGAGCCGAGACCAGAGTCGGGCGCGATCTGAGCCTCGAGCCGAGCCAAGAGCAGAGCCGATCCCTGAGCCCAGCCCAAAGCCGAGAGCAGACAAGCCCAGAGCCGAGCCTCGAGCCCAGCCTAGAGCCGAGTCAAGAGCCGAGACCAGAGCCGAGCCTCGAGCCGAGCCCAGAGCCCAGCCGAGCACAGAGCCCATAGCCGAGCCTCAAGACGAGCCCCGAGACAATCCCCAAGCCCAGCCAAGAGCCGAGGCGAGCCGAATCCAGAGCCGAACCCAGATCCGAGCCCCGAGCCCAGCCTAGAGCTGAGCCGAGGCCAGAGCTCAGCCTAGAGGCGAGCCCAGAGCCGAGCCTGGAGCCGAGCCCCGAGCCCAGCAGAGCACATAGCCCAGAGCAGAGCCTCGAGACGAACCCCGAGACAATCCCCAAGCCCAGCCTAGAGCCGAGGCGAGCCGAGTCCAGAGCCGAACCCAGATCCGAGCCCCGAGCCCAGCCTAGAGCCGAGCCGAGCCCAGAGCCCAGCCTAGAGGCGAGCCCAGAGGCGAGTATCGAGCCGAGTCTCGAGCCGAGCCCCGAGCCCAGAGCCGAGCCTCGAGACGAGCCCCGAGACAATCCCCAAGCCCAGCCTAGAGCCGAGGCGAGCCGAGTCCAGAGCCGAACCCAGATCCGAGCCTCGAGCCCAGCCTAGAGCCGAGCCGAGTCCAGAGACGAGCCCAGAGCCGAGCCTCGAGCCGAGCCCCGAGCACAGCCGAGCCCAGAGCCCAGAGCCGAGCCTGGAGACGAGCCCCGAGACAATCCCCAAGCCCAGCCTAGAGCCGAGGCGAGCCGAGTCCAGAGCCGAACCGATATCCGAGCCCCGAGCCCAGCCTAGAGCCGAGTCCAGAGCCGAGCCCAGAGCCGAGCCTCGAGCCAAGCCCCGAGCCCAGACGAGCACAGAGCCCATAGCCGAGCCTCAAGACGAGCCCCGAGACAATCCCCAAGCCCAGCCTAGAGCCGAGGCGAGCCGAATCCAGAGCCGAACCCAGATCCGAGCCCCGAGCCCAGCCTAGAGCTGAGCCGAGCCCAGAGCCCAGCCTAGAGGCGAGCCCAGAGCCGAGCCACGAGCCGAGCCCCGAGCCGATCCCCGAGCCCAGAGCCGAGCCTCGAGACGAGCCCCGAGACAATCCCCAAGCCCAGCCTAGAGACGAGGCGAGCCGAGTCCAGAGCCGAGCCAAGAGTCGGGCGCGATCTGAGCCTCGAGCCGAGCCAACAGCAGAGCCGATCCCTGAGCCCAGCCCAAAGCCGAGAGCAGACAAGCCCAGAGCCGAGCCTCGAGCCCAGCCTAGAGCCGAGTCCAGAGCCGAGCCCAGAGCCGAGCCTCGAGCCAAGCCCCGAGCCCAGCCTAGAGCTGAGCCGAGCCCAGAGCCCAGCCTAGAGGCGAGCCCAGAGCCGAGCCACGAGCCGAGCCCCGAGCCGATCCCCGAGCCCAGAGCCGAGCCTCGAGACGAGCCCCGAGACAATCCCCAAGCCCAGCCTAGAGCCGAGGCGAGCCGAGTCCAGAGCCGAGCCAAGAGTCGGGCGCGATCTGAGCCTCGAGCCGAGCCAAGAGCAGAGCCGATCCCTGAGCTCAGCCCAAAGCCGAGAGCAGACAAGCCCAGAGCCGAGACTCGGCCCAGCCTAGAACCTAGTCCAGAGCGGAGCCCAGAGCCGAGCCTCGAGCAGAGCCCCGAGCACAGCCGAGCACAGAACCCAGAGCCGAGCCTCAAGACGCGCCCCGAGACAATCCCCAAGCCCAGCCAAGAGCCGAGGCGAGCCGAGTCCAGAGCCGAACCCAGATCCGAGCCCCGAGCCCAGCCTAGAGCCGAGGCGAGCCTGGAGCCCAGCCTAGAGCCGAGCCCTGAGCCGAGACTCGAGCCGAGCCCCGAGCATAGCCGAGCACAGAGACCAGAGCCGAGCCTCGAGACGAGCCCCGAGACAATCCCCAAGCCCAGCCTAGAGCCGAGGCGAGCCGAGTCCAGAGCCGAACCGAGATCTGAGCCCCGAGCCCAGCCTAGAGCCGATCCGAGTTCAGAGCCGAGACCAGAGTCGGGCGCGATCTGAGCCTCGAGCCGAGCCAAGAGCAGAGCCGATCCCTGAGCCCAGCCCAAAGCCGAGAGCAGACAAGCCCAGAGCCGAGCCTCGAGCCCAGCCTAGAGCCGAGTCAAGAGCCGAGACCAGAGCCGAGCCTCGAGCCGAGCCCAGAGCCCAGCCGAGCACAGAGCCCATAGCCGAGCCTCAAGACGAGCCCCGAGACAATCCCCAAGCCCAGCCAAGAGCCGAGGCGAGCCGAATCCAGAGCCGAACCCAGATCCGAGCCCCGAGCCCAGCCTAGAGCTGAGCCGAGGCCAGAGCTCAGCCTAGAGGCGAGCCCAGAGCCGAGCCTGGAGCCGAGCCCCGAGCCCAGCAGAGCACATAGCCCAGAGCAGAGCCTCGAGACGAACCCCGAGACAATCCCCAAGCCCAGCCTAGAGCCGAGGCGAGCCGAGTCCAGAGCCGAACCCAGATCCGAGCCCCGAGCCCAGCCTAGAGCCGAGCCGAGCCCAGAGCCCAGCCTAGAGGCGAGCCCAGAGGCGAGTATCGAGCCGAGTCTCGAGCCGAGCCCCGAGCCCAGAGCCGAGCCTCGAGACGAGCCCCGAGACAATCCCCAAGCCCAGCCTAGAGCCGAGGCGAGCCGAGTCCAGAGCCGAACCCAGATCCGAGCCTCGAGCCCAGCCTAGAGCCGAGCCGAGTCCAGAGACGAGCCCAGAGCCGAGCCTCGAGCCGAGCCCCGAGCACAGCCGAGCCCAGAGCCCAGAGCCGAGCCTGGAGACGAGCCCCGAGACAATCCCCAAGCCCAGCCTAGAGCCGAGGCGAGCCGAGTCCAGAGCCGAACCGATATCCGAGCCCCGAGCCCAGCCTAGAGCCGAGTCCAGAGCCGAGCCCAGAGCCGAGCCTCGAGCCAAGCCCCGAGCCCAGACGAGCACAGAGCCCATAGCCGAGCCTCAAGACGAGCCCCGAGACAATCCCCAAGCCCAGCCTAGAGCCGAGGCGAGCCGAATCCAGAGCCGAACCCAGATCCGAGCCCCGAGCCCAGCCTAGAGCTGAGCCGAGCCCAGAGCCCAGCCTAGAGGCGAGCCCAGAGCCGAGCCACGAGCCGAGCCCCGAGCCGATCCCCGAGCCCAGAGCCGAGCCTCGAGACGAGCCCCGAGACAATCCCCAAGCCCAGCCTAGAGACGAGGCGAGCCGAGTCCAGAGCCGAGCCAAGAGTCGGGCGCGATCTGAGCCTCGAGCCGAGCCAACAGCAGAGCCGATCCCTGAGCCCAGCCCAAAGCCGAGAGCAGACAAGCCCAGAGCCGAGCCTCGAGCCCAGCCTAGAGCCGAGTCAAGAGTCGAGTATCGAGCCGAGCCTCGAGCCGAGCCCAGAGCCCAGCCGAGCACAGAGCCCATAGCCGAGCTTCAAGACGAGCCCCGAGACAATACCCAAGCCCAGCCTAGAGCCGAGGCGAGCCGAATCCAGAGCCGAACCCAGATCCGAGCCCCGAGCCCAGCCTAGAGCTGAGCCGAGGCCAGAGCCCAGCCTAGAGGCGAGCCCAGAGCCGAGCCTGGAGCCGAGCCCCGAGCCCAGCGGAGCACATAGCCCAGAGCAGAGCCCCGAGACGAACCCCGAGACAATCCCCAAGCCCAGCCTAGAGCCGAGGCGAGCCGAGTCCAGAGCCGAACCCAGATCCGAGCCCCGAGCCCAGCCTGGAGCCGAGCCGAGCCCAGAGCCCAGCCTAGAGGCGAGCCCAGAGGCGAGTATCGAGCCGAGTCTCGAGCCGAGCCCCGAGCCCAGAGCCGAGCCTCGAGACGAGCCCCGAGACAATCCCCAAGCCCAGCCTAGAGCCGAGGCGAGCCGAGTCCAGAGCCGAACCGAGATCCGACCCCCGAGCCCAGCCTAGAGCTGATCCGAGTCCAGAGCCGAGCCCAGAGTCGGGCGCGATCTGAGCCTCGAGACGAGCCAAGAGCAGAGCCGATCCCTGAGCTCAGCCCAAAGCCGAGAGCAGACAAGCCCAGAGCCGAGCCTCGAGCCCAGTCTAGAGCCGAGTCCAGAGCGGAGCCCAGAGCCGAGCCTCGAGCCGAGCCCCGAGCCCAGCCGAGCACAGAGCCCATAGCCGAGCCTCAAGACGAGCCCCGAGACAATCCCCAAGCCCAGCCTAGAGCCGAGGCGAGCCGAGTCCAGAGCCGAAACCAGATCCGAGCCCCGAGCCCAGCCTAGAGCCGAGCCGAGGCCAGAGCCCAGCCTAGAGCCGAGCGCAGAGCCGAGCCTGGAGCCGAGCCCCGAGCCCAGCCGAGCACATAGCCCAGAGCCGAGCCTCGAGACGAGCCTCGAGACAATCCCCAAGCCCAGGCTAGAGCCGAGGCGAGCCGAGTCCAGAGCCGAACCCAGATGTGAGCCCCGAGCCCAGCCTAGAGCCGAGCCGAGCCCAGAGCCCAGCCTAGAGGCGATCCCAGAGGCGAGTATCGAGCCGAGCCTCGAGCCGAGCCCCGAGCCCAGAGCCGAGCCCCGAGACGAGCCCTGAGACAATCCCCAAGCCCAGCCTAGAGCCGAGGCGAGCCGAGTCCAGAGTCGAACTGGGATCCGAGCCCCGAGCCCAGCCTAGAGCCGAGCCGAGTCCAGAGCCGAGCCCAGAGTCGGGCGCGATCTGAGCCTCGAGCCGAGCCAAGAGCAGAGCCGATCCCTGAGCTCAGCCCAAAGCCGAGAGCAGACAAGCCCAGAGCCGAGACTCGGCCCAGCCTAGAAACTAGTCCAGAGCGGAGCCCAGAGCCGAGCCTCGAGCCGAGCCCCGAGCCCAGCCGAACACAGAGCCCAGAGCCGAGCCTCGAGACGAGCCCCGAGACAATCTCAAAGACCAGCCTAGAGCCGAGGCGAGCCGAGTCCAGAGCCGAACCGAGATCCGAGCCCCGAGCCCGGCCTAGAGCCGAGCCGAGCCCAGAGTCGGGCGCGATCTGAGCCTCGAGCCGAGCCAAGATCAGAGCCGATCCCTGAGCCCAGCCCAAAGCCGAGAGCAGACAAGCCAAGAGCCGAGCCTCGAGCCCAGCCTAGAGCCGAGTCCAGAGCCGAGCCCAAAGCCGAGCCTCGAGCCAAGCCCCGAGTCCAGCCGAGCACATAGCCCAGAGCCGAGCCTCAAGACGCGCCCCGAGACAATCCCCAAGCCCAGCCAAGAGCCGAGGCGAGCCGAGTCCAGAGCCGAAACAAGATCCGGGCCCCGAGCCCAGCCTAGAGCCGAGCCGAGTCCAGAGCCGAGCCCAGAGTCGGGCGCGATCTGAGCCTCGAGACGAGCCAAGAGCAGAGCCGATCCCTGAGCTCAGCCCAAAGCCGAGAGCAGACAAGCCCAGAGCCGAGACTCGGCCCAGCCTAGAAACTAGTCCAGAGCGGAGCCCAGAGCCGAGCCTCGAGCAGAGCCCCGAGCCCAGCCGAGCACAGAGCCCATAGCCGAGCCTCGAGACGAGCCCCGAGACAATCCCCAAGCCCAGCCTAGAGCCGAGGCGAGCCCAGAGCATAGCCTAGAGCCGAGCCCAGCGCCGAGCATTGAGCCGAGCGCCGAGCCCAGAGCCGAGCCTCGAGACGAGCCCCGAGACAATCCCCAAACCCAGCCTAGAGCCGAGGCGAGCCGAGTCCAGAGCCGAAGCGAGATCAGAGCCCCGAGCCAAGCCTAGAGCCGAGCCGAGTCCAGAGCCGAGGTACGAGCGCAGCCTAGAGCCGAGTAGAGAGCCGAGCCCATAGCCGAGCCTCGAGCCGAGCCCAGAGCACAGCCGAACACAGAGCCCAGATCCGAGCCTCGAGACGAGCCCCGAGACAATCCCCAAGCCCAGACTAGAGCCGAGGCGAGCCGAGTCCAGAGCCGAAACCAGATCCGAGCCCCGAGCGCAGCCTAGAGCCGAGCCGAGCCCAGAGCATAGCCTAGAGCCGAGCCCAGCGCCGAACATCGAGCCGAGCCCCGAGCCCAGCCGAGCCCCGAGCCCACAGCCGAGCCTCGAGACGAGCCCCGAGACAATCCCCAAGCCCAGCCTAGAGCCGAGGCGTGCCGAGTACAGAGCCGAACCCAGATCCGAGCCCCGAGCCCAGCCTAGAGACGATCCGAGCCCGGAGCCCAGCCTAGAGGCGAGCCCAGAGGCGAGTATCGAGCCGAGCCTCGAGGCGAGCCCCGAGCCCAGAGCCGAGCCTCGAGACGAGCCCCGAGACAATCCCCAAGCACAGCCTAGAGCCGAGGCGAGCCGAGTCCAGAGCCGAACCGAGATCTGAGCCCCGAGCCCAGCCTAGAGCCGAGCCCCGAGCACAGCCGAGCACAGAGCCAAGATCCGAGCCCCGAGCCCAGCCTAGAGCCGAGCCGAGCCCAGCCGAGCACAGAGCGCAGAGCCGAGACTCGAGACGAGCCTCGAGACAATCCCCAAGCCCAGACTAGAGCCGAGGCGAGCCGAGTCCAGAGCCGAACCCAGATCCGAACCCCGAGCCCATCCTAGAGCCGAGGCGAGCCGAGTCCAGAGCCGAACCCAGATCCGAGCCCCGAGCCCAGCCTAGAGCCGAGCCGAGCCCAGAGCCCGCCTAGAGGCGAGCCCAGAGCCGAGTATCGAGCCGAGCCTCGAGCCGTACCCCGAGCCCAGAGCCGAGCCTCGAGACGAGCCCCGAGACAATCCCCAAGCCCAGCTTAGATCCGAGGCGAGCCGAGTCCAGAGCCGAACCGAGATCCGAGCCCCGAGCCCAGCCTAGAGCCGAGCCGAGCCCGGAGCCCAGCCTAGAGCCGAGCCCTGAGCCGAGCCCCGAGCCCAGCCGAGCACAGAGCCCAGAGCCGAGCCTGCAGACGAGCCCCGAAACAATCCCCAAGCCCAGCCTAGAGTCGAGGCGAGCCGAGTCCAGAGCCGAACCCAGATCCAAGCTCCGAGCCCAGCCTAGAGCCGAGACGAGCCCAGAGCCCAGCCTAGAGGAGAGCCCAGAGTCGAGTATCGAGCCGAGCCTCGAGCCGAGCCCCGAGCCCAGCCGAGCACAGAGCCCAGAGCCGAGCCTCGAGACGAGCCCCGAGACAATCCCCAAGCCCAGCCTAGAGCCGAGGCGAGCCGAGAGCAGAGCCGATCATTGAGCCCAGACCAAAGCCTAGAGCAGACAATTCCAGAGCCGAGCCTCGAGCCCAGCCTAGAGCCGAGCCGAGTCCAGAGCCGAGCCCAGAGTTGGGCGAGATCTGAGCCTCGAGCCGAGCCAAGAGCAGAGCCGATCCCTGAGCTCAGCCCAAAGCCGAGAGAAGACAAGTCCAGATCCGAGCCTCGATCCCAGCCTAGAGCCGAGTCCAGAGCGGAGCCCAGAGCCGAGCCTCGAGACGAGCCCCGAGACAATCCCCAAGCCCAGCCTAGAGCCGAGGCGAGCCGAGTCCAGAGCCGAACCCAGATCCGAGCCCCTAGCCCAGCCGAGAGCCGAGCCGAGGCCAGAGCCCAGCCTAGAGCCGAGCCCAGAGCCGAGCCTGGAGCCGAGCCCCGAGCCCAGCCGAGCACATAGCCCAGAGCCGAGCCTCGAGACGAGCCCCGAGACAATCCCCAAGCCCAGCCTAGAGCCGAGGCGAGCCGAGTCCAGAGCCGAACCGAGATCCGAGCCCCGAGCCCGCCCTAGAGCCGAGCCGAGCCCAGAGTCGGGCGCGATCTGAGACTCGAGCCGAGCCAAGAGCAGAGCCGATCCCTGAGCCCAGCCCAAAGCCGAGAGCAGACAAGCCCAGAGCCGAACCTCAAGCACAGCCTAGAGCCGAGTCCAGAGCCGAACCCATATCCGAGCCACGAGCTCAGCCGAGAGCCGAGCCTAAGCCAGAGCCCAGCCTAGAGCCCAGCCCAGAGCCGAGCCTCGAGCCGAGCCCCGAGCCCAGAGCCGAGCCTCGAGACGAGCCCCGAGACAACGCCCAAGCCCAGGCTAGAGCCGAGGCGAGCCGAGTCCAGAGCCGAACCGAGATCCGAGCCCCGAGCCCAGCCAAGAGCCGAGCCGAGCCCAGAGCCCAGCCTAGAGGCGAGCCCAGAGCCGAGTATCGAGCCGAGCCTCGAGCCTGACCCCGAGCCCAGAGCCGAGCCTCGAGACGAGCGTCGAGCCGTGCAACGAGCCCAGAGCCGAGCCTCGAGACGAGCCCCGAGACAATACCCAAGCCCAACCTAGAGCCGAGGCGAGCCGAGTCCAGAGCTGAACGCTGATCCGAGCCCCGAGCCCAGCCGAGAGCCGAGCCGAAGCCAGAGCCCAGCCTAGAGCCGAGCCCAGAGCCGAGCCTCGAGCCGAGCCCCGAGCCCTGCCGAGCCCCGAGCCCAGAGCCGAGCCTCGAGACGAGCCCCGAGACAATCCCCAAGCCCATCCTAGAGCCGAGGCGAGCCGAGTCCAGAGCCGAACCGAGATCCGAGCCCCGAGCCCATCCTAGATCCGAGCCGAGCCCAGAGCCCAGCCTAGAGCCGAGCCCAGAGCCGAGTATCGAGCCGAGCCTCGAGCCGTGCCCCGAGCCCAGAGCTGAGCCTCGAGACGAGCCCCGAGACAATCCCCAAGCCCAGCCTAGAGCCGAGGCGAGCCGAGTCCAGAGCCGAACCGAGATCTGAGCCCCGAGCCCAGCCTAGAGCCGAGCCGAGTCCAGACCCGAGCCCAGAATCGGGCGCGAACTGAGCCTCGAGCCGAGCCAAGAGCAGAGCCGATCCCTGAGCCCAGCCCAAAGCCGAGAGCAGACAAGCCCAGAGCCGAGCCTCGAGCCCAGCCTAGAGCCGAGTCCAGAGCCGAGCCCAGAGCCGAGCCTCGAGCCGAGCCCCGAGCCCAGCCGAGCACAGAGACCAGAGCCGAGCCTCGAGACGAGCCCCGAGACAATCCCCAAGCCCAGCCTAGAGCCGAGGCGAGCCGAGTCCAGAGCCGAACCCAGATCCGAGCCCCGAGCCCAGCCTAGAGCCGAGCCGAGTCCAGAGCCGAGCCCAGAGCCGAGCCTCGAGCCGAGCCCCGAGCCCGACCGAGCACAGAGCCCATAGCCGAGCCTCAAGACGAGCCCCGAGACAATCCCCAAGCCCAGCCTAGAGCCGAGGCGAGTCGAGTCCAGGAGTCCAGAGCCGAACCCAGATCCGAGCCCCGAGCCCATCCTAGAGCCGAGCCGAGTCCAGAGCCGAGCCCAGAGCCGAGCCTCGAGACGAGCCCCGAGGCAATCACCAAGCTCAGCCTAGAGCCGAGGCGAGCCGAGTCCAGAGCCGAACCTAGAGCCGAGCCTCGAGCCCAGCCTAGAGCCGAGCCGAGTCCAGAGCCGAGCCCTGAGCCGAGCCTCGAGCCGAGCCCCGAGCACAGCCGAGCCCAGATCCCAGAGACGAGCCTGGAGACGAGCCCCGAGACAATCCCCAAGCCCAGCCTAGAGCCGAGGCGAGCCGAGTCCAGAGCCGAACCGAGATCTGAGCCCCGACCCCAGCCTAGAGCCGAGCCGAGTCCAGAGCCGAGCCCAGAGTCGGGCGCGATCTGAGCCTCGAGCCGAGCCAAGAGGAGAGCCGATCCCTGAGCCCAGCCCAAAGCCGAGAGCAGACAAGCCCAGAGCCGAGCCTCGAGCCCAGCCTAGAACCGAGTCCAAAGCCGAGCCCAGAGCCGAGCCTCGAGCCGAGCCCCGAGCCCTGCCGAGCCCCGAGCCCAGATCGGAGCCTCGAGACGAGCCCCGAGACAATCCCCAAGCCCAGCTTAGAGCCGAGGCGGCCGAGTCCAGAGCCGAACCCAGATCCGAGCCCCGAGCCCAGCCAAGAGCCGAGCCGAGCCCAGAGCCCAACCTAGAGGCGAGCCCAGAGCCGAGTATCGAGCCGAGCCTCGAGCCGTGTCCCGAGCCCAGAGCCGAGCCTCGAGACGAGCCCCGAGAAAATCCCCAAGCCCAGCCTAGAGCCGAGGCGAGCAGAGTCCAGAGCCGAACCCAGATCCGAGCCCCGAGCACAGCCTAGAGCCGATCCGAGCCCGGAGCCCAGCCTAGAGCCGAGCCCTGAGCTGTGCCTCGAGCCGAGACCGAGCACAGCCGAGCCCAGAGCCCAGAGCCGAGCCTCGAGACGAGCCCCAAGACAATCCCCAAGCCCAGGCTAGAGCCGAGGAGAGCCGAGTCCAGAGCCGAACCGATGATCCGAGCCTCGTGCGCAGCCTAGAACCGAGTCCAGAGACGAGCCCAGAGCCGAGCCTCGAGCCGAGCCCCGAGCCCAGCCGAGCACACAGAACAGAGCCGAGCCTCGAGACGAGATCCGAGACAATCCCCAAGCCCAGACTATTGCCGAGGCGAGTCGAGTCCAGGAGTCCAGAGCCGAACCCAGATCCGTGCCCCGAGCCCATCCTAGAGCCGAGCCGAGTCCAGAGCCGAGTCCAGAGCCGAGGCCAGAGCCGAGCCTCGAGACGAGCCCCGAGGCAATCCCCAAGCTCAGCCTAGAGCCGAGGCGAGCCGAGTCCAGAGCCGAACCTAGAGCCGAGCCTCGAGCCCAGCCTAGAGCCGAGCCGAGTCCAGAGCCGAGCCCAGAGCCGAGCCTCGAGCCGAGCCCCGAGCCCAGCCGAGCATATAGCCCAGAACCGAGCCTCGAGACGAGCCCCGAGACAATCCCCAAGCCCAGCCTAGAGCCGATGCGAGCCGAGTCCAGAGCCGAAACGAGATCCGAGCCTCGAGCCCAGCTTAGAACCGAGTCCAGAGCCGAGCCCAGAGCCGAGCCTCGAGCCGAGCCCCGAGCCCAGCCGAGCACAGAGACCAGAGCCGAGCCTCGAGACGAACCCCGAGACAATCCCCAAGCCCAGCCTATTGCCGAGGCGAGCCGATTCCAGAGCCGAACACAGATCCGAGCCCCGAGACCATCCTAGAGCCGAGCCGAGTCCAGAGCCGAGCCCAGAGCCGAGCCTCGAGCCGAGCCTCGAGCCCAGCCTAGAACCGAGTCCAGAGCCGAACCCACATCCGAGCCCCGAGCCCATCCTAGAGCCGAGCAAAGTCCAGAGCCGAGCCCAGAGCCGAGCCGCGAGCCCAGCCGAGCACAGAGCCCAGAGCCGAGCCTCAAGACGAGCCCCGAGACAATCCCCAAGCCCAGCCTAGAGCCGAGGCGAGCCGAGTCCAGAGCCGAACCCAGATCCGAGCCCCGAGCCCAGCCAAGAGCCGAGCCGAGCCCAGAGGCCAGCCTAGAGGTGAGCCCAGAGCCGAGTATCGATTCGAGCCTCGAGCCGTGCCCCGAGCACAGAGCCGAGCCTCGAGACGAGCCCCGAGACAATACCCAAGCCCAGCCTAGAGCCGAGGCGAGCCGAGTCCAGAGCCGAACCCAGATCCGAGCCTCGAGCCCAGCCTAGAGCCGAGCCGAGTCCAGAGACGAGCCCAGAGCCGAGCCTCGAGCCGAGCCCCGAGCACAGCCGAGCCCAGAGCCCAGAGCCGAGCCTCGAGACGAGCCCCGAGACAATCCCCAAGCCCAGCCTAGAGCCGAGGCGAGCCGAGTCCAGAGCCGAACCGATATCCGAGCCCCGAGCCCAGCCTAGAGCCGAGCCGAGTCCAGAGTCGGGCGCGATCTGAGCCTCGAGCCGAGCTAAGAGCAGAGCCGATACCTGAGCCCAGCCCAAAGCCGAGAGCAGACAAGCCCAGAGCCGAGCCTCGAGCCCAGCCTAGAGCCGAGTCCAGAGCCGAGCCCAAAGCCGAGCCTCGAGCCAAGCCCCTAGCCCAGCCGAGCACAGAGCCCAGAGCCGAGCCTCGAGACGAGCCCCGAGACAATCCCCAAGCCCAGCCTAGATCCGAGGCGAGCCGAGTCCAGAGCCGAACCCAGATCCGAGCCCCGAGCCCAGCCTAGAGCCGAGCCGAGCCCGGAGCCCAGCCTAGAGCCGAGCCCTGAGCCGAGCCTCGAGCCGAGCCCCGAGCCCAGCCGAGCACAGAGACCAGAGCCGAGCCTCGAGACGAGCCCCGAAACAATCCCCAAGCCCAGCCTAGAGCCGAGGCGAGACGAGTCCTGAGCCGAACCGAGATCCGAGCCTAGCGCCCAGCTTAGAACCGAGTCCAGAGCCGAGCCCAGAGCCGAGCCTCGAGCCGAGCCCCGAGCCCAGCCGAGCACAGAGACCAGAGCCGACCGTCGAGACGCGCCCCGAGACAATCCCCAAGCCCAGCCTAGAGCCGAGGCGAGCCGAGTCCAGAGCCGAACCCAGATCCGAGCCCCGATCCCAGACTAGAGCCGAGTCCAGAGCCGAGCCCAGAGCCGAGCCTCGAGCCGAGCCCCGAGACAATCCCCAAGCCCAGCCTAGAGCCGAGGCGAGCCGAGTCCAGAGCCGAACCGAGATCTGAAGCCCCGAGCCCAGCCTAGAGCCGAGCCGAGTCCAGAGCCGAGCACAGAGTCGGGCGCGATCTGAGCCTCGAGCCGAGACAAGAGCAGAGCCGATCCCTGAGCACAGCCCAAAGCCGAGAGCAGACAAGCCCAGAGCCGAGCCTCGAGCCCAGCCTAGAGCCGAGTCCAGAGCCGAGCCCTGAGCCGAGCCTCGAGCCGAGCCCCGAGCCCAGCCGAGCCCCGAGCCCAGATCCGAGCCTCGAGACGAGCCCCGAGACAATCCCCAAGCCCAGATTAGAGCCGAGATGAGCCGAGTCCAGAGCCGAACCCAGATCCGAGACCCGAGCCCAGCCTAGAGCCGAGCCGAGCCCGGAGCCAAGCCTAGAGCCGAGCCCAGAGCCGAGCCTCGAGCCGAGCCTCGAGCCCAGCCGAGCAAAGAGCCCAGAGCCGAGCCTCGAGACGAGCCCCGAGACAATCCCCAAGCCCAGCCTAGAGCCGAGGCGAGCCGAGTCCAGAGCCGAACCCAGATCCGAGCCCCGAGCACAGCCTAGAGCCGAGCCGAGTCCAGAGCCGAGCCCAGAGTCGAGCCTCGAGCCGAGCCCCGAGCCCAGCCGAGCACAGAGCCCAGAGCCGAGCCTCGAGACGAGCCTCGAGACAATCCCCAACCCAGCCTAGAGCCGAGGCGAGCCGAGTCCAGAGCCGAGTCCAGAGCCGAGCCCAGAGTCGGGCGCGAGCTGAGCCTCGAGCCTAGCCAAGAGCAGAGCCGATCATTGAGCCCAGCCCAAAGCCTAGAGCAGACAATTCCAGAGCCGAGCCTCGAGCCCAGCCAAGAGCCGAGCCGAGTCCAGAGCCGAGCCCAGAGTCGGGCGAGATCTGAGCCTCGAGCCGAGTCAAGAGCAGAGCCGATCCCTGAGCTCAGCCCAAAGCCGAGAGAAGACAAGTCCAAAGCCGAGCCTCGATCCCAGCCTAGAGCCGCGTCCAGAACGGAGCCTCGAGCCGAGCCCCGAGCACAGCCGAGCCCAGAGCCCAGAGCCGAGCCTGGAGACGAGCCCCGAGACAATCCCCAAGCCCAGCCTAGAGCCGAGGCGAGCCGAGTCCAGAGCCGAACCGAGATCTGAAGCCCCGAGCCCAGCCTAGAGCCGAGTCCAGAGCCGAGCCCAGAGCCGAGCCTCGAGCCAAGCCCCGAGCCCAGCCTAGAGCTGAGCCGAGCCCAGAGCCCAGCCTAGAGGCGAGCCCAGAGCCGAGCCACGAGCCGAGCCCCGAGCCGATCCCCGAGCCCAGAGCCGAGCCTCGAGACGAGCCCCGAGACAATCCCCAAGCCCAGCCTAGAGCCGAGGCGAGCCGAGTCCAGAGCCGAGCCAAGAGTCGGGCGCGATCTGAGCCTCGAGCCGAGCCAAGAGCAGAGCCGATCCCTGAGCTCAGCCCAAAGCCGAGAGCAGACAAGCCCAGAGCCGAGACTCGGCCCAGCCTAGAACCTAGTCCAGAGCGGAGCCCAGAGCCGAGCCTCGAGCAGAGCCCCGAGCACAGCCGAGCACAGAACCCAGAGCCGAGCCTCAAGACGCGCCCCGAGACAATCCCCAAGCCCAGCCAAGAGCCGAGGCGAGCCGAGTCCAGAGCCGAACCCAGATCCGAGCCCCGAGCCCAGCCTAGAGCCGAGGCGAGCCTGGAGCCCAGCCTAGAGCCGAGCCCTGAGCCGAGACTCGAGCCGAGCCCCGAGCATAGCCGAGCACAGAGACCAGAGCCGAGCCTCGAGACGAGCCCCGAGACAATCCCCAAGCCCAGCCTAGAGCCGAGGCGAGCCGAGTCCAGAGCCGAACCGAGATCTGAGCCCCGAGCCCAGCCTAGAGCCGATCCGAGTTCAGAGCCGAGACCAGAGTCGGGCGCGATCTGAGCCTCGAGCCGAGCCAAGAGCAGAGCCGATCCCTGAGCCCAGCCCAAAGCCGAGAGCAGACAAGCCCAGAGCCGAGCCTCGAGCCCAGCCTAGAGCCGAGTCAAGAGCCGAGCCCAGAGCCGAGCCTCGAGCCGAGCCCAGAGCCCAGCCGAGCACAGAGCCCATAGCCGAGCCTCAAGACGAGCCCCGAGACAATCCCCAAGCCCAGCCAAGAGCCGAGGCGAGCCGAATCCAGAGCCGAACCCAGATCCGAGCCCCGAGCCCAGCCTAGAGCTGAGCCGAGGCCAGAGCTCAGCCTAGAGGCGAGCCCAGAGCCGAGCCTGGAGCCGAGCCCCGAGCCCAGCAGAGCACATAGCCCAGAGCAGAGCCTCGAGACGAACCCCGAGACAATCCCCAAGCCCAGCCTAGAGCCGAGGCGAGCCGAGTCCAGAGCCGAACCCAGATCCGAGCCCCGAGCCCAGCCTAGAGCCGAGCCGAGCCCAGAGCCCAGCCTAGAGGCGAGCCCAGAGGCGAGTATCGAGCCGAGTCTCGAGCCGAGCCCCGAGCCCAGAGCCGAGCCTCGAGACGAGCCCCGAGACAATCCCCAAGCCCAGCCTAGAGCCGAGGCGAGCCGAGTCCAGAGCCGAACCCAGATCCGAGCCTCGAGCCCAGCCTAGAGCCGAGCCGAGTCCAGAGACGAGCCCAGAGCCGAGCCTCGAGCCGAGCCCCGAGCACAGCCGAGCCCAGAGCCCAGAGCCGAGCCTGGAGACGAGCCCCGAGACAATCCCCAAGCCCAGCCTAGAGCCGAGGCGAGCCGAGTCCAGAGCCGAACCGATATCCGAGCCCCGAGCCCAGCCTAGAGCCGAGTCCAGAGCCGAGCCCAGAGCCGAGCCTCGAGCCAAGCCCCGAGCCCAGACGAGCACAGAGCCCATAGCCGAGCCTCAAGACGAGCCCCGAGACAATCCCCAAGCCCAGCCTAGAGCCGAGGCGAGCCGAATCCAGAGCCGAACCCAGATCCGAGCCCCGAGCCCAGCCTAGAGCTGAGCCGAGCCCAGAGCCCAGCCTAGAGGCGAGCCCAGAGCCGAGCCACGAGCCGAGCCCCGAGCCGATCCCCGAGCCCAGAGCCGAGCCTCGAGACGAGCCCCGAGACAATCCCCAAGCCCAGCCTAGAGACGAGGCGAGCCGAGTCCAGAGCCGAGCCAAGAGTCGGGCGCGATCTGAGCCTCGAGCCGAGCCAACAGCAGAGCCGATCCCTGAGCCCAGCCCAAAGCCGAGAGCAGACAAGCCCAGAGCCGAGCCTCGAGCCCAGCCTAGAGCCCAGCCGAGCACAGAGCCCATAGCCGAGCTTCAAGACGAGCCCCGAGACAATACCCAAGCCCAGCCTAGAGCCGAGGCGAGCCGAATCCAGAGCCGAACCCAGATCCGAGCCCCGAGCCCAGCCTAGAGCTGAGCCGAGGCCAGAGCCCAGCCTAGAGGCGAGCCCAGAGCCGAGCCTGGAGCCGAGCCCCGAGCCCAGCGGAGCACATAGCCCAGAGCAGAGCCCCGAGACGAACCCCGAGACAATCCCCAAGCCCAGCCTAGAGCCGAGGCGAGCCGAGTCCAGAGCCGAACCCAGATCCGAGCCCCGAGCCCAGCCTGGAGCCGAGCCGAGCCCAGAGCCCAGCCTAGAGGCGAGCCCAGAGGCGAGTATCGAGCCGAGTCTCGAGCCGAGCCCCGAGCCCAGAGCCGAGCCTCGAGACGAGCCCCGAGACAATCCCCAAGCCCAGCCTAGAGCCGAGGCGAGCCGAGTCCAGAGCCGAACCGAGATCCGACCCCCGAGCCCAGCCTAGAGCTGATCCGAGTCCAGAGCCGAGCCCAGAGTCGGGCGCGATCTGAGCCTCGAGACGAGCCAAGAGCAGAGCCGATCCCTGAGCTCAGCCCAAAGCCGAGAGCAGACAAGCCCAGAGCCGAGCCTCGAGCCCAGTCTAGAGCCGAGTCCAGAGCGGAGCCCAGAGCCGAGCCTCGAGCCGAGCCCCGAGCCCAGCCGAGCACAGAGCCCATAGCCGAGCCTCAAGACGAACCCCGAGACAATCCCCAAGCCCAGCCTAGAGCCGAGGCGAGCCGAGTCCAGAGCCGAAACCAGATCCGAGCCCCGAGCCCAGCCTAGAGCCGAGCCGAGGCCAGAGCCCAGCCTAGAGCCGAGCGCAGAGCCGAGCCTGGAGCCGAGCCCCGAGCCCAGCCGAGCACATAGCCCAGAGCCGAGCCTCGAGACGAGCCTCGAGACAATCCCCAAGCCCAGGCTAGAGCCGAGGCGAGCCGAGTCCAGAGCCGAACCCAGATGTGAGCCCCGAGCCCAGCCTAGAGCCGAGCCGAGACCAGAGCCCAGCCTAGAGGCGATCCCAGAGGCGAGTATCGAGCCGAGCCTCGAGCCGAGCCCCGAGCCCAGAGCCGAGCCCCGAGACGAGCCCTGAGACAATCCCCAAGCCCAGCCTAGAGCCGAGGCGAGCCGAGTCCAGAGTCGAACTGGGATCCGAGCCCCGAGCCCAGCCTAGAGCCGAGCCGAGTCCAGAGCCGAGCCCAGAGTCGGGCGCGATCTGAGCCTCGAGCCGAGCCAAGAGCAGAGCCGATCCCTGAGCTCAGCCCAAAGCCGAGAGCAGACAAGCCCAGAGCCGAGACTCGGCCCAGCCTAGAAACTAGTCCAGAGCGGAGCCCAGAGCCGAGCCTCGAGCCGAGCCCCGAGCCCAGCCGAACACAGAGCCCAGAGCCGAGCCTCGAGACGAGCCCCGAGACAATCTCAAAGACCAGCCTAGAGCCGAGGCGAGCCGAGTCCAGAGCCGAACCGAGATCCGAGCCCCGAGCCCGGCCTAGAGCCGAGCCGAGCCCAGAGTCGGGCGCGATCTGAGCCTCGAGCCGAGCCAAGATCAGAGCCGATCCCTGAGCCCAGCCCAAAGCCGAGAGCAGACAAGCCAAGAGCCGAGCCTCGAGCCCAGCCTAGAGCCGAGTCCAGAGCCGAGCCCAAAGCCGAGCCTCGAGCCAAGCCCCGAGTCCAGCCGAGCACATAGCCCAGAGCCGAGCCTCAAGACGCGCCCCGAGACAATCCCCAAGCCCAGCCAAGAGCCGAGGCGAGCCGAGTCCAGAGCCGAAACAAGATCCGGGCCCCGAGCCCAGCCTAGAGCCGAGCCGAGTCCAGAGCCGAGCCCAGAGTCGGGCGCGATCTGAGCCTCGAGACGAGCCAAGAGCAGAGCCGATCCCTGAGCTCAGCCCAAAGCCGAGAGCAGACAAGCCCAGAGCCGAGACTCGGCCCAGCCTAGAAACTAGTCCAGAGCGGAGCCCAGAGCCGAGCCTCGAGCAGAGCCCCGAGCCCAGCCGAGCACAGAGCCCATAGCCGAGCCTCGAGACGAGCCCCGAGACAATCCCCAAGCCCAGCCTAGAGCCGAGGCGAGCCCAGAGCATAGCCTAGAGCCGAGCCCAGCGCCGAGCATTGAGCCGAGCCCCGAGCCCAGAGCCGAGCCTCGAGACGAGCCCCGAGACAATCCCCAAACCCAGCCTAGAGCCGAGGCGAGCCGAGTCCAGAGCCGAAGCGAGATCAGAGCCCCGAGCCAAGCCTAGAGCCGAGCCGAGTCCAGAGCCGAGGTACGAGCGCAGCCTAGAGCCGAGTAGAGAGCCGAGCCCATAGCCGAGCCTCGAGCCGAGCCCAGAGCACAGCCGAACACAGAGCCCAGATCCGAGCCTCGAGACGAGCCCCGAGACAATCCCCAAGCCCAGACTAGAGCCGAGGCGAGCCGAGTCCAGAGCCGAAACCAGATCCGAGCCCCGAGCGCAGCCTAGAGCCGAGCCGAGCCCAGAGCATAGCCTAGAGCCGAGCCCAGCGCCGAACATCGAGCCGAGCCCCGAGCCCAGCCGAGCCCCGAGCCCAGAGCCGAGCCTCGAGACGAGCCCCGAGACAATCCCCAAGCCCAGCCTAGAGCCGAGGCGTGCCGAGTACAGAGCCGAACCCAGATCCGAGCCCCGAGCCCAGCCTAGAGACGATCCGAGCCCGGAGCCCAGCCTAGAGGCGAGCCCAGAGGCGAGTATCGAGCCGAGCCTCGAGGCGAGCCCCGAGCCCAGAGCCGAGCCTCGAGACGAGCCCCGAGACAATCCCCAAGCACAGCCTAGAGCCGAGGCGAGCCGAGTCCAGAGCCGAACCGAGATCTGAGCCCCGAGCCCAGCCTAGAGCCGAGCCCCGAGCACAGCCGAGCACAGAGCCAAGATCCGAGCCCCGAGCCCAGCCTAGAGCCGAGCCGAGCCCAGCCGAGCACAGAGCGCAGAGCCGAGACTCGAGACGAGCCTCGAGACAATCCCCAAGCCCAGACTAGAGCCGAGGCGAGCCGAGTGCAGAGCCGAACCCAGATCCGAACCCCGAGCCCATCCTAGAGCCGAGGCGAGCCGAGTCCAGAGCCGAACCCAGATCCGAGCCCCGAGCCCAGCCTAGAGCCGAGCCGAGCCCAGAGCCCGCCTAGAGGCGAGCCCAGAGCCGAGTATCGAGCCGAGCCTCGAGCCGTACCCCGAGCCCAGAGCCGAGCCTCGAGACGAGCCCCGAGACAATCCCCAAGCCCAGCTTAGAGCCGAGGCGAGCCGAGTCCAGAGCCGAACCGAGATCCGAGCCCCGAGCCCAGCCTAGAGCCGAGCCGAGCCCGGAGCCCAGCCTAGAGCCGAGCCCTGAGCCGAGCCCCGAGCCCAGCCGAGCACAGAGCCCAGAGCCGAGCCTGCAGACGAGCCCCGAAACAATCCCCAAGCCCAGCCTAGAGTCGAGGCGAGCCGAGTCCAGAGCCGAACCCAGATCCAAGCTCCGAGCCCAGCCTAGAGCCGAGACGAGCCCAGAGCCCAGCCTAGAGGAGAGCCCAGAGTCGAGTATCGAGCCGAGGCTCGAGCCGAGCCCCGAGCCCAGCCGAGCACAGAGCCCAGAGCCGAGCCTCGAGACGAGCCCCGAGACAATCCCCAAGCCCAGCCTAGAGCCGAGGCGAGCCGAGAGCAGAGCCGATCATTGAGCCCAGACCAAAGCCTAGAGCAGACAATTCCAGAGCCGAGCCTCGAGCCCAGCCTAGAGCCGAGCCGAGTCCAGAGCCGAGCCCAGAGTTGGGCGAGATCTGAGCCTCGAGCCGAGCCAAGAGCAGAGCCGATCCCTGAGCTCAGCCCAAAGCCGAGAGAAGACAAGTCCAGATCCGAGCCTCGATCCCAGCCTAGAGCCGAGTCCAGAGCGGAGCCCAGAGCCGAGCCTCGAGACGAGCCCCGAGACAATCCCCAAGCCCAGCCTAGAGCCGAGGCGAGCCGAGTCCAGAGCCGAACCCAGATCCGAGCCCCTAGCCCAGCCGAGAGCCGAGCCGAGGCCAGAGCCCAGCCTAGAGCCGAGCCCAGAGCCGAGCCTGGAGCCGAGCCCCGAGCCCAGCCGAGCACATAGCCCAGAGCCGAGCCTCGAGACGAGCCCCGAGACAATCCCCAAGCCCAGCCTAGAGCCGAGGCGAGCCGAGTCCAGAGCCGAACCGAGATCCGAGCCCCGAGCCCGCCCTAGAGCCGAGCCGAGCCCAGAGTCGGGCGCGATCTGAGACTCGAGCCGAGCCAAGAGCAGAGCCGATCCCTGAGCCCAGCCCAAAGCCGAGAGCAGACAAGCCCAGAGCCGAACCTCAAGCACAGCCTAGAGCCGAGTCCAGAGCCGAACCCATATCCGAGCCCCGAGCTCAGCCGAGAGCCGAGCCTAAGCCAGAGCCCAGCCTAGAGCCCAGCCCAGAGCCGAGCCTCGAGCCGAGCCCCGAGCCCAGAGCCGAGCCTCGAGACGAGCCCCGAGACAACGCCCAAGCCCAGGCTAGAGCCGAGGCGAGCCGTGTCCAGAGCCGAACCGAGATCCGAGCCCCGAGCCCAGCCAAGAGCCGAGCCGAGCCCAGAGCCCAGCCTAGAGGCGAGCCCAGAGCCGAGTATCGAGCCGAGCCTCGAGCCTTACCCCGAGCCCAGAGCCGAGCCTCGAGACGAGCGTCGAGCCGTGCAACGAGCCCAGAGCCGAGCCTCGAGACGAGCCCCGAGACAATACCCAAGCCCAACCTAGAGCCGAGGCGAGCCGAGTCCAGAGCTGAACGCTGATCCGAGCCCCGAGCCCAGCCGAGAGCCGAGCCGAAGCCAGAGCCCAGCCTAGAGCCGAGCCCAGAGCCGAGCCTCGAGCCGAGCCCCGAGCCCTGCCGAGCCCCGAGCCCAGAGCCGAGCCTCGAGACGAGCCCCGAGACAATCCCCAAGCCCATCCTAGAGCCGAGGCGAGCCGAGTCCAGAGCCGAACCGAGATCCGAGCCCCGAGCCCAGCCAAGAGCCGAGCCGAGCCCAGAGCCCAGCCTAGAGCCGAGCCCAGAGCCGAGTATCGAGCCGAGCCTCGAGCCGTGCCCCGAGCCCAGAGCTGAGCCTCGAGACGAGCCCCGAGACAATCCCCAAGCCCAGCCTAGAGCCGAGGCGAGCCGAGTCCAGAGCCGAACCGAGATCTGAGCCCCGAGCCCAGCCTAGAGCCGAGCCGAGTCCAGACCCGAGCCCAGAATCGGGCGCGAACTGAGCCTCGAGCCGAGCCAAGAGCAGAGCCGATCCCTGAGCCCAGCCCAAAGCCGAGAGCAGACAAGCCCAGAGCCGAGCCTCGAGCCCAGCCTAGAGCCGAGTCCAGAGCCGAGCCCAGAGCCGAGCCTCGAGCCGAGCCCCGAGCCCAGCCGAGCACAGAGACCAGAGCCGAGCCTCGAGACGAGCCCCGAGACAATCCCCAAGCCCAGCCTAGAGCCGAGGCGAGCCGAGTCCAGAGCCGAACCCAGATCCGAGCCCCGAGCCCAGCCTAGAGCCGAGCCGAGTCCAGAGCCGAGCCCAGAGCCGAGCCTCGAGCCGAGCCCCGAGCCCAGCCGAGCACAGAGCCCATAGCCGAGCCTCAAGACGAGCCCCGAGACAATCCCCAAGCCCAGCCTAGAGCCGAGGCGAGTCGAGTCCAGGAGTCCAGAGCCGAACCCAGATCCGAGCACCGAGCCCATCCTAGAGCCGAGCCGAGTCCAGAGCCGAGCCCAGAGCCGAGCCTCGAGACGAGCCCCGAGGCAATCACCAAGATCAGCCTAGAGCCGAGGCGAGCCGAGTCCAGAGCCGAACCTAGAGCCGAGCCTCGAGCCCAGCCTAGAGCCGAGCCGAGTCCAGAGCCGAGCCCTGAGCCGAGCCTCGAGCCGAGCCCCGAGCACAGCCGAGCCCAGATCCCAGAGACGAGCCTGGAGACGAGCCCCGAGACAATCCCCAAGCCCAGCCTAGAGCCGAGGCGAGCCGAGTCCAGAGCCGAACCGAGATCTGAGCCCCGACCCCAGCCTAGAGCCGAGCCGAGTCCAGAGCCGAGCCCAGAGTCGGGCGCGATCTGAGCCTCGAGCCGAGCCAAGAGTAGAGCCGATCCCTGAGCCCAGCCCAAAGCCGAGAGCAGACAAGCCCAGAGCCGAGCCTCGAGCCCAGCCTAGAACCGAGTCCAAAGCCGAGCCCAGAGCCGAGCCTCGAGCCGAGCCCCGAGCCCAGCCGAGCCCCGAGCCCAGATCGGAGCCTCGAGACGAGCCCCGAGACAATCCCCAAGCCCAGCTTAGAGCCGAGGCGGCCGAGTCCAGAGCCGAACCCAGATCCGAGCCCCGAGCCCAGCCAAGAGCCGAGCCGAGCCCAGAGCCCAACCTAGAGGCGAGCCCAGAGCCGAGTATCGAGCCGAGCCTCGAGCCGTGTCCCGAGCCCAGAGCCGAGCCTCGAGACGAGCCCCGAGAAAATCCCCAAGCCCAGCCTAGAGCCGAGGCGAGCAGAGTCCAGAGCCGAACCCAGATCCGAGCCCCGAGCACAGCCTAGAGCCGATCCGAGCCCGGAGCCCAGCCTAGAGCCGAGCCCTGAGCTGTGCCTCGAGCCGAGACCGAGCACAGCCGAGCCCAGAGCCCAGAGCCGAGCCTCGAGACGAGCCCCAAGACAATCCCCAAGCCCAGGCTAGAGCCGAGGAGAGCCGAGTCCAGAGCCGAACCGATGATCCGAGCCTCGTGCGCAGCCTAGAACCGAGTCCAGAGACGAGCCCAGAGCCGAGCCTCGAGCCGAGCCCCGAGCCCAGCCGAGCACACAGAACAGAGCCGAGCCTCGAGACGAGATCCGAGACAATCCCCAAGCCCAGACTATTGCCGAGGCGAGTCGAGTCCAGGAGTCCAGAGCCGAACCCAGATCCGAGCCTTGAGACGAGCCCCGAGGCAATCACCAAGCTCAGCCTAGAGCCGAGGCGAGCCGAGTCCAGAGCCGAACCTAGAGCCGAGCCTCGAGCCCAGCCTAGAACCGAGCCGAGTCCAGAGCCGAGCCCTGAGCCGAGCCTCGAGCCGAGCCCCGAGCCCAGCCGAGCACAGAGCCCAGAGCCGAGCCTCGAGACGAGCCCCGAGACAATCCCCAAGCCCAGCCTAGAGCCGAGTCCAGAGCTGAGCCCAGAGCCGAGCCCAGAGCCGAACCTCGAGCCGAGCGTCGAGACGCGCCCCGAGACAATCCCCAAGCCCAGCATAGATTGGAGGCGAGCCGAGTCCAGAGCCGAACCCAGATCCGAGCCCCGAGCCCAGCCTAGAGCCGAGCCGAGCCCGGAGCCCAGTCCAGAGCCGAGCGTCGAGCCGAGCCCCGAGCCCAGCCGAGCACAGAGCCCAGAGCCGAGCCTCGAGACGAGTCCCGAGACAATCCCCAAGCCCAGCTTAGAGCCGAGGCGAGCCGAGTCCAGAGCCGAACCCAGATCCGAGCCGCGAGCCCAGCCTAGAGCCGAGCCGAGTCCAGAGCCGAGCCCTGAGCCGAGCCTCGAGCCGAGCCCCGAGCACAGCCGAGCCCAGATCCCAGATCCGAGCCTCGAGACGAGCCCCGAGACAATGCCCAAGCCCAGCTTAGAGCCGAGGCGAGCCGAGTCCAGAGCCGAACCCAGATCCGAGCAACGAGCCGAGCCTACAGCCGAGCCGAGCCCAGAGCCCAGCCCAGAGGCGAGCCCAGAGCCGAGTATCGAGCCGAGCCTCGAGCCGTGCCCCGAGCCGAGCCGAGCCCAGAGCCCAGAGCCGAGCCTCGAGACGAGCCCCGAGACAATCCCCAAGCCCAGCCTAGAACCGAGGCGAGCCGAGTCCAGAGCCGAACCTAGAGCCGAGCCCCGAGCCCAGCCTACAGCCGAGCCGAGCCCAGAGCCCAGCCTAGAGGCGAGCCGAGTCCAGAGCAGAGCCCAGAGTCGGGCGCGATCTGAGCCTCGAGCCGAACCAAGAGTAGAGCCGATCCCTGAGCCCAGCCCAAAGCCGAGAGCAGACAAGCCCAGAGCCGATCCTCGAGCCCAGCCTAGGACCGAGTCCAGAGCCGAGCCCAGAGCCGAGCCTCGAGCCGAGCACCGAGCCCAGCCGAGCCCCGAGCCCAGATCCGAGCCTCAAGACGAGCCCCGAGACAATCCCCAAGCCCAGCTTAGAGCCGAGGCGAGCCGAGTCCAGAGCCGAACCCAGATCCGAGCCCCGAGCCCAGCCAAGATCCGAGCCGAGCCCAGAGCCCAACCTAGAGGCGAGCCCAGAGCCGAGTATCGAGCCGAGCCTCGAGCCGTGTCCCGAGCCCAGAGCCGAGCCTCGAGACGAGCCCCGAGAAAATCCCCAAGCCCAGCCTAGAGCCGAGGCGAGCAGATTCCAGAGCCGAACCCAGATCCGAGCCCCGAGCACAGCCTAGAGCCGAGCCGAGCACGGAGCCCAGCCTAGAGCCGAGCCCTGAGCTGTGCCTCGAGCCGAGACCGAGCACAGCCGAGCCCAGAGCCCAGAGCCGAGCCTCGAGACGAGCCCCAAGACAATCCCCAAGCCCAGGCTAGAGCCGAGGCGAGCCGAGTCCAGAGCCTAACCGATGATCCGAGCCTCGTGCGCAGCCTAGAACCGAGTCCAGAGCCGAGCCCAGAGCCGAGCCTCGAGCCGAGCCCCGAGCCCAGCCGAGCACAGAGAACAGAGCCGAGCCTCGAGACGAGACCCGAGACAATCCCCAAGCCCAGACTATTGCCGAGGCGAGTCGAGTCCAGGAGTCCAGAGCCGAACCCAGATCCGAGCCCCGAGCCCATCCTAGAGCCGAGCCGAGTCCAGAGCCGAGCCCAGAGCCGAGCCTCGAGACGAACCCCGAGGCAATCACCAAGCTCAGCCTAGAGCCGAGGCGAGCCGAGTCCAGAGCCGAACCTAGAGCCGAGCCTCGAGCCCAGTCTAGAGCCGAGCCGAGTCCAGAGCCCAGCCTAGAGCCGAGCCTCGAGCCGAGCCCCGAGCCCAGCCGAGCACAGAGCCCAGAGCCGAGCCTCGAGACGAGCCCCGAGACAATCCCCAAGCCCAGACTAGAGCCGAGGCGAGCTGACTCCAGAGCCGAACACAGATCCGAGCCTCGAGCCCAGCCTAGAGCCGAGCCGAGTCCAGAGCCGAGCCCAGAGCCGAGCCTCGAGCCGAGCCCCGAGCACAGCCGAGCCCAGAGCCCAGAGCCGAGCCTCGAGACGAGCCCCGAGACAATCGCCAAGCCCAGCCGAGAGCCGAGGCGAGCCGAGTCCAGAGCCGAACCGAGATCCGAGCCCCGAGCCCAGCCTAGAGCCGAGTCCAGAGCCGAGCCCAGAGCCGAGCCTCGAGCCGAGCCCCGAGCACAGCCGAGCCCAGATCCCAGATCCGAGCCTCGAGACGAGCCCCGAGACAATCCCCAAGCCCAGCCTAGAGCCGAGGCGAGCCGAGTCCAGAGCCGAACCGAGATCCGAGCCCCGAGCGCAGCCTAGAGCCGAGCCGAGTCCAGAGCCGAGCCCAGAGTCGGGCGCGATCTGAGCCTCGAGCCGAGCCCAGAGCAGAACAGATCCCTGAGCCCAGCCCAAAGCCGAGAACAGACAAGCCCAGAGCCGAGCCTCGAGCCCAGCCTAGAGCCGAGTCCAGAGCTGAGCCCAGAGCCGAGCCCCGAGCCCAGCCTAGAGCCGAGCAGAGCCCGGAGCCCAGCCTAGAGCCGAGCCCTGAGCCGAGCCTCGAGCCGAGCCCCGAGCCCAGCCGAGCACAGAGCCCAGAGCCGAGCCTCGAGACGAGCCCCGAGACAATCCCCAAGCCCAGCCTAGAGCCGAGGCGAGCCGAGTCCAGAGCCGAAACCAGATCCGAGCCTCGAGCCCAGCCTAGAGCCGAGCCGAGTCCAGAGCCGAGCCGTGAGCCGAGCCTCGAGCCGAGCCCCGAGCACAGCCGAGCCCAGATCCCAGATCCGAGCATCGAGACGAGCCCCGAGACAATCCCCAAGCCCAGCCTACAGCCGAGGCGAGCCGAGTCCAGAGCCGAACCGAGATCGGAGCCCCGAGCCCAGCCTAGAACCGAGCCGAGCCCAGAGTCGGGCGCGATCTGAGCCTCGATCCGAGACAAGAGCAGAGCTGATCCCTGAGCCTAGCCCAAGCCGAGAGCAGACAATCCCAGAGCCGAGCCTCGAGCCCAGAATAGAGCCGAGTCCAGAGCCGAGCACAAAGCCGAGCCTCGAGCCAAGCCCGAGCCCAGCCGAGCACAGAGCCCAGAGCCGAGCCTCAAGACGAGCCCCGAGAAAATCCCCAAGCCCAGCCTAGAGCCAAGGCGAGCCGAGTCCAGAGCCGAACCCAGATCCAAGCCTCGAGCCCAGCCTAGAGCGGAGCCGAGTCCAGAGCCGAGCCCAGAGTCGGGCGAGATCTGAGCCTCGAGCCGAGCCAAGAGCAGAGCCGATCCCTGAGCCGAGCCCAAAGCCGAGAGCAGACAAGCCCAGAGCCGAGCCTCGATCCCAGCCTAGAGCCGAGTCCAGAGCCGATCCCAAAGCCGAGCCTCGAGCCAAGCCCCGAACCCAGATCCGAGCCCCGAGCCCAGCCTAGAGCCGAGCCGAGCCCGGAGCCCAGCCTAGAGCCGAGCCCTGAGCCGAGCCTCGAGCCGAGCCCCGAGCCCAGCCGAGCACAGAGCCCAGAGCCGAGCCTCGAGACGAGGCCCGAAACAATCCCCAAGCCCAGCCTAGAGCCGAGGCGAGCCGAGTCCAGAGCCGAACCGAGATCCGAGCCTCGCGCCCAGCTTAGAACCGAGTCCAGAGCCGAGCCCAGAGCCGAGCCTCGAGCCGAGACCCGAGCCCAGCCGAGCACAGAGACCAGAGCCGAGCGTCGAGACGCGCACCGATACAATCCCCAAGCCCAGCATAGATCGGAGGCGAGCCGAGTCCAGAGCCGAACCCAGATCCGAGCCCCGAGCCCAGCCTAGAGCCGAGCCGAGCCCGGAGCCGAGTCCAGAGCCGAGCCCAGAGCCGAGCCTCGAGCCGAGCCCCGAGCCCAGCCGAGCACAGAGACCAGAGCCGAGCGTCGAGACGAGCCCCGAGACAATCCCCAAGCCCAGCCTAGAGCCGAGGCGAGCCGAGTCCAGAGCCGAACCGATGATCCGAGCCTCGAGCCCAGCCTAGAGCCGAGCCGAGTCCAGAGCCGAGCCCAGAGCCGAGCCTCGAGATGAGCCCCGAGGCAATCACCAAGCTCAGCCTAGAGCCGAGGCGAGCCGAGTCCAGAGCCGAACCTAGAGCCGAGCCTCGAGCCCAGCCTAGAGCCGAGCCGAGTCCAGAGCCGAGCCCTGAGCCGAGCCTCGAGCCGAGCCCCGAGCCCAGCCGAGCACAGAGCCCAGAGCCGAGCCTCGAGACGAGCCCCGAGACAATCCTCAAGCCCAGCCTAGAGCCGAGGCGAGCCGAGTCCAGAGCCGAACCCAGATCCGAGCCTCGAGCCCAACCTAGAGCCGAGCCGAGTCCAGAGCCGAGCCCAGAGCCGAGCCTCGAGCCGAGCCCCGAGACGAGCCCCGAGACAATCCCCAAGCCCAGCCTAGAGCCGAGGCGAGCCGAGTCCAGAGCCGAACCCAGATCCGAGCCCCGAGCCCAGCCTAGAGCCGAGCAGAGCCCGGAGCCCAGCCTAGAGCCGAGCCCTGAGCCGAGCCTCGAGCCGAGCCCCGAGCCTAGCCGAGCACAGAGCACAGAGCCGAGCCTCGAGACGAGCCCCGAGACAATCCCCAAGCCCAGCCTAGAGCCGAGGCGAGCCGAGTCCAGAGCCGAACCCAGATCCGAGCCCCGAGCCCAGCCTAGAGCCGAGCCGAGCCCGGAGCCGAGCCCAGAGCCGAGCCTCGAGCCGAGCCCCGAGCCCAGCCGAGCCCCGAGCCCAGAGCCGAGCCTCGAGACGAGCCCCGAGACAATCCCCAAGCCCAGCTTAGAGCCGAGGCGACCCGAGTCCAGAGCCGAACCCAGAGTCGGGCGCGATCTGAGACTCGAGCAGAGCCAAGAGCAGAGCCGATCCCTGAGCCCAGCCCAAAGCCGAGAGCAGACAAGCCCAGAGCCGAGCCTAAAGCCCAGCCTAGAGCCGAGTCAAGAGCCGAGCCCAGAGCCGAGCCTCGAGCCGAGCCCCGAGCCCAGCCTAGCACAGAGCCCAGAGCCGAGCCTCGAGACGAGCCCCGAGACAATCCCCAAGCCCAGACTAGAGCCGAGGCGAGCCGAGTCCAGGGCCGAACCCAGATCCGAGGCTCGAGCCCAGCTTAGAACCGAGTCCAGAGCCGAGCCCAGAGCCGAGCCTCGAGCCGAGCCCCGAGACAATCCCGAAGCCCAGCCTATTGCCGCGCCGAGCCGAGTCCAGAGCCGAACCCAGATCTGAGACTTGAGCCCAGCCTAGAGCCGAGCCGAGTCCAGAGCCGAGCCCAGAGCCGAGCCTCGAGCCGAGCCCCGAGCCCAGCCGAGCACAGAGCCCAGAGCCGAGCCTCGAGACGAGCCCCGAGACAATCCCCAAGCCCAGCCTAGAGCCGAGGCGAGCCGAGTCCAGAGCCGAACCCAGATCCGAGCCCCGAGCCCAGCCGAGAGCCGAGCCGAAGCCAGAGCCCAGCCTAGAGCCGAGCCCAGCGCCGAGTATCGAGCCGAGCCTCGAGCCGTGCCCCGAGCCCAGAGTCGAGCCTCGAGACGAGCCCCGAGACAATCTCCAAGCCCAGCCTAGAGCCGAGGCGAGCCGAGTCCAGAGCCGAACCGAGATCTGAGCCCCTAGCCCAGCCTGGAGCCGAGCAGAGTCCAGAGCCGAGCCCAGAGTCGGGCGCGATCTGAGCCTCGAGCCGAGCCAAGAGCAGAGCCGATCCCTGAGCCCAGCCCAAAGCCGAGAGCAGACAAGCCCAGAGCCGAGCCTCGAGCCCAGATTAGAGCCGAGTCCAGAGCCGAGCCCAAAGCCGAGCCTCGAGCCAAGCCCCGAGTCCAGCCGAGCCCAGAGCCCAGAGCCGAGCCTCAAGACGCGCCCCGAGACAATCCCCAAGCCTAAGCAAGAGCCGAGGCGAGCCGAGTCCAGAGCCGAAACCAGATCCGAGCCCCGAGCCCAGCCTAGAGCCGAGGCGAGCCTGGAGCCCAGCCTAGAGCCGAGCCCTGAGCCGAGCCTCGAGCCGAGCCCCGAGCCCAGCCGAGCACAGAGACCAGAGCCGAGCCTCGAGACGAGCCCCGAGACAATCCCCAAGCCCAGCCTAGAGCCGAGGCGAGCCGAGTCCAGAGCCGAACCGAGATCTGAGCCCCGAGCCCAGCCTAGAGCCGATCCGAGTCCAGAGCCGAGCCCAGAGTCGGGCGCGATCTGAGCCTCGAGCAGAGCCAAGAGCAGAGCCGACCCCTGAGCCCAGCCCAAAGCCGAGAGCAGACAAGCCCAGAGCCGAGCCTCGAGCCCAGCCTAGAGCCGAGACCAGAGCCGAGCCTAGAGCCGAGCCTCGAGCCGAGCCCCGAGCCCAGCCGAGCACATAGCCCAGAGCCGAGCCTCGAGACGAGCCCCGAGACAATCCCCAAGCCCAGCCTAGAGCCGAGGCGAGACGAGTCCAGAGCCTAAACCAGATCCGAGCCCCGAGCCCAGCCGAGAGCCGAGCCGAGCCCAGAGCCCAGCCTAGAGGCGAGCCCAGAGCCGAGTATCGAGCCGAGCCTCGAGCCGAGCCCCGAGACCAGAGCCGAGCCTCGAGACGAGCCCCGAGACAATCCCCAAGACCAGCCTAGAGCCGAGTCGAGCCAAGTCCAGAGCCGAACCGAGATCCGAGCCCCGAGCCCAGCCTAGAGCCGAGCCGAGTCCAGAGCCCAGCCTAGAGCCGAGCACAGAGCCGAGCCTCGAGCCGAGCACCGAGCCCAGCCGAGCACATAGCCCAGAGCCGAGCCTCGAGACGAGCCCCGAGACAATCCCCAAGCCCAGCCTAGAGCCGAGGAGAGCCGAGTCCAGAGCCGAACGCAGATCCGAGCCCCGAGCCCAGCCTAGAGCCGAGCCGAGCCCAGAGCCCAGCCTAGAGGCGAGCCCAGAGGCGAGTATCGAGCCGAGCCTCGAGCCGAGCCCCGAGCCCAGAGCCAAGCCTCGAGACGAGCCTCGAGCCGTGCACCGAGCCCAGAGCCGAGCCTCGAGACGAGCCCCGAGACAATCCCCAAGCCCAGCCTAGAGCCGAGGCGAGCCGAGTCCAGAGCCGAACCCAGATCCGAGCTCCGAGCCCAGCCTAGAGCCGAGCCGAGCACAGAGCCCAGCCTAGAGGAGAGCCCATAGTCGAGTATCGAGCCGAGCCTCGAGCCGAGCCCCGAGCCCAGCCGAGCACAGAGCCTAGAGCCGAGCCTCGAGCCCAGCCTAGAGCCGAGTCCAGAGCCGAGCCCAGAGCCGAGCCTCGAGCCGAGCACCGAGCCCAGCCGAGCACATAGCCCAGAGCCGAGCCTCGAGACGAGCCCCGAGACAATCCCCAAGCCCAGCCTAGAGCCGAGGCGAGCCGAGTCCAGAGCCGAACCGAGATCTGAGCCCCGAGCCCAGCCTAGAGCCGATCCGAGTCCAGAGCCGAGCCCAGAGTCGGGCGCGATCTGAGCCTCGAGCTGAGCCAAGAGCAGAGCCGATCCCTGAGCCCAGCCCAAAGCCGAGAGCAGACAAGCCCAGAGCCGAGCCTCGAGCCCAGATTAGAGCCGAATCCAGAGCCGAACCCAGAGCCGAGCCTCGAGACGAGCCCCGAGACAATCCCCAAGCCCAGCCTAGAGCCGAGGCGAGCCGAGCCCCGAGCCCAGCCGAGCCCCGAGCCCAGCCGAGCACAGAGCCCAGAGCCGAGCCTCGAGACGAGCCCCGAGACAATCCCCAAGACCAGCCTAGAGCCGAGGCGAGCCGAGTCCAGAGCCGAAGCGAGATCCGAGCCCCGAGCCCAGCCAAGAGCCGAGCCGAGCCCAGAGCCGAGGTACGAGCGCAGCCTAGAGCCGAGTAGAGAGCCGAGCCCAGAGCGGAGCCTCGAGCCGAGCCCCGAGCACAGCCGAGCACAGAGCCCAGATCCGAGACTCGAGACGAGCCCCGAGACAATCCCCAAGCCCAGCCTAGAGCCGAGGCGAGCCGAGTCCAGAGCCGAACCCAGATCCGAGCCCCGAGCCCATCCTAGAGCCGAGGCGAGCCGAGTCCAGAGCCGAACCCAGATCCGAGCTCCGAGCCCAGCCTAGAGCCGAGCCGAGCACAGAGCCCAGCCTAGAGGAGAGCCCATAGTCGAGTATCGAGCCGAGCCTCGAGCCGAGCCCCGAGCCCAGCCGAGCACAGAGCCCAGAGCTGAGCCTCGAGCCCAGCCTAGAGCCGAGTCCAGAGCCGAGCCCAGAGCCGAGCCTCGAGCCGAGCCCCGAGCCCAGCCGAGCACAGAGCCCAGAGCCGAGCCTCAAGACGAGCCCCGAGACAATCCCCAAGCCCAGCCTAGAGCCGAGGCGAGCCGAGTCCAGAGCCGAACCCAGATCCGAGCCCCGAGCCCAGCCTAGAGCCGAGCCGAGGCCAGAGCCCGGCATAGAGCCGAGCCCAGAGCCGAGCCTGGAGCCGAGCCCCGAGCCCAGCCGAGCACAGAGCCCAGATCCGAGCCTCGAGACGAGCCCCGAGACAATCTCAAAGCCCAGCCTAGAGCCGAGGCGAGCCGAGTCCAGAGCCGAACCCAGATCCGAGCCCCGAGCCCAGCCGAGAGGCGAGCCGAAGTCAGAGCCCAGCCTAGAGCCGAGCCCAGAGCCGAGCCTCGAGCCGAGTCCCGAGCCCAGCCGAGCCCCGAGCCCAGAGCCGAGCCTCGAGACGAGCCCCGAGACAATCCCCAAGCCCAGCCTAGAGCCGAGGCGAGCCGAGTCCAGAGGCGAACCGAGATCCGAGCCCCGAGCACAGCCTAGAGCCGAGTCGAGTCCAGAGCCGAGCCCAGAGCCGAGCCTCGAGCCGAGCCCCGAGCCCAGCCGAGCACAGAGACCAGAGCCGAGCCTCGAGACGAGCCCCGAGACAATCCCCAAGCCCAGCCTAGAGCCGAGGCGAGCCGAGTCCAGGGCCGAACCCAGATCCGAGCCTCGAGCCCAGCTTAGAACCGAGTCCAGAGCCGAGCCCAGAGCCGAGCCTCGAGCCGAGCCCCGAGCCCAGCCGAGCACAGAGCCCAGAGCCGAGCCTCGAGACGAGCCCCGAGACAATCCCCAAGTCCAGCCTAGAGCCGAGGCGAGCCCAGAGCATAGACTAGAGCCGAGCCCAGCGCCGAGTATCGAGCCGAGCCCCGAACACAGCCGAGCACACAGCCAAGATCCGAGCCCCGAGATCAGACTAGAGCCGAGCCGAGCCCAGAGCCCAGCCTAGAGGCGAGCCCAGAGTCGAGTATCGAGCCGAGCCTCGAGCCGAGCCCCGAGCCCAGCCGAGCACAGAGCCCAGAGCCGAGCCTCGAGACGAGCCTCGAGACAATCCCTAAGCCCAGACTAGAGCCGAGGCGAGCCGAGTCCAGAGCCGAACCCAGATCCGAACCCCGAGCCCATCCTAGAGCCGAGGCGAGCCGAGTCCAGAGCCGAACCCAGATCCGAGCCCCGAGCCCAGCCTAGAGCCGAGCCGAGGCCAGAGCCCAGCCTAGAGCCCAGCCCAGAGCCGAGTATCGACCCGAGCCCCGAGCACAGCCGAGCCTCGAGCCCAGAGCCGACCCTCGATATGAGCCCCGAGACAATCCCCAAGCCCAGCCTAGAGCCGAGCCGAGCCCAGAGCCCAGCCTAGAGGCGAGCCCAGAGGCGAGTATCGAGCCGAGACTCGAGCCGAGACCCGAGCCCAGATCCGAGCCTCGAGACGAGCCCCGAGACAATCCCCAAGCCCAGCCTAGAGCCGAGGCGAGCCGAGTCCAGAGCCGAAGCGAGATCAGAGCCCCGAGCCCAGCCTAGAGCCGAGGCGAGTCCAGAGCCGAGGTACGAGCACAGCCTATAGCCGAGTAGAGAGCCGAGCCCATAGCCGAGCCTCGAGCCGAGCACAGAGCACAGCCGAACACAGAGCCCAGATCCGAGCCTCGAGACGAGCCCCGAGACAATCCCCAAGCCCAGACTAGAGCCGAGGCGAGCCGAGTCCAGAGCCGAAACCAGATCCGAGCCCCGAGCGCAGCCTAGAGCCGAGCCGAGCCCAGAGCATAGCCTAGAGCCGAGCCCAGCGCCGAGCATCGAGCCGAGCCCCGAGCCCAGCCGAGCACAGAGCCCAGAGCCGAGCCTCGAGACGAGCCCCGAGACAATCCCCAAGCCCAGCCTAGAGCCGAGGCGAGCCGAGTCCAGAGCTGAAGCGAGATCCGAGACCCGAGCCGAGCCTAGAGCCGAGCCGAGTCCAGAGCCGAGGTACGAGCACAGCCTAGAGCCGAGTAGAGAGCCGAGCCCAGATCCGAGCCCCGAGCCCAGCCTAGAGCCGAGCCGAGGCCAGAGCCCAGCCTAGAGCCGAGCCCAGAGCCGAGCCTCGACCCGAGCCCCAAGCCCAGCCGAGCCCCGAGCCGAGCCCCGAGACAATCCCCAAGCCCAGCCTAGAGCCGAGGCGAGCCGAGTCCAGATCCGAACCCAGATGCGAGCCCCGAGCCCAGCCTAGAGACGATCCGAGCCCGGAGTCCAGACTAGAGGCGAGCCCAGATGCGAGTATCGAGCCGAGCCTCGAGCCGAGCCCCGAGCCCAGAGCCGAGGCTCGAGACGAGCCCCGAGACAATCCCCAAGCCCAGCCTAGAGCCGAGGCGAGCCGAGTGCAGAGCCGAATCCAGATCCGAGCCCCGAGCCCAGCCTAGAGCCGAGTCGAGTCCAGAGCCGAGCCCAGAGTCGGGCGCGATCTGAGCCACGAGCCGAGCCAAGAGCAGAGCCGATCCCTGAGCTCAGCCCAAAGCCGAGAGCAGACAAGCCCAGAGCCGAGCCTCGAGCCCAGCCTAGAGCCGAGTCCAGAGCCGAACCCAGAGCCGAGCCTCGAGCCGAGCCCCGAGCCCAGCCGAATACAGAGCCCATAGCCGAGCCTCGAGCCGAGCCCCGAGCCCAGCCGAGCACAGAGCCCAGAGCCGAGCCTCAAGACGAGCCCCGAGACAATCCCCAAGCCCAGCCTAGAGCCGAGGCGAGCCGAGTCCAGAGCCGAACCCAGATCCGAGCCCCGAGCCCAGCCTAGAGCCAAGCCTCGACCAGAGCCCGTCCTAGAGCCGAGCCCAGAGCCGAGCCAGGAGCCGAGCCCCGAGCCCAGCCGAGCACAGAGCCCAGATCCGAGCCTCGAGACGAGCCCCGAGACAATCCCCAAGCCCAGCCTAGAGGCGAGGTGAGCCGAGTCCAGAGCCGAACCCAGATCCGAGCCCCGAGCCCAGCCGAGAGCCGACCCGAAGCCAGAGCCCAGCCTAGAGCCGAGCCCAGAGCCGAGCCTCGAGCCGAGCCCCGAGCCCAGCCGAGCCCCGAGCCCAGAGCCGAGCCTCGAGACGAGCCCCGAGACAATCCCCAAGCCCAGCTTAGAGCCGAGGCGACCCGAGTCCAGAGCCGAACCGAGATCTGAGACCCGAGACCAGCCTAGAGCCGAGCCGAGTCCAGAGCCGAGCCCAGAGTCGGGCGCGATCTGAGACTCGAGCAGAGCCAAGAGCAGAGCCGATCCCTGAGCCCAGCCCAAAGCCGAGAGCAGACAAGCCCAGAGCCGAGCCTCGAGCCCAGCCTAGAGCCGAGTCAAGAGTCGAGTATCGAGCCGAGCCTCGAGCCGAGCCCCGAGCCCAGCCGAGCACAGAGCCCAGAGCCGAGCCTCGAGACGAGCCCCGAGACAATCCCCAAGCCCAGACTAGAGCCGAGGCGAGCCGAGTCCAGAGCCGAACCCAGATCCGAGCGCCGAGCCCAGCCGAGAGCCGAGCCGAAGCCAGAGCCCAGCCTAGAGCCGAGCCCAGCGCCGAGTATCGAGCCGAGCCTCGAGCCGTGCCCCGAGCCCAGTGCCGAGCCTCGAGACGCGCCCCGAGACAATCCCCAAGCACAGCCTATTGCCGAGGCGAGCCGAGTCCAGAGCCGAACGCAGATCCGAGACCCGAGCCCAGCCTAGAGCCGAGCCGAGCACAGAGCCCAGCCTAGAGGCGAGCCCAGACTCGAGTATCGAGCCGAGGCTCGAGCCGAGCCCCGAGCCCAGCCGAGCACAGAGCCTAGATCCGAGCCTCGAGACGAGCCTCGAGACAATCCCCAAGCCCAGCCTAGAGCCGAGGCGAGCCGAGTCCAGAGCCGAACCCCGATCCGAACCCCGAGCCCATCCTAGAGCCGAGGCGAGCCGAGTCCAGAGCCGAACCCAGATCCGAGCCCCGAGCCCAGCCTAGAGCCGAGCCGAGGCCAGAGCCCACCCTAGAGCCGAGCCCAGAGCCGAGCCTCGACCCGAGCCCCGAGCCCAGCCGAGCCTCGAGCCCAGAGCCGACACTCGAGATGAGCCCCGAGACAATCCCCAAGCCCAGCCTAGAGCCGAGCCTAGCCCAGAGCCCAGCCTACAGGCGAGCCCAGAGGCGAGTATCGAGCCGAGCCTCGAGCCGAGCCCCGAGCCCAGATCCGAGCCTCGAGACGAGCCCCGAGACAATCCCCAAGCCCAGCCTAGAGCCGAGGCGAGCCGAGTCCAGAGCCGAACCGAGATCCGAGCCCCGAGCCCAGCCTAGAGCCGAGCCGAGTCCAGAGCCGAGGAACGAGCGCAGCCTATAGCCGAGTAGAGAGCCGAGCCCATAGCCGAGTCTCGAGCCGAGCCCAGAGCACAGCCGAACACAGAGCCCAGATCCGAGCCTCGAGACGAGCCCCGAGACAATCCCCAAGCCCAGACTAGAGACGAGGGGAGCCGAGTCCAGAGCCGAAACCAGATCCGAGGCCCGAGCTCAGCCTAGAGCCGAGCCGAGCCCAGAGCATAGCCTAGAGCCGAGCCCAGCGCCGAGCATCGAGCCGAGCCCCGAGCCCAGCCGAGCACAGAGCCCAGAGCCGAGCCTCGAGACGAGCCTCGAGACAATCCCCAAGCCCATCCTAGGGCCGAGGCGAGCCGAGTCCAAAGCCGAACCGAGATCCGAGCCCCGAGCCCAGCCTAGAGCCGAGCCGAGCCCAGAGTCGGACGCGATCTGAGACTCGAGCCGAGCCAAGAGCAGAGCCGATCCCTGAGCCCAGCCCAAGCAAAGAGCAGACAAGCCCAGAACCGAGCCTCGAGCCCAGCCTAGAGGCGAGTCCAGAGCCGAGCCCAGAGCCGATATTCGAGCCGAGCCCCGAGCCGAGCCGCGAGCACAGAGCCCAGAGGCGAGCCTCGAGACGAACCCCGAGACAATCCCCAAGCCCAGCCTAGAGCCGAGGCGAGCCGAGTCCAGAGCCGAAACCAGAACCGAGACCCGAGCCCAGCCTAGAGCCGAGCCGAGCCCGGAGCACAGCCTAGAGCCGAGCCCTGAGCTGTGCCTCGAGCCGAGCCCTGAGCCCAGCCGAGCCCAGAGCCCAGAGCCGAGCCTCGAGATGAGCCCCGAGACAATCCCCAAGCCCAGCCTAGAGCCGAGGCGAGCCGAGTCCAGAGCCGAACCGAGATCCGAGGCTCGAGCCCAGCCTAGAACCGAGTCCAGAGCCGAGTCCAGAGCCGAGCCTCGAGCCGAGCCCCGAGCCCAGCCGAGCACAGAGCCCAGAGCCGAGCCTCGAGACGAGCCCCGAGACAATCCCCAAGCCCAGCCTAGAGCCGAGGCGAGCCGAGTCCAGAGCCGAACCCAGATCCGAGCCCCGAGCCCAGCCTAGAGCCGAGTCGAGTCCAGAGCCGAGCTCAGAGTCGGGCGCGATCTGAGCCTCGAGCCGAGCCAAGAGCAGAGCCGATCCCTGAGCCCAGCCCAAAGCCGAGAGCAGACAAGCCCAAAGCCGAGCCTCGAGCCCAGCCTAGAGCCGAGTCCAGAGCCGAGCCCAGAGCCGAGCCTCGAGCCGAGCCCCGAGCCCAGCCGAGCACAGAGCCCAGAGCCGAGCCTCGAGACGAGCCCCGAGAAAATCCCCAAGCCCAGGCTATTGCCGAGGCGAGCCGAGTCCAGAGCAGAAGCGAGATCCGAGCCCCGAGCCAAGCCGAGCCCCGAGCCCAGAGCCGAGCCTCGAGACGAGCCTCGAGCCGTGCACCGAGCCCAGAGCCGAGCCTCGAGACGAGCCCCGTGACAATCCCCAAGCCCAGCCTAGAGCCGAGGCGAGCCGAGTCCAGAGCCGAACCCAGATCCGAGCCCCGAGCCCAGCCTAGAGCCGAGTCGAGTTCAGAGCCGAGCCCAGAGTCGGGCGCGATCTGAGCCACGAGCCGAGCCAAGAGCAGAGCCGATCCCTGAGCTCAGCCCAAAGCCGAGAGCAGACAAGCCCAGAGCCGAGCCTCGAGCCCAGCCTAGAGCCGAGTCCAGAGCCGAGCCCAGAGCCGAGCCTCGAGCCGAGCCCCGAGCCCAGCCGAGCACAGAGCCCAGAGCCGAGCCTCAAGACGAGCCCCGAGACAATCCCCAAGCCCAGCCTAGAGCCGAGGCGAGCCGAGTCCAGAGCCGAACCCAGATCCGAGCCCCGAGCCCAGCCTAGAGCCAAGCCGAGGCCAGAGCCCGTCCTAGAGCCGAGCCCAGAGCCGAACCCAGATCCGAGCCCCGAGCCCAGCCTAGAGCCGAGCCGAGCCCGGAGCCGAGCCCAGAGCCGAGCCTCGAGCCGAGCCCCGAGCCCAGCCGAGCCCCGAGCCCAGAGCCGAGCCTCGAGACGAGCCCCGAGACAATCCCCAAGCCCAGCTTAGAGCCGAGGCGACCCGAGTCCAGAGCCGAACCCAGAGTCGGGCGCGATCTGAGACTCGAGCAGAGCCAAGAGCAGAGCCGATCCCTGAGCCCAGCCCAAAGCCGAGAGCAGACAAGCCCAGAGCCGAGCCTAAAGCCCAGCCTAGAGCCGAGTCAAGAGCCGAGCCCAGAGCCGAGCCTCGAGCCGAGCCCCGAGCCCAGCCGAGCACAGAGCCCAGAGCCGAGCCTCGAGACGAGCCCCGAGACAATCCCCAAGCCCAGACTAGAGCCGAGGCGAGCCGAGTCCAGGGCCGAACCCAGATCCGAGCCTCGAGCCCAGCTTAGAACCGAGTCCAGAGCCGAGCCCAGAGCCGAGCCTCGAGCCGAGCCCCGAGACAATCCCGAAGCCCAGCCTATTGCCGCGCCGAGACGAGTCCAGAGCCGAACCCAGATCTGAGACTTGAGCCCAGCCTAGAGCCGAGCCGAGTCCAGAGCCGAGCCCAGAGCACAGCCTCGAGCCGAGCCCCGAGCCCAGCCGAGCACAGAGCCCAGAGCCGAGCCTCGAGACGAGCCCCGAGACAATCCCCAAGCCCAGCCTAGAGCCGAGGCGAGCCGAGTCCAGAGCCGAACCCAGATCCGAGCCCCGAGCCCAGCCGAGAGCCGAGCCGAAGCCAGAGCCCAGCCTAGAGCCGAGCCCAGCGCCGAGTATCGAGCCGAGCCTCGAGCCGTGCCCCGAGCCCAGAGTCGAGCCTCGAGACGAGCCCCGAGACAATCTCCAAGCCCAGCCTAGAGCCGAGGCGAGCCGAGTCCAGAGCCGAACCGAGATCTGAGCCCCTAGCCCAGCCTGGAGCCGAGCAGAGTCCAGAGCCGAGCCCAGAGTCGGGCGCGATCTGAGCCTCGAGCCGAGCCAAGAGCAGAGCCGATCCCTGAGCCCAGCCCAAAGCCGAGAGCAGACAAGCCCAGAGCCGAGCCTCGAGCCCAGCCTAGAGCCGAGTCCAGGGCCGAGCCCAGAGCCGAGCCTCGAGCCAAGCCCCGAGCCCAGCCGAGCACAGAGACCAGAGCCGAGCCTCGAGACGAGCCCCGAGACAATCCCTAAGCCCAGACTATTGCCGAGGCGAGTCGAGTCCAGGAGTCCAGAGCCGAACCCAGATCCGAGCCCCGAGCCCATCCTAGAGCCGAGCCGAGTCCAGAGCCGAACACAAATCCGAGCCCCGAGCCCAGCCTAGAGCCGAGGCGAGCCTGGAGCAAAGCCTAGAGCCGAGCCCTGAGCCGAGCCTCGAGCCGAGCCCCGAGCCCAGCCGAGCACAGAGACCAGAGCCGAGCCTCGAGACGAGCCCCGAGAAAATCCCCAAGCCCAGCCTAGAGCCGAGGCGAGCCGAGTCCAGAGCCGAACCGAGATCCGAGCCCCGAGCCCAGCCTAGAGCCGAGCCGAGCCTGGAGCCCAGCCTAGAGCCGAGCCCTGAGCCTAGCCTCGAGCCGATCCCCGAGCCCAGCCGAGCACAGAGCCCAGATCCGAGCCTCGAGACGAGCCCCGAGAAAATCCCCAAGCCCAGCCTATTGCCGAGGCGAGCCTAGTCCAGAGCCGAAGCGAGATCCGAGCCCCGAGCCCAGCCTAGAACCGAGCCGAGTCCAGAGCCGAACCCAGAGCCGAGCCTCGAGCCGAGCCCCGAGACCAGCCGAGCACAGAGCCCATAGCCGAGCCTCGAGACGAGCCCCGAGACAATCTCAAAGCCCAGCCTAGAGCCGAGGCGAGCCGAGTCCAGAGCCGAACCCAGATCCGAGCCCCGAGCCCAGCCTAGAGCCGAGCCGAGCCTGGAGCCCAGCCTAGAGACGAGCCCTGAGCCGAGCCTCGAGCCGAGCCCCGAGTCCAGCCGAGCACAGAGCCCAGAGCCGAGCCTCGAGACGAGCCCCGAGACAATCCCCAAGCCCAGCCTAGAGCCGAGGCGAGCCGAGTCCAGAGCCGAACCCAGATCCGAGCCTTGAGCCCAGCCGAGAGCCGAGCCGAAGCAGAGCCCAGCCTAGAGCCGAGCCCAGAGCCGAGCCTCGAGCCGAGCCCCGAGCCCAGCCAAGCCCCGAGCCCAGAGCCGAGCCTGCAGACGAGCCTCGAGCCGTGCACCGAGCCCTGAGCCGAGCCTCGAGACGAGCCCCGAGACAATCCCCAAGCCCAGCCTAGAGCCGAGGCGAGCCGAGTCCAGATCCGAACCGAGATCTGAGCCCCGAGCCCAGCCTAGAGCCGATCCGAGTCCAGAGCCGAGCCCAGAGTCGGGCGCGATCTGAGCCTCGAGCCGAGCCAAGAGCAGAGCCGATCCCTGAGCCCAGCCCAAAGCCGAGAGCAGAAAAGCCCAGAGCCGAGCCTCGAGCCCAGCCTAGAGCCGAGTCCAGAGCCGAGCCCAGAGCCGAGCCTCGAGCAGAGCCCCGAGCACAGCCGAGCCCAGAGCCCAGAGCCGAGCCTCAAGACGCGCCCCGAGACAATCCCCAAGCCTAAGCAAGAGCCGAGGCGAGCCGAGTCCAGAGCCGAAACCAGATCCGAGCCCCGAGCCCAGCCTAGAGCCGAGGCGAGCCTGGAGCCCAGCCTAGAGCCGAGCCTCGAGCCGAGCCTCGAGCCGAGCCCCGAGTCCAGCCGAGCACAGAGACCAGAGACGAGCCTCGAGACGAGCCCCGAGACAATCCCCAAGCCCAGCCTAGAGCCGAGGCGAGCCGAGTCCAGAGCCGAACCGAGATCTGAGCCCCGAGCCCAGCCTAGAGCCGATCCGAGTCCAGAGCCGAGCCCAGAGTCGGGCGCGATCTGAGCCTCGAGCAGAGCCAAGAGCAGAGCCGATCCCTGAGCCCAGCCCAAAGCCGAGAGCAGACAAGCCCAGAGCCGAGCCTCGAGCCCAGCCTAGAGCCGAGTCCAGAGCCGAGCCCAGAGCCGAGCCTCGAGCCGAGCCCCGAGCCCAGCCGAGCACATAGCCCAGAGCCGAGCCTCGAGACGAGCCCCGAGACAATCTCAAAGCCCAGCCTAGAGCCGAGGCGAGCCGAGTCCAGAGCCGAACCCAGATCCGAGCCCCGAGCCCAGCCTAGAGCCGAGCCGAGCCCAGAGCCCAGCCTAGAGGCGAGCCCAGAGGCGAGTATCGAGCCGAGCCTCGAGCCGAGCCCCGAGCCCAGAGCCAAGCCTCGAGCCGAGCCTCGAGCCGTGCACCGAGCCCAGAGCCGAGCCTCGAGACGAGCCCCGAGACAATCCCCAAGCCCAGCCTAGAGCCGAGGCGAGCCGAGTCCAGAGCCGAACCGAGATCTGAGCCCCGAGCCCAGCCTAGAGCCGATCCGAGTCCAGAGCCGAGCCCAGAGTCGGGCGCGATCTGAGCCTCGAGCTGAGCCAAGAGCAGAGCCGATCCCTGAGCCCAGCCCAAAGCCGAGAGCAGACAAGCCCAGAGCCGAGCCTCGAGCCCAGCCTAGAGCCGAATCCAGAGCCGAACCCAGAGCCGAGCCTCGAGACGAGCCCCGAGACAATCCCCAAGCCCAGCCTAGAGCCGAGGCGAGCCGAGCCCCGAGCCCCGCCGAGCCCCGAGCCCAGCCGAGCACAGAGCCCAGAGCCGAGCCTCGAGACGAGCCCCGAGACAATCCCCAAGACCAGCCTAGAGCCGAGGCGAGCCGAGTCCAGAGCCGAAGCGAGATCCGAGCCCCGAGCCCAGCCAAGAGCCGAGCCGAGCCCAGAGCCGAGGTACGAGCGCAGCCTAGAGCCGAGTAGAGAGCCGAGCCCAGAGCGGAGCCTCGAGCCGAGCCCCGAGCACAGCCGAGCACAGAGCCCAGATCCGAGCCTCGAGACGAGCCCCGAGACAATCCCCAAGCCCAGCCTAGAGCCGAGGCGAGCCGAGTCCAGAGCCGAACCCAGATCCGAGCCCCGAGCCCATCCTAGAGCCGAGGCGAGCCCAGAGCCCAGCTTAGAGGAGAGCCCATAGTCGAGTATCGAGCCGAGCCTCGAGCCGAGCCCCAAGCCCAGCCGAGCACAGAGCCCAGAGCCGAGCCTCGAGCCCAGCCTAGAGCCGAGTCCAGAGCCGAGCCCAGAGCCGAGCCTCGAGCCGAGCCCCGAGCCCAGCCGAGCACAGAGCCCAGAGCCGAGCCTCAAGACGAGCCCCGAGACAATCCCCAAGCCCAGCCTAGAGCCGAGGCGAGCCGAGTCCAGAGCCGAACCCAGATCCGAGCCCCGAGCCCAGCCTAGAGCCGAGCCGAGGCCAGAGCCCGGCCTAGAGCCGAGCCCAGAGCCGACCCGCGAGCCGAGCCCCGAGCCCAGCCGAGCACAGAGCCCAGATCCGAGCCTCGAGACGAGCCCCGAGACAATCCCCAAGCCCAGCCTAGAGCCGAGGCGAGCCGAGTCCAGAGGCGAACCGAGATCCGAGCTCCGAGCACAGCCTAGAGCCGAGTCGAGTCCAGAGCCGAGCCCAGAGCCGAGCCTCGAGCCGAGCCCCGAGCCCAGCCGAGCACAGAGACCAGAGCCGAGCCTCGAGACGAGCCCCGAGACAATCCCCAAGCCCAGCCTAGAGCCGAGGCGAGCCGAGTCCAGGGCCGAACCCAGATCCGAGCCTCGAGCCCAGCTTAGAACCGAGTCCAGAGCCGAGCCCAGAGCCGAGCCTCGAGCCGAGCCCCGAGCCCAGCCGAGCACAGAGCCCAGAGCCGAGCCTCGAGACGAGCCCCGAGACAATCCCCAAGCCCAGCCTAGAGCCGAGGCGAGCCGAGTCCAGGAGTCCAGATCCGAACCCAGATCCGAGCCCCGAACCCATCCTAGAGCCGAGCCGAGTCCAGAGCCGAGCCACGAGCCGAGTCCCGAGCCCAGCCGAGCACAGAGACCAGAGCCGTGCCTCGAGACGAGCCCCGAGACAATCCCCAATCCCAGACTAGAGCCGAGGGGAGCCGAGTCCAGAGCCGAAACCAGATCCGAGGCCCGAGCTCAGCCTAGAGCCGAGCCGAGCCCAGAGCATAGCCTAGAGCCGAGCCCAGCGCCGAGCATCGAGCCGAGCCCCGAGCCCAGCCGAGCACAGAGCCCAGAGCCGAGCCTCGAGACGAGCCCCGAGACAATCCCCAAGCCCATCCTAGAGCCGAGGTGAGCCGAGTCTAGAGCCGAACCGAGATCCGAGCCCCGAGCCCAGCCAAGAGCCGAGCCGAGCCCAGAGTCGGACGCGATCTGAGACTCGAGCCGAGCCAAGAGCAGAGCCGATCCCTGAGCCCAGCCCAAGCAAATAGCAGACAAGCCCAGAACCGAGCCTCGAGCCCAGCCTAGAGCCGAGTCCAGAGCCGAGCCCAGAGCCGATATTCGAGCCGAGCCCCGAGCCGAGCCGCGAGCACAGAGCCCAGAGGCGAGCCTCGAGACGAACCCCGAGACAATCCCCAAGCCCAGCCTAGAGCCGAGGCGAGCCGAGTCCAGAGCCGAACCCAGATCCGAGCTCCGAGCCCAGCCTAGAGCCGAGCCGAGCACAGAGCCCAGCCTAGAGGAGAGCCCATAGTCGAGTATCGAGCCGAGCCTCGAGCCGAGCCCCGAGCCCAGCCGAGCACAGAGCCCAGAGCCGAGCCTCGAGCCCAGCCTAGAGCCGAGTCCAGAGCCGAGCCCAGAGCCGAGCCTCGAGCCGAGCCCCGAGCCCAGCCGAGCACAGAGCCCAGAGCCGAGCCTCAAGACGAGCCCCGAGACAATCTCCAAGCCCAGCCTAGAGCCGAGGCGAGCCGAGTCCAGAGCCGAACCGAGATCTGAGCCCCTAGCCCAGCCTGGAGCAGAGCAGAGTCCAGAGCCGAGCCCAGAGTCGGGCGCGATCTGAGCCTCGAGCCGAGCCAAGAGCAGAGCCGATCCCTGAGCCCAGCCCAAAGCCGAGAGCAGACAAGCCCAGAGCCGAGCCTCGAGCCCAGCCTAGAGCCGAGTCCAGAGCCGAACCCAGATCCGAGCCCCGAGCCCAGCTTAGAGACGAGCCGAGTCCAGAGCCGAGCCCAGAGCCAAGCCTCGAGCCGAGCCCCGAGCCCAGCCGAGCACAGAGACCAGAGCCGAGCCTCGAGACGAGCCCCGAGACAATCCCTAAGCCCAGACTAATGCCGAGGCGAGTCGAGTCCAGGAGTCCAGAGCCGAACCCAGATCCGAGCCCCGAGCCCATCCTAGAGCCGAGCCGAGTCCAGAGCCGAGCCACGAGCCGAGTCCTGAGCCCAGCCGAGCACAGAGCCCAGATCCGAGCCTCGAGCCGAGCCCCGAGCCCAGCCTAGAGCCGAGCCGAGCCTGGAGCCCAGCCTAGAGCCGAGCCCTGAGCCTAGCCTCGAGCCGATCCCCAAGCCCAGCCGAGCACAGAGCCCAGATCCGAGCCTCGAGACGAGCCCCGAGACAATCCCCAAGCCCAGCCTATTGCCGAGGCGAGCCTAGTCCAGAGCCGAAGCGAGATCCGAGCCCCGAGCCCAGCCTAGAACCGAGCCGAGTCCAGAGCCGAGCCCAGAGCCGAGCCCAGAGCCGAGGTACGAGCGCAGCCTAGAGCCGAGTAGAGAGCCGAGCCCAGAGCGGAGCCTCGAGCCGAGCCCCGAGCACAGCCGAGCACAGAGCCCAGATCCGAGCCTCGAGACGAGCCCCGAGAAAATCCCCAAGCCCAGCCTAGAGCCGAGGCGAGCCGAGTCCAGAGCCGAACCCAGATCCGAGCCCCGAGCCCATCCTAGAGCCGAGGCGAGCCGAGTCCAGAGCCGAACCCAGATCCGAGCTCCGAGCCCAGCCTAGAGCCGAGCCGAGCACAGAGCCCAGCCTAGATGAGAGCCCATAGTCGAGTATCGAGCCGAGCCTCGAGCCGAACCCCGAGCCCAGCCGAGCACAGAGCCCAGAGCCGAGCCTCGAGCCCAGCCTAGAGCCGAGTCCAGAGCCGAGCCCAGAGCCGAGCCTCGAGCCGAGCCCCGAGCCCAGCCGAGCACAGAGCCCAGAGCCGAGCCTCAAGACGAGCCCCGAGACAATCCCCAAGCCCAGCCTAGAGCCGAGGCGAGCCGAGTCCAGAGCCGAACCCAGATCCGAGCCCCGAGCCCAGCCTAGAGCCGAGCCGAGGCCAGAGCCCGGCCTAGAGCCGAGCCCAGAGCCGAGCCTGGAGCCGAGCCCCGAGCCCAGCCGAGCACAGAGCCCAGATCCGAGCCTCGAGACGAGCCCCGAGACAATCTCAAAGCCCAGCCTAGAGCCGAGGCGAGCCGAGTCCAGAGCCGAACCCAGATCCGAGCCCCGAGCCCAGCCGAGAGCCGAGCCGAAGCCAGAGCCCAGCCTAGAGCCGAGCCCAGAGCCGAGCCTCGAGCCGAGTCCCGAGCCCAGCCGAGCCCCGAGCCCAGAGCCGAGCCTCGAGACGAGCCCCGAGACAATCCCCAAGCCCAGCCTAGAGCCGAGGCGAGCCGAGTCCAGAGGCGAACCGAGATCCGAGCCCCGAGCACAGCCTAGAGCCGAGTCGAGTCCAGAGCCGAGCCCAGAGCCGAGCCTCGAGCCGAGCCCCGAGCCCAGCCGAGCACAGAGACCAGAGCCGAGCCTAGAGACGAGCCCCGAGACAATCCCCAAGCCCAGCCTAGAGCCGAGGCGAGCCGAGTCCAGGGCCGAACCCAGATCCGAGCCTCGAGCCCAGCTTAGAACCGAGTCCAGAGCCGAGCCCAGAGCCGAGCCTCGAGCCGAGCCCCGAGCCCAGCCGAGCACAGAGACCAGAGCCGAGACTCGAGACGAGCCCCGAGACAATCCCGAAGCCCAGCCTATTGCCGAGCCGAGCCGAGTCCAGAGCCGAACCCAGATCTGAGCCCTGAGCCCAGCCTAGAGCCGAGCCGAGTCCAGAGCCGAGCCCAGAGCCGAGCCTCGAGCCGAGCCCCGAGCCCAGCCGAGCACAGAGACCAGAGCCGAGCCTCGAGACGAGCCCCGAGACAATCCCCAAGCCCAGCCTAGAGCCGAGGCGAGCCGACTCCAGGAGTCCAGAGCCGAACCCAGATCCGAGCCCCGAACCCATCCTAGAGCCGAGCCGAGTCCAGAGCCGAGCCACGAGCCGAGTCCCGAGCCCAGCCGAGCACAGAGCCCAGAGCCGTGCCTCGAGACGAGCCCCGATACAATCCCCAAGTCCAGCCTAGAGCCGAGGCGAGCCGAGTCCAGAGCCGAACCGAGATCTGAGCCCCGAGCCCAGCCTAGAGCCGATCCGAGTCCAGAGCCGAGCCCAGAGTCGGGCGCGATCTGAGCCTCGAGCCGAGCCAAGAGCAGAGCCGATCCCTGAGCTCAGCCCAAAGCCGAGAGCAGACAAGCCCAGAGCCGAGCCTCGGCCCAGCCTAGAAACTAGTCCAGAGCGGAGCCCAGAAACGAGCCTCGAGCAGAGCCCCGAGCCCAGCCGAGCACAGAGCCCATAGCCGAGCCTCGAGACGAGCCCCGAGACAATCTCAAAGCCCAGCCTAGAGCCGAGGCGAGCCGAGTCCAGAGCCGAACCGAGATCCGAGCCCCGAGCCCAGCCTAGAGCCGAGCCGAGCCTGGAGCCCAGCCTAGAGCCGAGCCCTGAGCCGAGCCTCGAGCCGAGCCCCGAGTCCAGCCGAGCACAGAGCCCAGAGCCGAGCCTCGAGACGAGCCCCGAGACAATCCCCAAGCCCAGCCTAGAGCCGAGGCGAGCCGAGTCCAGAGCCGAACCCAGATCCGAGCCCCGAGCCCAGCCGAGAGCCGAGCCGAAGCAGAGCCCAGCCTAGAGCCGAGCCCAGAGCCGAGCCTCGAGCCGAGCCCCGAGCCCAGCCGAGCACCGAGCCCAGAGCCGAGCCTGCAGACGAGCCTCGAGCCGTGCACCGAGCCCTGAGCCGAGCCTCGAGACGAGCCCCGAGACAATCCCCAAGCCCAGCCTAGAGCCGAGGCGAGCCGAGCCCCGAGCCCAGCCGAGCCCCGAGCCCAGCCGAGCACAGAGCCCAGAGCCGAGCCTCGAGACGAGCCCCGAGACAATCCCCAAGACCAGCCTAGAGCCGAGGCGAGCCGAGTCCAGAGCCGAAGCGAGATCCGAGCCCCGAGCCCAGCCAAGAGCCGAGCCGAGCCCAGAGCCGAGGTACGAGCGCAGCCTAGAGCCGAGTAGAGAGCCGAGCCAACAGCGGAGCCTCGAGCCGAGCCCCGAGCACAGCCGAGCACAGAGCCCAGATCCGAGCCTCGAGACGAGCCCCGAGACAATCCCCAAGCCCAGCCTAGAGCCGAGGCGAGCCGAGTCCAGAGCCGAACCCAGATCCGAGCCCCGAGCCCATCCTAGAGCCGAGGCGAGCCGAGTCCAGAGCCGAACCCAGATCCGAGCCCCGAGCCCAGCCTAGAGCCGAGCCGAGCACAGAGCCCAGCCTAGAGGAGAGCCCATAGTCGAGTATCGAGCCGAGCCTCGAGCCGAGCCCCGAGCCCAGCCGAGCACAGAGCCCAGAGCCGAGCCTCGAGCCCAGCCTAGAGCCGAGTCCAGAGCCGAGCCCAGAGCCGAGCCTCGAGCCGAGCCCCGAGCCCAGCCGAGCACAGAGCCCAGAGCCGAGCCTCAAGACGAGCCCCGAGACAATCCCCAAGCCCAGCCTAGAGCCGAGGCGAGCCGAGTCCAGAGCCGAACCCAGATCCGAGCCCCGAGCCCAGCCTAGAGCCGAGCCGAGGCCAGAGCCCGGCCTAGAGCCGAGCCCAGAGCCGAGCCTGGAGCCGAGCCCAGAGCCGAGCCTCGAGACGAGCCCCGAGACAATCCCCAAGCCCAGCCTAGAGCCGAGACGAGCCGAGTCCAGAGGCGAACCGAGATCCGAGCCCCGAGCACAGCCTAGAGCCGAGTCTAGTCCAGAGCCGAGCCCAGAGCCGAGCCTCGAGACGAGCCCCGAGCCCAGCCGAGCACAGAGACCAGAGCCGAGCCTCGAGCCCAGCCTAGAGCCGAGTCCAGAGCCGAGCCCAGAGCCGAGCCTCGAGCCGAGCCCCGAGCCCAGCCGAGCACAGAGCCCAGAGCCGAGCCTCAAGACGAGCCCCGAGACAATCCCCAAGCCCAGCCTAGAGCCGAGGCGAGCCGAGTCCAGAGCCGAACCCAGATCCGAACCCCGAGCCCAGCCTAGAGCCGAGCCGAGGCCAGAGCCCGGCCTAGAGCCGAGCCCAGAGCCGAGCCTGGAGCCGAGCCCCGAGCCCAGCCGAGCACAGAGCCCAGATCCGAGCCTCGAGACGAGCCCCGAGACAATCTCAAAGCCCAGCCTAGAGCCGAGGCGAGCCGAGTCCAGAGCCGAACCCAGATCCGAGCCCCGAGCCCAGCCGAGAGCCGAGCCGAAGCCAGAGCCCAGCCTAGAGCCGAGCCCAGAGCCGAGCCTCGAGCCGAGTCCCGAGCCCAGCCGAGCCCCGAGCCCAGAGCCGAGCCTCGAGACGAGCCCCGAGACAATCCCCAAGCCCAGCCTAGAGCCGAGGCGAGCCGAGTCCAGAGGCGAACCGAGATCCGAGCCCCGAGCACAGCCTAGAGCCGAGTCGAGTCCAGAGCCGAGCCCAGAGCCGAGCCTCGAGCCGAGCCCCGAGCCCAGCCGAGCACAGAGACCAGAGCCGAGCCTAGAGACGAGCCCCGAGACAATCCCCAAGCCCAGCCTAGAGCCGAGGCGAGCCGAGTCCAGGGCCGAACCCAGATCCGAGCCTCGAGCCCAGCTTAGAACCGAGTCCAGAGCCGAGCCCAGAGCCGAGCCTCGAGCCGAGCCCCGAGCCCAGCCGAGCACAGAGACCAGAGCCGAGACTCGAGACGAGCCCCGAGACAATCCCGAAGCCCAGCCTATTGCCGAGCCGAGCCGAGTCCAGAGCCGAACCCAGATCTGAGCCCTGAGCCCAGCCTAGAGCCGAGCCGAGTCCAGAGCCGAGCCCAGAGCCGAGCCTCGAGCCGAGCCCCGAGCCCAGCCGAGCACAGAGACCAGAGCCGAGCCTCGAGACGAGCCCCGAGACAATCCCCAAGCCCAGCCTAGAGCCGAGGCGAGCCGACTCCAGGAGTCCAGAGCCGAACCCAGATCCGAGCCCCGAACCCATCCTAGAGCCGAGCCGAGTCCAGAGCCGAGCCACGAGCCGAGTCCCGAGCCCAGCCGAGCACAGAGCCCAGAGCCGTGCCTCGAGACGAGCCCCGATACAATCCCCAAGTCCAGCCTAGAGCCGAGGCGAGCCGAGTCCAGAGCCGAACCGAGATCTGAGCCCCGAGCCCAGCCTAGAGCCGATCCGAGTCCAGAGCCGAGCCCAGAGTCGGGCGCGATCTGAGCCTCGAGCCGAGCCAAGAGCAGAGCCGATCCCTGAGCTCAGCCCAAAGCCGAGAGCAGACAAGCCCAGAGCCGAGCCTCGGCCCAGCCTAGAAACTAGTCCAGAGCGGAGCCCAGAAACGAGCCTCGAGCAGAGCCCCGAGCCCAGCCGAGCACAGAGCCCATAGCCGAGCCTCGAGACGAGCCCCGAGACAATCTCAAAGCCCAGCCTAGAGCCGAGGCGAGCCGAGTCCAGAGCCGAACCGAGATCCGAGCCCCGAGCCCAGCCTAGAGCCGAGCCGAGCCTGGAGCCCAGCCTAGAGCCGAGCCCTGAGCCGAGCCTCGAGCCGAGCCCCGAGTCCAGCCGAGCACAGAGCCCAGAGCCGAGCCTCGAGACGAGCCCCGAGACAATCCCCAAGCCCAGCCTAGAGCCGAGGCGAGCCGAGTCCAGAGCCGAACCCAGATCCGAGCCCCGAGCCCAGCCGAGAGCCGAGCCCAGAGCCGAGCCTCGAGCCGAGCCCCGAGCCCAGCCGAGCACCGAGCCCAGAGCCGAGCCTGCAGACGAGCCTCGAGCCGTGCACCGAGCCCTGAGCCGAGCCTCGAGACGAGCCCCGAGACAATCCCCAAGCCCAGCCTAGAGCCGAGGCGAGCCGAGCCCCGAGCCCAGCCGAGCCCCGAGCCCAGCCGAGCACAGAGCCCAGAGCCGAGCCTCGAGACGAGCCCCGAGACAATCCCCAAGACCAGCCTAGAGCCGAGGCGAGCCGAGTCCAGAGCCGAAGCGAGATCCGAGCCCCGAGCCCAGCCAAGAGCCGAGCCGAGCCCAGAGCCGAGGTACGAGCGCAGCCTAGAGCCGAGTAGAGAGCCGAGCCAACAGCGGAGCCTCGAGCCGAGCCCCGAGCACAGCCGAGCACAGAGCCCAGATCCGAGCCTCGAGACGAGCCCCGAGACAATCCCCAAGCCCAGCCTAGAGCCGAGGCGAGCCGAGTCCAGAGCCGAACCCAGATCCGAGCCCCGAGCCCATCCTAGAGCCGAGGCGAGCCGAGTCCAGAGCCGAACCCAGATCCGAGCCCCGAGCCCAGCCTAGAGCCGAGCCGAGCACAGAGCCCAGCCTAGAGGAGAGCCCATAGTCGAGCCTGGAGCCGAGCCCAGAGCCGAGCCTCGAGACGAGCCCCGAGACAATCCCCAAGCCCAGCCTAGAGCCGAGACGAGCCGAGTCCAGAGGCGAACCGAGATCCGAGCCCCGAGCACAGCCTAGAGCCGAGTCTAGTCCAGAGCCGAGCCCAGAGCCGAGCCTCGAGCCGAGCCCCGAGCCCAGCCGAGCACAGAGACCAGAGCCGAGCCTCGAGACGAGCCCCGAGACAATCCCCAAGCCCAGCCTAGAGCCGAGGCGAGCCGAGTCCAGGGCCGAACCCAGATCCGAGCCTCGAGCCCAGCTTAGAACCGAGTCCAGAGCCGAGCCCAGAGCCGAGCCTCGAGCCGAGCCCCGAGCCCAGCCGAGCACAGAGACCAGAGCCGAGACTCGAGACGAGCCCCGAGACAATCCCGAAGCCCAGCCTATTGCCGAGCCGAGCCGAGTCCAGAGCCGAACCCAGATCTGAGCCCTGAGCCCAGCCTAGAGCCGAGCCGAGTCCAGAGCCGAGCCCAGAGCCGAGCCTCGAGCCGAGCCCCGAGCCCAGCCGAGCCCCGAGCCCAGAGCCGAGCCTCGAGACGAGCCCCGAGACAATCCCCAAGCCCAGCCTAGAGCCGAGACGAGCCGAGTCCAGAGGCGAACAGAGATCCGAGCCCCGAGCACAGCCTAGAGCCGAGTCTAGTCCAGAGCCGAGCCCAGAGCCGAGCCTCGAGCCGAGCCCCGAGCCCAGCCGAGCACAGAGACCAGAGCCGAGCCTCGAGACGAGCCCCGAGACAATCCCCAAGCCCAGCCTAGAGCCGAGGCGAGCCGAGTCCAGGGCCGAACCCAGATCCGAGCCTCGAGCCCAGCTTAGAACCGAGTCCAGAGCCGAGCCCAGAGCCGAGCCTCGAGCCGAGCCCCGAGCCCAGCCGAGCACAGAGACCAGAGCCGAGACTCGAGACGAGCCCCGAGACAATCCCGAAGCCCAGCCTATTGCCGAGCCGAGCCGAGTCCAGAGCCGAACCCAGATCTGAGCCCTGAGCCCAGCCTAGAGCCGAGCCGAGTCCAGAGCCGAGCCCAGAGCCGAGCCTCGAGCCGAGCCCCGAGCCCAGCCGAGCACAGAGCCCAGAGCCGAGCCTCGAGACGAGCCCCGAGACAATCCCCAAGCCCAGCCTAGAGCCGAGGCGAGCCGAGTCCAGGAGTCCAGAGCCGAACCCAGATCCGAGCCCCGAACCCATCCTAGAGCCGAGCCGAGTCCAGAGCCGAGCCACGAGCCGAGTCCCGAGCCCAGCCGAGCACAGAGCCCAGAGCCGTGCCTCGAGACGAGCCCCGATACAATCCCCAAGTCCAGCCTAGAGCCGAGGCGAGCCGAGTCCAGAGCCGAACCGAGATCTGAGCCCCGAGCCCAGCCTAGAGCCGAGCCGAGTCCGGAGCCGAGCCCAGAGTCGGGCGCGATCTGAGCCTCGAGCCGAGCCAAGAGCAGAGCCGATCCCTGAGCCCAGCCCAAAGCCGAGAGCAGACAAGCCCAGAGCCGAGCCTCGAGCCCAGCCTAGAGCCGAGTCAAGAGCCGAGTCCAGAGCCGAGCCTCGAGCCGAGCCCCGAGTCCAGCCGAGCACAGAGCCCAGAGCCGAGCCTCGAGACGAGCCCCGAGACAATCCCCAAGCCCAGCCTAGAGCCGAGGCGAGCCGAGTCCAGAGCCGAACCGAGATCCGAGCCCCGAGCCCAGCCTAGAGCCGAGCCGAGCCCAGAGTCGGGCGCGATCTGAGCCTCGAGCCGAGCCAAGAGCAGAGCCGATCCCTGAGCGCAGCCCAAAGCCGAGAGCAGACAAGCCCAGAGCCGAACCTCAAGCACAGCCTAGAGCCGAGTCCAGAGCCGAACCCATATCCGAGCCCCGAGCTCAGCCGAGAGCCGAGCCGAAGCCAGAGCCCGGCCTAGAGCCGAGCCCAGAGCCGAGCCTCGAGCCGAGCCCCGAGCCCAGCCGAGCCCCGAGCCCAGAGCCGAGCCTCGAGACGAGCCCCGAGACAACCCCCAAGCCCAGGCTAGAGCCGAGGCGAGCCGAGTCCAGAGCCGAACCGAGATCCGAGCCCCGAGCCCAGCCAAGAGCCGAGCCGAGCCCAGAGCCCAGCCTAGAGGCGAGCCCAGAGCCGAGTATCGAGCCGAGCCTCGAGCCGTGCCCCGAGCCCAGAGCTGAGCCTCGAGACGAGCGTCGAGCCGTGCAACGAGCCCAGAGCCGAGCCTCGAGACGAGCCCCGAGACAATACCCAAGCCCAGCCTAGAGCCGAGGCGAGCCGAGTCCAGAGCTGAAAGCTGATCCGAGCCCCGAGCCCAGCCGAGAACCGAGCCGAAGCCAGAGCCCAGCCTAGAGCCGAGCCCAGAGCCGAGCCTCGAGACGAGCCCCGAGCCCTGCCGAGCCCCGAGCCCAGAGCCGAGCCTCGAGACGAGCCCCGAGACAATCCCCAAGCCCATCCTAGAGCCGAGTCCAGAGCCGAACCGAGATCCGAGCCCCGAGCCCAGCCAAGAGCCGAGCCGAGCCCAGAGCCCAGCCTAGAGGCGAGCCCAGAGCCGAGTATCGAGCCGAGCCTCGAGCCGTGCCCCGAGCCCAGAGCTGAGCCTTGAGACGAGCCCCGAGACAATCCCCAAGCCCAGCCTAGAGCCGAGGCGAGCCGAGTCCAGAGCCGAACCCAGATCCGAGCCCCGAGCCCAGCCAAGAGCCGAGCCGAGCCCAGAGCCCAGCCTAGAGGCGAGACCAGAGCCGAGTATCGAGCCGAGCATCGAGCCGTGTCCCGAGCCCAGAGCCGAGCCTCGAGACGAGCCCCGACACAATCCCCAAGCCCAGCCTAGAGCCGAGGCGAGCCGAGTCCAGAGCCGAACCGAGATCCGAGCCCCGAGCCCAGCCTAGAGCCGAGACGAGTCCAGAGCCGAGCCCAGAGTCGGGAGCGATCTGATCCTCGAGCCGAGCCAAGAGCAGAGCCGATCCCTGAGCTCAGCCCAAAGCCGAGAGCAGACAAGCCCAGAGCCGAGCCTCGAGCCCAGCCTAGAGCCGAGTCCAGAGGCGAGCCCAGAGCCGAGCCTCGAGCCGAGCCCCTAGACGAGCCCCGAGACAATCCCCAATCCCAGCCTAGAGCCGAGGCGAGCCGAGTCCAGAGCCGAACCCAGATCCGAGCCCCGAGCCCAGCCTAGAGCCGAGCAGAGCCCGGAGCCCAGCCTAGAGCCGAGCCCTGAGCCGAGCCTCAAGCAGAGCCCCGAGCCCAGCCGAGCCCAGAGCCCAGAGCCGAGCCTCGAGACGAGCCCCGAGACAATCCCCAAGCCCAGCCTAGAGCCGAGGCGAGCCGAGTCCAGAGCCGAACCCTGATCCGAGCCCCGAGCCCAGCCTAGAGCCTAGTCCAGAGCCGAGCCCAGAGCCGAGCCTCGAGCCAAGCCCCGAGCCCAGCCGAGCACACAGAACAGAGCCGAGCCTAGAGACGAGACCCGAGACAATCCCCAAGCCCAGACTATTGCCGAGGCGAGTCGAGTCCAGGAGTCCAGAGCCGAACCCAGATCCGAGCCCCGAGCCCATCCTAGAGCCGAGCCGAGTCCAGAGCCGAGCCCAGAGCCGAGCCTCGAGACGAGCCCCGAGGCAATCACCAAGCTCAGCCTAGAGCCGAGGCGAGCCGAGTCCAGAGCCGAACCTAGAGCCGAGCCTCGAGCCCAGCCTAGAGCCGAGCCGAGTCCAGAGCCGAGCCCTGAGCCGAGCCTCGAGCCGAGCCCCGAGCCCAGCCGAGCACAGAGCCCAGAGCCGAGCCTCGAGACGAGCCCCGAGACAATCCCCAAGCCCAGCCTAGAGCCGAGTCCAGAGCTGAGCCCAGAGCCGAGCCCAGAGCCGAACCTCGAGCCGAGCGTCGAGACGCGCCCCGAGACATTCCCCAAGCACAGCATAGATCGGAGGCGAGCCGACTCCAGAGCCGAACCCAGATCCGAGCCCCGAGCCCAGCCTAGAGCCGAGCCGAGCCCGGAGCCCAGTCCAGAGCCGAGCCTCGAGACGAGCCCCGAGACAATCCCTAAGCCCAGCCTAGAGCCGAGGCGAGCCGAGTCCAGAGCCGAACCGAGATCTGAGCCCCGACCCCAGCCTAGAGCCGAGCCGAGTACCAGAGCCGAGCCCAGAGTCGGGAGCGATCTGAGCCTCGAGCCGAACCAAGAGCAGAGACGATCCCTGAGCCCAGCCCAAAGCCGAGAGCAGACAAGCCCAGAGCCGAGCCTCGAGCCCAGCCTAGAACCGAGTCCAGAGCCGAGCCCAAAGCCGAGCCTCGAGCCGAGCCCCGAGCCCAGCCGAGCACAGAGCCCAGAGCCGAGCCTCGAGACGAGCCCCGAGACAATCCCCAAGCCCAGCTTAGAGCCGAGGCGAGCCGAGTCCAGAGCCGAACCCAGATCCGAGCAACGAGCACAGCCAAGAGATGAGCCGAGCCCAGAGCCCAGCCCAGAGGCGAGATCAGAGCCGAGTATCGAGCCGAGCCTCGAGCCGTGCCCCGAGCCCAGAGCCGAGCCTCGAGACGAGCCCCGAGACAATCCCCAAGCCCAGCCTAGAGCCGAGGCGAGCCGAGTCCAGAGCCGAACCGAGATCCGAGCCTCGAGCCTAGCTTAGAAACGAGTCCAGAGCCGAGCCCAGAGCCGAGCCTCGAGCCGAGCCCCGAGCCCAGCCGAGCACAGAGCCCAGAGCCGAGCCTCGAGACGAGCCCCGAGACAATCCCCAAGCCCAGACTAGAGCCGAGATGAGCCGAGTCCAGAGCCGAACCGAGATCCGAGCCCCGAGCCCAGCCGAGAGCCGAGCCGAAGCCAGAGCCCAGCCTAGAGCCGAGACCAGAGCCGAGCCTCGAGCCGAGCCCCGAGCCGAGCCGAGCCCAGAGCCCAGAGCCGAGCCTCGAGACGAGCCCCGAGACAATCCCCAAGCCCAGCCTAGAACCGAGGCGAGCCGAGTCCAGAGCCGAACCTAGAGCCGAGCCCCGAGCCCAGCCTACAGCCGAGACGAGTCCAGAGCCGAGCCCAGAGTCGGGCGCGATCTGAGCCTCGAGCCTAGCCAAGAGCAGAGCCGATCCCTGAGCCCAGCCCAAAGCCGAGAGCAGACAAGCCCAGAGCCGAGCCTCGAGCCCAGCCTAGAGCCGAGTCCAGAGCCGAGCCCAGAGCCGAGCCTCGAGCCGAGCCCCTAGAAGAGCCCCGAGACAATCCCCAATCCCAGCCTAGAGGCGAGGCGAGCCGAGTCCAGAGCCGAACCCAGATCCGAGCCCCGAGCCCAGCCTAGAGCCGAGCAGAGCCCGGAACCCAGCCTAGAGCCGAGCCCTGAGCCGAGCCTCGAGCCGAGCCCCGAGCCCAGCCGAGCCCAGAGCCCAGAGCCGAGCCTCGAGACGAGCCCCGAGACAATCCCCAAGCCCAGCCTAGAGCCGAGGCGAGCCGAGTCCAGAGCCGAAACCAGATCCGAGTCTCGAGCCCAGCCTAGAGCCGAGCCGAGTCCAGATCCGAGCCCTGAGCCGAGCCTCGAGCCGAGCCCCGAGCACAGCCGAGCCCAGATCCCAGAGCCGAGCCTCGAGACGAGCCCCGAGACAATCCCCAAGCCCAGCCTAGAGCCGAGGCGAGCCGAGTCCAGAGCCGAACCGCGATCCGAGCCCCGCGCCCAGCCTAGAGCCGAGCCGAGTCCACAGTCGGGCGCGATCTGAGCCTCGAGCCGAGCCAAGAGCAGAGCTGATCCCTGAGCCCAGCCCAAGCCGAGAGCAGACAAGCCCAGAGCCGAGCCTCGAGCCCAGACTAGAGCCGAGTCCAGAGCCGAGCTCAAAGCCGAGCCTCGAGCCAAGCCCCGAGTCCAGCCGAGCACAGAGCCCAGAGCCGAGCCTCAAGACGCGCCCCGAGACAATCCCCAAGCCCAGCCTAGATCCGAGGCGAGCCGAGTCCAGAGCCGAACCCAGATCCGAGCCCCGAGCCCAGCCTAGAGCCGAGCCGAGCCCGGAGCCCAGGCTAGAGCCGAGCCCTGAGCCGAGCCTCGAGCCGAGCCCCGAGCCCAGCCGAGCCCAGAGCCCAGAGCCGAGTCTCGAGACGAGCCCCGAGACAATCCCTAAGCCCAGCTTAGAGCCGAGGCGAGCCGAGTCCAGAGCCGAACCGAGATCTGAGCCCCGACCCCAGCCTAGAGCCGAGCCGAGTACCAGAGCCGAGCCCAGAGTCGGGAGCGATCTGAGCCTCGAGCCGAACCAAGAGCAGAGACGATCCCTGAGCCCAGCCCAAAGCCGAGAGCAGACAAGCCCAGAGCCGAGCCTCGAGCCCAGCCTAGAACCGAGTCCAGAGCCGAGCCCAAAGCCGAGCCTCGAGCCGAGCCCCGAGCCCAGCCGAGCACAGAGCCCAGAGCCGAGCCTCGAGACGAGCCCCGAGACAATCCCCAAGCCCAGCTTAGAGCCGAGGCGAGCCGAGTCCAGAGCCGAACCCAGATCCGAGCAACGAGCACAGCCAAGAGATGAGCCGAGCCCAGAGCCCAGCCCAGAGGCGAGATCAGAGCCGAGTATCGAGCCGAGCCTCGAGCCGTGCCCCGAGCCCAGAGCCGAGCCTCGAGACGAGCCCCGAGACAATCCCCAAGCCCAGCCTAGAGCCGAGGCGAGCCGAGTCCAGAGCCGAACCGAGATCCGAGCCTCGAGCCTAGCTTAGAAACGAGTCCAGAGCCGAGCCCAGAGCCGAGCCTCGAGCCGAGCCCCGAGCCCAGCCGAGCACAGAGCCCAGAGCCGAGCCTCGAGACGAGCCCCGAGACAATCCCCAAGCCCAGACTAGAGCCGAGATGAGCCGAGTCCAGAGCCGAACCGAGATCCGAGCCCCGAGCCCAGCCGAGAGCCGAGCCGAAGCCAGAGCCCAGCCTAGAACCGAGACCAGAGCCGAGCCTCGAGCCGAGCCCCGAGCCGAGACGAGCCCAGAGCCCAGAGCCGAGCCTCGAGACGAGCCCCGAGACAATCCCCAAGCCCAGCCTAGAACCGAGGCGAGCCGAGTCCAGAGCCGAACCTAGAGCCGAGCCCCGAGCCCAGCCTACAGCCGAGACGAGTCCAGAGCCGAGCCCAGAGTCGGGCGCGATCTGAGCCTCGAGCCTAGCCAAGAGCAGAGCCGATCCCTGAGCCCAGCCCAAAGCCGAGAGCAGACAAGCCCAGAGCCGAGCCTCGAGCCCAGCCTAGAGCCGAGTCCAGAGCCGAGCCCAGAGCCGAGCCTCGAGCCGAGCCCCTAGAAGAGCCCCGAGACAATCCCCAATCCCAGCCTAGAGGCGAGGCGAGCCGAGTCCAGAGCCGAACCCAGATCCGAGCCCCGAGCCCAGCCTATAGCCGAGCCGAGTCCCGAGCCGAGCCTAGAGCCGAGCCCTGAGCCGACCCTCGAGCCGAGCCCCGAGCCCGGCCGAGCCCAGAGCCCAGAGCCGAGCCTCGAGACGAGCCCCGAGACAATCCCCAAGCCCAGCCTAGAGCCGAGGCGAGCCGAGTCCAGAGCCGAAACCAGATCCGAGTCTCGAGCCCAGCCTAGAGCCGAGCCAAGTCCAGATCCGAGCCCTGAGCCGAGCCTCGAGCCGAGCCCCGAGCACAGCCGAGCCCAGATCCCAGAGCCGAGCCTCGAGACGAGCCCCGAGACAATCCCCAAGCCCAGCCAAGAGCCGAGGCGAGCCGAGTCCAGAGCCGAACCGAGATCCGAGCCCCGAGCCCAGCCTAGAGCCGAGCCGAGTCCAGAGTCGGGCGCGATCTGAGCCTCGAGCCGAGCCAAGAGCAGAGCTGATCCCTGAGCCCAGCCCAAGCCGAGAGCAGACAAGCCCAGAGCCGAGCCTCGAGCCCAGACTAGAGCCGAGTCCAGAGCCGAGCTCAAAGCCGAGCCTCGAGCCGAGCCCCGAGCCCAGCCGAGCACAGAGCCCAGAGCCGAGCCTCAAGACGCGCCCCGAGACAACCCCCAAGCCCAGCCTAGATCCGAGGCGAGCCGAGTCCAGTGCCGAACCCAGATCCGAGCCCCGAGCCCAGCCTAGAGCCGAGCCGAGCCCGGAGCCGAGTCCAGAGCCGAGCCTCGAGCCGAGCCCCGAGCCCAGCCGAGCACAGAGCCCAGAGCCGAGCCTCGAGACGAGTCCCGAGACAATCTCCAAGCCCAGCTTAGAGCCGAGGCGAGCCGAGTCCAGTGCCGAACCCAGATCCGAGCCCCGAGCCCAGCCTAGAGCCGAGCCGAGCCCGGAGCCGAGTCCAGAGCCGAGCCTCGAGCCGAGCCCCGAGCACAGCCGAGCCCAGATCCCAGATCCGAGCCTCGAGACGAGCCCCGAGACAATCCCCAAGCCCAGACTAGAGCCGAGGCGAGCCGAGTCCAGAGCCGAACCGAGATCCGAGCCTCGCGCCCAGCTTAGAACCGAGTCCAAAGCCGAGCCCAGAGCCGAGCCTCGAGCCGAGACCCGAGCCCAGCCGAGCACAGAGACCAGAGCCGAGCGTCGAGACGCGCCCCGAGACAATCCCCAAGCCCAGCTTAGAGCCGAGGCGAGCCGAGTCCAGAGCCGAACCCAGATCCGAGCCCCGAGCCCAGCCTAGAGCCGAGCCGAGCCCGGAGCCGAGTCCAGAGCCGAGCCTCGAGCCGAGCCCCGAGCCCAGCCGAGCACAGAGCCCAGAGCCGAGCCTCGAGACGAGTCCCGAGACAATCCCCAAGCCAAGCTTAGAGCCGAGGCGAGCCGAGTCCAGAGCCGAACCCAGATCCGAGCAACGAGCCCAGCCTACAGCCGAGCCGAGCCCAGAGCCCAGCCCAGAGGCGAGCCCAGAGCCGAGTATCGAGCCGAGCCTCGAGCCGTGCCCCGAGCCCAGAGCCGAGCCTCGAGACGAGCCCCGAGACAATCCCCAAGCCCAGCCTAGAGCCGAGGCGAGCCGAGTCCAGAGCCGAACCGAGATCCGAGCCCCGAGCCCAGCCTAGAGCCGAGTCCAGAGCCGAGCCAAGAGCCGAGCCTCGAGCCGAGCCCCGAGACAATCCCCAAGCCCAGCCTAGAGCCGAGGCGAGCCGAGTCCAGAGCCGAACCGAGATCCGAGCCCCGAGCCCAGCCTAGAGCCGAGCCGAGTCCAGAGCCGAGCCCAGAGTCGGGCGCGATCTGAGCCTCCAGCCGAGACAAGAGCAGAGCCGATCCCTGAGGTCAGCCCAAAGCCGAGAGCAGACAAGCCCAGAGCCGAGCCTCGAGCGCAGCCTAGAGCCGAGTCCAGAGCCGAGCCCAAAGCCGAGCCTCGAGCCGAGCCCCGAGCCCAGCCGAGCACAGAGCCCAGAGCCGAGCCTCGAGACGAGCCCCGAGACAATCCCCAAGCCCAGACTAGAGCCGAGGCGAGCCGAGTCCAGAGCCGAACCGAGATCCGAGCCTCGAGCCTAGCTTAGAAACGAGTCCAGAGCCGAGCCCAGAGCCGAGCCTCGAGCCGAGCCCCGAGCCCAGCCGAGCACAGAGCCCAGAGCCGAGCCTCGAGACGAGCCCCGAGACAATCCCCAAGCCCAGACTAGAGCCGAGATGAGCCGAGTCCAGAGCCGAACCGAGATCCGAGCCCCGAGCCCAGCCGAGAGCCGAGCCGAAGCCAGAGCCCAGCCTAGAGCCGAGACCAGAGCCGAGCCTCGAGCCGAGCCCCGAGCCGAGCCGAGCCCAGAGCCCAGAGCCGAGCCTCGAGACGAGCCCCGAGACAATTCCCAAGCCCAGCCTAGAACCGAGGCGAGCCGAGTCCAGAGCCGAACCTAGAGCCGAGCCCCGAGCCCAGCCTACAGCCGAGCCGAGCCCAGAGCCCAGCCTAGAGGCGAGCCCAGAGCCGAGTATCGAGCCGAGCCTCGAGCCGTGCCCCGAGCCCAGAGCCGAGCCTCGAGCCCAGCCTAGAGCCGAGCCGAGTCCAGAGACGAGCCCAGAGCCGAGCCTCGAGCCGAGCCCCGAGCACAGCCGAGCCCAGAGCCCAGAGCCGAGACTCGAGACGAGCCCCGAGACAATCCCTAAGCCCAGACTAGAGCCGAGGCGAGCCGAGTCCAGAGCCGAACCGAGATCCGAGCCTCGAGCCCAGCCTAGAGCTAGGCGAGTCCAGAGCCGAGCCCTGAGCCGAGCCTCGAGCCGAGCCCCGAGCACAGCCGAGCCCAGATCCCAGAGCCGAGACTCGAGACGAGCCCCGAGACAATCCCCAAGCCCAGCGTAGAGCCGAGGCGAGCCGAGTCCAGAGCCGAACCGAGATCTGAGCCCCGAGCCCAGCCTAGAGCCGAGCCGAGTCCAGAGCAGAGCCCAGAGTCGGGCGCGATCTGAGCCTAGAGCCGAGCCAAGAGTAGAGCCGATCCCTGAGCCCAGCCCAAAGCCGAGAGCAGACAATCCCAGAGCCGAGCCTCGAGCCCAGCCTAGAACCGAGTCCAGAGCCGAGCCCAGAGCCGAGCCTCGAGCCGAGCCCCGAACCCAGTCGAGCCCAGAGCCCAGAGCCGAGCCTCGAGACGAGCCCCGAGACAATCCCCAAGCCCAGCCTAGAGCCGAGGCGAGCCGAGTCCAGAGCCGAACCCAGATCCGAGCCTCGAGCCCAGCCTAGAGCCGAGCCGAGCCCGGAGCCCAGCCTAGAACCGAGCCCTGAGCCGAGCCTCGAGCCGAGCCCCGAGCCCAGCCGAGCCCAAAGCCCAGAGCCGATTCTCGAGACGAGCCCCGAGACAATCCCCAAGCCCAGCCTGGATCCGAGCCGAGTCCAGAGCAGAGCCCAGAGTCGGGCGCGATCTGAGCCTCGAGCCGAGCCAAGAGTAGAGCCGATCCCTGAGCCCAGCCCAAAGCCGAGAGCAGACAAGCCCAGAGCCGAGCCTCGAGCCCAGACTAGGACCGAGTCCAGAGCCGAGCCCAGAGCCGAGCCTCGAGCCGAGCACCGAGCCCAGCCGAGCCCTGAGCCCAGATCCGAGCCTCAAGACGAGCCCCGAGACAATCCCCAAGCCCAGCTTAGAGCCGAGGCGAGCCGAGTCCAGAGCCGAACCCAGATCCGAGCCCCGAGCCCAGCCAAGATCCGAGCCGAGCCCAGAGTCCAACCTAGAGGCGAGCCCAGAGCCGAGTATCGAGCCGAGCCTCGAGCTGTGTCCCGAGCCCAGAGCCGAGCCTCGAGACGAACCCCGAGAAAATCCCCAAGCCCAGCCTAGAGCCGAGGCGAGCAGAGTCCAGAGCCGAACCCCGATCCGAGCCCCGAGCACAGCCTAGAGCCGAGCCGAGCCCGGAGCCCAGCCTAGAGCCGAGCCCTGAGCTGTGCCTCGAGCCGAGACCGAGCACAGCCGAGCCCAGAGCCCAGAGCCGAGCCTCGAGACGAGCCCCAAGACAATCCCCAAGCCCAGGCTAGAGCCGAGGCGAGCCGAGTCCAGAGCCTAACCGATGATCCGAGCCTCGTGCGCAGCCTAGAACCGAGTCCAGAGCCGAGCCCAGAGCCGAGCCTCGAGCCGAGCCCCGAGCCCAGCCGAGCACAGAGAACAGAGCCGAGCCTCGAGACGAGACCCGAGACAATCCCCAAGCCCAGACTATTGCCGAGGCGAGTCGAGTCCAGGAGACCAGAGCCGAACCCAGATCCGAGCCCCGAGCCCATCCTAGAGCCGAGCCGAGTCCAGAGCCGAGCCCAGAGCCGAGCCTCGAGACGAACCCCGAGGCAATCACCAAACTCAGCCTAGAGCCGAGGCGAGCCGAGTCCAGAGCCGAACCTAGAGCCGAGCCTCGAGCACAGTCTAGAGCCGAGCCGAGTCCAGAGCCGAGCCCTGAGCCGAGCCTCGAGCCGAGCCCCGAGCCCAGCCGAGCACAGAGCCCAGAGCCGAGCCTCGAGACGAGCCCCGAGACAATCCCCAAGCCCAGCCTAGAGCCGAGGCGAGCCTACTCCAGAGCCGAACACAGATCCGAGCCTCGAGCCCAGCCTAGAGCCGAGCCGAGTCCAGAGCCGAGCCCAGAGCCGAGCCTCGAGCCGAGCCCCGAGCACAGCCGAGCCCAGAGCCCAGAGCCGAGCCTCGAGACGAGCCCCGAGACAATCGCCAAGCCCAGCCTAGAGCCGAGGCGAGCCGAGTCCAGAGCCGAACCGAGATCCGAGCCCCGAGCCCAGCCTAGAGCCGAGTCCAGAGCCGAGCCCATTGCCGAGCCTCGAGCCGAGCCCCGAGCACAGCCGAGCCCAGATCCCAGATCCGAGCCTCGAGACGAGCCCCGAGACAATCCCCAAGCCCAGCCTAGAGCCGAGGCGAGCCGAGTCCAGAGCCGAACCGAGATCCGAGCCCCGAGCCCAGCCTAGAGCCGAGCCGAGTCCAGAGCCGAGCCCAGAGTCGGGCGCGATCTGAGCCTCGAGCCGAGCCAAGAGCAGAGCAGATCCCTGAGCCCAGCCCAAAGCCGAGAACAGACAAGCCCAGAGCCGAGCCTCGAGCCCAGCCTAGAGCCGAGTCCAGAGCTGAGCCCAGAGCCGAGCCCAGAGCCGAGCCTCGAGCCGAGCCCCGAGACGAGCCCGGAGACAATCCCCAAGCCCAGCCTAGAGCCGAGGCGAGCCGAGTCCAGAGCCAAACCCAGATCCGAGCCCCGAGCCCAGCCTAGAGCCGAGCAGAGCCCGGAGCCCAGCCTAGAGCCGAGCCCTGAGCCGAGCCTCGAGCCGAGCCCCGAGCCCAGCCGAGCACAGAGCCCAGAGCCGAGCCTCGAGACGAGCCCCGAGACAATCCCCAAGCCCAGCCTAGAGCCGAGGCGAGCCGAGTCCAGAGCCGAACCCAGATCCGAGCCGCGAGCCCAGCCTAGAGCCGAGCCGAGTCCAGAGCCGAGCCGTGAGCCGAGCCTCGAGCCGAGCCCCGAGCACAGCCGAGCCCAGATCCCAGATCCGAGCCTCGAGACGAGCCCCGAGACAATCCCCAAGCCCAGCCTAGACCCGAGGCGAGCCGAGTCCAGAGCCGAACCGAGATCCGAGCCCCGAGCACAGCCTAGAGCCGAGCCGAGCCCGGAGCCCAGCCTAGAGCCGAGCCCTGAGCTGTGCCTCGAGCCGAGCCCCGAGCCCAGCCGATCCCAGAGCCCAGAGCCGAGCTTCTAGACGAGCCCCAAGACAATCCCCAAGCCCAGGCTAGAGGCGAGGCTAGCCGAGTCCAGAGCCGAACCGATGATCCGAGCCTCGAGCCCAGCCTAGAACCGAGTCCAGCGCCGAGCCCAGAGCCGAGCCTCGAGCCGAGCCCCGAGCACAGCCGAGCCTAGAGCCCAGAGCCGAGCCTCGAGACGAGCCCCGAGACAATCCCCAAGCCCAGCCTAGAGCCGAGGCGAGCCGAGTCCAGAGCCGAACCCAGATCCGAGCCTCGAGCCCAACCTAGAGCCGAGCCGAGTCCAGAGCCGAGCCCAGAGACGAGCCTCGAGCCGAGCCCCGAGCACAGCCGAGCCCAGAGCCCAGAGCCGAGCCTCGAGACGAGCCCCGAGACAATCCCCAAGCCCAGCCTAGAGCCGAGGCGAGCCGAGTCCAGAGCCGAACCCAGATCCGAGCCCCGAGCCCAGCCTAGAGCCGAGCAGAGCCCGGAGCCCAGCCTAGAGCCGAGCCCTGAGCCGAGCCTCGAGCCGAGCCCCGAGCCCAGCCGAGCACAGAGCACAGAGCCGAGCCTCGAGACGAGCCCCGAGACAATCCCCAAGACCAGCCTAGAGCCGAGGCGAGCCGAGTCCAGAGCCGAACCCAGATCCGAGCCCCGAGCCCAGCCTAGAGCCGAGCCGAGCCCGGAGCCCAGCCTAGAGCCGAGCCCTGAGCCGAGCCTCGAGCCGAGCCCCGAGCCCAGCCGAGCACAGAGCACAGAGCCGAGCCTCGAGACGAGCCCCGAGACAATCCCCAAGCCCAGCCTAGAGCCGAGGCGAGCCGAGTCCAGAGCCGAACCCAGATCCGAGCCCCGAGCACAGCCTAGAGCCGAGCCGAGCCCGGAGCCCAGCCTAGAGCCGAGCCCTGAGCCCAGCCTCGAGCCGAGCCTCGAGCCCAGCCGAGCATAGAGCCCAGAGCCGAGCCTCGAGACGAGCCCCGAGAAAATCCCCAAGCCCAGCCTAGAGCCGAGGCGAGCCGAGTCCAGAGCCGAACCCAGATCCGACCCCGAGCACAGCCTAGAGCCGAGCCGAGCCCGGAGCCCAGCCTAGAGCCGAGCCCTGAGCTGTGCCTCGAACCGAGCCCCGAGCCCAGCCGAGACCAGAGCCCAGAGCCGAGCCTCGAGACGAGCCCCGAGCCCAGACGAGCACAGAGAACAGAGCCGAGCCTCGAGACGAGCCCCGAGACAATCCCCAAGCCCAGCTTAGAGCCGAGGCGAGCCGAGTCCAGAGCCGAACCCAGATCCGAGCAACGAGCCCAGCCAAGAGATGAGCCGAGCCCAGAGCCCAGCCCAGAGGCGAGCCCAGAGCCGAGTATCGAGCCGAGCCTCGAGCCGTGCCCCGAGCCCAGAGCCGAGCCTCGAGACGAGCCCCGAGACAATCCCCAAGCCCAGCCTAGAGCCGAGGCGAGCCGAGTCCAGAGCCGAACCCAGATCCGAGCCTCGAGCCTAGCTTAGAACCGAGTCCAGAGCCGAGCCCAGAGCCGAGCCTCGAGCCGAGCCCCGAGCCCAGCCGAGCACAGAGACCAGAGCCGAGCCTCGAGACGAGCCCCAAGACAATGCCCAAGCCCAGACTATTGCCGTGGCGTGCCGATTCCAGAGCCGAACCCAGATCCGAGACCCGAGCACAGCCTAGAGCCGAGCCGAGCCCGGAGCCGAGCCCAGAGCCGAGCCTCGAGCCGAGCCCCGAGCCCAGCCGAGCACAGAGCCCAGAGCCGAGCCTCGAGACGAGCCCCGAGACAATCCCCAAGCCCAGCCTAGAGCCGAGGCGAGACGAGTCGAGAGCCGAACCCAGATCCGAGCCCCGAGCACAGCCTAGAGCCGAGCCGAGCCCGGAGCCCAGCCTAGAGCCGAGCCCTGAGCCTAGCCTCGAGCCGAGCCCCGAGCCCAGCCGAGCACAGAGCCCAGATCCGAGCCTCGAGACGAGCCCCGAGACAATCCCCAAGCCCAGCCTAGAGCCGAGGCGAGCCGAGTCCAGAGCCGAACCCAGAGCCGAGCGTCGAGCCCAGCCTAGAGCCGAGCCGAGTCCAGAGCCGAGTCCAGAGCCGAGCCTCAAGACGAGCCCCGAGACAATCCCCAAGCCCAGCTTAGAACCGAGTCCAGAGCCGAGCCCAGAGCCGAGCCTCGAGCCGAGCCCCGAGCCCAGCCGAGCACAGAGCCCAGAGCCGAGCCTCGAGACGAGCCCCGAGACAATCCCCAAGCCCAGACTATTGCCGAGGCGAGTCGAGTCCAGGAGTCCAGAGCCGAACCCAGAGCCGAGCCTCGAGCCCATCCTAGAGCCGAGCCGAGTCCAGAGCCGAGCCCAGAGCCGAGCCTCGAGACGAGCCCCGAGGCAGTCCCCAATCTCAGCCTAGAGCCGAGGCGAGCCGAGTCCAGAGCCGAAACCAGAGCCGAGCCTCGAGCCCAGCCTAGAGCCGAGCCGAGTCCAGAGCCGAGCCCAGAGCCGAGCCTGGAGCCGAGCCCCGAGCCCAGCCGAGCACATAGCCCAGAGCCGAGCCTCGAGACGAGCCCCGAGACAATCCCCAAGCCCAGCCTAGAGCCGAGGCGAGCCGAGTCCAGAGCCGAACACAGATCCGAGCCCCGAGCCCAGCCTAGAGCCGAGCCGAATCCAGAGCCGAGGTACGAGCGCAGCCTAGAGCCGAGTAGAGAGCCGAGCCCAGAGCCGAGCCTGGAGCCGAGCCCCGAGCCCAGCCGAGCACATAGCCCAGAGCCGAGCCTCGAGACGAGCCCCGAGACAATCCCCAAGGCCAGCCTAGAGCCGAGGCGAGCCGAGTCCAGAGCCGAACCGAGATCCGAGCCCCGAGCCCAGCCTAGAGCCGAGCCGAGCCCAGAGTCGGGCGCGATCTGAGCCTCGAGCCGAGCCAAGAGCAGAGCCGTTCACTGAGCTCAGCCCAAAGCCGAGAGCAGACAAGCCCAGAGCCGAGCCTCGAGCCCAGCTTAGAGCCCAGCCCAGAGGCGAGCCCAGAGCCGAGTAACGAGCCGAGCCTCGAGCCGTGCCCCGAGCCCAGAGCCGAGCCTCGAGACGATCCCCGAGACAATCCCCAAGCCCAGCCTAGAGCTGAGGCGAGCCGAGTCCAGAGCCGAACCGGGATCCGAGCCTCGAGCCCAGCTTAGAACCGAGTCCAGAGCCGAGCCCAGAGCCGAGCCTCGAGCCGAGCCCCGAGCCCAGCCGAGCACAGAGACCAGAGCCGAGCCTCGAGACGAGCCCGGAGACAATCCCCAAGCCCAGCCTAGAGCCGAGGCGAGCGGAGTCCAGAGCCGAACCCAGATACGAGCCCCGAGCCCGGCCTAGAGCCGAGCCGAGTCCAGAGCCGAGCCCAGAGCCGAACCTCGAGCCGAGCCCCGAGCCCAGCCGAGCACAGAGTCCAGAGCCGAGCCTCGAGACGAGCCCGGAGACAATCCCCAAGCCCAGCCTAGAGCCGAGGCGAGCGGAGTCCAGAGCCGAACCCAGATCCGAGCCCCGAGCACAGCCTGGAGCCGAGCCGAGCCCGGAGCCCAGCCTAGAGCCGAGCCCTGAGCCGAGCCTCGAGCCGAACCCCGAGCCCAGCCGTGCCCCGAGCCCAGAGCCGAGCCTCGAGACGAGCCCCGAGACAATCCCCAAGCCCAGCCTAGAGCCAAGGCGAGCCGAGTCCAGAGCCGAACCCAGAGACGAGCCTCGAGCACAGCCTAGAGCCGAGCCGAGTCCAGAGCCGAGCCCTGAGCCGAGCCTCGAGCCGAGCCAGGAGCAGAGCCGATCCCTGAGCTCAGCCCAAAGCCGAGAGGAGACAAGCCGAGAGCCGAGACTCGAGCCCAGCCTAGAACCAAGTCCAGAGCGGAGCCCAGAGCAAAGCCTCGAGCAGAGCACCGAGCTCAGATCCGAGCCTCGAGACGAGCCCCGAGAAAATCCCAAAGCCCAGCCTAGAGCCGAGGCGAGCCGAGTCCAGAGCCGAACCCAGATCCGAGCCGCGAGCCCAGCCAAGAGCCGAGCCGAGCCCAGAGCCCAGCCTAGAGGCGAGCCCAGAGCCGAGTATCGAGCCGAGCCCCGAGCCCAGCCGAGCACGGAGCCCAGAGCCGAGCCTCGAGAGGAGGCCCGAGACAATCCCCAAGCCCAGCCTAGAGCCGAGGCGAGCCGAGTCCAGAGCCGAACCGAGATCTGAGCCCCGAGCCCAGCCTAGAGCCGAGCCGAATCCAGAGCCGAACCCAGAGTCGGGCGCGATCTGAGCCTCGAGCCGAGCCAAGAGCAGAGCCGATCCCTGAGCCCAGCCCAAAGCCGAGAGCAGACAAGCCCAGAGCCGAGCCTCGAGCCCAGCCTAGAGCCGAGTCCAGAGCCGAGCCCAGAGCCGAGCCTCGAGCCGAGCCCCGAGCCCAGCCGAGCACAGAGCCCAGAGCCGAGCCTCAAGACGAGCCCCGAGACAATCCCCAAGCCCAGCCTAGAGCCGAGGCGAGCCGACTGCAGAGCCGAACCCAGAACCGAGCCCCGAGCCCAGACTAGAGCCGAGCCGAGCCCGGAGCCCAGCCTAGAGCCGAGCCCTGAGCCGAGCCTCGAGCCGAGCCCCGAGCCCAGCCGAGCACAGAGCCCAGAGCCGAGCCTCGAGACGAGCCCCGAGACAATCACCAAGCCCAGCCTAGAGCCGAGGCGAGCCGAGTCCACAGCCGAAGCGAGACCAGAGCCCCTAGCCCAGCCTAGAGTCGAGCCGAGCCCCGAGCGCAGCCGAGCACAGAGCCCAGAGCCGAGCCTCGAGACGAGCCCCGAGACAATCCCCAAGCCCAGACTAGAGCCGAGGCGAGCCGAGTCCAGAGCCGAACCGAGATCCGAGCCCCGAGCCCAGCCTAGAGCCGAGCCGAGGCCAGAGCCCAGCCTAGAGCCGAGCCCAGAGCCGAGCCTGGAGCCGAGGCCCGAGCCCAGCCGAGCACATAGCCCAGAGCCGAGCCTCGAGACGAGCCCCGTGACAATCCCCAAGCCCAGGTTAGAGCCGAGGCGAGCCGAGTCCAGAGCCGAACCCAGATCCGAGCAACGAGCCCAGCCAAGAGCCGAGACGAGACCAGAGCCCAGCCCAGAGGCGAGCCCAGAGCCGAGTATCGAGCCGAGCCTCGAGCCGTGCACCGAGCCCAGAGCCGAGCCTCGAGACGAGCCCCGAGACAATCCCCAAGCCCAGCCAAGACCCGAGACGAGCCGAGTCCAGAGCCGAACCCAGAGCCGAGCCTCGAGCCTAGCTTAGAACCGAGTCCAGAGCCGAGCCCAGAGCCGAGCCTCGAGCCGAGCCCCGAGCCCAGCCGAGCACAGAGCCCAGAGCCGAGCCTCGAGACGAGCCCCGAGACAATCCCCAAGCCCAGCCTAGAGCCGAGGCGAGCCGAGTCCAGAGCCGAACCCAGATCCGAGCCTCGAGCCCAGCCAAGACCGAGCCGAGTCCAGAGCCGAGCCCAGAGCCGAGCCTCGAGCCGAGCCCCGAGCACAGCCGAGCCCAGAGCCCAGAGCCGAGCCATGAGACGAGCCCCGAGATAATCCCCAAGCCCAGCCTAGAGCCGAGGCGAGCCGAGTCCAGAGCCGAACCCAGATCCGAGCCTCGAGCCCAGCCAAGACCGAGCCGAGTCCAGAGCCGAGCCCAGAGCCGAGCCTCGAGCCGAGCCCCGAGCACAGCCGAGCCCAGAGCCCAGAGCCGAGCCATGAGACGAGCCCCGAGATAATCCCCAAGCCCAGCCTAGAGCCGAGGCGAGCCGAGTCCAGAGCCGAACCGAGATCCGAGCCCCGAGCCCAGCCTAGAGCCGAGTCCAGAGCCGAGCCCAGAGCCGAGCCTCGAGCCGAGCCCCGAGACAATCCCCAAGCCCAGCCTAGAGCCGAGGCGAGCCGAGTCCAGAGCCGAACCGAGATCCGAGCCCCGAGCCCAGCCTAGAGCCGAGCCGAGCCCAGAGTCGGGCACGATCTGAGCCTCGAGTCGAGCCAAGAGCAGATGCGATCCCTTAGCCCAGCCCAAAGCCGAGAGCAGACAAGCCCAGAGCCGAGCCTCGAGCGCAGCCTAGAGCCGAGTCCAGAGCCGAGCCCTAAGCCTAGCCTCGAGCCGAGCCCCGAGCCCAGCCGAGCACAGAGACCAGAGCCGAGCCTCGAGACGAGCCCCGACACAATCCCCAAGCCCAGCTTAGAGCCGAGGCGAGCCGAGTCCAGAGCCGAACCCAGATCCGAGCAACGAGCCCAGCCAAGAGCCGAGCCGAGCCCAGAGCCCAGCCCAGAGGCGAGCCCAGAGCCGAGTATCGAGCCGAGCCTCGAGCCGTGCCCCGAGCCCAGAGCCGAGCCTCGAGACGAGCCCCGAGACAATCCCCAAGCCCAGCCAAGAGCCGAGGCGAGCCGAGTCCAGAGCCGAGCCCAGAGCCGAGCCTCGAGCCGAGCCCCGAGCTCAGCCGAGCACAGAGCCCAGAGCCGAGCCTCGAGACGAGCCCCGAGACAATCCCCAAGCCCAGCCTAGAGCCGAGGCGAGCCGAGTCGAGAGCCGAACCCAGATCCGAGCCCCCAGCACAGCCTAGAGCCGAGCCGAGCCCGGAGCCCAGCCTAGAGCCGAGCCCTGAGCCGAGCCTCGAGCCGAGCCCCGAGCCCAGCCGAGCACAGAGCCCAGAGCCGAGCCTCGAGACGAGCCCCGATACAATCCCCAAGCCCAGCCTAGAGCCGAGGCGAGCCGAGTCCAGAGCCGAACCCAGAGCCGAGCCTCGAGCCCAGCCTAGAGCCGAGCCGAGTCCAGAGCCGAGCCGAGAGCCGAGTCTCGAGCCGAGCCCCGAGCCCAGCCGAGCACAGAGCCCAGAGCCGAGCCTCGAGACGAGCCCCGAGACAATCCCCAAGCCCAGCCTAGATCCGAGGCGAGCCGAGTCCAGAGCCGAACCCAGATCCGAGGCCCGAGCCCAGCCAAAGACGAGCCGAGCCCGGAGCCCAGCCTAGAGCCGAGCCCAGAGCCGAGCCTCGAGCCGAGCCCCGAGCCCAGCCGAGCCCAGAGCCCAGAGCCGAGCCTCGAGACGAGCCCCGAGACAATCCCCAAGCCCAGCCTAGAGCCGAGGCGAGCCGAGTCCAGAGCCGAACCCAGAGCCGAGCCTCGATCCCAGCCTAGAGCCGAGCCGAGTCCAGAGCCAAGCCCTGAGCCGAGCCTCGAGCCGAGCCCCGAGCCCAGCCGAGCACAGAGCCCAGAGCCGAGCCTCGAGACGAGCCCCGAGACAATCCCCAAGCCCAGCCTAGAGCCGAGGCGAGCCGAGTCCAGAGCGGAACGGAGATCCGAGTCCCGAGCCCAGCCTAGAGCCGAGCCGAGCCCAGAGTCGGGCGCGATATGAGCCTCGAGCCGAGCCAAGAGCAGAGCCGATCCCTGAGCCCAGCCCAAAGCCGAGAGCAGACAAGCCCAGAGCCGAGCCTCGAGCCCAGCCTAGAGCCGAGTCCAGAGCCGAGCCCAAAGCCGAGCCTCGAGCCAAGCCCCGAGCCCAGCCGAGCACAGAGCCCAGAGCCTAGACTCAATACGCGCCCCGAGACAATCACCAAGCCCAGCCAAGGGCCGAGGCGAGCCGAGTCCAGAGCCGAACCCAGATCCGAGCAACGAGCCCAGCCAAGAGATGAGCCGAGCCCAGAGCCCAGCCCAGAGGCGAGCCCAGAGCCGAGTATCGAGCCGAGCCTCGAGCCGTGCCCCGAGCCCAGAGCCTAGCCTCGAGACGAGCCCCGAGACAATCCCCAAGCCCAGCCTAGAGCCGAGGCGAGCCGAGTCCAGAGCCGAACCCAGATCCGAGCCTCGAGCCTAGCTTAGAACCGAGTCCAGAGCCGAGCCCAGAGCCGAGCCTCGAGCCGAGCCCCGAGCCCTGCCGAGCACAGAGACCAGAGCCGAGCCTCGAGACGAGCCCCAAGACAATGCCCAAGCCCAGACTATTGCCGTGGCGTGCCGAGTCCAGAGCCGAACCCAGATCCGAGCCCCGAGCACAGCCTAGAGCCGAGCCGAGCCCGGAGCCGAGCCCAGAGCCGAGCCTCGAGCCGAGCCCCGAGCCAAGCCGAGCACAGAGCCCAGAGCCGAGCCTCGAGACGAGCCCCGAGACAATCCCCAAGCCCAGCCTAGAGCCGAGGCGAGACGAGTCGAGAGCCGAACCCAGATCCGAGCCCCGAGCACAGCCTAGAGCCGAGCCGAGCCCGGAGCCCAGCCTAGAGCCGAGCCCTGAGCCTAGCCTCGAGCCGAGCCCCGAGCCCAGCCGAGCACAGAGCCCAGAGCCGAGCCTCGAGACGAGCCCCGAGACAATCCCCAAGCCCAGCCTAGAGCCGAGGCGAGCCGAGTCCAGAGCCGAACCCAGATCCGAGCCTCGAGCCCAGCCTAGAGCCGAGCCGAGTCCAGAGCCGAGTCCAGAGCCGAGCCTCAAGACGAGCCCCGAGACAATCCCCAAGCCCAGCCTAGAGCCGAGGCGAGCCGAGTCCAGAGCCGAACCGGGATCCGAGCCTCGAGCCCAGCTTAGAACCGAGTCCAGAGCCGAGCCCAGAGCCGAGCCTCGAGACGAGCCCCGAGGCAGTCCCCAATCTCAGCCTAGAGCCGAGGCGAGCCGAGTCCAGAGCCGAAACCAGAGCCGAGTCTCGAGCCCAGCCTAGAGCCGAGCCGAGTCCAGAGCCGAGCCCAGAGCCGAGCCTGGATCCGAGCCCCGAGCCCAGCCGAGCACATAGCCAAGAGCCGAGCCTCGAGACGAGCCCCGAGACAATCCCCAAGCCCAGCCTAGAGCCGAGGCGAGCCGAGTCCAGAGCCGAACCCAGATCCGAGCCCCGAGCCCAGCCTAGAGCCGAGCCGAATCCAGAGCCGAGGTACGAGCGCAGCCTAGAGCCGAGTAGAGAGCCGAGCCCAGAGCCGAACCCAGATCCGAGCCCCGAGCCCAGCCTAGAGCCGAGCCGAGCCCAGAGTCGGGCGCGATCTGAGCCTCGAGCCGAGCCAAGAGCAGAGCCGTTCACTGAGCTCAGCCCAAAGCCGAGAGCAGACAAGCCCAGAGCCGAGCCTCGAGCCCAGCTTAGAGCCCAGCCCAGAGGCGAGCCCAGAGCCGAGTATCGAGCCGAGCCTCGAGCCGTGCCCCGAGCCCACAGCCGATCCTCGAGACGAGCCACGAGACAATCCCCAAGCCCAGCCTAGAGCCGAGGCGAGCCGAGTCCAGAGCCGAACCGGGATCCGAGCCTCGAGCCCAGCTTAGAACCGAGTCCAGAGCCGAGCCCAGAGCCGAGCCTCGAGCCGAGCCCCGAGCCCAGCCGAGCACAGAGACCAGAGCCGAGCCTCGAGACGAGCCCCAAGACAATCCCCAAGCCCAGCCTATTGCCGAGGCGTGCCGAGTCCAGAGCCGAACCCAGATACGAGCCCCGAGCCCAGCCTAGAGCCGAGCCGAGTACAGAGCCGAGCCCAGAGCCGAACCTCGAGCCGATCCCCGAGCCCAGCCGAGCACAGAGTCCAGAGCCGAGCCTCGAGACGAGCCCGGAGACAATCCCCAAGCCCAGCCTAGAGCCGAGGCGAGCGGAGTCCAGAGCCGAACCCAGATCCGAGCCCCGAGCACAGCCTGGAGCCGAGTCGAGCCCTGAGCCCAGCCTAGAGCCGAGCCCTGAGCCGAGCCTCGAGCCGAACCCCGAGCCCAGCCGTGCCCCGAGCCCAGAGCCGAGCCTCGAGACGAGCCCCGAGACAATCCCCAAGCCCAGCCTAGAGCCGAGGCGAGCCGAGTCCAGAGCCGAACCCAGAGCCGAGCCTCGAGCACAGCCTAGAGCCGAGCCGAGTCCAGAGCCGAGCCCTGAGCCGAGCCTCGAGCCGAGCCAGGAGCAGAACCGATCCCTGAGCTCAGCCCAAAGCCGAGAGGAGACAAGCCGAGAGCCGAGACTCGAGCCCAGCCTAGAACCAAGTCCAGAGCGGAGCCCAGAGCAAAGCCTCGAGCAGAGCACCGAGCTCAGATCCGAGCCTCGAGACGAGCCCCGAGAAAATCCCCAAGCCCAGCCTAGAGCCGAGGCGAGCCGAGTCCAGAGCCGAACCCAGATCCGAGCCGCGAGCCCAGCCAAGAGCCGAGCCGAGCCCAGAGCCCAGCCTAGAGGCGAGCCCAGAGCCGAGTATCGAGCCGAGCCCCGAGCCCAGCCGAGCACGGAGCCCAGAGCCGAGCCTCGAGAGGAGCCCCGAGACAATCCCCAATCCCAGCCTAGAGCCGAAGCGAGCCGAGTCCAGAGCCGAACCGAGATCTGAGCCCCGAGCCCAGCCTAGAGCCGAGCCGAATCCAGAGCCGAACCCAGAGTCGGGCGCGATCTGAGCCTCGAGCCGAGCCAAGAGCTGAGCCGATCCCTGAGCCCAGCCCAAAGCCGAGAGCAGACAAGCCCAAATCCGAGCCCCGAGCCCAGACAAGAGCCGAGCCGACCCGGAGCCCAGCCTAGAGCCTAGCCCTGAGCCGAGCCTCGAGCCGAGCCCCGAGTCCAGCCGAGCACAGAGCCCAGAGCCGAGCCTCGAGACGAGCCCCGAGACAATCCCCAAGCCCAGCCTAGAGCCGAGGCGAGCCGAGTCCAGGTCCGAACCCAGATCCGAGCCTCGAGCCCAGCTTAGAACCGAGTCCAGAGCCGAGCCCAGAGCCGAGCCTCGAGACGAGCCCCGAGACAATCCCCAAGCCCAGCCTATTGCCGAGCCGAGCCGAGTCCAGAGCCGAACCCAGATCTGAGACTTGAGCCCAGCCTAGAGCCGAGCCGAGTCCAGAGCCGAGCCCAGAGGCGAGCCTCGAGCCGAGCCCCGAGCCCAGCCGAGCACAGAGCCCAGAGCCGAGCCTCGAGACGAGCCCCGAGACAATCCCGAAGCCCAGCCTATTGCCGAGCCGAGCCGAGTCCAGAGCCGAACCCAGATCTGAGACTTGAGCCCAGCCTAGAGCCGAGCCGAGTCCAGAGCCGAGCCCAGAGCCGAGCCTCGAGCCGAGCCCCAAGCCCAGCCGATCACAGAGCCCAGAGCCGAGCCTCGAGACGAGCCCCGAGACAATCCCCAAGCCCAGCCTAGAGCCGAGGCGAGCCGAGTCCAGAGCCGAACCCAGATCCGAGCCCCGAGCCCAGCCGAGAGCCGAGCCGAAGCCAGAGCCCAGCCTAGAGCCGAGCCCAGCGCCGAGTATCGAGCCGAGCCTCGAGCCGTGCCCCGAGCCCAGAGCCGAGCCTCGAGACGAGCCCCGAGACAATCCCTAAGCCCAGACTATTGCCGAGGCGAGTCGAGTCCAGGAGTCCAGAGCCGAACCCAGATCCGAGCCCCGAGCCCATCCTAGAGCCGAGCCGAGTCCAGAGCCGAGCCACGAGCAGAGTCCCGAGCCCAGCTGAACACAGAGCCCAGAGCCGTGCCTCGAGACGAGCCCCGATACAATCCCCAAGCCCAGTCTAGAGCCGAGGCGAGCCGAGTCCAGAGCCGAACCGAGATCTGAGCCCCGAGCCCAGCCTACAGCCGAGCCGAGTCCAGAGCCGAGCCCAGATTCGGGCGCGATCTGAGCCTCGAGCCGAGCCAAGAGCAGAGCTGATCCCTGAGCCCAGCACAAAGCCGAGAGCAGACAAGCTCAGAGCCGAGCCTCGAGCCCAGCCTAGAGCCGAGTCAAGAGCCGAGCCCAGAGCCGAGCCTCGAGCCGAGCCCCGAGTCCAGCCGAGCACAGAGCACAGAGCCGAGCCTCGAGAGAAGCCCCGAGACAATCCCCAAGCCCAGCCTAGAGCCGAGGCGAGCCCAGAGCATAGACTAGAGCCGAGCCCAGCGCCGAGCATCGAGCCGAGCCCCGAGCACAGCCGAGCACACAGCCAAGATCCGAGCCCCGAGCCCAGCCTAGAGCCGAGCCGAGCCCAGAGCCCAGCCTAGAGGCGAGCCCAGAGTCGAGTATCGAGCCGAGCCTCGAGCCGAGCCCCGAGCCCAGCCGAGCCCAGAGTCCAGAGCCGAGCCTCGAGACGAGCCCCGAGACAATCCCCAAGCCCAGCCTAGAGCCGAGGCGAGCCGAGTCCAGAGCCGAAACCAGAGCCGAGCCTCGATCCCAGCCTAGAGCCGAGCCGAGTCCAGAGCCGAGCCCTGAGCCGAGCCTCGAGCCGAGCCCCGAGCCCAGCCGAGCACAGAGACCAGAGCCGAGCCTCGAGACGAGCCCCGAGAAAATCACCAAGCCCAGCCTAGAGCCGAGGCGAGCGGAGTCCAGAGCCGAACCCAGATCCGAGCTCCGAGCCCAGCCTAGAGCCGAGCCGAGCCCGGAGCCCAGCCTAGAGCCGAGCCCGGAGCCCAGCCTAGAGCCGAGCCCAGAGCCGAGCCTCGAGCCGAGCCCCGAGCCCAGCCGAGCACAGAGCCCAGAGCCGAGCCTCGAGACAAGCCCCGAGACAATCTCCAAGCCCAGCCTAGAGCCGAGGCGAGCCGAGTCCCGAGCCGAAACGAGATCCGAGCCCCGAGCCCAGCCTAGAGCCGAGCCGAGCCCAGAGTCGGGCGCGATCTGAGCCTCGAGCCGAGCCAAGAGCAGAGCTGATCATTGAGCCCAGCCCAAGCCGAGAGCAGACAAGCCCAGAGCCGAGCCTCGAGCCCAGACTAGAGCCGAGTCCAGAGCCGAGCCCAAATACGAGCCTCGAGCCAAGCCCCGAGCCCAGCCGCGCACAGAGCCCAGAGCCGAACCTCAAGACGCGCCCAGAGACAATCCCCAAGCCCAGCCTAGAGCCGAGGCGAGCCGTGTCCAGAGCCGAACCCAGATCCGAGCCCGGAGCCCAGCCTAGAGCCGAACCCTGAGCCGAGCCTCGAGCCGAGCCCCGAGCTCAGCCGAGAACAGAGCCCAGAGCCGAGTCTCGAGACGAGCCACGAGACAATCCCCAAGCCCAGCCTAGAGCCGAGGCGAGCCGAGTCCAGAGCCGAACCGAGATCTGAGCCCCGAGCACAGCCTAGAGCCGAGCCGAGTCCAGAGCCGAGCCCAGAGTCGGGCGCGATCTGACCCTCGAGCCGAGCCAAGAGCAGAGCCGATCCCTGAGCCCAGCCCAAAGCCGAGAGCAGACAAGCCCAGAGCCGAGCCTCGAGCCCAGCCTAGAACCGAGTCCAGAGCCGAGCCCAGAGCCGAGCCTCGAGCCGAGCCCCGAGCCCAGCCGAGCCCAGAGCCCAGATCCGAGCCTCGAGACGAGCCCCGAGAAAATCCCCAAGCCCAGCTTAGAGCCGAGATGAGCCGAGCCCGGAGCCCAGCCTAGAGCCGAGCCCAGAGCCGAGCCTGGAGCCGAGCCCCGAGCCCAGCCGAGCACAGAGCCCAGAGCCGAGCCTCGAGACGAGCCCCGAGACAATCCCCAAGCCCAGCCTAGAGCCGAGGCGAGCCGAGTCCAGAGCCGAACCGAGATACGAGCTCCGAGCCCAGCCTAGAGCCGAGCCGAGTCCACAGCCGAGCCCAGAGTCGGGCGCGATCTGAGCCTCGAGCCGAGCCAAGAGCAGAGCCGATCCCTGAGCTCAGCCCAAAGCCGAGAGCAGACAAGCCCAGAGCCGAGACTCGAGCCCAGCCTAGAACCTAGTCCAGAGCGGAGCCCAGAGCCGAGCCTCGAGCCGAGCCCCGAGCCCAGCCGAGCACAGAGACCAGAGCCGAGCCTCGAGACGAGCCATGAGACAATGCCCAAGCCCAGACTATTGCCGAGGCGAGTCGAGTCCAGAGCCGAACCCAGATCCGAGCCCCGAGCCCATCCTAGAGCCGAGCCGAGTCCAGAGCCGAGCCCAGAGCCGAGCCTCGAGACGAGCCCCGAGGCAATCACCAAGCTCAGCCTAGAGCCGAGGCGAGCCGAGTCCAGAGCCGAACCTTGAGCCGAGCCTCGAGCCCAGCCTAGAGCCGAGCCGAATCCAGAGCCGAGCCCAGAGCCGAGCCTCGAGCCGAGCCCCGAGCCCAGCCGAGCCCAGAGCCGAGCCTCGAGACGAGCCCCGAGACAATCCCCAAGACCAGCCTAGAGCCGAGGCGAGCAGAGTCCAGAGCCGAACACAGATCCGAAGCCCGAGCCCAGCCTTGAGCCGAGCCGAGCCCGGAGCCCAGCCTAGAGCCGAGCCCTGAGCCGAGCCTCGAGCCGAGCCCCGAGCCCAGCCGAGCCCAGAGCCCAGAGCCGAGCCTCGAGACGAGCCCCGAGACAATCCCCAAGCCCAGCCTAGAGCCGAGGCGAGCCGAGTCCAGAGCCGAACCGAGATCCGAGCCCCGAGCCCAGCTTAGAAACGAGTCCAGATCCGAGCCCAGAGCCGAGCCTCGAGACAAGCCCCGAGACAATCCCCAAGCCCAGCCTAGAGCCGAGGCGAGCCGAGTCCAGAGCCGAAACCAGATCCGAGCCCCGAGCCCAGCCTAGAGCCGAGCCGAGTCCAGAGCCGAGCCCAGAGCCGAGCCTCGAGCCGAGCCCCGAGCCCAGCCGAGAACAGAACCCAGAGCCGAGCCTCGAGACGAGCCAAGAGACAATCCCCAAGCCTAGCCTAGAGCCGAGCCGAGTCCCGAGCCGATCCTAGAGCCGAGCCCTGAGCCGAGCCTCGAGCCGAGCCCCGAGCCCGGCCGAGCCCAGAGCCCAGACCCGAGTCTCGAGACGAGCCCCGAGACAATCCCCAAGCCCAGCCTAGAGCCGAGGCGAGCCGAGTCCAGAGCCGAACCGAGATCTGAGCCCCGAGACCAGCCTAGAGCCTAGCCGAGCCCAGAGTGGGGCGCGTTCTGAGCCTCGAGCCGAGCCAAGAGCAGAGCAGATCCCTGAGCCCAGCCCAAAGCCGAGAGCAGACAAGCCCAGAGCCGAGCCTCGAGCCCAGCCTAGAGCCGAGTCCAGAATCGAGCCCAGAGCCGAGCCTCGAGCCGAGCCCCGAGCCGAGCCCAGCCGAGCACATAGCCCAGAGCCGAGCCTCGAGACGAACCCCGAGACTATCCCCAAGCCCAGCCTAGAGCCGAGGCGAGCCGAGTCCAGAGCCGAACCCAGATCCGAGCCCCGAGCACAGCCTAGAGCCGAGCCAAGCCCGGAGACCACCCTAGAGCCGAGCCCTGAGCTGTGCCTCGAGCCGAGCCCCGAGCCCAGCCGAGCCCCGAGTCCAGAGCCGAGCCTCGAGACGAGCCCCAAGACAATCCCCAAGCCCAGCCTAGAGCCGAGGCGAGCCGAGTCCAGAGCCGAACCGAGATCCGAGCCCCAAGCCCAGCCTAGAGCCGAGCCGAGCCCCGAGCCCAGCCGAGCCCCGAGCCCAGAGCCGAGCCTCGAGACGAGCCCCGAGACAATCCCCAAACCCAGCCTAGAGCCGAGGCGAGCCGAGTCCAGAGGCGAAGCGAGATCAGAGCCCCGAGCCCAGCCTAGAGCCGAGCCGATTCCAGAGCCGAGGTCCGAGCTTAGCCTAGAGCCGAGTAGAGAGCCGAGCCCAGAGCCGAGCCTCGAGCCTAGCCCCGAGCACAGCCGAGCACAGAGCCCAGTTCCGAGCCTCGAGACGAGCCCCGATACAATCCCCAAGCCCAGCCTAGAGCCGAGGCGAGCCGAGTCCAGAGCCGAACCCAGATCCGAGCCCCGAGCCCAGCCTAGAGCCGAGCCCAGAGCCGAGCCTCGAGCCGAGCCCCGAGCCCAGCCGAGCCCAGAGCCCAGTGTCGAGCCTCGAGACGAGCCCCGAGACAATCCCCAAGCCCAGCCTAGAGCCGAGGCGAGCCGAGTCCAAAGCCGAACGCAGATCCGAGCCCCGAGCCCAGCCTAGAGCCGAGCCGAGCCCAGAGCCCAGCCTAGAGGCGAGCCCAGAGGCGAGTATCGAGCCGAGCCTCGAGCCGAGCCCCGAGCCCAGAGCCGAGCCTCGAGACGAGCCCCGAGACAATCCCCAAGCCCAGCCTAGAGCCGAGGCGAGCCGAGTCCAGAGCCGAACCGAGATCCGAGCCCCGAGCCCAGCCTAGAGCCGAGCCGAGTCCAGAGGCGAGCCCAAAGTCGGGCGCGATCTGAGCCTCGAGCCGAGCCAAGAGCAGAGCCGATCCCTGAGCTCAGCCCAAAGCCTAGAGCAGAGAAGACCAGAGCCGAGACTTGGCCCAGACTAGAAACTAGTCCAGAGCGGAGCCCAGAGCCGAGCCTCGAGCAGAGCCCCGAGCCCAGCCGAGCACAGAGCCCAGAGTCGAGCCTCGAGACGAGCCCCGAGACAAACTCAAAGCCCAGCCTAGAGCCGAGGCGAGCCGAGTCCAGAGCCGAACCGAGATCCGAGCCCCGAGCCCGGCCTAGAGCCTAGCCGAGCCCAGAGTCGGGCGCGATCTGAGCCTCGAGCCGAGCCAAGAGCAGAGCCGATCCCTGAGCCCAGCCCAAAGCCGAGAGCAGAAAAGCCCAGAGCCGAGCCTCGAGCCCAGATTAGAGCCGAGTCCAGAGCCGAGCCCAAAGCCGAGCCTCGAGCCAAGCCCCGAGTCCAGCCGAGCACAGAGCCCAGAGCCGAGTCTCAAGACGCGCCCCGAGACAATCCCCAAGCCCAGCCAAGAGCCGAGGCAAGCCGAGTCCAGAGCCGAACCCAGATCCGAGCCCCGAGCCCAGCCTAGGGCCGAGGCGAGCCTGGAGCCCAGCCTAGAGCCGAGCCCTGAGCCGAGACTCGAGCCGAGCCCCGAGCCCAGCCGAGCACAGAGACCAGAGCCGAGCCACGAGACGAGCCCCGAGACAATCCCCAAGCCCAGCCTAGAGCTGAGGCGAGCCGAGTCCAGAGCCGAACCGAGATACGAGCCTCGAGCCCAGCTTAGAACCGAGTCCAGAGCCGAGCGCAGAGCCGAGCCTCGAGCCGAGCCCCGAGCCCAGCCGAGCACAGAGCCCAGAGCCGAGCCTCGAGACGAGCCCCGAGACAATCCCCAAGCCCAGCCTAGAGCCGAGGCGAGCCGAGTCCAGAGCCGAACCCAGATCCGAGCCTTGAGCCCAGCCGAGAGCCGAGCCGAAGCCAGAGGCCAGCCTAGAGCCGAGCCCAGAGCCGAGCCTCAAGCCGAGCCCCGAGTCCAGCCGAGCCCCGATCCAGAGCCAAGCCTCGAGACGAGCCTCGAGCCGTGCACCGAGCCCAGAGCTGAGCCTCGAGACGAGCCCCGAGACAATCACCAAGCCCGGCCTAGAGCCGAGGCGAGACGAGTCCAGAGCCGAACCGAGATCTGAGCCCCGAGCCCAGCCTAGAGCCGAGCCGAGTCCAGAGCCGAGCTCAGAGTCGGGCGCGATCTGAGCCTCGAGCCGAGCCAAGAGCAGAGCCGATCCCTGAGCCCAGACCAAAGCCGAGAGCAGACAAGCCCAGAGCCGAGCCTCGAGCCCAGCCTAGAGCCGAGTCCAGAACCAAGCCCAGAGCCGAGCCTCGAGCCGAGCCCCGAGCCCAGCCGAGCACAGAGCCCAGAGCCGAGCCTCGAGACGAGCCCCGAGACAATCCCCAAGACCAGCCTAGAACCGAGGCGAGCCGAGTCCAGAGCCGAACCCATATCCGAGCCCCGAGCCCAGCCTAGAGCCGAGCCGAAGCCAGAGCCCAGCCTAGAGCCGAGCCCAGAGCCGAGCCTCGAGCCGAGCCACGAGCCCAGACGAGCCCCGAGCCCAGAGCCGAGCATCGAGACGAGCCTCGAGCCGTGCACCGAGCCCAGAACCGAGCCTCGAGACGAGCCCCGAGACAATCCCCAAGCCCAGCCTAGAGCCGAAGCGAGCCGAGTCCAGAGCCGAACCGAGATCCGAGCCCCGAGCCCAGCCTAGAGCCGAGCCGAGTCCAGAGCCCAGCCTAGAGCCGAGCCCAGAGCCGAGCCTGGAGCCGAGCCCCGAGCCCAGCCGAGCACAGAGCCCAGAGCCGAGCCTCGAGACGAGCCCCGAGACAAACCCCAAGCCCAGCCTAGAGCCGAGGAGAGCCGAGTCCAGAGCCGAACCGAGATCCGAGCCCCGAGCCCAGCCTAGAGCCGAGCCGAGCCCAGAGCCCAGCCTAGAGGCTAGCCCAGAGTCCAGTATCGAGCCGAGCCTCGAGCCAAGCCCCGAGCCCAGCCGAGCACAGAGCCCAGAGCCGAGCCTCGAGACGAGCCTCTAGACAATCCCCAAGCCCAGACTAGAGCCGAGGCGAGCCCAGAGCCCAGCCTAGAGGCTAGCCCAGAGTCCAGTATCGAGCCGAGCCTCGAGCCAAGCCCCGAGCCCAGCCGAGCACAGAGCCCAGATCCGAGCCTCGAGACGAGCCCCGAGACAATCCCCAAGCCCAGCCTAGAGCCGAGGCGAGCCGAGTCCAGAGCCGTAGCGAGATCCGAGCCCCGAGCCCAGCCTAGAGGCGATCCGAGTCCAGAGCCGAGCCCAGAGTCGGGCGCGATCTGAGCCTCGAGCCGAGCCAAGAGCAGAGCCGATCCCTGAGCCCAGCCCAAAGCCGAGAGCAGACAAGCCCAGAGCCGAGCCTCGAGCCCAGCCTAGAACCGAGTCCAGAGCCGAGCCCAGAGCCGAGCCTCGAGCCGAGCCCCGAGCCCAGCCGAGCACAGAGCCCATAGCCGAGCCTCATGACGACCCCCGAGACAATCCCCAAGCCCAGCCTAGAGCCGAGGCGAGCCGAGTCCAGAGCCGAACCGAGATCCGAGCCCCGAGCCCAGCCTATAGGCGATCCGAGTCCAGAGCCGAGCCCAGAGGCGAGTATCGAGCCGAGCCTCGAGCCGAGCACCGAGCCCAGAGCCGAGCCGAGTCCAGAGCCGAACCCAGATCCGAACACCGAGCCCATCCTAGAGCCGAGGCGAGCCGAGTCCAGAGCCAAACCCAGATCCGAGCCCCGAGCGCAGCCCAGAGCCGAGCCGAGCCCAGAGCATAGCCTAGAGCCAAGCCCAGCGCCGAGCATCGAGCCGAGCCCCGAGCCCAGCCGAGCACAGAGCCCAGAGCCGAGGCTCGAGACGAGCCCCGAGACAATCCCCAAGCCCAGCCTAGAGCCGAGGCGAGCCGAGTCCAGAGCCGAACCCAGATCCGAGCCTTGAGCCCAGCCGAGAGCCGAGCCGAAGACAGAGGCCAGCCTAGAGCCGAGCCCAGAGCCGAGCCTCGAGCCGAGCCCCGAGCCCAGCCGAGCCCGGAAACCAGAGCCGAGACTCGAGACGAGCCTCGAGACAATCCCCAAGCCCAGCCTAGAGCCAAGGCGAGCCGAGTCCAGAGCCGAACCGAGATCTGAGCCCCGAGCCCAGCCTAGAGCCGAGCCGAGTCCAGACCCGAGCCCAGAGTCGGGCGCGTTCTGAGCCTCGAGCAGAGCCAAGACCAGAGCCGATCCCTGAGCCCAGCCCAAAGCCGAGAGCAGAAAAGCCCAGAGCCGAGCCTCGAGCCCAGCCTAGAGCCGAGTCCAGAGCCGAGCCCAGAGCCGAGCCTCGAGCCGAGCCCGAGCCCAGACGAGCACAGAGCCCATAGCCGAGCCTCAAGACGAGCCCCGAGACAATCCCCAAGCCCAGCCTAGAGCCGAGGCGAGCCGAGTCCAGAGCCGAACCGAGATCCGAGACCCATGCCCAGCCTAGAGCCGAGCCGAGTCCAGAGCCCAGCCTAGAGCCGAGCCCAGAGCCGAGCCTCGAGCCGAGCCCCGAGCCCAGCCGAGCACATAGCCAAGAGCCGAGCCTCGAGACGAGCCCCGAGACAATCCCCAAGCCCAGCCTAGAGCCGAGGAGAGCCGAGTCCAGAGCCGAACGCAGATCCGAGCCCCGAGCCCAGCCTAGAGCCGAGCCGAGCCCAGAGCCCAGCCTAGAGGCGAGCCCAGATGCGAGTATCGAGCCGAGCCTCGAGCCGAGCCCCGAGCCCAGAGTCGAGCCTCGAGACGAGCCCCGAGACAATCCCCAAGCCCAGCCTAGAGCCGAGGCGAGCCGAGTCCAGAGCCGAACGCAGATCCGAGCCCCGAGCCCAGCCTAGAGCCGAGCCGAGTCCAGAGCCGAGCCCAGAGTCGGGCGCGATCTGAGCCTCGAGCCGAGCCAAGAGCAGAGCCGATCCCTGAGCTCAGCCCAAAGCCGAGAGCAGACAAGCCCAGAGCCAAGACTCGGCCCAGCCTAGAACCTAGTCCAGAGCGGAGCCCAGAGCCGAGCCTCGAGCCGAGCCCCGAGCCCAGCCGAGCACAGAGCCCGGAGCCGAGCCTCGAGACGAGCCCCGAGACAATCCCCAAGCCCAGCCTAGAGCCGCGGAGAGCCGAGTCCAGAGCCGAGCCGAGATCCGAGCCCCGAGCCCGGCCTAGAGCCGAGCCGAGCCCAGAGTCGGGCGCGATCTGAGCCTCGAGCCGATCGAAGAGCAGAGCCGATCCCTGAGCCCAGCCCAAAGACGAGAGCAGACAAGCTCAGAGCCGAGCCTCGAGCCGAGCCCAGAGCCCAGCCGAGCACAGAGCCCAGAGCCGAGCCTCAAGACGAGCCCCGAGACAATCCCCAAGCCCAGCCTAGAGCCGAGGCGAGCCGAGTCCAGAGCCGAACCCAGATCCGAGCTCCGAGCCCAGCCTAGAGCCTAGCCGAGGCCACAGCCCGGCCTACAGCCGAGCCCAGAGCCGAGCCTGGAGCCGAGCCCCGAGCCCAGGCGAGCACATAGCCCAGAGCCGAGCCTCGAGACGAGCCCCGAGACAATCCCCAAGCCCAGCCTAGAGCCGAGGCGAGCCGAATCCAGAGCCGAACCCAGATCCGAGCCCCGAGCCCAGCCTAGAGCTGAGCCGAGCCCAGATCCCAGCCTAGAGCCGAGCCCAGAGCCGAGCCTGGAGCCGAGCCCCGAGCCCAGGCGAGCACATAGCCCAGAGCCGAGCCTCGAGACGAGCCCCGAGACAATCCCCAAGCCCAGCCTAGAGCCGAGGCGAGCCGAGTCCAGAGCCGAAACCAGATCCGAGCCCCGAGCCCAGCCTAGAGCCGAGCCGAGCCCAGAGCCCAGCCTAGAGGCGAGCCCAGAGGCGAGTATCGAGCCGAGCCTCGAGCCGAGCCCCGAGCCCAGAGCCGAGCCTCGAGACGAGCCCCGAGACAGTCCCCAAGCCCAGCCTAGAGCCGAGGAGAGCCGAGTCCAGAGCCGAACCGAGATCCGAGCCCCGAGCCCAGCCTAGAGCCGAGCCAAGTCCAGAGCCGAGCCCAAAGTCGGGCGCGATCTGAGCCTCGAGCCGAGCCAAGAGCAGAGCCGATCCCTGAGCCCAGCCCAAAGCCGAGAGCAGACAAGCCCAGATCAGAGACTCGGCCCAGCCTAGAAACTAGTCCAGAGCGGAGCCCAGAGCCGAGCCTCGAGCCGAGCCCCGAGCCCAGCCGAGCCCCGAGCCCAGAGCCGAGCCTCCAGACGAGCCCCGAGACAATCCCCAAGCCCAGCCTAGAGCCGAGGCGAGCCGAGTCCAGAGCCGAACCGAGATCCGAGCCCCGAGCCCAGCCTAGAGCCGAGCCGAGCCCAGAGCCCAGCCTCGAGCCGAGCCCCATGCCCAGAGCCGAGCCTCGAGACGAGCCCCGAGACAATCCCCAAGCCCAGCTTAGAGCCGAGGCGAGCCGAGTCCAGAGCCGAACCCAGATCCGAGCCCCGAGCCCAGCCTAGAGCAGAGCCGATCCCGGAGCCCAGCCTAGAGCCGAGCCCTGAGCCGAGCCTCGAGCCGAGCCCCGAGCCCAGCCGAGCACAGAGCCCAGAGCCGAGCCTCGAGACGAGCCCCGAGACAATCCCCAAGCCCAGCCTAGAGCCGAGCCGAGTCCAGAGCCGAGCCCAGAGCCGAACCGAGATCTGAGCCCCGATCCCAGCCTAGAGCTGATCCGAGTCCAGAGCCGAGCCCAGAGTTGGGCGCGATCTGAGCCTCGAGCCGAGCCAAGAGCAGAGCCGATCCCTGAGCCCAGCCCAAAGCCGAGAGCAGACAAGCCCAGAGCCGAGCCTCGAGCCCAGCCTAGAGCCGAGTCAAGAGCCGAGCCCAGAGCCGAGCCTCGAGCCGAGCCCAGAGCACAGCCGAACACAGAGCCCAGATCCGAGCCTCGAGACGAGCCCCGAGACAATCCCCAAGCCCAGACTAGAGCCGAGGCGAGCCGAGTCCAGAGCCGAAACCAGATCCGTGCCCCGAGCTCAGCCTAGAGCCGAGCCGAGCCCAGAGCATAGCCTAGAGCCGAGCCCAGCGCCGAGCATCGAGCCGAGCCCCGAGCCCAGCCGAGCACAGAGACCAGAGCCGAGCCTCGAGACGAGCCCCGAGACAATCCCGAAGCCCAGCCTAGAGCCGAGGCGAGCCGAGTCCAGAGCCGAAACCAGATCCGAGACCCGAGCCCAGCCTAGAGCCGAGCCGAGCCCGGATCCCAGCCTAGAGCCGAGCCCTGAGCTGTGCCTCGAGCCGAGCCCCGAGCCCAGTCGAGCCCAGAGCCCACAGCCAAGCCTCCAGACGAGCCTCTAGACAATTCCCAAGCCCAGCCTAGAGCCGAGGCGAGCCGAGTCCAGAGCCGAACAGAGATCCGAGCCTCGAGCCCAGCATAGAACCGAGTCCAGAGCCGAGCCCAGAGCCGATCCTCGAGCCGAGCCCCGATAAAATCCCCAAGCCCAGCCTAGAGCCGAGGCGAGCCGAGCCCCGAGCCCAGCCGAGCACAGAGCACAGAGCCGACCCTCGAGACGAGCCCCGAGACAATCCCCAAGCCCAGCCTAGAGCCGAGGCGAGCCGAGTCCAGAGCCGAACTCAGATCCGAGCCCCGAGCCCAGCCTAGAGCCGAGCCGAGTCCAGAGCCGAGCCACGAGCCGAGTCCCGAGCCCAGCCTAGAGCCGAGCCGAGTCCAGAGCCGAGCCACGAGCCGAGTCCCGAGCCCAGCCGAGCACAGAGCCCAGAGCCGTGCCTCGAGACGAGCCCCGAGACAATCCCCAAGCCCAGCCTAGAGCCGAGGCGAGCCGAGTCCAGAGCCGAACCGAGATCCGAGCCCCGAGCCCAGCCTAGAGACGATCCGAGCCCGGAGTCCAGACTAGAGGCGAGCCCAGATGCGAGTATCGAGCCGAGCCTCGAGCCGAGCCCCGAGACACGAGCCGAGCCTCGAGACGAGCCCCGAGACAATCCCCAAGCCCAGCCTAGAGCCGAGGAGAGCCGAGTCCAGAGCCGAACCCAGATCCGAGCCCCGAGCCCAGCCTAGAGCCGAGTCGAGTCCAGAGCCGAGCCCAGAGTCGGGCGCGATCTGAGCCTCGAGCCGAGCCAAGAGCAGAGCCGATCCCTGAGCCCAGGCCAAAGCCGAGAGCAGACAAGCCCAAAGCCGAGCCTCGAGCCCAGCCTAGAGCCGAGTCCAGAGCCGAGCCCAGAGCCGAGCCTCGAGCCGAGCCCCGAGCCCAGCCGAGCACAGAGACAAGAGCCGAGCCTCGAGACGAGCCCCGAGAAAATCCCCAAGCCCAGCCTATTGCCGAGGCGAGCCGAGTCCAGAGCCGAAGCGAGATCCGAGCCCCGAGCCAAGCCGAGCCCCGAGCCCAGAGCCGAGCCTCGAGACGAGCCTCGAGCCGTGCACCGAGCCCAGAGCCGAGCCTCGAGACGAGCCCCGAGACAATCCCCAAGCCCAGCCTAGAGCCGAGGCGAGCCGAGTCCAGAGCCGAACCGAGATCTGAGCCCCGAGCCTAGCCTAGAGCCGATCCGAGTCCAGAGCCGAGCCTAGAGTCGGGCGCGATCTGAGCCACGAGCCGAGCCAAGAGCAGAGCCGATCCCTGAGCCCAGCCCAAAGCCGAGAGCAGACAAGCCCAGAGCCGAGCCTCGAGCCCAGCCTAGAGCCGAGTCCAGAGCCGAACCCAGAGCCGAGCCTCGAGCCGAGACCCGAGCCCAGCCGAGCACAGAGCCCATAGCCGAGCCTCAAGACGAGCCCCGAGACAATCCCCAAGCCTAGCCTAGAGCCGAGGTGAGCCGAGTCCAGAGCCGAACCCAGATCCGAGCCCCGAGCCCAGCCTAGAGCCGAGCCGAGCCCAGAGCCCAGCCTAGAGGCGAGCCCAGAGGCGAGTATCGAGCCGAGCCTCGAGCCGAGCCCCCAGCCCAGAGCCGAGCCTCGATACGAGCCCCGAGACAATCCCCAAGCCCATCCTAGAGCCGAGGCGAGCCGAGTCCAGAGCCGAACCGAGATCCGAGCCCCGAGCCCAGCCTAGAGCCGAGCCGAGTCCAGAGCCGAGTCCAGAGCCGAAACCAGATCCGAGCCCCGAGCCCAGCCTAGAGCCGAGCCGAGCCCAGAGCCCAGCCTAGAGGCGAGCCCAGAGGCGAGTATCGAGCAGAGCCTCGAGCCGTGCACCGAGCCAAGAGCCGAGCCTCGAGACGAGCCCCGAGACAATCCCCAAGCCCAGCCTAGAGCCGAGGCGAGCCGAGTCCAGAGCCGAACCGAGATCTGAGCCCCGATCCCAGCCTAGAGCTGATCCGAGTCCAGAGCCGAGCCCAGAGTCGGGAGCGATCAGAGCCTCGAGCCGAGCCAAGAGCAGAGCCGATCCCTGAGCCCAGCCCAAAGCCGAGAGCAGACAAGCCCAGAGCCGAGCCTCGAGCCCAGCCTAGAGCCGAGTCCAGAGCCGAGCCCAGAGCCGAGCCTCGAGCCGAGCCCCGAGTCCAGCCGAGCACAGAGACCAGAGCCGAGCCTCGAGACGAACCCCGAGACAATCCCCAAGCCCAGACTATTGCCGAGGCGAATCGAGTCAAGGAGTCCAGAGCCGAACCCAGATCCGAGCCCCGAGCCCATCCTAGAGCCGAGCCGAGTCCAGAGCCGAGCCCAGAGCCGAGCCTCGAGCCGAGCCCCGAGCCCAGCCGAGCCCCGAGCCCAGAGCCGAGCCTCGAGACGAGCCCCGAGACAATCCCCAAGCCCAGCCTAGAGCCGAGGCGAGCCGAGTCCAGAGCCGAACCCAGATCCGAGCCCCTAGCCCAGCCGAGAGCCGAGCCGAGGCCAGAGCCCAGCCTAGAGCCGAGCCCAGAGCCGAGCCTGGAGCCGAGCCCCGAGCCCAGCCGAGCACAGAGCTCAGAGCCGAGCCTCGAGACGAGCCCCGAGACAATCCCCAAGCCCAGCCTAGAGCCGAGGCGAGCCGAGTCCAGAGCCGAACCCAGATCCGAGCCCCGAGCCCAGCCTAGAGCCGAGCCGAGCCCAGAGCCCAGCCTAGAGACGAGCCCAGAGCCGAGCGTGGAGCCGAGCCCCGAAACCAGCCGAGCACAGAGCCCAGATCCGAGCCTCGAGACGAGCCTCGAGATAATCCCCAAGCCCAGCCTAGAGCCGAGGTGAGCCGAGTGCAGAGCCGAACCCAGATCCGAGCCCCGAGCCCAGCCGAGAGCCGAGCCGAAGCCAGAGCCCAGCCTAGAGCCGAGCCCAGAGCCGAGCCTCGAGCCGAGCCCCGAGCCCAGCCGAGCCCCGAGCCCAGAGCCGAGCCTCGAGCCGTACCCCGAGCCCAGTGCCGAGCCTCGAGACGAGCCCAGAGTCAATCCCCAAGCCCAGACTATTGCCGAGGCGAGTCGAGTCCAGGAGTCCAGAGCCGAACCCAGATCCGAGCCCCGAGCCCATCCTAGATCCGAGCCGAGCCCAGAGCCCAGCCTAGAGGCGAGCCCAGAGGCGAGTATCGAGCCGAGCCTCGAGCCGAGCCCCGAGCCCAGAGCCGAGCCTCGAGACGAGCCCCGAGACAATCCCCAAGCCCAGCCTAGAGCCGAGGCGAGCCGAGTCCAGAGCCGAACCGAGATCCGAGCCCCGAGCCCAGCCTAGAGCCGAGCCGAGTCCAGAGCCGAGCCCAAAGTCGGGCGCGATCTGAGCCTCGAGCCGAGCCAAGAGCAGAGCCGATCCCTGAGCTCAGCCCAAAGCCGAGAGCAGACAAGCCCAGAGCCGAGACTCGGCCCAGCCTAGAAACTAGTCCAGAGCGGAGCCCAGAGCCGAGCCTCGAGCAGAGCCCCGAGCCCAGCCGAGCACAGAGCCCAGAGCCGAGCCTCGAGACGAGCCCCGAGACAATCTCAAAGCCCAGCCTAGAGCCGAGGCGAGCCGAGTCCAGAGCCGAACCGAGATCCGAGCCCCGAGCCCGGCCTAGAGCCGAGCCGAGCCCAGAGTCGGGCGCGATCTGAGCCTCGAGCCGAGCCAAGAGCAGAGCCGATCCCTGAGCCCAGCACAAAGCCGAGAGCAGACAAGCCCAGAGACGAGCCTCGAGCCCAGATTAGAGCCGAGTCCAGAGCCGAGACCAAAGCCGAGCCTCGAGCCAAGCCCCGAGTCCAGCCGAGCACAGAACCCAGATCCGAGCCTCAAGACGCGCCCCGAGACAATCCCCAAGCCCAGCCAAGAGCCGAGGCGAGCCGAGTCCAGAGCCGAACACAGATCCGAGCCCCGAGCCCAGCCTACAGCCGAGGCGAGCATGGAGCCCAGCCTAGAGCCGAGCCCTGAGCCGAGCCTTGAGCCGAGCCCCGAGCCCAACCGAGCACAGAGACCAGAGCCGAGCCTCGAGACGAGCCCCGAGACAATCCCCAAGCCCTGCCTAGAGCCGAGGCGAGCCGAGTCCAGAGCCGAACCGAGATCCGAGCCTCGAGCCCAGCTTAGAACCGAGTCCAGAGCCGAGCCCAGAGCCGAGCCTCGAGCCGAGCCCCGAGCCCAGCCGAGCACAGAGCTCAGAGCCGAGCCTCGAGACGAGCCCCGAGACAATCCCCAAGCCCAGCCTAGAGCCGACGCGAGCCGAGTCCAGAGCCCAACCCAGATCCGAGCCCCGAGCCCAGCCGAGAGCCGAGCCGAAGCCAGAGGCCAGCCTAGAGGCGAGCCCAGAGCCGAGTATCGAGCCTAGACTCCAGCCGAGCCCCGAGCCCAGAGCCGAGCCTCGAGACGAGCCCCAAGACAATCCCCAAACCCAGCCTAGAGCCGAGGCGAGCCGAGTCCAGAGCCGAACCGAGATCTGAGCCCCGAGCCCAGCCTAGAGCTGATCCGAGTCCAGAGCCGAGCCCAGAGTCGGGAGCGATCTGAGCCTCGAGCCGAGCCAGGAGCAGAGCCGATCCCTGAGCTCAGCCCAAAGCCGAGAGCAGACAAGCCCAGAGCCGAGCCTCGAGCCCAGCCTAGAGCCGAGACCAGAGCCGAGCCCAGAGCCGAGCCTCGAGTCGAGCCCCGAGACAATCCCCAAGCCCAGAATATTGCCGAGGCGAATCGAGTCAAGGAGTCCAGAGCCGAACCCAGATCCGAGCCTCGAGCCCAGCGTAGAGCCGAGCCGAGCCCAGAGCCCAGCATAGAGGCGAGCCCAGAGTCCAGTATCGAGCCGAGCCTCGAGCCGAGCACAGAGCCCAGCCGAGCACAGAGCCCAGAGCCGAGCCTCGAGACGAGCCTCGAGACAATCCCCAAGCCCAGCCTAGAGCCGAGGCGAGCCTAGTGCAGAGCCGAAGCGAGATCCGAGACCCGAGCCCAGCCTAGAGCCGAGACGAGCCCAGCCTAAAGGCGAGCTCAGAGCCGAGCCTCGAGCCGAGCCCCGAGCCCAGACCCGAGCCTCGAGACGAGCGTCGAGCCGTGCAACGAGCCCAGACCCGAGCCTCGAGCCGAGCCCCGAGACAATCCCCAAGCCCAGCCTAGAGCCGAGGCGAGCGGAGTCCAGAGCCGAACAGAGATCCAAGCCCCGAGCCCAGACAAGAGACGAGCCGAGCCCAAAGCCAAGCCTAGAGGCGAGCCCAGAGCCGAGTATCGAGCCGAGCCTAGAGCCGTGCACCGAGCCCAGAGCCGAGCCTCGAGACGAGCCCCGAGACAATCCCCAAGCCCAGCCTAGAGCCGAGGCGAGCCGAGTCCATAGCCGAACCCAGATCCGAGCCTCGAGCCCAGCCTAGAGCCGAGCCGAGGCCAGAGCCCAGCTTAGAGCCGAGCCCAGAGCCGAGCCTGGAGCCGAGCCCCAAGCCCAGCCGAGCACATAGCCCAGAGCCGAGCCTCCAGACGAGCCTCGAGCCGTTCACCGAGCCCTGAGCCGAGCCTCGAGACGAGCCCCGAGACAATCCCCAAGCCCAGCCTAGAGCCGAGGCGAGCCGAGTCCAGAGCCGAACCGAGATCTGAGCCCCGAGCCCAGCCTAGAGCCGATCCGAGTCCAGAGCCGAGCCCAGAGTCGGGCGCGATCTGAGCCTCGAGCCGAGCCAAGAGCAGAGCCGATCTCTGAGCCCAGACCAAAGCCGAGAGCAGACAAGCCCAGAGCCGAGCCCAGAGCCCAGCCTAGAGATTAGCCCAGAGTCCAGTATCGAGCCGAGCCTCGAGCCAAGCCCCGAGCCCAGCCGAGCACAGAGCCCAGAGCCGAGCCTCGAGACGAGCCTCTAGACAATCCCCAAGCCCAGACGAGAGCCGAGGCGAGCCCAGAGCCCAGCCTAGAGGCGAGCCCAGAGCCGAGTATCGAGCCGAGACTCGAGCCGAGCCCCGAGCCCAGATCCGAGCCTCGAGACGAGCCCCGAGACAATCCCCAAGCCCAGCCTAGAGCCGAGGCGTGCCGAGTCCAGAGCCGAAGCGAGATCCGAGCCCCGAGCCCAGCCTAGAGCCGAGCCGAGTCCAGAGCCGAGCCCAGAGTCGGGCGCGATCTGAGCCTCGAGCCGAGCCAAGAGCAGAGCCGATCCCTGAGCCCAGCCCAAAGCCGAGAGCAGAGAAGCCCAGAGCCGAGCCTCGAGACGAGCCCCGAGACAATCCCCAAGCCCAGCCTAGAGCCGAGGCGAGCCGAGTCCAGAGCCGAAACCAGATCCGAGCCTTGAGCCCAGCCGAGAGCCGAGCCGAAGCCAGAGGCCAGCCTAGAGCCGAGCCCAGAACCGAGCCTCGAGCCGAGCCCCGAGTCCAGCCGAGCCCCGAGCCCAGAGCCAAGCCTCGAGACGAGCCTCGAGCCGTGCACCGAGCCCAGAGCCGAGCCTCGAGACGAGCCCCGAGACAATCCCCAAGCCCGGCCTAGAGCCGAGGCGAGCCGAGTCCAGAGCCGAACCGAGATCTGAGCCCCGAGCGCAGCCTAGAGCCGATCCGAGTCCAGAGCCGAGCCCAGAGTCGGGCGCGATCTGAGCCTCGAGCCGAGCCAAGAGCAGAGCCGATCCCTGAGCCCAGCCCAAAGCCGAGAGCAGACAAGCCCAGAGCCGAGTATCGAGCCCAGCCTAGAGCCAAGTCCAGAGCCGAACCCAGAGCCGAGCCTCGAGACGAGCCCCGAGACAATCCCCAAGCCCAGCCTAGAGCCGAGGCGAGCCGAGCCCCGAGCCCAGCCGAGCCCCGAGCCCAGAGCCGAGCCTCGAGAGGAGCCCCGAGACAATCCCCAAGACCAGCCTAGAGCCGAGGCGAGCCGAGTCCAGAGCCGAAGCGAGATCCGAGCCCCGAGCCCAGCCAAGAGCCGAGCCGAGCCCAGAGCCGAGGTACGAGCGCAGCCTAGAGCCGAGTAGAGAGCCGAGCCAACAGCGGAACCTCGAGCCGAGCCCCGAGCACAGCCGAGTACAGAGCCCAGATCCGAGCCTCGAGACGAGCCCCGAGACAATCCCCAAGCCCAGCCTATTGCCGAGGCGAGCCTACTCCAGAGCCGAACCGAGATCTGAGCACCGAGCCCAGCCTAGAGCCGATCAGAGTCCAGAGCCGAGCCCAGAGTCGGGCGCGATCTGAACCTCGAGCCGAGCCAAGAGCAGAGCCGATCCCTGAGCCCAGCCCAAAGCCGAGAGCAGACAAGCCCAGAGCCGAGACTCGAGCCCAGCCTAGAGCCGAGTCCAGAGCCGAGCCCAGAGCCGAGCCTCGAGCCGAGCCCCGAGCCCAGCCGAGCACAGAGCCCATAGCCGAGCCTCAAGATGAGCCCCGAGACAATCCCCAAGCACAGCCTAGAGCCGAGGCGAGCCGAATCCAGAGCCGAACCCAGATCCGAGCCCCGAGCCCAGCCTAGAGCTCAGCCGAGCCCAGAGCCCAGCCTAGAGCCGAGCCCAGAGCCGAGCCTGGAGCCGAGCCCCGAGCCCAGGCGAGCACATAGCCCAGAGCCGAGCCTCGAGACGAGCCCCGAGACAATCCCCAAGCCCAGCCTAGAGCCGAGGCGAGCCGAGTCCAGAGCCGAACCCAGATCCGAGCCCCGAGCCCAGACTAGAGCCGAGCCGAGCCCAGAGCCCAGCCTAGAGGCGAGCCCAGAGGCGAGTATCGAGCCGAGCTTCGAGCCGAGCCCCGAGCCCAGAGCCGAGCCTCGAGACGAGCCCCGAGACAATCCCCAAGACCAGCCTAGAGCCGAGGCGAGCCAAGTCCAGAGCCGAACCGAGATCCGAGCCCCGAGCCCGGCCTAGAGCCGAGCCGAGCCCAGAGTCGGGCGCGATCTGAGCCTCGAGCCGAGCCAAGAGCAGAGCCGATCCCTGAGCCCAGCCCAAAGCCGAGAGCAGACAAGCCCAGAGCCGAGCCTCGAGCCCAGATTAGAGCCGAGTCCAGAGCCGAGCCCAGAGCCGATCCACGAGCCAAGCCCCGAGTCCAGCCGAGCACAGAGCACAGAGCCGAGCCTCAAGACGCGCCCCGAGACAATCCCCAAGCCCAGCCAAGAGCCGAGGCGAGCCGAGTCCAGAGCCGAACACAGATCCGAGCCCCGAGCCCAGACTAGAGCCGAGGCGAGCCTGGAGCCCAGCCTAGAGCCGAGCCCTGAGACGAGCCTCGAGCCGAGCCCCGAGCCCAGCCGAGCACAGCGCCCAGAGCCGAGCCTCGAGACGAGCCCCGAGAAAATCCCCAAGCCCAGCCTATTGCCGAGGCGAGCCGAGTCCAGAGCCGAAGCGAGATCCGAGACCCGAGCCCAGCCTAGAGCCGAGCCGAGTCCAGAGCCGAGCCCAGAGCCGAGCCTCGAGCCGAGCCCTGAGCCCAGCCGAGCACAGAGCCCAGAGCCGAGCCTCGAGACGAGCCCCGAGAAAATCCCCAAGCCCAGCCTATTGCCGAGGCGAGCCGAGTCCAGAGCCGAAGCGAGATCTGAGCCCCGAGCCCAGCCTAGATCCGAGCCGAGTCCAGAGCCGAGCCCAGAGCCGAGCCTCGAGCCGAGCCATGAGCCCAGCCGAGCACAGAGCCCATAGCCGGGCCTCAAGACGAGCCCCGAGACAATCCCCAAGCCCAGCCTAGAGCCGAGGCGAGCCGACTCCAGAGCCGAACCGAGATCTGAGCCCCGAGCCCAGCCTAGAGCCGAGCCGAGTCCAGAGCCGAGCCCAGAGTCGGGCGCGATCTGAGCCTCGAGCCGAACCAAGAGCAGAGCCGATCCCTGAGCCCAGCCCAAAGCCGAGAGCAGACAAGCCCAGAGCCGAGCCTCGAGCCCAGCCTAGAGCCGAGTCCAGAGCCGAACCCAGAGCCGAGCCTCGAGACGAGCCCCGAGACAATCCCCAAGCCCAGCCTAGAGCCGAGGCGAGCCGAGTCCAGAGCCCAGCCGAGCACAGAGCCCAGAGCCGAGCCTCGAGACGAGCCCCGAGACAATCCCCAAGCCCAGCCTAGAGCCGAGGCGAGCCGAGTCTAGAGCCGAAGCGAGATCCGAGCCCCGAGCCCAGCCAAGAGCCGAGCCGAGCCCAGAGCCGAGGTACGAGCGCAGCCTAGAGCCGAGTAGAGAGCCGAGCCAACAGCGGAGCCTCGAGCCGAGCCCCGAGCACAGCCGAGCACAGAGCCCAGATCCGAGCCTCGAGACGAGCCCCGAGACAATCCCCAAGCCCAGCCGAGAGCCGAGGCGAGCCGAGTCCAGAGCCGAACCCAGATCCGAACCCCGAGCCCATCCTAGAGCCGAGGCGAGCCGAGTCCAGAGCCGAACCCAGATCCGAGCTCCGAGCCCATCCTAGAGCCGAGCCGAGCCCAGAGCCCAGCCTAGAGGAGAGCCCAGAGTCGAGTATCGAGCCGAGCCTCGAGCCGAGCCCCGAGCCCAGCCGAGCACAGAGCCCAGAGCCGAGCCTCGAGCCCAGCCTAGAGCCGAGTCCAGAGCCGAGCCCAGAGCCGAGCCTCGAGCCGAGCCCCGAGCCCAGCCGAGCACAGAGCCCAGAGCCGAGCTTCAAGACGAGCCCCGAGACAATCCCCAAGCCCAGCCTAGAGCCGAGGAGAGCCGAGTCCAGAGCCGAACCCATATTCGAGCCCCGAGCCCAGCCTAGAGCCGAGCCGAAGCCAGAGCCCAGCCTAGAGCCGAGCCCAGAGCCGAGCCTCGAGCCGAGCCCCGAGCCCAGACGAGCCCCGAGCCCAGAGCCGAGCATCGAGACGAGCCTCGAGCCGTGCACCGAGCCCAGAACCGAGCCTCGAGACGAGCCCCGAGACAATCCCCAAGCCCAGCCTAGAGCCGAGGCGAGCCGAGTCCAGAGCCGAACCGAGATCCAAGACCCGAGCCCAGCCTAGAGCCGAGCCGAGTCCAGAGCCCAGCCTAGAGCCGAGCCCAGAGCCGAGCCTGGAGCCGAGCCCCGAGCCCAGCCGAGCACATAGCCCAGAGCCGAGCCTCGAGACGAGCCCCGAGACAATCCCCAAGCCCAGCCTAGAGCCGAGGAGAGCCGAGTCCAGAGCCGAACCGAGATCCGAGCCCCGAGCCCAGCCTAGAGCCGAGCCGAGCCCAGAGCCCAGCCTAGAGATTAGCCCAGAGTCCAGTATCGAGCCGAGCCTCGAGCCAAGCCCCGAGCCCAGCCGAGCACAGAGCCCAGAGCCGAGCCTCGAGACGAGACTCTAGACAATCCCCAAGCCCAGACGAGAGCCGAGGCGAGCCCAGAGCCCAGCCTAGAGGCGAGCCCAGAGCCGAGTATCGAGCCGAGACTCGAGCCGAGCCCCGAGCCCAGATCCGAGCCTCGAGACGAGCCCCGAGACAATCCCCAAGCCCAGCCTAGAGCCGAGGCGAGCCGAGTCCAGAGCCGAAGCGAGATCCGAGCCCCGAGCCCAGCCTAGAGCCGAGCCGAGTCCAGAGCCGAGCCCAGAGTCGGGCGCGATCTGAGCCTCGAGCCGAGCCAAGAGCAGAGCCGATCCCTGAGCCCAGCCCAAAGCCGAGAGCAGACAAGCACAGAGCCGAGCCTCGAGACGAGCCCCGAGACAATCCCCAAGCCCAGCCTAGAGCCGAGGCGAGCCGAGTCCAGAGCCGAAACCAGATCCGAGCCTTGAGCCCAGCCGAGAGCCGAGCCAAAGCCAGAGGCCAGCCTAGAGCCGAGCCCAGAGCCGAGCCTCGAGCCGAGCCCCGAGTCCAGCCGAGCCCCGAGCCCAGAGCCAAGCCTCGAGACGAGCCTCGAGCCGTGCACCGAGCCCAGAGCCGAGCCTCGAGACGAGCCCCGAGACAATCCCCAAGCCCGGCCTAGTGCCGAGGCGAGCCGAGTCCAGAGCCGAACCGAGATCTGAGCCCCGAGCCCAGCCTAGAGCCGAGCCGAGTCCAGAGCCGAGCCCAGAGTCGGGCGCGATCTGAGCCTCGAGCCGAGCCAAGAGCAGAGCCGATCCCTGAGCCCAGCCCAAAGCCGAGAGCAGACAAGCCCAGAGCCGAGTATCGAGCCCAGCCTAGAGCCGAGTCCAGAGCCGAACCCAGAGCCGAGCCTCGAGACGAGCCCCGAGACAATCCCCAAGCCCAGCCTAGAGCCGAGGCGAGCCGAGCCCCGAGCCCAGCCGAGCCCCGAGCCCAGAGCCGAGCCTCGAGAGGAGCCCCGAGACAATCCCCAAGACCAGCCTAGAGCCGAGGCGAGCCGAGTCCAGAGCCGAAGCGAGATCCGAGCCCCGAGCCCAGCCAAGAGCCGAGCCGAGCCCAGAGCCCAGGTACGAGCGCAGCCTAGAGCCGAGTAGAGAGCCGAGCCAACAGCGGAAGCTCGAGCCGAGCCCCGAGCACAGCCGAGCACAGAGCCCAGATCCGAGCCTCGAGACGAGCCCCGAGACAATCCCCAAGCCCAGCCTATTGCCGAGGCGAGCCTACTCCAGAGCCGAACAGAGATCTGAGCACCGAGCCCAGCCTAGAGCCGATCAGAGTCCAGAGCCGAGCCCAGAGTCGGGCGCGATCTGAACCTCGAGCCCTGCCAAGAGCAGAGCCGATCCCTGAGCCCAGCCCAAAGCCGAGAGCAGACAAGCCCAGAGCCGAGCCTCGAGCCCAGCCTAGAGCCGAGTCCAGAGCCGAGCCCAGAGCCGAGCCTCGAGCCGAGCCCCGAGCCCAGCCGAGCACAGAGCCCATAGCCGAGCCTCAAGACGAGCCCCGAGACAATCCCCAAGCCCAGCCTAGAGCCGAGGCGAGCCGAATCCAGAGCCGAACCCAGATCCGAGCCCCGAGCCCAGCCTAGAGCTCAGCCGAGCCCAGAGCCCAGCCTAGAGCCGAGCCCAGAGCCGAGCCTGGAGCCGAGCCCCGAGCCCAGGCGAGCACATAGCCCAGAGACGAGCCTCGAGACGAGCCCCGAGACAATCCCCAAGCCCAGCCTAGAGCCGAGGCGAGCCGAGTCCAGAGCCGAACCCAGATCCGAGCCCCGAGCCCAGACTAGAGCCGAGCCGAGCCCAGAGCCCAGCCTAGAGGCGAGCCCAGAGGCGAGTATCGAGCCGAGCTTCGAGCCGAGCCCCGAGCCCAGAGCCGAGCCTCGAGACGAGCCCCGAGACAATCCCCAAGACCAGTCTAGAGCCGAGGCGAGCCAAGTCCAGAGCCGAACCGAGATCCGAGCCCCGAGCCCGGCCTAGAGCCGAGCCGAGCCCAGAGTCGGGCGCGATCTGAGCCTCGAGCCGAGCCAAGAGCAGAGCCGATCCCTGAGCCCAGCCCAAAGCCGAGAGCAGACAAGCCCAGAGCCGAGCCTCGAGCCCAGATTAGAGCCGAGTCCAGAGCCGAGCCCAAAGCCGAGCCACGAGCCAAGCCCCGAGTCCAGCCGAGCACAGAGCACAGAGCTGAGCCTCAAGACGCGCCCCGAGACAATCCCCCAGCCCAGCCAAGAGCCGAGGCGAGCCGAGTCCAGAGCCGAACACAGATCCGAGCCCCGAGCCCAGACTAGAGCCGAGGCGAGCCTGGAGCCCAGCCTAGAGCCGAGCCCTGAGACGAACCTCGAGCCGAGCCCCGAGCCCAGCCGAGCACAGCGCCCAGAGCCGAGCCTCGAGACGAGCCTCGAGACAATCCCCAAGACCAGCCTAGAGCCGAGGCGAGCCAAGTCCAGAGCCGAACCGAGATCCGAGCCCGGAGCCCGGCCTAGAGCCGAGCCGAGCCCAGAGTCGGGCGCGATCTGAGCCTCGAGCCGAGCCAAGAGCAGAGCCGATCCCTGAGCCCAGCACAAAGCCGAGAGCAGACAAGCCCAGAGCCGACCCTCGAGCCCAGATTAGAGCCGAGTCCAGAGCCGAGCCCAGAGCCGAGCCTCGAGCCGAGCCCTGAGCCCAGCCGAGCACAGAGCTCAGAGCCGAGCCTCGAGACGAGCCCCGAGAAAATCCCCAAGCCCAGCCTATTGCCGAGGATAGCCGAGTCCAGAGCCGAAGCGAGATCCAAGCCCCGAGCCCAGCCTAGATCCGAGCCGAGTCCAGAGCCGAGCCCAGAGTCGGGCGCGATCTGAGCCTCGAGCCGAGCCAAGAGCAGAGCCGATCCCTGAGCCCAGCCCAAAGCCGAGAGCAGACAAGCCCAGAGCCGAGCCTCGAGCCCAGATTAGAGCCGAGTCCAGAGCCGAGCCCAAAGCCGATCCACGAGCCAAGCCCCGAGTCCAGCCGAGCACAGAGCACAGAGCCGAGCCTCAAGACGCGCCCCGAGACAATCCCCAAGCCCAGCCAAGAGCCGAGGCGAGCCGAGTCCAGAGCCGAACACAGATCCGAGCCCCGAGCCCAGACTAGAGCCGAGGCGAGCCTGGAGCCCAGCCTAGAGCCGAGCCCTGAGACGAGCCTCGAGCCGAGCCCCGAGCCCAGCCGAGCACAGAGACCAGAGCCGAGCCTCGAGACGAGCCCCGAGAAAATCCCCAAGCCCAGCCTATTGCCGAGGCGAGCCGAGTCCAGAGCCGAAGCGAGATCCGAGACCCGAGCCCAGCCTAGAGCCGAGCCGAGTCCAGAGCCGAGCCCAGAGCCGAGCCTCGAGCCGAGCCATGAGCCCAGCCGAGCACAGAGCCCATAGCCGGGCCTCAAGACGAGCCCCGAGACAATCCCCAAGCCCAGCCTAGAGCCGAGGCGAGCCGACTCCAGAGCCGAACCGAGATCTGAGCCCCGAGCCCAGCCTAGAGCCGAGCCGAGTCCAGAGCCGAGCCCAGAGTCGGGCGCGATCTGAGCCTCGAGCCGAACCAAGAGCAGAGCCGATCCCTGAGCCCAGCCCAAAGCCGAGAGCAGACAAGCCCAGAGCCGAGCCTCGAGCCCAGCCTAGAGCCGAGTCCAGAGCCGAACCCAGAGCCGAGCCTCGAGACGAGCCCCGAGACAATCCCCAAGCCCAGCCTAGAGCCGAGGCGAGCCGAGTCCAGAGCCCAGCCGAGCACAGAGCCCAGAGCCGAGCCTCGAGACGAGCCCCGAGACAATCCCCAAGCCCAGCCTAGAGCCGAGGCGAGCCGAGTCTAGAGCCGAAGCGAGATCCGAGCCCCGAGCCCAGCCAAGAGCCGAGCCGAGCCCAGAGCCGAGGTACGAGCGCAGCCTAGAGCCGAGTAGAGAGCCGAGCCAACAGCGGAGCCTCGAGCCGAGCCCCGAGCACAGCCGAGCACAGAGCCCAGAGCCGAGCCTCGAGCCCAGCCTAGAGCCGAGTCCAGAGCCGAGCCTCGAGCCGAGCCCCGAGCCCAGCCGAGCACAGAGCCCAGAGCCGAGCCTCAAGACGAGCCCCGAGACAATCCCCAAGCCCAGCCTAGAGCCGAGGCGAGCCGAGTCCAGAGCCGAACCCATATCCGAGCCCCGAGCCCAGCCTAGAGCCGAGCCGAAGCCAGAGCCCAGCCTAGAGCCGAGCCCAGAGCCGAGCCTCGAGCCGAGCCCCGAGCCCAGACGAGCCCCGAGCCCAGAGCCGAGCATCGAGACGAGCCTCGAGCCGTGCACCGAGCCCAGAACCGAGCCTCGAGACGAGCCCCGAGCCCAGCCGAGCACATAGCCCAGAGCCGAGCCTCGAGACGAGCCCCGAGACAATCCCCAAGCCCAGCCTAGAGCCGAGGAGAGCCGAGTCCAGAGCCGAACCGAGATCCGAGCCCCGAGCCCAGCCTAGAGCCGAGCCGAGCCCAGAGCCCAGCCTAGAGGCTAGCCCAGAGTCCAGTATCGAGCCGAGCCTCGAGCCAAGCCCCGAGCCCAGCCGAGCACAGAGCCCAGAGCCGAGCCTCGAGACGAGCCTCTAGACAATCCCCAAGCCCAGACTAGAGCCGAGGCGAGCCCAGAGCCCAGCCTAGAGACGAGCCCAGAGCCGAGTATCGAGCCCAGCCTCGAGCCGAGCCCGAGCGCAGAGCCGAGCCTCGAGACGAGCCCCGAGACAATCCCCAAGCCCAGCCTAGAGCCGAGGCGAGCCGAGTCAAGAGCCGAACCCAGATCCGAGCCCCGAGCCCAGCCTAGAGCCGAGGCGAGCCTGGAGCCCAGCCTAGAGCCGAGCCCTGAGCCGAGCCTCGAGCCGAGCCCCGAGCCCAGCCGAGCACATAGCCCAGAGCCGAGCCTCGAGACGAGCCCCGAGACAATCCCCAAGCCCATCCTAGAGCCGAGGTGAGCCGGGTCCATAGCCGAACCGAGATCCGAGCCCCGAGCCCAGCCTAGAGCAGAGCCGAGCCCAGAGTCAGGCGCGATCTGAGCCTCGAGCCGAGCCAAGAGCAGAGCCGATCCCTGAGCCCAGCCCAAAGCCGAGAGCAGACAAGCCCAGAGCCGAGCCTCGAGCCCAGCCTAGAGCCGAGTCCAGAGCCGAGCCCAGAGCCGAGCCTCGAGCCGAGCCCCGAGCCCAGCCGAGCACAGAGCCCAGAGCCGAGCCTCGAGACGAGCCCCGAGACAATCCCCAAGCCCAGCCTAGAGCCGAGGCGAGCCGAGTCCAGAGCCGAAGCGAGATCCGAGCCCCGAGCCCAGCCTAGAGCCGAGCCGAGTCCAGAGCCGAGGTACGAGCGCAGCCTAGAGCCGAGTAGAGAGCCGAGCCCAGATATGAGCCCCGAGCCCAGCCTAGAGCCGAGCCGAGGCCAGAGCCCAGCCTAGAGCCGAGCCCAGAGCCGAGCTTCGACCCGAGCCCCAAGCCCAGACGAGCCCCGAGCCCAGAGCCGAGCCTCGAGACGAGCCCCGAGACAATCCCCAAGCCCAGCCTAGAGCCGAGGCGAGCCGAGTGCAGAGCCGAACCCAGATCCGAGCCCCGAGCCCAGCCTAGAGCCGAGCCGAGCCCGGAGCCCAGCCTAGAGCCGAGCCCTGAGCCGAGCCTCGAGCCGAGCACCGAGCCCAGCCGAGCCCAGAGCCCAGAGCCGAGCCTCGAGACGAGCCCCGAGACAATGCCCAAGCCCAGCCTAGAGCCGAGGCGAGCCGAGTCCAGAGCCGAACCCAGATCCGAGCCCCGAGCCCAGCCTAGAGCCGAGCCAAGTCCAGAGCCGAGTCAGAGTCGGGCGAGATCTGAGCCTCGAGCCGAGTCAAGACTAGAGCCGATCCCTGAGCCCAGCCCAAAGCCGAGAGGTGACGAGCCCCGAGCCAATCCACGAGCCCAGCCCAGATCCGAGCCATGCCTAGCCCAGAGCCGAACCCAGATCCGAGCCCCTAGATGAGACGAGTCGAGACCATACCCTAAGCCCGAGCCGAGCCTCGAGCCGATCCCTGAGCTGAGCCGAGAGGCAAGCCCCGAGCCCGGCCCCGAGCTAGTCACCACGACCAGCTCCGTGTTGAGATGAGCCGAGCCCGGAGCCGAGCCCAAAGCCCAGCCCAGACCCGAGCCAAGCAAAGCCTAGAGCCGAGCCCAGATTCGAGCCCTGAACCCATCCCCGAGCTGATCACAGAGCCCAGCGCCTAGCCGAGACAAGACGATCCCAGAGCCGAACCCCGAGACAAGCCCATAGCCGAGCCCCGCGAAGACCCAAGCCGAGCCCCGAGTTGACCTGAGCCAAGTCCCGAGCCGAGCCCAGAGCTCAGCCTTGAGCCAAACCCCGAGCCGAGACCATAGCCGAGCTGAGCCAAGCACCGAGCCAAGCCCGAGTTGAGCTGAGCCAAGCCCAGAGCCGAGCCCAGAGCCAAGCCCAGAGCCAAGCCAAGTCTAGCCAAAGACTGATCCGAGCCACTGGCACAGACCAGAGCCGAGACCCGAGCCTACCCCCGAGCCCAGCCCAGAGCTGAGCTGAGACAAGCCCAGAGACGAGCCCTGAGCCAAGCCTGAAGCCGAGTAGAGGTGACCGCCGAGCCAAGCCGCAAGCCGAGCTCCGAGCCGAGCCGAGCCGATCCTAGCCCTGAGCCTGGCCCGGAGCCAAGCCGAGGCAAGCCCCGAGCTGAGCCCCGAGCCAAGGCCAGCCGACCCCGAGCCTTGACCAGAGCCCAATCCTGAGACAAGCCAAGTGGTGAGCCAATCCCCGAGCCCAGTCCCCAGCCAAGCAAGTCGAACCCAGAGCTGAGACCCGAGCCCGGCCCCGTACTGATCCCCAAGCCCCGCCCCAAACTCATCCTGGAGCTCAGCTCAGAGCCGAGCCGAACCCAGAGCCTAGACCCGAGCCGAGCCCCGAGCCGAGACGCGAGTCGAGCCCAAAGCCCAGCCCCGGGTCGAGCCGAGCCCAGCCCCGAATCAAGCTCCAAGTTGACCTGAGCCAAGCTGTGAGACCAGCCCCAAGACGATCCCCGAGCCGAGCCCCAAGTGGAGGCCAGCCGAACACGAGCACAGACCAGAGCCTAGGCCCGAGACGAGATGAGCCCTGAGCCAAGTCGAGCCGGGCCCAGGGCCGAGCCAAGCCGAGCCCCGAGCTGATCCCCGACACAAGCCCCGAGCTGAGCCGCAACACAAGTCCCAAGCTGAGCTCTGAGCCGAGCCCCGAGATGAGGCCAGCTGACCCCGAACCTAGACCAGAGCCCTGCCCCGAGCTGAGCTGAGAACCGAGCCAAGCCCCGAGTTGAGCTGAGCCGAGTCCAGAGCCCAGCCCCTAGCCGAGCTGAGCCTAACCCCGAGTCCAACCTCGAGCGGACCGCCAAGCCGAGCCTCGAGCTGAGCCCCTAGCTGAGCCAAGCCGATCCCAGAGCCAAGCCCCTAGCCCAGCCCAGAGCCGAGACGAGTGAAGCCCAGAGTTGAGACGAGAGACTATCCCCGAGCCCAGCCCCGAGCTGATCTCAGAGCCCAGCCCCGAGCCAAGCCAAGCCGAGCAGAGCCCAGAGCCGAAACATGAGCCTAGCTTAGCCCAGTCAAGCCCAGCCCCGAGCCCAACCTTGAGCCTAGCCGAGAGGAGCCCTAGCCGAGACCCGAACCTAGCTGAGCCTAGCCCTGAGCCGATCACGGAGCCGAGCCTCGAGTCGAGCCAAGTCTAGCCCCAAGCCGAGCCAAGAGCCCAGCCCCGAGACGAGCCGAGTCCAGAACCAAGCCCCGAGCCTAGCCTCGAGCCGATACCCGAGCCGAGCCTCGAGCCGAGCCAAGCCTCGAGCCAAGCCAAGCCCAGAGCCGAGCCCCGAGCCGAGCCTGGAGCTGAGACTAGAGCCGAGCAGAGCTTAGCACCGAGCCGAGCCCCGAGCCAAGCCGAGCCGAGCCTAGCCCTGAGCTGATCCCTGAGCCCAGCACTGAGCCAAGCCAAGTTGAGCCCATAGCCGAACCCCAAGCCGAGCCTCGAGCCGATCCCCGAGCTCAGCCCAAAGCCAAGCCCTGAGCCAAGCCCCGAGCCGAGCCCAGAGCCGAGCCTCAAGCACCCAGCAGAGCCCAGAGCACAGCTTCTAGTCGAGCCCAGCCCTAATCTGAGCTCCGAGCCCAGCCCTGAATCGAGCCGATCCGAACTCAGAGGCAATCCCAGGGCCGAACTGAGCCAATTCCAGACCCGAAACCTGAGCTGAGCAGAAAAGAGCCCCGAACCGAGCCGAGCTCCGAGCGGACTGGAGTTGAAACCCAAGCCGAAACCTGAGCCGAACACTTAATCGAGCCAAGCCCAGAGCCGATATGAGCTGAACCCCAAGCCAAGACGAGCTGAGCCCTGAGCTAAAACCCAAGCCCAAACTCAAGCCGTGACACGAGCTGAGACCCGAGCTGAAACTCGAGCCCAGACTCAAGCCGAGCCGAGCCCCGACCTGAGCTGAGCCAAACACGGAGCTGAGCACCGAGCCGAACATAGCCCAGACTCAAACCCTTAAACGAGCCGAAACCCGAGCCCAGCCTCCAACAGAACCGAGCCGAAACCCGCGCTGACCCCGAGCTGAGCTGAACCGAACCCTGCCCCAAGCTGAGCCCCGAGCCCAGCTCAGAGCCAAGCCTCGACCACTGAGCAGAGCCCAGAGTGCAGCTTCTAGCCGAGCCACGAGCCCAGCCACGAGCCGAGCCAAGCAGAGCAACTAGCCAAGCCCCAAGCCCAGCCCAGAGCGGAGCCAAAACATGAGCCGAGGCCCGAGTCAAGCCCACCCAAATCCCGAGACGAGACGAGATGAAACCCGATCCCACACTCGAGCCAAGCCACAAGCCTGGCCCCGAGGCAAGCCGATCCCCGAGCTGAGCCCAGAGCCAAGCCAAAACCTGAGCCGAGCCTCGAGTCGAGCTATGACACGAGCCCAGCCCAGCCCCGAGCCCAGCTCTGAGCCAAGCCGAGCTGAACCCTGAGCCGAGATGAGCCGAGCAGAGCCGAGCCCTGAAACGAAACCCAAGCCCAGACTCGAGCCAAGCAATGAGCCGAGCTGAGCCCCGAGCCGAGTGCAGCTGAAACTTGACCCGACCCAGAGCCGAACCTAGCTGAATCCTGAGGAGAGACAAGCCGAGCCAAGCCCAGCCCAGAGCCCAGCCCAGAGCCGAGCCTCGAGCACTGAGCAGAGCCTGGAGCGCAGCTTCTAGATGAGCCTGAGCCCAGCTGTTGGAGAACGGCTTGCAGAGAGCAAGGCCATGGGTCTCTGCAGAAGCTGATTGCAGCCATCTGAGGTAAACAAAGGAAAAACCCAGGGTACAGTTATGCCAAATAACAGACTGTTATGTTAACAAAGAGAGAAACTGAGGTACACAATGGCCTTGATGGTAAAACAACCTTGGGAAAGGAGGCAGGCCAGAAGAGGGAAGATGTTGTGACGTATCTGAAATGCCACAAGGGGCTGGGATATTATAATGTGGCCTTTTACATGTATCCAATAGATTTGTGAGTAGTATGCATGATTATTGTAGAGTGCTTATATAAGGTGTGATTTCTTTCAATAAAGTTGAAGCTTGCTCTATCATTCACATTGAATTGGCTGCTTGCTTCCTCCGCCCGTCGCAAGTGGCGCACTGAACAGGGTTACCCGAACCCTGCTTTTCCACCAGACAGAATCCGGGAAGCGATGGAACGGATTTTCGGAGCAGGAAGGCGAGAAGGTCACTGCCTGGTGCAGGAGATGTGTGCCGTCTCCTGAAGCGCCGGGATTTGTAAGGCTGACATTGGAGCAGCGGATCCACAATATTGCTTCAGGAGATACTGCGGACCGAGAGGGCTAATGAGGAATAGGCCAAAGTGGTATATCCAGGAAAGGCCATAATGAAGGCTGAATTTGGGGAAACCTAGGAAAAGCCAGCACTGGTTGTTAGCTACTGAAGGGATACTGCTGAAGGTCGTCAAGCTACGATACAGGAAAAGGAATCAAAACAAGTCTGCCCGGGCAGGACAATGGAACAAGAGGTAGCCCTCAAGATTTTTGCTTTTTAGAAAAGCGGGGAGTAAGTCCGATAAAAAACTTAGCCGCACTAATTGGTCTGGGCAAGGCTAAGGGACACTTTAAAGAGACAAATTTATTGTTTGAAGAAGCAGTATGGTGTGATAATCTTTTAGACTCTGATGCTGTAAATCCTGAAAAAGAATCTGAACTGTCTGGTCTGTATCCTCCCTTAATTGGGGATGATCTGTAGATAAAAGTGAGGCGAAAAAACCGTAAAAGTGAGGCGAAAAAACTTTGGTGCAAGGGAATATGGACACGGCAAGAAAAATTCTTACTCCTGTAAGCTATGAGCCGAGTCATCAGCCACGTTGGGAAGAACGACATTTTTCTGTTATTAAAGATTTAAGCATTAATAAGAACGGGCTGCAAAAACTCAGACTACAACAGCTGTACTGGAGGCGATGGCTCAGGGATATCGATTGGCCCCATAAAAATTGGCTAACACTTTTAAGAAAAAACGGCATTCACGCTGGCACAGTACTCTATCTGAAAAACCGAGCGTGTGGATCTCCGTGCTCAGCGTTCGGAGCTGGCGGCGGCGGCCCGGGGCCTCCCTGACCCCCCCGCCGCGGAGCAGCTGCCTGCGGCTGAGCCCGGCACTGCGCGCTTGCCCCCCCCCCCCCCCCCCCCCGCCAAAAGCGGCAGGGGTATGCGGCACAGGCTTTATATGTTCTTAATGGAATCTTCGTATTTGTAATATTTGTCACTTTATGTTGTGAGTGATAAGTGTCAGGAGCTCCTTTGTGTGTGTGTGTGATTGTGTGTGTGTGTGTGTCTGTGTGTGTGTGTGTGTGAGATGCGGCCCACTGCAGCCGCGGAGTTCTCCGCCCAGGGAAGCGGCCGACCAGGAACTGCAGGGTCCTAATGCCCGCCCGCTGGGGCATCGGTGCTGCAGTTTGTTTAGGCTCAGTGTTCTCAGTGTTACAGGTGAAATACCTCCTCTAGCAGGGGGCAGTCATTCTGTGTTGATTGTTGTTTTGAATTTAGGTGCGTGCTCTGCAGGGAGAGTGCACCTCTGTACCATCTGCCTAATGAAAATACTGTTAAAAAATCATCGGCAACCTTACAGGGGTTGTTTGTTTTACCAGGGGTCATAGATGCTGATTATGAAGAGAAAAATCAAAATTATGGTCTGTACCCCTGTGTTCTGTAACAAAAAAAAGTAAAAAAATGTTCAGCTTGTTAAAGACGCTGCAATTACTCAGGATTTGGATCAACAGGTACCCCTTAAATATTTTTGGACTAAAACAGTAACACAAGGTTAACTTCTGGTAAAATGTACTCTCGTTAAAGCTAAAAAATCTGTCGAGCTGACATGCATTTTAGATACTGCTGCAGATGTGACCATAATATCTGTGAGCAGATTGGCTGTTAGCTCTGGTACCTCAAATGCTTTTCAGGGTTGGTGTCATGCTTTAACAATTCAAAGCAAGGATCTCATTCATGTAAGGGGCCCAGAAAGCTGGGTAGCAAATATTCATCCATTTATATTGGAAAACCCCTATTGCATTTTGGGGTCATAACTGTATAACTCAATGAAGAACTCAAATTGGATCAAATTTGTCTTAATCACCACTGTAGCACAACCCACCCTGAAACCCACCCTGACACTAACCTTGTGAACCGAATCACCTGTGTGTATTGTCCTGCAACAACTTAAAACTGTTATTAAGACTTTAAAAGATTTACAGACACTGTTAGGAACCATAAATTGCTTACAGCCATTGTGGGCCTAACTCATGATCATCTGCATAGCATTTTTGATATTTTGTGAAAAGATCCTTCACTGACATCACCCAAAGTACTTACAGAAAAAGCAAAACAAGATCTTCACCATATAGCTAATAAGCATCGCAAGTACACTGCATTCCCCCACAGGACAAACCATCGTAGAAAGAGCGCACCAGACCTTGAAAGTGCTTTTGCAAAAACAAAAGGGGGGAGAGATCTTGGCTCCAGATCAACCATTTGCTCTGCTGTAAAACGCATGCATTTTTTCCACCAGAATGCCAGAGCAACACAAAACCAGTTTTCTTTATCAAGGCATCCAGCTAAAAACATCACTGCAACTTGCCCTGAATACGAGAAAGACTCCATCTCTTCAAACCTTTTAAACATCTCCCCTGTGCTACAGGTGTCACCAATATTGTGTCATTTTTCATCACAGATACCAAATCAACAAGAAGTCCAGAGCAAAGCTCAAGTGTTAACAAAAACCTAGAAAGGGGTAACTGGGAAGGACCATTTCCTTTAATAACCTGGGGAAGAGGTTATGCTTGTGTCTCCACAGGTCTCATCTCCAATGGTCACCGACAAGGTGTGTGCAACCACACCTGAGGGTGAGAGGCAGCCAGCACTCAGGATCCAGCTGTGGGTGCTGTGGGTGCCCCTGTGCCAACAGTTTGCGATCTCTTTGACTGATCTTTTAAGCAGAATGTCTGAGTAATGTTTGCTACTGCAACAGGACAAACTACACTACAGTTGCCAATTCTGTTAAGAGAAAATGCTAACAGTAATTGTAACTCCTTTATGAAATATATAGGCTTACTAGTCACTTGTGCAAAATGTAGTTTAGATAAAATATAGTTATTAATAAGGATAAGATGCTGTAAGAATGTGTGTATTCCACTTCCTTTGTTTAGTAATATTAAGAATTAAGAGCTCAAGTGTTTAACCTTATTAGAAACTCCCTTGGTTTTCCCCCTGGAGTACTGGCCAGGCTCCAGGTGGAACCCAACAGGAGGATGAAATCAGATGTTTCCGCTCAAAGAAAGTTGCCAGTTATTTTGGCCTGTTGCTTTAAAGGCTGGACCTGCTTGCAGCAACTTCGGATGCCTCACCTACGGATGGACGCATCACGTAGGGTTTCCAGTTTGTGAGGAAGGGCACTCTAAATTCTCGCTGTATCCAGGGTTCCCTAGCAGTTGCGGATCTGAATGTTAGTACCGTATTTTCCTTACTGTTTATTTTTGTACTATTTAGTCATATCCCTTAAATATGGATAGTGAAATTAGTCTACTCTTTTTAATTAGAACTATTCTAAGTATGCTGTGTTTTGAAGTTTGTCTAACCCTTAATTGATACAGCTCTCAAACAAGTCTTGCAGATGCCGCAGCAAAACAAAGAAAAGGGAGGGCTGGAAGGCATCGGCCTCACACAGCTTCTGACAAACAGCTAAGCTTTGCTGAAGAACAGGCCTCGTAAGATAGATAAGAAACTGCAGAGTTGTGCCAAGGTGGCAGGGAAAGATCAATCAGGACAGCAGACATTTTGCCTGAGCTTAGCAACTGCTGCCAACCCATCCCAGCCCTGTTTGGTATGCCATTTGTACTGGTCATTATGGTTGGTATAATCAGACAATCTGGCTGAGATGGCAAGATGTGACTCCTTCAGCAGTACCGGTGAATAGCACTAGGTTTTGTAGTGATGTTTATACAATAAATTTACATCTTGAAGAAGGAAGAGGGTTTAATAATGATTTGACTAAAAGGTTACCAATTATTAGATGGTTAAAAAATTTTTGTTTTTACATGGAATAACAGTTTAAATTGTCATTGTAATCCTTTTAATGGTGTTAACCTGTGTGTGGAAGTGTTTTATGAGAATGATGGGCTGAACAATAAAAGGGGTCTGGATCACTCAAAAACAAAAAGGGGGATTTGTGGAATGCCTGGGAAACAGCGGACATGTTATGAGTGATCCAGACTGAGTGGCATCACTGTAATCAGGCTGTAGCTCTTGGGCAGAACACCGGCAAGGCCAAGAGGATGAGAAACTGCGTGAGTAGCAAAGAAATAAGGATGCTGGACTGTGGGAAATAAGATGTTTGCCTAACAGAAGAACTACGTGTGAACACCATAACGGGACCAACCATAGAGGGCGTGAAGGCTTGTGGACAGTAGTATAGAACCAATCCTAGTTTGTTTGCTTTCATGTGATTGCTCTTCGATAGTATGTGGGATGCTCTGTACTCGATAAGGTACCTTCGATAGTTTAAGGTGTGCTGTATTACAGAGTCGAGCTGCCATACACTTTCTTTTGCTTGCCCAGGGGCATGGATGTAAAGATTTTGATGGGATGTGTTGTTTTAATCTATCCGACCACAGTCAATTAATTCAAAAACAATTACAATGGATGAAGCAACGTTTACAAAAAACACAAGTGGTTGTCAATCCTTGAGACAAATGGTTACAATCTGTGTTTGGTCTGTCCCTATGGCTACAAGGTCTGTTACAAGAAGGATTGCGGTGATTAGGAATAGTACTATTGATTGTAGTAATTATTAAAATAGCATATAGTTGTATAATGACAAATATTAGTAAATTTATGCTTGTGCAGCCTGCATAAAAAGAAAAAGGGGGAATTGTTGGAGAACGGCTTGCAGAGAGCAAGGCCATGGGTCTGTGCAGAAGCTGATTGCAGCCATCTGAGGTAAACAAAGGAAAAAACCAGGGTACAGTTATGCCAAACAACAGACTGTTATGTTAACAAAGAGAGAAACTGAGGTACACAATGGCCTTGATGGTAAAAACAACCTTGGGAAAGGAGGCAGGCCAGAAGAGGGAAGATGTTGTGACATGTCTGAGATGCCACAGGGGGCTGGGACATCACAATGTAGCCTTTTATATGTATCCAATAGATTTGTGAGTAGTATGCATGATTATTGTAGAGTGCTTATATAAGGGGTGATTTCTTTCAATAAAGTTGAAGCTTGCTCTATCATTCACATTGAATTGGCTGCTTGCTTCCTCCGCCCGTCGCACCCAGCCCCGAGTCGAGCCAGCCGAGCCGAACCTTATTTAGCATTTCTTGCAGTGTAGGTTGGTATCGTACATATAAAATACCTTATTTAGCCTTTCCTGCAGTGTAGGTTGGTATCTTACATAGATAACGCCTTATTTAGCCTTTCGTGCTCTGTAGGTTGGTATTGTACTTTTATAAAACCTCATTTAGGCTTCCGTGCAATGTAGGTTTGTATTGCAAGTATAAATTCCTTATTTAACATTTTGCATGGAATAGATTTGTATCATACGTTTATAGTGCCTTATTTAGCTTTTCGTGCAGTGCAGGTTGGTATCATACATTTATAATGCCTTACTTGGACTTCTGTTCAGTGTAGGTTGGTATTGTAATTTTATAATGCCTTACTTAGCCTTTTGTGCAGTGTAGGTTGGTATTGTACGTATAAAATGCCTTATTTAGCCTTTTGAACAATGTAGGATGGTATCGTATGTATAAAATGCCTTATTTAGCCTTCCGTGCAGTGTAGCTTTTCATCGTGAGTATAAAATGCTTTCTTTAGTCTTTTGTGCTGTGTAGGTTTGTATCGTGTTTATAATATGCATTATTTATTCTTTTGTGCAGTATATGTTGGTATCGTACGTATAAAATGCATTATTTAGCCTTTCATGCGGTGTAGATTGGTATTGTGTGTATAAAATGCCTTATTTATCTTTTTGTGTGGCGTAGGTTGTTATCGTATGTTTATAATGCCTTATTTAGCCTTTTGTGCGGTGAAGGTTGGTATCTTGCGTATAAAATTACTTATTTGGTCTTTCGTGCGTTGTAGGTTGATATCGTACATATAAAATGCCTTGTTTAGCATTTTCTGTGGTGTAGGTTTTTATCGTGCATATAAAATGCCTTATTTAGCCTTTCGTGATGTGTAGGTTCATATCTTGCATATAAAATGCCTTCTTTAGGCTTTTGTGCGGTGTAGGTGGTTTCTTGCGTATGAAATGCCTTTTTTAGACTTTCGTGTGCTGTAGGTTGGTATCGTACATATAAAATGCCTTATTTACCCTTCCATGCAATGTAGGTTGTTATCGTACGTTTATAATGCATTATTTAGCCTTTCGTGCTGTGTAGGTTGGTATCTTGTGTAAAAAATGCCTTATTTAGCCTTTTCTGCATTGTAGGTTGCTATCATATGTATAAAATGCCGTATTTATACTTTCATGCAGTGTAGGTTGGTATCGTACCTATAAAATGCCTTATTTAGCCTTTCATGCTGTGTAGGTTGTTTTCTTATATTATGCCTTATTTAACTTTTTGTGTGGTGTAGGTAGGTATCGTGCGTATAAAATGCCTTATTTAGACTTTCCTGCATTGTAGGTTGGTATCTTGCTTATATAATGCCTTATTTAAACGTTCAAACTTTGTAGATTGGTATTGTACGTTTATAAAACCTTATTTAGCCTTTCGTGGGGTGTAGATTAGTATTGTAAATTTATAGTGCCTTATTTAGATTTTTGTGCGGTGTATTTGGGTATCGTACATATGAAATGCCTTTTTTAGCCTTTCGTGTGCTGTAGGTTGATATCTTGCATATATAATGCCTTATATAGTGTTTTGTGTGGTTTAGGTTGGTATCGTGCGTATAAAATGCCTTATTTAGTCTTTCGTGTGGCGTAGGTTGTATCGTACGTATAAAATGCCTTAGTCTTTCGTGCTGTGTAGGTTGGTATCGTTTGTATAAAATGCCTTATTTAGCCTTTCGTGCGTCGTAGGTTTATAATTTACGTATGTAATGCCTTTTTTAGCCTTACGTGCGGTGTAGGCTGATATCTTGCATATAAAATGCCTTATTTAATCTTTCGTGCAGTGTAGGTTGTTATCGTGTGTATATAAGCCTTATTTAGCCTTTCGTGTGGTGTAGGCTGATATCTTGCATATAAAATGCCTTATTTATTCTCTCGTGCAGTGTAGGTTGTTATCGTGTGTATATAAGCCTTATTTAGCCTTTCGTGCGGTGTAGGTTGATATCTTGCATATAAAATGCCTTATTTAGCCTTTCATGCTGTGTAGGTTGGTATCTTGTGTATAAAAGTGACTATTTAGCCTTTCGTGCTGTGTAAGTTGGTATTGTGGGTATAAAATGCGTTATTTAGCCTTTTGTGTTGCGTAGGTTGTTGTCGTACATTTATAATGCCTTATTTAGCCTCTCATGCTGTGTAGTTTGGTGTCTTGCGTATAACATTACTTATGTGGTCTTTCGTGCAGTGACGGTTGATATCGTACGTATAAAATGCCTTATTTAGCCTTTCGTAAGTTGTAGTTTGGTATCTGTCCTGGTTCAACTAGGATGGGGTTAAGTTTCCCCAGCAGAGAGGGGGAAGGGATCTCCAGCCGGGTTATTCATACCATGCTGACGTCAGGTCCAGGGGGCAGAAACCTTTTTTACTTTCTCTTTGGCTTTTTGGTGGAGGGGACCTGTTCCGTCACCATTTTGCGGTACTTCTCTGTATATCTTTTGTCTTGTTTACTGTTAATGCTGTTTATTGTTGTTATAATTGCTACTGTTGTTGTTCAGATTGTTTATCACACTGTTGTATTAAATTTCTTCTTATTTTAGCCCCGGGGTTTGTGCCTCACTTCCAGCCCGACCGGCTGCGGGTGGGGTAGGGGCAACAGCAACGTGCTCTCCGGTCCCGGCAGGGCTTAAACCACCACAGTATCGTACATCTAAAATGCCTTATTTAGCCTTACGTGTGGTGTAGGCTGGTATCTTGCGTATAAAATGCCTTATTTATCTTTTTGTGTGGCGTAGGTTGTTATCGTATGTTTATAATGCCTTATTTAGCCTTTTGTGCTGTGTAGGTACTGGTATCTTGCGTATAAAATTACTTATTTAGTCTTTTGTGCAGCGTAGGTTGATATCGTACCTATAAAATGCCTTATTTAATGTTTCATGAGGTGTAGGTTGGTATTCTGCATATTAAATGCATTATTTAGCCTTTCGTGCCGTGTAAGTTTATATTGTACGTATAAAATGCCTTATTTAGCCTTTCATGTGGTGTAGATTGGTATTGTGCATATAAAATGCCTTATTTAGCCTTTTGTGTGGTGTAGGTTGCTATATTGGGTATGAAATGCCTTATTTAGGCTTTCCTGCAGAGTAGGTTGCTAACATGCGTATGAAATGCCTTATCTAGCTTTTCGTGCAGTTTAGTTTGATATCTTGCCTTTAAAATGCCTTATTTAGCATTTTGTGAGGTGTAGGTTGGTATCGTATGTATAAAATGTCTTATTTAGCCTTTCACCCAGTGTAGATTGTTATCTTGCATATAAAATGCCTTATTTAGCCTTTTGTGCTGTGTAGGTTGGTATCTTGCATATAAAATTATCTATTTATCCTTTCGTGCAGTGGAGGTTGGTATCGTACGTATAAAATGCCTTGTTTAGCCTTGTTGTGCTGTGTTAAGGATGGTATCTTGGGTATAAAATCCCTTATTCAGGCTTTTGTTGGTGTAGGTTTGTTTCTTGCGTATTTAATGCCTTAGACTTTCGTGTGTTGTAGGTTGGTATCATATGTATAAAATGCCTTATTAAGCCTTTCCTGTTGTGTAGGTTGGTATCTTGTGTATAAAATGAATATTTAGCATTTTGTGCCTTGTAGGTTGGTACTGTATGTATAAAATGCCTTACTTAGCCTTTCGTGCAGTGTAGGTTGGTATCCTACGTAAAAATGCCTTATTTAACCTTTCATGCAGGGTAGGTTGGTATCATGTATAAAATGCCTTATTTACCCTTTCTTGCAACGTAGGTTGGTATCGTACGTATAAAATGCCTTTTTTAGGCTTTCGTGTGGTGTAGGTTGATATCTTGCTTATAAAATGCTTAATTTAGCCTTTTGTGCATTGTAGTTTGATATTGTACATTTATAATGCCTTATTTAGCCTTTTGTGTGGTGTAGGTTGGTTTCTGAAATGCTGGGGTTTCAACCCCAAGCCCCAAATCAAGGTTGACACATGGGTGATTCCCACAGCCCTTCCCAAACGGGGGGTGAGTTTCCCTTCAGGCTTCCCCCCAGGGTGGAGCCGGCCTGGCAGACAGAGCTGTTGGGTAAAGGAGCCCCGGGTGTCTGCATTAAGTGACCAAAGGTCAGGTGTCCCACTGAGGGATAACAGCTGGGACCAGTTACTGGAATGGGGGGTGTCTGTCTGTGAGGTGTATGCACTATGCAGAGCTTCCTGTTGGGGAGGCACTTTCTGACTCTCTGGAACTGGACTCCAATTAGGTCTGGTTTTTGTAAACATGGGCTGTATAGAGGTTCAGTTTGTGGCTTCCTTGGTCTTACATGTTTGGTTTGTTGACTCGGTTGTCTCCCGTCCCTTCTATGGGAGACTGCATTTCACCATTTATTCCACCCATTGTTGGTTGTGTGGTGTCATTGTTGGGGTCAGTGGGATTGATGTCGATTGTGTATAATCTGACTTGTTTGTACCCCCAGCACTCACCCATGTACTGACCCTTTTGTGTCAAATACAATTTGATGATTGGTTCATCTTTATGCTGGCTGTGTCCTTTGTGCTAGGCCTGATAATTGACAAAACAATAGTGGGAGGGAATTCTTAGTGAAATTAAATTGGCTTTTTAAATATGTAGATGTGGCAGATTGTGACACTGGCAGACTCTTGTTTTTATGAATATGCCAACTTTTGGAATCTGGCTCCTTGCTGGATGGAGGAAGTGGGAGTGGGGAAGGTAAGGACCTGATCCAGAGAGGAGTGAGGAGGTTAAAAGGGTAGGGCTGACTAGAGGGTGGGCTTTGTTCTGTTAGAAATGGGGAGGATGATGAAGTGCTGCTGAGGGAGGAAGGGTTGAAGGTAAGAAGACGGACTGAGTATGGGTTGGCGTGGAGTTCACTGCAGGTCATGTGAAAAAGGAAGCCATAAAGCGTTGGGAAGGAAAGAAGTTTAAAGGAAATTTGGGGCTAGTGGAGCTCTGAAAGTGAAGAGGGTGGAAAGTAGGTCAGTGGAAGGAGCTGGAAAGATGGGAGAGAGATTTTTCTTTGTAAATCAGGCAGGAGTTAAGGGAGAAGCTGGGAGCTAAACAGGTCAAGAGCTGACAGAACTGATTGCCAAGAAAAATTTGTAACCTTTCTGTTACCTCAGATATTGAGATCCAGGGCTTAGTCTTATTTTCTATGGATATTGGCTCTAAGGGACAGTGTGCAGAGGACAATAAGGCAGCGTGTAAAATCTGCATTGCTGGCAACAACCTGTCAGGCATTTCAGCTGAAAGAGGGACCTAATGCAGTTTTTCTACTGTAAATGCCACAGTGTGGATGGTAGTGTTGAGTCTGTTTGCGTTTTCATTAGTCAGTTTAACAGAGTTTTTCCTTTGGATGAAAACAAGAAGTTGTCATTTTTGTCTTTACTCTTTAAGAACAGAAATGCCATGGAAAGCAATTTGATCTTTTTATCAAAGCTATACCTGCTCTTTTGAAACACTTTACCTTCTCTGAGCCTGTAAAAGGGGAAAGAAAAAAAAAAGGAAAGGAGTATTTCTGCATCTAGATTCATAGAGATTGATGCCTATAACTTCTATTCATGTGAGCTCTGATCAAATGTAAATGACAAAGTATCCTTAGCACTGACATCTTCCCGAATTTGATAATTCAAGTCTTTATACAAAATCCATTTGCTCCCTTCTGATGTGACAATTATGTGCTCTTCTTGCAGTAGACGACAATACTTCTTTTTCTGTATCTTTTTCTCCTTTCACCTGGTATTTACCAGGGGCAACTATTTTCACAGCTGTTGTTCAGACATCGCTTTTGTGTTCCTTATTTTGCAAGTATATAATATGGGAAATATTTTTTACTTTGTGTTTAAGGCTTGTGTGATAAATTGTTTTCTTAAATGATTTGGCATTTTTCACATTAAAAGGAATTTATGAACAGTTTCAGAACAAGACTACGGCTGTATTAAGTAGATTTAGATGAAGGGGGGGGGGAGGGGAAGCAGTCAGTAGAAACCACAGACTCTTCTATGGACAGAATTGTATTCAGGAGAGCATATACCTGCAGATAGAAAGGTAAGCTTCTGAAGTGAATTCTGTGTGTCTACTGTGTTGGTATTTCTGAGGGAATTATTAAAAGATGTGGTGTCACCCATTTATTCATACTGTACTTTCACTGTTTAGCCCTGTGCTTCAGGGGTTCTGCTGGTCAGCAAATTCTGTGGTCAAAAATAACCAAGGCACAGGTGGGTCAGTTAACCCTGGCTTGGGTCCCTGTAGTCATGACACCACGCTGCAGTGTGATGCGGGCGCGGGGGAGTTGTTGGTTGAGGGTGGCAAGCAGAGAAAAAGTGTTTTTTGAAGTGGCTGATACCTTAAAGTGCATGTCAAGCTACAGCCTTGTGTTGGGGCTCAGAGACTGGCTGCTGCTGGGATGGGATGTCAGGTTGGGCCTCACATTGGTGTAAAGATTTCTGAGGTGCTATTTAATATGCCTTGTTCACACCTACACTGATAAACTGATCACCAGAGATACATTTTCAGGACTTTTTTCCCCCCCTATGTCAGACAGAAGGTAACTTTTGGGAGATTTTTGCTTTCCCCATACCTTGGCATGTTGTTCTTTGTATTGCCCATTCCTGTGCCAGAGGAAGGTGCCTGCAATCAGTAAAGGTTGTGCAGAACAAAACATCAATTAAAGAAATGAAGAGAGAGTCATGGCTGGGCTTCAGCTGCTGCTAGCTCCCAGGCACACGTTAAGGATACGTGTTGTGTGTAACACAGTGTCTACTGAATGGAAATTAGTTCTCAGCTACAAAGTCACTTGTTTTTACACTGAATCCCTTCTAAATTTGAATCCTTTCTATTGGAAGAAGAGGTTAAAAAAAGGAGGATTATATTCTATGATTTGATCAAGTGGGAAAATGTTTATGTCTTAAACAAGAATCATCATTGATAAGTGAGAAGTGCCTCGATTTCAGAGACAAGCTGCCAGGCTATTCCTACTGCCTGTCAAGTTTCTAAGAGCAGAAGGGAAGCAGAAGTAAAGTTAATGCCTCAGGACAGTACGGTTTAGTAACAGGATATGATCAGAGCTGATATATTTACATGAAATGGAGTGTTCCTGAGGTCTTGTGAATGTATATACTCATAAACATGCATATACTTTATTTTGGTATTTCTAAAGCAAGAAAATAATGAAAAAATAAAATGTCCTCCCTACTTTTCTGTGTCCAGATGCAAAATCAGGAGTGAAACAACCCATTGAGAAGTGAGTAGGAACCTACAAAGCTTATTTGTGCAAATGAAATCCTCACAGCAGACAGACTTAGGGTGGGTGTTGGTGGATGTCAGGTTCTTCATTGCCTGAATTAGGCACTGGTAAGACAAGACATGGAATTCTCAGCATGTTGGTGTCTTTGTGATGTTTTTATTTCAAAGAGGTACAGATACATGAATAAAAATCTTGGGCTTAAGGGAAAGGAATAGTCAGCCATTCAGCCATGGTTCATGAGTGGCAGCAGGATTTGTTTTAATAACTTGAGTTGTGGAACTGGATGCCAAACTATTCTGAACTCAGTGCTTCAATGGAGTCACCTGTCTGCAGGAAGGACCTAGAGGTGGAAGAGAACAGAACTGAAGCAGGGATGCTGTGCTTACTAACAGAAGAAAGGAAGGCACCATTAATGCATAGTTTTTCTCCTGGAGAGCATTCACCTTACATACAGTCTGCATAACAAAGGCATTTGGGACATTATTAAATGCTCTGAAGTGATACACTGATTTTCTGAGGCGCATTTATTGATGCACTGTAGGGGGACTTTAAGGTCTATTAACTGGAGAAGTTCAAAGATACTGTTGTTCAATATTTATTTTAAAAAATATTTCCATGCAGCAGGGTGTCTGATAAATGTTTTAGGATCTTCTGTTGTCCCTGTGATGCACACTTCAGTTTGTTTAACGAATCTCTGCTCTCTGGACCTGACACACGAAGCTGCCAAAAACTAAATTGTTCCTCAGCCTGGGTGGTGGTGGTGTGAGGAAAGAAAAGCCAATGTTCCTATGGGGGAGTAAAACTTTGTCATGATCAGCTGCTTCAATCATTATTGCATGTTTTAAGAGATGGTGAACAAACTCAGGACTTGTTATTCTGTCTCTGTGTTTTCATGGCAAACAGTATTTCTTTACCAAAACCAGAACCAACATTGCAGGTTCTGTCAAGGGCTTTGTTCAAGCTTAGAGTTGTTTGGCAAATAACAAAGGAAATTTCTGGGTTTATTCATTCTACATCTTTCAGAGGTCGAAAGATGCACCTTCAGGCAATGTTTTTGTTACAGATGTATTGCAAGTTGTTTTCACCTTCAGGGTGAGCAGAAGGGATTAGCGGATCCCAATGTGAATTAGAATTTCATTTCAGGCCTGAGTTCCATTTGATGTGCTGTTGCTACCTGCCGGGTTTGCACGCTGGTGTTACAAAAGCCACGTGCTAATAGGCACATGTAGGGAATGGTTATACTTCAGAGTTCAAACAATAGGTAATGCAGGGAAGACTGACATCATAATAGTTTTGACTCTTATGGGCGGCTTCACAGTAAAGATGAGCTTGAATAGGACTGTGTATGTAACGATATTCCTGAGTAGAAATTAGAAGAACATACATCTATGAATAGAAGAAAAACACCCCAAACTGTTACTGCCTGAGATCCCTTCTATTTTAACACTTTTTTTCTTAGACAGACTGTTGGAAACTATTTTTACTAACAGTATTTCTAGACCAAAACCAGACTATTTTGTTCTTTGCTGTATTTATGTTTCCTAAGGTAAGAGGTGATGCTGTGTCCAAGCAGAAGGCAAGTGCCAATGCATGTGGTGTGGTTTGTCTTTGAGAGTCTGGCTCACTATTAAAGCATTCGACCCAGTTTTGTTGATCTGTTCTCTGGGATGGCAAATCATGTGTGATGTGGATCCGGCCCAATTTTTGAGTGTACCACATGGTTTCCTCTTTCAGCGGATAACGTTTGTTCCCTTGACTCTGTCCTGTTGGATCGGCTGGATTCTCAAGTATCTGCAGGGTGTGTTGGTACCTGTTAGATAAATGAGACAGGTTTTTAACTTCATCTGATCTGACCCAGTTGATACAGCTTGAGGTTCACCTTGAGATTCTGTACACAGTAGTTCCTGTTTTATTAAATGGGAATTGGTTTCATGTAGCTGTTAATGCTCTGCCCCATTTTACAGAGGTCTTTTTCCTCTACATACTGACTGGTGCTGCCAGGGATAATAGAGGTGAGCCAGTATTATTTTTATGCTGCCCTGCTTGGGATCTGTGTTTTCTCTGGAAATGTTTTTTTTATTTGCTAGGAGATTTTGCATCCTACAGTTGTCTTAGTTTTGTTGCTAAATGTTTTCAAAAAGTTAACAAAACTCCTGGCTAAAAGTATATCAGAGGGCATCACAAACAGTTGCAGCAAGCTGGTGAAAATAATTCATTTCAGGTTTTCACTTGATTTGCTGTCCTTAGAGGTCTTGTGGTAGAAGGATGGATTTGGTTGAGGAGATGGAAGACAACTGTATGAAAGAGCAGCTGTCAACACCAGCACTAGGGTGTTATTCATCATTAGCAGACATAGTAGAAGCAGTGTACCGGTTAACTACCAGCACAAATACTGTAAACTGTGGAACAAAACACCAGCTTCCAGCAGTTTTTTCTGGACAATGTTCCTCCCTTTAGTCTGTGATCCTTGAAGTCAGGAGGCCAGGACCCAAAAGTGCATTTGAATTCAGCAATCTAAAACATGTGATGTTGTTGCACACTGACATCCTGCTCATCCCAGCCTCACCCCTCTCAGCCCAGCACAAGCAGCTGCAGTCTGTTATTTATCAGACACAGCAATATTTCATTGCAGACTTGCAAGAAGAAACTATGACTGACTTCTACAACTGTTACTCTGAAATTCATAGATTAGCATTTTTAATAATACTTCAGACTGCATGTCGAGGAGCTTCAGTTGTTCATGTTATCTGAAATAAGGTTCTGTAACCTTGGAAAAAATACACCCTCCTTTTTTTCTTTTCCTTAGGGCATCATAGTATACAGAGCATATAAGTTTTTGTCTTAAGACTGTATTTTTTATTAGAACAGAAATAATGTATTGAGGAACTTCTAATAAAATTAACTGAAGTTTTGCATGAGGAAAGACAGGGTGTAAAGGACTAGATATAGCCAAGGAACATACCATTACTCTTCAGGATATTCAAATATAAGTTGCATTGTCAAATACTGGAAAACACCTACAGTTTAGAGTGCTCATTTTATGCTCCACTTAACCCTTTTTCTCAGTATGGCTTTTTATTTTAAGACCAGAAAAGAAATAGTCCAAATTTAGTCAAAGGCTTCGTTGTAATGAGTTTATCTTTTTTTCCAAGTTCTTACATGAATTGAAGTGATAATGGTGCCCTCTTATTGTATGATCCTGGAATTGAAGCCCTGAGAAATGAGTGAAAGAGCACACTCGATTTTTGTGGTCTGTAAATAGACCTTCACTGTCATCAATTTAGAAATGTCAGTCACTAAGCAAGGAGATTCATTTTGCCTGAAAAAGTAAAAAAATGCATTCAAACCAGTACTTCAAGCCACTTTTATCTCAGCATACTCTAGGAGAAAGGAGTCAGGAAAAAGCAAAAATTAGCATTGCTCTCAAAAATGCCTGCAGTAGTACAAGAATTCTCTTCTCTCATTTTTGCAAAAAGACTGACAAGAGCTTGTTACGGTAAATGCTCCTACTGCTGGAAAAAAAGTCTGATGTGAAAAATGCTTGTTGTGCCATTGGCCCCTCACAGAAGGTTGGAAAAGGGTGCAATAGGAATGTGATTCCTGCAACTGAAGCAGGTATTAAAATATTTTTTTAAGAGAGGATTAATTTTATCTCAATTTAGCCAGTAAGCTGGAAGTACAGGTGGAGGTAAAAAGAGAGTATGGCAATAACAGATAAAGAGATAACAGCTTCATATTTAGCGAGCAGGTATTACTCTTCTATTACCTGCTCCCCTTTGTTGATTTGATGAATTGGGTAATTTGGTTTGTGCTGCCTTTGAGATTTATTTCTAAATACATGTGTGTGATACAGCACTCTATCATGTATGTCCTGTTCACTGCTTCCAGGGTGAAATGTCTTTAGGCTTGGTACATGACATTTCACCCATTGCATTCTCAAGGGAGACAAACGATTTTATGTCCTGTCAAGTCAACAACTCATAAACAGGACCTTTAGGAATGAGAGGCTCCTTCCTTCTCTCCTTCCTTGCAAACATATAGGCATTGTGTAAGAAGGGAAGAAGGTGCATTGTAATTACAAATAAAGGTGTTAAAAAAAGGAAAAAAAAAAAGAGCACACTGCATAGTTGGCTGCTCCAGTAATACTGATACCATTGCATACAGTTACAGTTCACCGAGCACATAATGCAGACTTTTAGCTCCTTAACACATACATTATAAATAGGAAGCTAACAAGAAAGTTACAGCCTTGTTATTACATTATTCCATTCCTTTTTGGAAAATTCTGAAATCACTGTGCTCTTAAGTTCTTTTTTTAAAAAAAAATCTTAAAATTTGCATTTTTCTCACTTGAAACTCTCCATCGTGGTCATTAATGGAACGCTGTCAGTCATGCTGACATTTATTTTCCATTTCTGATTTCTGTGTCCAGGACTGATGGAGAGCTGCATTTATCTGTTTAGCTTGCAGAGTCCTTATAGTCTCAGCATTGCCTTTGTATCTGTATAGAGCTTGTGGCATGCTTGGAATGCTGCACGGATTTTTGAAATACTTGTGCTAATTTCATCTAGATCTCTGGGTAGTACAGGTTTGTTTACCATAATAGAAAGAAAATCGTTCATAATGACGTTAGTTACTCTCTCTGTACATGTGGTGTCACAGAGCATGAATGTTATTTCCGAGTTACTATGGTGAAGGCATAGTAATCAAACCTGGACGGATGTTTTGAGTTCACATTTCTTGGAGGACTTTGATTTGCTGTGCCTGGAGCTGCAGTTGGTGACCAGATGAGGAGCTGTTAGCTCAAGCTCTCCCTTAACCTCTCCATAGGCTTGCTGCATGAGTAGAGCTAAGTGGTTTAAATGCTGCCTTTTTTTCCCTATCTTGAAAAAAACCCCACAGTCATCTTGCTGGCTGTGAAGATGCTGATGTAACGAGGGATTATCTCCCTAGGATCATAAGGTGATAACAAGATATTCTACTGGATGGTTTTTACTCTCTCTTAATCTGTCCTTTTCAGTTTAGTGACTCAATGTCTGCAGGAGCTGAAGCCTGTACAAGCTTTGCTGTATTTGCTGCTGTAGTGAACAGAACCAGCTGAGTGTACATGCAGGACAAAGGAAAGAGAAACAAAGATTTATGCTTGTAATTCTGAGGCAGCTAATTCATATTATATTCTTCAGTTTATTATTGATCCAGTCCTACAGATTTTGGGTGGTTTTGAAATATATCTGGAAATATATTTTAAAATGTTAATTCAACAAGTAAAGTTACTATTACATTGTTCAGAATTCATTTTCCATTCATTAAAAATGTCATGGCTAATTTATAGGTATCTGTTTGTTTTATGAGGCTATTGACATTTCAGCCCAGTGGTATTTGTCAAGAGGAAAGTTGTTTTGTTTTTTTTTCCGTTAGCATTACAAGCAACAAACAGAAATCTCTTTTTTTTTATTTTGGTAAAACTTTATTTCAATATTTTATTAATATTCTCATGGGTGAAGGAGATACTTATGTGATTTAAGAAAAATCTTAACTTCCTTAATGTGGGAAGATAAATGTCTTTGTATATCTTTGCTGTTGCGTTTAAAATACAAACAGCTCTCTACCCAGCCAGTCCTGTTCTAGTTTTTACTGCACTGCAAACCTTCATTAACCTGACTGGCTTTAGTGTGTTGATTTTACTAGAGGTTTGTGGTGTACTGACTGGCCAAGCACTTCCAATCTTAGGTTGAAAACGAAAGCTCCGACTCCAGTTACCCTGCAGGCCTGGCTGGGCTGTCACAGTGAACGCTGCGCTGCCTATCTGGAACAGACAATCCCATGGATGCAGAATAAGTTTGATAAAGCAGAGCTGTGAGAAATTTAGCAAGGTACCGGGAACATTAACTAATAATCTCATTTCTCTGGCAATTGAAGGCATTCATGCTGGTGTCAGAGGTACAGTTTGTGAGTGCACTAGTTTTTTTGTTTTAGAATTATCTGCGATTAGGTTTTGTGTTTCTTGTTCTCTGTATAAATACAGTATTAAAATTCACCATTAATCCTGCAGGTGCTCTGTTGAAGCACATGACAGTCACCTTAGAGTATACAACAATTTGCATGTAAAAAATCTCAGCATGAGCCTGAATGTTCTGTTTTGGTGAGAAAACCAAGGCCTTTGCTGGACAGTGTCTCCAGAGAAGCTGTGTGAGGGAGGCATCTGAAACCTCTTTCTTTTTATCCCTCGGGTGGGGTTTGACAGCGAGGCTTGCTGGGACATCAGGGACCAGAATGCTCAGTGCAGACATTGGGGACATTCAATCGAAGTTGTTTAAAGTGTTATCATATGAAATTTTTCTTTTTTCGAATCAGTTTTGCTTTTCTGGAAACCTTGGAGTGTTATTTCAGCTCCATATCACACACAAGTAGGGAAGCAGCTGTGCATGGCAGGGGACCAAAGTCCTATGGTTTTATTAATATAACTAAAAAAACAAACACCCCCCCCACTCCCACTTTTGGACTGTTCAGTAGCCTGTGTGAAAAATGCTGGGTTTAGGTTTAATTGATTCTGTCTGATCATAGTGGCAGTGTGATTTTCTCCAGAATACTGGATCAAACTTTTTTCCCATGTGAATTGAGATCAGTAGTGGTGCTGTTGCAAGCAGTACTTCAGTGGCCAGTGCATGTGGTGAGATTGGCTTTTTTCCCTTTGCAATACTCGATTTCATTTGTTTATCTTTAGATAATTTGACCTATGGTCATGAAATAATGGTATCCAAATCGATCTAAAAGGCAGAGAGGCAGAACTGAGCATGGGAATTTCTCACTGAAGTGTATAGATCCACAGTGGTTACTTTTCTTGCTTTTCATGTATTTATAAAAAGAAAGTGAAGAGAATGTTAAAAAAAAAAGAAAAGGAAAACCCCCTTGAATTTCTCCATCGAGGATGGAGATCAATCTGCTGTTAATTCTGTGTATTCACTGAGAAGTGCAGGACCCATTATAACTTGCATTTTTATGTGGTTTTACCTGCTGTTGCGTGCTCTTACACTGTTTTTATCAATCTGGTTGCCCATACTAACAAATTTCAGGTGTGTGAGTGTCTGTGCAAGAGCTGCAACAGGCAGTGATTTAAGATTTTACTTAATGCTTTAATACCACCCTTGATCAAGTTCCTGAAACTCTGTGTCACCAGGAGAGAAATCTTCCGTGGCTGGGCTCTGCTCTCACCTGACAGATCAGCTGCAGAACTGAGATGAGAAACCCAGGTTTGGGGTTGCAGCATTGAGAAGATGTTATACTGTGAGGTAGCTGCTTTTTCACTCACCAGTAGAATAATAAAACAACTTTTATAGATTGAGATACCCATGCAGAGCTCCGCATAGCCTACTGCAGGTAAATAAAGTGCTACAAATATATTGCTGCTTCAGGTGCAAATCCTGAACTAGTGTTTTTAGAACACACTTTTTTATTAAACTTTGTCTAGCAGGAGAAAAAAACCACAGTGCTGGTGGGCAGCGTGAGCCCTTGGAGGCTGTTTGTTCTGTCTTCCTGCCCTTGCTTATATTTGGGAGAAGAGTGTCTAAATATGAAAAGCCAGGCCCAGTCCTGTGCTGAGAGCAGCAGGGGAAGAGAGCAGTGGCAGTGAGTTCCGCTGCTGGCACATCTTCCCACCCCCTGGTATCTGTATTCCCACACATTAGTATCTGTATGTCCAGGAGCTGCTGAACCGAAAACATTATTTTGGATCTATCTTGGTCTGAATACCCGTATCCTGATGTACAGAGTGTAGGGTATGGCAGTGCTTTAATGTGGGCTTCAAAGGTGCATAACTTGGAATAGCTGTTACTGGAAAACTCTTTGTGTTTGGGAGAGATACTCCCTAATTCTGCGACGCAGAAACATGGACTGTAGGGAGAGGCGCTTGGAAGATCTCGCGATGTATGGGAAGAACAGGGAACTAAAGATCTCGTGATGTGCAGAAAGGCGTATATAAAGCAATTGCGCAGTTAACTGAGCAAATAGCAACCACCATATTGGTGTTTGTGCTTTTGTTTTTTAACCTCCTGCAAGGGTTAGCTGTGGTCTGAGCGCCACATTTCTGTGGATTGGCAGGTAGAAAAAGACAGCCAATACCTTACCACAACAAATGGTGACTCTGGTGTACGGATGGTGGTGGTCGGTGGTAGACGGCAGGAGGTGACGGAGCTCCACGCAGGACGGGAGACTCCACGGCGTGCCATGGAGGCCGCAATCAAGGTATTTAAAATATGGGGAAGACAGCATAAGACTTCTATGAAGTCGAGCGCTTTAAGAGTTATGCTACAAAGATTATTAAAGCTCGGCATTTTAGCCAAGCCGATGGATTGCATGAAGTCAGAGCTCTGGCCTCTAATAAAAGCTGATTTAATAGAGCAGGCAAAATTGGGAAATCCAGAGCACTTGGTGACTTGGGATAAGGCAAATGCATTGATGAAAGCCACCCAAGCCGAACAACATGCATCTAAGGATGCACATAGGGGACTGCAACGCTTCTCAGAGAAAATTGCGCAAAGGACCTTGCAGATATTTCCTCTAAGGATGTCCGGGTTTAGCTAAGATAGAGTCAAGGGTTTTTTTGGTTTGTTTGGTTTTGGTTTTTTTTAGCATAGAGAGAGGGGGAAGGGATCTCCAGCCGGGTTATTCATACCATGCTGACGTCAGGTCCCGGGGCGGAGCCTTTTTACTTTCACTTCTGGTTTTGGAGGTTGCGACACACGCGGCGGGCTTGCTCCTTGATCATCTACCGGTATTTCTCTGTATATCTTTTATCTTGTTCAGTGTTATTGCTGTTCATTGTTATTATCACTGCTACTGTTGTTGTTCAGATTGTTCTATCACTCTGTTGTATTAAATTCCTTGTTACTTTAGCCCGGGTCTGTGCCTAACTTCCAGCCCGACTGGCCACGGGTGGGGGAGGGGCAACAGCAACGTGCTCTCCGGTCCCGGCAGGAGCTAAACCTGCACACAGGAGGAAGCTATCAAGCTAGGGGCGGCGTGGCCCATAGAAGGCAAACCCCCTGACAAGAACAAAGCAGGGAGCGGAAATAGCACTAGCCCTTCTGGTCCACCCTCACACACACACACACCCCCCGTATACACTCGGGGAACATTACAAAAAGCAGAAGCCGCAACACAACCGGCTGACTTTGAGGATGAATGGCGAAATCAAATGCAACAATGGAAAGAAGAAATGCAGGCAGTTCAAAAACAGCAGGAGAGTGAAAAGGGGCAGCCCCAGCCGGATCCCCTGCTCAACTGGCTTCCAGGTGCACCCCTTCCTTTGGAGGAGATGGCACCCTGTGTCTTGGCAGGAATTTTTGACCCTTGCTGTACAAAAGAATCGAGCAACCAGTTTGCTCATTGGCGAGATCAAAAAACTCAGGCGGAGTCAGATGATGAATCAGACGGCAGCGGTCCGAAATCCAATCAAATGGAAAAGGGAGGAGCGATGCCACAAAGGGAGGAGAAGAAACCAGAGGAGGAGATGATGGAATTGCTAGTGGAACTGGCAGCAGCGGTGCAAACACTGGCAGCCTCCACCCAACAGAACACATGCCTGATTGTGGGCAGGGCTACTTCTTGTTTACAAAAACACCCTATTGATTGGCAGCTCATAGCTAAAGAGTGTGTAATGTCAGGCGTGAAGCTTGAACCTACAACCATACATGCTTACCCAGTTAGGTTGATCCCAGGAATGGGGGCCAGGCTCCTCCAATACCCCACAGGCAACCCCCACAAATCAGAGACAGCTTTTCCTATACTCCCCAAGTCACAATCAGATATGCCCGCAATTGTCCACAGGAGGTCCCTCCGAGCCAAGAACCGTGGCTCTTGTTTTAGATTGTAGTGACAAGTCCATGGTCACCGTTTGGATGAGCCAGCCTCGCCCAGGAAGAACAGAAGAAATAGTGCTGCAGGCCATGATTGATTCAGGAGCTGATATAACAGTAGTGGGCGAAAAATTGTGGCCAGGGCAGTGGCAAACTACATTTGGGGGATTTGTGGCAGGTGTCAGAGGAGAAGAAACAGTGTACAAAGCAATTACCAACACAACATTTAAAATCCAAGACCAGGAAAAGGGGGTCTTGATTGCAATACTCAAGCCTATAGTATTAGCAAATCTCCAGAGAGTTTTGTTGGGCTGCGACTGCATGCAACAAAAGAAAATTGGCATTACAAATTTAGATTAGAGGCCACTGCCGAGCACATACCACCCTTAAAACTTACATGGTTAACTTCTTCACTGCTGTGGGTCGAGCAGTGGTCACTGAACTCAGTAAAACTAAGTGCACTTCAACTATTAGTGGAAAGAGAAGTACAGGCAGGTCATTTGGAACCCTCTACAAGCCCTTGGAATACTCCTGTGATAGTTATCTAAAAGAAAGATAAGTCTAAGTGGCGCTTACTTCATGACCTCAGGGCTGTAAATCAACAGATGCAGGCAGTGGGTGTCCTGCAACCTGGATTGCCCTGGGGTTCCACCGTACCGAAAGATAGGTCCATTGTGATTATTGATATCAAAGATTGTTTTTTCAGCATCACTTTACATCCTGCCGACAAAGATTTGCCTTTACCGTGCCTTCTGTGAACCTCGCTCAACCAGCTCAGCGTTGGCAATGGACTGTACTGCGTCAAGGTATGAAAAACTCACCTGTCATTTGTCAGCTGTATGTGGCCAAAGCCATCGTGCTGTTGAGAGAAGGTAAGACTGACCATCACGTGGTACGCTATAAGGATGACATATTATTAGCAGCACCTACAGAACAGCAAGTGGAACACCTGTTCTAGAGTGCCAGAGCCTTGCCGAGGCAAAAATCCAGCGAGGTACGTGATTACAATATCTGGGCATGACTTTAGCTGGGAACCATATAAGTCCACAACCAATAGCTCTTTCTCCACACATTGCCACTCTTCATGATGTTCAGAAATTAGTAGGAGCCTTGCAGTGGCTCTGCAGCTTTATCTGTATTCCTTTGTGACTTACGCAACCCTTTTATGAATTGCTGCAAGAAGAACACTTGTGGGAACCAAAGAAACTCACAAAGGAGTGTCAGGACAATTCAACACTAATACAAGCTATTTTACAGCAACAGAGACCTTTGCAGCAATGGGATCCAAAACAGTCAATCACAGGAGGGTGCTTTATTTCTGACCATGGCACAATAGGCATCCTATTTCAAGGCACAGACAGCAAGCCTGCACCTTTAGCCTGGGCTTACCAAAATACCAACAAGGCCGCCTTTGTTACCATAGTCGCTCATAGGGTGCCTATGTAATATGACCCTTCAACACTTTGGAAAGGAACCTGACACAGTACTCATCCCCTGGAAGCAGCAAGTGTGGGACGACATGGTTAAGCGTTTGGAAGACTTATGTACCATCTTTGACTTTCCAGGCTCCATAGTAACCGGAAAGGGTCTACAATGGGTTTCACACTTGAAAACACTTTAAGCTACAACTCACACTACCTCTAGTCATGCACCCTCTTACTGGCACAACTACCTTTACAGATGCCTCATCACAATCCCAAACAGCTGCAGTCGTATGGAAAGCTGAAGGATGCTGGAAAAAGAAATTGTGGACTCAGACTGACAAATCAGTACAATGGTTGGAAGCCAAAGCAGTCCAGACAGCACTCCAGCAGGAAACAGAGAATCCAATTAATATTGTTACAGACTCTCTATATGTTTATAAACTTGTAC